>NC_052623.1:63862994-65112994 GCF_016161935.1 Mauremys reevesii | reverse complement strand
TAACATTAGGGATCTATTATCGACCACCTGACCAGGACAGTAATAGTGATGATGAAATGCTAAAGGAAATTAGAGAGGCTATCAAAATTAAGAACCCAATAATAGTGGGGGATTTCAATTATCCCCATATTGACTGGGAACATTTCACTTCAGGACGAAATGCAGAGATAAAATTTCTCGATACTTTAAATGACTGCTTCATGGAGCAGCTGGTATGGGAACCCACAAGGGGAGAGGCAACTCTAGATTTAATCCTGAGTGGAGCGCAGGAGCTGGTCCAAGAGGTAACTATAGCAGGACCGCTTGGAAATAGTGACCATAATACAATAGCATTCAACATCCCTGTGGTGGGAAGAACACCTCAACTGCCCAACACTGTGGCATTTAATTTCAAAGGGGAACTATACAAAAATGAGGGGGATAGTTAGACAAAAGTTAAAAGGTACAGTGACTAAAGTGAAATCCCTGCAAGTTGCATGGGCCCTTTTTAAAGACAGCATAATAGAGGCCCAACTTCAATGTATACCCCAAATTAAGAAAAACAGTAAAAGAACTAAAAAAGAGCCACCATGGCTTAACAACCATGTAAAAGAAGCAGTGAGAGATAAAAAGACTTCCTTTAAAAAGTGGAAGTCAAATCCTAGTGGGCAAATAGAAAGGAGCACAAACACAGCCAACTTAAGTGCAAGAGTGTAATAAGAAAAGCCAAAGAGGAGTTTGAAGAACGGCTAGCCAAAAACTCCAAAGGTAATAACAAAATGTTTTTTAAGTACATCAGAAGCAGGAAGCCTGCTAAACAACCAGTGGGGCCCCTTGATGATCAAAATACAAAAGGAGCGCTTAAAGACGATAAAGTCATTGCAGAGAAACTAAATGGATTCTTTGCTTCAGTCTTCACGGCTGAGGATGATAGGGAGATTCCCAAACCTGAGCTGGCTTTTGTAGGTGACAAATCTGAGGAACTGTCACAGATTGAAGTGTCACTAGAGGAGGTTTTGGAATTAATTGATAAACTCAACATTAACAAGTCACCCGGACCAGATGGCATTCACCCAAGAGTTCTGAAAGAACTCAAATGTGAAGTTGCGGAACTATTAACTAAGGTTTGTAACCTGTCCTTTAAATCGGCTTCGGTACCCAATGACTGGAAGTTAGCTAATGTAACGCCAATATTTAAAAAGGGCTCTAGGGATGATCCCGGCAATTACAGACTGGTAAGTCTAACGTCGGTACCAGGCAAATTAGTTGAAACAATAGTAAAGAATAAAATTGTCAGACACATAGAAAAACATAAACTCTTGAGCAATAGTCAACATGGTTTCTGTAAAGGGAAATCGTGTCTTACTAATCTATTAGAGTTCTTTGAAGGGGTCAACAAACATGTGGACAAGGGGGATCCAGTGGACATAGTGTACTTAGATTTCCAGAAAGCCTTTGACAAGGTCCCTCACCAAAGGCTCTTACGTAAACTAAGCTGTCATGGAATAAAAGGGAAGGTCCTTTCATGGATTGAGAACTGGTTAAAGGACAGGGAACAAAGGGTAGGAATTAATGGTAAATTCTCAGAATGGAGAGGGGTAACTAGTGGTGTTCCCCAAGGGTCAGTCCTCGGACCAATCCTATTCAATTTATTCATAAATGATCTGGAGAAAGGGGTAAACAGTGAGGTGGCTAAGTTTGCAGATGATACTAAACTACTCAAGATAGTTAAGACCAAAGCAGATTGTGAAGAACTTTAAAAAGATCTCACAAAACTAAGTGATTGGGCAACAAAATGGCAAATGAAATTTAATGTGGATAAATGTAAAGTAATGCATGTTGGAAAAAATAACCCCAACTATACATACAACATGATGGGGGCTAATTTAGCTACAACGAGTCAGGAAAAAGATCTTGGAGTCATCATGGATAGTTCTCTGAAGATGTCCACGCAGTGTGCAGAGGCGGTCAAAAAAGCAAACAGGATGTTAGGAATCATTAAAAAGGGGATAGAAAATAAGACTGAGAATATATTATTGCCCTTATATAAATCCATGGTATGCCCACATCTCGAATACTGTGTACAGATGTGGTCTCCTCACCTCAAAAAAGATATTCTAGCACTAGAAAAGGTTCAGAAAAGGGCAACTAAAATGATTAGGGGTTTAGAGAGGGTCCCATATGAGGAAAGATTAAAGAGACTAGGACTCTTCAGCTTGGAAAAGAGAAGACTAAGGGGGGATATGATAGAGGTATATAAAATCATGAGTGATGTTGAGAAAGTGGATAAGGAAAAGTTATTTACTTATTCCCATAATACAAGAACTAGGGGTCACCAAATGAAATTAATAGGCAGCAGGTTTAAAACAACTAAAAGGAAGTTCTTCTTCACGCAGCGCACAGTCAACTTGTGGAACTCCTTACCTGAGGAGGTTGTGAAGGCTAGGACTATAACAATGTTTAAAAGGGGACTGGATAAATTCATGGTGGCTAAGTCCATAAATGGCTATTAGCCAGGATGGGTAAGAATGGTGTCCCTAGCCTCTGTTTGTCAGAGGATGGAGATGGATGGCAGGAGAGAGATCACTTGATCGTTGCCTGTTAGGTTCACTCCCTCTGGGGCACCTGGCATTGGCCACTGTCGTTAGACAGATACTGGGCTAGATGGACCTTTGGTCTGACCCGGTACAGCCTTTCTTATGTTCTTATGTAGATTAAATCCTAACTGTAAGAACAGTAGGACAGTGGAACAGACTGCCTAGGGAAGTTGTGGAAGCTCCTTCACTGAAAGTTTTCAAAAGGAGGCTGGATAGCCATCTGTGTTGGATGGTTTAGGCTCAACAAATCCTGCATCTTGTCAGGGAGTTAGACTAGATGATCCTTGCCGTCTCTTCTAACCCTATTGTCCTATGATTCTATGAATTATGCAGTGCTTACTGTACATTTATAATTATTACAATTTGCTTTACACTGAAACTATGAGTTCTGTGGTCCTGTTAATTACAATTACAATTAAGGTGTGCTTTGAGAAGCCCCATTATGTCCTGGTGCATCTCCCTCTCCCTTTCCTGCTGATACTCCTGGACTTTTCTCCTGTCCACTATTTCCTTCTCCAGGCTGTCTGCCACAGCCAGGGTGAGTATGGCCCGCCCGTGGCGAGGGAAATAAGAAGGGAATTGTTTGGTGGTGTGAAAACAAAAAAATGTCAGTCCCTGTTTCCTAGGGGAAGAGTACAGGGTGATGGCCTGAACACTGGTGCTATTTTCCACAGGTGGCGACTTTAGCTGGTATCTCACTCCTGAGGGTAACAAAGGCACAGAGAGCACAGCTGCTGCTGCCATCCCAAAACTGCCAAAGCCTGTTTACTGCAATGGTGCCTGCCAAACTCATCACAGGGCGACATAGGAGTCCTACCATGGAGGAAGTAACAAAAGATCATGAGAAGATTGCAGAGTACCTCCATGAGATCTCTCAGGAAGATGCAAGGGACTTCCTGATGCACATAAACTACTCCACATGGTCCCCCCCACAAATAACCCTACAGGGGAATGGAAAGCAGATAACGATTTTATCTCTAAGTTTGTTGTAGCTCTACCTTTTCTCATACAAGCAAAACAACGAAAAGATATTTGTGTCGTGCCAACTTGGGGTTGGGGTGGGCGCCATCTTCACATTTCATCTTCACAAACTGTTTAAGGGAAAATGCATGCACAAACTTACCCGAGGTTCCTTACCCTGGATCAGGCTTGTCTGTGGTTGGCTGGTGGGACCGGCTAGACTGCGGTGAAGTCTCAAAAAGATCCTGGTTCATGGCATAGCTGGAGCCCTCACCGCATGCCCTCTTCCTCCTCACTGTTCATGGCAGGGGTCTCTGTCTTGGGCAACTTCAAGGTATTTATGATGGTCTGTAGAGTGGTGATGGTGTCTCTGCCAAGTATGGCATCCAGCTTATTGTAAAGGTGGCAGGTCTGCAACTTGGGCCTGGATCGACTGTTGGCCTCCCTGGCCTTGCGGTACACCTGCCACAGTTCCTTCGCTTTCACACGGCACTTCAGCTGATCCCTGTTGTACCCCTCTGCCTGCATCCCTCTGCAATCTTTTCACAGATGTCCATGTTTCTGTGACAGGTCTGTAGCAGTGCCTGCACAGCCTCTTCTCCTCACAGGCCCAGGAGATCCAATATCTTCTGTCTACTCCAGGCAGGAACGCATCTAGATGTTCTAGTAGCATGGTTGGCTGGGCAGTTGCACACAACCAGGGAGAGATGCTAGGTGTGTTCGCCAAGCTGGGTAACCAGGAAAAGGCATTTTAAAAATGTACAGGAGTTTTGAGGGGTGACGAGGTGTAGGGATATTAAAGAAGGTTTATATTGAACATGGTTTACATGAAAAATGATTTATTGTTAGAAATAATTTATTGTTAATTGATACTTTATAACTTAAGGTTTATGTTAGAAGTAAATTTGTGATTCCCAACATTTAGTCTCTAACCTGCAAGCCACCAGCTGTGTCTGTGTGAAGCCTGCTCAAAGAGATACTTGGTATAAAACTTGTTAAGCTCAAAGAAATACTTTGTATAAAACTTGCTAAACATTAATTAAGTAAGCCAAAATAGTAGCTGTTATAGTGTATAGACAGAGACCCCCACCCTCTGTAAGTTTTCATCTCACTTTAGTTGGGTTTGGTCCTGCTTTGAGCAGGGGGTTGGACTAGATGACCTCCTGAGGTCCCTTCCAACCCTGAGATTCTATGATTCTATGATTTTATCTTTGCTTGTTAAAAGACAGGGAGTCTCACATAAATTGGTAACACCCCAAAAGGTAAAGAGACAGTGAACTAAATGTGATTAAGATAAAGAATGTATGTGAATAAATGGTTAGGGAGTTACCAGCCTAAAGAATTCAGTGTCGGCTGAAGGTGTCAAGTGGGATCAACCAGATGACCCCCGGAGGGCAAACTGGAATCCACCCACCACACCTCAAAGGAAGGAAAAACAAAACATCTAATAACATGGAGCCAGCCATCTGCTGATTGATTTAGCAACAGCAAAATGAAGCAACTCTCATGAACTAACATAGGGAAAAATCCCTATAAAACGGGACTCTAAAGAATAAGAACTTTGAGTCTATGGTTCTGCTGCCAGCCTCCAGGAGCATCAGATGCATCTGACACAGACTCGGCTCCATCCTCATGACCAAGATACCTGGCCAGTAACTTGGCATGAGCAACATCTAGGCTGGTAACTATAACATCTATACAGAACCTGAATGAATGATTGTGTGAATAAATATATATATATATATGTGTGTGTGTATATAAGGAATAAGTAGAGATAGAAATAAGTAGTAAAACAACGTTGTTTGCTTTTGTCTTTTGCTGTCTTTTGTTTTCTTATGGTATTTACAATAAATGTGGCATCTTTGCCTTATCCCTCTTAATAAGATCCTGCTGGTTTTTATTATATTGGTATAACAGAGGGGGGTGTCTTCTGGATTCCAGGACCCTGGGCAGTAGAGTACACATTTGTGACCAGAGCAGTCACTGCTGGTCATTGTGGGACAGCTACTGGAGCACCGTTACGGTAGTGTGTAAATTGACATAAATTGCCAATTGACTTCAACGAAATGAGGATACTTACACCTGAAGATCTGCCCCACTGTCTGCTAAACCAAGATGATGAGGAGGAAAAACCTGGCACATTTGATTAAGGAGGAGGACATGAAGCTCTTTGGCAGTCTAACTCCCTTAGTTTTTTTCTCTGAAACTGCTCAGCACTTTTTTCACTTTAATTTGTTAATGAGGAGTTTGCTGATAAGAATGAATGAAGTAAGAGCATCAGCTGTCTCTGGATCAGTTTTCTTTCTGATAAAATGCCTGTATCACTCCTGCTTTGAATGAAAACCATCATTCATCATCTCTCCCTTTTCTGCTTGGTTAGATATTGGCCTGAGCTGTGGAGTTCAGATCCAGACCCAAATCTGAATTTTCCCAAACTCTGGGGTGTTCAAATTCAGTGCCCTTCACAGAGATGTGACTCAGGCATGACAGAATCCAGAACCAGAAACCACTCAGATTCCACAGCAAGAGGCAATGTATAGAAACATAGCTAGACAGAGCCTCAACATTCATGAAGAGGAGCTGGTGGGTGCATCTAGTGTTCTGGTCCTGGCCCATCCCTAGGTCTGGTGATATTTTTTAAGGGACCTATTAATAATAATATCTTACATTTAGATAGTATCTCTCATCCTGAAGGTTGCCAGAGGCCTTCATGAACTACATACATGCAGCAATCATTACTGATACAACCACCTTTGAGATGAGAAGCACCAAACAGACAGTTTGCACGTACGAACAGAAGAGGGAGGAAATAAAATATTGCCCAATTGGTGAGCAGAGGAAAATAAACTGCCAGGAGATCCTGAATGTCTATGCTGAGTAGACAGGACCCTCAGGTTTTAAGGGAAGTGTGTGAAAAGAGTTAGAAGTGAGTGAAGAAAATATAGCTTGTTGAATGTTTGAATTTGAATTACCCCTGTACTTTGCTTAAATATATATGGCTATCTTCCAGGAACTGACAAAATACAATTCCTGGTTGGTCAAGCTGTACTTGGCACAGGACCCAAAGGAAGGAATAACAAAAGTGTTTTTTTGTTGCTTCTCAATTGTGGGGCTGGCTGGGGATGCTTTGGACCTCAGCACAACTCTAAGTAGCTTCAGAGCTGCTCTAAAGTGCCTGTGGTCTCCATAGCTGTACTGGCAGCCATAATCACCGAGGCACAGCAATACATTGGCTATGCCCCCTTTTGTTCTGGGAATAAACTTTACACTAAGCACTGGGGGGTAGTGTGGAACTGGGGGGTAATGGTTCTACAGGACCCTGGAGGTTTTCTCTACATGGAAAAACTCATGTGGTTAATAAAGCTGAATTTACAGTCCCTCTGTTCCAGCAAAGCAGTACAAATGAGCCAGTGGGGCTATGAATCTATCCTTCTGCCTCTTAGAGCAAGATTCTTCTGTTCTATTGTTACACACCCACATTATGGAAATATTTTTTCATTAATATTCACTGAGCACCATCTACTTTGCTTATAAATCCAAACACAAGTCAAGAGCCATCTGTTTAATATAATTCAGCACTTACAGTTTTGTGTGATTATATCTGATCTGTTTGATCTACCATGTCAGCACTGTTTGTTAACTGTAATTTTATCTGATGTGGAAAATTCTATGATGCTTGCAAAAAGAAATCTCTCTCTCTCTATATATATATGCATTCCATTCCATTGTAAAATAACAATTATTGTATGCTAAGTTTTATTTCCTTTCTACACACAACAGCTCACTTTCCTGGGGAGTCCTCTAAGTAAGGGGAAATACCGGAAAAGTATGTTTGATTAAACATACCAACATTTGTAAAACAAATCCTCACTGTTTTGTTATTTTTGGGGGGTTAGCCATAGGTGTACAAGAACTATATTTAATCATCTGGCAGCTAAAATTTACAAGACTGGGATAAAGAAATCTTGGACACCCCAAGGGTTACCGTGTGGGGTTTCCTCTGTTTACTGCCCCCAGGAGCAAGGAATTTTGGAGCCCTTGAGGAGGCAGAGGGCTTGGTCTCTGAACTCTGTGGATCAGTACTAGGAAAGGAAGCTGCGATCCATAGTGTGCTACACCTTTCATAGTGATAGTTGAGAACTGCTCCCTCTCTGTTGCCATTGTCTTCTCTGCCTGCATCTATGCCACCCCTTCCCCTCTCCACGAGGGCTGCTGACATAGTGCAGGTTGGACAGTGTTAACTCCTATAAGCATATTTTCCCTGATATCCTCTTGGTTCTGAGGGAAGCATACATAAATTCATTGTAGTCCACAACAAAACTCCTATTCATTTTAACGGTACAGGATCAGGCCATTTATATCTGCAGATTATTTTTATTTTATAAATCAGCACTGTCAGCCCTCAGACTTCAGGCAGCACCTGAAAGTGACAAAGGGAGGTCCTTCTCTGAGGCTTGCTACAGTGCAATCTATTGATCCCACCTGGTGGGATGAAAAAATCAGAAGTAAACGTTCTGTAATTTAAAACCTTGTAATTTATTTCCCCTGATTTGACATTTGTGGCATATAAACAGGAGCAGAAATGGAAACACAGAGCTCCAACTCTCAGCTACTGCCTACTGGTTTCTGATTCTTCATCCATGGACTGAAACACTGGAATGGCAAACATAAGGTTAGGATTTTAAATTAGGAATTAATGAAAATGCTTCTTACTTTGTTGCCCCCCTTACTGTAGTTTCCATGGAAACAGGACTGGAAAGGCTGCCTGTAGCATATAGCTGGAAAGGAAATCTCTGCCTTGTCACTTTCAGCTCTGAGCCACCAGCTGACCCAGTGATATTGCCAGATTTTTTCCTATTGTTTTTAGCACCTTAAATGAGAACAATGATTTCTCACAGGGCAATTTAGCTAACAATCCTGATTTGGTCAGTTATGTTGGTTACTTGTGCACTTGGCCTGTTTATATTCCTCTTTTTAAATTTTTACATTAGTTTGGTAGGGTCAGTAACGTATATTAGAACTATTGAATCATGACACCAGATTATTGAAAATGTCACTTGAGTTGAAGACATTCATTCCATATCATTTTTAAGTCACGCTAGGTGTGGTCTGAGCATATGGCATGGGCTATTTATACACAACTCTGCCATTCGCTCACTTTTTGATGAATCACACTGGGCCGGGTTTTGAAAGGTGCTGAGCTCTTCCTACCTCCTTGTGCTCATCACTTCACAGACTCAGTCCCTAAGCCTCAGTTAACAATCATCTGTAAATCCTTCTGCTTGCAGAATTTCTTTGAGATGCTGAATATCCTCCCCACTGAGTTCAAAGAAGAGTGTCCACACAAAGACTTGCACTGAAATAACTAAAAGTGGGAATTACAAATAACTTAGTTATTATGGTTCTAGTTTCCAGAGAGACAAGCCTTGCATTTCACTTTCAGGTTTTTAGAGTTGCAATGTCTGGGTTTCAAACACGGCAAAGGGTGATTCTTTGTTTAAATACACGTGTACCCACTGAGGTTTTAATTTAATTTGGGGAAATGTCACCACAGTGTTTAGTAAAAGCTTGCCTTTAACCTGAATTTTGGGCCAAATCTGAGCTGACAGTCAGAGCCTGATGATTCCACAGTCCTGCCCAGGCTCTGGGGATGCTGTGAAGTGGTTTTTACAGTACTAATATTAACCATTATTGATTAAAACGGCATGCATCTGACTTCCTCCAAGGAATGGCTTCCCTGTTGTTTCTATAACCATTGCTTAGTTTGTGGCAGGGGGTAGCCCAGGCACCTCATACCCCAACGCCTCTGGGTTGCCCTCTCAGTTATGAAAGTAAACCACTGCTTCAGCCCTGGCACCTCCTTCAGTACAAATTAAGCACCGTCTATAACCCAACTCTTCCAGGGGCCTCTCACTCAATCCGCCCCGGGGCAAGGCCAGCGGCTGCTTTTCATCTCCTCCCTACTCTGTCAGCTTGGGCGGCCCTGCCACAAGTCAACCCTCCAGCCAGCGCGGCGCTAGGGCTCCCCGCAGCACACCGGGACCCCGCCCCCGTGCCGCGGGGGAAACCCCCCGGCGGCCCAGGAGGAGCGGGCTGCCGCCGTGCGGCGCCAGTCACCACAGCACCCCGGGCTCAGGCCCTCTTACTGCCCCGCCCCCACGCCTGCCGGAGGAAGCGCGAGACTCCCCAGGCTTCCCCCCTCCCCCATTCTCCTGGGGAGGAGGCGAGGAACTCCCTCCTCGCGCCCCTTTCCCGCGGAAGTTTGGCGGCGTGGGGCCGCCGTAGACGGGTGCGCTGCTGATTCCTGTCCGGGTGGATGCAATTGCCATTGTGTGTGCGGGCGGCTCGAGCTGGTTCCGCGTGTCCCCGCGCCCCCCGCCCGGGCAGCCATGAGTGAGAAGGGGGAGCTGGACCTGACCGGGGCCAAGCAAAACACGGGCATGTGGCTGGTGAAGGTGAGAGGCCGCGCGGGCGCCGGGCCGGGCCGGGCCGGGCTAGCGACTCACCCTGCCCCCCTGCCCCCGGCTTCTGCTCCGCGAGGGAGGCCCTGCCACGGCCGGGGCGGCTCCTTCCCTCCCCGGGGCCGAGACCGGAGCTCGCCTCGAGAATACGCCGGGGCGGCGAGATTCTTCTGGGGGGCCCGAAGATTGGGGGGGAGGGGGCAGCAATTCCCCGTTTCTGTTGCTCGGGGCGGGGGTCGGGGTGACGTCCCCCCCCGTGGCCGCCCCGCGGTCTCCGCAGGAGAGCAGGGGCTCGTGCGGCCTCCCCGGGGCTGCGGAGACTCGCCGCGCGCGAACCAGTGCAGAGGCAGCGGGCAGGTCCCACGGGCGCTCGCTGCGGTGCCCGGCACAGTGACCCGAGAACTGCGAGACTCCAGCCCCGTCAGTGGCTGCGCTCTGGAGCAACCCTGAAACTGACGAGTGGCATGTGACGGCAAAGCTTGTGAGCACTAGCAAGGCAAGGGGGAGAGGGAATGAACTAGTGGAATCGTCTCTCTAGCCCAGTAGCATTCAGGAGGCCGTGGCAGGAAGGAGAGAATTAAAATTCTCCTTTTCTGTAGCTGGGGTGAGGACTTCAGATGTATCAGACACCCTTGGGCAGAGATGGATGAGGCTCACTAAGCAGGGTTCCCGGCCAGCACCCTGCTAGGATTCACATCATACTTTATCTTCTAAGAACCTGGGGTTATATCTGCACTTGGGATTTTCAAGATCACACGGTGGTAAAAAAAAAGCCAGTGGCTGGGTTATGCTATTGACTCCATGATTGGCAGTGCTGGTGCTAGAGCAGCAATAGAAGATTTCAGAAAATCCTCAATGTGGACAAGGTCAAGGGGTGGGTTGTCACCAGGTCTTTGTACTTCCTCTTTAGTGCCAGTTTCTGACTAGTAGGTTTTATGAAGCCCTGTTGAAAATGAGTTGGTCCTAATTATGCTTACCAAGGAGTTTTCAAATCTGTTTGGGGAGATAAGGAAGTGAAAGGGGACCCAATGTTGATATTGGTTATTAGCAATAGAACTTACCTAGGTGCACTCTCTATAATAAGAGTAGAACAAAGATAGCAATAACCTTTTTAAAACATGATTTTTCACAGATGGGTGCTAACATGACTTAAAAATGACTCCCATGGCTGGTATTGACCAAGCCTATGGTCTTGGTAACATTGTACTTCCTTTCATATAGTGGGAGCCCACAACTCTGTAGTACCCCAGCATGGTTCAAATATGTTTTGGTGTTGTAATGAAGATGGTAGTGAACTGAACCTGGTAACTTTGCAAACAACTGCACCTTTTTTAAGCCAACAAACTACACTTGGTTGGGCATTTTTACCACAGTGTTATCACAGGCTAGATGATACAATGGTAAAAACATGTAAATCCTGCCCATGTTACATTTTCTACCATTGCTGCAACACTAGTGAATTACAGCTATAAAGTTTGATAGTGTAAAAGGGTTATGCATAGATTTCCCCTACCCTCCTGGTTTAAAATCCAGTTCAGACCTGAAGGGAGAGAGAGCAGACCTGCTTCAGGTCTGAACTGGATTTTTAAAACTGGGCAAACTTTTGTAAGTAGGTCCCCCAACATGTTAGGAATCACAACATAGATGGGACCTCATATTATTGTAGCAAAGCTGATTATCATTTGGTGGATTTAATTTAAAAAAAATTCTCTTTAAACAATAGAATGTTTTGTATAGTGCTGCTTTACCACAACAGTTCACAACATGATTTTCCTGGCTAATGAAGACCAGGTATAACAATGTTGCAATTGTTAATTAATTTCTGGGGGAAAGACCTATTGGAAAAACAGTTCTGGCTAACCTGGTTTCACTTTAGACTGTGTGGAGCTATCATAGAAAGTATCCAAGAGAGAGACAATTTAATAGGTAATAATAGCCCAGATATTACAGTGGTGGGTGCTTTAGGAATATATGCAATAAAAGTAAGTACAACTAAGGCTGTGAGGTTTTAGAGTGCAAAAAATAGAAAAGTAGGTTGTACTAACTAGGGAGTATTTTATTTTGAAATGGTATTGCTTTATGTCATCTCTCTTCCCACATGGTCATGTTACAAATTGTGAGGGAGAAGTGTTATCCCTATCTACATAGCCAATAATAAAGACCATGTCTCTAGAATCTTAAGTATTTTATATATGTTTTGTTCAGATGCTATTAGTTCACTCATGGTCTCATGTTACACCTTAACTGAGGAATCCCTTTTCTAAAATTCAAGTTAAAATTATTTGAATTCTGTTTTTGTTTATAGAAACAGATTGCAATGTTTCTGTACACTATATTCAGGATTGTTAAAAGATTTTTGAAAACGGATCCTCCTAATTGTTCTTGCTAAAATTAAAATAAATCTGGCATAGTGGATGTTTTATTGTGTAAGACATTTCCTGTCTTCCTATAGATTGCATAATCCCATCCAGTATACAACTACAGATTTAGCTCGGTGAAGTGAGGCCCTACACTTAATGGCATCTTTTTTGTTCTGTGTGTAATGTGACAACTTTTAAACATGTTGTATCATTTCCAAAATTTCAGAGAACGTTCTAGGCAGCAATAGGCAGAACCCTATTGAGGTTGGTGAAAATATAAATCTGGAAAAGCTTGATTTCCACTGGTATACGTGAGGGAAAATCAGGCCCACCAAGTGCCTGATTGGTGTTGCTGGCAGATAAATCTTACTGGTGTCCCCTGATACTGCCTATACATCACAGGCTGTGGCTCAATATTATTATTTAATATTTGTATTACCATAGCACTTAGGAGCCATAGTCATGGATCAGGATCCCATTGTGTTGGGTGTTTATCTCTCTCGTTGGGTGTGCAGCTCTGCCTACATAGCAACAAACTATGTAATCCTTTAATTGTATATACTTTCTACAGTGGATATAAATGCAAATATGGAATGACTTTACTGTACTAGTAAAACCCTAGAAAGTATTGTTACAAAGCTAAAAATAAAAGTGGATTTGCTGGAGCTTCTGATGCATTCTGAGTGTCAAAAGAAGAGCATAAAAAGAACATTGTACATGAACACTTTTTTAGTGCCTGGCCTTAGGGTTAGTAAAACTTGACTTCCTTTTTTGTTCCACAAGTCATTCAGATCTTCTGTTAAGTGTTAAGGCTGCAATGTGTAATCACCTCTTTTAGTCTCATTTAAGCCACACATCTTAGGCGATGCTTGGTAGACTTTGGAAGGTTTAGATATGGTCGGGTTTTGGTGCTGACTTATTCTCTTTGCCTTCCCTATCAAAGAAATATTAATCTCCAGTGTATTTTGATTCTTGTTGTAAAGAAAGCAATACAAAATGGATTTTTTTAAATTAAAAAAAATCTTTGATATAACTATCTGTTGCATAGTTACCTGAAATTTATCATTATTTAGGTCCCCAAGTATTTGTCACAACAATGGACTAAAGCTTCAGGAAGGGGTGAAGTAGGGAAGCTGAGGATTGCCAAGTAAGTAGTTCATATTTTTTTTGGTAGGAATTCTTAGAATTATTACAGAAGTAGAAAAAGTTATTTTTAGTATACAGCAGTTGTGACGGGTTGGATCACAGAAACCCCCTTGGGAGCTGCCACCCGATGTGCCAAGACTACTTCTACCCCTGCCTTCCCTGCCAGCTCAGGACCCCAGCACCCTGTCTTGCTGAGCCAGACACTCCCGTCTGCTCCAACAAAGACCCAGGGTCTGAATTACTTGCCCCAAAGCTGCAGGTTTACCTGAAAGCAGCTCACAGAAGTGTGCTTGTCTTTAACGCTCAGATGCCCAACTCCCAATGGTGTCTAAACCCAAATAAATCCGTTGTACCTGTATAAAGCTTATGCAGGTGAACTACTCATAAATTGTTCGCCCTCTATAACACTGATAGATATGCACGTCTGTTTGCTGCCCCAGGTATTAATACATACTCTGAGTTATTTAATAAGTAAAGAGTAATTTTATTAAATACAGAAAGTAGGATTTAAGTGGTTCCAAGTAGTAACAGACAGAACAAAGTAAGTCACCAAGCAAAATAAAATAAAATGCGCAAATCTATGTCTAATCAAACTCAGTACAGATAAGATCCTCACCAGTTCCAGAATGCTCCCTTTTACAGACTAATCTCCTTTTAGCCTGGGTCCAGCAATCACTCACATCCCCTGTAGTTACTGTCCTTTGTTCCAGTTTCTTTCAAGTATCCTGGGGGGGTGGAGAGGCTCCCTCTTTAGCCAGCTGAAGATAAAATGGAAGGGTCTCCCGGGTTTAAATAGACTTTTTCTTGTGGGTGGAGACCCCCTCCTCACCTCTATGCAAAGTCCGGTTCCAAGATGGAGTTTAGGAGTCACCTGGGCAACTCACATGCCCATGCATCATGACAGGTTTCAGAGTAGCAGCCGTGTTAGTCTGTATCCGCAAAAAGAACAGGAGTACTTGTGGCACCTTAAAGACTAACAAATTTATTGTAGCATGAGCTTTCGTGAGCTACAGCTCACTTCTTCGGATGGCTCATGCTACAATAAATTTGTTAGTCTTTAAGGTGCCACAAGTACTCCTGTTCTTTTTATGTCCATGCATGACTCACAGTTTTTACAGGTAGCATCCATTGTTTACATGCTACCGTGAACGTCCTCAAGTAGACTTCTTATGTGGATTGGAGCATTCCAAGGTCCATTGTCCCTTAAGTTTTTCTTGATTAGGTACTTAATTTCAACATTCCTTTCTCCAGGAACTGACCAAATGCTCTACTAAGGTTATTTAGAACTCAAGCCAGTACACAGCCAACATTCATAACTTTGAATACAAAAATGATACCTGCATACAAATAGGATTCATACATTCAGTAGATCATAACCTTTGAGATATGTTACATGGCATATGTAGCATAGAACACATTCTAAGCATATTTCCATAAAGCCTTATGGGAGATACCGTCACAGTAGTGTATTGCAGTGAAGTACTACTTATCTTGCATAATATTTATTGCAAGTACAAGTTGTGTTTTTTTCTATGAAGCTTGAAATATAGCTGCCTAGTGATTATCAGTGTATATTATAAGCAGTATGAATACAAAAAATTATACTGCTGTGTGTAGATATATTTTAGAACACCATTTCTGGTTTCATAGACATCAGAAATAGGCACATCTAAATAAAGAATCTCCATCAATTTATTTATATGCTATTGTGTTGCTTCTATTTGCTCCTGCTGATTTCCCCATTTGTACTTGGGTAGCTCAGGAGTGAAGACCGTAACAAAGCTAGAATTTTAGGTTGCTGCTGTTATCAGAGGAACTAGACCTGTGAAATTACATTATGGAAACTAAAACATTTAAATATTTTCTTTTACAGAAATCAAGGAAGAACAGAAGTAAGTAATTATCAAATCCAAAGGCTATAAATGTTATATTTTGAACTTTAGTGTTGTTTAAAGTATATTTCTTTGTAATGTAAATTTCTCTTATAGTACTTGTAATAGAGCACTGGACTGGGAGTTGACAGACCTGGGTAACTGGCTCTGTCACTGGCCTACTGCGTGATCTTGGGCAAATCACTTATCTCTTTGTGCCTCAGTGTCCCCATCTGTAAAATGAGGATAATGATGCTACTATCCTTTGTAAAGCGCTTTGAGATCTACTGATGAAAAGTGCTAAATAAGATCTAGGCATTAATATTAAGCAGAAAAAGTTGGAAACAAAGAAGTAAGAGTTCAGAAATATACCATATCATATTTGGTATTAATTCATTGGTTTTGTTAAATATAAAGTATTAGGGAATTTGAGGGTTTTTTCATCTGCAAAGGCAGCTGATTAATTTCTTTTATTAGCAATTGAATGAATAATAGCTTTACCAAGTATTTTACCTTTCATGTTAGATGAGAAGGTAGCAGCATGATTCAGTATACCCCAGAGCCAACCAATACATTGAATTGGAAGAGACTTAGCAAAAACTCAGCAATGGGTAAGAGCTGAATTTACCATCTTAGAGTCTGATCTAACTCTCACTGGAATACGTGGAGAGACTCCAGTTGTCTTTGGGATTTGATCAGGCTCATGGTTGGCTGTAATATATGCTGCTGACACTTTCTCAAAAGTGAAGTTAGCTGTGTGAAACATTTAAAATATCTACATTGAAAGGTATAACTATCTTAGGTTCTCAAACATTTTTAAAAATAATGAAATGCAATTAATTGTTCTCTGACATCAAGAGGAGATAAGTCTGAGTAAATTGTATAAATAATCCTATGTGAAAATGTTGAATAAAATATTTCAGAAGATTAGTATATTAAAAATTAGATCCCAGATGTATATTTGAAAAATTGCATTGTACTATTTCATTTTTCTTTCTCTTCCTGTTTCCTAAACTCTAAAATCTATGTAGTTAAAAGGTTTATGTAATAATATTATGTTCATTGTGGGTGTTAGGTATCATTTACTTTGAATGAAGATCTTGCAAGTATCAATGATATTGGAGGAAAACCTGCTTCAGTCAGTGCACCCAGAGAACATCCATTTCTTTTGCAAAGTGTGGGAGGACAGACGTTAACAGTGTTTACAGAAAGCTCAGGAGGTAAGTTAGAATGAAAATTATTTGTTAATATAATTCCTGTCATGCATGTTTGCATAGATTCATAATCTCAGCATGATAGTTGGTTAAAAGGACACCATCAAGCTGATAGTTCTAAAATAAAGACCTTTCAGCTTTGTTTTATGGTCACATGCATGCACATAATACTTCATTCTAGTTGACAGTTTTTCTTCTTTTAATTGAGTAAGGGCCTGAAATGTCTCCAGAAAGGATTGTATTGTACATTCCAATATCAGCCTGCTGAACAGATCAGAGAGGAAGAATGGAGTACAGTGCAAAACCTTTGGGTTTCATCACAACTTGTGCTTCTGATAGGATGACCCAGCAGAAAACTGCTGCTTTGTTCAACATTTCTTTTGGAGGAAAGGATAGATTTTTCAGAAATCTAGCTACAGTGTGGTGAAAATCAATTTTGAATTGTGTTCATTTTTTTCTATCAGTCTTGATATAGTGTCTTGTTGACCAGTGAATATTAACTGTCATTCATCAAATTTTCCAGTTGTTCACTTTGTCAGAAAGTGTAATAGTAATGTGGTATTTGTAGCACATGAAAAATAACTATTTTTGTCTATTGGATTCAGATTCCTTGACCTACATTATGTGTAGGTCACTGATATTATAGTAGCAATACATGGTAAGTGTGGGGCATTTTCAGGATACCTTTCACGGCTCTCCTTCCTCTTGTGGAATAGTCAGTATATTTTCCCTTTGCTGGTTGGCTATTCTGATACTAAATTAATGTTATGTAGTCCCTGAACTTTGTGTGCTGCAGATTTGTATATTGTAAATGTATGGCAGCATCATAGAAAATAAGGTGGGGGTAAAGAAAGACTGGATGCCTTGAAAGCTTAGTAGAGGATATTTGGGGGTTCAGGTATCTTGGAATGTTTGGGAGTCCCCACCAGGCAAATAAAGTTTATGATGCTTTCCCTCCCCTTTTTTGGGCAGGTTCAGAGGTGACTATACATTTGGATACGCTGGATTTTTGGATGGTTTGAATTCTTCATTTTCCACTCCTGCAAGGCTGGCCAGGAACTAGCTGCCCCTGTTGCATCTTGCCCAAATATCTGTCACTATATCTGAGGGTGGATAAACACATTACCTGAATATGAATGCTCAAAAATGGAATAGTTAACAGTGACATTTGACGTATAATAATTAGGTTTTAGACTTGACACCATATAAATATTCAAGTCTCTGAGATACTGTTTTGTTTTTAAAAAAAGGTGAAGGGACAGACCTACTTATTGCGATGAACTGCTGAGTGATACAACATACCCATGTATGGCATGCATGTTTATGACTGCATTGTGTCCGTCATAAGGCAATGAAATGGAAAATTTAAATTTCCGCATTAGAGTAGGTAATTATATGAGAGTGATTCCTATTACACTTTCCATCTGCTATCTGGCTAGGCATATCCTAGAGCAGTGGTCTCCAAAGTGGAGTGCACAAGACGATCCATTGGGGGTCACGGCTGGAGGAGCGCCGCCAGAGGGGAGGGGCAAAGGGTGGCCGCGGGGAAGCAGCTCCCCCTCCCCCCGCAGGCAGGGCCACCTGGAACACAGGGGCTTTAGGGCTGCAGGGCCCTGGGCTATGGGGGCCCCAGGGCTCTGGCCTGCAGCTCTAAAACCCCTTTCGGAATGTGGCCCTGAGTCCTTCGGCCCCTGGAGGAGCAGGGGCAGCCGCACAGCCAGCGGCCGGAAAGAAGTGACGCTTTTCCCTTCAAAGCCGGTTGGAGAGAAGCGGGGCTTTGAAGGGGAAAGCAGCACTTCGACGGGGAAAGCGCCGCTTCTCTCCGGCCGCTGGCTGCGCGGCTGCCCCTGCTGCTCCTGAGTTCTCTAGCCTGTGCTCGCAGGGCCGCATTCCGAAAGGGGCTTTAGAGCTGCAGGCCAGGGCCCCGGGGCCCCCTTAGCCCAGGGCCCTGCAGCCCCTAAAGCCCCTGCATTCTGGGTGGCCCTGCCTGGGGGTGGGGCAGCTCCCAGAATCATGGCCATGGGGGCAGTGCCACGCTGCGCAGAGCCTCCTGCACCAGACAGGAGCTGCCCCAGGTAAGTGCTCTGCATCTCCTGCCTGCCCCAGCCCTGTGCCTCCTCCCGCACCCCCACTCTGAGTGCCCTCCCGTACCCTAACCCTAATCCAGACCTTCAAATCGCTGTATCACAAAGTGTTAAACCAAGATTTTCAGAACTAGTGAAGCATATTCAATCACACTGCTCTCACTAAAAATATTATTATTGATAGTATTTTTTTGTGAGAGCAAAAAGGTTTTTGTACTGTTAATAATTTTTTTTTTAAAATATTGTTTTTCATCTTTATCTCATCCTTTTTAAATTTCTATTTTTTGTATGTTTTATAATTTACATAATATATTATTATAGTAGTACATGTGTGTAATTTATACATAAATATACATATATTGGGGGTGCGTGCTCAAAATTTTTTTACTGATAGGTGTCCGCGATCAAAAAAGTTTGGAGACCACTGGATTAGAGAATAAGGTGGGGTAAGAAGAAAATAACAGGGGAAAATACTGATTCTCATTTTTAATGGAGAAGAATGTGTAGAAAGGCTTTTTGAGCCACTTTCTCCCCTGATTTACGTCTTGTGCAATCTTGGCATGTAAGCCAGACCAGAATTTGGCATTAATGTTTTAGCTAAATCTGAGGAGTCTTTCAAGATGAAATAAATGATCATCAACTTTACTTCTTATGAAGCACTGCTTATTGTAAATATACAATTCTGATCTCTTAGAATGGGTTATGCCCTTGTTGCTGGCACAGAGGGCCGAGTTCAGCAACAGTGGGGGTTCGTTGCCCGGTGTGCGCCGCACTAATTAACACACCAGAGTGGAGAAGCAAAACCAGGTTTATTTGAGCCCAAATAAGGTGCAAGGGAGACATAGCAATCTCAAATCCTGCACACAGATACAAACAGCTCTCTCTCTTTATACATGATTTCAGCTAAGCATTTCCATTCCCCCCACACTCCTCCCCCTTACCCCCCTTCTTGCCCCTCCCGTCTATTCCCATGTACCAAATACACTTTGCAATAGCAATTACACTAAACAGGTTAAATCATACTTGGCAAAAACCACTTTAGCTCGTTAGTACCTCTTCTGTGAACAGTTATCTGTACTTCCCCACTGTGGGGGCTACGTTCTCATGCATATAACTTTAATTACAGCATCTGCTTTCCGCCTATCTTATTTAGTATTGGCTACATCTAGTGTCAAGCAGCCTTGCAGCTGCCAGTAGTCAGCACATAACACAAGTTACAAAAGTTTAGTAAGGCTAACAAAAGCACTTTACATAAACGTACTTTGGGTCACATAGGCCCAAAGCCATCCTCCCGAGTTACCTAGATTTATGCCTAGTGACACCAACACCCTTTTGAAACAGAAGGGAAGTCCACTGAATTGCTAAATATTCTAAGTTTTACCGTCTAAGTTAGTATAAAGTGCATAGTTAGCAGCAGAGTGGGTGGGTTCCTTTAATGTCCATTCAGGGATTAGTATGCCAAGTTAATATGATGGATAATGTAATTGGATAAAACCAAATTCAATTGCTATATGAATTGTGCTTCTGTTAGCAAAAACAGCATGGTATACCACAGGGCTGGCTCAAGGCACCTGCTAAAGAAGCAGGTCCTTGGGGCGGCCAATACGAAAGGGCGGCACTCCAGCCGCTATTGGGGCACACGTCCAGGTCTTCGGCGGCAATTCGGCAGCGGGTCCCTCTCAGAGCGAAGGACCTGCTGCCAAATTGCCGCCGAAGAGTGGAGTGGCGCGATTGTGCTGCTGTGACTTTTTTTTTTTTTATTTGACCCTTGGACGGCAGAAAACCTGGAGCCGGACCTGGTACACAGAAAACTGATTTACATTGTATACAGAAAGGTTGGTAGAATGGTTTAGTTTTCTGTAAATTGGAAACTAAATTCATATATTCAGTCAGTGAAATCAAATGTATTTGTTTCATTCAGTTGTCAACACTGACATTTTTTTCTAATGTGATCTCCCCTAAGTACTTTAGATCATAATTGCTCTACCATGCATTGTTTCTGAGTTTGAAAAAGTTACTTGATTTCATACTTGTTCTTTAAGGGAAAAAAGTTCTGCAAACAAGGGAAGGAATCTATATCCATATACCTTTTTGTTTAGGGGCAGTGGGAAGTCCTCAACTTCAGTTTTAAGAGCCAAGTTATTAATAAACTAAGAGCAGCAGCAACCACTATAGTTAAAGTTTTGAAATGGTTAATGTTCTGACCCCCTGTTTTTCAGTCTCTTACAGCTTGCTGTAATTTTTCAAGCTTGGTCTGTGCTTTAAGATGAATATTTGTTCAAACTTCCCGAAATAAGATTAAACTGTTTTTGCTTATAAGTGGAGGGAAAAAAATCCTCGTTACTGGAAAAGTAAAAGAGAACCATTGCAACCCTGTCTTGTACAATTGTAGTATGAAAATGGCGTGGGATATTAAACTGAAATTTGGCATGGAAATAGCTACTATTGAGAGTGCATCTTTGGGTATTCTGCAGGGAAAGGTAGTTTTGATTTTACCAAATTACAAGCCTTTGAAAATCATCTTTGTGTATGATGCAAAGAATATCTTGTGACTCTTTTTTTTTAAACACACTAGCAATATTCTGAGTAAAGCTGGCTGCATTGTGTATTCATGTATGGCTAACTTAGAATTACATTTTTTTCTACAACCCAAGCTAGCGTCTTTTAGTTGTGTATTCATCTGCGTATGCCATATGAACTGAATCTATGAAAATCATTTATGTGAAACTTAGTTACATCCTGATTCTGTAAAATTTTAGCCTATGTAACTCTACTTATATGAGTAGTCCACTGAAAGAAGCACTGTGACACATCATTCCACTTCAGTCTATTTATGCTACCACCACTAGGATCATCTTTGATGCTCCTCGGGTGATGTGGTCAGAATCTATATGTGAATCCCTCTGTCTTCTATACCACATCAGGCTCAAGCTTCTTGCAATAGCCTTCAAAGCCCTAAATAGCTTGACCCATATCTTATGATGTGGACCCCCCACCTCCCCTCCCCATGATGTCTGCATTAATACAAAATTTGTCCATTTTTCCCTGCAACATTCTGTGCTTTTTCCATGGCATTCTCTATGCATGCAATGCAGTTTTCTGGGTTGGTTTGTAAAGTCACTGATGTCTCATTTAAATCCTTCCAGCAGATCTACTTTTCCCACAATGCCTATTTCATTATTTATGTATGAACTGCTAATTTATTGGAAAAGAGTGGCCTAAAGACACTGGAGCCGAATCTAGAAATTACCATGATAAAAGATGTAGATTGAATTGTGGAGGGAGGAAAGAAGGGTCAGGGGTAAGGAGTTTATTGCCTTGTTTAATCTGAAAACAGGTACATCTTGCTACTTACATCTATCATCAGCCAGTTAGTTTGCTTGGGTATTGTTTCCCCCCTACACAGTTTCTTTCATTGTCGTCTTAGTGTGGTGGATGCTCTTTGGCGCATGGAACTCTATTTCTTCTATGTTTGGAAAGTAGCTAGTGCATTTCATAGACTCATAGGAATGTAGGGCTGAAAGGGACCTCAAGAAGTCGTCATATCCAGTCCCCTTTGCTGAGGCAGGACCTTGACAGGTGTTTGTCCAACCTTTTCTTTAAAATGTCCAGTAATGGAGATTCCACTCCCTTAGCAGTCTAGTCCAGTGGTTAACTACCCGTATAGTTAGAAAGCTTTTCCTAATATCTAACCTAAATCTCCGTTGCTGCAGATTAAGCACATTAGTTGTCCCATCTTCACTGGACATGGAGAGCAATTGATCACTGTCCTCTTTGTAACAGCCTGGAAAGTATTAAGACTGTCATCAGGACCACTCATCAGGATGTTAGTCTTTTCTCAAGACTAGAACAAAAAAACCTGAGCATGTTTAGTCTTTCCCTGTAGGTCAGGTTTTCTAAACCTTTTATATTTTTGTTGTTCTCCTTTTAACTCTCCCCAGTTTGTCCACATCTTTCTTAAGGTTTGGCACCCAAAACTAGACACAGTACTCCAGCTGAGGCTTCACCAGTGCCAGATAGAATGGGACAGTTGCCTCCCATATCTTACATTTGACACTCCCATTAATACACCCCAGAATCATATTAGCCTTTTTCACAACTGCAACTTTTTGGGCATTGCTGAAGTTGTGGGGTATGTCTATACTGGGACCAGAGATGTGATTTGCAATTTGTGTAGACTACTCACACTAGCTTTAATTTAGCTAGCTCATAAAAAATAGCACTGAAAGAACAGTGGTGTGGGCGGCTCAAGTGAATATGTCCCTATGGGGTTAGGTGGGCTTGAACAGCCCAAGCAGAAGTCCACATTGCCACTTCTTCGCTACTATTTTTAGTGAGCTAGCTAGATTAAAGCCAGCACTAGTATGTCTACAAGAGTTGCAAATCACATCCCAAGCTGCAGTGTAGATGTACCCTTTACAGTAGCAATTTTCATCTGCTTTAAGGTTTGTCTGTATCCAAAAGGATTTTAATGATACAAGTCCTGATCATGCTTCTGTTGACTTCAGTGGGACCTAACAGCATGTCTGTCTGACTAACACTGCTTAGTGAAAAAGTAACATTAAAAAATATGTGATCGGCTTGTATACTGATATGCATTATGTTGGAGCCTGCAGGTGAGAACCCAGTTTTCAAAGGCACTGTATAGGTTTATAGGAAGATATCCCCTGCCCCAGTGAGTTTATACAAACTTAGTTTAAGAGGCAATAAATGGGTGAATTATGTGAGCATTCATAAACTGTAATTGTGACTCTCACTAAGCCAGACCATTGAGAATTCTCATGTGTGGATTTTTTGTTACATGACTATTGTTATAAGTTGTGCGATGATATACAGTGAAGCCAAAAATGTGCTTGTTGGAATTACTATTATTTATGTAGGGTATTGGCATGGCCCCAATTTAACGATAAATTCCTTTATTAAATCCAAAGGCTGTATGGTATTTATACAGTTGCTCTAAACACGCCTAAATAATAAGCAGTTACTACCTCCAAACAGTAACAAAACACTTATAAGTATTTGATTAAGATACTTACAAATGGGGGAAACCCAGGGGTGCTTAAACCCATATTGGTCAGCTCCAACTTGGGCAGGCAGGTATGAACCCTTCATGAGTTTACTTTTTTATACCCTTTAACAAACAAGTGGTGTCATTGCCAATTATTAGACCCTAGCTAAGGCCTGATGAAGGTGTTTCTTATACAGCCAATTATTTACTGCACCTGGTACCCAATTAAGTATATTTATTTCTGTTACTTTAGCTATTTTGAAGGTTCATTACAAGTTTAATACAATGGCTCTTCTTTCTCATGACTTCTTTGGTCACAGGCCGTGAGTCTGTTGCTCAGTTCCAGCTATTAATCCCAACTCAATTTAAAACCAAGGTTCATCCAAATCTAATGTGGGCCTACATTCCTACCGTGCTTTTTTTTTTGTTATACTTCAATTTTATTTTTATTAAGTTTAAAAATCAAGTAACTCCTCACTTGAACCGTCCTGGTTAATGTTGTTACGTTGTTGATTGATTAGAGAACATGCTCATTTAAAGTTGTGCAGTGCTCCCTTATAACGTTGTTTGTCAGCTGCTGCTTTGTCCACTGCTTTCAGGAAGAGCAGCCCGTTGCAGCTAGCTAGTGGGGGCTTGTAACCAGGGTGGACCGGCAGCCCCTCATCAGCTCCCCACTCCCCTCAGTTCCCTTTGTGGCAACCACCCAGCAGGCTAGCAATTGCCGGCAGTTCAGCTGTGCCTCCCCCCACTGCCATGTGCTGCTCCTGCCCTCTAACTTGGAGCTGCTCCTGGGAGCCTCCTGCTTATTGTGCGGATGGAGAGGGGGGCTAATGTCAGGGTATCCCCCTCTCCCCTGCTCCTGCCTCTCGCTTACCCCATTTCCATAGAGCAGGGGTGGGACATGACAGGGCTCAGGACAGAGGGAACTTGCTGAAAGCAGCTGCAGTCTCAATTTGCTGATCTACTTAAAAAGGGAGTGTACTTAGAGTGCGGTCATCGTACAGTAACTCCTCGCTTAACGTTGTAGTTATGTTCCTGAAAAGTGCAACTTTAAGCTAAATGATGTTAAGCGAATCCAATTTCCCCATAAGAATTAATGTAAACGGGGGGGTTGAGTTCAAGGGCAATTTTTTTCACCAGACAAAAAACTATATATTATATAGATATACACACAGTATACGTTTTAAACAAACAATTTAATACTGTTCACAGCTATGATGATTGTGAAGCTTGGTTGAGGTGGTGAAGTTAGAGGGTGGAAGAGGGAGGGATATTTCTGCTAAATGGTGAACTAGCACTCGGCTGAGCCCTCAAGGGTTAACACGTTGTTAATGTAGCCTCTAACACAAGGCAGCACAAACATGAGGGAGGGGAGACAGCATAGCAGACAGAGACAGACGCACACCTTGTGTGTGGAAGGGAGAGAGATGCACACTGCCCCTTTAAGTAAGCTGACCCACTGTTGAAGTGCATTGTCTTTTTAAGTGGATCAGGAAGTTGAGACAGCAGCTGCTGCCCCAAGCTGTCTGTCTCTCTCCCTCCGTGTCCCCTCCCTGCGCTATATGTAGAAGGGGTAAGTGGAGTGCAGGGGGGAGGGGGACACCCTGACATTAGCCCCCGCCCCTGCACAGCAAGCAGGAGTCTTGGGGAGCAGCTCCAAGGCAGAGGGCAGGAGCAGCATATGGCAATAGGGGGAGGGACAGCTGAACTGCCTTCCACTCTGGTTCCAAGCCCCCACCAGCTAGCTGCAATGGGCTGCTCTTCCTGCAAGCAGTGGACAAAGCAGGCGGCTGCCAAACGACGTTAGAAGGGAGCATTACACAACTTTAAACGAGCATGTTCCCTAATTGATCAGCAATGTAACAACAAAGCAACATTAACCGGGACGACTTTAAATGAAGAGTTACTGTACTTAAAGGGGCAATGTTTCTCTCTCTCTCTCTCTCTCTCTCTCTGTCTCTCTCTGCCTGCCATGCTGTCTCCCCTCCCTCCGTTTGTGTTGCTTTGTAGAGTAGCTACATTAACAACAATGTGTTAACCCTTGAGGGCTCAGCTGAGTGCTAGTTCATCATTCAGCACTAAGGAATTCCCTGGGAAATATCCCACCCTCTGACTTCATCACCTCAACCAAGCTTCACAATCATCATTGCTGTGTACAATATTAAATTGTTTGTTTAAAACTTATGCAGTGTGTGTGTCTGTGTATTTATAATATATAATCTTTTGTCTGGTGAAATTTTTTTCCCTGGAACCTAACCCCCCTTATTTACATTAATTCTTATGGGAAAATTGGATTTGCTTAACATTGTTTTACTTAAAGTCGCATTTTTCAGGAACATAAGTACAACGTTAAGCAAGGAGTTACTGTAACTTTGGGAAAATATGATGCTTATGAGAACAGGGGACCGATGGCACTAGTTAGTGCCAGGTATACAAACTATGAATGTGCTAGCTGACCTCAGTGTAGACTTAAAATAGCCCTTTGATGGTACTCCTGTTCTGGGTCTCTTGACAAGAGACCGCCTGTTCTTTTACATTAGTAATGTAGACATATGTCCTCTGGCATCTTTAGGTAATTTCCATTAATTTTATAACTGCACCATCTTTATATCCACTTCATCAGAAGTGTCTTGTTTTTGTTTTTTAAAGGAAAAATAAGCTAGTACTCCAATCCTCTGTGCCCATTTCTTTAATTGGAGAAGAAATGAGATGCTTAAGATTTGTTCTCTTAATTTGTTTAATCTTCAGGAGTGCATGCTAGAGATTATACATAGTTATAAGGTCATCTTTTGTTCTTATACTGATAAATAATTTGGGGGATGCAGGGGTGGCTCTAGGCATTTCGCCGCCCCAAGCACGGCAGGCAGGCTGCGTTCGGAGGTCCGCTGAAGCCGCGGGACCAGCAGACCCTCCGCAGGCAAGCCGCTGAAGGCACCCTGCCTGCTGCCCCCGCGGCAACTGGCAGAGCGCCCCCCCGCGGCTTGCTGCCTCAAGCATGCGCTTGGCATGCTAGGTCCTGGAGCTGCCCCTGGGAGGATGCTAATCTGTTCATAACAAGTAATTGAGTAAAGAAATACCAAAGCTGGCTGGACAGAGTTGGAGTATTCAGACCTTAAATATTAAGTGGGCTGAACTAACATTTAAGTATAACTTCGCCACTTTTGAGATCCATTGACATAAATACTTGTTTTATTCATTAATGTGAACTTGTAAAATGGTAGCTAGTTTGGCTGCCATACTGAGGTTTGGAAAGACTATTTCTTACAGTTAAGCCAAAGAGAGCTTGAATTCTAGTTCTGTTATCCCTTTCCTTGAAAAACTAGTTAAGGTGTCTCATCTTAAAATATACTTATTTCCCCATTGTTTTTAGGCTGGCTCACCAAAAATACCTTTGCTTCTGCACTCACTACCATTATAAAATGTTGCCCTTTGGCTTTCCTACAGCCCTAAATGCAATGAGTAAACGGCAGTAATGGCTCAGACTTTGGGGAATCAAGTATATCTAGATAATTAACTGATTTGAACTTGACTCATAAACCCTTGGAGAAATACCAAGAAAGAATATGCAGTTTGTTTTAGGGCTGGTCTATGCTACAAAGTTAGGTCGACTTAACTTCATAGCTCAGTACTGTGAAAAATGTCATGCCCTGCATGATGTAATTAAGCCAACGTAAGCCTGAGTGTAGACGCTACTGGGGTGACAGAAGAATTCTTCTGTCAACCTAATTAAGGCCTCTCGGAGAGGTGGATTTTACTACAGTGTTGGAAGAACGCTTTCCATTGCTGTAGTACATGTCTACATTACTGTGACGCAGTCGCTGCTGTAGCATTTCTAGTGTAGACACTGGTCCCTGGGCTTTAGGTTTTTATGTGGATAGGGCTACAGTATTTATTAAGTTGTGTATAATACTCATAGCCTATGGAAATCTGTATAGAGAATATACTGTACCCTGTACCTGTTTGGTGGATTAGATTATGTATAATTAAACATCAGTAAAGCTATCTGAGTATATTAGGGATTCACTGTAGGGCTAAACCACCATTGATAGTCTGCTTCTATCCAAATTTCTATGATGGAAAAATTAGAGTGCTACTTGGAGTTGTTTTCACACTTTTACACAGTCCTAGTCTCTCCACTTGGTGGTTTTTTAATAACTACATAGAGTTTGTTTAAGGCATATGGCTCTACCGAGTAGAATTTGCAGTGTTTATCAGGAACAAACAGTCTAGTGGAACAAGTGTTTCAGTGTGATGAATAGCATTTGGAGTGAAGAGAAGAATAAAGTCATGTAATGACTTTTATTTCCAGTCTCACTGCTGGGGGAAGAAAACAGGCACAAGCAGATGGTTTTATCAGCCACTCAGAGACCCAGCAAACTTGTATCAACATTGGGCAGTTAGGACATAGCTTTTAGTTGCAACTTTGGTCACAGGCTTACAGCAGTGTTGCAACATACACAGTTTTGGCTGGGTAAGTGAGACTTTTATTAGACAAAGAAAATGGAGAAGGACAGGAAAAAGTAGTAGTAAGATGGGAAGGAGTAGGGGACACACAGTCTCACTTCTCACGTGGTGGTTGGGATATGTCTGGAGCCAGTGGAAGTCGAAACGTCATCTGGGTCCCTTTCTTGGCCTGGTTTGGTCGGGACATCTCTCAGGATTAGGATGACAAATGCCCAGTGGTGTCATGATGGATCCCAATGTCTCAGGAGGTGGCAGCCATAATGGTGAAGCTTGCTCCTCTTTTTATTTCTTTTTCTTTTCAGTCAGCAATAGTTGCACTTGTACTTACCTTCACCCAAAATCTTTTTTTAAGGGATCCTAAAAGGGGTGATTGGTACAATAGCCCATCTCCTCACTATTTGATTCACCAGGTAAACCTAATTTCCATCATGCTAATTTTGTTCTGTTAATTTCTGATCCCACACTTCACTTGTCTACCAAACATGATTTTAATGCAGTCTTTAATTTATATCAGTTGGTCTTTTTCTTCATCCTAATTCGGGCTTTCTCCCTTTTGCACCTTTTCCATCAACATTCATTGTTATAGGTTATTGTAACACTTCATAAACTTCTATCAACTTCCCTTGGTTATGCTCACAGGTGGGGTAAGCCCACCAGGCACCAAATGAGACTCTTTCTCAGTCTAAAGCACAGTTGGTAGCTGTGAACCAGCTACATCAGCATAACACCAAATGCAAATACAGAGTTTTTGTTTCTTTTCTATTCAGTCTCTCCAGGAATAGAAAGGGGTAGGAATTGGGGGAACCAGTTCACTGACTGCAGAGGGGTGTGGCCAGCACCAGAAAGCACAAAGACAAGAGTACCAGTCAAACAGCTGACCACAAGAAAGACATGGAGAAGCAACAAGCCAGAGAGGCTGACCACAGGAGGGCGTTGGAGCTCCAGAGGGAGGCCCACCAGCAGGCCCTGGAATTAGCAAGAGCTAACCTCTCCTTACCTCCATGGAATGTGGTGATGAGCTCAGTCCTGTTTCTGTTTTAAAAATGTCTGCCACAAACTGCACTACAATTAACAAGAATGCCGGTAGAAGTGCCTGTCTGAGCAGGTGGCCCAAAGACAAAATTGACCTGGCCATTTGAAATGCTCCTTCTGAGTCCAAGTTGAGACATTAGTAAAACAATGTGGGTGAAATGCATTTGTTCTGTAGAACTGCATTTTCCAGTGCTTTCAAGTCAACAGCTTTCCTAAACACTGTACTAGTTTTAACACAGTGAAACAAAAAACTTCATAAAAACCAATTGATTAAATGTACAGTATTTCCTCTTTCTTTTAGCCCAAAGATATTTTCTTATTTCTCCCTCCTCTTCCTGTGGACCTCAGGAAAGTGAGCATCCTTTCTGCCTGAGAAAGGAGGGATGAATATAGCTGCCTCTGAAGTTTGCCATTGCTGCTCTTAACAGTAGCCAGAGAAAGGTTGCTACGTAGATTTAAGGCACTTCAGCCACTACTTCACCTTGTTCTTTCTCTGTGGACCTCCCTGAACGGGTAAGGAATCAAGCTTGAGGCATAATAGATGATCCTCCACATAGTATCATGTTGCATCACTCCAGGACTACTGAGAGAGCCTCCAGTTCTCGTTCTTGTCATGATAAAGATGGTTACTTATTATCTGTTAAAATCTGGAAGGTGAAAAAAAGCGAACCCACTTTGGTTCTTGATTCAGACAGTGTGCCCATACATAAGTCTGCTTACTGATCGTACGTATGTATCCATATAGGTTGTATGCAATGGGAGTTAGGTGTCTAAATCCTTGTGAAAATCCCACTAGGTGCCTAACTGCATCGTGAGGCACTGAAATACCTTTAAAAATCGGCTCATCCTACCTGTATGCTTCCTAACAGCATATTAGGCTTTGTGTGTTGATGCATTTCTGCATTCCTTCCCTGTCCTCATTGGTTTAGTTTTGCACACGTTGTATATTATAAAAACAGTTCTGTGGAACTATATGAAGCATCGTACTTCATTCCAAAACACCAGGTACAAAATGCCAGCCTAATTTGCTGTATTGTCCAACTACAAAATAACAATTGAGATCTATTTAGTGTAGGTTGATAGCTGATACCCACCTCTCAAAAATGTTACTTGGCTGGTTTGGCTTATGCAGCCTTTTTTTGGTAACATACACTAACTAGTATCCTTATCTGCAATGTGTATGTATCCTATTGTTGGGTAAAACACTAATGCCTGAGTAATGTTCCTGAAGATCAGTTTAGGAAAGCTGTGTAACTGGAAGGTGTGGTTTCTATGATTGTTGCATGGGGAACCCAGAACACAATTGTTTCTCTTGCTGTCTAGGCTGATTTTTGGTCTTATTTTTGCAATAAATATAAACTACATCCTGTTCCATAAACATCACCATATGTACATCACCAGTTGCTATGCAACAAAGCTATTTGTGCTTTCAGTCATTTTGTCTTATCTTTGTCATAAGTTATCATAGTTGTAATTTTTTTGGGCGGGGGGGGGGGTGTTTTTGCATATATTCCAGTATGCTACACTGAACAAAATGAAGGTGACTTTTTAATATATGGGTAAGGTTTCTCTTTTAGACTGGACATGTTTGATTAAAATTGTCATTTCTGAGCTTTCTACTGGCAGCCACCATGGGGCTAGAAAGTAGCATTATTTGACCATTTCATTCCTGGATCAAAAATTGGAGAGTGAGTGTGTTAAATATTTAGCAGTGCACTTTATTTTCTGAATGTGACTATAAATCAGTTCCCATCCTATTTTAGTAGCCCTTTACATCACTTTGTGACAGCAGGTAGCTCAGAAATGCTGACTCTAAATTTTCACATTACTTTCAAATATTTTATTTATGGATGATGAAAAGTGCTTTTCTTGCTATGTTAGATCTTGGGTAGAACTGCTTGGAAAAATGTGCTACTTGTGTGTTTCAGAACAGCAGGATCCAGCCCAATATATGGGATATGTGTAGATTTTACACTGTGGGCCAATTCAAACCTAGTATAAGGTGGATAATTCCAGTAAATTGGGTGAAGTTGGTCCCGCTTACATGGAATTTTGAGTTTGGCTCCGTAAGTCCTGGACTTTATCTCTTTCTAATGACTTGTTCCTAGATGCAAGATAAATGCTTCTTTTTTTTTTTTTTTTTTTTTACTCTAAACTTACTATATGTCTGACATATTTATAGATCAAGCTGCCACACTGAGTTATAAAATGTGATGTTAATGTTTCTTTTTAAAAGTGGGTGGAAAAATCTAGGAAATAACCAAATTCTTAAAACTAAAGCTGTCTAGGTTCTTATGTGGCTCAGTGTGGTTTCTGAAAACCTATTAGTAATTTCTATCTTCTAATCTTATGTAAGAAATTGTGTCTGTGGAACAGTCATAGTATAGAGAATTCCAACATAAACAGCACAGAAAATAACTATATTATCTCTCTCTCTCTCTCCAAGAGGCATTCAGTGTTCGATGGACTGATTATGTGTACTATCATGACCTACAGCCCTTAACAAAAATGCAGCTGCTAATATCATCCATGCCAGTTTTTTCTGACTGATACTCCTCTCTTAGAGACTTTCCAGTGCATCAATTTCAAGCTTTTTGTGATTGCATTCAAAGCTTCAGGAAATTCTGTCCCTCCCTCTTCATCTGCCCAGGTCTCTTAATATGTTGCACTCACTGTCTCTCCACCCTCCAGCTACTTGATTTTCTTTTTTCCACAACTGACTTTGTCTCTTTTTCCATGCTAATTCCCACGTGGAAAACCCTTTCTGAGCTGGCATGCAGAGCCACTACTGCAGTATTAGATTCTTCACATGCAATTGTGTACCAACCAGTATTAATATGCACAGTTTGTACTTTGGGTTTGTTGTTACTAGTTGACATCTTTGAAACCTTAGGTGTACCAGCCATTTTAAGAATTTTGGAGAAAAGATTTTACTTATAGAAAGTGATTACAGGCCTAGAAAAATGTTTCTCCCCTCCTTCATTAAAGTAATGCTGCTAACATCACTATAATCACTTTTTTTTGTTTTCTATAAATTCCTCAGTTTTCAAGATTTTTAGCATCTTGTGTTATTATTTCAAACCACAGTAAGGCTAAATTATGGTCTATGAGTTTTCAGCTCAATTGTTGTTGCTGAACAAAATAACTTCTGCCACATTATTGAAAGCTGCTGTTTTTCTTGATACCTGTTCAACCCCTTCAGAGGGCAGGACACTCCCCAGAGCTTCCACCCAGGATAAAATGAAATATGAAATTTCTGAAAAATAAAACGAAAAGTTATAAAAAAGAGAAAGATAGAGCCCCAGAAAATTATATCCTTCCTGCTCCCGCCACCCTTTCCAGTTGTCTGTACTCTTGTGATTCTAGCACTTAGTCACACATTCTGTTGTCCAAGATACCTCTGAGGTCTCATTTAATACCTCTCTGTTACTTTATGTACTTGAGTTTTTTTACGAACTGACTGTGGAGCTATAGCAGCAGGAGGAGAAAACCTATTGACAGCCACATGATCAAAAGAAGTAGAAGCAACAGTAGCCTTTTAGATCTATCTCGTTAATGCAGATTCCAAAATATTTGCAAAGATCATAAAGAAGCTGCATTCTATTATCAGAAAACCAAAAATACTACTCCAACTGACTTTACAGACTGCATTTTGATGGATGATACCAGCCCTTCACTCACTTCGGGGAAATCACCAAATCTCTCTGCCTCAGCTTCTCCATCTGTAAAATGGGGATGGTGTTTGCTCACCCTTCCTAGTGCGTGTGTTGGAAATTAACATGTTTATTAGTTGATTGAGTGTGGCTGACTAAGCTATTGTTTAATTTTACTTTTGTTGTTTTAATTAGAATGTCCTGAGCCTTGGATAGGCAACCTTTTCAATTCTAGTATAAATCCAAATAAGGCATGTTGAGGATATAAAGTGCAAAATAAATTTTAGGTGGTGAAAGTTGATTCACTGTGTGGGGAATGGGGTTGGCAACATGTCTACTGTAGTAACTTCAAAGATTATATTGCCACCTTGATGTATGAGAGGTTCCCAAAATGTTGGGCAGTAGGATTTGGCATTTTTTTACTCCTACATCAATGAGACTGAACAAATCTGCAGTGATAAAATATACTTGGTAACTAGGCAGAAGAGGTACTTCCTCCAATGTCTGTCTGAAGTTAGTACTGAAAGAGAGGGAAAGCCCAAAAATGTGTATGAAAACATATGGACTACATATGATGAACAAATTGCCTAATTATGAAGAAGGAGCTGAATATTTTTCTAAGACCAGAATTCTAGTTTTATATCTGCTGTTGAGGGCTTATTCTGTGGCTAAGTAAAAGCAAACCCACTCATCCCATTTGTAGAAGTTGATAACTTGATCTAGAATCTAAAACCTCTCAGAATGATGTGAATGCCTAAGTGTGTTGCCTTTTATGCAGTAGTCTTAGCTCAGGGGTGGGCAAACTACAGCCCGCAGGTTGGATCCGGCCCCTCAGGGCTTTGGATCCGGCTCGTGGGGTTGCCCTCCCGTGACACCACCATGGAGAGGTACCTGGAGGCGCAGCGAGGGCAGCACATGAGGAGCCCTCTGCCCTCCCTCCCCAGGGGCCGCACCGCTTCCTGGAGCAGTGTGGGGCTGGGGACTGGGCAGGCATGTAGGGAGCCTACCCTAGCTCCGGTGTGCGCCGCTGCCACCCCGGAGCCGCTTTAGGTAAGCGGCGCTGGGCCGGAGCCCAAATCCCTCCTGCACCCCAACTCCCTGGCCTGAGCCCCCTCATATACCCTGCATCCCTCCTGCACCCCAAACCCCTGTCCTGAGCTCCCTGCTGCACTCTGCACCCAAACACCCTTCCCTGAGCCCCCTCATACATCCCGCACCCCTGCTCTGCCCCAATCCCTTGCCCTGAGGCCCTTCTTGCACACCGCACCCCCTCCCACACCCTGCACTCCCTCCTACACCTCAACCCCCTACCCCGGCCCTGCATACAATTTCCCCACTCAGATATGGCCCTTGCCCCAAAAAGTTTGCCCACCCCTGTCTTAGCTGAATAACAAACCTTACGTTGCTCAAATGCTGAGAAATGACCTGTGGTAGAGCTTACTTGAAGACTAGGAGTATATAGACTCTGGAATTATGAAATAGCTTTCTATAATGATCAAGGCTTTAAGTAAATTGCAGGCCATAATTTTATTGTAGAAATTGCAACTTTTTATAGTTGCTGTAGATTTGACTGGCATTGTGACCCTTTGCACCAAGTCACAAAGCAACTCACTCAGATTTGGCCTGTTTGCCTTCCAGAGCCAGGTGAGGGACACAGTGTTCTGTGCTGCTCCACTGCCTTGGAAAGGAGGCTGCATGGCTTGGAAGAAGGTGCTGGAGTGTGTATGTGATCGTGCTCCGTCGGGGGTTCCCTGGGGGAGAGGGGGCATGTCTTCATTCCTTGTCAGGAAACGGGTTAAGAGGAAGCCTGAGACTTAACCCCCATGGGAGGAGTGTCGTCTTGTGAGTGTCCCTATGCTGATGTCTCCCTGCACTAAAACCACAACTTAAAAGTGTCTGCAACTTGTGAACCAAAAAATCATGACTCTTACAACCTTAATAATGACTTTTCTCTTGTTTTGTAACCTAGTTAGGGATAGATTATCTTAGTTTGTCCATTTGAGTCTTCAGTAAGGCTCATACATTGTTGTGCTTACAGAATTTTGTGGAAATAAATTACCTGTACAACCAAATTGGGATACTGTTTACTTTAATGTTTGGGTAATACCGTACAACGTATGTATGACAAGTATAACATGTTAAAGAGGCATCTAAACAGGAAAAGACATGTTATGTTACTCCTACAGGAATAAAATGCCAGCGTATTTGAATGTTGCCATGAATCTGCACTAATTTTGGAGATGCTGTAGGGCAGGAAAGCTATAATATATCCTCTATGTGTAGATATATGTGATAGTTGATTTTGTTCTCTCATTGAGCAAGTAGTACCCTTTGTCATAGAATCATAGATTGTTAGGGACCTCAGGAGATCATCTAGTCCAATCCCTTACTCAAAGCAGGACCAATCCCCAAATCACCCCCTTAGGGATTGAACTCACAACCCTGGGTTTAGCAGGCCAATGCTCAAACCATTGAGCTATCCCTCCTCCCCCATGAACCCTTGAGAGGCAGTGCCCAGAAGGAGATTTTTGTGACTTTATTTTTTCTAATGCATTTAGTCCCTCAGCCTGTCAGTCCTCATAGGCACAAAATGATGAAACAAACTGAACTAAAAAAAAAAAATACTCATTGAACTACAGTGATAACCCACTCTAGGATCTAAGTAAATAATCTGTAATGGTCGCTTTGGCAAGTCTGTTGAATTGAGTAGCTAAGGACAAATATCTCCTATTCGTGTGACACCGTATCAAAAGGAGGAAATACTGTTTTTATTCCTAATCCTGGAAAACATTTAGGAGGGGTGGAGGCAGGGAGAAAGAATTCAGTTTAGTTTTGAGTTGTCATACTTCTGTGCAGAAATGTATCTTTACAGAATTCTGTACGGTTCAAATCAGTAAAATATGTCCACTGTCTTCCATCTCTTGCAAGGTTGTGTATCTGTAGTTTGTGCCATGCAGACCTTAGTATAGAGCAGAGGTGGGCAAACTTTTTGGCCTGGGGGCCACATTGGGGTTGCAAAACTGTATGGAGGGCCGGGTAGGGAAGGCTGTGCGTCGCCAGACAGCCTGGGCCCTGCCCCCATCTGCCCCGTCTCACTTCCTGCCCCCTGACTGCCCCCTCAGAACCCCTGACCCATCCAATGCCCCCTGCTCCTTGTCGCCTAACCGATCCCTCCTGGGACCCCCCACCCCTAACTGCCCTCAGGACCCCACCCCCTATCCACGCCCCCCTGCTCCCAGCCCCCTGACTGCTCTGACCCCTATCCACACTCCTGCCCCCTGACTGCCCCCTGAAGCCCCCCCATCCCTTATCCAACTCCCCTGCCCTGGCCCCCTTACCATGCCGCTCAGAGCAGCATGTCTGGCAGCTGCGCCGCCTGGCTGGAGCTAGACACGCTGCCGCGCTGCCCAGAGTGCTGCCAATGCGGCAGCATGGCTGCGGGGAGGGGGGACAGCGGGGGCTAGCCTCCCCGGCCAGGAGCTCAAAGGCTGGGCAGGACGGGCCTGCGGGCCGGATGTGGCCCGCAGGCCTTAGTTTGCCCACCTCTGGTATAGAGGATAGGATGCTTGTAAGTTTCAGCAAATTACTTCATCACTCTGTTTCCCCCCACCCCTTTCTGTCTTGTCTGGGAGCAGGGACTCTGTGTATATACAGTGCCTAGCACAAAGGGGCTCTAGTCTCATTTGAGGGCTGTTTGACTACAGTTCTAGAAACAATAATAGTCAAATGGTAAATCAGACAGCTGTGGCAGTAGGGTTACAGAAACAAACTCTTATTTTGTATACTAAGCTGCAAGATAGCTGTAGAATAGACTGTTTGAGAGGTGGTTATCTCATGCTAATTAACGAGCACTACACATATTCTGGAAATTCTTTAAACTCTCCATCTGAAACCAGGATATATATATCTAACAGACTATAGAGATTTAACCTGGTTTAACTATATCTAGTCTTCTCCCCATTTCTATTCCTTGCAAACTATGAGTGCAGATTTCTCTTCAGATCAGTCTGCATTTCTAAACCTACAAAATAAAATGAGTTTTGACCAGCATGGCCTAGTGAAGTAGAAGGTTTCTACTCATTATTTAAATCCAGTCTTGTCACTGACTCCATATAGGCAGCTGCCTGCACTCAGATGGAGCCCTATTAACAGGAGCTTAGGGGTGCTCCTGTATGGAGTTTGTTGTAGGCTTGGACTCCAAATGAGATTTTTGTTGCTCTTTGTGGGGAATTGCCTCTTTCAAAGTATATTTATAAACTCTAAGGAAATTATTCCTGTGTTTGTGCTATTTCTCATCCCTTTTATCCACTTGTATATTCTTGGATTTTTGCAAGTCACTTCTTAGACATACTTTAGAATAATTTTTGTCATAATCCAAGATCAAAGAAACATTATTGTTCTTTTTCTGCAGAAAGCCAGCCAGAAGAAAAATCGGAGAACAGCAGTGCTGGTAAGTGTTGAACTCAGCTGCTTGGTACACTTGAGAAATGCTTTGCATCTAATAAAGAAATCCTCATTTTCAGTTTTTCTATTTTATTAGTGTGCTAATTTCTTAAAGGTTTGTTCAGGGTGACTAGATAGAGAAACACCATATATTTGAAAAATAACTTGAGTTGATTGACAGCTATAATGAGAGACTTAAATTATTCATAGATTTTTTATAAGAAATGTAAAGTTATTAGGAAAGGAAAAATAGTAAATCCTTAATATTTCTTGGAATCTTTTTTTTAAGTGTTTGGATTCAGTATTTCTGCTTTTGGGTTGGTGTTTTTTTGTGGTCTCATGTTTGATAATTTGTAGTTTATGTTCTGTCTGACTTTTTGATGGGAAAGTATTTTTATTCTGTCTCATTCCCAAAACGTGGTATTTGGGTTTAACCCTACAGAGTCAGAAATCAAAAAAGGTCATATACTGGTTGTATTGCATTCATTCGATTTTTGCATACTTAACTGTTCTGTACAGGATATAATTGCCAAAGAAGAGTCAAGAAAGGAAAAAATAACACTTGGATCAGTAGTAAGGTGGTTGTTTCAAAAGTGGCTTATCAAATAGGGTTAAAGACGATGGTGATATTTAAATCAGTTCAAATTGATGGAGCACACATCAGTGATCTTTAGTTCAGAGAGCCACTGGGATAGGAAGTTCAGCACAAGAAATATCTATCCGTTAATGCGCAACATGAACACTAATAAAATAAAGTCTGCACATATACATCTTGAAAAGGTGGGATCCATTGTCTCTTTCAAATTGTGTGTCTAAGCAAGCATTTTAAAGAATTATTTTGTATAATAACCAATCTGTGTATATTAAGATTTCTTTTCTAATTGTAGGGAAACTACATTTTCAAATGATGAGCTGTAGTTGCTACAATAAAGAATGTAATAAGTACAGAAAGTCTTTTGTGCTCTTACCGAAAGGTAGTGTAGTATGGTATGAAGGAAGTCACCCATACATCTGGACTACCTCTGATTAGTCTCAAAAAATCAGATATGGCTTGCCTGGAAACAAACTGTTCTATTGATTTTACTAAGGTCAGCAATATGTTTATATATGATTATGTTGCTGGAGTTTCCAAATGAGCACATGAGAGCATGATAGTGTTAAGTGTTATTTAGGAAAAGGTCCAGTTCCTCTTTTTTGAAATGAAAAGCTTTTGTTTGATGGAGAATGAAAGTATCATTAAAATGCAGAAGGAAATAAGGGCCAATATTAAGCAAGAATTGGGGAATGGGGATATTAGACACAGCTAACATAAAATTTGGAGAGAAATGCAAGTCTTCTCAGAACATGGGTTACCATTTACATATACAAATAAAGTACAGTAGGGGCTATGATGACACTCAGTAAATGGTAATGAAAGGGATTTTAGATTTAGATGGATTGCAAAGACTGGCTTCTTCTTTTTTTCCCCTCAAAACAATCCTTAAGCACATGTCCAATATTAACTGTTTCAGAAAGACTCAACAGAATATTATTTCTCATCCACCTCCATATAAATCTCTTAATGTTGCAATATTTTGACTTTTATTTGAATCACATCTTAACTTTAAAGGTTACTGAAAGAACATACCATTTAGTTCTGGGGTACTGGGAATAATTATTTCTGAAAAAGGATAGATTTCCAGTACTGAGCTGATTGAGATGCTTTCTGATAAAATGGACTAACCATGTCAAAGGGATCATGATGAGAGCTTAGAAATGTTTGCGTTGGGAATGCATTTGTACAATTCCGTAGTATATTTGTAGTTGGGAATGTTACACGATTATTTGTTAAAATCTGTTCATTCTGATTACTGTTTTACTCTTGTATTTTATGTATGTTGTGACTTAAACAACTTGCCTGTAATGAACTTAGAGGTGAAAGTTTTATACTACACCTCTACCTTGATATAATGCTGTCCTTGGGAGCCAAAAAATCTTACTGCATTATATTGAACTTGCTTTGATCCACCGGAGTGCACCCCCCGCCCCCCCGGAGCACTACTTTACCGTGTTATATCCAAATTTGTGTTATATTGGGTGGCGTTATATCGAGGTAGTGGTGTACCTGGAAGCTGAGATTTGCTGTTTTCAGCTGGTGTATGTACAGCAGCTAGTAATTGCTAAAATCTTTCAGAATGGTACCATTTATCTTGTATTATTTTAACATTATTTTATTGTATGTATATATATTTTTAATTGGACTGCAGTAGAACTGTCACACTCCATTTCTCTTCCGGGGAATTATTAAATTATTACCTCTCCCACCACAGGCACCGTATGTGATTTACCCCCGTTGACCACATGCTTACATGTAAATAAGTGCAGCAGTTTGGGATTTTGTTGTGCCTCATTATTATTTGTATTGCAGTAGTGCTTACAGACCTCAGTCAGGGATTGGAGTCCCATTATACTAGGCACTTGTGTACACATAATGAAAAGATGATCCCTACCTGAAGAATTTAGAATCTAAAAAACTAGAGACAGGGGATGGATACTAATAAATTCATGGATAGAGTGGGACTTGCATCACAATGTTTACAGAAAAAAATCTTGGCTGTCACATTTATTTTATTTGGTTAACGCATCTACATACGACATACAGTACAACTATACATACAACTAAACATGTATGTTTATTCACTAGTTGATATGAATGATAAGCTATGTATCTATGAGATACCTGGAGCCTGTAGCAAGCCAATTGAACACTTCACAGATCTAAATTCAGGTTTCAAAATCTTGACATGAATTCTTAGCAAGCCCTGAACAACTGCTACTTAACGCATATTTTCCTTTTGGACAACTTGTCACTTGTATTCTTTTCCTGAACTTGCCAGTGGGCAATCTTGATGCCCTCTGTTCTGGTGGGAAGAGATGCATACTTTTTACAGTTTCCCTTGTGCATTCAAGCAAAAGGAGTTAATTATCTGATATATACCTCAGGCAGTACAGCATGAACCTAGTGTGTAAATTTTGTCTGCCACAAATATTCATGTGCTGGCAAATTGTAGACACAAATACTTAAACTGTCTGTAGATAGATAAACCTAATATAGTAAGGAATGTGAAATAATGGTGAAAGAAAGGAAATAATTTGGAGTATTAGGTTTTGATGACATTTGCGCTGGAAAACATGGAATATGATGCAAACAATTCTGTAGGGCAGGGAGAGCAGGAAAATTTTTATGGAAATTTGTATAAGGTTATGTAATTTTGTGCAACAATTTAAGAAAGATTTGCTATTAGGCTCAAATTAGATTTCCTTTCTTCCACTTAAATATTTCAACATATATTTACTAATAATGTTTTGAAGGAAAGCTGTATCTCTGTGAAATATGGTTATCAACAAGAGTTATGGTGCAACACTCCACTGAATTACTCTCCAAAAACAAAAAAACCTAATCATTAAAAAACCCATTCAAGTGTGAAATGTACCATTTTCCAGCTTGTGGAGTCATATGTGACAAGGATCTCTAATTGCCTTCTATTCAGTGTCTTCAGGAGTGAGCAGATACACACAACATTTATATTTTGAACTTTTCAGTAGTGCCTGGAAGCCCTAGTCAGGATCAAGGCTTCATTTGCTGTACAAACACAAAGTAGGGTAACAATCCCTGCCCCAGAGTGTATACGGTCTAGATTAAAACATGGTACAACAAAGGATATTGCAAACATTAGGAAGGAGGAGGGAGGGAATACTAGTGTGAGGAGAAGAGCATGCATGAACGTGGGCCAGCAATTATAGAAGTCCCTAGTGGCCAACTATATATTTCAGTATACTATGAATATTTTATTATATTTGTTTGCTTTAACAGCACTGTCATGTTGTTTTCAGCTTGCAGTGGTTAGCAATTAATGTTTACCTCAATTGTAATTTATTTCAATAATAAAAAAGAAAGTTTGTGCCTCATGCAGACAATTTGACTTCACTTTAGAGCTTTCGATCTAGATCACTATTCTTGGCATGTGCTGTCTGAACTGAAGGCTACAAGGTTCTGTTCTAAGTGCAAAGTTTGTGTTCCTTTCCAGAGTTCCGTGCCTCTCTAGACATGTCAGACATGCCTTGGTTGTTGATGTAGTAGACTAAACCAAAATACTCCCCTGGTTCAGATCAGAGAGTTTGCAGGATCTTCCTCCATGTCCTCTGTGATGAATTCCCAGAGTGAGCCTCACATTACAAAACCAGCTTCCACAGACTAGATAGAGGATTACAATGCCTTGTTAGTGACCACTGCTACTTTACGTGGGGCTCCCGGAAGATAAGGTATCTTCAATCTCTCCTGCAGTCTCTAATTTTTTCAGAACAAATGAACATGTATTTTTCCCCTGGTTTTTTTTTCAGTTCTGTGATGCAAAAGCATTGTCTTCTACTGACTTCACACATGATGGTGGAAATATTGAGAGAGTTGAAAGCCTTAGACAAAGTACTCTTAGTATTAATAAGACTAGAACCCTCAAAGGCCTTTTCTTGGTCTTACTGATTTTTTTCAATCAAGCTTGCGGGACCTCTAATTTATTTCTCTGAGTCACTGGTTTCAACATTGAACAAATATACGGCTTCCTCCCTAGTATTTGCCACAGGGTTTAACATCTCTGATGTATGTAAGCATTAAAGAGGCAACAAACTATACTAAACTTGTTGCAAATGCTTATTTTATTTGTTTCTGAATACTTAGTCCCCTCATCACTAGTTTGTTTGCTTAATTCTCCTTCCTTCTTCATTGATAGAACAGGTCGGGAGTGAATAAAGAAACTGTTTTTCCTCAATCTATTTATCATCTCACAAATTTGAGATCTGTTTCTAAGGTGTGGGGCTGCAGTAGCATCTCTGTATTTAGTAGTTTATATTAAAAATACAGTTGTGAATTTCCCATTCCCCAAACATCCACAAAAAAAGCACTTTCTGCCTGAAATTTTGCATATGATAAGCCAAAGCAGAAATTTTTAGTAGTTTTGAGATTAATTAGACTCATCCATTTGAGATATGTGACTTCAAAGAAACAACCGCTGTTTAATATTTGGAAAGGTCTTCTATTGTGTGTCTTTGCCATTGCATATCAAGAGTGTGGTGTCCGAATGCCAATTTCTCACATTTTCTAGGCTTCAAGTAGAACTAGCGCTTAAGAGTATTTTTAATTACACTGTTTGGATAATAATAGAAAAGGTATTTGCTATGGAGAAAAACAGATTTCTGGTTGCTTCTCTAAATTTCCACAAAGATAATATATTTTGAGATGACTCATGAGCATCTAATACAGTGTTTCTCAAACTGGGGTCGCCGCTTGTGTAGGGAAAGCCCCTGGCGGGCCGGGCTGGTTTGTTTACCTGCCCCGTCTGCAGGTCTGGCCCATCGCGGCTCCCACTGGCCTGGTTTGCTACTCCAGGCCAATGGGAGCTGCTGGAAGCGGTGCGGGCCAAGAGACTTACTGGCCGCCACTTCCAGCAGCCCTGGTTGGCCTGCAGCGGCGAACCGTGGCCAGTGGGAGCCATGATCGGCCGGACCTGCAGATAGGGCAGGTAAACAAACCGGCCTGGCCCGCCAGGGGCTTTCCCTACACAAGCGGTGACCCCAGTTTGAGAAACACTGATCTAATAGCTATCCAACATAGGGATCTATAGCAGGCTGTGGTCTGCTCCTGCCTTCTTGCATCACAGAAACCTGCTCAGAAACCTCCAGTGATTAGGTATCCACACAATGTTGTTTATATGTGTTCCCTCCAACAACATCTTTATGGTCCCGTGCAGCAATGCTATTTACAATGTTCCCTGTGCTTTTGGCCCTTTCTCCAGGGCCTGAGGAGCAGAGGTCTCCCTTCTCTAGGATCTTTTTCAGAGTGGGCTCAATTAGCCTGTTCATCCCAACCCTTCCTTCCTTGTGGCCTTCTTATCAGTCTTGAGCTGATGGGCTAAATGTCTCTTTAGCTCACCCAGCCTCCCCTCCCCACCTCCTTGGGATAATTGAAATTAATTATCTAATCAGCTTTCTTTGGGGAACTAATTGGTGGCAGAGTGATCAGCATACAGGCTCACCTGTTAACTCCCTGCACTCTGTCACAGGATCATACAAACAAAGACCATGCTATTGTAATTCTCATATTCATCAGAGAATGCAAACACATTTTTCAAGTACAGTCAAACCTCGCAATAATGCGCCCCGCCATAATGCGAAATCGCATATAACGCGATCACAGGTTGGCTCCCCTTTAAGGCGTAATACAGTACTGTACCAGTGGTCTCCAACACCATGGCAGGGGAGAGAAACTGCAGCCTCGCGCCTGCCGGGGACAGAGAACTCCGAGGCTGTGGGCACCGGTGCTCTCTGTCCCCAGCAGGCGCGGGCCCGCAGCTTCTCTCCAGCTTCTCCGGGGCTGCAGGCGCCGGTGCTCTCTGTCCTCAGCAGACGCGGGGCTGCGGCTCCTCTCCCCTGCTAGGCACTAGGCGGCGCACATCAATGCACTGTGTTGGGGACCACTGACAAACTGACAGGCTTGAAACCCTGCTATACCGCGACCCCGCATTTATCGCGATGGAAGTTTTTGGACCCCAAACATTGCGTTATAGCAGGGTTTCACTGTAGCAACTAATAGGGTTTCCCCCATCATAATGAGTGGATAAGCCAAGGTAAGGGGGGTGTGTGTGTGTGTTTCAATACCAACATTAACTAAATATTTGGAGACCCTTTGGGTGGATTATTTTTAAACAATCACCTTCTAATTTTTTTACTTTAAAATGTTGGTGTGTTAACTTGAGCTCAGATGTCTTCATGGTCTAATAGTGATTTAAGTGAAAAGCTATTATGTACAATTGTAATTAACAGTTTGGGGACCTTTTTATTTCTGAAGCAGCAGAGTAATACTCTATTCTAGAGGTTTCAAATAAACAGGATTTGTTTTAAATGACATGTCTGTAATGGAAATGGTGTTAATCTATTGCCACTACAGGTAGAAACTATTTTTTTAAAAGACTGTTTCTTTAGCTGCATGTGGTACTTATACCACACTTCCGTAAAATCATTATCCAAAGTCTAGCACTGCTATTAGCAGGTGACTGTACTTTCCTCTCCTTTCAGTTTACCTCATTATTAAGACTCTACAGCTCTCACACTCTTTAACATCGAACCCTAGCTTCCTTCTGGAGTTCTCACCTCACTTCTCATCCACTCTTATTTCTGTGTAAATGATGATCTCTGGAAACACATTTAAGTTTACATTCCATATATTAATATGTAGCATTTTTATCTTAAAAGTGCGCTATAAACGTTAATTTACTTGTCTCGAATGTCTTACTCCTTCTCGACTTCTTTAGTGAATGCCACACCCTTATCTCCTCATAGACTTGTTTTTAATTGACATAGCAGAATTACCTCTCTTCTTCATTGGACTGCTCTTGACTTCACTATTAGTGGCCACCTCCTTGTTAAGTTTAACATTTCTCCCTTAGGGTTGTCTACATTAGGAAGGATTATCTAACGAAAGGCTAGCCAGCCCCAACCTAATCAAAATCTTTTCACTAATATAGACATAGGTTAAAACCTTAATACCCCTCAGTTTAGCTGGTCAAGGTAACGTTAGCTAAACCTGACCCCTTTTTCTAAGCTAGACAAACTCTTTAACAAAATAACCTCTACATCTCTTTCTCCAGCTGACTACTCAAAAATTTTATTCTTCCCTAATTTAGATGGAACAAATCCCCCTATGATGGTTGGCTACCTAAATTCTGTTCTCTTGCTCTTATGTAGTTTACTCCATTTATCGTAAATCTGGACAGTTCTTCTGGTATGACAACCACCACAGAGCCTATAAAACTACTGTCTGGTACCTGGAGGACTCTGGTTTGTGTGTTTGCTATGACATCTTCAAATCTTGCTTGACTTAGTATAGCACCTTTTTCAGAATGCTTAAAATCCAATATTCTGTGTCTTAAGTGCAGAGGTTGCTGGCAATCTTCAATTCCTACTGAAATGTAACCTTCCCGTTTCACCTTTAATCTTCCATCCCTTTCCGCTTTGAAAGAGAGTAATTTTGCTAATGTTCTATGAAAAGATAACTATCACCACCACCTGAGCTACCTTTAATATCTGTGATTTCCCTCCCCAGACCAATAGCTTCCTCTTCCCCTTCACTCAGTTTGTTTTCTATCTGCTTGCTTGTTCTAGTCAAGTCTCTTAGAACCCTTCTGGATGTTTTCCTTTCAATGAATAAATGCACCTCATTACATAATGCTGTTCCTTTTTGTCTTGTTTTCTCTTGCCACTGCCTAACCTATCACACCAATCAACTGAATCACTACTGAATTTTCATAAATTAACTTTTCAGCAATGAGTGTTCACTTTTTTGGGGGCACAAGTGAGATGTTTTAAAAGCTTACATGGAATTTTTTAAATTAATTTTTCCTTAGATTAGGAATTTAAAAAATCATATCTACCTAAAAAGTATTTTCATCTCAGACTAGTTGATAATTATGCAGTTGTTATCGTTACAAATGCAATGATAATTTAAATAAGACATATAGTTGTTTAAAAGCTTTTTAAAAAAATCATAATGCAGTGTTAAGGTGATATAAAACACTGGTCATAGGGGAAGCAAGCATTAAAGTTGGTCAGCTCCTGCAGCATTAATCTCTCTGGAACACTCCCACACTAACATCAACTTTGGGTACACCATAATCAGCTTCAACAATGGAATCCTAAAGACAAGAAACCCACGAATCACCATACCTACCTTCATAGGTCCAGTAACCACTCCAAACACACCACAAAATCTATTATCTGCAGCCTGGCACTCAGATACCACAGAATATACCACAGAATATGGAGGAGAAAGTCTTGGATAAACACCATAACACACTCAAAACTACCTTCACCAAACAAGGACACGCCCCCAGAGAAATAGATCTCACCATGAAATGGGCCACTCAGATACCCCAAGAGAACCTGCTTCGGTACAGAAATAGAACGTCCTCTGACAGCAGACCTCTACTTGTCAGTTACCACCTGTACTAGAATTCATACGGGGTATCATCAAATAACTACAACCCATACTCAATGGGGACCCCATCCTGAAAGAAATCATTCCTGAACCCCCACTTCTGGCCTTTAAACAACCCCCCAACCTCTTCAAGCTCATCATCAGAAACAAGCTTCCCAGAGACCAGGACACACCAATTCATAGCGGCACCAGGCCCTGCCAGAACAACAGATGCAAAACCTGCAGATAGATTTCCACTTCTACAATGATCAGCACCCCCGCAAACCCATCTTTCAAGAGGCATGTGTAGGATCCATGGATATCACATGTGGTATACCTCATTCAATTAGGGTGACCAGATGTCCCGATTTTATCGGGACTGTCCCGATATTTGCTTGTTTGTTCGGTCGGGACACTGGACAAACAAACAATTTTGCCTTCCGCTCTCGTGCACAGGCGGAGCCCAGAGGGGCTCTTGCCCCCTTGCCCGACTCCGCCCCCTCCTTCCTCCATTGGATCCCTCACCAAATCCCTGCCCCCAGCCCCGCCCCCTCACTGCCCCATTGGATCCCAAGCTGAACCTGGGGAGGAGACGCCCCTGTGCAGCAGTCTGGGCACACAGGCCATGGCTGGCTGGGGCCGGGAGCGCTGCAGTGCAGCGCGAAGGCTGCTCCAGCCCTGCAGTCCACGGGGCAGCATGGTGGGTCCAGGGGCAGCGCGGAGCAGGCAGGGCCCGGGTGAGCGGCGTGGCCCGGGGGCGTGGGCTGCCCGCCGGAGACATGTGGTGGAGAGGGGCTGCGGGGGCGAGATTTGTCCCAGGCGGGGCGGCTGGCGCGAGGAGCCGGCCAGGATCCCCCGAACCGATAAACTTCCCCGACGCTGCTGGGGAATCCTGCGCCTCTCCCGCTCGGCTGCGCTCCAGCATCTTGCCCTGCCGGGAAGGAGCTGCTGGAGTGCAGCTGAGCGGGAGAGGTGCGGGGCTTCCCGCCTGCGGTGGGACGAGTCTCATGTGCCCGGGGTGGGAGGCTCCGCGGGGAATGCAGTGCGCGCGGCTGGGGCGCTGTGTGCGATCCGGCGGCGCGGCTGGGTCCTGCTAATGCCCCCGGCCCCTGCAAAACTGCCTTTTTTTTTTTTTTTTGCTCTGCCGCCATTTTTTTTGCCCCCCGCCCCCCCCGTGTCCCGATATTTCATCCCTGTGATCTGGTCACCCTACATTCAATGCATTAAATGCCCCAATAACAATTAAATGGGTGAAACCAGATGCTCGCTATGCTCTTGAATGAACTCACACAGAAAAACGATAAAAGACAAAAATACCCTGTAACCTGTGGGTGAACACTTTGCTTAAACTTTTTGGAAAATATACTTTTAGAGAGAGAGTTTGACAAATTTCAGACAGGAGGTAGACGTCAGTATGGCAGCAGGCGCTCTCAAATGCTTGCTATAAAACATTGATGCCAGTGATATTTTAAATGAGAATTGGGAAGCTTTCTAATAAGAATTGTTAAATAGCCTGAATCCTTGAGACTTAAACCCACACATTTTATAATATAATGGGTAATTTTTTTTTCTTAGTCCTGGGCATAGGATGCTTTTTCTCCCTGGGCATCTCTGACCTCAAATACAACACATGTTTGTGGTGAAGGTTCTTGAATTATTTTAGATAGTAATGTAATCAGCTGCTAGAAGGGAGTGCTAACCCTGGACTTAGGTCTTATCAAGTAAAAAGCTTTCATTTCACCTTTGTAAAAGCATTGTAGTGTGATTTACTCTTTTTTGTAAACGTATTTGTGATGGGGTTGGGTTTTATGCTATTATGGGTGGGCTGGTGTGGTAATTTAAGTATGGCCTACCATTTTTTAATAGTGATGAACAATTTCCCTTAGTAAATGCAGACTCACCAGATCTCCCCCCTCCCCTTTTTTTTTTTTAGTGTGAAATCTTAAGGTAAAGAAAATAGTACTACTCTGACATTAAACCACTTCAGTTTCTTTAAAGGTCAAATGCCAAGAAGTCAGTTGAAAAGGTAAAAGACAGTATATCTTTTGTATTAATGACTGTTACAATCAAAATAAATATTTACTATTTTCTTTATTTAAAATTCAATAGTCACTTAAATCCCAATTGAGAATTCAGTAGAACTGAAGATTATATCCAAAAATGTTTAAGAAAATGGATGATTTGACATCTTATGAATGACAGCCTCCTCCAGACTTTGTGCTTATACAGGTTTTGTTTTTGACAGTACTGGAAACAAACTTCTTTATGATTTGTAGGGCAGTTATGGTGCTAACTAGGCAGTCAACCTAAGGAACTATTACCCATTCTAGTATAGAGATGACAAGTCCACTAAAGGTTTTCTTGCAGTTTGTTCACAATTATTTTGTGCCACGGTATCTTTTTGCTATAGTTTGCAATAGTCTTTTTGTTAAAGTTCAGAGTCCATTAAAAATCAGCAAAATATGGGAATGGAGTTTGTTCGTAACTCCGAACAAAACGTTATAGTTCTTTCAAAAGTTTACAGCTGAACGTTGACTTAAAACAGCTGTGAAACTTCATTATGCAGACGAAAAATACTGCTTTTAACCATCTTAATTTAAATTAAACAAACACGGAAACAGTTTCCTTACCTTGTCAAATATTTCTTTTTAAACTTTCCCTTTATGTTTTTTAGTAGTTTAACACAGTACTGTACTGTATTTGCCTTTTTTTTTATTTGTGTCTGCTGCTACCAGATTGTGTATTTTTGGTTCCAAATGAGGTGTGTGGTTGACAGGTCAGTTTGTAACTCTGGTGTTCATAACTCTGAGGTTGTACTGTATCAAACTTGTTTCGTGTAAGTTTTCACATTCACTTCAGACAGGAGTCATCGATAGCGCTATGTTTACTAATTTAATGGCTAATGAAGTTTCTTGAAAAGTATACTGATTTGAAAACACTTTGTGAAAATGACAATGTAGTGATCTATTAGAAACTACTTCAGTTTAAAATGGTAACTTTCCCACATACCACTATGCTATAATTATTCCTAAGTGTTGTACCTGGAAGCAAAATAATGAAATGCATGGTTTGGAGTGGTGATCTTATGCATTTTGGGAAGAAATTCCAGAGAGTTTTCAGTAAAAAAATTGTTTTTTACCACATGGGAATACCATTTTGAGTCATTAAGTGTCTGTATTCTCTTGTCTGGAAATTTTGGTCCTCTCAATATTTCAAATTAGCTCTAGTGAGAGAGACAGTTGTTCCCAGTTATTGTTGAAGTACAGTTCCATGTTGCAGGATAGACACATGGCGTATTCCCATTCCCTGTTAAAAATTGGTTTGGTCCTGTCTAAAATCCAAAACAGAATGGCGCTTTAAACTTGTCTGGTGACAGTCGTGTTGTTCAACATGATTGAAATTTTAGTGTAGTGAGAATCATATTTTGTATGAAAACTTTTTTAATTTTTTCCTATGTAGAGTTCATTTTGTATACTAATAAAGCGAACAACTCCAGTCTTATTTAATAAGAAACTACTGTTTTTAAAAATTTAAATAGCACCAATTTCTTCACACTTGATTTCAGTTGAACGGTGCATGGTTGATAGTCAAGGGCCAAATTCAGACCTTGCATAAGCAGGTGCAGCTCCAACTGACCCAAAGGTGAGGTGAATAGGAATTGTACCTGCTTACATGAAGGTTGTGTTTGGTCCAAGTTTTCTTATTGACAGATATTTAGCTAATGTTTACTTCTGGATTTATTACATCGTCCACAGTGCAACTAGAATTATCTTGTTCCCTTAATAAATATTATAAATGAAAGAAAGAACTGGATAAATATTAAGGATATGAGAAGGGAGAGAATGTTTCATCTGCCCCTTACATGGATGTATTTTAAATATCAGCAGGCGATCTATTCAGAATTCAAAGTTCCACTTACTGGTTAGTAATACATTATACAAAGCAATAGATCTGTTAATTTGCCACTCTTTATGAACAGCAACGACAAGTGGAGAATGTCAACTTCAAAATTTGAATCTAATATGTAATTGAAAACCTGTTACATTAAATTTTATGCAAAACCTTTGAATAAACCATTCAGAATAGATACTTTTGAAATATATCTAGTTCTCTACCTTTATGCATTCACATATTTCCTGTAATAAAAAGTAAAGTAAATTAAACTTGCATTATTTGGCTTTTGTTATAGGAGGCATTTTTTTCAGGGATTCTCAGCAAATGAGTGATGGAGCTGTAAATTTGATGATTCAAATACACGAGCTCTGAAATCTGTTTAATTGTAAAATCAAATTGATAGCTTTTACAGCCTTTTGCAGTCTTATATTGTTGTAATTTCAGTATAACTCAGCTTTGAATAGATTTGCAGAAACTCTTAATGAACACTCAAAATGTTTTATTCCAGTTAAAATCCAGTGTGAATTTTGTCATAAGCAAAACATGTTTTAAGCTTGCATATTATATGAAAATACTTTCACCACTGTTCAACTGAACAATAAGGTGTATGCATGTTAATCATACAAGTACACAAAACATTTCAGCTAGACTGAGTGAAAGACAACATGAAGGAAAAATATATGCAAATAGCAGCAGCATTTGATCTGTATTTACAATATTTACCAGATCACTTTTATTAAATTTAAACATAAGATACTTGTTCAGCCTAAATAACCCAGAGATGAATGTCATTATGGAATTTACATACCATTAGCTCACATTAATTCATTAGCAGCAGAGCTCTGTGGTACAGGGCTAGTTAGATACATTATTTGTGATGTCTGGATGCTGTAGTTTAATGAGGTTTACTGGCTGCATGCTTGTTGCCTTTGTCTGGTGGTAGAAGTAATTACTTGATAAAATGAAGTGCATCGCTGTGAACAATTGACCCTTTGGAACAATCCAGACTGGTCAGCAGTCTAAATCCACATTTTAAAGCCATCATTATAGCTTCAAACTTAAGAGTTTCCAGGGTGCAGACAAAGGTGTTGTCTTCCTTCAGTACAAGTCGTGTACCATTTTCTGACTTTATGAAGTATTTGAATTGAATAATATTTGAAGATATTGAAAACTCCTCTGGAAATCCATCCAGCCTGCTTTTTGACACCAGAACAATGCGAGATTTGATTTTTGCTATGAAATCAGGAGCATTACAAAAGATCCTAAGACCTTGTGAACGGTCGTGGCTGTCAGTTATTTCCAGGAAAGTAGTCTCTCTGGATGCTAGCTGTTCTTTCTCCCACCTTGATTTCACGGCATCAGCTAACATCTTAAGCTGAAAAAAATCTGCTTCTTGTGCCAAAAGTTGATTTTCTCGAAACCCCTCTGGTAGAAGAAGTTCTCCATTTCGTAGGAAGTTCAGAATGTGCCTGAAAAGGAGTCCATCCCTGTCTATGAAATAATGACCATCTGCATCAAATGGACAGAGAATTTTTCCATTTACCACACCTTCAAGAAAAGATTCTGGGTACTTGGTTAGTGTTTGTTTTTGTGTAATGTACAGGTATCCACCAACATTGAGGGTAATCAGAGGCATTTTACAGTTCTTGCCTTCCTCAGTACCCTCAGAGGAGTTATGCTTTTCTTCATGTTCCTTTTCTCTTCTGTTTGTTTTTCGCTCCATTCTTAAAGCCACGTTAAAATGACAGCTCTCTTGCCTTGTTCTTGTGTGCTTGAAAAGAGATATTTTAAAAGCACCTTTTTTCAGCTCCAGCACGGTGATGGAATGGAAGTGCTGCTAGCATTGCATGGATTGTCAGCTCAGTTTTGCAGTAGGTGGCGTATCAGCTATGTATGCAGTGAGATATCAGGAGTGTGGCTGTAAGGAGAATTTGCATTTAACTGTGTAAGGGAAGAGTATGGATGTAAAAGCTGTTTTAATTATTTTCTTTGAAGTCTAGTAGGTTTAAATTATTTAAAAATAGCATTTTGAATTACTCTGTGCAGAATGGACAATACCTTTTTACTGACCAGTTAAATTTTAATATTTACTTTAAAAATGTGTTGTTAATGTGGAATTGCTAAAGAATGTTTAGCACTGAGAACGTTGTAGTGGTAGCTTTGTTTCCTTTTGTAGGTATTTTTGGTTTTACACAATACCTTTACAAAAAGCAAATTGTGTTACTGTTTAAGGTACTTCACCTATTTAATGGAAGATAGCTGAAAACAGATGATTGTGTGTGTATACCTTATGTATGAAACACACAGTGGCTTAAAATGTTATCAGAAAATGTTTCAAAGTGGTATAAAGCATTTCTGATCTAATCGGTTTAGTATTTAATAAAAACTGTCATTTTTTGTTGATTCAGCTATCCTCAGTGAGGCAAAAAATATAGCCTTTATTAGGTTTTGTGTCCTTTTGATATTAAAAAGTCTCTCTTTACCATAGATTAAAAATTATTTTAGAGAAAAGGCACATTTATTACTTGTATTGGTAATTTTAAAATAACCAATGTTAGATTTCACAGATTATTTTATATTTAATCAAAACAATTCTGTTGCCATGCGGCACAAAGGGCCAATGTGCCTATAGAAATCTTTGAATATCATATAACACTATAGCTTAGCAACACTTCAGTAGGGGAGAAAACATTGACAAAGTATACTTGAATCAAATGGCTGGCTCATTTCTCTGTAAGAAGCTGAGATTAAAGGTTCATTTGAAATTACCTTTTTAAAAAAGGTTTTCCCCTTTAAACATTTGCAGCTGGGGAGAGAAAAAGGAAAGCTGTACAAACATTTGTGTATTTCCTTAGGGAGTGTGCAGGAGATGGAGGATATTGTACGCAGCATGCATTCCAAAGCAAGGTAGAGATTTAACACTTACCTTAGCCTGAACATAGAAATCAGAGATTCAGATTTTTTTTTTAAGAATGTATTTTTCAGTCTACAAGCAGATGTCTATTGCTTTGGCCTGTTAACAACAAAGTCAATTATCCTTTTGTGAAAAGGATTCTCTGTGCCTTTGTTTATGTTAAGACTATCTTCATACTGCTCCCAACAGATATATGAGCAATTACTTATAGATACAGTATTGTAGAAACGTTGCTTTAATAATGTGATTTTTTTAAATTGATTAATATGACTGTGTGCCTGTTGATGTAAAATTACATGCTGATTCTACTTGTTGCCCCCATACTTCAATATTCCCAGTCCGCAGAGCTGCTCTGCTAAATCTTTTGTGTGCTGCTATGTGTAACATATTAAGCATTATTTTATTTATTAGACTCTGTGCATCAGGCATTACAAAGTCAGCGTTTAAATTTAACACTTTGATGCCCTCATTGTGTTTAGTATCACTTCAATTTGAAGAGATTTTAATCATTTAATAACTGTTGAATATACTAACCATTTGAAAATCAACTCTTATGACAGTTAGTAAGAGTTAATAAAGATATTTGAAGAGAGAGAAAAACTGGTGGTGTAGTTCTGACATAAGCTTTATGGATAATATTTTGCCACTGTGGGAGACTTTTGCTCAAATCCAGTTAATAGTCAAGTGTCAGACTCCATTTGATCAAGTTTGATGTGGGTTTTAATCTTATAACCAACTGTAAGAATGATAGTGGTAATTGATAAACCCTTTGATTGACTCTGGAGTCATTCTATCTTGCATGGTGATCTTGTGATCTCTTTGAAGCTAAGCTGGGTCACTGCTGGATGGGAGATTTCCAAAGAAAGCCCAGATTTGTAAAGGAGTTTGCAATCCTTCGTGGCAAACTGAGCTGTATACATTTTAAGACAAGGCAGCTGCAAAACAGTATCCATTTCTTAGCTTCATATGCTCATTATCTTCTGAAACCTCTGTCTGGGGCTGAAATTTTCCAGGTTTGGCTATAGTTAAATATTTTTGAAAGGTCAGGCTAAATCACTTCAGCTCTTTAGAAAGTAAAAAATGTCAGCAAGCTGCTAGCTCCAGACCCCAGGAGTGGGGACGAGGGTGGAGGAGGAGAAAAAGAGAGAGTCTGCCTGCCTGCCTATTTACAGGCTCAGCTGCTGACTCAAGGAGAATGTCAAGTGTGCCTATCCTTAAACTTATGACAATTGCGTAAAAGAGTTAGTCTTCCACACCATACCCCCACACAACCTTAACTCTGCCCCCTTGCAGTTGGCAATAGGCAGTTTGACAAAACCATACTGTACATGTCCACAAAATCTGCAATTTTTTGTGGTGTTTGTGCTCAACACAGCATTATGTCATTCTTCAGACACTCCTTACTGTATTAGATGTAGTTGTACTGATGCAGAAATTAGTTGCAGCAAGTTCCTAGATACCAAACTGTCATCTGAGCAGAGGAGCAGTTGAAGCTAGAGGAATCAGGGATCCTTTTTTTTTTTTTCCTGGGCTGTGATATTCAGGAGATCAAACTGGATGAGCACAATGGCCTTTCTTGGCACAAAAAATGAAGCGTATATGAAAGAGTTTCTAATAATGTCTGTAGGGTTTTAGGACAACTAGAATGACTGCAACCTCTGGAAGTTGACATTCCACTGGGCATATCAAAAATAGGGGAATGTAAGAGTGTTTCACCCCAATCTAACTCTTGCATATTCTCAGTGCCCAGCCTAAACCCCATTTATACAGTAACATGTATACACTGTGCTGTGCTATTTCCCTGAAGCATTCTAGCAGTGTGATAGCACGCTTCACAGTGACCATGACCCTAGTTGAGGCGAACCTAAGGTGAAGTCCAAGAAAGAATAACTCAGACAAGGATTGAATAGCTGTTGATATCGAGCAACTTTTTGGCGCTTAGTCTGGAGTAGGTGAATTGGTTGAGTGAAGGTCATGCCTAGATAGCTCACGTTCACTAATTCTGACCTACGTCTTGATTACAGTGAACATGAGGCCTAAGTGTTTCCCCAGACTTCTGTTGTGTACTTTCCACACTGCCTGGGAAAGGTACAACCCTATAATCTCTCACAGGGACTTGTTGAGACATCGCCAAAAGGAGACTGAGTTAAGATTAGCAAAAACAATGAGGAGTACTTGTGGCACCTTAGAGACTAACAAATGTATTTGGGCATAAGCTTTCGTGGGCTAAAACCCACTTCATCAGATGCATGGACTGGAAAATACAGTAGGCAGGTATATATACACAATACATAAAAAGATGTGAGTTGCCTTACGAAGTGTGGGGGGGTTAGTGCTAACAAGATAATTCAGTTAAAGTGGAAGTGGGCTATACTCAACAGTAGAATACCAAGGGAGGAAAAATGAGGCCAATGTAATCAGGGTGGCTCATTTCAAACAGTTGACAAGAAGGTGTGAGTAACAGTATGGGGAAATTAGTATGGGAAAATTAGTTTTTGTAGTGAACCATCCACTGCTAGTCTTTATTCAGGCCTAATTTGATGGTGTCCAGTTTGCAAATTAATTCCACTTCTGCAGTTTCTCGTTGGAGTCTGTTTTTGACTTTTTTGTTGAAGAATTGCCACTTCTAAGTCTGTTATTGAGTGTCTAGGAAGACTGAAGTTTTCTCCGACTGGTTTTTGAATGTTATAACTCTTGACGTCTGATTTGTGTCCATTTATTCTTTTGCGTAGAGACTATCCAGTTTGGCCAGTGTACATGGCAGAGGGGCATTGCTGGCACATTATGGCATATATCACATTGGTAGATGTGCAGGTGAATGAGTCCTTGATGGTGTAGCTGATGTGGTTAGGTCCTATGATGGTGTCTCTTGAATAGATATGCGGACAGTGTTGGCAACGGGGTTTGTTGCAGGGCTAGTGTTTTTGTTGTGTGGTGTGTAGTTGCTGGTGAGTATTGCTTCAGGTTGGGGGATGTTTGTAAGCGAGGACTGACCTGTCTCCCAGGGTCTGTGAGAGTGAGGGATCATCCTTCAGGATAGGTTGTAGATCCTTGATGATGCGCTGGAGAGGTTTTAGTTGGGGGCTGAAGGTGATGGCTAGTAGTGTTTTGTTATTTTATTGTTGGTCCGGTCCTGTAGTAGGTGATTTCTGGGTACCCTTCTGGCTCTGTCAATCTGTTTCTTCACTTCACCGGGTGGGTATTGTAGTTTTAAGAACGCTTGATAGAGATCCTTAGGTGTTTGTCTCTGTCTGAGGGATTGGAGCAATATCGGTTTTATCTTAGAGCTTCACTGTAGACAATGGATCGTGTGATGTGGTCTGGATGAAAGCTGGAGGCTGTAGGTAAGTATAGCGGTCAGTAGGTTTCTGGTATAGGGTGGTGTTTATGTGACCATCACTTATTTGCACTGTAGTGTCCAGGAAGTGATTTCTTGTGTGGATTGGTCCAGGCTGAGGTTGATGGGCAAGAAGTGATTGGGCAACAAAATGGCAAATGAAATTTAATGTGGATAAATGTAAAGTAGTGCACATTGGAAAAAATAACCCCAACTACATACAATATGATGGGGGCTAATTTAGCTACAACGAGTCAGGAAAAAGATCTTGGAGTCATCGTGGATAGTTCTCTGAAGATGTCCACGCAGTGTGCAGAGTTGGTCAAAAAAGCAAACAGGATGTTAAGAATCATTAAAAAGGGGATAGAGAATAAGACTGAGAATATATTATTTCCCTTATATAAATCCATGGTAAGCCCACATCTCAAATACTGCGTACAGATGTGGTCTCCTCACCTCAAAAAAGATATACTGGCACTAGACAAGGTTCAGAAAAGAGCAACTAAAAGTGATTAGGGGTTTGGAGAGGGTCCCATATGAGAAAAGATTAAAGAGGCTAGGACTCTTCAGCTTGGAAAAGAGGAACATAAGAACATAAGAAAGGCCGTACCGGGTCAGACCAAAGGTCCATCTAGCCCAGTATCTGTCTACCGACAGTGGCCAATGCCAGGTGCCCCTGAGGGAGTGAACCTAACAGTCAATGATCAAATGATCTCTCTCCTGCCATCCATCTCCATCCTCTGACGAACAGAGGCTAGGGACACCATTCTTACCCATCCTGGCTAATAGCCATTTATGGACTTAGCCACCATGAATTTATCCAGTCCCCTTTTAAACATTGTTATAGTCCTAGCCTTCACAACCTCCTCAGGTAAGGAGTTCCACAAGTTGACTGTGAAGAAGAACTTCCTTTTATTTGTTTTAAACCTGCTGCCTATTAATTTCATTTGGTGACCCCTAGTTCTTATATTATGTGAATAAGTAAATAACTTTTCCTTATCCACTTTCTCAACATCACTCATGATTTTATATACCTCTATCATGTCCCCCCTTAGTCTTCTCTTTTCCAAACTGAAGAGTCCTAGCCTCTTTAATCTTTCCTCATATGGGACCTTCTCTAAACCCCTAATCATTTTAGTTGCTCTTTTCTGAACCTTTTCTAGTGCTAGAATATCTTTTTTGAGGTGAGGAGACCACATCTGTACACAGTATTCGAGATGTGGGCGTACCATGGCTTTATATAAGGGCAATAATATATTCTCAGTCTTATTCTCTATCCCCTTTTAATGATTCCTAACATCCTGTTTGCTTTTGACCGCCTCTGCACACTGCGTGACATCTTCAGAGAACTATCCACGATAACTCCAAGATCTTTTCCTGACTCCCATCATGTTGTATGTATAGTTGGGGTTATTTTTTCCAATGTGCATTACTTTACATTTATCCACATTAAATTTCATTTGCCATTTTGTTGCCCAATCACTTAGTTTTGTGAGATCTTTTTGAAGTTCTTCACAATCTGCTTTGGTCTTAACTATCTTGAGTAGTTTAGTATCATCTGCAAACTTTGCCACCTCACTGTTTACCCCTTTCTCCAGATCATTTATGAATAAATTGAATAGGATTGGTCCTAGGACTGACCACCACTAGTTACCCCTCTCCATTCTGAGAATTTACCATTAATTCCTACCCTTTGTTCCCTGTCCTTTAACCAGTTCTCAATCCATGAAAGGACCTTTCCTTTTATCCCATGACAGCTTAATTTACGTAAGAGCCTTTGGTGAGGACCTTGTCAAAGGCTTTCTGGAAATCTAAGTACACTATGTCCACGGATCCCCTTGTCCACATGTGTGTTGACCCCTTCAAAGAACTCTAATAGATTAGTAAGACACGATTTCCCTTTACAGAAACCATGTTGACTATTGCTCAAGAGTTTATGTTTTTCTATGTGTCTGACAATTTTATTCTTTACTATTGTTTCAACTAATTTGTAGACTTAGATCACCCCTAGAGCCCTTTTTAAATATTGGCGTTACATTAGCTAACTTCCAGTCATTGGGTACCGAGGCGATTTAAAGGACAGGTTACAAACCTTAGTTAATAGTTCACATTTGAGTTCTTTCAGAACTCTTGGGTGAATGCCATCTGGTCCCGTGACTTGTTAATGTTGAGTTTATCAATTAATTCCAAAACCTCCTCTACTGATACTTCAATCTGTGACAGTTCCTCAGATTTGTCACCTACAAAAGCCAGCTCAGGTTTGGGAATCTCCCTAACATCCTCAGCCGTGAAGACTGAGGCAAAGAAGCCATTTAGTTTCTATGACTTTATCATCTTTAGCGCTCTAAGCGCCTTTGTATTTTCATCATCAAGGGGCCCCACTGGTTGTTTAGCAGGCTTCCTGCTTCTGATGTACTTAAAAACATTTTGTTATTACCTTTGGAGCTTCAAACTCCTCTTTGGCTTTTCTTATTACACTCTTGCACTTAAGTTGGCAGCGTTTGTGCTCCTTTCTATTTGCCTCACTAGGATTTGACTTCCACTTTTTAAAGGAAGTCTTTTTATCTTTCACTGCTTCTTTTACATGGTGGTTAAGCCACGGTGGCTCTTTTTTAGTTCTTTTACAGTTTTTCTTAATTTGGGGTATACATTGAAGTTGGGCCTCTATTATGGTGTCTTTAAAAAGGGCCCACGCAACTTGCAGGGATTTCACTTTAGTCAATGTACCTTTTAACTTTTGTCTAACGAACTAAGGGGGGATATGATAGAGGTATATAAAATCATGAGTGATGTTGAGAAAGTGGATAAGGAAAAGTTAATTACTTATTCCCATAATACAAGAACTAGGAGTCACCAAATGTAATTAATAGGCAGCAGGTTTAAAACAACTAAAAGGAAGTTCTTCTTCATGCAGCGCACAGTCAACTTGTGGAACTCCTTACCCCTGAGGAGGTTGTGAAGGCTAGGACTAAAACAGCGTTTAAAAGAGAACTGGATAAATTCATGGTGGTTAAGTCCATAAATGGCTATTAGCCAGGATGGGTAAGGAATGGTGTCCCTAGCCTCTGTTTGTCAGAGGATGGAGATGGATGGCAGGAGAGAGATCACTTGATCATTTCCTGTTAGGTTCACTCCCTCTGGGGCACCTGGCATTGGCCACTGTCAGTAGACAGATACTGGGCTAGATGGACCTTTGGTCTGACCTGGTACGGCCGTTCTTATGGTGGGGTGGAAATTGTTGAAATCTTGGTGGAATTCCTCAAGGTCCTCTTTCCCATGGGTCCAGATGATGAAGATGTCATCAATGTAGTGCAAGTAGAGTAGGGGCGTTTTTATGGCTGACTTAGTACAACGCTTCCTCAGCTCTCGTCCCCTAACGCCCCTACTGTATTTTCCACTCCATGCATCTGATGAAGTGGGTTTTAGCCCACAAAAGCTTATGCCCAAATAAATTTGTTAATCTCTCAGTGTTTCCCAAACTGTGTTCTGTGGAACACTGGTGTACCACACAATGTGAATAGGTGTTCTGTGAAAGAATCGTAATTTTAAAAAAGGGTCTTTAAATTTTTTTTTTAATTTTAAATTTGGCATATTTGAAGCGTAGTATACAACTCTTTTTGAATGACTATAATTTAACATAAAACTCTTTTTCCCGGTTATTGATATATCTCGTATTGAATATAATGGCGTAAATTGAACGCGGCACACAAGCATGTTGACGTCTACCCCTTTCGGGCACATTTCAGTTAGTGATGTTGTACCCCTTCCGCTCGAGCCTGCGTGAACTGCAGCAGTATGCACACACCATTCTCTTTATGCCATGTTGAATATAACATATTCATGCAACACGTTCAAACCTGTGGGTCTTTACCGTGTGTGCAGTAAAACAATATAAATATTTGTGACAAACAAAATTTGACAAAAATCAGTATTTCTAAATATTGTTACTAAACCTAATCACTATGGCCAAAATAAATGAGCAAAATATTGTGACACTTCAAAGTGAGGATGAACAATCTGTCAAAATCTGTTAGTACTACTGAGTTATCCATGGTGAAAGAATTTTTCATTGGCTCCTTCGTAGGCATTTGGAAACCAAGCACGCTGAATACAAAGGCAAAGATATAAGTTTTTCTCACACTATTGGAGAAATGCTTATCAGCAGTCTGGTTAAAAAAAAATTGATGCTGCACAGTTGTCAAATACTGTTGCATGCCATATTAAAGATCTTGCCGATGACATAGAAAAAGAGCTAGTTTGCTGACTGAAAATTTGCCATGAGTATTCATTGCAGCTACATGAGTCCATTGACTTTTCAGGACTTTCTGTGCTACTAGTATTTGTCCGATATAGATTTTAATAATAATATTGAAGAGGACCTGCTCTTATGTGAATCTCTGCAAAGCAACACGGCTGGAGAAGAAATATTCAACTGCATCAACAATTTTATCAGAATGCATGAAATTAGTTGTATGTACTGACGGTGCTCGGGCAATGATTGGGAAGATGAAGGGAGCTGTAATGCGAATCATAAGTGTGGCACCAGAAAGCACTAAGAGCCATTGTGTTCTACACAGACAAGCACTTGCAGTTAAAAAAAAAAAATTAAAAAAAATACCAGCGTATCTGAAAATTGTGCTTGATGAAGAAGTACAAAGTATCAATTTTGTCAAATCTTGACCACTTCAATCCAGGTTATTTAAAATTGTGTGCGAGGAAATAGGTAGTCAGCACAAAACGCTTCTTTTACATACGGAAGTGAGGTGGCTATCCAGAGGGAAAGTGCTTGTGAGGCTTTTTGAGCTTCGTAGTGAACTACTGGTATTCTTCACTTCAGATAATTCAGGACAAAAATTTAATGACTGACAAATTCCTCGTGGCTAATGAGACTTGCGTATCTTGCAGATATTTTTGCAAAATTAAATGAAATTAATCTGTCGCTGCAAGGAAAGAATATGACCATTTTTACTACAATGGATAAAATGTTGTCATTAAAAAGGAAACTCGAATTCTGGGCATCTTCTGTAGAACAGAATAACTTCGACTGCTTCCCTACAGTACATGAATTTCTGACTGAAATAAATTCTACAGGCCATGAAGAAGTTTCCAGCACCATTTTACAGCACTTATGTGACTTGCAGGCCTCTTTATTAGAATATTTTCCTACAACTACTGATGGTAATGCTTGGGTTCGAAATCCATTTGTAATTACAGCCAAACCAGTCGGCATTACTGCGCACGATTATGAAAGCCTAATTGACTTAATTTCTAGCTCTGAGTTGAAACAAAAGTTTAAGGATCTTCCGCTGAAAATTTTTTGGAGCAGCCTAATAGAAGAGTACCCTAACGTGGCTAAACGTGCAGTTTGAGTGCTCCTTCCTTTTGCTACAACTTATTTGTGTGAGACGGGATTTTCGTATTATACTGCAACAAAAACCAAATATAGGAATAGACTTGATGCTGCGCCTGACATGAGGATTCAAGTTTCCAGTATTATTCCTAATATTAAGTGAATTTGTGATAGAAAAATGCAGAAAGACCAATCCCATTAAATCCAAATTTGTATTTCTGTTTAGATTTTTACTAGGAAAATCTATTTTATAATTTGTTTGGTGTTTGTGTATATATAAAAACAGTTTTTTTAAGTAGAACACAGCTTTTAATTTTGACTCTTGCACTTGATTTTTGTACTACTTTATACACACTTTCCAGTTAGAAATTTAGTTCGTTATTTTAAATTTGTATTTTTGCTTTATTTTATAAAATAAAATATATTTGAGCATAAATAACGCAATTGTTTTATTTGAAAACCAAATGACTACAAAATAATATAAGTGTTCCGTAATAGGCTAAAAAGTGTTCCGTGGCCAAAAAAGTTTCAGAAACACTGCTCTAAGGTGCCACAAGTACGCCTTGTTCTTTTTGCTGATACTGAGTAACACAGTTACCACTCTGAAACCTGAGTTAAGATTGTGTGGTGTGAGAGAGATTCCCTGAACAATGTGTTTCCTGGTTTTCAGAAATCTAGGCATAGGTTCATTTGACATTCTAAGGGTATAGGTCACTGCTGGTCAAAAACAAAGTTTTTTGGGCAGTGTTTTTTTGAGGAAGTGGTGACAGTGAGGTGGGCATGATTGAGGGCTGAATGAGTGGTTTTCCTGGGAACACCTTCCTGTCTCTCGGCTATCTGTTCAGCCCTCCAGGCCCCTTGGGCTGAAGGGCCATGTGGAGGAGGGAAGGTGGTAATCAATAGATTAAGGTATCATATACAAGCTGGAGGCGAGCTCCTGCCTCCATAGCTGCTTCAGGGGCTAGGGAACAGGTCTCTGCACAATCTTCTGCAGCACAGGAGCATCGCAATGAAGTGGCCCATACATCTCAGTGGGATGCTCTCAGGTCAATGAGAACACTTCATGGAGATGAATGCAGCCTGACATCCAGTTCTGAGACGTGCGAAATGCACTATTCATCTCAATTGGTGTTCTCCTTCCCCCTCTCCCAAAGTACACAAAACCCTGTTGTGGCACACCAGGGTTCCAGACAAGTTTGAAAGCTCTCTGGGATGGGGACTGCCTTTTTTTGTTCTGTTTTTACAATGCCTAGTACAATGGGCCCTATTTCATACCTAGGGGCTAGTACTATGGTAATAAAAATAAATAATAAACTCACTATGCACCTGTATTTTAGAGCACTTAGGTTATTAAAATCAGCTTCTGGTTGGGAGAGATATCTAAGGAACTCCTTGACCAAATGTGCCCTACTAGCTAGTCTTGGCCCTGATGTGGAACAGAAAATTTCATGGTAGTTTGAGAATCCATGTGGATTGTAGAACACTTTGAAATATCTACTCTTAGACAAGGCAAAACTTCCCAAAGGAGCTTCTTCCCCAAAACAGAAAGAATGGCAAAGTGTAGTAATGTCCATAGATATTTTCAGGAAACCGCTGGGGAGAGGAATTGAGCTAGTTAGGTTCAATGACTACAGCATGTTGCCCTGAGCTGCTCTGGCAGGTGTTCCTGTATACACTCTTGCTCTTCACAAAGAACAAGTCTCTCATGGTTCATGTGCTTATCATTGTCTGTAGCACATCACCCAGATTCTAGCCACTTTGTACAGCTAACTTTAACCCTTAACTATTAAATATTGCTTTTCATCAGGACAGTCTGTGCTGTACTAGTTGAGTTCAAACCCAATCAGGTTATATCAGCTTGAGGTGGATCAATGCAATAGTTTGAACCCCAGGTGTGTGCAAAAATAAGTTAGAAGAACCAGACAATTTTATTCAGTTCCTTTTTTGTAAGGGTGCTGTGTCCTGGGACTCCCTTGACCAAATGACTCTAAGGCCATGTCTACACTTCTGCTTATGCTGGCAAAACTCATATTGCTCAGGAGTGTGAAACACACACACACACACACCACGCGCTACATAAGTTTCACCAGCATAAGTAATAGTGTGCATAGAGCTATGTCTGTGGAAGAACTTCTCCCGCTGACATAGCTACCAACGCTCATTGAGATGGTTTTATTATGTCGACAGGAGAGAGCTGTCTTCTATCGGCATAAAACGGCTACATGAGCAGTCTTACAGCGGCACAGCTGCATCGGTACAGTTGTGCTGCTCTAAGCTTGTTAGTGTAGACATGGCCTAAATATGCATCACTAACCCTACCATGGACTCTGTCTTGAAAATGGCAGTACCTCACCAATCTGAGGATGTGTGTGTATATTAGAGTGCTTAGGGCTTGTCTACACATGGAGCTATTCAGGGACAGCTATTCCTGAATAACTCCATGTGTAGACAAGCCCTTTGGAAGATTAGCTGTTAAGACTGATATGAACTTACTGTTTAACTATAATGTGGCAACAGTCCCACTATAATGCCTTCAGGACAAGGGCTGGTGGACCTTGTAAATGCGGTAGACCTGCTGCACACCAGACTAAGGAGTTTATACCATCTAAAGCACCACAAATCCATTACTTCCAGAACAAGCTCATTGGTAAGTATGCAGTGCTTGTAAACTGAAAGCCAATAGCTCAATATTTTTTCTCCTTTTTTTCCTTTAAAGCAAAGAAAAGGATACAGGCAAAGAGGTATTAAACTAAAAAAACAAGCTTTCATGCATTATTAAGGTTGCAATATCTAGTGCTCAATATTCAGGAAATTATTAAGAAAGAAAACTTAAAACCCTCCCCAATATGAGGTTATTATATATGGTATCTGTCAGGGTTCCCTCCCCACTCTGAACTATGGGGTACAGATGTGGGGACCCGCATGAAAGATCCCCTAAGCTTATTTCTACCAGCTTAAGTTAAAAACTCCCCTATTCCTTGGATTAAGTAACGCTGCCACCACCAAGTGATTTAAACAAACATTTAGGGAGGGCCACTTGGAGCCCTACCTTCCCCAAATATCCCCCCAAGCTGCTATACCCCTTTTCCTGGGCAGGCTTGAGAATAATCCCCCAACCTCCTACACCCCCTTTCCTGGGGAGGCTGGAGAATAATATCCTCACCAATTGGTACAGGTGAACACAGACCCAAACCCTTGAATCTTAAAATGATGAAAAATCAATCAGGTTCTTAAAAGAAGAATTTTAATTAAAGAAAAGGTAAAAGAATTACCTCTGTAAAATCAGGATGGTAAGTACTTTACATAATAACAAAAGACTTCAAGAACATAGAGGATCTCCCCTCTTGGCAAAACCTTAAAGTTACAAATCCAGGGATAAACCTCCCTCTAGACAAGTAAAATCACAAGCCAAAATAAAAGTAATCTAACGTATTTCTTCATTAGTACTTACTAATGGAGTTGGATAGCTTGCTTTCTTGAGCTGTCTCGGGCAAGCACACAACAGACAGACAAAGAACAGACAAAACAAAGCCTTTTCCCCCTCCCCAGATTTGGTCCCCTTATTGGTCCTTTTGGTCAGGTGCCAGCTAGGTTACCTGAGCTTCTTAACCCTTTACAGGTAAAAGGATTTTGTGCCCCTGGCCAGGAGGGATTTTATAGTACTGTATACAGAAAGGTGGTTACCCTTCCCTTTATATTTATGACAGTATCTTTGGTGGGTGAAGACAGCTAGAGGGTCAGAAAGGGAGCAGGAACTGTCATTACTTTCTTCCACCCCAAGGAATATAGGGAGGGTGGTGCATTTTTGCTGCAGCAGGCTTTACCTAGCTCTCTAGCAGATATCTTCATCTAGGAGTGTTACAATTCCCAAGAGAGCACAAGAGGGAGAGGAGTTTCAGACTTTGCCCTCTGGACAGTGTCTTTGGCAGTATCATAGGTGCTATACACCTGCCCCAAGAGGATTTCCCCTTCCGGATATGTGTAGTCCATTGTGGAATGCAGTTAGTGAAGATTTTACTCTGTTAGTGAAAGAATGGGGAGTTACAACTTATATTAAGGAATATTGTTTTGACTGTTTGGAGAATCATACAGCTTATGAATTCCACTTTGAAATTATGAACTCTATATATGGTTGTCAAACTACAAATTCCATTTTGAATGTGGGGCTTCTCTGCCTTCTATGTTTTTTACTTCCAAGTTGGACTGAAATTCCAAAGGATAATGACACAGGGCTAACAATGGAGAGTTGTTAAACCTTCATAGTCATCTATTCACATAGAAGCACTCTTGGACAGAGTTGGCTATTGCCCCAGAAGGACCAGACTGCCTAGGTGAGGTTGGTAACTAAGCAATGGATCACTTGCTGTGGGACTTAAAATACCTAATGAGGCTTGGCTTAGGGCACCACTGGACAAAGGGGACTGGAGGTTATCATAGAATATCAAGGTTGGAAGGGACCTCAGGAGGTCATCTAGTCCAACCCCCTGCTCAAAACAGGAGCAATTCCCAACTAAATCATCCCAGTCAGGGTTTTGTCAAGCCTGACCTTAAAAACCTCTAAGGAAGGAGATTCTACCACCTCCCTAGGTAACCCATTCCAGTGGTTCACCTCCCTCCTAAGTGAAAAAGTTTTTCCTAATATCCAACCTAAACCTCCCCCACTGCAACTTGAGACTGTTACTCCTTGTTCTGTCATCTGGTACCACTGAGAATGGTCTAGATCCATCCTCTTTGGAACCCCCTTTCAGGTAGTTGAAAGCAGCTATTAAATCCCCCCTCATTGTTCTCATTCAGAGAAAAGGGTATCTGACCAGACATTTTAGAGGGGGAAGGAGAAGAGACCAGAGAGATTGTAAGTTCCAGATGAGAAGCCCTGGGCTGGGGGAGAGGAAGGATCCTGGACTCCCTAGAAACATCAACCTAAGTCCAAAGAACTCTCCAGAGTGGTGAGGAAGCTCAGGCAGGGATGTTATATAGACGTGGTGGTGGTCTGCCTATATCTGTATATTTCTTGTGTTGTCTAAAGGGTGATTACTTTTTGTAAGGTTTTCAAAGTCCCTATCATGTGACCCTAGATGGAAACTGTAAAGCAGAGTGCCCACAGTGTTGGAGCTCTGAGAATGGCTGGGCTTAAGCAACTGGGGTGTTTTGAGGGTCAGCACAGGGTCTTGGTGACCTAGATCAGTGGTTCTCAACCTTTCCAGACTACTGCACCCCTTTCAGGAGTCTGATTTGTCTTACGTCCCTCAAGTTTCACCTCACTTAAAAACTACTTGCTTTCAAAATCAGACATAAAAATACAAAAGTGTCATAGCACACTATTACTTACATATTGCTTACTTTCTCATTTTTACCAGATAAATATAAAATAAATCAATTGGAATATAAATATTGTACTTACATTTCAGTGTATAGTATATAGAAGAGTGTAAGCAAGTCATTGTATGAAATTCTAGTTTTTACTGACTTCGCTAGTGATTTTATGATGCTTGTTCCAAAACTAGGCAGAAACCTAGATGAGTTGATGTACCCCTGTAAGACCTCTGCATACCCCCAGGCTGAGAACCACTGACCTAGAGCAGCTGGACTGCAAGGTTCCATTTCCATTAAGGCATAACAAACAGAGAGGACAAGGAAAGAGCGCTGAAGCCTAACCCAGACTAAGGGAAGCTTAAAAGCACAGAGATCCACTTTGTTGGGACTCAGACATAGCAGTCTGCTGCATGTCCAGCCTGGAAAGCTTTACCAGGGCTGTGACATGGAGGCAGCAAGGTGGGATCATTATGGTAATGTGTAAGCATTTTAAAAGAGGTTTTTTTCAAGGGCCTAAAATTTTCTGGTTTTAAACTGAAAGCCAAGAGCAGATATATTAGTCGATTCTGGATAAATCCAGATAGAAGCTGATCTTTCTTGAGTTGTTCATAATTCATCTTTGCTGAGGAGGATGTTAGACAACATCTGCTAGGTATAAACATTTTAAAGTCTGCAGGTCTGTATAACTTGCACCCAGGAGTTATAAAAGAGTTGGCTGAGGAGATCTCTGGCCCACTAATGTTAATTTTTAATCTGATTTTTCCCAGTCTTCTGAGATTGAAGACTGGAAAAATGATAATATTCAAAAAGGGCAAGCAGGATGACTAGGGCGACTGTATGCCGGTTAGCCTGACACCAGTCCTACGTGAAATAATGAAAAAGCAGATACTGGATTTAATCAATAAAGAATGAAGGGATGGGAATATAATTAATACCATTCAGCATGGTTTTATTGAAAATAGGTCTTGTCAAATCTGAATTCATTTTTTGAGATTACAAGTGTAGTTGGTAAACTTAATTACATTGATTTAATATGCTTTGACTTTATAAGGGGTTTGACTCAGTGCTACATGACATTCCAGATAACAAATTAACACTATGCTATATCGATAAAGTATACATTATATGGATTAAGAACTGGTTAGCTGACAGATCCCAAAGTAGTTGTCAATGGGGAATCATCACTGAATGGGTGTGTTTCTCGGAGGGTTGCAAAAGGGTCAGTACTAGGCCTGATGCTGTTCATTTTTTAATGAATTATCTGGAAGTAAATATAAAATCACTGCTGCTAAAATGTACAGCGGATATGAAGACTGAGGGAGTGGTAAGTAATGGCAAGGACAGCTGTCATACAGAGCAGTTTGTAATGCTTGGTAAACTGGGCCCATTCAAAGAAAATGCTTTTTAATACAGCCAAATGCGAAGTGATGAATCTAGAAACAAGGAATGCAGGCCAGGTCTACACAGCGAGGGGACTGTATCCTGGAAAGCAATGATTCTGAAAAGCATTTAGGGGCCAGAGAGGCCAGGGAAACTCAGTATGAGCTCCCAGTGCAGTGCTGTGGGGAAAAATAGGCGAAAGTGATCCTACAATTTATTAACAGGAGCAGTGAGTAGGAGTGGAGTAGGAAGGTAATTTTACCTCTGTATGTAGCAGTGGCAAGACTGAAACTGGAATACTACATCCCGTTCTGGTCCACACTTTAAAAATGATGAAAAATTAGAGAGGGTGCAGTCCCTCTAGCTCAGTGGCTCTCAACCTTTCCAGACTACTGTACCCCTTTCAGAAGTCTGATTTGTTTTGTGTACTCCAAGTTTCACCTCACTTAAAAACTACTTGCTTACAAAGTCAAACATAAAAATACAAAAGTGTCACAGCCCATTATTACTGAAAAATTGCTGACTTTCTCATTTTTACCATATAATTATAAAAGAAATCAATTGGAGTATAAATATTGTACTTGCATCTAGTGTATAGAGCAGTATAAACAAGTCATGTGAAATTTTAGTTTGTACTGACTTCGCTAGTGCTTTTTATGTAGCCTGTTGTAAAACTAAGCAAATATCTAGATGAGTTGATGTACTCCCCAGAACAGGGATCTCAAACTCAAATGATCACGAGGGTCACATGAGGACTAGTACATTGGTCCAAGGGCCACATCACTGACCACCCCCCCGCTCCCTCCGCCCCTGCCCTGCTCCATCCCTTCTGTGAGGCCCGCCCCTGCCCTGCCTCTTCCCACCTCTTCCCTGCCCCCATTCCAACCCCTTCCTCAAAGTCCCCACCCCAACTCTGCCCCCCTGCCCCTATTCCAACCCTTACCCAAATCCCCACCTCTTCTCCGCCTCTTCCCCAGACCCCACAGCTCCCCACTCCTCCACCCCCCGCCCCTGGAAAGCACTGCTGTTTGGCAGCGGGAAGCGCCTGGAGGTAGGCAGAGGAGCAGGGATGCGGTGCGCTGGGTGTGAGGAGAGCTTGGTGGCTGCAGGAAGATGTCTGCATACTCCTGGTTGAGAACCACTGGTCTAGCTTATTAAAAAGATTGAGAGGTGACTTGATTACAGTGTATAAGTACCTTCATGGGGAGAAAATCCTGAGTGCTGAAGTATCAGAGGGGTAGCTGTGTTAGCCTGGATCTGTAAAAAGCAACAGAGAGTCCTGTGGCACCTTATAGACTAACAGACATATTGGAGAATAAGCTTTCATGGGTGAATACCCACTTTGTCTGACGCAGACGAAGTGGGTATTCACCCACGAAAGCTTATGCTCCAATACGTCTGTTAGTCTATAAGGTGCCACAGGACTCTTTGTCGTTTTTCACTGAGTACTGAAGGGCTCTTTATCCTAGTGGATAAGGGCATAACAACCACCAATTCGTGGAAGCTGAAGCAAGTCAAATTCAAATTAAACATTAGGCTGAGATTTTTAAACAGTGAGGGTGAATGACCATTGAAACAAACTACCAAAGGAAGTAGAGGATTCTCCTTTTCTTGATGTCCTCAGATCAAGACTGGATGCCTTTCTGTAAGTTATGCTTTAGCTAAACACAAGTTATTGGGCTCCATACAGGACAATTGTGTGAATTTTAATGGTCTGTGGTATACAGTAGGTCTTACTAGGTGATCTAATTGTTCCTTCTGGCTTTTAACCCCTGTGAATCTAAGAAAGAAGAATGTATTGTCATTTGGCTTCACATGGGTGGTGTGTATAATAGGCTCGGGAAGGCTGTGCCTCCCCAAACAGCCCTGTGTGGCCCTGTCCACGCTATGCCCCGCGGCCTCCTCCTGCTGGTAGTTGTCCCTAGCCCAGGTAGGCTGCTCCTCTTCCAGGAAGCCTACGGCTAGGGCAGCTGGGACTTGGGGTGGCTGGGACTGCCTGGCGCTCTGGGGTTGGAGGGGCTTGGGCGAACCGGGGTGGGAGGAGGCTCTGAGCTTCGAGACGAGGGGCAGGGCCTCAGAAGGAAGGGGTGGGTCAGGCTGGGAACTGACTGCCCCAAGCCCGAGGTTCACCCACTCGCCATACAGCTTCAGCTCTACATGCACAGAACTGTCAGAAAAGCTAAATTCTACTTTCTTGTTCTTTTGAAGGATTTAATTCATTACTTAGGCAAAGCAAAAATGTATAAATGCAGCCAGGTTAAATGCCTAGCGTCAGATAATTGTTCTCTGCAGTGTCATTAGGGAGACCAGAGTTAGATTTTAGGTTTCAATAATAAATAATTCAGTCAGCAAGGCACTGAAAAAACAACAGATGTAGTATACTTATAAAGAGAGTGACCTATGTTGCTCAAAATCCCTCTAAGCATTTTTTTTATCATCTTCAATGCCATCTGAATGGGATGGTGGCACTGCAGTGCCCTAAAGCAAAGGCAAAGCTGAGAGTAAAATTCTGTCCTTACCATATCCTATTACACCTGGCTTTTGGATGGGCTGTCCAAACAGAGGGTGTATTTGGATGTATTGTGCTGTCTACATACAATAGGGAGGATTGGAGTGAGAAGGACATAGTTAGGCGGGTGGTATTTCCAGGGTGTTTGAAATGTAGTCACCTGTGCTTGCTTTCTGCGCAGTACTCCTTTTGGGGTTTTAGGGTTATTTCCTCTGGGTCCAATTTTTGAGAGATACTGTGCACCTGCAGCTCCTGTTGGCCACTAATGAATACTTTGGTGTCAGTGACTTGCCCAATATCACATAAGAAATCTGTGGCAGAGCTAGGGATGGAACAGAAGTACAGATATCAAATATATAATTCTTCAGCTCCCTAAATAGCTGAATAGTACTAGAAAAAAGGATTTATATTGTGTTTTCTAAACTCTGAACATAAATAGTAAGACAGTAGTTGAAAAGGTGAATGATGTACACTTCTGTGTTTTATAATAAAGTGTTTCTTTCTATTCAAGATAAACTTTCATTGGAAGGAATAGTGGTTCAACGTGCTGAATGCAGACCTGCAGCTAGTGAAAATTATATGAAACTGAAAAGGTAGGTATATCTCTTTTTATTATCAATGAGTCTGTAATGTCTTGTTTTGATATTTTATCTCCTTTCCCAGTAAGAGCCAGATTACTTTCTAAAAGTAAAACTATTTTATTTGCATGATTTTGTTTAGGTTTTAAAACTGGATTTAGGTATAACAGAGTGTGTAGTGCAGCGGTTTTCAAATTTTTTGAGCTGAGCTTCCCCTTTAGAATTTTTGGTTGTGTCCCCCCCCAACCCAGACAAAAAGAAGTGAGTCAAAGGGTGCTGGCGGTGCTCCCTCCCTGGTCCCCGCCATGTGGGGCTGAAGCCTGAGCACCACCTGAACATTCTTCTGCACCCCCCAGGGGACATGTCTCACAGTTTGAAAACCTCTGCTATAGTGTGTGTATATAAATATATCTAAATTTGTGCATATACGTGGATGCTAAACTGTAATATAGAAATAAAAAGGAATACACAAAGATGGGGTTTAAAGGTTTTCATTGGCATGGATAAGATGATCATATTAAGTGGTGGTGCAGACTTCCCAAAATGAGTGCCAATAACACCTTATGCTGTACTGTTCCATTATGTGGTGAGCGCATTTAAGAACATGAGAATGTCCATAGTGGGTCAGACCAATGGTCCAACTAGCCCAGTATTCTGTCTTCTGACAGTGGCCAATGCCAGATGCTGCAGAGGGAATGAACAGAACACAGCAATTTATCCAGTGATCCATCCCTTGTTGTTCAGTCCAAGCTTCTAGTAGTCAGAGATTTAGGGACACCCAGAGCATGGGATGGCATCCCTGATCATCTTGGCTAATAACCATTGATAGACCTATCCTACATGAATTTACCTAATTCGTTTTTTAACTCAGTTATACATTTGACCTTCAACATCCCCTGGCAGCAAGTTCCACAGGTTGACTGGGGGTTGTGTGATGAAGTACTCTCTTATGTTTGTTTTAAACCTGCTGCCTATTAATTTCATTAGGTGACCTTGGTTCTTGTGTTATGTGAAGAAGTAAATAACTTTATGAATCACTTTCTCCACATCATTCATGATTTTATAGACCTCTCATATTGCCCCTTAGTTGTCTCTTTTCTAAGATGAACAATCCCAGTCTTTTTCATCTTTTCTCATAGGGATATGGAATAGCTTCCATAATCCTTCATGTTATCCTTCTCTGTACTTTTTCCAATTTGAATATACCTTTTGGGGGATGGGGCAACCATAACTGCACACAGTATTCAAGGTGTAGGTGTACCGTGGATTTATATAGTGTCATTATGATATTTTATGTCTCATTATCTATCCCCTTTCCATAGTGATTCCTAACATTGTTAGTTTTTTGTTTGCCACCGCACACTGAGTAGATGGTTTTCAGAGAACTATTCACGATGACTCCAAGATCTCTTTCTTGAGTGGTAATCTCTAATTTAGACCCCATCATTTTGTATGTATTGTTGGGATTATGTTTTCTAACATGTATTATTTTGCATTTATCAACACTGAATTTCATCTGCCTTTTAAGTTGCCACGTCACCCAGTTTTGAGAGAATCCTTTGTAACTTTTCAGAATCAGCTTTGAACTTAAGTTTATTTGAACACATGTATAGTAATCCCTCCTGCTGAAGTTCAGCCTTCCAGTAAGAGTTTGAAAACTCCCTGGGACTATTTTAATTAAATGGAGTGCAACTTTCTGATCATCCTAAATGGCTTCTGCGGGTGATCAAAAAACACAGGCAATGAAAACTGTGGATCATTTTAGTGCTAGCAGGTGTTTCCTTCCAAGCCAAAATTGAAAAGATTTTTCAAGTTTTAGAAATAGTAATGGTTTCATAGAGAAACCTTATACTTAAAATGGAGAATATTGCTAGGAAAAGTAATAGGTAATATTTGTGGAAGTGGTACTTAGGAGCCTATCTGATTGAAAGTCACTCAGAAGCTTTTGAAAATTTTACTTCATCTGTAGAATTCATCCTGTAATAATTCACATTGGAGTGTGTGTGTAAGAGAGAGAAAGAGTGTGAGAGAGAGATCTGCAGGTTAATTATGCATTTAAAAAAAAGTGATTTGTTTTATTAGTTCTAAATTTATCTTTCACTTTAATTAAATATCCTCTTAGTCTTGTATTATGAGTGAGGGTAAATGCGTGAGTTTGATTTACTTTCCATATATCATTAATTAATTTTGTGCATCTCTTTTAGGTCCTTTTATTTATCTTCTCTGTAAACTAAACAGTCCCAATCTTTTCATTATTATGTGTGGGTGTCCATGTATATAATTTTTATACACTGATTTCCTGTAATTTCTGCAGGCTCACTATTGCAGCTACTTCAATTGTGCTTCACAGTGTGCGTGCTGTCATGGTTTCTGCCATTGATATAGAATGGAATATGAGCATCACTGAAACTTTATTGAAGGGAATTTATTTTAATCTGGCAAATTTAAATATAGTCTTTATCTGTTTCAGAATTGTTTTAATCCTATTTCCTGAGCTCAACAGTTTCTCATTTTTTGTAAACTATCTCCTATTAGTTGATCATACCAGGTTCATGTGGGAAGGTCTCAGCAGGAGGCCAAAATGAAACTGACAGTTTTAATGAAATACTGTCCTAACTTTGAATTTGTTGGCATTTTACATTCTGATGTCTTGCCTGCAAACACTTACCTGCCCCGGACTATCATTTGTGTCTCTTGTCACAGTGAATGCCTGCAGGAGCAGTAACCACAGAAAGAATCAAAAAATGAAAGCAGTTTTTCTCCTGAGACATGCACCTTGGCAAGCTGAAAACTGATTGTAGCACTGGTTTTTCTTGTGGAAAGGTTGTGTCAGGCTTTCCCTGCTTAGATTTGAACTTCTCACATTGTTGGAAATTTCTTATCTTTGAGCATTGAGTGGAGCCAAAAATTCTCTCCTGGTAGAACTCAGTTTGATATTTAGCAAACCTGGTGATCACAACCTCGGAAGAAACTGTTAATCTTTTGTACACTTTTCCTAGTGGGAACAGTAGCAACATCTAAACATTTTCTCTAACTTCCTTTGCTCTCTCCAAGTCCCCACATGCTACAGAACATATTTAATACTGTTACTTGTTTTGATTTAAGTCTAAAGATTATGAGCATACAGGTTATGAGATTAAGTTTCATAAAACTTCTTTTCTTCACATTTTTTTATTTACTGCTTTGCTTTAGAGGAGATAAGCTTCCCAGAGGTGGAATTTAATATTGATAAAAAGACAAGAAGGGACAAGCAACAAGAATCAGCTAAGCTTTAACTTCTGTAGTAACAAGGTCAATGCAGGAGAGAAGTACAAAACTGTAAAGTAATCAAACACAGAACATCTTGAGGTATCACTAGTGAAAATGGTTTATTTGTGTATCTTACACAGACTATCAATATCAGAAGATTTTATCACTGGGGGGAAAGTGATTGTTTTAGGAAAATTCTCTAAAGAGAATGTGATTAAAATCATAAGGAAAAGCTACTGGAACAAACAAACAGTGTAAATTAAAAGAAAAAAATGGACATTAAGCCATTCCAAAATAGCTCACCTACTGCTATATTTAAAAAAGAAGCTAAATTTCTACACAAATATATTGAATGTCTGCCAGTCTGGGCCAACCAAGAGCATGCTCAGTACCAGTGAAATTTAATTAATGCTCACTCGTCAAGTTGCTGACCTCTAAAAATTCTGTGCGCTGACTGACTGACATTTCAATTTATAGCTGAAAATTAACACTATATTTTGATGTCAGGTTCTTTGCAAATGTCAGCACAACAGCAGAAGACATGGATAATTTGCTTGGTCTGCTACTTTGTTAAATTTTTCCTCTAGCTCTGCTCAAGCAGTTGGCCTTTCTACTTCCCTACACAATAAATGCATATGATTTCTTATTAATGCAGTCTGCCCCAAAATGCAATGTGTGTTACAACTGCTGATCAGTTGTTTGAGGTAGGCCATTTTTGTGTTCAAATCAGGTTTGATCTGCTTGTCATTCAGTGTACTCGGGACTTTTAAGCATATAAATGAACATCTTGTTCTTGAAGTGAAATTCAGTATATGTACATATAACAATGTATTGATTTGGGTAGTTTGTTTTTGAGAACATAATTCATTTTTATGCCAAAAATGAGGACAATATCTTCTAGTGTGTAATAAAATTTTAGCTCCTTGTTTTACTTAAGCATCTTACCTTACAGGACTTGCACAAAATTGTCTGAAGTTTGGGTTTGGTAGGAAGAAAAACTGTCCTTGGGAGATGTATTCTGTCTTTCTACAAAGCGCCTGGGTAAACAACAACAAAACTACTACTTCTAGTAGTGAATACTTTAAAGATTTGCAATACAGTTAATAAGCAGACAGTACTTATACTTCCTGTCCCTAAGTCATGGTGATAGGAGTTTTTCCTTACTATGTGAGGTAAAAACTCAAAATACAGAAAGAGAGGGGAGCAAGAAATTTGGAGTATTTATTTAAAATGTTGTTAAAAGAACGTGAATTTAATAATAAAGTTGAGTGGATAAATACTGGAGTTGGGGGGTCAGGATACCTGGATTCTGTGCTTGGTTTGTCACTGACCTACTCTGTGAAATAGAATAAGCCACTTCACCTTTCTTTGCCTCTTCCACCACTCACCCTTTGTCTGTCTTGTCTGTTTAAACTGTAAACTCTTTGGGGCCGGGTCTGTCTCTTACTGTGTGCTTGTACTATAATACAAATAACAAATTAGTCTTTTTTTAAAATGAAATTCAAAGAATAATATGGAGATGCAAAACTGGGAAACATTTATGGAAGAGGAAGAGGGATCTCCTGGAGGCACTTGGTTAGGAAGAAGAATCTTCACGACTAACTGATGGAGCTGTGTACCTGAACATCAAGATCTAGAAAATCTGCAAGTTTGTCTTTTCTCAAATATAATCACTCCAGAATATTTTTAGCTTTCAAAATTCTCCTCCCCACACACGCACCCCACCAGTTCCCTAGTCAAGAATTCAGTTAAATACTTCTCTTTTCTTTCCTCCAAAAATAACCCTGTTTATTAATCCATTTGCTATAGGTAGCCAGATGTGTACTGGCAGCTTTGTTAGAAGGAAACCGAAAATTTTTTTGCTCTTTCATTTCAGTATGGTTGTCTTCCAGGGAGTATACTAGTTATGAAAATTGACACAAGTGCAAAAAGCACAGGGTGTAAATATTTGACAATATAGTGCCATTCTCTTCGCCCTGCAAAAAGTGTAGGCTTTTTTACTAATTAGACTGGGTAACTTATCTATCTTGTTGTTCATTACCACAAACAGACCCTGTTATGGTCAGAGTGAATGCGCCTTTTCCCTCTTTCTCTCACCATGAGCACCCTTTCCAAAGGATAGGCCTGTACCTGCACATCTTAGATTGGAGTCCTGTGACTAACCCCACTTTTAGTGTGGAATGACCAGGTAAGAATGCATAACCAGCTGGATTTTGGCGCCTGCTTAGACTTCTCTCCAGGAGCCTGTGGTTAGTGTGAAAATGCAGTTACATTGAACAGTTTGTTCAAAGCAGAGTATGGTTTATTTATCAATAGGGACATCACAAGCAGTGAGAGAAGGGTTAATAGGAACCAAAGTCTATGAACACATTCTTCTTCAAGTTCTTGACCGTATACATTCCACTCATGGTGTGCTTGCACCCTGTGCACTCGAATTTGGATTCTTACGGTCGACATTAGTCATTGGGGTTCTGGGCTTTGCGATGGTATCTGCTTAGTGCACTAATATCCTGCTCTGCGCAGGCTGGGGCTGATTTGACTGATGAGGCTTTATGTCCTGTGAAGGACTCTTGTGCATTTCTAAGATCTTTGGAGTTTATTTTCCTGCTATAAGGAGGAACCCAGCTAGTCCCTAGTCATATCTAAGGCAGCCTATTATCCTCAGAATAGACCTTCTGAGCCTCCAAGGAAGCATCAAAAGTACTAAAGGAGGAAATTGTCAGCATCCTCTAGGCTGTCGGTGCACCCAGCTGCATCTTCAAGGTGGAAAATTGTCTCATATGGAGCTCCCAACAGACGTCTAGTGGATTGTTTGATATCTTCCCTCTCTTTGGCAACTGCTTTTTTTCAGTTTCATGGGATTTGGAGTTCGGTAACAGACTGTTGGGGAATGGAGATTCTTCGAGTGCTTGCTCATGTCGATTCCGTTCTAGGTGTGTGTGTGCCCATGTGCACGGTCATTGGAGATTTTTGCCTTCGCGGTATCGGTAGGGTTAGCTGTGGTGCCCCCTTGAGTCCCACATTCATGCACTGGTATATTAGGCGCCGCCAACCCTACGCTCTCTTGGTTCCTTCTTACCGCCCGTGACGGTAGATTGGAGCGCCTTGTCTTGCATTGTAAGAGTGTTAGCGGTTCTTTACAGCGCATTGTCTTCCTATATGGTTTGTAGTACTTAGTTAGCCAGTAAGTGTTAGGTTAGTTTGGTAGTTAGAATCCTGTCTGGGACTTTTCCCCGGAGCGGGGCATGCCCCGTTCCCCCGGCATCAAACCATGCTTGTCATGCAACAGGCCAATGCCTATTAGTGACCCCCACAACAGCTGTTTGAAGTGCTTGGGGGAGTCCCATAAAAAGGACAGAATTTGAAAAAACTTTCGCCCTAAAACGCAGAAGGAGCGGGATATCCACTAGAGGGCCCTCCTCATGGAGGCTGCACTTCAGTATGTGACGGAGCCCTTCTACTCAGACCCCACGCCTAGCACCTTGGCATCAGTGTGGAGTGCACCGCCGGCACTGGGCTCTGCCCTGCACCAGAGGGGAATGGGGTTTGGGGCAAAGGACCTATGTCATGCCAGGTGCCCGCCCCCGGGCTTCACAGGGATACTACTGAGGTCAGACCCCCTAACCCAGCCAGGGATCCGACTTCTGGGAGCGGCAAAGGACCCCGGCTTCTCCTAAGGCCCTTGTTGCCCAAAGCAGGACGCCGGCACCACACACTGTCTCCAGTCAGAAGGCCCAGGTCCCCAATGCCGTGCTCTTCCCCTACGAGGCACTGGACACCAGCATCGAGGCACCTGTCCCCATAACCCTGGTACCGGCGAGCTTCCCACTAATGATTGCCACAGTGCAGGTCATCTTTGCCTAGACAGTTTCCCAGATGTCAGTCCTCTCTGGGAAGGGATCGCTCCCTATCACAGCACCGATCTCCACCTCCCCAATACTGCTTGTCATGCAGGCACCGATCCTCGCCCTCGTCTCACCGGTTGCCGACCAGGGTCAGTCGGTAGACTCAGGCCTCAACGGCTCCGCCCTGGTTGCCAGAAGGGCAATGGTCCAAGTCAGACCAGGAGTTCAGCCTTTCACCAAGAAGGGGTGATTTGCTGCAGACCCACGAGACCAGTATGGCAGGAACATAGTATTTCTTTTCTACCTTCGTAGAAGTAGGCAGAATGGAAGAGGGGGTCTGCCACAGCGATTTGGCAATCTTAAGGACCCATGGGTGCCAAATCGCTGTGGCAGATCCCCTCTTCCATTCTGCCTACTTCTACGAAGGTGGAAAAGAAGTACTATGTCCCCGCAAAAGGGTTCGAATATTTGTACATGGACCCTCCAGTGGCATCACTGGTTGTTTCTGCTTTTAATGAAAGGGACAGGCAGGACCAAATCAGTGGCACACTGAAAGACAAAGGCGCCAAGAGACTGGACTTGTTTGGCAGAAAAGTTTATTCGATGGCCTGCCTGCAATTTTGGGTGTGTAACCACCAGGCCCTGTTAGGCCGGTACATTCTTAATCTGTGGGAAACCCTTAAGCAAATTCCAGGAGGCCCTCCCACAGGACCAAGCCCAGGAGTTTGCTGCTTTAGTGGAAGAAGGCACAGCGATGGCGAGGGGGGCCCCCGAGATGACCTGGGACACTACAGACTCAGCAGCCAGGATTCTGCGGAGGTCACGAGGCGCAGCTCCTGGTTGCAGTTCTCCAGGTTATCCCAGGAGTTGCAGGCCACCAATCAGGACCTCCTGTTTGAGGGGGAGGGCTCTTCTCCGAGCTCCTGGGCAAAAGGCTCCACAGCCTTAAAGACTCTCGTGCCACCCTCCATTCCTTGGCCTTCATACACCTCAGCAGGCCAGGAAGTCATTCTGTCCTCCGCCTCCCAAGTCTAGGTCCTTGGGAACTCCCCGGCTGAGCACCTACAGGAGAAAGGATAGAGACAAAGGGTCTAAGTGGTGACAACCATAATTTTTCCATTCGTCTGCTCAGCCTGGCCCTTCCAGGGACCAAGGAGGCCAGAAGCAGTCGTTTTGAGGGTGCCCTCGAGGATGGCACCCCAATCACTTCCCAGGAGCCACCCTCGCACTCTTTCCTCAACCGCCTGTGCCCCTTCCGGTCGGCCTGGTCACAGTTAACCTCAGACCTTTGGGTGCTCAACGTAATATCTTCAGGTTATATCCTGGCCAAATGAAAGCGATTCTCTTGTTGGACCTCAGATAGAGGCATCTGGTCCAAGCGGGCCTTGCTGCAGTTAATTCTGGACTACCTACTGCATCTCAAGCTCCAAGGCCTATCCCTTTCATCTATCAAGGTCCACGTGGCCGCTATCTTGGCCTTCCATCTGCCGCTCAAGTGACGGTCGGTTTTCATGCTTGACATGACTGCCAGGTTCCTCAAGGGCCTTGAGCGCCTCTACCCACGCATCAGGGACCCTGTTCCTCCATGGAACCTGAATCATGTGCTGTTTTGGCTCATGGGACCCCCCCTTTGAGCCTCTGGCTTCCTGCTCTCTCCTTCTCCTTTCCTGGAAGGTCACATTCTTGGTTGCAATAACATCTGTCTGCTGGGTCTCTCAGATTAGGGTGCTTACCTCAGAACCGCCCTATACGGTCTTTTACAAAGACAAGGTACAGCTGTGGCCACACCCGGCTTTCCTGCCCAAGGTGGTCTCTGTGTCATACAGGCCAGGACATTGACTATGCGGCTTTGGAAAAAAGACAGGTAAGTCGGAGGAGGACTGTAGGTTGCATTCCCTAGACATCAGGAGGGCACTAGCCTTCTACATTGAAAGGACCAAGCCATTCTGCAAGTCAACACAGTTGTTCGTCATGGTGGCCGATAGGATGAAAGGTTGTCCGGTGTCCACTCAAATAATTTCTTCTTGGATCACTGCCTGCATTCGCTGCTGCTACGATCAGGCAAAGGTGCTTCTCCGACCATTGTAACAGCCCACTCAACCAGGGCACAAGCCTCTTTGGCAGCTTTCATAGAATCATAGAATCTCAGGGTTGGAAGGGACCTCAGGGGGTCATCTAGTCCAACCCCCTGCTCAAAGCAGGACCAAACCTAACTAAATCATCCCAGCCAGGGCTTTGTCAAGCCTGACCTTAAAAACCTCTAAGGAAGGAGATTCCACCACCTCCCTAGGTAACCCATTCCAGTGCTTCACCACCCTCCTAGTGAAAAAGTTTTTTTCCTAATGTCCAACCTAACCTCCCCCTCTGCAACTTGAGACCATTACTCCTTGTTCTGTCATCTGGTACCACTGAGAACACTCTAGATCCATCCTCTTTGGAACCCCCTTTCAGGTAGTTGAAAGCAGCTATCAAATCCCCCCTCATTCTTCTCTTCTGCAGGCTAAACAATCCCAGTTCCCTCAGCCTCTCCTCATAAGTCATGTGCTCCAGCCCCCTAATCATTTTTGTTGCCCTCCGCTGGACTCTCTCCAATTTATCCACATCCTTCTTGTAGTGTGGGGCCCAAAACTGGACACAGTACTCCAGGTGAGGCCTCACCAGTGCTGAATAGAGGGGAATGATCACGTCCCTCGTTCTGCTGGAAATGCCCCTACTTATACAACCCAAAATGCCATTAGCCTTCTTGGCAACAAGGGCACACATTCAGCTTTGCTTCCACCGTAACCCCTAGGTCCTTTTCTGCAGAACTGCTGCCCAGCCATTCGGTCCCTAGTCTGTAGCAGTGCATGGGATTCTTCTGTCCTAAGTGCAGGACTCTGCACTTGTCCTTGTTGAACCTCATCATATTTCTTTTGGCCCAATCCTCTAATTTGTCTAGGTCCCTCTGTATCCTATCCCTACCCTCCAGCGTATCAACCACTCCTCCCAGTTTAGTGTCATCTGCAAACTTGCTAAGGGTGCAGTCCACACCATCCTCCAGATCGTTAATGAAGATATTGAACAAAACCGGCCCCAGCACCGACCCTTGGGGCACTCCACTTGATATCAGCTGCCAACTAGACATGGAACCATTGATCACTACCCATTGAGCCCGACCATCTAGCCAGTTTTCTATCCACCTTACCGTCCATTCATCCAGCCCATACTTCTTTAACTTGCTGGCAAGAATACTGTGGGAGACTGTATCAAAAGCTTTGCTAAAGTCCAGAAATAGCACATCCACTGCTTTCCCCTCATCCACAGAGCCGGTTATCTCATCATAGAAGGTAATTAGGTTAGTCAGGCATGACTTGCCCTTGATGAATCCATGCTGACTGTTCCTGATCACTTTCCCCTCCTTTAAGTGCCTATCCAGGGCATCTGTAGAGGGACCACCTGGTTGTCCATCCTCATGTTCACATCCCATTACGTGCTTACCCTGCAGGCCTGAGACGATGCTGGCTTCAGTAGAGTAATGCTGCAAGTGCTACACTGTGAACTCAAAGCCCACCTCCAAGGAGTCACCTAGAATAGAATCAACATGAGCAAGCACCAAAAAAGAAAAATGGTTACCTACCTTTTCGTAACTGTTCTTGGAGATGTATTGCTCATGTCCATTCCATTACTCCTCTGTCAGAGTTGCTGGCAAGAAGGAACTGATAGGTCATAGGGTCGGTGGCACCTAATATACCAGCTCATGAGCGCAGCACTCAAGGGGGCGCCACAGCCAACCCTACAGATACCGTTAAGGCAAAAATCTCCGATGACTGCACATGGGCACGCACACCTAGAATGGAATGGACATGAGCAACACATCTCGAAGAACAACAGTTACAAAAAGGTATGTACCGGTAACCATTTTTTATAGAACTGAGACACTCCATTCAGTTTCATACCATCCCCATTCCCTGTCCCATTTCAGGACCCCTCTTTGAGAAATATGCACATAAAAAAGAGATGAAAGGTAGCTTCGCTGAGCTCAGTACACACCTTTTACTCAGCATTACTCCTTTGCAAGAGCATTGTGTTCTTAGGCTTCTTTTGGCATTTGTCTTGGTCCTTACTTAGACTCCTAGCACCAACCTCCATCACTGCTTGTGAGTCACCATCAGCAGAATGTACATGGGCAAGCACTTGAAGAAGAAACTATTATTTACCTTACAGTAACTGTGGTTCTGCACAATGTGTTATCAAGATACATTCCATGACCCATTCTCCTTCCCTGCTGCTGTGTAGAGTAGGAACTGAGGGGTGGTTGTGGTTGCCCCATCTTTTATACATTCATTCAAGAGCATGAGGACTCAGTGGACACTGCTGGCCAAAAGAATATGAATTTGAGTGCACAGGCCACAAGAACACCACCAGTGAGATGTGCATGGACAACATGTATCTTGAAAAATCCCAGTTACTGTAAGTAACTATTTATTGTCTTACTTAAACTTAGCCTTCCTTGCCAGTTGGAGTAGTTCCCACTTGATCCAGACAAAGACTAACGTCATATTATTTCCAGCAAAAGGCCTCAGAATCACCTAAGAAAAGAACCAGAGAGGGAGAGGTTTGTCTTACTCTACTGGTATTGACTCTCACAACATTTGGCCAGAGATGGCAAGTTTGAAACCATGTTTTAGAGACCTGAATTGATCTACAAGAGACTACATCCTTTCCTTCCTCCTTCTGGCAACTGCCTCTCTTTTTGGTTGCTTGGACTTGAAGAACTATGGACTGCTGGAGCCTCAAAATCACCCACAAAAGCTGTGGGGTCCAATTTCAGTCCTTGCCAACTCCTCATCCTCCAGAGCTGTTCCTCTTCAGGGCCCTGGTGTCAAGAGATAACGCTGACATAAGAGGCAGACTCTTTTCTACAGCTTGTTGAAGTGGAGACGGGACCCCACAGAATTGTCAACGGGAAGGTTTTATTCTCATTACTTCCTTTTCCAAAAAAAGAAAGAAGGATGGTATCCGGATCTAGACCTCAGGCAACTCAACACATTCATCTGTTGCTTCAGGTTCCACATGGTCACTCTAACTTGCATAATTTCCTCCCTAGATCAGTTTGCAACTCATGACTTAAAGAATACTTATTTCCACGTGTCCATCCATCCATCCCACAGAAAATACTCCTGTTTCATAGTAACACACATGCATTACCAGTTCAAGGTACTACCATTCCGTCTTTCCACAGCACCATTACCAAATGCCTGTCAACCATGGCAGCTCTTTTGTGAAGACAAGTGATTCTACATTTATCTTCATCTCAGTGATTGGTTGATTCAAGGCAAATCCTCACAACAGATCACCAACACAGTGCAAATAGTTCTCCACTGCTTCTCCTTGATAGGTCTCAGAATCAATTAGGACAACTCAAACCCTTGGTGTTCAGACCCCCAGTTCTCCCTTTGGGATGTCTGGGATTGTCCTAGAAAATAGAAATAGCAAAAACTTACCTGTAGCTTATTTTTATTTGCTGAAGTCCAGTCAGCCATTGCATGTGAGTGGATTAAGTAGTTTTAATCTTTGCCTTGAGAGAGTGCATTTTTCCAATTACAAAGTCCAGATTTAATACAAACCATATCAGCTCCCATTGCACCAGCATTGCCAGGGTGTGCATACATCCAACAAGGAAAACAAAAGGCCTTATCAGCTTTAACAGAGATGGTATTCTCAACCCTGTTGCCTGTCAATCTAGTAGTCTCCCTTCACTCAGCAGTAGCATCACAGCCCCTGAACACTCCATCTAAGGTTTCTTCTGGACTCTAGAGTAGCGTTCTAGCTCTTATCAGCCCATTCTCACACACTCATGCGCTCCAAATAGAGCTTTCTCCTGTTTGAAAGGAACTCTCTCCTCTTCTCTCTCCTCTCGGTAGGCAGAGTCTGATGATGATTGTCCCAGAAACTCTAGTGCGGAACCCTCTGTCCCCGCTTTGCTACTTTGAATACTTTGTCAGCCTCCTGGCAGAGGGTGTCTCTGCAGACACTTTCTTACCAGGGTTACACATCTTTTATTATAGCAGCAACATAATGCAGTTGCTACACTTCACTTAGCTATAAGAGGTCCATAACACACATCCACCCCCAACTGCCCAATAGCTACTGGAATTGAGACTACTTTTCTGTGGCTTTAGGACTGCAATCACTCATCTGAGGAAACTCAGATTAAAAAACTGGGGCTGGGGAGGACTCAAACACATTTTATTTCTGTGGGGGGAGGGGGCACAATTTCCAGGGTAAACAGTGCCTGCTTATGCCCCCCCTTAGCTGTGGGACTGCCTAGGACTAAAGGAAACAAAACAGAAATGGAGAGGGGAAGCAGAGATGTTTCCTTCAGCAACATGGCTCAAGGGAACCCTGACTTTAACCAATCTGAACTATCTTAACCTTTGCTTCTCTATGTTAAACTAAGGACTTTCAGATTCTGTATGTCAGGTGATTTAATACGTTGTTACCTTGTTTTTTAAAAGAATGCTTGGTGTCACTGCAAATGCTTACTGAGACTATTATGCCCTGAAGGGGTACAGTACAAGCCTCCTGCAGGAGTCTGTCTTGGCTAGATTTGCAGGGAGCCACGGAAAGAGACAGGGATCACTGGTGCCCGAAGACCCAATTTTGGAGCTCTGGAGGCGGCAGGCCTATCCTTACGGAACTGTGTGGACCCTTGGGGTTTGACACATTAAAGGATCATTCCCAAGGGACTGGTTACATATTGGGGCATAAACCAATTGGGGAGGGAGGGATAGCTCAGTGGTTTGAGCATTGGCCTGCTAAACCCAGGGTTGTGAGTTCAATCCTTGAGGGGGCCACTTAGGGATGTGGGGCAAAAATTGGTCCTGCTAGTGAAGGCAGGGGGCTGGACTAGATGACCTTTCAAGGTCCCTTCCAGTTCTAGGAGATTGGTATATCTCCAATTATTACCTATTACCTATTATTACCAGATCTGTGACGGGGGGCACAAGGGCTCCAATGTGAAATTACAACTCCAGCGAACACTGAGGCCAAAAGAATCCAAACTCTCTCACATTTGGTGCATTTGCACCTATAGTGGGATCCATGTAGGTAAAACATTTTTAAGAACTGCAGTTACTGTAGATAACTATTTTTTCTTGTATTGATGGGTGATGTAGATTTATGTCTAGGAGAATTCTTATCACTAGTGTACTTCAGATAGCAGTATCACAGGCACATAGAAGAAGTTGAAGAACTGGAAAATATACCTTTTGCTCTCGGGCCAGGGCTACACTAAAAACTGTTGCCAGTATCGTCAAGGAGGTGATTTTTTGTGTGCGACATTTCTATATTGTCGAAAGCCTATTGTAGATGCAGTTACACCGGTATAAAAGTACTTTCCTCATATAACTTATTTTGCTCACTGAACCAGTGTAAATTATACTGGCAAAAGCATTCTTTCACTGGTATAAGCTGCAGCTACACTAGGAGGGTTTGCCAGCATAGCTATATCGGAAAACCTTTTCTAGAGTAGACAAGATGTCAGTATAGTTGTAAAAACAGCAGCGAGCCACTGCGGTCAGAGGGTTCCCAGCTCTGCCTCCCTCCCTGCTGCCTTGGATCGCTCTGTTACAAACATTTGGCACAGAGCAGATGCTCCTTCACTCTCAGAAGTAGTAGGAGACTGGGTTCAGAGCATCTTCAAGTTGTCTGAGTGTCCCCATCTGGCTTGATCTAGTTCATGTTATCTGCCCTTCTCAGCATAAGAACTATTGCTTCCTGCTTCTCTTTTCAACAAAAGAAATGTCATCTCGTTTCAACCTTAACTATAGTGTATGTGCAATACATGTTATGGAGTGGTGTAAAAGTTTCACTGCTATGAGGCAAAGTTGTGAGAGAGTTTTTACACAGGGTTATCCCAAATGCCTGTTTAAAAAAAGAACAAAAAAACCCCACCTTTGTATTACACCTAGTCATAATGTATTTTGTTTATCCACAGATTAGAGGGGAAATTCATACAAATGCTTTAGAAAAGAGGTGTCAAACACCTGACCTGTTTGATGTATTAATTCAACCCCTTTGATACAGTAAGATCCCACAGAATTTATACTTTCACTTGAAAAAAAGTATCTAGCCTGTATGGTTGCAAATAGAATTATTCGAACATTAACAGATGTAGTATTTTCCTGATCCTGGAGGCAGACTGGAATAATTCTGAGAAGCATAAACTGACTCATTCATCTCAATGACATCTGAAACTTACTGCCAAATGATGTGTCCACATTCTGGCTTTTCCTTGTGGCATGAGTTCATTTTAGCAGAAACATCCAGCTGATGTTATCAGTTTCTGATAGTAGTAGCAGATTTAGTACCTGTAGCAGACTGCACTGCTGCCCTACTGCACTGTGTTTCAGTGTCATGGCCTGACCTCTCGTTGAGCTTTTGAGTGGAAAAGGAAGGGTAACAGTGATCCAGGAAGAGAAACCATCCACCAGTTGGCATTCCTGCCCTTTGCTTCTGGGCCATATTGAATTCTCATCTTTTGACCAAAACTCCCATTGATTTAAATGAGAATCCACTTGTGAATAGATGGTAGTGTATTGCCTTGATCTGGTAATCCCTGTCCAAAGGCTCTAAATAAAAATGTAGTTCAGCCCTTTCTATAGAATTAAACACAACTGTTTCACAGTGTGTTAGGAATTTGACTGAATGCAGCAAATCCAAAACTGAGGAATGGAGGAAAAAATGTAATGTCCTGCCAGGGCTAGAAACAAGTTGGCACATTTATTGTTGACATTGAACAAATTATTTGTAATTCCCATTTCCTATTAGAAAGCGGGAAGGGAGAGATTTCTTGCTATCCAGTGGTATAAAGCATGTTTCTGTCCCCAATAGTTAAGAAGTTAAACCTAACTCAAATATAGAACTCAATCTTGTCCATACTGCACCTTTCATCAGTATACTGCTCTCTTGGGGAAGGATGCATGAAAGGGGAGGCAAAAATATTTATTTTTTTGTTTTTGTGGGGTGGGTTGTATTTTTGTTTTTTGCTTTTTAAAAAGCATCTTTTTTAAAGCTCTTGAAAGGTTTGGAATGTTAGAAGGAATCCTAGCAAGATATTTTAGTAGCTTTGAGTGAAGGTAACACCATCAAAAATTCAAGATAAATGCATGGGAATATTACCCTATGTATGTTGATGCATACATGTACATATGCATGAGATTGAGTAGTAAGGAAAATATATATATAATATATATATTAGGCCTACATTTGTATAGCACCATTCAATCAGAAAGAACCTCATGATTTTCTAACTATACATATGAGAATCATTTCATCCTGTGCTGTAATCCCAACGCTGACACAAATTATTGTTGTAGCCTTTGGGAAGCCACTTAATCTCTGTTTCTCAATTGGAAAAAGGGATTTAATTAATTTCATGCACCTTGTGGGTGGTGGTGAAGGTTGCTAAAGCACTTCTAAGATGTAAAGCAATGTGCAAGTGTCAAATTTAACTTTTTAATTTATGTTGTATAAGTGTTTACAGTTATAAAAATGTGAGTCATAAAAAACTGACCTTTTCAATTACAGAGATTGATAGATCAACACCACTGTGTTCAAATCAAACTACTTTCAGCCTTTCAAAAAGAGCTACCATGGATAGAGTAAATTAGTAGGGATTAGTACATACTACTTTTCAATATGCAAATTGAGAACATGAGACCTTTAGGTTGGTAAAGCATGCAACCTCATAACAGTGGAGAAGGTGAATTTCTTTACAATAAAATAAGACAAACTGTCCTTTAAATAGCAATGATAAACCAGTTGGGAAAACCATCACACCTTTAATTTGGCAGCATTTAATGATCCTCCTACTTGTACCTAACATCTTCAGAAAAACACATTTCAGAAGACTTAAGTATCAGTGAGTCTGTGTTTATTATCAGCATGATGCATTTGCAGCATCTGTCTGTTCAAATGCAATCTTTGATAAAGTATTGCTAATTAAATCCTTGGAGGATTTATCTTCAAATCCTGTGAAATTGAATCATACAAATATAGTCCATTAAATTGTTCCAGATTAGCATATCTGCATCAGGAGTGAAATGTAGTCTTAAAATCTTTGAGTTCTTCCCATATTCTCATAGACATAAAAAGAAACATAAAGCATCCTTTTCTATTATGCTGAAAAACAATTTTCAGAGTGGTATGAGGAGAAAATGCACAGCTCAGCTATCAGAGTAGCAGCCGTGTTAGTCTGTATCCGCAAAAAGAACAGGAGTACTTGCGGCACCTTAGAGACTAACAAATTTATTTCAGCATGAGCTTTCGTGAGCTACAGCTCACTTCTTCGGATGCATAGAATGGAACACACAGGAGATATTTATACATACAGAGAACATGAAAAGGTGGAAGTATGCATACCAACAGGAAGAGTCTAATCAATTGACTCTTCCTGTTGGTATGCATACTTCCACCTTTTCATGTTCTCTGCATGTATAAATATCTCCTGTCTGTGTGTTCCATTCTATGCATCCGAAGAAATGAGAGGTAGCTCACGAAAGCTCATGCTGAAATAAATTTGTTAGTCTCTAAGGTGCCACAGTTACTCCTGTTCTTTCAGCTCAGCTATGTTACTATGTGTTGGAATGAGATGCAGTTTAGTGGGGTATTTTAAATTTATGCCTAAACTGCATTCTTCTATGCAGTAGTTTGTTAAAACTGTGTGTTTATTATTCTTTCCTTTTTCTAGTCATATTAATTTATACAAAGGTAAAATGATGAAAAGGAGGTAGGGTGCAGATCTGAAGATTTATCAGCACAAGTATTTTTTCAGTACAAGTGATATTGCTCCATGATTTAACAAGCTGCTTCCCACAGAAGGTGCTAGTTTGGAGAGCTGTATCAAGGGCAGCACTAACAAAATGACATTCCACATTTAACCATTTACTTAATTGAGAATACCCTTTCATTACAAACGTAAAACTATATTTCATTTTCCCATTACCGTTTGCCTTTCTTTATACTCCTGCCCATGCCATACTCCCCTCGTTACCAATAAATCTCCAAGTCTTGGGCACTTACAATTGCAGGGTCTTCCATATGAAAGAACCTCTGCTTGCTTATATATATATATTAATATGACATCCAAAAGATAGGTTCTATATATATATATATAAAATATAGATAGATAGATAAAATAATGGTACCTACCTTTTGGGTGTCATATTAATGTACTGTAACTATTAGGAAGGCTTTTTAATACATATGATAGTTAAAATAGCTTTTGTTCTCCATTTTATCAAGTTGCTTTTCTAGAAGTGACTATGTAAATCAGACGGTGTAATGTTAGCATCGGCGTGAGTATGCTAATATCTTTGTTTCTGAGCATGCCCAGTATGAACTATATTTTTCCAGAAGCCAGAGCATATTGAGAGTGAATTGAGTATTTGTCTATTTAGTAAAGTGATGTGTCTTCTCTCTTGATGAACCCGAGTAATTATTAAACATGGCACTTCTGGAATGCTTTCTCTTTTTCATTTGACTTTATGTACTGCAGCTAAACCTACACAGCACCCATAAAATCAGTCACTCTGTAGTCTGCGCCCACAATGAGGGTGGTGTGTTTGGTGAGCAGTTACCATAATTGGAATAAGGAGTCTGTCTTTTGTCAAAATATAGACTAGAGTCTTAGCACTATTTGGTTTTATTATTTTGCTCTTTTAATTTAGGAAATGCAGCCATTTTCCATTACATACAGTACTTCACATTTATAGATGTGCACAATGTAACTAGTGGAGAAAATTCATATGCTGCAATTACTTAAGTGTACAATTTATTAAAGTATAGAACTTGGCAAAGCCAAATATAGGGTATGATAAAGGGATTGAAAGGTAGAGGAAAATAGCTTCTCGGGTATTTTTCCCTTCTATTTATACAGTAAAACACAGGATTTATAAGTACAAGGAAATAAGATTTGTGGAGATTGCTTTAGAAGCAGGTGGTTGATCTAAGGAAGGATGCACTCCTTGCATCTAAATTCGTAAAGCCAATTAATTGGTACAATTTCCCTTCTAAAATATCTACATTTTCAAATGTTGGATGCAGGGTATTTGTAGCCATGTTGGTTCCAGGATATTAAAGAGACAAGGTGGGTGAGGTGTAATATCTTTTATTGGACCTACTTCTGTTGATGAGAGAACTTGCCAAAGCATGTCTCTCTCACCAACAGAAGTTGGATCCAATAAAAGATATTACCTCACCTACCTTGTGGGTCTACATTTTCAAATGTCTTTCAGATGCTGAAAATGTGGCTATGAAGTGATATAGGGAAGTGTAACTATTCTGTTTTGTTTTCAAAACTGTATGTAAGAAATTACAAATAAGGTTTTGCCAAATTTAGGCCGCCTCTGCTCATAGTTATTTTACTCCTGGAGGAGTTCTGTGCCAAAAAATTAAAAATTCTGCCCACAATATTTTAAAATTCTGCAAAATTCAGCATATTTTATGTGTCAAAATAATGCAATATAATCATGCTGGTTTTAGTTATTTAGGTAACTTATTTAAACTACAATACAATGGATGGAGAATGGGTGTGGGGAGCTTTGGAGGAAATTCCCAAGCCCCCTTGCCTAATAGTAAGGTAGCTAGGTTTGACCCTTTATTTCTAGTTAAATACATGCATCCATATGCTCAGTGTTATATTGGCTACTGACCATCTCCAAAAAGGTTAGTAGCAAACAGTTCATGAAGTAGATTTTGATAGGACATTTTTTCAGTCCAAAAATTTAGACCAGTTCTTTATGGTGCTTTAATTAATAGATTTATAAAGCCATACTGTCTTTTACACCACTCTGGCCATGTAAAGGAGCCATAAAACTTTTACACCTGTTTTATGCTTCTGGGGGAATTCACAAGGACAATGGGAACAATTCATTAAGTAGGCAGGCTGCTACATTCTGCTCTGCCTGAGGGGACAGCCTGTGCCACACCTACTTCCTCAGACACACCCTGAAACCCTGCCCCTCCATGCCGAGCGTGCCACAATAGTGAGCGAGAGGGACAGAGTATTTGTCTCTGTCTCTCTCATATGCACAACTGCCCACCCCCTTCACACACTCCTGGTGGTGATTTACATCTCTATTGGCTACTCCAGGCGCCGGAACTGACCTGCCTGTGCTGCCAGGGAGGGGTGCGTGATTGCTCTTGCAGCTCCCCTGACAAGTCATTTTTCTGCGGGGAAGCAAAGAAATCTGCAGGGGACATTAATTCTGTGCATGTGCAGTGACGCACAATTCCCCCAGGAGTATTATTTGGAATAAATGTATAGAAGTTCGAAAATAAAAGAAATATTCTGTACAATGGATGCAATAATAACCTGTGTCCTCTACTTCAGGGTTTCTCAAGCCGTGGGTCGGGACCCAAAATTGAATTGCCAGAATGTTTTAACTGGTCACATGGCAGCGCCTGTGGCTCCTGTCTCACGGGGCTGGCTTTGCTTGTCTCCCTACTCCAGGCACTGCAACTGCTGGAGTCCCAGCGTCACTCAGGTTTGGCTCAGCCGTCATGATGATGTAGGTAGGCCAAATTTGTCTGAATGGCACAGCAACCCTGTGAGCCAGGTCACAACTCCACTGACACAAATTTGGAGGTTGCAATGCCTGCAGCAGAAAGCCAACACCATCCAGCCCCAAAGCACAGGAGCTGCCAATGTGGGGTGAGAGCTGGACAGGACATGACAAAACCACCCCAGGGCTTCCACTCTTAGACTGTTTACTGGGTTGCAACAGCCATAAATATTTACAAAAGGGTCCTGAGCCCAAAAAGGTTGAGAACCACTGCTCTACTTAGAATCAGTATACTTGTGTTTTCAAAACAAAAAGGAGAGGTTATATCAGCTAACGTCACAAATAAAACTTCCCTTTAGGCTGATAGGGAATCTTGTAGTTGTGCTAATTGGACCTATGCATGTAAATCTTCTGCATGTAAATGGCAATTTTTACCCCTCAGGCTTGAGCCATAATATAAGGTGCCTATTTCCCTGATATTTAAGGGCTGATAATACAGTGTATTTCTCCAGTGCCTTCTAGCCTAAGATCTCAAAGCTATTTACAATCTTGAATTAATTTAGCCTCACAGCACTCCTTTGAGGAAGGTAAGAGTTATTCTCATGTTACAAATGGAGAAACTGAAGTACTAGAGGAGTTAAGTGAGGTCACATGACCTTGATGACCTCCAACACATTGAACATGTGTGTGTGTGGTGGGGGGATTGAAATTAATTAAATCCCTTGTAAATGAATCCAACCTAATTAAACATCTGTGTAGTAGTGAGGAGTCATATATTTCCCATTTAATGTGGCACTATATAAATATCTGACTGATAATCCTGATTAATGAAAGTTATGACACGTCTGGCTGTGCATGAAGTAACTTAGAGTTATGTGGATTATGTGTAGATTGATTTTTGAAACTCATATTAGTAAAGTATGAAACTGTCCATGCTGAGGAGATTAAAAGGATATACAAAAGTCCACGCAGTTACTGCATGCACTATTTAAAAAAAAAAAAAAGTTGGCATTTGGGACTCAGGAGTTCTGCTGAAGGAAAAAGTGGAAGTAGGACTTGACAGGTGTGCGTGAAAGGTTGCTAGACTGTGGAGAGAGAGAGAGTGTTCTCTTTCAGATGAAGAAAAAACCATATATCTTTGCAGGTGAGGGTATAAAGTCTGGTTAGGTAATATGGCTTAGATGAAGATGTTGGCAATTCTTAATGATTTTGTGTTGGCATTAAAAAGAGAAGTCCCCTGGATGGGTGCCACTTCTATGATAAAAATCAGAAGGCATACTAAACTAACTGCTGAGTATTCTGACATGACATATGCCAAAGAAGTTCCCATTGGGACCACTTAGACCTGATCCAAAGAAGTAAGTGGAAAGACTCCAGTTTACTGCAGTAGGCATCGAATCAGTCCCTTAATGTCTGTATAGATGGGTTTTCACTCAGTTGTGTTCATTATCTTGTATGTGATCTCACATTGTGATTTAAAAAACAAAACAAACAAAAAAAACCTTATTTTGCACCTTCTGGTGTAATGAAGTACTTCCCCCTGTCTTCCTCCCTGGCCTGTTTCTGCCTTAAAAATAAGTAAGACACTGCTGCTATTCCTCTCCTGAAACAGAAAAGGAAGGGAAGAAAAACCCATTCCGGAATGTCGCATTCTATTCTATTCTATATAGGTTCTTAACCATTGAAAACAATTGTGGGTTTTGCTGTAGGGCAAAATTCTACTCAGTGAGATAGTCACTCTCACAAGCTTCACAGTTATACTTTTTCCCTTCAGAAATCACCTTGAGACGAGTGCCCCAGACTCTGTGGCCTCCTTTTAAAAAAATTAATGGAACCTGGCTTTGATTTCAAATTTGAATGGGGATGAAAATGTCTCTGAAAATGAGTTCCTGGTGGTCAGAAACTCTCATCAGAACTGAGCTCTCACAAAGACCAAACAGTTATCACTCTCCTTATTCCACTATGTGAAGAGAGGCCAGCATCTCTGGATGTAAGAAATCACATTCTCTGCTCAGAAAAATTGAACCTAGCTTTGGCTTCAGGTTTGTACAAAGCTTTTGCTAAGTTTAAAAAAGAAAGAAGGGAAAAATAAGATTGAGAGAAATAAGAGGAAATGTAAAAGTACTTCCAATGTATCTTTATATTAAAGAGGACGGAGGAGGGGGTCTTCAGTGCCCTTAGGATTGATGGCTCTGTAAGAGTCAATTGGCAGAAAAGATGGACTCATTCAACTGTTAGTCCGGACTGCCATAGCTTGGAACCATTTGGTTTATGACTCTTTCAAAGTAAATAATTCGAAATAGTCTTCTCCACCTGACTCCCAAAGGCCCTCACTCTGGCAAAATGATCAAGTGGGTGAAGTATTAATTGCTGCTCTTCATGCATCTTCTATCTCAGGGACTCCTATAATCTTGTCTTCAGGAGTAATAGAAGTTTTGGCTGGGGCATTTATTAAAGTATAAAAATGTCAGTTTATACGTAGTGTGCCTTGAATTGCGTCATTCTTGCTTACAGCCTACTGATAAGAGAAGCTATATTGTTTAAATGATGGAATAATAGTTTTGATCACAAAGTTATGGGTTATAGTCCTTCCCTTTTAAAGGTCAAAGATTATTTGAAGGTCTAAACACTAGTGCCTAACCTAAATGGCTAGAGCTTTTAATCACGTGTTGGAAAAATCTCTCTGTCCATTTGGAAATTACTGATACAGATTTAGATTTTGTTCAGATTTCTTAAGTAATTGTAACCAGTTTCTTAATAAAAGCACATAATGTCAATACTCTCAGGGTGGAATTCTGGAAGAACTCTGTGCCCGAGATCTAAATTGTTGTGAAACCAGATTGGTTTAAGAGGGCTGTTGGTAAAAGTGTTGCTGCTCAGCTGGTAGACCTTCTATGGATGGCCTGGCTGGGCATTATAGTCTATTTCTATACAAAGATTGATAGAGTTTTAGACCAGAAAGGACAATTTGAATCATCTAGTCCAACTCCCTATATATCATAAGCCATTAATTTTAACCCAGTAACAAATGTTTTGCAAAAACATTTATTCCAGAAAGGCACCCAGGCTTGATCTGAAGATCAAAGGATGGAGTATTCAGCACTTCCCTTAGTACAGGGATCGGCAGCCTTTGGCACGCAGTCCGTCAGGGAAAGCTGCTGGCGGGCCATGACGGTTTGTTTACCTGCAGTGTCCGCAGGTTCGGCCGATTGCAGCTCCCACTGGCTGCAGTTTGCCATTCCAGGCCAATGGGGGCTGCGGGATGGGGTGGCCCGGCCCACATTGCTTACCGTAGCCCCCTTTGGGGCTTAACCTTAACTCCAATTTAACCTAGTTTGTATCTGGGAATAAATTAATAGTTGAGGGAACACAATCTGAAAAAGGAGCAGGAATAACTGATGGTGAAATGGAGGTTAATTTTAGAGGGCTAAACGATTGGGCAGCAATCCTGAAGGGGCAAGGTTGCATGCTATATAGACTCAGGGTATATTGTCTAGATGTACCAAAGATCATGAAATAATTATGGAGTTCTTTGTTAAGAGTAGGAGACATAGGGGCGTGTCAAGGTGTGCTGGGTTAGTGAGGTGAAGGGTATGATTTGGAAGAGTTGTAGGCAAATGTGGGACTGTCCATGTCCCTCTGCCAATACAGGATTGTTCACTATTGTGGATTCTTGAGTTCTTGATTAACTCTAATTTTAAATTACTCAAGTCATGAGGACTCAACACTTCAGTTGTGAGACTATTTCCCCATCTACTAGATATTGCAGACATATGATGCCTATTTTTATTAGATTTGTATTGTTCAATCACTGTAGTATCTCAATATTCAGTTTAACTTTGTATCATTACTTCTAGATATACAGCCCTGAACCATCCTACACATTTCCTCCCTCCTGTTTACACCCTGAAATCCTCAACAGCTTGTTCCTCAATCATTCTTTAGCCAAGCTATACATATTTTTCTTTTAATCTCCTAATTACAGAGTAATATGCAGTTACAGAAAATACACACATTCTCTAATATACATTAATAGAAGCAGACTGTGCAATCTGCAAACTCATTGATGGAGTTCAGTTTTTAAAACTGCGATCTAGTCTTGATTGCAGCAAACATCACTCCAGTGCCATCTGTCATGAAACGTGAAGCAGGAAAGCGCTCATTACAGAAAGGCTTTTATTTCATCTACTATACTATATATATAATATATTCCATAGCAGAATACCCTGTGTTAAAGCATGTGGCTTTAGCCCACAAAAATCTGTTTTCCTATTCTGGTGTTTTCTTGCATTATCATGTCCACCAGTTCTTCACTATTCCTCCTCGACTTGAGACCTGGGGATTGTCAATCACGCTCCTAGTTACAAGCCAGACTGTTCTGCATCCTCTGACAGAATTTATGTCAGCGATGCGACAATAGCAAAATTGTTTCCAAATTTTCTTCAAAAACTTGATGTAAAACATTTATTCTGAAAGTTTTGTCTTTAATTCGGCTTTTTTTGTTCCCTTTTTTTTCTGGAAAACCACTCCTGTGAGCCTGCTTAGTTACTCCTGAGGCTCCATAGTAAGAGAGCAGCTCCTTCCTTCAAAATGCAAGACTTTCCCAGAAAAGCAAGAGCCTAAGCCAACAAAAGCTCTTAATGTGCTGTATTTCCTGAACCAAATGTAGGAGAGGGTATTGTGTGTGAAATGTCTGTTCTCAAGTTCAGTGATATTCCCTAGTATCTGAGGCAGCTACGCAGGGTGAGGTAATGAATTGCCACAAAAAGACAGAGTTCCTGAGCACCGCCATCACCACTCTTTGCATTCGGAGATACAGACCCTACCTGCAAGAAAGGCTTGGAGCCATAGATATTTGTGTTCCATTTCATTCTTGACTACAGGATGTGAGAATCCCCTGACAGTCTTGCAGAGATGATAAAGTGAGGGGTGGAGGTTTCTCCCCCAGAACAGTACAGCTAGCTAACAGGGTTTCTGAAAATTAATGCTACTGAGTCCATCTTATTGTGGCAATATTTTTGGTAGTACTTGCAAATCAGTCTTCAGTTCTCTTAATTATATTCTCTTAACTATTTCCTTGTATCTGTTCAGATGTCTTTTAAGAGATTTTGCCTACCCATTCTCACTCATAGGTGTCCTCACCTTCTCAAGACTTGGGGACAGAACTTGAAAAATATTAACCCTAACAAAATGAGCACAGCTCAACAGTTCCATACCAGCGGAGTTCTTCCAAAGCTGTGGAATATTGTGACTGAGACAAAAGTACTTCTTTTCAGCTTTTCTAGAAAAACATTACAGAGCCAACAATAAATAAAAAAAAAAATAAACTTATTTGGAGTTGATAGAATTGGGAAAAGGAAAGGGACCAAACAGAAGGGCATGATACTTAAGGGAAATAAAAACTTTTCTTTTTGATGTGTAGCAGCAGGTGGATATAATATAAAAATTATAAAAAATAAATTCTTTAAAGGCAGTGTTATTCACAGATTTTAAAGTAAGAAAGAGCCATTATGATGATCTAGCCCAGGGGTTCTCAAACTTTATTGCTCCGCAACCCCCTTCTGACAACAAAAATTAGTACATGACCCCAGGAAGAGGGACCCAAACCTGAGCCTGCCCGAGCCCCACCACTCTGGGCGGGGAAGCAGGCCACAGACGAAGCCCCAGGGCTTCAGGCCCAGGCAGGGGGCCTGTAACCTGAACCCCACCACCCAGGGCTGAAGCCTTTGGGCTTTGGCCCCGGGTGGTGGAGATCGGGCTTTGGGCTCAGACCCCAGCAAGTCTAATGCCAGCCCTGGTTACCCCATTAAAACGTTTGAGAACCGCTGATCTAGTCTGACTTGCATAAACACAGGTCATAGAATTTCACCCAGTAGTTCCTGCATCAAAACAAACAACTTCTGTTTGAGCTAGAGTATATCTTTTAGAAATAAATTCAATCTTTATTTAAAGACTTTGAGTGACAGAGAATCTACTACATCTCTTGGTAAATTGCTCCAATGGTTAATTACCCTCACTGTTAAAAATTTGCCTCTTATTTCTAATTTGAATTTGTCTAATTTCAGTTTCTAGCTATTGGAGCTCATTATGTCTTTGGCTTCTAGATTAAAGAGCCCTGTGCATCATAAATCTCCTCTACCTCATAGACATTCTTTGGATAAACTAAATAGATTAAGTTCTTAAGTCTCTCACTGTAAGACAGATTTTCCACAAATCATTATTGTAGCTCTTCTGAACCACTTTCAATATTTCAATCTAATTAATGCTGTGCACAGAGGTACAGTAATAACCACCTCACTACTCCTGTTAAATATTCCTCTGCTTATTGACTCAAGGATTGTTAGCCCTTGTAACCCACAGCATTGCACTGGAATCTCAAATTCAATTGGTTATCCAGTAAGATTCCTGAGTTCTTTTCAGAGTCTGCTTTCCAGAATATAGCCTCTTTCACCCTGTAAACATGACCTACCTTCTTTTCTTCTGAATGTATGGCCTTGTATTTGGCTCTGTTAAAATGCTTGTGGCTCAAATGAGCCCAGCATACCAAGTGATCCAGACTGTTCTGTTGACCTGACCTGTCTGCATTATTTACTGCTCCAACAATTTTGTGTTTTCTGCTGGCTGAACTAGTATGTGTACTATTCCATATGAAGTATCTATTACTTACTTTAAACAAAAATAAAAACATATTTTTTAAAAAAATTATAGCACAAAAGCTCTCCAATCCCAGAAAATGTGCTACCAATTTTTCAAAAGGCCTACATCTTTTAGAAAATCTAAAATATATACCACCAAGTACATTTCAGTAGTGTTTTACCCTTGAGGATATCCGTAGTAGTGATATGAGCACATGGAACTGAAAATTGTTGTGATTTTAAATATATATTTTCAGCCCAAGTAACCAGTTCCACAGTGTATTATAGTTCTTGTTTGTGGTGTTGTATGTCAGATTTGGTCAGAACATATTTTCTGGCAAACTAGTGTAATCCCTGAAAAAGAACACCAACGTTTTTAAAAAAAATAAAATAAAAGGTTGACAGAACTTGTATCTATAGCAGTGTGAATGGTGGTGCTGTAATTTGAAAAAAATTATGCATGAAAGGTTTTAAAAAATAAAGGTCTTGCAGCATCTTAGAAGCTTATTACTGTATAGGGCTTACTCAAGTAAATTATGTTTTCATGGAGACTGCTTTCACACAGACCTTATGGACAAACCCAATTATACAGCTTCCTATTTGGGAAACAAGACAACGGTTATGCTTCAGCCACTGGTAAAGCCATTAAGTAGTTTTGGGATTTGTCATGCCAGATGAATTCATAATCAAATCTTTTCTTTTTATTTAATAACAGGATAGATATTGTTTCACAAAGCCTGGGTAAAACATTCAGTGAGTCTCATCTTATCTACTAATGAGGCACTCTGTGTCTAAAATTCTCTAAGGGGAAAACGGTAGCATTGAAGAATTCAGATGCATATCATATTCTTTAATAAACAAACCCCACAGGGACCGTGCAAAAGTTAGCATGTTGAGCTAGAAACCTATCCTGGCAGTTTTATTACAAACAAAAAGCAGCACATTCACTTCAGTCTTAAAATTTTATTTTTAAAGTCTTACAATTACATTTTATATAAATGTACAACTTAACTAAGTATTAGTTATAATTAAATTATGGGCTAGTTTATAGATTGTCTTTTTGACAATACCTTTTTAGGTAATCGGTGGCACTGTATGTTTAACTGAAGAACATATTGTAAAGAATTTCTAATAGCTGTAAGTAGAACTGGCAGTTAAAGGTATAGCAGAGCCTCGAAGCTAAGTGTTGAGTCATGGCATACAGCACCTGAGGGTATTGTCAGAATGTTGTACTCGAGCTCTTACCCAACATTAAAGATGTGATGCTATGGCTATGACTGTCCCCTTAAGCATTAGCAAGTGAGGCAGCCTTTATTAAGAAAATGAGAACAAAACTTCCTCTCAATGAGATGGGATGTGATAGCGTAGAATGAAATTAAGGTAGAAACTAAACCCAGCAGCAGAATGTTATGAAAATGGCAAAAGAATATGATAGACTGGGATGAATAGTGGCTGAACATATAAACAAAACTAGGTATTGTCTTGGTTTGGCTTGATGGAGGAATATTGTGCTCTGCAGAGAGGAGGTAAAAGCTCTCAAGCAGTTTACTTTTTAGCATGTTTTAGCTTTGGTGCAGGCAGACTCCATAAGGAGGAGAGAGGCAAAGGAAAACCTTGAGCACTCAAGCCAACTGGATTTTCAAGGAAATGTTCCAAGTGATTCACAGATTGCTACAAACTAACAAGAGAAATTGCTTATTGTGAATTTTAGCTGCAAGAGCAGCAATAATTGACCTAAACTCTAGTCACTTGTAAAGTATCAGGGTGGCATGTGAAGTATTTAGGAAGTGGAGTTCTAGGTATGAATGCTGTTCAAGGCCCAGAGTGTGTAGTTAAATATGGATAGTGAAGTGGCTGTGTGAATATAAAGAGGAAGGAGAGTGCTGGGAGTTGCAACTCAGTGGTAATGAGGAGATCAAGATGGAGCAGGGAATGCCAGAGTCTCTCCCAGCGGTGCTTTGTGAGAGACTGGGAGTATTACTTTCAGAGTCACTTGGTCAGAGTGCAACAGATTTAGGTTGAGAGGTCAAAGGAGAATAAGCAGAGATGCTGTAGCTGCCCTAATTTTTATTTTGGGAATCTTAAACACCAGTCTGACTCTTCCTTTCCTGCTGATCTTTAACTACTCCGTCCGAAGATTTTGCATAGCAAAATAACTGAGCTTGTAAATTAACCCTCCTCCTTAAACCCCAGGCTTTGCAACAGATGCAGCAAAGGGCAGTGAAAGAACTAAGAGCTTTTCTACACTGGATTCTTCCTCCGACAATTTCTCACCATTGCTACCACCAGCAAAATGTTCCTCCATTTCTGGTGGATCTGCACCAATGGCAAGAAATTTTAGACTGTCTTCCCTAGATGTTTTGCCAGATCAGTCTCTGCTGTTAATACTCTTAGTAAATAATAAAAGTGATGGAGGATTTTATTTGAGGACAATGGAGGTTTTTTTTTTTCATTTTAATGTAGAAATTATTAATGTTAACAGCTACAAATTTCAGTTGCCTTTTCGACAATCTGAGTTCAAATAAGATCTAACAATAAGGAGATACTTGCATTTATTGTAAAGCAGTCTTGGTACTAGTTTAAACAGGGACTTTTTTTTTTTTTTTTGCACTTTGTTATGCTATTATGATTTCCTGAAAAAGGCACCTCGGTATGTAGTGGATTTTCCATCACTTCTGATCTTTAAATTAGAGCTATATATCTTTCTATGCTATAGCTCAGACAGAAGTTATGAGCTTGATGCATGAATTATTTAAAAGATTTATTTTGGTTTGTTTTTACATTAGGAAGTCAGGTCTTGTCTACCCTGTCTTTCCTGGAAGTCTTTATGGATCATATGAGAACTAGTAGGTTTATGATCTCAAAGCAATTATTCAAGTAAATTCCTATTGAGATAAAAGGTGATTTAGGGCTTGAGCCTGCAAGTTGCTGGGCTCTAAGGGCCCCAATCCAGCAAAGCACTTACATGTGTTTAAGCACATGAATGACTAGTCCCATTGACATCAGTAGGATGTGCTTGAGTGCTTTGCTGGATCAGAACACAAGTGCTAAGTATAACCCACATACCTCCAGGGTGTGGTGTTTTGTCCCATCTAGTGGCACTGAGATAAAATGAGTCTGCTCTACAGCCTTAGTGAATAGCCAGTTGGCTTTTAGCTCATGCAGTAGAGGCTCATGCACTGAGCTCCGGAGGTCCCTGGTTTAGATTTATTTTGTTTTGTTTTTATGCTCAGTTTAAGCTCTTGGGCACTCTCATCAACTTCAGTAGGGCTATTTACATGTTTAAAGTTAGGCGTGTGCTGAAATTCCTTGCTGAATTGCGGGCACTAATAGGTAAAGTGAATGCAGTGGATACGATTGGGGCAAGGTAATACCATCCCAGGATTTTGTCACTTTATTCTGGAATGCTGAAAGCCATGTATTTATACTGATGGCATTCAATCTTTACCTTGAATTTAAGCATAAGTTCTAGAACGCTAATAAACTCAGACATAAAACTAAGGATTTAGCAGCTCTACTGAATTACCCAAATTTTATCAAATAGGGAACAAAACAAAGCATTGAAAAGAGAATGTTGCATAGTGTTCAGCTGTCACTCATTTCACTTCATGTAAAGCAAAAATCTATAGAATTGGAATAGTCAGTCATGCCGTGGGATACTTGTTGTCTCAATAACAGACATGAAAATGCCATAGACTCCAGTGATTCATCACTCAATCTTGAATATACACAAGATGCCAGCCTACAGAATATACACAAGATACCACCCACATTAGTAGGTGTAATTAACATCATGTAGTCACAGTATGCTTCTTGAAATGCTGGGGTTTCAGCATTAAAAATTAGTTTTGAAATCCCACTCCCTATTTAGAGCATGAAAAATTCAGTCATCCGTTTGGTCTTGGAGAGTCAAATAATCAAGTGATGGCTCTTCTTCCCCCATCTCCTCCTGGCCAGCTCCATCCAATGCCTGCTCCCACTCCTCTGTTCTTGCCAATTGGGGTTCTGTTCACTCAGCCTTGTGTTAGCATGGGTATCAGGGTAACACTCCAATATGTGAAAAAGACTAAAGAATTCACCTGTGGAATGAGGCTACAATTAACAAATGTCCATTGTAGATGAAACAATGGCACTGTTCTCCCACCACCAGCAAAGAGCAGGTTGTCAGGAAAGTTATGCACCCCTTTCATAAAGCAGGAGCATATGTAAGAAACAGCAGGGTTCTTTATGCAGCTCCCAGCAACCAAGAGAGAGGTGGGTGGGACCAGAACTGGACTCAGACCAATTAATTTCACATGCAGTAGTCATTGAACAGCTATCCTGTGAAAATGACTAAGTTGCATTAGAATCAGAGGCCTACAATCGAGGTGAAAATGTTTGTGTACCAGTTCTCTAAACCCTCCTGATTAGAGGGACCATTTTTCTTGAATTTGACCAAGAGTGTTGTTAATATTCTACCAAACTTATTTCACCTTTCAGAGAGCTGTTGGCCTATGTTTTAGGATCGTGTGTTTGAGTGTCTAGTTCCATACTGAAGACAGATGAATTAAGATGTGATTTATTTCTGTTTCATCAAATCTCGATCTGCTGTTGCAACAACTTTGACTTTTGGAAAATTGTCCTGTTATGTACTTTCTTCCATGATACAACTATGTTAAGGGGAGAGGAGGGGGAAATTTCATGATACAACTGTGTTGGGGGGGAAACTTCTGCCTCCAAGCTGGCCCATGATGCCAGCCTCCATCACTTGTTAAATCGGAGGTGTTAAATATATAAAAATGTGTTTTTACTTTATGGGGGGGGGGGGTCGCACTCAGAGGCTTGCTATGTGAAAGGGGTCACCAGTACAAAAGTTTGAGAACCACTGTGTTAAATTTTCAAACAGGCACCTTTGTGCTTTCTCCCATGCGGCCCCGCATGTTTGGGTATAGCTCCCTGTCAGGGGCGGCTCTACGAATTCCGCCGCCCCAAGCAGGGCGGCGCGCTGCGCCGCTCGCGCTGCCGGGCGCCGGTCCCGTGCCTTTGCGGGACCTCCCGCAGACGTGCCGCTGGTCCCGCGCCTACGGTGGAGCTTCCGCAGTCATGCCTGCGGGAGGTCCACACGAGCCGCGGGACCAGCGCACCCGCCGCAGTCATGCCTGCGTCCCGCGGCTCCGTTGGACCCGCGTCGTCCCGCGGCTCCGTTGGACCTCCCGCAGGCATGACTGCGGAAGGTCCGCCGGACCTGCCTGCTGCCCTCCCGTTAAAATGCCGCCCCATGCGTGCGCTTGGCACGCTGGGGTCTGGAGCCAGCCCTGCTCCCTGTAAACATCCACAAAATGAACTCATTATCCTTCAGATCCCTCCTTAAAACTCTCCTCTTGCCATGATGCCTACAAAACAACTTGACCACAGATAGGCTGTGAGGGTGCCAAGACAATTGCCTGTTGTGCTAACCAACATTGTCTCATTGTTTCCTTGCACTCCTGTGTTAGTCTGTCTATGTTCATCGGTTGTCTCATCATAGACTGTAAGCTTTTTGGGGGAGAGATTGTCTTTCTGTTCAGTGTTTGTACAGTCGCTATCACAATGGGGTTTTAATCCACGACTGAGGCTCCTAGGCACTACAATAATACAAATAATAATTAATGATTAACGTTTAGGATTTGATGACTTTCCATTGTGGCGACTTCTCAACTGTAACATTACATGAAAGATAGTTTATGAAGTAAAATTTAAAGTCGGAGAGTCCCAATTCCTGTTTCAATCTGGTACATCACAATGCCAATTAATATACTTGGATCTGATGGGCTCACTCTCTTGTCTATCACCTGTATGTTTCTAGTCAAGACATACAAAAGATAAAATAACCAGAAAGAGAGAAAGAAAGACTAACTGGAGAGAGAAGTGAACACCAAAGAGAAAACCATGGCATCAGTATTGTGATTCTTTAAGACCACCAGTTAAAGAAAGAATAGGACCAATGAGGAGAGTAGAAGGCAGAGGAGAAAAGATGAGTGAATCACAAGGCAGAGAAACAGTTCCAGGCTAAGGCCCTGACTTCAGAAAACCTCCTTCTTCAGGACCGCATACAACTCTGAGCACAGGCTTAAATGCTTTTCTGAAGTGGGGCCTAAACCAGCACACTTTCAATCACTCACTTCTGGGGCCTGGTAATGCTTGTTAAGAAAGCCATATTAAAGCAGTAAGAGTCATTTACGTTTGGAAAAGATTGAGAAAATTGAAACTATTTTGGTCAAGCAATTCTGTGTCTGAGACGCAAACAGTGAGGAGATATTAAGAAACTAAAGTAATGGTGTGCATGTGCTGGTAACAAAGGGAAAGAAACACTTCAGACAGTACTGGTCAGTGAAAAAGCAGTTAACAGCAAAGAGGAGTCACAGTGGGAAACAGAATTGAAGGTGATTTATATTGCTCATTACAAAATAAGTAAAACCCTGGTTTGATGAAGTAGTGGAGTGTATACAAGGGAAAAAGAGAGACTCATTAACTTTGTTATTACCTGGTATATCCTAATTGTTGCAGTTGCTGTGAAATTGTACAGAGGCATATGTATCTTAGAGGTAATTTATTTGTGAATTATTTAGTATTAGATGAGAACCATGTTGAGTTATTTTAAATTATGAAAGGTTTATATAAGAAATGTTCAAGATTTTATTCTTTGGAAGCATTTCAGCCCTTCTTTCACACCCCATTAGGCTTTCAAATGTTGGGTCTCCAGGTCAACTGTCACAAAGGATCAACGTTTGACCTTAAAGTAACTTAATGGAGAAAGGTTTCAGAGTGGTAGCCATGTTAATTTGTATCAGCAAAAAGAATGAGGAGTACTTGTGGCACCTTAGAGATTAACACATTTATTTGAGCATAAGTTTTCGTGGGATCAGATCTGCCAGAGCACACAGCCCCCCTCCCCCCCCCCCCAGAGCGCTGCTTTACCACATTGAATTCGTGTTACATAGGGTCGCATAATGTCGGGGTAGAAGTGCAGTTTTTAGTTTGTGTAATGACTCAGCCACTCCCAGTCTTTATTAAAGCATAATTTAATGGTGTCCATTTTGCAAATTAATTCCAGTTCTGCAGTTTCTTGTTGGAGTCTATTTTTGAAGTTTTTTTGTTGAATAATTGCGACTTTCAGGTCTGTAATTGAGTGACCAGGAAGGTTGAAGTGTGCTCCGACTGGTTTTTGAATGTTATCTGATATGGCCCCACAGTATGCCAACATTTTTATGGCTGACTTAGAACAACGCTTCCTCAGCTCTTGTCCCCTAACACCCGTACTGTACTTGTACTACATTGATGACATCATCATCATCTGGACCCATGGAAAAGAAGCCCTTGAGGAATTCCACCATGATTTCAACAATTTCCATCCCACCATCAACCTCAGCCTGCACCAGTCCACACAAGAGATCCACTTCCTGGACACTACAGTGCTAATAAGCTATGGTCACATAAACACCACCCGATACTGGAAATCTACTGACTGCTATACTTACCTACATGCCTCCAGCTTTCATCCAGACCATGCCACATGATCCATTGTCTACAGCCAAGCTCTAAGATACAACCGCATTTGCTCCAACCCCTCAGAGACAAACACCTACAAGATCTCTTACAACCTACAAGCGTTCTTACAACTACAATACCCACCTGCTGTAGTGAAGAAACAGAGTGACAGAGCCAGAAGAGTACCCAGAAATCACCTACTATAGGACAGGCCCAACAATTAAGTAACAGAATGCCACTAGCTGTCACCTTCAGCCCCCAACTAAAACCTCTCCAGCACATCATCAAGGATCCACAACTTATCCTGAAGGATGATCCCTCACTCTCACAGATCTTGGGACACAGGCCAGTCCTCACTTACAGACAGCCCCCCAACCTAAAGCAAATACTCACTAGCAACCACACAACAAAAACATTAACCCAGGAACCTATCTTTGCAACAAAGTCTGTTGCCAACTCTGTCCACGTATCTATTCAGAGGACACCATCATAGGACCTAATCACATCAGCCACACTATCAGAGGCTCATTCACCTGCACATCTACCAATGTGATATATGCCATCATGTGCCAGCAATGCCCCTCTGTCATGTACATTGGTCAAACCAGACAGTCTCTACACAAAAGAATCAGACGTCAAGAATTATAACATTCAAAAACCAGTCAGAGAGTACTTCAACCTCCCGGTCACACAATTACAGACCTAAAAGTCACAATTATTCAACAAAAAAAACTTACAGACTCCAACGAGAAACTGCAGAACTGGAATTAATTTGCAAAATGGACACCACTAAATTAGGCTTGAATAAAGACTGGGAGTGGCTGAGTCACTACACAAACTAAAAACTATTTCCCCATGCTAATTTCCCCCTACCATTACTCACACTTTCTTGTCAACTGTTTGAAATGGGCCATCCTGATTATCACTACAAAAGTTTTTTTTTCTCCTGCTGATAATAGCCCACCTTAATCAATTAGTCTCATTAGAGTTGGTATGGCAACCCCTATTTTTTTTCGTGTGTGTGTGTGTCTCCCTACTGTATTTTCCACTGCATGCATCTGATGAAGTGGGCTATAGCCCATGAAAGTTTATGCTCAAATAAATTTGTTAGTCTCTAAGGTGCCACAAGTACTCTTTGTTCTTTTTAATTGAGAAAGTGAATATTAAACAGGTTAGGGTTCTGTATCACGTTGCCTGTAAAAAACAAAACAAAAAAAAACAAAAAAAACTTGATTTATATGTTTTGACTGTACATTTAAAATATATATTTAATTTGCATGTTGATAATTTTAATGTCTTTGAATTTAGAGTAGTCATAGTGGTAAACCTACAACAGAGACAGTCTGACAGTATTATTATTATTATTGGTAATAAGCATTGCTTACATTGTGTACCCATTATGGTAATTTATCATACAATTTGTAATTGGAGATTTTTCTCTAATACAGTTATTTTATTCAGGTCTGTCCTGCAAGTTGCTGAGCTCTCTCTGTTCCCATTGAATTATGGGAGTTGAGTGTTCAGCATCTATCAGGAGGTGTTCATCCCCTTGTATGATCAAGCCCTTGGTGTACTGTAAAATTAATAGGCTTGTTTAAAAAATTAGTTAAAAAGGAGTAAGTTAAAGAAAACATGGTACATGAACCTTCATAAGGTATCTGTAGTCCACAATAAACTCAAAAGGAAAAGAAGGTGAAGTTATACTTTATGTGCATTTAGATAATTTACTATATTGCTTCAGAAGGTGTCATTTAAACATTGTATAAGACAACTGTGTGTGTTAGTGCTCTGCATAAGTAAAACTAAATATAAAGTCAGATGCATATTAAAGCTCTTCAATCCCATCTTTGCAATATTACTCTCAGAAATCTTATTAATTCCAAGCTGTAGCCTCAGCTATAACTCTGATTAATACCTTACTTCGGAACTTGGAAATTCTTTTGCGATCAAAAATTAATCAGGGCAAATCATCTGTCTAGAGCCATTAGTTTATTTTTCCAACAGTGGAAAATACTATTAATCCATAAAGTGGTGAACAGTTATTTTTTTTGGTGTGAATACTGCCCTCAATTATTTGCTACTTTTTTATGATATTGAGAAATAACATGCTACAATTCTAACCTTCCTGAAACTTTTTCTTTTTCAATCATAGTCATAACGACAAATCAGTTGACATATGCAGCACATTGACTTGGTAATGATGGTGGAGAATTTGATGTCACACTGGCATGTTGCAGAGGGGATACATTTGATCTTGGAGGGTAGGGCAGAAAACCACAGTACACATTCTGGTGGATGCTTTACATAATTAATTCAGTGGTGACTTTGGAAAAAGTCTGCATTTTGTTTTCTTGGCCAGACACTAAAATGTGCTACGGTGCAGTTATTTTAACTAGAAGGAATATGGAAATGCTAAATCAAAAAACATCATCTTTGTGTAGCTCCTAGCACAAGGGGGTACATGTCCATACCATAGCACCTTGGAGCCCTAGTTAATACTTCTGCTAAAAAGAGTGTTATGGTGAAAAGTCACTGTTCCTTTACTTCATTGTCACCAGTGATTCTGACTGTTTGTTGACTTTTTATTCCTACTATCAGTATTTCAGTTAAGTTTCAAAATAGCTTCTCTGAGAAAAATATCTATAAAACCTATACTTTTGTGTGTCATTGTTCATAGTCTTTTTTAGGCTGGTATTAGTTTCTTAGTTTACTTTCACAAAGATGTATTTTAAAATAATTATCCCTTTAGCATGTTGAAACTGAAATCTAAAAGGTTAATATAGTTCCACATGCAAGACTTCTGTTACCTCATTTAAAAGACTAATCACTTGAATGTGAAAATGTTTTTATTAATTTTTTCAAAATGAGCAAAAGTAATGAGATATAGAAAAGCTAGCTTCAAGAATGGTTATGCCCTCCAACTGTATTTCATAAATATAGGAAGATTGTATTTTACTTCTGACAAAATCTGCCTTATTTTGTGGTTGAAAGCATGGTATGCACTGTTGCTCCTGGGGCAATTCTGCGTCACTGTGCATGCACAGAATTCATGTCTCCCACAGATTTCTTTGCTTTCCCGCAGAAAAATGATTTCTGACGGGGAAGCAAAGGGAAGCCACAAGAGTGGGCACTTGCCCCTCCCCAGCAGTGCAGGCAGGTCAGTTCAGGCGCCTGAAGCAGCTGGTAGAAACGTAAATTGCTGTTGGGGGAGGTGGGGCTGGGCAGTCGTGCCTGTGAGAGCTAGAGACACTCTCTCCCTCTCGCTCCCTACTGCAGCATTCTTAGCAGGGAGGAACAGGGTCTTGGAGTGTTTCTGAGAAGGTAGGCATGGGGCCGGCTCTGTACCTTCAGGCAGAGCAGAATATAGCAGTCTGCCTGCTTACTGAATTGCTCCCATTCTCTTTGTGAATTCCACCAGGAGTATAAAACAGGTGTAAAAGTTTTAAGGCTCCTTTACATGGCTAGAGTGGTGTAAAGGACAATATGGTCTTATAAATGCTTATAGTGATTAGAACTGGTATAAATTTTTGGATTGAAAAATTTCTTATCAAAATCTATTTCATGTTTGCTAGTGACTTTTCTGGAGATGGTCAGTAGCCAATACAAATTGTGAGTTTGATTCCCCAGCCCTCACTTGCTCTTCAGTTGCCTGTGATGTAACACTGAGCCTATGGATGCATATATTTGTTGACTAGTAACTAGAAATAAAGGGTCAAATCTAGCTACATTAGTATTGGGGAAGGGGATTTGAGGATTTTCTCTGTTTCCCACTCCCATTCTCCATCCATTGTATTATAGTTTAAATAAATTACCAAAATAATTAAATCCAGTGTGATTATATTGCATTATTTAGACAAATAAAATATGCAGCATTTTAAAATATTGTGTGCAGAATTTTTTAATTTGGTGCAGAATTTTTAATTTTTTTATGCAGAAGTCCCCCAGGAGTAGTGCACTGGAGTTTATAAATATGCCAGGTAAAATTATTCCATAGAACTGTTATTACACTATTATGGGGCAAACATGGTTTTAGTTCATCCACACTGCAAAACTCTGTCAACTACTGGAACAATATGAATGTGTTTGTATCTATCATGCTTCACAGCTGTTTGTAATTGCACATTCTGGGGCTTCTGAGAAAAGTGACTGAGTAGCTGGCATCAGAGTACCAGAGAAAAATATTGTGAATGTTGCCCAACATGGACACCCGGTGATTCAAAACATCTGTAGAGGTGTTTGGATGCCATAATTCTTCAGGAGAGTGTGAAAACATAAGAGAAAAAAAATGGGAAAGATGGTCCAGTGGGGCAAGAGGTGGAAGGAGCAGGTTGTCCATCATTTTCATAGTGTGGACACACAGTAAACAGATTATCTCATGGCTCACCATTGCTCCCACTTACAGATGCAGAACATCTTTGTGGCAAGTGCAGCAATTGCTTACATTAAAGAGTGATTTTCAGAAACTGATATATTTTTAGCTTTCTGTACTGCAGTTCAGCAGCTGGAAACAGGAAGAAAAGTTAGCCCCTGTGTTATCAGGAAGCTTTCTGTGGACCACCAGTTTGGTTCATGGATCACACTTAGGGAACCTTTAGTGTAGAGAGCAGAAGAAACATTGAACTACTACATTGATATTTCTTAGATCTTAGTGGGTGCCAGAGAGAGTGATTTCAACTGGAGAATTGCTGCCAATTAAAGCTGGTACATCTTGGAAGTGAAGCTTGCCAACATCTGCTCAAACAGGTTGACTTGACTTGCAAGTTCTATTTGATAGAATTCTCTCCCATTCTCCATAAAGGCAAGAATTTTCTCAAACTCTCCTTACAAATACTCTGTGTTGGGGGCGGGGGCTTCACATTACATTCATGACTACTTTTCTTTTGCTTAGTATTGAAATGTGGCACTCAAAATGTAACAAGTACAGACATATATTTAGTCAAAACAAAGATCCCACAAGGCCTGTCACTCTTTGAAGACAGCAAACATAGGTATTCTGGAAAATACCACTGCTCTAGTGTTAATATAAAAATACTAGACTGCATAGCAACTCTTTTCAAGAAATGTAAATGTAAGAAATTACTGCCTTGCTTGTATGCAAAATAGGTTAATTTTTAGAATCTGCACTGAAATGGATAGTAAGTGTTTGTGCATTTTAATGTAATTTTAAATAAAATGCTGAAACATGGAAGTGTTCTTCTTTAGCCTTAAATGGTTTCCAATCCATATCAGATACTGTGCTTTAGGAATCTCTTGATTGCATTCACTGTGGTCAAAATTTCTGACTTATTAAGCAGCAACATTTTTGGCATTATAACCATAAGGCTATTTCCAGTGTATTATGAGGTGTTCAAACCCATACTTTCAGTTTTGTTTTGAAAGTAATGTTCTTTTATGAAGGTTATATTGATCTGTGCAGAAGATTTAATATTCCATGGCTGTTTCCTCAGTGCAGGCGCTGGGGGTGTTGAGAATCCATAGTGAGTATTTCAGTATTGAAATCACATATCAGCATGCAGAGCTTGATCCTGCAAAATGTTAAGTGCCTTTAGTTCCCGGTAACCCTAGAAGAAAGTGGAGGTATTCAGATTGATTTTAATATAGCTATGGACAAATATATTTACCTGATAAATATATTGTAATGGAGAATTGTTGGTAGGAAGGAATGTGCAGCATGGAAAGGCACTGGTTTACATTTGGCCTATTACCACAATAGCAGTGTCATCTAGTGGACTTGAACACAGGGTTAGAAGCAAGGAACCCTTGAGTTCCAGTCCTGACTTTGCCACAGACTCAACTTGCCCAGGACTGGATACTATTTAACTTCTTTGCCTCTGTTTCCATATCTGTAATATGGGGAAACTTCTCTGCATTGTTGTTAGGCATGCACAAGCTGGACATGTGCAAGTCCATGGGTCTGGATCTAATGCATCTGAGGGTGCTGAGGTAGTTTGCTGATGTGAAGAGCCGTTAGCCATTATCTCTGAAAACTTGGACAATTGGAAAAAGGCAAATATGGTGCCCATCTTTAAAAAAGGGGACAAGGAGAATCCGGGGAACTACAGCCTCACCTCAGTCCCTGGAAAAATCATGGAGCAGGTCCTCAAGGAATCCATTTCAAAGAACTTGAAGGAGAGGAAGATAATCAGGAACAGTCAACATGGATTCACCAAGGGCAAGTCATGCCTGACTCACCTGATTGCCTTTTATACTGAGATAACTGGATCTGTGGATATGAGGAAAGCAGTGGACCTGATATATCTTAACTTTAGGAAAGCTTTTGATACGGTCTCCCACAGTATTCTTGCCAGCAAGAATTGGATGAATGGACTATAAGGTGGATAGAAAGCTGGCTAGATCATCGGGTAGTGATCAACAGCTCGATGTCTAGTTGGCAGCCGTTATCAAGTGGAGTGCCCCAGGGGTCTGTCCTGGGGCTGGTTTTGTTCAACATCTTCATTAATGATCTGGATAATGGGATTAATTCCACCCTCAGCAAATGCACAGATGACACTAAGATGGGGGGAGAGAGAGGGTCCAGAGTGACCTAGACAAATTAGAAGATTGGGCCAAAAGAAATCTGATGAGGTTCAACAAGGACAAGTGCAGAGTCATGCACTTAGGATGGAAGAGTCCCACGCACTGCTACAGGCTGGGGACTGACTGGCTAAGTGTCAGTTCTGCCGAAAAGGACCTGGGGATTACAGTGGACAAGAAGCTGGATATGAGTCAATGGTGTGCCCTTGTTGCCAAGAAGGTCAATGGCATATTGGGCTGCATTAGTAGGAGCATTGCCAGCAGATCGAGGGAAGTGATTATTCCCCTCTATTTGGCACTTGTGAGGCCATATCTGGAGTATTGTCCAGTTTTGGACCCCCAACTACATAAAGGATGTGGACAAATTGGAGAGTGTCCAGTGGAAGGCAACAAAAATGATTAGGTGGCTGAGGCACATGACTTATGAGGAGAGGCTGAGGAAACTGATCTTATTTAGTCTGCAGAAGAGAAGATTGGGGAGGAAATTGATAGCCTTCAACTACTTGAAGGGGGGTTCCAAAGAGGATGGAGTTAGGCTGTTCTCAGTCATGGCAGATGACAGAACAAGTAACAATGGTCTCAAGTTGCAGTGGGGGAGGTTTAGGTTGGATATTAAGAAAACTATTTCACTAGGAGGGTGGTGAAGCCCTAGAATAGGTTACCTAGGGAGGCGGTGGAATCTCCATCCTTAGAGGTTTTTAAGGCCTGGCTTGACAAAGCCCTGGCTGGGATGATTTAGTTGGGTTTGGTCCTGCTTTGAGCAGGGGGGTAGACTAGATGACCTTCTAAGATCTCTTCCAACCCCAATCTTCTGTGATTCTATGATCATTATTTAACATCAGTACAGTGCTTTAGAAACTTAAAGAATTAGATGAGTATTTACTAAGTGTTATTAAATTGCTCATGTGGGCAATCCTAAAGAGGAGACGGTATCTCAGCATTTGCACATAGTACACATTGTATCTTGGCAGTGCTACTGGGGATGTGTTATGATCCAGCAGCACAGGCACAGTGCCCTACTATTGCAAGGGTGCTGTGTGGTGGTGTGAAGGGATGATGGGAACAAGAGGGAAATTTAAAATAATGAGAGAGAAAAGTAGAGACACTGAAATGGCCTTGAGGAGGTTGTTCTAGTGGCCTAATGGCAAAGCATCTGAATTCAAGCCTAAGCTACAGTCACATAGGACAGAGTAGGCCCATTACTCAGTGGTGGGGGGGAGACAATAACAGAAAATGTGGAAATGGCAGATGTGTTTAATGACTTCTTTGTTTCGGTTTTCACCAAGAAGATTGGTGGCGATTGGACGTCTAACATAGTCAATGAGGTATGATCACAGTCTTAAATAGGGAAAGAACAAGTCAAAAAATACTTAGACAAGTTAGATGTCTTCAAATCACCAGGGCCTGATGAAATGCAACCTAGAATACTCAAGTTGCTGACTGAGGAGATATCTGAGCCATTAGCAAATATCTTTGAAAAGTCATGAAAGATGGGAGACATTCCAGAAGACTGGAAAAGGGCAAATATAGTGCCCATTTACAAAAAGGGAAATAAGGACAACCTGGGGAATTACAGACCAGTCACCTTAACTTCTGTACCCGGAAAGATAATGGAGCGAATAATTAAGCAATCAATTTGTAAACATCTAGAAGATAATAAAGTGATAAATAACAGTCAGCATGGATTTATCAAGAACAAAACATGTCAAACCAACCTGAGACTTTTCTTTGACAGAGTAACAAGCCTTGTGGATAGGGGGAAGTGGTAGATGTGGTATATCTTGACTTTAGTAAGGCTTTTGACCTTCTCATAAACAAACTAGGGAAATACAACCTAGATGGAGCTACTATAAGGTGAACATAAGAAAGGCCGTACCGGGTCAGACCAAAGGTCCATCTAGCCCAATATCTGTCTACCGACAGTGGCCAATGCCAGGTGCCCCTGAGGGAGTGAATCTAACAGGCAATGATCAAGTGATCTCTCTCCTGCCATCCATCTCCATCCTCTGACGAACAGAGGCTAGGGACACCATTCTTACCCATCCTGGCTAATAGCCATTTATGGCCTTAGCCACCATGAATTTATCCAGTCCCCTTTTAAACATTGTTATAGTGAAGAACTTCCTTTTATTTGTTTTAAACCTGCTGCCTATTAATTTCATTTGGTGACCCCTAGTTCTTGTATTATGGGAATAAGTAAATAACTTTTCCTTATCCACTTTCTCAACATCACTCATGATTTTATATACCTCTATCATGTCCCCTTAGTCTTCTCTTTTCCAAACTGAAGAGTCCTAGCCTCTTTAATCTTTCCTCATATGGGACCCTCTCTAAACCCCTAATCATTTTAGTTGCTCTTTTCTGAACCTTTTCTAGTGCTAGAATATCTTTTTGAGGTGAGAGACCACATCTGTACACAGTATTCGAGATGTGGGCGTACCATGGGATTTATATAAGGGCAAAATATATTCTCAGTCTTATTCTCTATCCCCTTTTAATGATTCCTAACATCCTGTTTGCTTTTTGACCGCCTCTGCACCACTGCGACATCATCAGAGAGAAACTATCCACGATAACTCTTTTTTTTTTTTTCTTTTGTAGCTAAATTATTAGCCCCATCATGTTGTATGTATAGTTGGGGTTATTTTTTCCAATGTGCATTACTTTACATTTATCCACATTAAATTTCATTTGCCATTTTGTTGCCCAATCACTTAGTTTTGTGAGATCTTTTTGAAGTTCTTCACAATCTGCTTTGGTCTTAACTATCTTGAGTAGTTTAGTATCATCTGCAAACTTTGCCACCTCACTGTTTACCCCTTTCTCCAGATCATTTATGAATAAATTGAATAGGATTGGTCCCTAGGACTGACCCTTGGGGACCCCTCTCCATTCTGAGAATTTGCCATTAATTCCTACCCTTTGTTCCCTGTCCTTTAACCAGTTCTCAATCCATGAAAGGACCAGTTCTCAATCCATGAAAGTTACCATAACCAGTTTCCAACCAGTTATGGGTGCATAACTGGTTGGAAAATCATTCCCAGATAGTAGTTATCAGTGGTTCACAGTCATGCTGGAAGGGCATAACGAGTGGGATCTTGCAGGGATCGATTCTGGATCCAGTTCTGTTCAATATCTTCATCAATTATTTAGATAATGGCATAGAGAGCACACTTCTCTATGTTGTGGATAATACCAAAGTGGGGGGGGGATTGCAAATTCTTTGGAGGATAGGATTAAAATTCAAAATGATCTGGACAAACTGGAGAAATGGTCTTACGTAAATAGGATGAAATTCAATAAGGACAAATGCTAAGTACTCCACTTAGGAAGGAACAGTCAGTTGCACACATACAAAATGGGAAATGACTGCCTAGGAAGGAGTAGTGTGGAAAAGGATCTGGGGGTCATAGTTGATCACAAGCTAAATATGAGTCAACAGTGTAACACTGTTGCAAAAAAAAAAGCAAACATCATTCTGGGATGGATTAGCAGGAGTATTGTAAACAAAACACGAGAAGTAATTCTTCCGCTCTACTCCGCGCTGATTAGGCCTCAACTGGAGTATTGTGTCCGGTTCTGGGCACCATATTTCAGGAAAGATGTGGACAAACTGGAGAAAGTCTAGAGAAGAGCAACAAAAATAATTAAAGGTCTAGAAAACATGATTTAGGAGGTAAGAATGAAAAAATTGGGTTTGTTTAGTCTGGAGAAGAGAAGACTGAGAGGGGACATAACAGTTTTCAGCTACATAAAAGGTTGTTACAAGGAGGAGGGAGAAAAAATTTTCTGCTTAACCTCTGAGGATAGGACAAAAAGCAATGGGCTTAAATTGCAGCAAGGGCAGTTTAGGTTGGATATTAGAAAATCTTCCTAACTGTCAGAGTAGTTAAGCACTGAAATAAATTGCCTAGGGAGGTTGTGGAATCTCCATCATTGGGGATTTTTAAGAGCAGGTTGGACCAATACCTGTCAGGGATGGTCTAAATAATACTTAGTCCTGCCATGAGTGCAGGGGACTGGACTTAGAATCATAGAATCTCAGGGTTGGAAGGGACCTCAGGAGGTCATCTAGTCCAACCCTCTGCTCAAAGCAGGACCAAACCCAACTAAATCATCCCAGCCAGGGCTTTGTCAAGCCTGACCTTAAAAACCTCTAAGGAAGGAGATTCCACCACCTCCCTAGGTAACCCATTCCAGTTCTTCACCACCCTTCTAGTGAAAAAGTTTTTCCTAATGTCCAACCTAAACCTCCCCCTCTGCAACTTGAGACCATTACTCCTTGTTCTGTCATCTTCTACCACTGAGAACAGTCTAGATCCATCCTCTTTGGAACCCCCTTTCAGGTAGTTGAAAGCAGCTATCAAATCCCCCCTCATTCTTCTCTTCTGCAGACTAAACAATCCCAGTTCCCTCAGCCTCTCCTCATAAGTCATGTGCTCCAGCCCCCTAATCATTTTTGTTGCCCCCCGCTGGACTCTCTCCAATTTATCCACATCCTTCTTGTAGTGTGGGGCCCAAAACTGGACACAGTACTCCAAATGAGGCCTCACCAGTGCTGAATAGAGGGGAATGATCACATCCCTCGATCTGCTGGAAATGCCCCTACTTATACAACCCAAAATGCCATTAGCCTTCTTGGCAACAAGGGCACACATTCAGCTTTTCGTCCACCGTAACCCCTAGGTCCTTTTCTGCAGAACTGCTACCCAGCCATTTGGTCCCTAGTCTGTAGCAGTGCATGGGATTCTTCCGTCCTAAGTGCAGGACTCTGCACTTGTCCTTGTTGAACCTCATCAGATTTCTTTTGGCCCAATCCTCTAGGTCCCTCTGTATCCTATCCCTACCCTCCAGTGTATCAACCACTCCTCCCAGTTTAGTGTCATCTGCAAACTTGCTAAGGGTGCAGTCCACATCATCCTCCAGATCGTTAATGAAGATATTGAACAAAACCGGCCCCAGCACCGACCCTTGGGGCACTCCACTTGATACCGGCTGCCAACTAGACATGGAACCATTGATCACTACCCGTTGAGCCCGACCATCTAGCCAGTTTTCTATCCACCTTACCGTCCATTCATCCAGCCCATACTTCTTTAACTTGCTGGCAAGAATACTGTGGGAGACTGTATCAAAAGCTTTGCTAAAGTCCAGAAATAGCACATCCACTGCTTTCCCCTCATCCACAGAGCCGGTTATCTCATCATAGAAGGCAATTAGGTTAGTCAGGCATGACTTGCCCTTGGTGAATCCATGCTGACTGTTCCTGATCACTTTCCCCTTCTTTAAGTGGTTCAGAATTGATTCCTTGAGGACCTGTTCCATGATTTTTCCAGGGACTGAGGTGAGACTGACTGGCCTGTAGTTCCCTGGATCTTCCTTCTTCCCTTTTTTAAAGATGGGCACTACATTAGCTTTTTTCCAGTCATCCGGGACCTCCCCCAATCGCCATGATTTTTCAAAGATAATGGCCAATGGCTCTGCAATCTCATCGGCCAACTCCTTTAGCACCCTTGGATGCAGTGCATCCGGCCCCATGGACTTGTGCTCGTCCAGCTTTTCTAAATAGTCCCGAACTACTTCTTTCTCCACAGAGAGCTGGTCACCTCCTCCCCATACCGTGCTGCAGAGTGCAGCTGTCTGGGAGCTGACCTTGTCTGTGAAGACAGAGGCAAAAAAAGCATTGAGTACACTAGCTTTCTCCACGTCCTCTGTCACTAGGTTCCCTCCCTCATTCAGCAAGGGGCCCACACTTTCCTTGACTTTCTTCTTGTTGCTAACATACCTGAAGAACCCCTTCTTGTTACTCCTAACATCTCCGGCTAGCTGCAACTCCAAGTGTGATTTGGCCTTCCTAATTTCACTCCTGCATGCCTGAGCAATACTTTTATACTCCTCCCTGGTTATTTGTCCAATCTTCCACTTCTTGTAAGCTGTTTTTTTGTGTTTAAGACGAGCAAGGATTTCACTGTTAAGCCAAGCTGGTCGCCTGCCATATTTACTTTTCTTCCTACACATCGGGATGGTTTGTTCCTGCAACCTCAATAAAGATTCTTTAAAATACAGCCAGCTTTCCTCGACTCCTTTCCCAGTCATATTATTCTCCCAGGGGACCTTGCCCATCAGTTCCCTGAGGGAGTCGAAGTCTGCTTTTCTGAAGTCCAGGATCTCTGTTCTACTGCTCTCCTTTCTTCCTTGTGTCAGGATCCTGAACTCGACCATCTCATGGTCACTGCCTCCCAGGTTCCCATCCACTATTGCTTCCTCTACTATTTCTTTCCTGTTTGTGAGCAGCAGGTCAAGAAGAGCTTTTCCCCTAGTTGGTTCCTCCAGCACTTGCACCAGGAAATTGTCCCCTACACTTTCCAGAAACTTCCTGGATTGTCTGTGCACTGCTGTATTGCTCTCCCAGCAGATATCGGGGTGATTAAAGTCATCCATGAGAACCAGGGCCTGTGATCTAGCAACTTCTGTTAGTTGCTGGAAGAAAGCCTCGTCCACCTCGTCCCTCTGGTCTGGTGGTCTGTAGCAGACTCCCACAACAACATTACCCTTGTTGTTCATACTTCTAAATTTAATCCAGAGACTCTCAGGTTTTTCTGCAGTTTCATACTGGAGCTCTGAGCAGTCATACTGCTCTCTTACATACAACGCAACTCCCCCACCTTTTCTGCCCTGCCTATCCTTCCTGAACAGTTTATATCCATCCATGACAGTACTCCAATCATGTGAGTTATCCCACCAAGTCTCTGTTATTCCAATTACATCATAATTCCTTGACTGTGCCAGGACTTCTAGTTCTCCCTGCTTGTTCCCCAGGCTTCTTGCATTTGTGTATAGGCATGTAAGATAACTCACTGATCGTCCTGGTGTCCCAGTATGGGGCTGGAGCCCTCCCCTCTTGCACTCACCTACTTGTGCTTTCTCCCGATATTCCACTTACCCACTTACCTCGGGGCTTTGGTCTCCTTCCCCCGGTGAACCTAGTTTAAAGCCCTCTTCACTAGGTTAGCCAGCCTGCTTGCAAAGATGCTCTTCCCTCTCTTCGTGAGGTGGAGCCCGTCTCTGCCTAGCAATCCTTCTTCTTGGAAGACCGTCCCATGGTCAAAGAATCCAAACCTTTCTCTCTGACACCATCTGCGTAGCCAGTCGTTGATTTCCACAAGTCAACGGTCTCTACCCTGGCCTTTTCCTGCCACAGGGAGGATAGACGAGAACACCACTTGCGCCTCAAACTCCTTTATCCTTCTTCCCAGAGCCACGTAGTCTGCAGTGATACGCTCAAGGTCATTGTTGGCAGTATCATTGGTGCCCATGTGGAGAAGCAGGAAGGGGTAGCGATCTGAGGGCTTGATGAGTCTCGGCAGTCTCTCCGTCACATCATGAATCCTAGCCCCTGGCAAGCAGCACACCTCTCGGTTTTCCCGGTCAGGGCAGCAGATAGATGACTCAGTCCCCCTGAGGAGAGAGTCCCCGACCACCACCACCCTCCTCCTCTTGGGAGTGGTGGTCGTGGAACCCCCATCCCTAGGACGGTGCATCTCATGCCTTCCAATCAGTGGAGTCTCCTTCTGCTCTGTTCCCTCATGACCTCTCGAGGTCCCTTCCAGTTCTATGATTCTGTGATTTCCTGAGAAATGCAAATCTAGCACACTCTGCCTACTTTATCTCTAGAAACCACTTTTGACAAAGACAAGGAACAGCACTGAGAGGTTTTGTCAGGAACTGTCTCTTTTCCTTCTTTTCTAGGAGCATTGCCTAAAAGAGGGGCCTTGGAGGAGACAAGTGAAGTAAGGGAAAAAATCAGGGAGGGGGAAGACTCAAAAACCTACATAGCCAATTGAGAGGAAAAGACTGAGGTGTAAAGAAAAGACGTAAACACAATGGGCCAAATTCTGCCCTGAATTACACCCTGTTTAACCTCACTCACATAAGGGTTACATGAAACAGAGAACAGGGCAGAATTTGGGTCATGATGTCCATTGGGGTTGGGGAGAAGACAGGCAAGTTTACTTTCACTGTTTTACCCTCCTCGTCCCTTCTGCAAAAATCAGTCTATTCACTTGAGAGTGCTTTGGTAACCAAATCAATAATGTGTAAAAGTAACTGATTAGACCGGAAGACAAAAGAAACTTTTAAAATAGAAAAATGCTGCTTTCATTTGAAAGAACTGGAGCTGGGGACAATGGGCAAGAATTAAATTACGGTAAACCCTGGGGAAAACTACTCTCAGACAAAAGAAAAATTGGCTAACGCTTATGTAGTGAAGGTGTTTAAACTATATTTTGTTCAGGGTTGGCTTTAATTAGGAATGTTGGCATACTTTACTCAGGTTTAGAGTACAAGGCAGATGTATTTTTAAGACACCCTGCAACTATTAAACAAATAACATCTTTACGAAAATCCCAAAGGAAGTCAAATATATATCTCTGTAGAAGAAAATATAACTGCAACCCAGTGCTCAGAGATGCTAAATTTGAAGGATGATGATTTGAACCTCCAGCTGCTGTATATAGTAGATTCTCAACTTATTTTCCTTCTGAAATTCTCTAAAATAAACACATTGTTTCTGTCAATATAATTTATTTTTCTATTAGAGACAAAAAGAGGAGATTCTCCCATTGTCAATATAAACTGGAAAAGTCTATGTTGGATTTAATCTTGTATATCTGACACATTGGTTTTCAAATGTAAAATATAGTTTGAAAAGATACAAGTGCCTGGATAGGAACAAGAACTAAAGAGATCAGAGAACTTTGATGTTTTTAATCACATACTTTTTTATATTATCTGGTGGTTTATCAGGTGTTGTATTTTGTGTTGCCTTAGTGTCAATGTTTTTTCTTCAGTCCCAGACAGACTTCATTGTTCACTTACTATTATACAATACTTGGATCATGTATGATTAAAAATTGATATTTGTATCTGTAAAGTGTGCCTTTAGGGGAAAAATACTTCACTGATTGGAAGGTTTCATTTTATTTAAGTGGTGACATCAAGCAGAAATTAATTTAAATTTTCTTTCGGGACAAGTTATCCTATAACTTTCTACTGCAGAGTTTCTTGCACCTTCCTTTGAAGCAGTTGTTTATGCCAGTGATACTGAACGAGATGGAGGGCTGGGTCTGGCCCATCACAACAATTCCTTTGTCTTTTTAGTGTGATGGAATTAGCAAAAATTGTGTAAATCTGAACCTTAGACTAGATATTCAAAAATTGATGTACAGTAACTTTGGACTAAGAGAGAGCTTTATGGTCACTTTTGTTATATATCTTAGCATGTTGACTAATCATACGTTGTTCCAAACTTGGATAACTTTATCCCTGCATTCATGCTTTTATAAGTGACGTGCAAAAAAACAAATTGTGCTCTTCATTGCTTCTTTATCATGCAAGATGAAGGTCTGAAAAGTCTCTTCTGCATGTTTTTATATTTATCTTTAAAATACTAGGGACATTTGGAGGACTGCATAGCTGAAGTGAATGTTTTCCACAGCCTTCCATTGAATGAACTATAGGTGTGGATTTGAATCTTTAACAAAGAAAACTTTTTCTCTCAAGAGTTTATCATGCTTTTGAGTTAAATTATGGTTAATAAATCTGACCATCCCCACTCAATTGCTTTCAATATCTCTTGATGGCTTACTTCCAAGATTTCCTAATAGTCTATAGGGTTCTTGAGCAAAAAAAGGATAAACAAGACCTGATTTTAAGAAAGAAAAAGATTTATGATTAATCTGGTGTTGTGGTATATTTGCTGTATTAATAAAAAAACCCTTTTAATATTTATAATTGGGAAGAGTGTACAAATACTACTTTTCTTTGCAATTCACCTTTGATTAGAGTTGGTCCATACTTGTTGATTCTTAGAATAAATTCAGTAGTGGTGTGTGTATTGTGAAGTTTTTAATAGTTATACTCTTTCTCTATTGAAGGCTACAGATAGAAGAATCTTCTAAACCTGTAAGACTGTCACAGCAATTGGACAAAGCTGTAACAACCAATTATAAACCTGTGGCTAATCATCAGTATAATGTAAGTTACTTTAATCTTTTTCCCTGCTAATCTTAATCACTGCAAGTCTCTAAGGAATATAGTTGTTCTATGTAATGACTCCCCTGTGGGTCCAGGCTTTCTGTGGCCTTTTTTCATATCAAAAATCTTCCCCTTTGAAAATCCCTTTTTTCTGTGGTATAAAGATTCTGCCTATGTTTTGTTTCCTGGATAACTTCCTTCTCTCTGGAGTCCAGCGCCAATCCAGTGGCTAAGAACTGCTGATTCTAATTCCCCTTTGTTGCATGGCAGAGGCATAGCGGAACTCTCCTTCCTGTTTTTCCTTCCACAACCTCTTTCTGCTGTTTTTATTACCTCTCATCTTTAGTCATGTCTAAAATTCAATTTCATGGCCTTAAGGGCAGAGACACTGTACCATGAGATTGTTCATTCCACTTTTGGGTCATGCATAATAACAATAATGTATTCTGCAGATGTGAAAGGCTAAGGAAGTATCTTTAACTTCTAAGCCTTTGCAGCGAGTTTCCTGAATGACAGGAAACAACTGGTAAAGCTTTGCATCATTATTCCTTGATAGTACATATTTTCTGTGTCAATTACTCTAATAATATTACATCCACATTACAGGTCAGTGTCATCTGGTATGAATACAAGCTATAATGCCCTCCTTCTTAAAAGATCCTTTTTGTGTAATTTGTATGTATGCATGTATAATAAGCAACTTAGATATTGAATGCAAGGAACATTGTTAAAATTAAATCACACTAAGAATTAGTCACTGTATGAGTCATTTGATCTTTTGTACTTCTGGTTAAGATTTTATTTACATAAAACAAATGACAACAAGTATGGTACACAGCCATTATTTTAGAATACAATCCAATTTAAGATCTGGTCTACACTTAAAATTTAGATTGATGTAGCCACATCTCTCTGGGTAGGAAAAACTCACTTCCCTTTGTGGCATAGCTATGCCAACCTAACCCCTGGAATAGATGTAGCTAGGTCAATGGAAGAATATTTCTATCGACCTATCTACTGCCACTCAGGGAGGTGAACTACAGTGATGGAAAACCCCCTTCTCTCACTATAGGCTGCATCTACACTATGGGATTAGTGCAGCATAGCTATGGTGCTGTAGCTATGCCACTGTAGTCCCCATAGTGTAGACAGCTTATTCTAACAGATCACAAAATAATCATTCCTTTCTCAGAGCACACTGCTTTTATAGTAGCTATAGTCTAAGGACTGATCTACACACAGATTTCATACCAATATTCCAGTTAGGAATGTGACTTTTTACCAAAATAGTTATACTGGTAAACTCTTTAGTGTAGATGCAGTTATACCAGCATGCATGTGCCTTATCCTGGTATAATTTATTCCTCTTCCAATACTGAAATAAGCAACAACAGTAAACTTCTGTCTCACCACACTGGCTAACAAGAAATCAAGTAAACGGTTTCCTTAAATATTCCAGTTTCACCCCCCGCCCCCAACCCTGGATTTAAAGGTCTCATCAGATGAAAGGTTCTTCTGATCCCAAAGGACCAGCTACACACCCAGGTCAATAAACAACTCAGATCTTACCCAAAAATCACACTGATGCCAATCCTTTAGTATCTAAAATCTAAAGGTTTATTTATAAAAAGAAAGAAAGGTGAAAGTTAAAATTGGTTAAAGGAATCAAATACATTCAATAATTGCAAAGTTCTTGGTTCAGGCTTGTAGCAGCGATGGAATAAACTGCTGGCTTGTTAAGTCTCTGGTTGCTTCCAAATCATTGGAAGAACCTCAGTCCCTTGGTTAGAATGCTCCCAATAGTACAAGTCCATAGTCCAGAGGTTTGAGCATGAAAGAGGCAGGACCAGGAAAGAGGCAAAATGGAGGGATTTCCAGGGCCTTTTATAGCTTCTGCCATGTGGAAGGAAACCAGTTGTTTCAAACAAAGCCCTCAACGCAGCTAATGGAAAATTACAGGTAAAAGATGGGAGTTTGGAGTCACATGGGCAAGTCACATGTCCATGCCCAGTTTCACTTAGTCATAGCAGGAAGCCATTACCTATACTTCAGATGGAATGTTCACAGGAAAGTCTGTTCAGTTTAGATGGTCGTCTCCCATGGTCCATTGTGAGTTAAGTGTCCTTTTGATGGGCCACTCAGTTTGAATAGTTCCTCCAAGATGTGCTGGCTAACTACCTTGTGGGCATTACCCCAGAAGCAAACATTTGAAGTACAGGCATAGAGCCAGTACTCATAACTTCAAATACAAAAATGATACATGCATACAAATAGCATAATTATATTCAGCAAATCATAACCTTTCCATAGACATCTTACATGCCACATTTTGTACAAGATTTGTTGCAAATATATAACAGTGGTTGCAGCAATGATCTATATGGTCCTATTTTAATCAGAGAACAAAACACCGTATTAGGGGGTTATACTACTTTGACTATACCACTGTAGTTAAAGCAGTCTAACTTTTGTGTGTAGACAAGCCCTAAAGTTTTAGTCTAGTTATAGACTACAGTCATGATGCTATTGATACAACAACTTTTAACAGTCTTGTAACACAGTTGTCCCCCCAGCCTGTTACTAGATCTCTTAGGATATGTCTACACAGCCAGTGGTGAGCTGGATCCGGTTCCCACAAGTTCCCAAGAACCGGTTGCTAAAATTAGACCTCCGTGGAGAACCGATTGTTAAAGGGCCAGGGGGTGGGCAAAGAACTCTAGTCCATGGGCTTGGACCATCCTTTTGCTCCCAGGATTCCCAGCTGGGGAGGCTGAGGCTCCTCTGGCCCTTCCCCCGCTTCCCCCCAGCTGCAGCGTGGCTAGCCGCCGGCACCAGCTGGGCAGCTCAGCTGAGCTCTGGTGTCGTCCTGCTGCCACTTTTTGCGTGTGGAGGGGTCCTGCTGCAAGGCCAGAGGGGAGGAGAGGGGGCAAGTGGGGCAATTGGCCCAGGCCCTGCAGGGGCCCTGGCCCCACGAGGATGTCTCCCCCCAGCCACCCCCCGCAGAGCTGCAGCATGGCCAGCAGCTGGGCAGCTCAGCTGAGCTCCTGAGTCGTCCTGCTGCTTTTAGCTGCCGGCAAGGTAAGGGGGGAGGAGGCTGCAAGTTCTAAGGTTGCCGGGGGGCAAGTGGGACAATTTGCCCTAGGCCCTGCAGGGGCCCCCAGCCCCTCCTCTGCTCCCCCCTCTTAAATCGGAACTTTTTATAGGGAACCGGTTGTTAAGATTTTGGCAGCTCATCACTGTACACAGCAAAGAAAAACCCATGGCTGGCCCATGCCAGCTGACTTGGGCTCCTGGGGCTTGGGCTCAGGTACTGTTTCATTGCTATGTAGACTTCTGGGCCCAGGCTGGAGCGTGGGCGCCGTGTGAGCCACTGGCTGGGGGCGGCTAGCCCCCAGACTCCCGCCCCTTCCACCCAAGGTCCTGCCCCTTCCGTGCCCCTGGAACCCAGATCCTTCCCACTGTGGCTGCCGGTCCCCGCACCAGGCTGGCTAGTGCCCGCAGCCTCCCCCAGCCTTGAAGCGCCAGGAGGGATAGCGCACAGCAGCGCCGCTGCAGCCTCCCCAGCGTGCCAGGAGGGAGAGCACGTGGCACTGCTGCAACCCTGGGAAGCAGGGCCCTGGAGTTGCAGTGTGGGCGGGGCCTCGCCTGGCTGTTTGGGGAGGCAGAGCCTCCCCTACCCACTGCCTATAGGCTGGAGCCTGAGCTCTGGAACCCTCCCACCTCACAGGGTCCTAGAGCCCATGCTCCAGCCCAAGCCCAGACCTCTACCCAGCAATGAAACAGCACCATAGCCCAAGCCCCATGAGCCCGAGTTGGCTTGCCCATGTCTAGTTGCTTTGTAGATGTACCCCTAATGAGAACGTGGTTGTAATATGGGAGTACCCAAATTGTAACATGGTTAGCAGTTTGCAGCTGGTCATGTTGATATAAACATCCAGAAGACATACGGTATGTATCCAGTATGGTTAGTTGTAGAACTTCTGATAAAAGAAGACTATTAAAATAGATCACTTGCATCATATCATCCCTCCTTCATTCCCCACCAAATGCCAGTGGAGGACTGTTTTCTACAGTGAGTTCTCCAGTCCGTGGAATCTAGGTTTAGATGTCCCAAATGGTGAGTCTTCTCCCATTTCTCTTAAAAGATCATTCCACAATCTTTTAGGATCTCACAGTTAAATTTTTCCTGACTTTTTCAGGATGAAATTATTTTCTTAAGCTCATCCCAATATTCTCAGTTATACCACACTGCTCTAATAAGGGCAGCAGTTACCAGGGGACATGAAAAATATGAAGTAATGTGGGAAGGGGGAAGAAGGGAAATCATCTACCACGGAAGAGGGAGACTCCCAGGAAGGGCAAAAATGAAAGGAATGGGACAAATGAAAGGGGTGGAGCTACTGACGGGAAGGTGCATAGTAAGTGGGACATGAGTATGACTCCACCTCTTTGCCTTCCCCTGCCCCATGATGAGAGGTACAAAAGGAAAGGGTAGGAAGAAGAACTGGAGGTGGGCAGGGGGAGTGATATCTGCAATCTCTTTTCTTCGTTTTTTTTTTAATGACATTCCTCATCCATCAGTATGAGAATGGAGGGGAAGAGATTCTTTCTCTCCTAAAATGAAATTAAACCCTGCCTTCTCACTAGAATATTGTAATTGTAATGTTGTTATAACTGGTAATTATAACTTACAGTTTTAGTTCTTTGGGGAAGGGAATTTCTCCTTATATATTTATAAATGCATGCCTGTAGTATTATAACTACGTTCTCATGGCTATGAAACTTCTGTTGCTTTACTGTCTTTTATCATATGCTAACAAAGCTCTCTAGGCTCCACTAACCGTGTCTACATCACTTTCAGTTTGTTTGTTTTAACAATGCAAATAAACAGAATTATATCTGTTGGGTGATAAGGCAGTCAATAAATAAGACTTCACCTCTGAGTTAATTTTTTAAAAAGTTATTGCTTTAATGAGCAGTGCAAAATCATTAACTTTACCTAATAATCTTCAACCATTTGTACCACAACAAGAGTGATAAACACCTAATATATGGAGGAATGTATTATATAGTATTTATTTTCAATTTCCCAAGTCTCTTGAAGTCTTAAATTGAATGCTGCAGATATTGCTGCGTATGGAGCTCACTGTGGCCTTGTTAGCAGTAAGACTTGTATTGTTTGTCAGATGCTTTTGCAGCAATATTGGTCAATAAGTCAAGCCTGAAATCAGACTGACTTTAATATTATTTTGCGAGGCCTGAGCCCTAAGAGTGAGATTGTAGCATGTAACTTATTGCCTGCAGTGATGGGGTCCCAAGACATTTGTTTCCCTCATAGAAACAGAATGAAAAGCTCTTGGTTTGGGGCTTCTTAATTTTGTTCAGCCCTTAGAAACTATGATGATGGGCACTATATTAAAAACATAGAAAGGGCATTTCAGAGGCATTGTCTCTGATGTTGTAGCATGGGCCGTGGCAGTCCTAGATACATCCTTTCAGAAGGTGCTGCATGCTCTTCCCGCAACAAGAGCCCAATTTGCTCTTAACCCCTCTCCTATTTAGAGAGGCTAGTGTCACTGAGCAAAGTGGTGGGAAAATGTCTTGTCCCTTTTCCCCTCTAAATATGCACCCATACAGGGCTAGTCACCATCTAGCTGTAAACATCTTGATGTTGGTTTAATAAATATCACCACTTCCTTGTTGAGAAATTTTCTGAAGTACTCACTATTTATGTAAGCTTCAGACAATATTTTAGGGATTTGTGCTCCATTTAGGTGGTTCTGCAGACTAACAGACCACATTAATTTCAAGCGCTTATAAATGTGTGAAAACAGCACTTTACAATACAAAATATAGTGGTAGAGAATTAAATTGTTTGTAGAGAACATTAGCAGTAAACAGTATTTTTTTCTTTAAAGGGTATTCATCCATATTATTACCAGTCCCAGACACCTGTCCCACATACGTAGACATCCCCTGGCCCTCGGATACTGAAGAACTTCCAGTCAGGCTGAAAGACTTGAGCCCCCAAAGCCCTTCACCATCTTTCTAAGACCGTTGCTTCCACTTGTACTGCCATCACTCCCCATTTCCAACATCCATCACTGTTTACCACTCTCTTCCCCCACCTGTCAGTTCCTTTCCTTTAGTAGCTTCTCTCTCCTCTTTCAAATCAGCTGCAAGCCCTGCCTGTCACTAGTCTCTCTTTCCCTGTGACTGCTCCTATTAGCTGCTGCTGTCTCCTGTGGAGACCTCTTTTCCGTCCGTTGTTGGCATGGGCTTTGCTTACCCAGTCCGACCCTATAACCTTCCCAGTCTCTCAGCACAAAGCCTACCACTTCCATTTCTCAGCTTATGCATGTTCACATGTCCTCCAGGTTGACTCAACCTCATTCATTTTGGCTGCATTTACATTGAGGATGTCTGAAACTCTCCCACCTGTGGTATAGTATTAGTAAAACTCCACTGTGCTAACAGTGAGAGCACTAAATATAGGCTGATCTCATAGATTTTTACCACCATGCTATGTAACCCTGCTCACAGCATGGCTAGACTACATGATTGAAACACCAGAAGTTGCAAGTACCATGTCTCACACTGATGTTTCTACTGTTGCTGAAAGAGTAGAACAATTTTCAGAAAAAGCTTAGGGTGTAGACAAGACCTTACGTCAACACACACTGTGAAATCTCTTCAGCAAATGCACATTTGGTTGTACTTCAGAATACCGGGCAGACCAAGAAAGCAATTTTGAGTTGGACTGTGAATTTCATTGTTAAATTAATTGCGTTTATTTGTTCGCTAGAGTAGTGTCTTTGCAGGCTGAAATGATAATTGTAGGGATGTTTCACTGACTACGGAATAGTTCTTTATTTTAAAAAAAGGAGTTTTGAAAAGAATACAGAACGTTTTTAAAGCTTCTTTCAAATTTTTTTTTAAAGAAAACTTTTTACTTTCACCTATCACGTCTTTTTCTTCGTCTTTGTATTAACCATATGCTGAAGAAATATAATACGTGTCTGTATTAGTGATGCCTTCAAATAGGGAATCTTGGCAACCTTCCAGTAAGACTAGCGACACACTGTGAAGGTAAACAAAGAAAAATTGATCTTGTATAAAGAATTGCAGGGGATAAAACAGCAACTTCAGTGCTTACCATCCCATCCCAAAACTACACCCTTATGATATCCAAATATATTTTAATATTTTGGCTTTTTTAATTTAAGAAAATATTAATTTAGTTTATACAGTGTCTATATATATCATGTTACACACACAAACTGTTTTGGTTCTCTTGCACGACATATCTTGTTACAAAAGATGAATAAAGTTAAAGTGAGGCATTGTAACTTTATAAGAACTGTCATGTCAGTCCTCACAACTGTGGAGAGAATGCTGCAGCAATACCATATTTTTTTAAAAATATCAGTATTCACACTGCTTTTGGTGCTCCTACAGTGCAGTGGGAGCTGTTGCTGAAGTTTTAAGCTAATTTTGAGCATCGCTAATTAACATGACTGAGATACCGATTGAAAATAACTGAATGTTTCCAACAAAATAATGAAGTTTTAACAATACAAGACCTCACTCCTAGAGTAATCTTTGCTAAGAAGTGAGGAGTGATAATCACTTTTATGTGTGAATTGTTGTATGGATTAATGACTTATGAATTCTAGAGTACTTGAGCTTCATTTTTATAGAGAGCACTCGTCTGTGGCTTAGATAATCAAGAGAATGCAAAATGAAAGCTCCCAATGGGAAGAAATTAATTAGCCTATAAAATTGCAAGATAGCAGAGAAACAGAAATGTTGTCCATTGCCATTTAGCAGATAATAAAATTGCAGTATTTCAGCTCAGTTAAAAAACAAAATGCATACTGTTCCATAACATTTTCTTGGGGTCAAAAATTAGATATTGCAGTATGTGAGAACCTTCGATAAAATAGTCCCATAAAAGGCTAACAGCAGTGGGGATTGTTTTGAGGATCTTCTCATAATAATGTGGTGCAAGATCACTTGATTTCCTCCTCTGTGTAGAAAGTGTCCATTTTAGACAGTAAGCATTTTTGCTTGACAGTGTTAAATTTTAACAGGTTGTTTCTCCAAGTGAAGATAATCAGTCTCTAAACAAGTTTTCTCTAAATCTCACTTGTACAGGTACAAGGATGCTGAATGAATGGCAGGAGGATTTAGCTCATATTTTTGCTTCAAAAAATCCCTTAGACTGTTTTTTTCTCTCACTTTAGTTTGACCTTCCACCTCAGGGTGTCGTTTGGTTTGGTTTGGTTCTTGAGTGATTGATAGGAACAGAAAATTCCAAAAAGGAATTAGGAAATCAAGTCAGTGGTACTCTTCTGGAAAAATCATTCAACCTGCAGTGACAGGCTCTCTCCACCTTTCATGCCCAAAATCTCAACAATTATGTTTTTGAGTTATTGAAGTCACCAAACTCAAAAGCAGGCAAAGGATAATGGACTTTTGCCACTGAAGAGAGATCAGATTACACTGGTCTACAATTTTTGAGAAGTCGTCTGCTTCAGAGATAAAATGTAGTATTTATTATGTATTTTGATGTGCTGAATTCAAATATGACAATTAAAACAACTGGCTACTGTTTCTAAGGTATTTAAGTTTTTACATTTTATGTCTATGTATATTGTGTAGATAGTAGAGTTTTAATCATAAATTGTAAACCTAGATCTTTTCAGGTGTTTATGGTTGCTTTACATGATGATATTTCACCTGTCCTGTTTATGTAACACTTTAAAAATCAGCAAAAGGGTTATCTAACTAAAATTTATTATGAAACAAAAGGCAAAAAACTATTATGTACATAGTTTAGTCCTATTCAGTGTCTACTCAGCGCTTCTTGGCTTGTCTCTTGTATTCATTAAATGGAGCATCTCTTGTCACCGTCCAGCAATAGTCTGCAAGCATTGATGGGCTCCATTTGCCCTGATAGCATTTCTCCATTGTTGCAATATCCTGGTGAAATCGCTCACCGTGCTCGTCGCTCACTGCTCCGCAGTTCAGTGGGAAAAAAAAATCTAGATGAGAGTGCAAAAAATGTATCTTTAGTGACATGTTGCAACCAAGGCTTTTGTATGCCTTGAGGAGGTTTTCCACCAACAACCTGTAGTTGTCTGCCTTGTTGTTTCCGAGAAAATGTATTGCCACTAACTGGAAGGCTTTCCATGCCGTGTTTTCCTTGCCACGCAGTGAATGGTCAAATGCATCATCTCGAAGAAGTTCACGAATCTGAGGACCAACAAAGACACCTTTCTTTATCTTAGCTTCATTTAACCTTGGAAATTTTCCACGGAGGTACTTGAAAGCTGCTTGTGTTTTGTCAATGGCCTTGACAAAGTTCTTCATCAGACCCAGCTTGATGTGTAAGGGTGGTAACAAAATCTTCCTTGATTCAACAAGTGGTGGATGCTGAACACTTTTCCTCCCAGGCTCCAATGACTGTCGGAGTGGCCAATCTTTCTTGATGTAGTGGGAATCTCTTGCATGACTATCCCATTCGCAGAGAAAACAGCAGTACTTTGTGTATCCAGTCTGCAGACCAAGCAAGAGAGCAACAACCTTCAAATCGCCACAAAGCTGCCACTGATATTGGTCATAGTTTATGCACCTCAAAAGTTGTTTCATGTTGTCATAGGTTTCCTTCATATGGACTGCATGACCAACTGGAATTGATGGCAAAACCTTGCCATTATGCAGTAAAACAGCTTTAAGACTCGTCTTCGATGAAACAATGAACAGTCTTCACTCATCTGGATCGTGAACGATGTTGAGGGCTGCCATCACACCATCGATGTTGTTGCAGGCTACAAGATCACCTTCCACGAAGAAGAATGGGACGAGATCCTTTTGACGGTCACGGAACATGGAAACCCTAACATCACCTGCCAGGAAATTCCACTGCTGTAGTCTGGAGCCCAACAGCTCTGCCTTACTCTTGGGTAGTTCCAAATCCCTGACAAGGTCATTCAGTTCACCTTGTGTTATGAGGTGTGGTTCAGAGGAGGAGGATGGGAGAAAATGTGGGTCCTGTGACATTGATGGTTCAGGACCAGAAGTTTCATCCTCTTCCTCTTCCTCATCTGACTCAAGTGAGAATGAGTCTGGTGCATCAGGAACCAGCAGTCCTTCTCCTTGGGGTACTGGGCGTATAGCTGGTGGAATGTTTGGATAATGCACAGTCCACTTTTTCTTCTTTGACACACCTTTCCCAACTGGAGGCACCATGCAGAAGTGACAATTGCTGGTATGATCTGTTGGCTCTCTCCAAATCATTGGCACTGCAAAAGGCATAGATTTCCTTTTCCTGTTCAACCACTGGCGAAGATTTGTTGCACAAGTGTTGCAGCATATGTGTGGGGCCCACTTCTTGTCCTGATCTCCAATTTTGCAGCCAAAATAAAGGTGATAGGCTTTCTTAACCCTAGTGGTTATACTGCGCTTTTGTGATGCAAAAGTCACTTCACCACAAACATAGCAGAAGTTACCTGCACTGTTCACACAAGTACGAGGCATCTCTGCTCACTTTGGCTAAACAGAAATGTGTCCCTTTGCAAAATCAAACACTGACAAATAAGAGAGCACGACACACTATGATTTCTAGAGCTGTTATAGGGCAATTTGTTCAGCAGAGTGATGTAAGCTTCGTTATGATTGCATCATCCATGACTTCTAGGAATAACACGATGCAATTCATATCATGTATGACGCGATACCAGCTTCAGATTGCATCATTCATTGTTTTGCCTAAAAAGCAAGTACTGTCCAAACCCAGTCATAGATTTATTCATAGATCCAGTCAAAGATGTATTTTAGTCATTTCTGGTTTAAATTGAGATCCCTTCCCTTTATAACTCACTTATCCTCCGCTATTCCCAAGTCAAGGGTCGTATATACTGACCCAATAGCATAACTTGAAAACTAGAGCCAATCAACAATTTTAAGCCTCATTTTCGTTCTCAATGACCCAGAATTAGTAAAGTTTGACTACATTTATTTCAGAAGCATTTTGGCTGTAGAGCAGTGTAACTGGCCTCGAAAACTTTCACAGCAGCGTTGAGAGGTGATTAATGGCTTCTCCCTCTTCCCCCCCCCCCCCAATGGACAGGGAAGGGTGAGTCAGCTGCATTTTTATTTACATCGCAGTAAATAAGGTAAAAGGCTAACACATTTTTCAGCTCCAGTCTCACTATTACTGATGTTTATGTAAGTAAGAGACCATCTACCTAAAGACTGACCTTGTCCTAAGCAAAACTGTTCATTCGACGTTTTTTGTTCTGTTTTGTTTTGAATTAATGAAGAAGATTCTTGTTGCCCAGAGGGACCAATACTCATTCATCCTTGAGCCCACTTCCTGAATTTCTAAATGTAGAAGCATATTGAACTAATCTTTTGCAGAAAGTATGGCCAGAAAGACGCTTTAAATTTCAATAGAGGAGGTTTTTATTCAAGGCTGTTTTTAAAGAGTCCCCCAGTACAATGGATGTACTTGAGCATGAAACAGCCAAAGGGAAGATACTGGCAGAAACCAAGCTGCGAGACAGCAATTTCCAACAGGAGCTTTATATTGTTTGTAGTCCTATAGTAAGTTAAACTGATTTTAAAGATATGTTTGATTCCTCTCTCTTCTGTTTCTTCCTCCCCGCTCCCATCTCCCTCCATATTATGTTGTCACTACAGGACATGACACTGACTTTGGGCAGGCCAATGAATCTCTCTCTCTTGGTTTCCCCCCATGTAAAATGAGGATGATTCTTCCTTACTTCATATATTTATTATTACTACTAATTATAGGGATGTTATTCATTAATGTTTATAAAGCTATTTGAGTTCCTCAGATGGAAAGTGTTATATGCACAAAGTATTATTACAGCACTTAGATACCACAATAATAACGGACACTTCAGAAACACCAAAAAGAGATTAGTTGCAGAATGCCAAAGTCTGCTCTTACTTACAAACATGCCAATCTGGAATAACTCCGTGGAAGCCAGTCTCATTATTCCAGACCTGCACTGGTGTAACGGAGAACAGAATTGGCTGATAACATATAAAGATAAAAAAAAAAAGAAAACCAAAAGCTCTCCTTTTCATTTTATAGCTAGAGTTAAGGAAATCCATGGATAGGTCTTTTTACCTATCAAGTAATGGGATAATGAGCAATTGCCACTCTACAGCAACAACCTCCAGCAGACCAAATGCATGAATTTATGTCAGTTATTTGTCAAAATACAAATAAAATCACTAATAGAACATTGTCATCAGATCAACGGTTTTATCTTTTAAAATAGTGTGGCTTCGCTTCATGTCTGTCTTACTTTCAGAAGACGATTATTTACATGATAGCCATCTTCTCCTTTGATACTAGCTCAACTGATATGACAAAAGAGCCCTTTCCAGAGAATACTAATCATAAGTGGTCACTACAGAAAAAACAAACAAAAATTTCACTGTTCCTCGGGGTGGGATCTGTCTTCCTAAGTGTGTGTACAGCACCTAACACGGTGGGACTCCATTCACGACAAGTACCTTCTGGTGCTCCTGTGATACAGATTATATAGGTATACATGACAATAAGATTATCAGGCTCAGATAGGATGTGGCAGATTCATAGAGTTTTAAGACCAGAAGGGACTGTTATGGGTACACAATTAAATACATTTTAAAAGTCTGATCTGCCAACACCAAGTGCTTCTGCATCAAGTGCATAATGCTCAGTCGAGCTAAAGCACAACAATAGAAATTTGGGAAGTGAGCCTGAGAGACAGAGTTCAATGGGAAGAAGTTAGGTGCTCAGTATACCCACCTTCCCCGCCCCAACCCCAGGAAATTAAGAAGTCCAACCCTACCCTGGCTAGACATTAAACACAATGTTAAGACTTTGTAGACTGAGACTCAAAGAGAGTTCCCTCCACAGTGACATGCAGAGAACTTTCCAGTCATCAGACAGTAGGTATAGCACATTGTGATACTTCTAGCAAAAACAACAGGCACTTTTACTGTTTCTCTTCCACTCTCCACCTCAGATAGTAAAGGGCCAATCAGCTCAGATATTCCTACCCTTCATGTTAAGCACCACGACAGATGGTCCCAAAATTGTGTTTTCCCTCCTCGATATACAGTTGTACTGTCTGCCTGGACTCAGGTACAATAGTGTTTCTTTATGGTACAAATGTAACCTGCAAATCTTACTTAGTTCCATTCTGGGTCCTGCATCACCACTGAAATGTGTGCAGCACAGAGCTGGTTGATTGCATTGGTGGGGAATAGGGTGACCAGATGTCCCTATTTTATAGGGACAGTCCCGATTTTTGGGTCTTTTTCTTATATAGGCTCCTATTACCCCCTACCCCCTGTCTTGATTTTTCATACTTGCTGTCTGGTCACCCTAGTGGGGAAGCTGTTTGCAAAATTTGGAGGGAAGGGGAAGCACTGACTCCAAATATTCTACTCATGATACCCAAGCCATGGGTTAAAGGAGTAAACTGGTTACAACAAAACTTCTGTAACTCTACGTTCTTTATCAACGCAACAAGTTTCCGTCAAACTAATGGGTCCCTAATTCTGTTTGCTTTATAATTAAAGGATCCACACTTGGTTCTGTCATTACCTAATTTGAAGATACCTGTAATTGTTTGCAGATGAGTTTGTAGCTGGACTGTGTCTATTTTTATCATGCTTGCTTTCTTCTAACGTAAAAATCTATTTGTGTGGGACAGTGCTATGGTAGTACTAGACAGAATGAAATTAAATTCATATAGTTTGAGGATTATAAGATGTTGGAAAGCCATAATATCTCTTCAGTATTTGCAGGAGGTCCTAGCTCATTGCCTGTTGGATTTTCAGTGGAGTGCTTTGGATACAAATGTCTGTGTACTGTTTAAAACAAAAACAAAAAAGTAGATTGCCAGGATTTTTTTCCGCATTCTATAGTTTCTGTGGAGTCCAGCTGTTCTGCTGTAGGTCTTGGCAATCAAGATGGTATTTTATTACCCACTTTATTGACTGGTGCAGTTTGCAAATGTTATAGACTTGCTGCTATTTTGAAGATTTCTCAAATTTAAGAAACAGGCTTTCAGAATAATTATAGTGTAATAAATCACCCAAATGCATCAGAGAATGAAAATAAGTTGACTGTGTCAAGAGGTGTACACTGCGAACTTTTGAATTCATATCCCTGTTCTGACACTGGGATGTGAACTCTTTCTAGCTTTGGACAAGTCACTTAATCTCTTTGTGTCTGTTCCTTTATTTGTGAAGTGGAGTTATTATTTATGCATGTTACAGAGGTACTAAGGATTGATTGATCACTCCACATGTTGATTTTTTGGAGAGGAAAAGCAGGATGTAGCTGCAAAATGTTTTATTATTATTAAATACTGTAGCACTCTGTTCAGAGAAATACCCAGAGAATGTGTTGCATGCAGGGCTGGCTCCAGGCACCAGCCCAGCAAGTGGCTGCTTGGGGCAGCCAACGGTGAGGGGTGGCACGTCCAGGTCTTTGGCGGCAATTCAGTGGCAGGTCCCTCACACCCTCTCGGAGCGAAGGACCAGCCGCTGAACTGCCGCCGAAGACTGAAACGGCGGCAGTAGAGCTGCAGATCGTGATCGCGGCTTCTTTTTTCTTCTTTTTGCTGCTTGGGCTGGCAAAAACCCTGGAGCTGGCCCTGGTTGCATGTACATCTTTTTAAAAAATGGTATTTTAATTCATAGATTGAGTATGAAAAAAAGAAAAAAGAAGATGGAAAACGAGCTCGGGCTGATAAGCAGCAAGTGTTGGACATGCTTTTTTCTGCCTTTGAAAAACACCAGTATTACAACATTAAGGACTTGGTGGACATAACCAAACAGCCGGTGGTATGTATGTGTTTATAATAGCCTTCGTAACATATTTTTCAGTAATGACCACTACAAAATATATTGCTATATTGGGAATGTGCCTTTTATACTTACAATACATAGTCTTAAAATATACATTTTAAATGTATATATTGTGTGTGTTTATAGTAAAGAGAGGTAAGTTGGCACAAAATTTTAAGATACAAAATATTGTAGAGACTAAATCCTCCCTTGGCAAAGAGATGGGTCAAATAATAGATCTCTTCTGTGTTTGGCTTCTGTGTTTTAATGCTAGAAATCAGAATATGTATCCATGTAAATGGGTAGAAAAAAGTCAAGTATCCTAATTTCAGGCCCCAAATACATTTAATATGAAATATTCTCATTATTGCCAACATTTAGATTTTTAAAATTCCACTTTATGGGGGAGATGGGGAAGTTCTGGCTTTTTTCTACCTCATTTGTGTGTGGGACTGTTTAGGATGAAAATAAAACATGAAAAGAAACACACACATACATACTCAAAAATGGGCTTTGGGGGAGTAGCCCTGTCCCTTCTTTCCCTTGATGAAATGACATTCCACAACCTCACTCTGTTCTATATCCCCATCCCAACAGACTCCAGCCCTTGGATTTCTTTTCTTTTTCCCTTTCCCATCCTGGCAGATCCCAACTGCGCCTTCTGGCAAGTGCCAGCAGCCCTCTGCAGGGGAGAGACTGCCTTTTATGCCCTGCTATTTCTGGCAGGGGAAGTGGAAAAGGAGTTGCACCCATAGGATTTTGCCTCTTTCTCCAGTTCCCTGTGATTTCTGTCTTTATGGATACCCTTAGCAAAGCATCGTGAAGTGCAGAGCTGCTGTTCAGCCTGTCTTAACTCCATGGTTCTCTCCCTTGTGCACCCCCCAACCCCGCCCCAAAACTGTAAGTAGCCTGCTGAATACAATATCAATCCCTGGAGACCAGTAGTAGGAACTGCAGCAGCGCTGGCTAATTTTCTGAGCTCCTTCCAGCACTCCATGTTATATACACAACAGAAATAGTGGCCCAAATCATAACATAAAACCTTTAGATCCCTATATTCCTTATTATAATAGAGTGAATACACATCAGTTTTGCTCACTTAATACGTATCAAATGTGGAGATGTGTGAGTAAATAGTTATTTAAAAAATTTAACCAGTTAAATGTTAATATCAGGGTTGGAAGGGACCTCAGGAGGTCATCTAGTCCAACCCCCTGCTCAAAGCAGGACCAATCCCCAGACAGATTTTTGCGCCAGATCTCTAAATGGCCTCCTCAAGGATTGAACTCACAACCCTGGGTTTGGGCCAATGCTCAAACCACTGAGCTATCCCTCCCCCCCCATGACAGAATGACCTCCTTGAGCAGGGCCACAAAGCCATGATTCCCTTATTCAGGTATGTGAAGGCTCACTTATTCTGCAACATAAAGAAGAAACAATCTGATTAATTCATCCATTTCTCTGTTCATTTATTTATTGTACGAGTAAACTCTTCATCTGTTGGGAGGGGGAGGGTGTAGGGACACAAGCTGAGAGTTGGTGTGGGAGGAAGATGAGGGCTGAGTTGTGTGGAGGGAATGGGGAAGGGAATCATGTGTTCTCAATTTAAAAAAAAAAAAAAAAAGATTAAAATGTACCGGTAATATGTGACCTATCATTATCCTGATTGCTTTGCTTATATGTTGTATCCCTTAGTCACACCTTTTGTCCTCATTTTTTCAGGCTGTTCTTACTGGAAGCAGGGACTTTGTCATCTTCTATATTTGAAAAGCACATAGCACAATCTGGGCTCTACACCAATTTAAATAATATCTGTCACTTTTGTTTTATTCCAATGAAAGAAATTATATTCTGCTCATAGTGTGGTGGATCTACATTAATTAATGACTCTAATCTCAGTGAGCTCTATTGCTTTTAACTGTGGAACTCTTAATAATGATACAATATACCTAAATTTATATTCTGTTCCAACCCAGTATCACATTTTCCTGGTCCCTTGAGCTGAACCTGCAAGTTTATCTGAAGACTACCAAGATTTTACAGCTGTTAAACTCTTTCCCTCTCAGTATGTTCTTCAGTGTCTGTTCAGAAGAACGTGATATATAGTTGCCTCTTCCTTTTTACTTTTTTGATGGATGTTTGCTGATTCCCCTACACCCAAATATTAGTGGTGATAGTACAGCCTGTACTTGGCTGCCTCCTTCTTTGTTCACATGATATCCAGCGTAGTGATAACTTAGAAATGTTCTTTCAATATGTCACCTACCCCACACACAAAATTATCATGCTAAGTTTCTAACTGTGTTTCCTTTAAGTACTTCTCTAGTAAGCATTTTCTAAATGGAAACAATTCCATTAGCAGCTATCAGCTATTTGTTTCCTGCCCTTCAGCCTATTTTCATTCCAATGTGCCAATTTTCTCGGTGCCCGAGACATTAATCTCTAGTGTGAAACATTTTTTCCAAAAATATAGTATCTGTTCCTATAACCCACTGTGGCTTCATTGTTGCCATAGCAGCTCTGCTTTGCGCATGCGCGCACACACACCCCAACAGGTTGAATAGATATTTTCTCCTCTTACTTACTGTAAAGAGGTTGGCTGTTAATTAAACTCTGCCTAAGTGTTCGCTGCTTGATTTTCTAAAATAGCTTTTAAGACTTTCTTGGTATGTAATTTTTCCTCTAGGTTTCTAACTGCTGTGGTTATTTTCAGAATTGACTTAAAAGGTTTTGCCAATTCTTTTTTCAGCTATGTTAGAATTAATCTATTGATGCTTCCCTCACTGGGTGTTAATGTTTAAAATTCACTTAGCAAAACAGTCAAAAACTTAGTTAATCAAATAGCAAATAAATGCCAGTATTTTATGTGTGATTTTAAATAGCATCCTTCTGACACTTTTGAAGAGTACATTGGTGTATGCTGGATCCGACATTATATTTATTCTGAAGTCCTGTAAACACAGAGCAGGTCTCCTGTGAATTCTAATACATTTTATATTTTTACTTCAAAATAATATAAACACATACAAATTACACTATGATAATAGCCAAATCTACTCTGCTTTACCCTGATCTAAATATAGAGTAACTCCATAGAAGTTGTTGGAGTTGTTCCAGACTTAAACTGAATAAATAACAAATAATAGAATTTGTCTGTGTAAACAGTAAAATATTCACTAAAGAATAGGAGTACTGTGTCTAATTTGAATTGTATTATTTATAAATGGCTAATAGTGAGGACTATTTATAATTATTTTTAACACTTAAGCTTAGTCCACTTGTTCTCAGGTGTTTTTGCATTCCTCATAAGTTTTGAAAAACATTTTTCAGAGCTTAGATGTTGATGCACTCTGCAGCTTCCCAAGTATGTTTTCACTATAATGCCACACTAACATTTTACTCTCCATTTAAAAAACTGCATTGAGGCTTCTCAAACCTTAAAAAATGCAGTAGCAGTAAGAGCTTCTTATGCTGTAACTTCAGTCTTTGAAATTTTTGAGACATTTTTCCCAAACCAAAAAATTGAAAGACTTTGTGTGCGAATGGTTTACTAGGTGAGCTCCTTTTTAATTGCAGAATATTTGAGCAATATTGGTACAGTAATGTCTGATCCCATAGCTCTTAGTGCATGTAATAAATGTCATGAAGTAACATTAAAATAATGGATATTGCTGAAGAACAGAAAGCAGTGAGCAGTAGCTGGTGATTCAGTTTATTTTGAGTTTTTTCAGCCAAACCACTGGAAGATACTGTGCCAGGACATCAGACTTCCTTACCAATGCAGCCTCTGTAATCTTCCTTCTAGCCTGAGCAGTGGGAAGTTCAAAAGTTGCACTGAAATCACATTCTTCTCATTACTGTTTATTTTTCTGTCAATGGGGATTGGTTTATCAAATACTCTGTATTGCTCTAGACTAGAGTTTTCCACTTAGGCTTTTTAATAAAGTTCATGTTTCTTTCTGTTGCCCTTTTTCAGATTTTGCTGACAGTGGTAGCATTCACTGATAGTAGCATTCTCCCTCCCATAGTTTTCAATTGCTCTTAATTTTCTCAGTTTAATGTGCCACAAGTTTGAGATAATATTGTATTTGGAGGCTTTAACTTGGTGAGGTTGCACAACTGTGCTGTATTTTATTTTGGGAGAGTTTTCAAATATACAGGCTGTACAGTGTAGCCAAGTTAACATTGTGTTTAAAAAAAAACTTTAAAATTTTGCAATTTCCTGACTTTTTTCTATGCTTGTTTTCTTTCATACTGCATTAATTAGCTCTTGCACATACTATTGAATATGCTTGAGAGTTTTATAATCATCTATAAGAGATGGGCAACAAGTTTCTTGGAGAAATTGCCCTTTTAATTATGTTCTGACCAGAGGCACTTATATGCACGTATCAGGGAAAGAGACTGCTACAACTCCTACTAGTTTCAATGGGTTCAGAGAAGGTTTAATTTCATCATCACTTTCTTCACTTGAACTGAGACTGTGACACAGCAAAAAATCAGTGTGAAACTGATAATCAGTTGGTCTTAAGAACATTTGAGACAAATGGCAGCTGAGGCCATCCAGGTATCAGGAGCATTTGCAGGTGCAGTTATGCTCAAAGAGAAGTCTCTCTAAAAAAGACACCACTCACTTCTGTCCCTGTAGATTTAAAAGTGGACAGAGCCATCAAGCAAAGGCTCAGGAACTAAATCCTGGGCCTGAAGTTGAGAAATGAATTGATGATACACAATTCATGCATCTAAGATCATCTGAACACTTTTGCCTTATCTGCATATGTACATACATGGGCAGAAAATAATCTAGCATCCCCTTCCACATAAGTCTGTGAATCCCTAATAAAGCAACAACCAGATTCTAAAAATAGAATTTTAACATCAATTAGAGGGGTGGAATGAAGGTTGTCTTTGGTTGAATGATGATGTAGTTGACTACTTTTTCAGACTCAGTGGTGTGATTCAGTAATGTTATCTACTTATTGTTTGTTGCCAAGTAATTTTGTAATGAGTGCTGTGTATTCAGTGAAACACGGCTAGTTAATTAATTGACCTCCTTTATAATGGTTCTGTATCTGCCCAAGGAGACTCTTGCTTTTGTTGTTAATTTCAGCTTCAGCATTTTCAAGGCATTCTCTTCATAAAGGGAGAATATTTATGGAAATTGCCTTGAATCTCTAATCACTTACAATTTTGCTTCAGACTGCAAAAAAAAAAACAACAAAAAAACAAAAACCAACATAAAACTTACTTGTGGTGATATGGGAATTCTAGATGCAGACTGGTATATTTATTATGCTCATTTGTGTGTTAATACTTAGACATTCAGTCTAATCTAACAGTGTAATTGTTCCAGTGGAATGTAGCTGTTTTGGGAGGTATTGGTCACAAAGGGAGAGGTGATCTTTTAGGGTAGGCTACACGGCAAAAAAAAAAAAAAATCCATGGCAGCAAGTCTCTGAGCCCAGGCCAACTGACTCAGGCCCATGCTGCAGGGCTAGAAATATCAGAGTAGAGGCTCAGGCTGGAGTCTGGGCTCCTAGCCCCTGCCCTTTCATCAGGTTTCAGAGCCCAAGTTTCCACCCAAGCCCAAATGACTACACTGCTATTTTAAGCTCTGCAGTGTGAGACTCACGAGCTTGAGTCAGTTGATCCAGGCTCTGAGACTCAATGCTGTGGATCTTTTTGCTGCATAGACATACGCTTAGGCAGCCAGAACCAAAGCCAGGGAGGGTTTTGAATATCAGAACAGAGACCTTGAATTGGACCATGTGATCAAAGGGGAGCAAGTGCAGATGGTAGAGAATGGAGTGATGTACTCATGATGATCAGTGTTGGTAAGCAGACAGAAAATGGGAGCATTTTCTTCCAGTTGGAGCTTTTTCAGGGCACATCGTTTCATTCCAAGAGATGAGTTCTACTAATCAGACTGAAGGTCACCAAAGGCATGGATCACTTGGCCAGGAGCGAGTGCAATAGCAATCTTCAGCCCAGTGCAGTCTTCAGGCCACTCACAGATGAAAGTGGGTGGTTTAGTTGCCATGACTATTTGAGCACCCAATAGCACTGAGTAATCCAAAGGATGCTTAGGCTATAATAAGCCAGTGCAGGATATGAGTGAGTAGATGAATTCTCTTTAATGACTTCATTGTGCCATCTGGATGCTAATTTCCACTAGGCATTGTGAAAGCTGGGAGATGGAGTTAGGTTAGGTGTAAAGAAGAGGAGGGGGATCAAGTTGTAACATGCATAATCTTGACACTTCAGCCCATATCATTTCACCCTCTCCAACTATTAATAATAATGTGGAGTCTTGAGTTTTGTCTGACTCTCCAGGAGAGGCCTTTAGAGATGGAGGAACAGTTGCTTGTAATGACCTTCTGGATTCGGACTGAGAGGAAGGACCTGAGCCAGTGGGGGATGGGGTTTATTTGTAATTTTAACTAAACTATTTTGCCGTTGGAAGAGTTGTTCCTAGAACTTACATTTTCTATGTAACAGCAGCAGTTTTTGTATAGTAGGTCCATTATGATGGAGTGATGACAGCACCTTAGTTAAGGTTGTGTTATGGAGTTTGGTTTTAACAGAAGCTTTAAACCCTTTATTTTGTAAAAATCTCTTTGAAGTGGCAAAACCCAAAAGATAGAATATACGCTTTGAGCACTGTCTGACTTTTTCATGGTCGTTTGGTGAAAAGTGAATTGACACACTGAGAATAAGAGTTTAAAAATAGCATCTTTTGGCAGTTTTTCCCCTATGGGATTGCCTTTTCTTTGTACCCCTTTTGCAATAAATCTAAAAAACTCTGAGACCTGTCCTCTGGCAACATTGTTGCTCCTCATGTGCTGATTCCTAAATATCAGTTATACATTGAAAGTGTTTGTCTACAGAATATTTGATAACTTCTTAGCCATAACATAAAATATGTTCCAAGCTGAATCCATCACGTTTTAATTTGACGACAAATCTGCCGCAGTATGAATGCCAAAAACTACTGACTGGGGCTAAAAATAAAGAGGTTTGCACACTCTCCCTCCACTTCTCCAAAGAGACCCCCATAGCCATGGGGAAATTACTCTTAAATGGGAAAGGACACTAGGGATTCAAATCTCATCTCTTTGGTGCTGTTTTAAATGTCCTTGCTATTTACTATTTATCATTGATGACAATAATGAATCCCAACCTAGAAGACAGTGAGGGAAGAGCTGCTGAGTGTTCATGTAGTCACTGTTAAATATGCAGGTTTGCTCTTGGTGTACTTGCTTTCAGTAACTTTAATGGGCATAAAATGTTATATCGACCCAAGGGATACACTGAGGCATATCACAGTCTCTTTCCCTCTTCCAGAGGGTCAACATATGAACAGCCTGGACATATTTTCTCTCTGAATCGTAGAGAGGGGCACCACTTCTTATCCCTGACTCTGGCGAGCTTCTTCACTAAGGTACACCAAAGCTGTGGTGGAAAAACTAGGAATTTAGCTAACAAAAACTATTTTGTGATAGCTAAGCCTGTGACAGGACACACCCCATCCGCCCAGAACCTTAAAAGCCTTGAAATAAGCTAAGCCAAGGGGAAAGACTTGTTTATTCCTTTTTGTCTTCATAGTGCCTGTAACACACTCCGACACTCCTGAAGTCTTCAGCTCCCATCTCCAACTGATATCCAACATCAATATGTAGCCCAACCTCATCAAGCCTTACACTCTAATGCAAAATCCTAACAGTAACCTCAGCAATGTTACGGCAAAATGACTTCCTAAAAGCATGCAATGTGTCACAGTCAGATGTGTTGATCTGATAGTATATAAATGATAGGAAAGCATTTGAGGTCTCTGTTAAAGATTTGTGCTAGAGTGCAAATTTGATAGAGATTGAAGGAAAATCCAAGTGCTTTTCTTTTAAATGTAGTGTTGGTTTACATTACGGGTAGTTGAGGTCTGTGAGTTTTTGATCAAGGGAGATAATATTGCAGCTCTACTCCCCCTTAGTTTCTCTTGATGAGGATAAAAGGTGGTTTTTAGAATGTGTTAGTTAGAACATTGCTACCTAAAAGATTCTTAAAATACACCTTTTTATTCTAATAAAAAGAAACCTTAGAATCAGCGCTCCTATGAAGTGTTTACCTTTTACCCTCCGTTGCCAAACTTCCTGCCCCCCTCCCCAATTGTGGAAAAAGGGTGAGGTTCCCCTACCAGTTATTTTTTTCTCTCTATTCTAACTCAGGACTCGCTGAAAACAAGGGGAAGTTTCTCAAGCAGGGAAGTGCAACAAAAATAAGCTAATGAGCTCAGCGTCAGTCCTATTTTGCATTATTCTTGTGAACTTGTTTTTACTATTCCCACAAGAGAGACTTCCTTTGTTACTTTCTGATATAATTTTGAGTTATACTAGAGAGAGATGCTAGGATTGGCAAAAAAAAATCTCATTTCTACTCATCCCCAAAGCTCCCAGTCCCTGCTCTCCAGTCTTTGGCACTGGATATGGAGAATGCTTTGTTGTTTTCACAGGATTTGGGGGTGCAGGGATTTTATCTAACACTCCAGAATCCACCCATATACAAGGTAAATAAAACTAACTTAAAACAATTATTGACATATTTTTAAAAATACATTTTAAAAAAAATAATAAAGCTCTAACAGTTTCTAAATTCTGTTTAAGCTTAATTTTAATTTTAATCCTATTCACAGTGTCTTTAAACCATGTATAAAGTGAGTTTTAAAGCCATGCTTCAGGTAACAGTTTAATCCCAGAGTAGACAGGGTCTAAATGCCCTTAAATTTCCTCACAAAGTTCAAATAAAGTTAATCAAATCTTGTTCTCGGAAAAACCTGTCTTTTCTGTTTGATCTAAAAAAAATAAAGTGCCTAGTCCTCTGAATTCTGTTGAGAAATGCTTATAAGTATTGTATGCCTCATGCTATGCTTTCTGTTCCACAGAAGCATTTTGCAGTTGTGTGCAGGGCTGGCTCCAGACCCCAGCACAGCCAAGCGCAGGCGCGTCCCCCGCGCGGAGCGGCGAGGCGGGGCGGCGGACCTCGGACCTCATGGCTGCGGAAGGTCTGGGTGAGGGACGGCGCTCGGTATCGTAGATCTCATCGGCCTGCGCTGGCCCTGGCCGGCCGGGCGGCTGGGTGGGCCATGGAGCATCATGCAGGCATGCCTGGAGGTCCACCGCCCGGACCAGAGGCCCCTCACAGGCCACGTCTGCGGGAGGCGGCACGCGGCGGGGGGGCAACCGCGGCGCGCCTGCCGCGCCGCCCCCGGGTGCAGAGGCCTGCGGGAAAGTTGTGTGACCTGTCTTCTAAGCCATAACTTAATCAAATCAGTCCAATAACTGCCTACATATATTTGCTTAATGTGGTTGGGTGGGTATATAGCTTTTGTTGTGCTTAATTCCCATGGACTTCAGTGGTAGCTGTGCACATCTTCAAGGGCAGAATTTGGCCTTGATTCCATAAATAGATCTTAATCCAGGGGTGAGCAAACTTTTTGGGCCGAGGGCCACATCTGGGTGGGGAAATTGTATGCAGGGCTGGGGCAGGGGTTGGGGTGCGGGAAGGAGTGCGGGGTGTGGAAGGGGGCCGCAGTTCCCCATTCCTGGCCAATAGGAACTGTGGGAGACGGTGTCTGGAGACAAGGACAACGCACATGGAGCCCTCTGCCCCCGCCCCTCCCACCAAGGGGCCACTTCGCCACCAGGGGCATTCCCGCAGGCTGGATCCAACTTTGCACTTCATAGCATGGCTTGACAGTGCTTGGGACTAAGACAGGGGGGCCATGCTATGAAGTGCAAAGTTGCCTGTGCACAAGAGTTGAAAATGAATGCAAGCCTAATTCCATGTGTGCATGCTTCAGTGTACTTGCATGCAGTTCCTGTTAATTGTACATATGGCATGCACGTTTTTGAAAACATACTGCACACTACCAGTATCATTTTAACAAAAAAACTCACATAATTGATCTGCATGGCCTAGAATCATATATGAATACTCTGTCGGGAAGCTGAAAAGTCTGTCTAGTTTGTAATATGAAAGCAGCTGTATATTGTTTGGAGGGAAGCTCATCTGTACTCACAGACTCAGTAATGTGCATCTCAGTTTCCTTTAATCTATTGCTGCCACCTGCTGGGGTTAGTGCTCTATGTCTATGGCACTTAAAACTCAGACACTGAAGAGTCATCCATGCAGTACAAAATGAACGCTGTGTTCTTTGTTTGCCATTTGTACCAATGATAATTTTAATTGAAGACCTAAAGAGGATAATGAAAAAGTAGCTCGTTTGTATGTGTGGTCAATTATTAATCCAGGTTTATTTATAATCATTACATAATAAAGGGGAAATTATTTTAAAATATCCTCAGAATGCATTTTAAGAACGATTTTCCTACATAAATCTAATTAGAATAACATTTTTACAGAACTGGTAGAGACTATGCTTAGTAAAATTTTGATGTGGGAGAATACTAATGATCAGAATCCGTAAAAGATAGAGCGCACATTTTTTTAAGGTTCTTAAAGCCAAAAAATAAAGTTGGCCAAATCTTTCTTGCATACATTCATCTCAATCTCTGCTCCAAGTAGAACTTGGGATGGAGATAAAATTGCACAAGGATGAGAGGGTGGGCTGTTGTATCAACATGTCTGCTTTCCATGGGCTCATCTGTAAGAGAAAGATTAGGCAGATGTTATCACTTAGGCCTGGTCCACACTAAAAAGGGGGTTCGAATTAGGGTACGCAAATTCAGCTACGGGAATAGCGTAGCTGAATTCGAAGTACCCTAATTCGAACTACTCACCCGTCCAGACGCGGCGGGGTCGAACGCCGCGGCTCCCCCGTCGACTCCACCACCGCCGTTTGCAGTGGTGGAGTACCGGAGTCGACCGCGGTGCTTCCGGACTTCGAACTATCGCGTCTAGATCAGACGCGATAGTTCGAACTCCGTGAAGTCGAACTCACCGCGTCGACCCGCGCGGTGAGTATGGACCTGCCCTTAGTGTCGCTAGAGATGTAAAAGCTGTAAAAATTCTAACAAACACAGATCAATACATTTTGTAGAATGAGTTTGAAAATGCTCACACTATACCTATGTCAGGGTATAAATCTTAGGTAGTGTCAAAAAAAACCCACTGAGTTTTTCTTCGACAGTAGTGATTCTCAAACTGTGGTTGCTATAGTATTCCAGGGTAGGCAGTACCTGAATATCTAATCCATAAACAAACAAAAACAGCAAAACTTTCCAACGTACATTATAAAGAATCAAAAGAGGCAACAATCTCGATTTTTTTCTTTGTAGTTGAAATTTAGATGTAATCATTGTTAGCTATTTCACAGTCAAAAACCTGATTAGCTTTACCCAGCTTGTAAGCTCTTTGGGGCAGGGACCAATATCTACTTCTGTTTGTACACTGCCAGAATAATGGGGCCATCATCCTGACTGGGGACTCTGGGCACTGCAATAATATAAATGGTAAATAAAATATCTGGAACAAATGAAATTCTAACAGTCGTATGAGTCTGTTAGTAGGTGGGGTTGGTAAAATTGTAAGTAATGATGAAGGGAAAGCATTTTTCAATACATACTTGTTCTTTATTTGGAAGAAAGCAAGATGATATACTCCCATCTTAAAGGGATGACTTTTTTTTTATCACAACTATTCTGACAGTAATTAGGTAGGATGTTAAATAATTACTAAAGTTAAACATTTTAAAATCTGCCGGACCACATAACTTTCACCCAAGAGTTTTAAAACAATTGGCTAAGATGCTTTCTGAGGTATTGAATGTTGATATTTAACAAATCCTGTGGAGTACTGGCACTAAGTACAAACTTGAGGTGACAAAAGCAAGGATCACTGTAGCAATCTGAAATAGAAGGTTCCTAACCATCAGACAGGTAAGGCTCTGGAATAGCCTCCCAATACAAGTTATGGAGGAAAACACCTTAATTAGTTTTGAGAGAGTAGGACAAATTTATGAGTGCAACTGTATGACTATGTTGCTTCTGATGGCAAGGGGCAGGGCTTAGCAGCCATAGAGCTCATATGTGATTTATATCTTGTGCTCCTAAAAAATCATGTTTCTGCCAGCCACCTGTGGGGGTCAAGAATGGATTCCTCCCCATTTCTGGAATTTTTTAATCTTCTTCTTCTGAAGCAGCAGGGATGGCTACAGTTGGAGATGGGCCACTGGATGGGGAGAGCCAGGGCTTTAAGGTGGCATCAAGCATCCTCTCTCAGGTGCTTGGCTAGTGGTTCTTGCTCACATGGTCATGATCTAAGTGATCGCCATATGTGGGATTGGGAAGGAATTTCCCCCCAGGTCAGACTGGCAGTGACCTCGGGGATTTTCCACTTTCCTCTGCAGTGTGTCAGTGCGGCTCACTTGCCAGGATTATCTGGGTATATCTCATTTCCCTGCCATGGCAGGGGCCTCAGGCACAGGTGCACCTTGGTCCCTCCTATTCCCTGCCTGTGGCACATAATAGTCTAGTCTATTCTGGGCTGTTATACTTTGGTCTAATTTCGGTTGTTGGGTTTAGTGTTGATGGCCTGTGATATACAGGTGATCAGACTTGATGATCTAGTGGTCCCTTCATGGCTTAAACTCTATGACTATGACTCAGCCTATTGGCAGTACAGTAACTCCTCACTTAAAGTCATCCCAGATAACGATGTTTCATTGTTACATTGCTGATTAATTAGGGAACGTGCTTGTTTACAGTTGTGCAATGCTGCCTTCTAACGTCTTTCGGCAGCTGCCTGCTTTGTTCACTGTTTTCAGGAAGAGCAGCCCGTTGCAGCTAGCTGGTGGGGGCTTGGAACCAAGGTGGACCGGCAGCCCCCCTATCAGCTCCCCGCTCCCCTAAGTTCCCTGTGCTGCAGCTGCCCAGCAGGCTATCAATTGCCAGCAGTTCAGCTGTCCCTCCCTCCACTGCCATGTGCTGCTCCTGCTCTCTACCTTGGAGCTGCTCCTCGAAACTCCTGCTTGCTGTGCAGGGGGAATGGGGGGGAGGCTAATGTCAGGGTGTCCCCCCTCCCCCCACTCCTGCACCCCACTTACCCCTTCTCCATATAGAGCAGGGAGGGGACAAATGGAGAGAGACATAGAGAGCTTGGGGCAGCAGCTGCTGTCTTAACTTCCTGATCCGCTTAAAAAGACAATGCACTTCAACAGTGGGTCAGCTTACTTACAGGGGCAGCGTGCATCTCTCTCCCCCACACACGAGGTGTGTGTCTGTCTCTGTCTGCTATGCTGTCTCCCCTCCCTCGTGTTCATGCTGCCTTGTGTGAGAGGCTACATTAACAACGTGTTAACCCTTGAGGGCTCAGCCGAGCGCTAGTTCATCATTTAGCAGCAAGGCATTCCCTGGGAAATATCCCTGCCTCTTCCACCCTCTAACTTCACCACCTCAACCAAGCTTCACAATCATTATAGCTGTGAACAGTATTAAATTGTTTGTTTAAAACGTATACTGTGTGTATATATCTATATAATATATAGTTTTTTGTCTGGTGAAAAAAATTTCCCTGGAACATAACCCCCTCATTTACATTAATTCTTATGGGGAAGTTGGATTTGCTTAACATCGTTTCGCTTAAAGTCACATTTTTCAGGAACATAACTACAATGTCAAGTGAGGAGTTACTGTACTGCTCGTTTACTGGATCCTCAGCTGCTTCTGAATGTGCAGATGATACTAGTGACCAACAGTGCTTTTTTTCCCCATCTGCTTTTAGCCAGAGGTTGTAACCTTTTGATTTCCAGCCTAAATCTGTTCGCAGCCAGTTTTATACTCATTTGTTCTTGTGCCAAGTGTCCTTTAGCTGAAAGAGCTCTTCACCCTCTCAGGTATTTAGGCCCCTAATGTATCAGTAGAGGTGATTGGGACAGCTTACAGTCACCTCCTGGAACACCTACTCTCAGAAGCTCACCATCAGAATATGTGACCTCCTGCCATATTTCTGGGCCTTTGAAGTTGAAGGCACTTCGTCACTCGGACTCCTTTGTAGCATTGTAATACTGTCCAATAGAAAGATAAATAAAATTGTTCACACTGAATTTTGGTGTAACTACATTTGTAAAGCATATGGTATCTTCGGCATCTTGCAGCCTTTTGATTTTTCTAATCTCCCAACAAATCAGTATGCTGTGGGATCCTTCTTGTCTCCCGACCTCTGGGTGTTAATGCTTTTCATTTACATGTGCTCTACAGATATGCAATCCTCCTTCCTGGGATGTTAAGATACTGCTTCTGTGACACTCCAAGCACCTTCTGCCCCAACCTCTGACCCTTAGTTCAGCTCGCTAGAGGTGCTGCACTTCTTAACTAAACAATGAGGCCAACTGAAGAACTGTCTTAGTTGTGACTCAGTTGTTCCTTCTCCAGTTCCAAGGATGAATTCTTGACTATTAAATCTACTTCTGCTTTAATATGCATTGTAGTCAAGGGATTTAAAACCTGTCAGCCATTCATTCAAAATGTAATTATTGCACAACTAATCGCACAGAGTGTCAGAAGTTAGTTCCATTATACTATTAAACCTTATAAAGAAATTGTTATTGGTAATTGTCAGATTGTTTCATTATCATTTTTATTAACAGTGTAAATGTGGGTTGGCAGATCATGAGCATTGTTTTCAATTAGAACTACAGTAATTGCCTGTCTTTGTAATTTAAATGTTTTGTTCCTTTTCAGATATATTTGAAAGAAATTTTAAGAGAAATAGGCATCTACAATGTTAAGGGAACCCACAAAAACACATGGGAGCTGAAGCCAGAATACAGACATTATCAAGGAGAAGAGAAGAGTGATTAATGCAACTGTTAATGAAGCAAACACAGAGGCTATAGAATAATGGAACTGCGCTGAGGGAACACTGCAGTTAAACAGACTGGACTGAGCACAGTTCAGTACCAAAAGATCTTAAAAAGAGTAATACTTTGTAATTTGCCTGGCTTCATTTTTAAAAACAAATTTCTTGGACGTTTCTATACATTTGTCTTGTTTTTGACAAAAACATTTACAGAATAAACTTGTATTAGATTTATCTTTATTAGAAACCTTTTGAGTTTTGGCTTATTTTTTAAGTAGTTTTGTTAAATATTGATAACTTTAAAGTAAAACATACTTTAGAGGGATCTGTAACTTTGTGTTTTGCATCCCAGCAGTACTGAGTTTTTTACGTCCTATTCTACTGTGTTTCTTAGGGGCCTGATCCTGAAAGGTGCTGATCATCCATAGTTAATATGATTGGGAGTTTAAGGGCACTCTGTGCTTTTCAGGATCAGTCTTCAGTCATGACACTCATGGGGATCCTAAGTCTTCCTGAGAACAAATAAAGCTCAGCTTAAAAAAAAGCTCTCTGCTAAACTGGTTAATGGGGGAGAGGGGAACCACTACAGTGCATCACTGAGGGAAAAACTACTCTGGCCCCATAAGTACAGTGAGGAATGAATAGATCTTTAGTATGTTTGTTTTTTAAAATGTGATCATGTTTTGTGTGTAAGCCTATCAATAAAGAGAGCATTTAATTTGTAGCAAATAAAATTACGTACATTATTGAGTGACTATTAGAGCTCTGATCAATTGAATTATACAGATATGAAAAGCTATTTTTAGACATAGTTTCTATCCCTGAGTTTGCCACTGGATCTCTCTGCAACATTGAGAAAGTCACTTAACCATTCTGTGCCTTGCTTTCCCCATTTTTAAAATGGGGCTAAATGCCCACTTTTATAAAGCATTCAGCTGACATGTTCTAAGTGTAAAGTAGTCTCCTTTTTTTTTTTAAAGAATTGTTATATTTTGGCATCTCAAATTTTCAGGAAAAATTATGGATGCATATGAATTAACTCAGTGATAGCAGTAGTTTCAGATGGGGGAGGGGTTAAAGGCCTTTTGTTCTTAAACAGGGTCAATTTAACTTAATCTATGCCTTGGATATTTTTTTCCCTCATCACATTTTCCTACATCACTAAAATCTGTATGTCAGGTGTATACAGATATCAATGACATTGGAAAGATCTACTTTAAAAAAAAATTAAGAGTAAATACCAATGTTTTTATTAGAGAGACAAGGTGGATGAGGTAATATTTTTTATTGGAAGAACTTCTGTTGGTGAGAGTGTCAAGCTTTCAAGCTTACACAGAGCTCTGTTTCAGAATGTCACAGCTAAACACAAGGTGGAACAGATGTTTTTATTGTCATTATCATGTTGATTATGGAAGAAAAGCTTATCAGAGAGGAGAGTCTTTCAGAATTGCTTGAGGGTGATGAGATTCTGTATTGTTCTGATCTTCACTGGAATTTTCTTCCACAGCTGAGCTCCTTCAGCCAAGAATGCTTTATCTCCAGCTCTGTGGTGCTTTTTTCTGGACTTTCTGCGCTGCATTAGCCACGGATGAGTGTGGATGAGCCTATGGATACAAATGATGACACTGATGTAGCAGTGTCCTAGGCCTCTATAAAGGCTTTGAAGGTCAAGGTGCAGGCAAAGGAAGTGGAGTAGGAGCCAAAGGAAGGACAGTAGCTCTGAGGCAATATTTCACTGTGGTATATCCAGTTGAGGTAAAAAAAAAAATACTTATTTGGGGTGAGTGGAGAGAAGAGAACTGTATACAGTTTACCCTGCTTACTTACCCATTGCTTAAGAAAGAAAGAAAAAGCTTGATCAATTTTTCCAACTTAAGTACTTTCTATTGATTGCCTTCATGTGATTGAACTCAGTTCTCCCTTACTGTTGTTTTTGGAAATATCCTGATTTCTAAAGTCACGTTCCTAGTTGTTATTTGTTTGTTGGACTGTAGTGCCTCGTACTGTCATCAGACAGATGCCATTTGCTAGGTGCTGTACAAACAGAACAGAAGTATGTGTGTCTATTGCAAAAAGCCTACAATCTTGTTCTTCTATTTGTAATTTGCCAATATTGATATAGAAATTAAGTCCGGCCATAGGCATAAAATGCTCTTGATGGCAGTCCTGTGTGATTCGCCAAACAAGAACATATTTTTGATTTTGATGCATGTTAATTTACTGTTTCATAATATGTCTTCAGCTGCTCAGTGGTTTAGCAAAATATTGTAGTTCTAGTGAGATGAACTGATCAGTCACAGTACTGCAAACGGTCGGTCAAATTAAAGAGATTGTTATTTTAGTGATATGCAGAGTGCCTGTTGCTATAGAAACTAGGCACTGTTTACAGAAATTAAAAGCATATATGAGATAAATATGTACTATAGAAACCTATTCAGAATGGGTAACATGAAGACACTAATGTTGCCAGAAATAAATTAATATCCATATCTTTGCCAGTTGATCCTCCCAGGAGCCGGGCCACTGTGTTGTTCGCAGGCTGAAGCTTGCAGGTGATCTTCAGGCATTGACCTAGAGACAGAAAAGGCTTCAATCAGCTAATGCATCCCCTCCCCTCCCTCTCCCTGGTTTCAGGGTTCTTCCGTATAGTGTAACACATGGTGCTAAGGACCTCATGTTTGTCTGAATTAGGGATGGGATGAATAATCCCTTCATGTGCCTATTATTCTGAGCAAAAATAGTGTTGGGTTTCTAGTTTTTTCTCCAGGGAGCTCCAGCAACAGAAACGGGGAGAGGAGTACCAGTTGCCCAAGCAGTCTGATGGGAGTAGCCTGGTTTTAGGCAGTCTGGTCTGATGCCCTGGTCTCCCTGAATACTTATTTATTCATTTAACCAGAGAGTTGCAGCAATGTTGAATATGCCGATTGTTCCTCCACTGACTGCCTTTTCCTGCATGATGGTGATGCCTACGATAAGACTGCATTCTTCTCTAGTGGCAGAGGTTCCCAAACTGTGGTTTGCAAAACACCTGCTTGGTCATCCCTGAAGAACTGGCCGGTCACATGGTGCTGGTTCTCCTTGTATCTGCCTGCTAAATTTCATTAAATAAATGGATGTATTTTTAGATTTATCGGTTTCCCAATGTCACTCTGTGCTGGCAAGTTCTGTAGCTGCCACAGAGATATTACATACTCCTGAATAGAGGGAATATGGTGGCACTATTCAGTGGCCTGTGCAATAGTGAATGAGAAGGGAGATGGTCCATGAAATCATTTTTAAGATATGATTCATGCACTGAAAAATTGAGAACCCGCCCTGTAGTTCATGCCATGACTTATGTTTTAGGCTGTGTAGTAGGCTACTTGAAGTAAAATAAACATCAACTGGGAAATGTCTGAAACTGCACTTTTTGCATTTAGTTGCTAAAAACAGCCTCTGAATATTTCAGAAAATAAATGTTGAAATCCATAGCCCCAATTCCAATCCCAACATTATTTGTCACGTGTCAGCAGTGTGCTTAGTACTTTAAAATAAGACAATCCAGTCTCAGTCCCCAGGAGCTTACCCTAAAGATGACAGACAAATTGGATGCAAAGAGCTAGACATCAGCGTTAGGGATGTTGCACCAATTCAGCTTCACTCCTATAAATCCTGAGGGTAAACTCGGAACAGCAGCTTCAAGCCAGAGCAAACCACATTGGTGCAGTTCGTCTTTGAGTGCTTGTTCACGTCCATTCCACATTAGGTGTGCGCGCGCCGTGTGCACGGACGTCGGAAATTTTTTCCCTTAGTGGCTCCCATCGGGACGGCAGGGGAGCCCTCCAGAGCGGCGCCTCCACACCGGTGCATATATACCCCTGCCGACCCAACTCTCCTTCAGTTCCTTCTTACCGTCCGTGGAGGCATTGGAACAACTCTTCTCTCACTTGTGAGTGATCCCTTAGCACAGTTGTAACAGTTATCTGTAGTTAATAGTTATCTGTAGTTAGCACTACTTCATAGTAGATAGTTAAGCTTCCTTTGTTTTAGGTGCCTGGAAGTTGTTTCCAGCACCAGCCCTGGGCTGCGGGGCATGCCGCAGGCCCAAGTGTTTAAGGCTTGTGTGACGTGCTGCTAGCCTATGCCGATCAGTGATCCCCATGACTCATGTCTCCGTTGTTTGGGGGAAGCACACCAGACTGAGCGCTGCAAGATCTGTAAGGCCTTTAAGCCAAGAACTAAGAAAGAGAGAGACTTTCGCTTCAAGCAGTTGCTTATGGAGGCCACACTACAACCTGCGGCCTCGGACCAGCCAGCTTCGGGGCCGGCGTCCTCGGTGCAGAGTGCCCCGGCATCAGTCCGTGATCCAGCGCCAGTGGGGCACCGCAAGCATGCGGCACCGAAACAACAGGACAAGCCCCAGCACCGCTCGACCTCTCCAGTACAGTCAAAGGGGCAGCCGAAAGGCGACAAAGGGCGCTCCCCACATAAGAAGGCAGTGCCTCCCAAGGGACCAAACACTCAAAAGGGCAGTGCAGCCCCAGGACATACACCAGCACTGGTGGCTCCAGCGCCACAGGGCCCATCGAGCGCAGGAGGAGGACTGGAACAGCCCTCCACGCCAGACACCTTTGAGGTGGCAAAAGACCTCATCGAGCTGTCAGCGGCAAGCCCCCACCCTGGCAAGGAGCAACCTTCGGCGCCATCACCAAGGGTGCCATCCAGATGCAAGCCGGCAATGGTGCACCACTCGAGGTCACCTCCCCGGCACTGGTCGATCTCAGCCTCCGTGGACTCCCAGCTACCTTTGACTCAGCGGGACTGGATGGCACCGGAACCGAGCCAGCACACGGCACCGGCTCCCCCGGCACACCGCTCCCCGGCACTGCCACTAAGCCGGCACCAAGGGGACATAAGGCCGCAATCCCTGGCCCTGGATAGAAGGCAGCAATCCCAGTCCCGAGAGCATCGGTACCAATTCCGGCTGGGGAGAAGCTGCTCTCCAGCTCCTCGATGGCACCATGCCACAGCACTGCCTTGGCCTTCAAGATCGGCCTCCTCAGAATCTGAGGTCGACTCAGGCTGCTCCAGCTACGCCCGCAGAGCACTGGCTACCAAGGAGCCCCAGAGCGCATGGCATCCCCAATGGGGACTGCTGGGACAATGGCCCTTTTGGACACCCTGGGGCTATCATGAGCAGCAAGGGACCTCTTCCAGAGCTTCGAGGTCTGGCTATTTGGTGCACCGGTCTCAGTTCCCACGCAGACACCCCTCGGCGCCCAAGGAGGCTATGGTATCCAGGCCACCAGACACTTCTCCAGAACACCAGCGAGCAGAAGCAGCACCAAGCCCGGGGCCATCCCAGGGACAACCAACCAGGCAGGGCTTGGGCATGCCCCCGGCCTATGATGAAGGGCAGGAAGAACAAATGGAGGAGGCTGTGGCAGGCACAGCGGTGACGGGGCCTCCCTCAATCGACCAGAGGGCACATCAGGAGCTGCTCCACAGGGTCGCCCCAAAATTTGGGCCTACAGGCAGAGGAAACGGTGGAGCAGAAGGATCCTATGGTGGACATACTAAGCCCTGAAGGTCTCTCCAGAATTGCACTCCCGCTCATAAAGACCATCCAGTCTAACTACAGGGTGGTCTGGCAAACCCCAGCCTCCAGCACACCGACAGCAAGGAGGGTGGAGAGGAAGTACTTCACCCCTTCCAAGGGATACAACTTCCTTTTTTCTCATCCGACCCCCGTTCACTGGTCATCTCAGCCGTGAAAGAACGCGAGCTTCATGGCCAGCAAGCCCTGGCCCCCAAGGCCAAGGAGGCTAAATGTTTGGACCTCTTTGGCAGGAAGGTCTACTCCTCTGGGGGCCTCCAATTACGGATTGCGAACCAGCAGGCGATCCTAAACAGGCACAATTTTAATTCCTGGGCAGCAGTTTCCAAATTTAAAGACTCATTGCCCCAGGGCTCTCAGCCTGAGTTCACGGCCCTTGTAGAAGAGGGAAAAGCAGTCGCCAAGACCTCTTTACAAGCCTCTCTGGACTCGGCAGATGCAGCAGCCAGAACAATTGCCTCAAGTGTGGTGATGAGGCGTTCGGTGTGGCTTCGGGCCTTCCACCAGAGGTCCAGAACACCATCCACAACCTCCCCTTCGAAGGGTCTGGCCTCTTTTCTGACCAGACGGATGCCAGGCCACATAGCCTTAAAGACTCTCGGGCAACCCTCAAGCCATTAGGCATGCACATCCCGGCGACTCAGAGGAAGCCATTCAAACCTCAACTGTCGCAACAGCGGCAGTACCAGCCCCACCCTAGGCAGGAGCCTTATCGCAGAAGGGGCAGAGACAACAAGCGCAGGCGGAATAACACGCCTAGTCAGGGCCAGAGCCAGGGCATGCCCCAGCCTGGCAACCAGCAGGGGTTTTGAAGGTTCGCTCGAGGACAGCGTACCAACCCAGCTCCCAGATCCTTCCCCACGTTTCTTGGACCGCTTCTTCCACTTCTACCAGGCGTGGTCCTGTATAACGTCGGACCGTTGGGTCTTACACACGGTACAAGTGGGTTACACGCTGCAGTTCTCTTTCTTCCCCCTCCACCCCCCTTCCCTGTCCCTCTTCAGGGACCCTTCTCACAAGCAACTCCTTGTGCAGGAGGTACAGTTGCTCCTAGAGGCAGGGGCAGTGGAGGAAGTCCCTCGGGAACTAAGGGGAAAGAGGTTTTACTCCCGCTACATTCTCATCCCAAAGGCAAAGGGGGGCCTTTGGCCCATTTTAGACCTTCGTGGGCTCAACAAGTTCTTAGTCAAGGTCCGCTTCTGTATGGTCTTTCTAGCCACTATTATCCCATCCCTGGATCTGGGGGATTGGTACACTGCCCTCAATATGAAAGATGCCTACTTTCACATCGCTATTCACCCCACTCACCGGCGGTTCCTATGATTCGCCATAAACCAGCACCATTACCAGTTCCCAGTCCTCCCATTCAGCCTGGTGGCAGCCCCCCACATCTTCACAAAGTGCATGTCAGTAGTGGCAGCCTTCCTGCGAAAGAGGAGAATACGGATATACCCATACCTAGACGATTGGCTCCTCCCGGGTTGGTCCGAAGGGGAGGTCTGCTTCCATGTGACGATGTCCCTAGACGCATTCCACAAGCTGGGCCTTCTAGTCACTTTGCCCAAGTCTTCCCTGATACCAACCCAAAGGCTGGAGTCAATCGGGGCAGTGCTGGACTCGGTGCAGGCGCGAGCGAGCCTTCCGGAATCCAGGTTCCTGGCCATCCAGCAGGTCATAGACTTGATGCTAAGGTTCCCCACTACCATGGCCAGATGCTGCCTCCAGCTACTAGGGCACATGGCAGCGTGCACCCACGTAGTCAAATACGCTCGACTGCGGCTCAGGATTTTACAAGCGTGGCTTGCCCGATCGTATTGCCCGGGCAGAGATCACCTAGACCTTGTTGTGACGGTTCTGGCCCAGGTGTTGGACTCCCTGCACTGGCGGCTCAATCAGCTGCTCGTATGCAAGGGTATCCCCTTCACCACACTACAGCCCGCTCTGACGCTGTTGATCTAAGGACGCAGGGCTTGTGGTTCAAGGCCAAGGTGTCGCTCCACATCAATGTGAAGGCGCTCAAGGCGGTTCGTCTAGCCTGCCAAACCTTTCACGCTACTCTGGAAGGTCACAGCATGACAGTTCTGACAGACACCACCACCACCATGTTTTATATAAACAAGCAGGGTGGAGCCCACTCCTCTCCCCTCCTCCATCTTGTAGTGTCATATATCCCGAGAGAATGGAACAAGCTAGCGGACAGCCTCAGCAGGTCGTACTGCATGCACGAATGATCGATAAGACCGGACATCTTGCAGTCAGTCTTCCAGAAGTGGAGGTTTCTCCAAATGGACCTCTTTGCCACCAAGGACAACAGCCAATGTCTGCGGTTTTGCACGTTCCAGAACCACAATCCGGGCTCGGTCGCAGAAGCTTTCACAATCCCTTGCAGCGAGAGTCTGAAGTATGCCTTCCCTCCGCTCCCGCTCATTCACAGAGTCGTCCTCAAAGTTCACAGGGACCAGGCGATGATAATTTTGATCTCCCCAGACTGGCCTCAGCAGCACTGGTTTACAACCCAGCTAGAGCTGTCAGTGGCCACTCCAATTGCCCTGCCCCTACATTGGGACCTCATCACGCAGGATAGAGGGCACCTGCTCCACCTGGATCTGCGTCTCTGCATCTCATAGTGTGGAAGCTTTCTGGCTAAACGCTATGGGGAGCCAGTGCTCTCTTCCGGTACGACAAATTCTCCTTAGCAGTAGGAAACCTTCCACTAGGGCAGCCTATCTAGCTAAGTGGAAAAGATATTCCTGCTGGTGTGAGCCTAAGCAGATACAGCCACTCCAGGCCACTATTCATCCTAGAATACCTCCTGCACCTCAGGCATCAGGGTCTCGCTCCTTCCTCAATGAGAGTGCATCTAGCTGCCATTTCAGAGTTCCACCCGGGGGAATCCGAATGCTCTGTGTTCTCTAACCCCATGGTGGTGCAGTTCCTCAAGGGACTGGAGAGAGTGTTCCCCTACTCGCGCCCGCCGGTCCCTCCCTGGAACCTTAATCTGGTCCTTTCCAAGCTTATGGGGCCCCCATTCGAGCCCCTAGTCTCTTGCTCTCTCCTGCACCTCTCCTGGAAAGTGGCATTCCTGGTGGCCATTACATCAGCGAGGAGGGTGTCCGGGTTATGAGCCCTAACCTCGGAGCCTCCTTATACAATTTTCTATAGGGACAAAGTGCAACTCAGGCCACACTCAAAATTCCTCCCTAAGATAGTCGCGCAATTCCATATGGGCCAGGACATTTGTTTACCAGTGTTCTTTCCTAAACCACACACGGACCCGAGTCATTGTAGCCTGCACACTCTGGATGTCCAAAGGACCCTGGTGTGTAATTGGAGTGAGCTAAACCTTTCCGCAAGTCCATGCAGCTGTTTGTCGCCATAGCTGATGGAATGAAAGGGCTTCCGGTCTCGGCGCAATGCATTTCATCGTGGATTGCGGACTGCATCTGCACTTGCTACGAGCTTGCCAAGGTTTCAGCCCCAGCGATCACAGCTCATTCAACGAGGGTATAGGCATCCTCAACAGCTTTCCTGGCGCATGTCCCAATCCAGGAGATCTGTAAAGCAGCCACCTGGTCATTGGTGCACACTTTCACAGCCCACTACGCAGTCAACCAGCAAGCCAGAGATGATGCAATGGTTGGCAGGGCTGTTCTTCAGTCAATTGTTCCATGACTCCTACCCTCCTCCTATGGTAAGCTTGTGAGTCACCTAATGTGGAATGGATGTGAACAAGGACTCAAAGAAGAAGAAAAAATGGTTACCTTTCATAACTGTTGTTCTTCGAGATGTGTTGGTCACGTCCATTACACTTCCCACCCTCCTTCCCCTCTGTCGGAGTCTCTGGCAAGAAGGAACTGAAGGGGAGTCAGGTCGGCAGGGGTATATATGCACCGGTGTGAAGGCACCAATCTGGTGGGCTCCCCTGCTGACCCAACGGGAGCTGCTAAGGGAAAAAGATTCCGACGTCCATGCATGCGGCATGCGCACACCTAATGTGGAATGGACATGAACAACACATCTCGAAGAACAACAGTTACGAAAGGTAGGTAACCATTTTTTATCCCAGTGCAAAACTCCCTAGTGTAGACACGGTCCAAGCATATGTGATTCATGGTGACGGCAGTGCAAGAATCTAGCAGTAGCTGTCTCCGGAAAATTATGTGGAAGATGAGCAGGTCTACCTTGGAATGTGCATGTGTAAGTCTGTATGTTCTAAAATATAAAGTCAGAAAAACGGGTTGGAGTAGATGATGCTAGACACTGTCAATTCTGGGAAGTTGTCTTACAAATGAGAGATGTTAGTTTTCTTTGCTGCATCTCAAAGGGAGCAGCATGTGAATATTAAAAGTGTGCTGACAGAAAGTCACATGTGTGTCTATTGGAAAGGTGTTACTGATTCTTTGACACAGAAGTGAGCGGCATCATTTGGAGTGGGAACAGTGCTAACTAGCTGTTAAAATCCCAGTAAGTGCTCCTCAAAGCCTACCCTGTTTTGAGTCACTTCTGTATTGTCTTCACCAGCTGCTTTAAATTGGCTTTGACTGAACATACCTCCTGTATGTGTCAGTTCTGCCTACCCACGTTCAGATGTCACCGTCACTAAGATGGTATTTGGTTAGTCATATTGACTCCCAGCAAATCATTTTCTTTGATTATTTATTATTCATGGTTGAGAGCACTTCTGCAGGCTCACCCCTGTGAGGGTCCTTTCTGTGCAGTTTCCAGAGACAGTTCAGAGCTGTGGTCAGCATGGCGCTCCTCTGAAGGGCTGCCTGCCCCTGTGGTACAAGCAGCAGTGGGAACATTTCTCCAGAGCTGCGCTGCCGTTTGATCTTTAAATTTCTGTGAGATTTCTTGTGAGTTTTCAGACTTTTCGACCTTTCAGCTCTAACCTTCTCCTCACCTTGGCTTGTTTATCCTCCATCCTCCCCGCTGCTTCTCCCACCACCATTTTTCAAGCTTCTTGGGTGTAATCTGAGATACTCCCCCTTGTCCACTTCTCTCCCTGAGTGCAGAGGGTAGAGGCCGACCTGCCATGAGCAAGCCATGAATCCATGGAGTCCTCTCTCTAGAGCAGAAATGGGGAGGCTGGCAGTGGGTGACAGTAGCTGCAGGTCCTAACATAGAGGAGAACCTGGGATAAGAAGAGGTCCTGGTTCCTCTCTGGGGAAGAGGTAAAGGAAGAAGAAATTCAGAGCACTAAGGCCTAGTTTACACTACAATATTAAACCATTGCAGAGCAGTTGTCAGTGATAAGCTTAACACTGAGCATCACTGAGCTGCAAGTGTAGACAAGGAAAAACCATATTCAGCATCGTTTCAGCTAACCACATACACCCTATGTTATGAGCAAGGTTTGAGCACAGTCATTGGAAAGAATGCTGAACACAAGTGCTTTTGTAGCTAGCCTTGGCTCAATATTAGTTCATAAGAACATAAGAACATAAGAAAGGGACAGTGGCCAATGCCAGGTGTCTCTCCTGCCATCCATCTCCATCCTCTGGCTAGGCCAACTGCAGACAACCATATTCACAGTGTTTTGATTCTGAGGCAGAGATGAAGCCTAAATGACCTTAAAGAGAGAGAGACTAAGAAAGGACAAAGGGTTGAGTTAAAGTGGCAGCTGAAACAATGGAAGGTTCTTTAAAACACTTCAATCTGTGCCAAATTGCTGCTGGGCAGCATTTATCTGAACTAGTCAATAAAATGGATGGAATGTGTATGTCAGGACTATCTTTTTTTTTTTTTATAATTCTATGATTCAATTTTATTTAAAACTCTCTAGCAGCCTGTTTTACAACAGATAAAATACAATTATGTTATTAAAAAGCTTTCACATTAAAATCATAGACCATAATATGGCACAGAAACAAAATCCAGTTTTATTTATTCTGTAAAAAAGTGAACAGGTCTGAATATCAAACCCAATCTGCTGACTGATAAGTGATATTAACTAAACTATCTTGAAAATCAGTCAGAATAGAGAAAATGGGAACTCCCAGGAGTGGAAGAGCTCAGTAGCTTTACATTTGCTTTTAAAAATGATGAAACAATGATCCCCACACAATTGTGGTGGAACAGGTAATGAAATGACCTACTAAAATTACATGGCTTAATTTGAGTAAAGAGGGGGCTTGACCAAGGTCTGTTTACCTGCCTAGCAAGTTCTCACATTGAAAGGGCTCTGCTGTTTTGTTAGCATGATCAAAGGAACCAATGGCTGCATTATACTGAGAATTTTCAAGTATCTAATTAATGCTGCAGGCTGAGGGAGACAGAGGGATTCTCTCTGATAGTTTTCTCAGTGGTGAGGTAGACATAGAATATCAGGGTTGGAAGGGACCTCAGGAGGTCATCTTCTAGTCTAACCCCCTGCTCAAAGCAGGACCAATCCCCAGACAGATTTTTGCCCCAGATCCTTAAATGGCTCCTTTAAGAAGGATTGAACTCATAACCCTGGGTTTAGCAGGCCAATGCTCAAACCACTGAGCTATCTGTCCCCCCGGTTTCACACATTTATGTGTGTAAGACACCTAATAACCTGGAGGAATCACTGAAAATTTGCTTAACTCCAAAAGTATGTAGCAATGCCTTCGAAGTGAGGAGTGAGAAGAGCAATGTTCCCTACAGGAAAAACCTTTCTTAACCCAGTCAGACAGCTCAGCTGCCATCACACACTCCAACAGCCCAGAGGAAAAATGTAGCAACTATTTAGTCAAAATGATTGTGCCCCTAGACCTGGGCAGACCTTTCCCTCTCCCCTGCACCGCTCTGGAATCCTCCAGGTGATTTTTCAGTTTAAGATTGAATGAGCATTTTCCCATTGAGCTTTCAATAAAAATCATGTTAAAAGTGATAGTAGGATTTCCAGTTTCAAGAGAAGCTGTGGAAAGCCTCAGTGGCTGGAACTCACAGGGACAAGAGTTTGCACAGAAATGTCTCCAGTCTGTGGCCTGTGGGAGCTCTATCAGTGCATCCTGGCCTGGCAAAAACCCAGCATGTGGACTAGTTAAATTTCTAGACAAAATTGTCCTGTCTTCTAAGTGCTGTGGGAGTAACAGGTGAGACGTCAGTGGCTCCTGGGTAGCTCAGGAGAGAGAAGATGCCTACCTAGATTCATGTTTGAAATTTTTACAGTTTCATTTGTATTCCTGCTTCTTCAGTGTGTGACAGGCAACCCAGTATGTGTGGACTGACCTGTCCCAAGTCAGAGGGAGAGACCTTTTACAGACACCTCAGGTTTTTCTGCTTTTAGCCTATCTTTAATGCTATGATCCTGTTTTTTAAATAACATCTGAAGGCCCTTATGCCTTGTTTGAACTAGTGTTTAAGGCTCTGATAACATGACATTTACTTGGGCAAATTCCTATTAAAGATTATAGGAATTTTCCAGGAGAAAGGAGCGATACAGGGTCACATCCCAACTGTTGTAAGCCTGGAAAGCAGCTTGCCGTTGTAAACAGCAATGACTTTCCATAAAGTTTTCTAGTAACCTTTAAGTAGCTAAATGTTTCTCGGAGATTGTTGTCTGTAAATGTTATATGGTGATACAGTCCATTGATACATTGTATCTATTGGCATTATTCCCAACCTGCAAACGTCTAGACAGTGACAAGTGTCAGAGGGGCAGCCCTGTTAGTCTGGATCTGTAAAAAGCAACAAAGAGTCCCGTGGCACCTTATAGATTAACAGAAGTATTGGAGCATAAGCTTTTGTGAATGAATACCCACTTCATCAGACGCATGTGGTGGAAATTTCCAGAGGCAGGTATAAATATGCAAACAAGAATCAGTCTGGAGATAACAAAGTTAGTTCAATCAGGGAGGATTGAGGCCCTCTTCTAGCAGTTGAGGTGTGAACACCAAGGGAGGAGAAACTGCTTTTGTAGTTGGCAAGCCATTCACAGTCTTTGTTTAATCCTGAGCGGATGGTGTCAAATTTGCAAATGAACTGAAGCTCAGCAGTTTCTCTTTGAAGTCTGGTCCTAGACGGTGACAATGTATTGCACTGTGCTTAGAGAAGTATAACCTAGTGTCCTGTCACAGAGTGTAGTGAGTTTTGTGTAAAACTTTGGGAGCTATTTATCTTGGTTGTCCCAAGTCCAGATCAGGAGCATCCCAGGGAAGAGGCTTTTTACATCTGACTTAATAGTGCTACTTTGTTTGAGGAGGAAAGCCTAGGACAAATGCATCTGGTTTGTGCCTAGTACAATGGGATCCTGACCCATGACTGGGGCTGTGTGGCGCTGCTACAATATAAGTAATGCAAAGTAGTCAGTGCTAGGTGAAAATGCTGCACACTATTCTGCCAGGGTGTAACTGCCCCGAGTGAACCATTCTATCATTGAGCCAGTCACTCTGGAGTGAGTCTGGCAACTGGGTCAATAGCTAGTTTGTACTTAATGCTCGCTTTCAAATATATTAAATATATTAAATATATGCAGTAAAACTGCACCATGTGAAGTGCAACATCAAGGCATCAGGAGAAGGCCTGCTTGCCTCTCCCTAATCCAGCCCCAATTTCCAGCTACTCCCGGGGAGCTACGTGTCCTAGCAGCCCTGGCTTACCACTCAAAACTGAGCTGTAATTTGGTAGATTGAGCACAGACTAGGAGATGAGACTTTGCGGTTCTGTTCCTGGCTTTGCCACTGGATTGCTGTATAACCTTAGCCAAGACCCTTAACATTGATGCCTCATTTGTCCTTTCTGTAAAACTGGGATACTGGCTTGCATCCGACGAAGTGGGTATTCACCCACGAAAGCTCATGCTGCAAAACGTCTGTTAGTCTATAAGGTGCCACAGGATTCTTTGCTGCTTTTACAGATCCAGACTAACACGGCTACCTCTCTGATACTGGGATACTAGTTAGTGCTTAGGTAGATTTGTAAAGCACTTTGAGGCCTGTTTGAAATGTGCTGTATAAGGCCACAGTAATAACATTTACGGGTCCCAGTGCCCCAGACACAACTCTCTCAGCAGTTGTGTACCAGGAGTGGACTGTACAGCCCCACACACCTTCTGCATGATTCGATGAACATTCCCATCAGATTTCACCATTGTCCTGCACTTGACAATTGATCTGCTTCCTTAATTGTCTGTGGCTGTTATGAGTTCCCATTACCAGCTTCTGACTAACCCTTCCCAATCTGCTCAAAAAACCCCACAAACAAACAAACAATAAAGCTGCCACCTATGCCCAACTCAGATAACTATAAATAAATACCCTCTGTCCCTGAAATGTGGGGATAGAGAATAAGACTGAGAATATATTATTGCCCTTATATAAATCCATGGTACGCCCACATCTCGAATACTGTGTACAGATGTGGTCTCCTCACCTCAAAAAAGATATTCTAGCACTAGAAAAGGTTCAGAAAAGAGCAACTAAAATGATTAGGGGTTTAGAGAAGATCCCATATGAGGAAAGATTAAAGAGGCTAGGACTCTTCAGTTTGGAAAAGAGAAGACTAAGGGGGGACATGATAGAGGTATATAAAATCATGAGTGATGTTGAGAAAGTGGATAAGGAAAAGTTATTTACTTATTCACATAATACAAGAACTAGGGGTCACCAAATGAAATTAATAGGCAGCAGGTTTAAAACAAATAAAAGGAAGTTCTTCTTCACGCAGCGCACAGTCAACTTGTGGAACTCCTTACCTGAGGAGGTTGTGAAGGCTAGGACTATAACAATGTTTAAAAGGGGACTGGATAAATTCATGGTGGCTAAGTCCATAAATGGCTATTAGCCAGGATGGGTAAGAATGGTGTCCCTAGCCTCTGTTCGTCAGAGGATGGAGATGGATGGCAGGAGAGAGATCATTTGATCATTGCCTGTTAGGTTCACTCCCTCAGGGGCACCTGGCATTGGCCACTGTCGGTAGACAGATACTGGGCTAGATGGACCTTTGGTCTGACCCGGTACGGCCTTTCTTATGTTCTTATGTTCTTATGACATCAATGCAAATTCTAGGTATGCAAATCAAAACCTCCACCAAGAAAGCAGACCACAGGATTGGCAGGACTCTGCTTCATTCATCCATGAACTGCTGGAAGTGGTTAGAGGTCTCTCTTTTGTCTCCCCCCTTAAATTTTATTTGTCCACATATGTGCTGAACTGGGGTGTACTCCTTTTTCTTCAGACTGGAATCCCTCAGCATAGGTTCTTAACGATAATCTAACCATGACATTAAAGGTGACCTGCAAAGATTTTTTTTTAAGTGTGTGACCTTTTTGTTTCTTCATAATGTAAATGTTCTGGATGGTTTTTGATTTGTTAATTTCTTTTCTGCTTGTTTGTTATCTTGGAAATATTATGAAGATCAAGCCTTGCTTTGGAAGAGGGGAGAATTGGAGGCAGAGCTTTCTCAGGCTTTCGTTTGAGGAAGTGAGTTGTTTAAATCTTTCCTAATGAAAGCTGTCAGTTTAATATTTTTTCAAAAAGCCCTTTTAAATTAGAGTTTGAACCACCTGACTAAAAATCTCTTCTCCCTTCATCAGGGGTTCTCACAAGGCCACTAATTCTCCAAAGTGTCTTCCAGCAAAAGAGAAGTCAATATGTGATATTTCTTATGGGGGGGGAGTATCCAAAAAATTATTTAGGGGGGAAAGGGCGGTTGGGGGGGAGGGGAAGTGGGAGGAATAAAGACTTCTTATACATTATAAAGAACCAAAAAGAAACAAACCAAATGAAAAACAATGTGTGGGAGGGACAGATTGAAGGGGGGAGGGATAGAGTAATCACTGGTTTCTTTTACAGGTCACTTATGCAGTTGTCTCTGTTGTTGGGAATTGTACTCCAGCCAGCCAGCTGGCATGTTTCCAATGCCACAATTGCCAGTTGGCTCCCCCGATGCAACAATATGGCCCTATATCTCCCCTGTCGCCTCTTCTGTCAGGTATATGGCAAAGCAGCACATGGGAGTAGGTGTTATCTACATCATACAGATGGGGAAACAAGCACAGGAATGGTTCATGAACTGTACAAGGTGACACACCAAGCCAACAGCTGAATAGAGTCCAGATCTCTCTATTGCCAGTTCCCCTACTTTAACACCATGGCAATTCTTCCTCTAACATAGATAGACTCTGTTATTACCCACATGGGGATTTGGCCAACAGTGTTAACACTTCACTCATCTCATGCATGGTCTTTCAAGTGGTCAAGAACTTGATTGTATGTCTCATCTGACAAACCCTAGCACTAGGCAGAGTCATTGGCTGCATGTAAGTGTTCCTTAGGATTTGTCGACATCAGAAAAATTAACCAGCAGAGCTATTCCAGAGAACTATGCTGCAATAGCTCCCCATGTGGACACTCTGCATTCTCTATTCCAGAAGAAATTTGGTGTAATTCTGCGTTGGAAGGGAAGCAATTATTCTGGCATAAAATCTCTCTCATTCTTGAATAGCATTCACACAGGAATAGTGATGCTGGTTAATTTCCCCTAGGTAGACAATGCCTTAGAAAATTCACACTCAGGCATTGACCTGGGTCAACCAGCTTAGCCTGTGAGATCTGACAAGATCCCAGTGAAAGGCTAAATGGCTACAAGCTAACTGGTATGAGATAATTGGTATTTTGAATCATCTGGACATCCTGTCATCCTCTTGTGTAAGTTAACACAATGCTCCACTGCCCCCAGGCATGGCCTCCTTATTAGTCATCAGAGGCAATTAGAAAAATAACCTAGATATAAAACTGCCAGGCTCTATCAGTATTGTGGTGGTCACAATACAGCTGTTAACTTGGGGTTCTGTCTGCCATATTTAGGGGATATTTTATGGCAATATAACCACCATCCCCAAAGCAGCTCAACAATAGAAATATTAACGCACATCAATCATGAAATGACATTCTGGCCATTTTAATTCTTAGGAAAACTGGATAATTGCCAGGTATTTGGGTGTGTGTATGGAGCGGAGGAGGGGCAGCAAGGGTTATCTGATGTGCAGGAAAAAGGGAAGGGCTTGACTGATGAGATAGGGCCAGGAGGTGTCTGGAGTGGAACCAGTACTTTTGCCTCTGACCTGTATGCCTGACATCACCTGTTTCCCCACTGTCAGCTGATGTCTTCCCAGTTAGGCCAGGAAGATAACAGGGTGAAAGTGAGGAATTTGAACTGGAGCTTTCAGGAAGAGGCAGGAAGCCCAATGCATATCTGTGCTAGGCCGTGAAGGCTAGTGGCCAAAAGGAGGCAGCCAGGCAGCATAGATCATGCTGGAAGGTCTCATGGACCAACAGATCAGAGAGAGGGGCAGGAGTAGACCCATCCTTGTGGAGAGAAGAGGGATTGAGGAGGTATTAAGAACAAGCGTACTCCTCTTCAGAACCCAAGTTCTGCAACCCATGCTCTGAGTGTCCCTAGCCTGTTTACCAGAAATTGGGAATGGACGACAGGATGGATCACTTGATGATTACCTGTTCTGTTCACCCCCTCTGAAGCACCTGGCATTGGCCACTGTCAGAAGACAGGATACTGGGCTAGATGGACCTTTAGTCTGACCCAGTGTGACTGTTCTGATGTTTGTAAGTGTGTAGTACAGAGGGCAATCCTCCTCCCTTTCAGCATTGTAAGGTTTAAGTGGCTCCCGCCTCGCCCTGTGAACTGGATGACAGGCTGGGTTCTTGTCATCTTATTTGCAGGGTTTCCCTATCCAACTTCTTCCACTGTTTAAAAGCCTCACAAAGGGCCTGATCAGAAATCCGTGTGAGACACATGTTGGCTCTACCAAAGGTGCAGAATGGGATGTGAGAGATGTGATAAACACAACTGATGTGATTGCAGGATGGGATTGTATCCCACTGCTGGATGGAGGTGACATTTCCCCAGCCATCTCTTGGGAGAGGAAACAGAGTAAAATGAAGCTGTTTGTGATGGGGGGAGGGACGGGTAAAAATACAGCATTATGGGAAAGAGAGTCCTCAGTACAGGGTGAGAAGGAAACGGTGCCTGAGCTAGTGGGGTTATCTTACAAACAGGAGTGGAAGGCAAAAACGCCCTCTTGATTTAAAAACAAACAAAAGGTTTCCCCATAGTCCACAAGTCTATGTTTGCTAATAAACTCCCTCCCTTAGATGGCAGGTAAACTGTACAAGGCCCAAGCTTGCCTGGGCAGAATCCAACATTACCCTGAGTCCTATCTGGCCCTTGGGTGAGGCCTCTGCCATTCTAGCTGCTATTTCCAACCAGAGGTGTGCATTAGAACTCCCTGCAGCCATTTTAATCCAGTTCCACTGAGCTTCAGACTGGGAATCGGTGGTGGCTGCTGGGAGTTGTCACTGCGTGGCTGGGTTTTTCCTGTAACATTAAAAGTGGAAGCATGTGAGTTATCAGATGGCTTCCTCCCAAGCTATGACAGCAGCCTGTCCCCTAATCAGCACATGGATGGAATGTCCAGGGGGCAGCCACATTCCCTAGTATCTGACATTAGTCTCCAGCTGGTGGCTGACAGCTGCAGTTCCTGTGTGAAGCTCCTACCACCTCCCTTCCTGTTATATACTTGTGATCGTAGCACAGATTATAAGGCTGGTACCCCCTCCATGTTTCCAGCTGCTTCTCCAAGCCATACCTTGCAATGAAGAACCTAGCTGATCCTAGAAGCAGCTGGAAATGTTGGAAGAACCAGCAGTATGTGACCTCCCTGCCCTCAATGGCCCATGGACCAGGATGGGAACTGCTGAAATAAAGAATTCCTGCATGTTTCCCATATTGGTCGATACTATTTCCAGAATATGGGGGGGGAGGGGGGATAGATGTATGTAAATAAGGAATTAGTGGAATAAAATGACTCCAAAATGATAGTTGTTTGCATGACAGTGTTGTTGTAGCCATGTTGATCCCAGGATGTTAAGCTGTCTACACTACAGACCTTACAGCGGCACAGCTGTGCCACTGCAAGGTCTCCTGTGTAGCTGCTTTCTGCCGGCAGGAGACAGCTCCTTGGCCAGTATAATTAAGACACTCCTAACAAGCAGCGGTAGCTATGCTGGCAGGAGAGTGTCTCTCATCGACATAGTGCTGTCCACATGGGTACTTTTGTTGGTCAGGGATGTGTTTTTTTTCATACCCCTGACCGACAAAAGTTTGACTGATTGAAAGTGCTAGTGTAGACACAGCCTCAGAGACAAGGTCGGTGAAGAAATATCTTTTACTGGACCAACTTCTGTTGGCAAGAGACAATCTTTCACGCTACAGTCATCTGAAGAAGAGCTCTGTGTAGCTCAAAAGTTTGTATTTTTACCACCAACACAAGTTGATCCAATAAAAGATCTGACCTCACCCACCTTGTCTCTTGAGTGATAGTTGTCTGTTGAGGCAAAGCACTGGGGAGAGGAGAAGCCAAATTCCACAGGAAATTAGACACTGGAGGACAGTTGTTCTTGTCTCATCATGTACTAGGCAGAAGACATGCAAGTATAGAGGAGAATATAGACAAGGCCTTGCCTTTACTTCCAGAGTACTTTCCTACCAGTTTAATTACATGTTTAAAAATCAGTCTAGTTAAATTGGTGCAAATCCCTAATAGATGCACTTAAACTGGTTTAACATGTTTACACTGGCATAAATCAGCCACAGGAGCCATCACTGGTGTACCTATGTCAGCTGCCAGCCACTGACGACTGAATTGGGGTCACACTCCTGGTAAATAAAGCCCAGATTTTAAAAGGTATTTATGCACCTGGATCTCATTGATTTCAAAGGGAGTCAAGCACCTAAATACCTTTCAAAGTCTGAGCCTAAGTCTTTGTACACAAATCTTTAAAGACTAGTAATAAATGGTGAATTTTTTTTAATACTTTCTTCTTCTGCCATATGTAAGTAATTTAACAGGTATGTTGTTAACCCCCCTTTTGGGGAGAATAGAATACCAGAGTGTTTCATGCTGTGCTCAAAAATAAACATTTGTAATTTCCCCTCCCTGTTTCAGCCTATTTATATTACAGCATTTTTCACCTTTACTTTATATTATTATAGTGTAGTGTAAAATCTTAGAAATACAATATATAAACAGTAACATTCTGGTAAATTGCCAGTAATTAAGGTGGTGTGGAAGCAGTCAATTATGACTACTCTTGAATAGTTACTGTATCACAAAGGTGTCAGGGAGCTAAATCATAAATGAAAGAAGGGTCTTTGCTGGCAGCCTAATTCATTAAATATTCTTTCTGGATGTAACCCCCTCATGTTCCTTTGTTAGGTTCAGCTTTTGGGTCCACGGGACCTGTCCATGACACAATGTCAGAGAATTTGCAGGGTCTTGATGTGAGGGCAGGTAGGAGGATGATGAACTATAAGACTTGAAAAGAAAAAAACAGTTGCCCTCCGAATGGAGTCAGGTCTCTTTTCTTTTAGTTTGCAAGTCTCTGTGCTCACACAATGTTCTGAGTCAGTTATTGGCTTTGAGTACAAGGAGGGTGTGAAGAGGTTACTCATCTTTCCTCAGTGTGCGCAACTGCTTACTCAGGTTCACTTTGAACTGATGTCAGAAGTGGTATTTCCAAGTGTGCTGATGCAATGACACTGCGCTAGAAGCTGCAACCCAATATGTGCTGTCTGCTGTTAAATGAAATGCCAGGGTTCTAGTAGTATTATAGATACTTACCAGTCAATGCTCAACTAATACTGGATATTAAAGTAATGATTTTAAAAAAATCACCCTTTATAACCCCAATTTAAATTAGGCTCAACTTCTCTTGGCACAATGGAGATCTATGAACCTGATAATTTGTTAGTTGCTAGATGAAGAGCTCCTACCAATTTACACCACAGCTCTTGGCAGCATATACGCTAATCTTCAAAGAACTCCCCTTGTATTGCTGTTACCCGTATTATTTCACTTCCCATGTTAGTGATCATTACTCTTCAAGAACCATCTTAACTTAGGGCCTGAGCCAGCAAATACTTATTACAGGAGTAACTTTACTCATGTAATCCTAGTGAGATTCTTAACATGGCTGCTTTTGTAGTGTAGACAAGGCCAAAGAGATTGAAGTCTGGAATTAAACCTTGCCTTGGTCAGAGCACCTGAAGGGGGACACTGGGAAAGTTGCCGATGTTCAGAGGCTCAGACTACTCGTGAGTAAATTTATTCACATGCATGTATTAACAGGATTGGGCCATTAGCTTGAATGGTACATGGCACAGGCTGGCTTCTATATGTAAGGCATTAGTCACATTTATAGTGCTTTATCAACAATAACCTGGTGCTCACTGTTCAAAGGGGGTAGGAGTTTGCAACGCTCTTTAGCGTCCACCTCACTCTCTGCCCAGTAAAGTCAATGGTACTTCAGTAGTATTAGTCAGGCCAATGCCGAGCATTTTTGACAAGTCCCACACATTTTTGGGGCTTAGATCACTTTCTTCTGAGCGTTTCTTGTGTCACTTAAGCTTTTTGTTTTTTACTCACAGAACACTCTAAATAGATGCATCTGACTCCACTCTCAGTGATGAGAGCCACAGAAGCATCAGGCTAGCTGCCTGTCAGTGGGCTTTCATATTAACAAGGCCAGCCACAGCACAGCACAACTCTGAAGCTGTGTGCTGCCAGGCTTGGGTGCAATTTGTCATAGGGGCTGGGTAAGCAAGATGAGCACGTTTTCAAGCAGGGCTTGTCAAGTTGAAAATCCAGTGAAAATTAAATTGGGACTAATTTACCAAGATTTTTTACCCAGACCCATGGGGATTTTTTTTCTTCTTCTATTGAGACATTTCTATCATGGGTAGCAAGAAAGGCTTAAATGTACATATCCTATTGCAAGGTGCCATGGAAGCTGGTTTATTTGGTGGCTAGTGTAAGATTAGATTCCAGGCACATCACAGGACCTCTTAAAATCTGTAATGTAGACAGAGCCTCAGTGTACACTCACAGGAGGGTTTTTTCCCCATTAGCACAGGAACACCCCCTCCCCAAAGACCTTAGCTATGTCAACAGAAGTCCTCTCCCCTGGCCATAGCTCCCAGCATAGATGCAGTTATGTTAATGAAGGGTGTGGTTGTTTCACACCCCGACTGAAGCAGCTGCAGCTATGCTGATATAATTTTTCAGTACAGACCAGGCCCCAGGACAGTCAAGACTAATCAACTGAAGTCCAATGCACGTTCAAGTGTATTAAATCCTGGTGTAGATGCTCTCATTCAGGAGTCAACGAGCCTCAGAGCATTGTTACAGGGACCTATCACAAGATGTGATGTACCTCAGCCACTGCATTAAATGCCCCAGTAACAACTAGGCACATGAAACCAGACACTCACTATGCTTTCAAGGGAATTCACCCAGAAAAAATAAGACCCTCCCCCCACATAAAAAAATCCTGTCACCTGTGGGCACTTTTCACAAGGTAAACAAACTGGCCGGGCTCACCAGGGGCTTTCCCTACAGAAGTGGTGACCCCAGTTTGAGAAACACTGAGCTAGCAGGTGCTGTGGCATTTGGAGCTTAGTAAGCTGAGTAATGTATCTGAGACTGTCAATTTTTCAGTGGCACTTGGATTTTAACTGACTGAAGCACTAAATGCTAAAGGAACTGCAAAGCACTGAGCAAAATTTGTAGGGCTGGGAGATGAGTGAAACAATACTATCAATTGGTAGTTAGCATGGAGTTAAGACAAAGAGAGACAACTGTGGTAGAAAGTTTAGCTTGCATTTCTCTAAGCAGCCTCTCATTGACAGGGAGAAAATAACAGAACTTAGTTTATGCACAACATGTATCAGGTGGCACATGACTAGGATTCATCACAGAATTTGGTCCAGTGGTTGGGTCATTAGTTACCCTGGCCCAGGCCAGGAACTGACAGTGCAATGTGAACACTGATCCATGCCCTGCCCCCCGCAATAGCACTGAGGAATATCAGAAAGACATGATGCTGACACTACACGTGCAGCAGTTTCTCTTGCTGCAGCCCTTTTTAAGAGTAATTCCCCCCCCCCATCACATTTATCATATCTCATGATGTAAAGAGGGTTAAGATAAAGGGAGGGGAGGGGACATAGTTTCAGAGTCTACATGAATCATAGACCTCTAATCAGTCAGTCCAAATTGCTTTGAATTTTTTGGGCATTCACCTTCTGCAACATGCCAGGGTTTGCTTGCTGCAAGTGATCAGCTGTATGACTAGGCCAGGCAGCAGTGCTTGGTGGGGATTGACATCCATTTTTTGCATTAATTTTTTAGTGACCAAAGCTGGACAATGGAGCCATTCTTAGGCCTATAGCCAAGAATAAAACTTAAGTTGGGGAGAGTGTGGCTATGACTGCATGGCTGATAATGCATTTTTTTAACTAACACACAAGTGCAAGGAAATAGGATTTCAATTCAGCTGCTCAACTCTCTTTTATTCAAACTTTTGACAAAGACTTGGGAGAAAAACCCCTTCAATCAAGGGCTCACACTATCTAAAGAATCCTCCGCTAAAGCATCACACTTGCTATCTCCCATTTTAGAACAGGACCAAAAATGTGTTTGTAAGCAGAGGGGGCAGCTGTGTTAGTCTATATCCACAAAAACAATAAGGAGCCTGGTGATACCTTAAAGACTAACATTTATTTGGGCATAAGCTTTTGTGGGTAAAAAACCCACTTCTTTGGCTGTATCTGAAGAAGTGGGATTTTTACCCACAAAAGCTTATGCCCAAATAAATGTTAGTCTTTAAGGTGTCACCAGATTCCTCATTTTTAAGCAGTTTAGACTGAATGTAAACTTAAGCTACACTGTGGTAATTGGCACTTTGGTGTATGATTTACTACCATTGTAATTATAGAAACCCATGCTGTTGTAAAGGTGATTTATAGCAGATGAGATCAGTCCTCATCTTGAACTGCAGTTCAGGATGAGGACTAAAGTGTATCCACATGAGGGAGCTGCTGCTTCACATAGTGGGTACATCTGAAGCTGCAACCCTTTCAAGGATAGACAAGCCCTTAGGCTTTCATTATTCATCACTGAGGTCACTTAATTTGACCACATGCTAAGTGGGGAAGAAGACAGCCAAAAGAAATGTGAATGGATAAAGGGGAGTGGTTGGCTATAGCCATTACTTGAAGTGTTAGGAAGTCCTTCTGTAGACCCCACCCCAGCCACACTGGGCATCTTAGGTAGTAAACTAGAAAATAGGTTGAGCCCAAAGAGGTCTATGACCCAGCCCAACACAACAGCTGCTTCAATGAGGACAGATTAAAGCCACCCACTCCAGAAGGGAAGGAGATAAGCAGCCCCTGGCAGTGCATGGAGCTAGGATCTCATTGCTTCTCTCCCTGAAAGGGCTGAAACAGTGTCAAGGAAGAACATAACTTTGCAGTGTGGGGGAAGGGTGCAAATCTAAGGTAACCACCTTCTCCCAGGAATAAAGCTGGTGATTATAGGCTAGATTGACAGGGGAGAGCAATGAGATGGGACAATAATAATTGGAGATCTACCAATCTCCTAGAACTGGAAGGGACCTTGAAAGGTCATCAAGTCCAGCCCCCTGCCTTCACTAGCAGGACCAATTTTTGCCCCAGATCCCTAAGTGGCCTCCTCAAGGATTGAACTCACAACCCTGGGTTTAGCAGGCTAATGCTCAAACCACTGAGCTATCCCTGCCCCCTGCACTAAACTGGAAGTTGAATGCATAACTACAAGATTGCCACTTACAGACTAAAGTAAGTGATTTACTTTTGTTGACAACCATAAGTCCATTGTGGGGAAAAGATTAAATTTTATTTCCATCACTGTTTACTGTAACAGCTCTATTCTGATCTAACAGCAACCTGCTCTGAAACACCCTAAACTGATCGCATGTAGCAGAAACCCTTTGAAGAGACTATTGTGATTGGAAAGGTATACCCAATCCTTCCACCTATCGCCAAGCTTGTTAACCGCAAGCTATTTTGGTTTAACAGTAATCACTCTAGGCTAGCTATATTCCTTTATTCAATCTGGACTGCCACAGGATGACAGGCAGAAAGCGCAAGGAACTGTTTTACTCTTGCATCCTAGTGAGGACCAGAGAAGCAATGGTCACATGCTCCAGGTCTGTCAAGTAGATGCATTGTTAGTGACAATCCTCCACCAAGGACTAACACCAAAATAAAGGCTGGGTACAGTATTGAAGGGGTTGTAAGGTATAACCCCAGCCCTGCATTCTTTACCCAAGTAGAAAGGTGGTCTCTATTGCCTCTCTCCAACACTTATTTTCCTGTCAAAACCTACTTCATATTTTCATTGGGAATATTTTAGCTAGTTCAAGTATATTCAGTGTTCCACCTATCAAGCCAGTTGTAAATCTACTTAATCCTATCACTGATCACTTATGCACTGCTGCTCAAAGTGAGAATACTGCTCCATGGTAGCTGTAGACAGTCCCTAAAGCAACACTGTAATTTTATATTAGTTGCATTCTCACAACCTCCCCTGTACACACATGCACTAGCTCAACATCTGCATTCTGGTGTTGTTACCGAGATCTTCTTCCCCTGCTTTAAGCTTGCTGTGCACAGTAAAGAAACCAAATATCCTTGCCTGATAAAGAAGCTCAGCCAATACTCCATATTAATAGCTTTAAATTCAGTTTTGCTTTATTGGGTTTTGATATCTCTTCCAGAGAGTTAATTACTTCAGTTTGTAGAACTGTGAGAGATGCAGAAGGTCCACTTCATTATGATGGCACTTCTTTGGACATTTCCCTTATTCACCTCAGACTGCTAGGCAGGCAGAAGTTTAGGAGCCTGCGCTTGCATTCCAGTGTCTCAAGTAGTGACTTGCATGAAGTCTATCTGAAGACAGTCTTAAGTTGCAGTGTACTAGGATCAGGCTATATTACCAACAAGTATAAAGGTCCTTGGGCACAAGACTTGCAGCAAGCTTACGGTAGGATTTCAGCTTAAGAAACACATTAGACCAACAGGCATTACCTAGAATGGGTTTAATGAGTTTTATTTTAGACAACCTACATGACAAGTTTTTTTTTAAAACAATGCCTCCACTCCAAATCAGGGTCAAAAATAAGTGAATAAAGCTCAAGATGGTATCAGTCCAGTTGGTAGACACTGCTGAGTCCTGGTGTTGTGTTGATGAGGAAAGAGCAGCAGCAAGTTATGATGACAAGTGATCCAAAATAGTTGCTCGGTTTTGTTACTGTAACAAGAATACAATGGTTATTTCAGGTTCAGCCATGCAATAGTGTCTCTAAACTCTGGATGTGTTCCCCAATTCAGTCTGAGCTGCCACATAATCAGGCAGACAGAAAGCACAAGGAAGTTCCTTTTGCATCACAGTGCAAACCCAGGAGCAGCAGGAGAATTGCTCAAGGTCTATCAGAGGATGCATAACATTTCTACAAGCTTTCAGAGCTACTGATGCTCTGAGCTTTCTAAAGATACCAAACATAACAACGGCCACCTAGATTTCTCCCCCCACCTCCACTGCTGGCACAGCAATGTGACTGGGTTCATCTTATGCCACCTCCTGAATACAAGTTCAGGTTCACAGGGGACAAGACTGATTAAGCTTTACAAAATATGGTACAAATCTGATAAAGTCAAGAGGAGCTGTGTGACAGTTTCAAGGTAGAGCATTCCAGGAGAACAAACAATTTTCCTGCTAGCCACCCCTGGAATCAATAGTGTTAGACTTTCAGTGCCCTGGTAGATTGGGAAAGTGATGCACAAAAGTTTCTGCTCAGCCCAAGTGGGGAAGATATTCCCATTGTTCACTACTTTATTCTAACAGTGTGAAAACTATATGTCCCTGAGAAATCAGAGCTGCAGGAGTTAACAGGCATAGTTAGCGCTGTATGAAATTTGTCTGATATCCTACAAGAGTAGGAAAAAAAAATTAGCTGGCCATCTTTAAAAACTCTTGCATACCAGAAAATTTACTTCAGTGCAAGTTTAATGCCTTGCACCTCGTTTTCCTGAATTAATATTGTTCACAGCCACTTTAACTGCAGTACTGGCCCCATCAAAGTAATCTAAAAGAAGGGATTTGCTGTGGCTGATTATAATCAAATACTAGCTTCACTGTAGGATCAAATTAATTCCATCCTGGATACTTTGCACTTCTAGAACTTGAAGTCATTTAACCTGCTTTGGCCAAGTTGTGTAATTCACTAAATTTGAGGCAAATTGAATTTGAATTGAATTGAACTTGAAAGGAAGGTGTGAGCCAAGTTGTACAGTTAAGAGTATAATGGGGGCTGCAGCAATCTTGAGTTTATGTACTGGAATGTAACCCAAGAAACCATATCACCTGCATTAGAGGTTTTATTTTGTCTTAAATACTGCCCTAGTATGTTAGGCAAGAACCACTACGATTACCAGAGGAAAGGATGGACTCTATATGGGGAACACCACACCATGAAAATACCACCACTGATCTGATTTGGTCTCTGTAGTGGGACCACCTCTTTGATAACAGATGCCTTCCAGTACTGTTTCAGTACAATTCAGTTTAATGCCAGAAGGGACTATTGGATAGATAGCCTCTGATACACAGGAGGTCAGACTATTAAATGTCACCAGCTACCCACTAGTATGGAGCCCGATAATCAGTGCTGTCACATCGACATTTTGACAGGTGATTCTAGTCCTAAAGCTACTCTGAATTAGTAACTTGCAATATAAATGTTGCAACAGTGGACATTTTATACACCAGGGAAGTTAGCCATGTGCTTAAATATGTTAATAAATTTGACTCAAGAACTCAGTACTTACACACTTCTCAGTTTCTAAACCATCCTTAAAGAAAATCATATATGGAGTTACTCCATCCTCACGGAAGTCCAGGAGAGCCACCATGCCATCTGGATTCATGTTCTCACCTACAAAGAACTTTGAAAAAGAATTGGTGTTACTACAATTATGAATGTACTATGAGGTAAAGACTAACTATGAGTAACCAAAATACTCTGTGGACAGTGTTTCGGAGGGGGAGGGGGAAAACAAAAACAAAACAAATCATCCAGATCTAGAAAGTTTTCTTGGGCAAGTGCCATCAACTTCTAATGAATCTAAGCCCATTTTGGAGGAGTTTTAGCTGTTATGATTAGAGCCTTCCAAATAAGTCAATGCAGTACTGTCTTTTAAAGCCAGTTTCAAGGCTTCCACTGCATGTTCAACAGCTGGGCAAAGCTGTGGTACTTAGACTGGTCAACTGTACTATTTCTATTCAGAGCCTTGTAGGCAGTGAAAGTCGAGTCAGGTCAACTCCATTCTGTTGCTCTTCAGGAAAGCTATGAGCAAGCACCACATTAGAGCCATTTATAAAGTATGACTAGACAGCCTGGAAAAAGGTAGATTGAAGGCGCCCCCAATCACCACACTTGCAGTAGTCAGGAGGTTCAGAGTCTATAAGGTATCTGCAATAGTAGGACAAATCTCAGTTGTATCCCTTTGTTTTAGGCTACAACAGTATAAAGCTATTGAAGCTTACCTGGTAATTTTTGAAGTTCGCAAGGATGTGTTTGACTTGTTCTGCAGCCCCCGTCATGAAAGGCTTTACTCTGTCTGGCTTGTGTTCCTCAAGTCTGGCTTTGATTCTAAAAAGAAAGAAAACAAGCTCTTAACTAGAATCTAACATCCATCAAAGATGTTCAGCAGACTGGGGTCACTTCATGCCAAAGGTGAAGTAGTTTACCTGCTGTTGCTGAACCAGCATTCCTAATACAGGTCTATCGCAACTTACACACATTTAACATGCACGATTTCAACTTTACACGTACAGCCAGAGTCAGGGGGCGTGGCCTCAAGATTTAATAGTTCTGGGGCACCAGCTGTGGCTGGGAGTCCCAGGGCCTTTAAATCATCCAGGGGGCTCCCAGCTGCAGAGGTGGCTGGTAGCTCCTGTGGCGAACTAAAGGACCCGAGGCTCCAGCCACCGTGGAGCTCCAGGAGCCCGGAGGAGCCCTTTAAATGCCGCCCCGGCCTGGCCACCAGAGCTGCAGGCGGGGTTTAAAGGGCTTGGGGATATAATTTTGACAATACGCGGTTTTCGCTTTACGCGATAACCGTGGAATGGAACCCCCACCTAAGATAAGACTTGCCTGTACCCACAGCTCCCTGTGTTGCCATCTGCAATGCAAAATGCTCTGGCTGCTAAAAAAGCTACTAACAGTACTTTCATGGATATGTGGAGAGTAGGCAGAGTTCCATAGCAGCAAGAGCACTGTTCCAAGCCAAAAAATATAAATATAAGGCCCAAGATGGGACTCCCAAGTTGGAGGGAGCACCTTTCACTTGGAGGGAAGAAAGCTATGAGTCTGAATGCTGGACAGTTGGATAATTAGATCAGAATTTATTCACATGCATAATTTCAGGCAATGAAACATTTTTTCTTGTGTCAAATTAAACAGCTTCCTGGAAATCTAGATTACAGTTTATAACACACAAGCATTTACCTACAAATATTCTAGCCTTACACTAGTTCTAGAATGCCTCTAATCTAAGGCAATGAGGCCTAATAAATGTTAGTGCATCAAGCCTTACTGTGTAGGGTAGAGGAAACATTCCTGTTTTATAAAGCCTGCAACACTCAACGGAACAGGAAGGCAAGGGTAAGACAAGACCTACACCGCATGAACAAGTCCTGTACCTTAGTTAAGACCATTGTCTGAAGTGCTCCCCTATACTCAATCCTCATGAGTCTGAAATGATGGCAAACTACTGGAGCACTAACAATGAGGAGTCCTTGTGGCACCTTAGAGACCAAAATTTATTTCGGCATACGCTTTTGTGGGCTAAAATCCACTTCATCAAATACACTGAAGTTATTAAAGTGTCAAACTGACCACACCACATATCAGCATCTATCGTGACTCTCACTTGCTTTTGGGAATATGCCACCTAAGGAGCTGACATTCGTGAGGCACCATTCACTGGGGAGTTCAAGGGTAACACCATTTTCACTTACGCTTTCATGTAGTCCTTGATATACTTCTTGTAGGACTCTTTTGTAAAGCTAGTTTCCTGAAGATGGTGATTCATTACTATATCAACACCAGTGATAACTGTGGGATCTGTTCCTTCTTCAATACCTTCAGAGGAGGCATTGCCACCAATTAAAGCATCAGCAATCTGACCTTCTGTCCTGGTGACCATCTAGATTTAAAGAGAACACCAAAAGCTTTAGAGAAAAGCTCCCCAGAATCAAATGATACTTACATTGTTTGGAAAAGCACTATCAACTCAGTTGTCAGTCAGTTCAGGAACTGCTCATTTTAAAGCTGAAGTGGACTATAGAACTACCCCATTATTTCACAACAGCAGCACTGAATTCTTCGACTGTCCTATCAGATAAGTAGGGCTAGGATTTCCATACAGATTAAAAATATCTGTCAGTACTAGTATACTATTTCTGTGCCAAGTCCTGATAAGAATGATAAACCACCACCAAAAGCTATGCAGACTATTCTCAGATATGTCAATCCTCTAGCTGGGGTATTCTAAGACATGCCAGCCACCTCAGTGGTTTGCTTCCCTTTAGTCACTAGCAACAGTGCAAGTTGTTAACCATTTCAGGAAAGGGCTAAAAACCATAGTTAACTGATCTGCTAGCAGGAGGGACCAAAATAAGGTGAGCTACCTTCAGCTGTGCTTGTCTCCAAGCTAACCCCTCCCCCTTGTTACTCTAAGATGGGATACCCTGGTGAGGGCCAACAGGGCTTGGCCAGAGCTGCCCCCACACCATAGCAGTTTCGCTCCTGAAACTGCCTGTTGTCCCCCAGCAGACCTGGGCAAACAGCTGATGCTAGGGGCCGGTGCCGATCACTTACCAGCCAGCCTGGGTGGTTACACCCGCGGAGAGGCTGGGCCCCTGGGGAGCAACAGGCCAGACACGGGCCGGGGGCTGGGGCCAGAGAGCCGCCCTGGGGGGAGAGGGGGGAAGCTCCGCGGCCTGCGTCCCGGGGAAGCGCTCGGGACCGGCGCGCGCCCCGGGCAGGGAGCAGAGTCCCCAGCAGCTGCCGGGACACGTGTCCCCAGCCCCGGGCGGGCCCTGCCCCGGTGACTCACCTTCCCCTCCACTTCCAAGCAGAGCCCGTCGGCGACCTCCCGGATGCTGTAGATATCGGAGAACATCTCATCCTCTGCGGGGAGAGCGCGGCGTCAGCCCGGCTCCAGCCCCCCCCGCAGCCCGCCCCCCCCCCCCCCCCGCCCCCCGCCCCGGCTCCGCCCCCCCCCCAGGCCCGCACCGCCCCCCCAGGCTCCAGCCCCGGCCCCGCACCTCCCCAGCAGCCCACACGCCCCCGGCTCCAGCCCCAGCCCCGCACCCCCAGCCCGGCCGCTCCTCCCCGCGGCCCAGGCGCCGCCCGGCCGCTCCCAGGCGGGCCCGGCCGCTCCTCCCCGCCGCAGAGCTCCGCATTCCCCGCCCGGCCTGCTCGTGCTCCGGGCCCTGGCGGCCCGGCCGGCCCCGCCCGCCCCCGGCGCTCACGGCTGATGCAGTCCCGGTAGATGATCATGGCGGCGGCGGCGCTGCTGGGCGGCGGCGGGGGGAGGGGGGTCGGCGGCGCGGCTCGATCTGTGCGCGGCGAGCGACCCGAGAGCGGGAGGGAGCGAGGCGGAAAGGGCCGAGTCAGCGGCTTCCAGAGCTCATATAGCGGGCACGTCCCTGGCGCGTCACCAATCCCTGCGCTCCTCGCAGCGCCGAAAAGAGTGACGTAGAACACACACCCTGGAGCGCGGCGCCACCTTGCGGCTGCCTGGCGTTGGCTACAGCGAGACGGGGAAGCCCCGCGCCGCAGTGCGCCTGCGCGGCTCCCTGACCCGGGGCGCCTCCAGGAGCGTTGCTGCCAGTGGCAAGGGGCAAAGCTGTCCCTGAGTTCAGGGGGCACGACCCAGCCCTGCCCCTCAGCGCTGCGCCCCGGGAAGGGACTCGGTGTTGGCACTGACAGCAGTGTGAGCCCTCCTGCATCCTGTGCTGCAGCAGCATCTCCCAGCTGGGGCTGCAGCTGCACGCTGAGCACCAGAACAACGAGGAGTCCCTGGGCACTTTAAGACTAACAGATTTATTTGGACATAAGCTTTCATGGGTAAAACTCCGCTTCTTCAGATGCATGGAGTGAAAACTACAGATACAGGCATTATTATACTGCAGCCGAGCAGCTCCAGCTAGCTGATGGCAGGTCACAAACTGTCTGGTGGCAAGTCAAATTTCATCCAAACCCACAAACATATAGTGAAAATAGTCACAATTTTTCATTGTTTCTTCCAGCCAGCTCCACTCAGCACCCAGGGCTACATGGGCCAGCCAATATATAAGATAGGTGTCAACCAGGCCTAAGTCACGGATACGTCACTCAGAGCTGTGAAAAGTTTCATGCCCAGTGCATTGTAGTTAGGTTGACCTACTCCCCACTGTAGATGTAGTAGAATTCTTAAGTTGAACTAGGTGATGCCATCCTCTCCAGGAGGTGGATTTACTATAGCAACAGAAAAGCCCCCTCTGTCAGCGTAGCAAGTTTCTGTGCTACAGAGGCATTGCTGCAGCTGTAGTGCTTGCACTGTAGACATACCCACAGAGGGAGAGAGAGCCAGTTTATATCTGCTAACAGGATGACCAGACTCCTTTGCCTGCCCCTGGGCAATAATCCCGCCTCCCCCGCTTTCTAGGGGGGCAGGCAGGGAATGAGAGTTATTGCTACTATTATTTATTTGTTAATTTTGTTTGTTTATTTATACAATGTCCCACCCCCAAAAGTCAGGTCCTTGCCCTGAGGAGTTTACACTCTAGGACCGCAAAGTAAGGAAAGAGCATTTTGCATTCAACTTTGCACTGGTATAAATGACTACACAAGTCACAGGACAGTGGAGAATTTTACTCCTTTATAATCAGGGCCGGCTCCAGCCCCCAGCGTGCCAAGCGCGCGCTTGGGGCGGTGTGCCGCAGGAGGTCCACCGGAGGGCGGCAGGCGGCTCTGGAGGACCTCCCACAGAGGTGCCTGCGGAGGGTCCGCTGGTCCCGCGGCTCCGGTGGACCTCCCGCAGGAGTGCCTGCGGAGGGTCCGTTGGTCCCGCGGCTTTGATGGAGCATCCGCAGGCGTGCCTGCGGGAGGTCCACCAGAGCCGTGGGACCGGCGACTGCCAGAGCACCCCCCGCGGCGTGCTGCCCTGCTTGGGGCAGCGCAATTCCTAGAGCCGCCCCTGTTTATAATGTAGTATGCAACTGGAAACATCACATTTGTACACTGCATATGTGTTGTAGACCTGAGGAAGAGCTCAGTGTAGCTTGAAAGCTTGTCTCTTTCACCAACAGAAGTTGGGCCAGTAAAAGATATTACCTCACCTAGGGTGACCAGACTGCAAATGTGAAAAATCAGGACAGGGGACCTGGGGTAATAGCAGCCTATATAAGAAAAAGACCCAAAAATCGGGACTGTCCCTATAAAATTGGGACATCTGGTCACCCAAACCTCACCTACCTTGTCTCTCTAATATCCTGGGACAGGGACCAACACAGCTACAACAACACTTCAAAAAACAATCAGATTAAAATCACAGGTGATAGATGACAGTTATTTTCTTACTCAGGAAGAGATACATTTTTAAGACATCACATGATTCCCATTCAATTGCATCATGCACTGACAACAAAGAACAACTATAGCTGTGACTCTGTAGGGTCTGCTCCCTGGAAAGAAAGTGATGTGGGCCTTGAGTATAGGAATTAGGGACTCTGAGATGGAGATGAGTGAGTTGAAAGACACAAGGGGATATTAAGACTGCAACCCTGAAGGAGCAGATGCAAATGAAACTATTTGTTGTTATACTAATATTGTATACTAGTGTTTTGGGAAGAAGTGGGGGAGTTGAAGGGAGAGATTTTAAAATGTAGCACATGTGAGAAAGCAATTAAAAATTTGAAGTCCAAAGTCCCAATTATCGCTAAACACACTCAGTGTATAGTTACACAGGGCTCAGGATCCAGTCTGGAGAGGTACTGAGTGCTCTCAATTCCCATGGAAGGTACTGGAAGTTGAGGGTGCAGAGCACCTCACAAGAATGAGCCTGTGTCCCTAGAAACTCTTTTTTCTCTACTGCTGAAACTCAGGGCTAAGACAGACTGTCACTTTGTAGCCCTGACTCTACGCTGTACATAAAATTGAAACATTGTAGCCTTAAGTGGGCATTTCAAACTTTTTACAGTGAGGAGTCATCAGGAGGTAAGTGGCTCGGTTTTTCCAGGTGCTGAACTACGTTAGCCAATGGGAATTGTGTGTGGTTAGCACCTCTGAAAATCAGATTACACCTCTACCCTGATATAACGCTGTCATCGGGAGCCAAAAAAATCTTACTGCATTATAGGTGAAACCGCATTATATTGAACTTGCTTTGATCTGCCGGAGTGCGCAGCCCGACCACCCAGAGCACTGCTTTACCGCATTATATCCAAATTTGTGTTATATCAGGTCGCGTTATATCAGGGTAGAGGTGTACTTGTTTGTTTGTTTGTTTGGGGTGTTTTAATTAAGCCTGCATAATCTAGTCTGTCTCTGTCCCTGTCAATCATTGGGGAATTTCAGATTGGCTCAAGTTCTGGACCCAATCTTCATAACTCACGTTTATCTCTACAATGAGCCAAGCCAGAATCCTGGATATAAAGATCCTGAAAGTTTTGAGAAATTTCAGATTTGGTTTCAATGTGACTTGGAAGAATTTCTAATCCAGGGATTGGCAACATTTGGCACGCGGCTCTCCAGGGTAAGCACCCTGGCGGGCCGGGCCGGGCCTGTTTGTTTACCTACCACATCCACAGGTTCGGCCTATCACGGCTCCCACTTGCCGCAGTTCAGTGTCCCAGGCCAATGGGGGCGGCGGGAAGCAGTGCGGGCTGTGGGATATGCTGGCTGCCGCTTCCCGCCGCCCCCATTGGCCTGGAGCAGCAAACTGTGGCCACTAGGAGCCGCGATCAGCCGAACCTGCGGACGCGGCAGGTAAACAAACTGGCCCGGCCCGCCAGGGTGCTTACCCTGGTGACCCACATGCCACAGGTTGCCGATCCCTGTTCTAATTTATTGATATATAAAAGATATTAGATAAAATATTAGATTTTAGATAAGCACCCAAGACAAAGGCTTCATTTATAAGGTATAATGAAGGCCTTTACCTCATAAACTGGAGTTTGCCTATCCTGCACTCTAGGCAAAGGTTACAGGAACAAATGTATGTATCTTTGTTCTACAGTTTATTTTCTTTCCGTTGCCTGCTTCCTTGTCTGCAGTACCATTAAGGTTACACTGAACAGTGGCATTAGGCCTGTGGCATGAGTCAAAACAATCATTGTTTTTATATTTTTGGAAGGGGTACTATCCTTCCCATGGCTGTCGGAGCCATGAGGGTTGTCTCATTTTTCCATCACTTTACACTGTAGACCCTAGAGACCCTGCATCACCCTCCTTTTTGACTAGGACAGCTGAATGCCACTTCAGACAGGGGTCTGTAGTCTTAGTACCTTTACTGGCATGCAGTGCTCACATCTACCTCATATAAACTGAGAATACTAACCAAACTTTTCCCCCCTGTAACCACTATCTCAATAAACTGTTGAATTTCACAGAGCTGAATGTTTTCATTATTTGAATATGCCATGGGATGGTAGGGGAAGGGAGTTGCAGCAGCGCCATGCTGCTGGAGGCCATTCTGAGCAGGCAAATGGCATTTGGGGATGGAGAGTATTTGCTGGGCACGACATATGGGGAAGGGGAAAGGAAAATAGGTAGGTGGGTATGTACTATCTGTGTTATGGGCTTGTAAACAGTTGAGGTCAAGGCTTTAGCATGAGACAGAAGCCAATTGGCTGGCTGGAGTGAGTGCCATTTTGAAAATGCATATGGCAGGGAGGAGGGGTTAAGCCTGAATGGACTGTGTGGGTCAAGGGACGGAGGACAGCTGGGGCTGCAGACCTGGAAAGGTTCCTTGCTCATATCTGCTAAAAATGGCTGCAGCCAGGGGCACCCAAAACAGAAGTTAGCACAGAGGTGTAGTTAATAATAAACTGTAACGATAGATACTTACATGATGAAAATAACAATAGGATCTGCTTCCTTGGTCCCAGCCTGGGTTTCTAGCTGGAGATTGGGCTTGCTTCCTACAAAGCCTCCCTCAGAGTCCCGAGTCCAAAGAGATCCTGGCTTTCTGGGGAGAGCTCTTCACTGCCCTCCTTGTGCTTCTCCTCCAATGACTCTTGCTGCTTATCCTTAGGAGGAGTTGCAAGGGAACTGCAGGGTTTGGTAGTGGTGTAATTGCAGAATATTCCATACAGCTCCTCAGAAAATGGCCAGCTTACATTTCTACTGCTGGAGTGTTTCCTGGTATCCCTGGTTTTATAGTAAGCTCTCCTGAGCTGTTTGGTCCTTATCCAGTACTGGTTGTCATCCCGGTTGTGATCACTCATGGCTCTCTGACTAGCAAGGTCCACAAGAACATCTTTCTGCTGGTGGCTGGCCTTATGAGCTTGCCATGCTCCAAGCGGCTGCTTGAGGTATGTTCTAAGGCTCCTGAAGCAATATCTCAGCAATGCTGATGTATTCAAATCCAGGGGCAAACAGACAAATTCTGGCCCCATGCCAGCTTTTAAACAGAGGTGGGAACATCCAGTCAACTTTACCCCAGAGCAGTGGAGGGCACAAAATCAGACAGGTCAGTTATGGACATCCAGGGCCAATCGGGGGGAGGGGGGGCAGGAGGGCCATTTGGCCTGGGCCTCAAGCTCAAAGGGGGCCTCAAATTTAGAAGCTTGTTAATTATTTGGCATTGGATAAGTTTCGCAACTTGTTTTTATGTGCATCCCTATCGGACCAAAATGTGACACTCTCTCTCAGTTTAGAGCTACAAATTTAAGCAAATAAAAGATGTGATTTGGTAAAAGACAATTTTTTTTGTTAACTGAGAGATTTTGTCATATTAAAGAGTAAAAAATGTTCATAAATATTAATAAAATATATCAGTTCAGATGGCACAAGATTAGACCATGTGTTGTCATTTTTAATTTTTATTATGCCTAGGGGCCTCAAAAGCTGGAAGTGGCCCAGGCCTCTCTGGACCTCTGAGAGGTTCTGTGGACATCTGCAAAGCAGTGTGGGATATCAGTTGGAGGTCTGACAAAGTACTGTGCAGCAACACTGCATATGCACAAATAATAGACTGCACTAACTCAATTTGCCCTGAATGTAGTAGACTTCAAATTATTCCAGGGTACACAATAAATGCAGAGTTAGTGAGCTCTGAGGAATTGTATTGTGTGTACATTTAAAAATACAATAGCCCATTGTAAGGTCAATGGGACTGAGGTATTGTGCAGGGCCCAAGTACTCTAACTGCTTGTCCACCCTTGGCATTGGGTAAGCGTCATACTTTGTGATGGCATAAACCATGCGGCAGTCTATACAAAATTGGACCATGACATCCACTTTGAGGATCAGACTATAGAGCTCCTCCATTCTATAGAGATTCCTCAGTAACTCCCATTCTCAGCATTGTCTACACCTCTTCTCTTATTGTGTCCCACATCCTTCTGGAAAGGGCAGGGGATTCTCCTTAACCAGCTGCTGTTTCCAGATAATGTTGTATTACATGTGTTCCATATGGCCTTGGCGAGAACACTGTAGTGACGTCTCAGATCATTTGAACCAATTGGATCTACTCATCTGGTGAAAGGGCCTTGCTTAACAGTACAGGTCCAGGTTCCAGGCAAGCAGCTACCTCGGGCCCTAGTTCAGGGTGTGATGATGTATGGAATATGGGTGACCATTTATAATATTATTAATACCAATATTATAAAATTGCAATAACCCTTACAAGATATGCCATGTAAGGTAGCAGTGGAAAAGTTATGATTTGCTAAATATGATAATCTTATTTGTATGTATGTTTCATCTTTGTATCATGAGTTATAAACGTGTGATATATTTGTATATCAAACTTGTGCTTTGTTTCTGGTAGGGCTGTCAATTAATCACAGTTAACTCACAAAACTTAAAAATATTAATCACGATTTAAAAAATTAATCATTATTAATCACACTGTTAAACAACAGAATACCAATTTAAATGTATTAAATATTTTTGGATGTTTTTCTACATTTTCAAATATATCAATTACAACACAGAATACAAAGTGTACAGTGCTCACTCATACACATACTGCAGTGCAATCTCTTTATCATGAAAGTGCAACTTAGGCCTGGGCTACACTAGGCGGGGTGGGGGTTCAAATTAAGATATGCAACTTCAGCTACGCTATTTGCATATCTTAGTTTGACTTACCTGGCCATCCTCACAGCGCCAAGTCGATTCCTGCGGCTCCCCCGTCGACTCTGCTTATTCCCCCTGTTGAGGTGGAGTACAGGTGTCGATTAGTGGATCGATTTATCACATCCAGACAAGACGCGATAAATCGATCCCCGATACATCGAACACTACCCGCCAATCCAGTGGGGAGTATAGACGTACCCAGGGGCGGCTCTACAAAGTAGGCTGCCCCAAGCAGCGCGGAGCGCTGCGCCGCCCTTCCCCAGTCCCGCGGCGGGTCCCCTCTTCCCGCGGCTCCGGCATCCTGGGGAGGGCGGCATTTGCTCGTGGTGCTCCCGCCGGAAGGCCTGCGGCGGGCCCACGGGAGCCCGGGACGAGCGGACCTGCCGCAGTCATGCCTGCGGGAGCTCAACCGGAGCCGCGGGAAGAGGGGACCCGCCGCAGGCATGACTGCGGCAGGTCCGCTCGTCCCGGGCTCCGGTGGACCTGCCGCAGGCATGCCGGCGGGAGCTCCACCGGAGCCAAATGACGCCCTCCCCAGGATGCCGCCCCAAGCGGGCGCTTGGCCCGCTGGTGCCTAGAGCCGCCCCTGGACGTACCCTTACAAATGTAGGGTTTTTTGTTACATAACTGCATGCAAAACCAAAACAATGCAAAACTTTAGAGCCTACAAATCCACTCAGTCCTACTTCTTGTTCAGCCAGTCACTAAGACAAGCAAGTCTGTTTACATTTATGGGAGATACTGCTGCCTGCTTCTTATTTACAATGTCACCTGAAAGTGAGAACAGGTGTTCGCATGGCACTGTTGTAGCTGGCATTGCAAGATATTTATGTTCTCACTTTCAAGTAACATTGTAAACAAGAAGCAGGCAGCATTATCTTCTGCAAATGTAAACAAACTTGTTTGTCTGAGCAATTGGCTGAACAAGAAGTAGGACTGAGTGGATTTGTAGGCTCTAAAGTTTTGCATTGCTGTATTTTTGAATGCAGGTTTTTTTGTACATAATTCTACCTTTGTAAGCTCAACTTTCATGATCAAGTGTATGCACTACAGTACTTGTATTAGGTGAACTGAAAAATATTATCTCTTTTGTACATTACAGTGCAAATATTTGTAATATCAATAAATACAAAGTATACAGTGCCTACTTTGTATTCTGTGTTGTAACTGAAATCAATATATTTGAAAATGTAGAAAACATCCAAAAACATTTAAATAAATGGTATTCTATTATTGTTTAACAGCGCGATTAATCGCACAATTATTTTTTTAAATTGCTTTACAGCCCTAGTTTCTGGGTGACAACCCCAGCCAGATTGGCATCAGCATTATTCATCCGGCTTAATGGCCCATCAAGAGCAATCACCTGTACAATGAACCAATTGAAAGAAACCTGGGTCTATACCTATGAGTTAGAGGGGATTCCAAGTACTTTTCCATGCCCATGGGCTGTGAGCTTCTGTTTGGGACAAAAGATGTAAAAGCCACAAGGGAAAAAGATATAAAAGGCAGCTGCATCTTCTCCATTTTGTCTTCAATCCAGCTTCTTACCTCTGAAGTAACTTCTCTACAAACTGAAGCTTTGAACAAAAGTCTGACAGACCCCTCCAAGCTTTGGATGTGTTCCAGAAAGACTCTACGAGCCAGCAAACTCACCTATGCTGCTAAGAACTTGATATATGGACTCTGAAGTCATATGTATGTATCTGATTGCTTTGACCTCTTCTCTTTCTTTTATAATAAAACCTTTAGTTTTATATACTAAAGGATTGGCTGGCAGTGTGGTATTTTGGATAAGATCCGAACTAATATTGATCTGGTAATGTGGCTGGCCCTTTGGGGATCAGATAGGGTGACCAGACAGCAAATGTGAAAAATCAGGTCAGGGTCAGGGTAATAGGAGCCTACACAAGAAAAAGACCCAAAAATTGGGACTGTCCCTATAAAATCGGGACATCTGGTCACCCTAGGATCAGAAGAACATTTTGTATAGTGAGTAGAGTTTTAAAGAACTCCTCACCGTACTGGAGCTATTTGCTGATTGGGAGCCAGAGAACTCGAATGCAATAAAGGGGGCTGTGTGTTTTTAGCTTCTTGATAACCAGGAATCAGGAGCACAGTTTGTGACTGGTTGCTGAATCTAACTACAGTGTTAAACACCAGTTTTGGGAGAATCTGCTCTCCTTTTGCAGCCTGCCCTGACCTTGACATTTTCAGCGTGGGCTACCATAGGCACCTCAGGTCACAGGGGGCTCACCAGCCAAGGATCTGTCAGGAGAGATTCCTGGGTGTTCCATGGCATGAGAAAATTTATATGGTAGACCTTAATCTCTTTCCTTTTGCCAGGTAACTAGATCTCATAATCTACCAGGTCTGTTTGTCTAAAAGTATCATGTTGTAGCCAATTATTGTAGTTTATTGTTCATTTATTGTGTGGTTATGATTAACATGTTATGTCATCTATAATCATTGTATGTTAAACGTTGCACGATTATAGAAGTGTAAGATCAGTATGTAGAGAGAATAATCATTGTGATGGGTTGTCACCCCACAGGGTGCAGTCTGGGAGCCATGGGAACCATTGTTTCCCCTAACCCACCAGCTGGGCAGGCCTCTCTCACACACTGCTTTGCTGGTGATTCAGCCAGCCTCTGTTGTCACCCATTACGACAGCAGGTGATGCCACACACCCAACTGAGCTGCCTGAGTGCTTTACCTAAGCCATTCAAAGGGTCTGTCTACACTATGTAATTAGATCGATTTTATACAGTCGATTGCGTATGTCCACACTAAGCGCATTAAGTCAGCTGAGTGCGTCCTCACTACCGTGGCTAGCATAAACTTTTTTATTAGGTCTTAAGCCCACACCCCCACATATATGCTGTAGCGGTAGGGTTAGAGCATTCCAAACATTTATATTTACCCAACATCTGAAATGGTTTCAAGGAATCAGCAACCAGCCTTCCAGGAGCCCTCCTTCCGTCCAGTTGCTGGAAGTTTAGGGGCCAGATCCTTGCCCAAAGACAAGCTTCCTCAAACTGCTTCAAAGTGTATCCTTTTGTGTAATCTTTTATAGCGAACTTAACAAAGCACATAACTCATGGTGACTTCTAGTGAGTTACCATAGTAACCCCTAATTTCAGCAGATTACTCATTATCCCTTTGTCATGGGGCTCATTGTGTTGAGTGGGGCCACCCCTGTGGGCAGTGCAGGGTTGAGACACCCTGTCACACAGTCGTTGGGATTCCCTATTGAGTCAAATGATTGGGATCAGGGAACTCAGGCCCCTGGCGGGACTGAGTAACCGAGCAGTCCATAGCCCCTGGGGCAGGGAACGGCAGAGCAAATGCTCAGTCTATAGCCTTCTAGGCTGGGGCAAACAAAAGCAGTTTGGAGGCTCAGACCCTCTGGGCAGTTCACCTTACACTGCTTAATGAAGGTGCTAGCTGTAGACCAAGTTGCCACTGTGCAAATTTCCAAAGTGGACACAGCTGCTCATTCAGCCCATGAGGTAGCTAGGGCTTTTCTAGAGTGCACCTTGATCGCTTCTAGGACAGGAGCCTCTGATGCTTTGTAGGCTTCCCCAATGCAAATAAACATCTGTAACCCCTGGGGTGGGACAGAGCAAATGCTCAGTCTGTAGCCGGGGTCCCCAGTAGCTACGCCTAGTGGCAAGTGGGGGAGGGGAACCCAGGCCCACCCTACTCTACTGGGTTCTGACCCAGGGCCCTCTGAAGCCAGTAAATTCCTAGTTAAGGATTCAGACTTCCGCTCCTAACACATCCCCTGGCTCACTTCCTACCAAAACGCCAATCTCGGTATTGAACCCTGGGCACTCAGGTTTGAAAATTTTGTTCCCCTCCCCCAAAAGAAAAGAGGGGCATGGGTTAGTAGTCAGTGCATGGACCTCAGAACCAGCAACTCCTGTGTTCTAGTTCCTTCTCTAATATTGTCTTTCCTCTATGACTTTGGGTGCCTAAAGCTTGGCTCCTAAATCTCTATTTAGGTACCTAAATGAAAGTGGCCTGATTTTCAGAAGTGTTGAGCAGCTGCAGCTCCCACTAATGTCACCTAGTCAAACTTAAGGCACCCAAGCTTGGAAATTTTGGCTTTAATCATTTTGTATCAGTTTCCACACTTGCAAAATGACAACAATTCTTCCCTCCCTCAAAGGAATATGGTGAGGGCCCATTATTAACAATTCAGAAATACAATATAAGCAAAACCATATTCTTAAAGCATTGAGGAAGACGAGTGAGTGGTTATAAAAGGAAGCAAGACTTCTATTTCTCCAGACTTGAACCCAACCAGAGAGATGTGAAGGAGAGCAGACACCTCTGAAAATACTGTAGTTTCTTTTCATTATCCAGGCAATTTATGAGTCATGTAAAATAGAACTACATGTGTTTTCCAGGACTTTATCTCAGCCAAATGCTAGCCTGAACAATTGAAGACAGACTGGATACTTATGCCTGTGCTTAATTTACTACAGTGAGTAGTTCCTTTGAAAGTGTTCATCAGCTCAGAGTCTAACCCTCAAAAGTATGATAAAAATCTAACATGATTCCTCTCTTTAACTTAATACTAAAGGCTTTTTTCACTGTCCTATGCCATTCATTAATATACAGCATCCACTAGAAAAAATTGTAACTATGATATGCTCAATTTATTCACTTCAGTACTGTCATCCTCACTGCACACATAAAAGAACTAAAAATTACATTGAAATGCACAATCTTAACTCCAATATGTTAATTTCTTGTTTTGCTATTGTGACAAAGTTCCTCTTTTACCTTGGTGGGTCCTGCACTTATTGGCAGATTTGCACACCTCAGTGATCTTCCCTTCTGGTGGAACCCACAGTCTGGGTCAACTCCTCCTGTGTCTGATCAGGAGTTGGGAGGTTTGGGGGAAACCCAGGCCCACCCTCTACTCCGGGTTCCAGCCCAGGGCCCTGTGGATTGCAGCTGTCTATAGTGCCTCCTGTGACAGCTGCATGACAGCTACACCTCCCTGGGCTACTTCCCCATGGCCTCCTCCAAACACCTTCTTTATCCTCACCACAGGACCTTCCTCCTGGCATCTGATAACGCTTGTACTCCTTAGTCCTCCAGCAGCACTCCCACTCCTTGCGCCTCTTGCTCCCAGCTCCTCACACACCCACCACAAACTGAAGTGAGCTCCTTTTTAAACCCAGGTGCCCTGATTAGCCTGCTTTGATTGGCTGCAGGTGTTCTAATCAGCCTGTCTGCCTTAATTGGTTCTAGCAGGTTCCTGATTACTCTAGTGCAGCCCCTGCTCTGGTCACTCAGGGAACAGAAAACTACTCTTCCAGTGACCAGTATATTTGCCCTCTACCAGACTCCTGTACCCCACTGGTCTGGGTCTGTCACACTATATAGCATACTATAAATGTACATATGAACTGTATTTGTATACTGTGTTCTGTAGCAATGTGCATTGTGTACTTGATCTGATTACTTTAAAGTTTTAATGAAAATATATCCTAGACATTTGTCTACCTGATACAGTAAGGAATGTTGAGTGTGTAATTAGCTCTATATTGTTTTCCTGTCTGTATATGGTATAATTGTAATATTAAGATTAGACATACTGTTAAATTATTAGGTATTGTAGCTTGCAAGGTAAGAGTTAAGATTGTGCAATCCAGATGATTTCTCAGTTGTTTAATATATTCAATGGGAGGTTACAGTATTACTTAATTTTAATTAAGATGATAATATAAGAACATAAGAATGGCCACCCTGGGTCAGACCAATTGTCCATCTAGCTCAGTATCCTGTCTTCCAACAGTGGCTGGTGCCAGATGTTTGAGAGAGAATGAATATAACAGTGCAATTTATCAAGTGATAAGTCACAAGAGTGAAATTCCTGCAAGCTGCATGGTAACTTTTTAAAAACACCATAACAGAGTCTCAAATTAAATGCATACCCCCAAATTAAAAGGAATAGTGAGTGGACCAAAAAAATGCCACTGTGGCTAAACAGAGTAAAAGATAAGGTGACCGGATGTCCTGATTTTATAGGGACAGTCCTAATTTTGGGGGCTTTTTCTTATATAGGCACCTATTACTCCCTACTCCCTGTCCCGATTTTTCACACTTTCTGTCTGGTCACTCTTATAAAAGAAGGGGTTAGAGACAAAAAGGCAGCTGTTAAAAAATGGAAGTCAAATCCTACTGAAGAAGATAGAAAGGAGCATAAACTCTGGCAGGTCAAGTTTAGAAGTATAATTAGGCAGGACAAAAAAGAATGTAAAGAACAACTAGCAAAAGACACAAAAAATAAATGTGACCGGGATCCCATGGGAGCCACACTGAGGTTACTCAATTAGGGTGAACTGCAAAGAATGGGGCAGACAAGCCCAATGCTGGTGGATATTCCAATACTTAGATTTACCAAGCCAGCACAAAACAGCTTCTATAATACCTTACCCAGAAGCCTACAACACAGTTCCCTTAAAACAACCCAGTCTCAAGCCTCCACCCAGACACCCAAGTCAAATATGATGAGGATTACTGAAAATCTTATTCATCATATAAGAAAGTTCTACCAATCCCAAAGGATCAGACACATTACCTCCCAGATTAATGACTATTCCAGATTTTACCCAAATACATGCTTTCAGCCAATCCTTATTAACTAAACGGAAATATATTAAAAAAGAAAAGAGAGAGTGTATTGGTTAAAAGATCAATATACATACAGACATGAGAACAGTTCTGAAATTGGATTCATAGTGGAGATGGTGAGCTTTGTAGCTGCAAAAAGTTCTTTCAGAATTACTCCATAGGTTATAGTTCAATGTCCATATTCAGGGTGATCCAGATAGGACTGGAGATCTCAGTTTTATGACTTAAGCTTCCCCTGCATGAAGCATCAAGCAGATCTGAGATAAAAAGGATCAGGACCGAAGACATCGTTGCATAGTTCCAGGCCTTCTTTTGACAGCTCAGAGTCCTTAGGAGAACAATAGACAATCAAGGAGACTTTGAAATAGATGTATTTCCTAAGCATCACCAGTAATTAGCTACAGGGATTAACATAAGGTAATTGCCTATTTTCCACCATTCGCAGGTTATTTGCTATACATTTCGAAGAGAGATTAATACAATATCACTATGTTTACAGTTCATTTAAATGTTAATATTTCCTTTTGAGCTCTGAATTAACAGAATATAGCATAGATAGGGACTGCTCGATTACATTGTTAACCTCTAACCATATATGTGTAATCACACAAAACACAAACATTATCTACCAGTATGTCCCTAAAAGTTGAATCTGGGTCATTTATTCTGCAGAATGCTTAACCCTTTCTAGCCACGTATTACACTTTGTATAAGGTTTGTTGCAATTATATAACCGTGGTAGCAACAATGATTTGCATGGTCATATGCTAATCAGATAACGCCATATTAACAGCAACATTTTTTTAAATACATAAAATCCAGGAAGGCTACCAAACAATTGGTAGACCACTGGATGGTTGAGATGCTAAAGAAGCACTTATGGAAGATAAGACCATTGAGGAGAAGTTGAATTAATTCTTTGCATCAGTCTTCACTGCAGAGGATGTGAGGGAGATTCCCACAACTGAGCCATTTTTTTTCAGGTTACTGTCGCAATCTGATACGAAGTTATGGCTTTAAATGGCCAATTGTCGGTCCACGGCCATCTTGTCCTGTTAAAAGGACAGGACTGCCTCCATCTTGGATATAGGAGAGGGCAGAGACTCAATCCTGCCCAGCAACACTGGCTGTGTATGTTCTCCTGTGGTTTTTGTTATTTTTCTCCTCTCTCCTGCTGGGCCATCTAAAGGTCAGGCTAGTTCTGTGTGTGAAGGCCTGATTCTGCCCGGCAACCTGTTTTTTGGGCCGGTCGTCTGGAGGTCAGGTTAATTCTGCCCAGCGACTCACTTTTCCGCTCTTTTTGGACCCAGTCATCTAAGGGTCGAGCTTGTTTACTTGTCAACTCCAGTGTGCCGTGTGCAAATCCTGCTAACGTGGGGTGGCAACAGCTCGAAGCCTGGAGGGAGGAGGGACCAGGGAGCCAATCAGATACTGACACGAGGGAGTGAGACCTCTTAATAAAACTAGGTTTCCCCCCAATATTGGGTGTGGAGCATCCGCGTGTTAGCTGAAGGACCTGATCAGCCTTTCGGCCAGGATCTCCTCCCGGTAAAGCGCGCTCGTGTCGTATCGTTTGGATTCGTTGTCGTTTGGACCCGATCCCTGTCAGCTCGTCATGCTTCTGGTGTCTGTTCTGCTGGTCAGCTGCGCCTGGAGTGCGGTATTTGTTTTTTGATATCTGACAGTTAGCCTCTTATTTTTTCCCCTCCCTAACTCGGTACCAAGTATCTACTCAGGATATCAGGATTGTATTAATGAGCTCAGAATTGCACAATTGCTTAGCTAGCTTGTATAGTTGTTCCAGTTGTTAGTAAATTGTTAATTGCAAACTGTTTTATGTGTGTGAATCACTGCTCTGTCTTTGTCCGAAGTGCATGAATCTGGGAGCTGTCTCCACCTGGAGATTAGCAGACCAAGGGGTTCCCATCCCCGCGGTCTGAGTGAGTGGAATCTGCCCAGCTGCAGCCGCACCACACTCTGGGTTACCCTTAGTGTGAAAGCAAGGGTGGCTGAGGCAGTGGCCCGTGGGTCTCTGTTCTGTGTTGCACCGGCTACCGCCCTGACGAACCCGATTCCTATCTTGTAAGATTGGTGTGTCTGCCTATTTGGTGTGGTGTGGTGAGCAGTATAAAGTGTATTATTACTGTGTTTTGGGGTGTGTTTGTAATTTTGATACCATCCCAGCCAAAGTTGCCTACTCTCCCGGCCCAAGTTGTAATCATCCCCCAAATAAACGCAGCCACTTGGCTTTTCACTGTTATTCTGGTCCTGCCTGTTTTTCCTCACTCAATACTAAGCTTAACGGACTGCAATCTATTTCGGACAGTTACAAAGCTGAGGAACTGAGGTTTTGGAACAAATTGATAAATTAAACAATAATAAGTCACCAGGACCAGATGGTATTCACCCAAGAGTTCTGAAGGAGTTCAAATTGAAATTGCAGAACTAATAATTGTGGTATGTAACCTATCACTTAAATCAGCTTTGTACCAGATAGCTGCAGGATAGCTAATGTGACACCAATTTTTAAAAAAGGCTCCAGAGACAAGTCTGGCAATTACAGTCCTGAAAGCCTAACTTCAGTATCAGGCAACTTGGTTGAAACTATAGTGAAGAACAGAATTATTAAAAAAATAGAATCTCAAGGTTGGAAGGGACCTCAGGAGATCATCTAGTCTAACCCCCTGCCCAAAGCAGGCTAAATCCCCAGACAGATTTTTTTTTCTTTTTTACCCTGTTTCCTAAATGGCCCCCTTGAGGACTGAACTCATAAGTCTGGGTTTAATAGGCCTATACTCAAACCACTGAGCTATCCCTCCCCCTGTCTTATGTATAAGGCATATAGATGAACATGATTTGTTGGGGAAGAGTCAACATGACTTTTGTAAAGGGAAATCATGCCTCACCAATGTATTAGAATTCTTTGAGGGGGGGGTCAACAAACGTGGACAAGGGTGATCCAGTAGATATAGTGTACTTGAATTTTCAGAAAGCCTTTGACAAGGTCCTTCACCAAAGGCTCTTAAGCAAACTAAGCAGTCAAGGGATAAGAGGCAAAATCCTCTCATGGATCAGTAACTGGTTAAAAGACTGGAATCAAGGAGTAGGAATAAATGGTCAGTTTTCAGAATGCAGAGAGGTAAATAGCACAGGGATGTGTTCTGGGACCAGCACAGTTCAATATATTCATAAATGATCTGGAAAAGGGGGTAAAAAGTGAAGTGGCAAAATTTGCAGATACAAAATTACTCAAGATAGTTAAGTCCAAAGCAGATGACAAAGAGTTACAAAGGGATCTCGCAAAACTTGGTGACTAGGCAACAAAATGGCAGATGAAATTCAATATTTATAAATGCAAAGTAATGCACAATGGAAAACATAATCTCAACTGTACATACAAAATGATGGGGTATAAAATTAGCCCTTACTACTCAAGAAAGAGATCTTGGAGTCATTGAGGATAGTTCTCAGAAAACATCTGTTCAGTGTGCAGCGGCAGTCAAAAAAGCTAATAGAATGTTAGGAACCATTAGGAAAGGGATAGATAATAAGACAGAAAATATCAGAATGCCACTATATAAATGGATGGTACTTTCACACCTGGAATACTGTGTGCAGTTCTGGTCACCTCATCTCAAAAAAGAGTTATTAGAAATGGAAAAGGTACAGAGAAGCGCAACAAAAATGACTATGGGTATGGAAGAGCTTCCACGTGGGTGGTGGATGAAGCTTCCCCTTGGGGAGGCTAGCCCCCTGCCCCACCTCTTCTGGCCAAGGCCCCACCTCTTCCAGCCAGGGCCACACCTCCACTTGCTGCTCTCAGCCCCCCAGTGGCTCTTGCCAGGGCGGGGTGGGGCTGGGAGCTCGGCCCCTCCCCCTCCTGGCCGGGGGGGGGCCTGAGAGCTGGGTTGGGGCCACGGGAGGGGGGGGTCTGAGAGCTCAGCCCCGGCCCGAGTCAAGTTCTCAGCCTTGGCCAGGACTGTGGTGGAGCCCTCGGCCTTGGCTGGAGCTCTGAGCCTGGAGCCCCTCCCCTATTCTGCCCTTTCCCCTGCAGCCCCACCCCTCTTCCCCCTGAGATCCCACCACCTGCTGTGGTTCTGAGATCGGAAAAGCTCTGTGCCCCCGGGCCCGTGGCGGGAGGAGATTTTTCTGGTGCCCCCAAATATGCGCCCCCCCCCAGCAATGTGAGGTTTGGGGAAGCTTAGCCTCCTGCTGCCTCCATTATGCTCCACCCATGAGCTTCCATATGAAGAGGTTAAAAAGACTGGGACTGTTCAGCTTGGAAAAGAGATGACCACTTTCTCCACACCATTCGTGATTGTTTAGACCTCTATTGTATCCCCTTTAGTTGTCTTTTTTCTAAGCTGAACAGTCCCAGACTTTTAAATCTCTCCTTATGGCAGCTGTTCCATATCCCTAATCATTTTTGTTGCCCTTCTCTGTACTTTTGGACTAATGCTTAATGGACTAATGGTTGAGGATTCTCATTTCATTCTGTGTAAATGTTGTTTTAATGTATGATTTCCTAGCTTGTCCATGTTTGCTTTGTAAGGAAACACACTTGAGCTTGCTTAACACTAAGCATGGTCTACTATTATATGACATCTTACTATCTCTGAACTGTAACAACTGCATTAGCTGATGTAATGCTAAACATGGCTTGTGTTGGTCAGTATTGACAGCAAAACCTTGTTCAGCATTGTGTCAGCTAATCTGTTAAGACACTAAAAACTCCTCGTTGTTTTTGTGGATACAGACTAACACGGCTACCCCTCTGATACCTGTTAAGACACTGTAAATTTTTACTGTATAGACAAGGTCTAAGTTAACAAAGTTGTGTGTGGGAATTACGCAGTTAACTTGAAATGAAACAAATTAAAATGAGAGACAAACACAGAAACATCTTTACAGAATCCTATATTTGCTCTGCAAACAGAGGCAAAAATCTTTGTAAACTTCACTAATACTTTCCACAAATTTCTTGTGACCTTTGTTTGTATTTTTTGTTTGGTTATTATCAGCAATAACCAACACATTAATCAATTAATGTAAGCACTGAGGTGTAAAGCAGAAAACAAGAAGCTTATTTTGAATGTACCAGTACAGAGTGTGCCAAAATAAAGTCAAACTATTTGAGCTGGCTTCAGTCTCTGGTCAGGAGAGGCGTTTTGGAATCAGGTTTTAGAATTGGCACAAAGTCAATCTGTCATGTGCTACACAGGGAAAAGTTCAAGTTTTAAACATGATTTTGAAATGCAAGGGAACAGCAGAACTCAGATTTACTCCTGAGAGATGAGAATTATTGTATAATGTTTCATTTTATACCTGTCCCACAGAGCTGTTGACTGTCCCTTGAGTCCTGAACCTTTCAATATTAATGTTCTGAAGCACTTTTTCAAGTCTTAGGGCTCTCTGTGTGAAACATTCAGCTATATCTGATAAAAAGAGTTTAGGAGACTGGAAGAATTATAGGGCCAATGGCAAAAATTTCCATGTAAGCTTGAGAAGATTTTAAAATTGAGCCATACTTACAGGGGCTGCTCTACATATTCGGCCGCCCCAAGCAGTCATGCGCGGGAGGCGCCCCGGAGCCCCGGGAGCAGCGGACCTCCCGCGGGCTTGACTGGTGAGGGTCCGCTAGTCGCGTGGCTCAGCTGGACCTCCCGCAGCTGCGGGCGGTTCGCTGGTCCGGCGGCTGCGGTTGAGCCGACCCGCGCGACCAGCGAACCGTCCGCAGTGACGCCTGCGGGAGGTCCACTGGAGCTGCGGGAGGAGCGCCCCCTCCGCAGTCATGCCTGCGGCAGGTCCGGTCGTCCCGGGGCTCCGGTGGACCTCCCGCAGGCGTCACTGCGGCAGGTCCACCGGCCCAATCTGCCGCCCCTGCCGGCAAGTGCCGCCCCACGCGTGTGCTTGTCGCGCTGGCGTTTGGAGCCGGCCCTACATACTTAGGCCTGCTGTACAAATTGGCCACATAATTCAACATTGGTGCAACTCCATGAGTTTTACACTGTCTTCTAATGTAATTTAGTCTTTGTCTAGATTGCCTAGGATAAAAGGTGTGTTAGGTTGTGGTAGCTAATGTGTTCTAAAATTCTAGTGTAGACAAGGCAGTTTATACTTCACTCAACCATCTTAGCATATCTTAGAGCTTTAACTTGATCAGCTTGGTACATGTTACTGTCTACATTGCCTGTCATCTCCAGACTTTCAGAACATGTTTGTTAGAATGGTGATAGCTAACACCTTATAGAAAAACACCTTTAAATCCTACTCTACATAAAACCTGAGAGTAGCGAATTGCAGGTCCCAATTTTGCCAGTTTAGATGCAGTCGTAATAAATAAAATGGTGATGGCAGTTTCCCTCAAACAAAGAACAGAGGGGAAGGGGAAACAACTATTTAATGAAGCTAGTGTCTAAATTAGCAGAGTCCAGAGTCTGATTTCACCATTATTGTACATGTACAGGACAATGTAAATACTTCAGAACCTGATGAATTCACTTTGGACTTGCTAGAAAAATAGAGAGAGAAGATAGTGGATGCGGAGAGAAGAAACTGGAGGTTGTTTCATAGGAAGTAGAAGAGAAAGCTAGTATAGTTCTTCAGTCTGATTAAACAGATTTTGGAAGGGAACTTTGTTCTATAAAAGTGTGAGAATATTTTGATTGCTGCTTATGCAAAAGAACAAACTAAAAACCTGTGGCACTGGAGGGCAGAATGACCTAGGCCATAATGTTCATCTATTATTGGCATGTATTCTGATTTGGACGTGTGTCAAACCTTTCCTGTAAAGGAGAAGCAAAACTACATTAACACTAGAGTTCCATCTACTTAATCTTTAACAGGTCCTGCTACACCTAGGAGTTTTTCTTTGGAGGTATCCAATTACTGTTCCAAACTTTGCCTTGCCTTACTTTTCTTGCGCAATCTGACGGGCATCACAGCACAAAGTGGGATTGCTAGAGGGGCTACATTAGGTTAAGTAAATTCTTAAAAACATTTCATGGCTAGTGTCCAATACAATCTTTGGGCTATGTTTATATGTCTTTCACGCTGAACTCATCTGACAAGTGGCATCTTGTGATCTGGTGTCCACCCCTCACAGAAGTAGAAGGGGTTAATAGAGGCCAGACGGGCCAGTTAACCTGGTCGACTGAATGCTGAGGGGAAAGTCCTAATGCAGGAACAGGCGGGGCCTTTATAAAGCCAGGTAGAGTGGAGGACCCCGCTCCAGGAGCCCCGAAAAACTCTCATGGGGGCCCCTGTGGGGCTTGGGGCAAATTGCCCCACTTGCCCCACCCCCCAGGGCGGCCCTGATATTTTATGTAGCCTATCTATTTTGATAAGCTCTTCAGGGCAGGTGTTGTGTTTTGCAGAGAGCAGAGCACTTAGCACATAAACATAATAAAAGCAGTGGACTCAAAGGCTGTGCAGAATCCAGCAGAAGTTCAGCTTGTGTTAGAGCCTCCAGGTTTGGTCCAGTCTCCCATAAAAGTTACAGATACTGCAAAAACCAAAAGTTGAACACCCTCAAGGAGGTGTCATAGCATCTGCTATTTCCTGTTCTCCAAATGAGTGCACGGGGGGTCTGATGATCATACTGGGAATGAGAATCTACAGGGCTAGGACCGAGGTCTGCTGGCTCCATGGTGACTGTTGTCTCCATGCTTCACCTGGTAAAGCACTGATCGATGGGCTGTAGGCCCAAGAGCCACTGGATGTGTTGGCCACAAATGGCCTGATTGGCAGTGCTCCTGGGGTCCCTGATTGGTCCAGGCACGCTACTTCAGCCTGGAGGGTACACCAGGAAGTTGTCCATTGCAATTAGGTGGATCCTCAACAGGCTGCTGTGATGGATCCTGCTCCTTTGCCTTGCTGCTGGTTCCTGGCTTCTGACCCTCTCAGCTATGGTTCCTGAGCCTCTGGCTCTGACCCTTGGGTCTGGTCCTAGGCCCCTGACTCTGGTTCCTCCCATTAGGCCCGTCTGCCCACACTCCAGCTGTGATACTGGGTCTCGTGAGAGATGGCATCACAGTGTTTCTACAATCCCAGTTTGTTTGGCATAATCAGGTTGGGATGTCAGGCTACATTTCCTGGTTTTTGATCCCATGGCAGGCTGGTGACTGTCTCTCCCCCTCACACATAGTATAGCATGCTGAGTTATGTCTATGCTGCAGCGCACAGTGAGCCTTCCAGCCCAGGTAGACAAACTCATGTTAGCTCAGATTGCACTAGCACACTAAAAAAAGTAGCGTGAATGTTGTGGCTCAGGTAGCAGCTTAGGTTGCTAGCCTGAATCTCCACTGGAGCTGCGAAGTCCACACTGCTATTTTTAGCACACTATCTCGAGCTGAGCTAGTGTGAGTTTGTCTGCCTGGGCTGGGAGGCTTGCTCCCAGCTGCACTGAAGACCATACCTTTGTGGTGTTTGCATTCTTGGCTCATTAATGAGTGCCAGGATTGTGCTCCCTCCCTCTCTGGCTTGGTCTCCTACTCTGCATCTGGAATTTCTTTAGGAATTTCAGCTTGGCTTCCAATCACCTTCCTAAGCAGTTTGCGGAATCAACAACATTTTGATTCTAAGGCTGCCAGAGGTATTAGTGCCCTGGTTCTTAAGTTGGGGTCCGGGGCTCCCTGGGGGATTGCGAGCAGACTTCAGGGGGTCTGCTAAGGGCCAGGCTTAAGCCCCAGGTGGCAGGGCTTGGGCTTCAGCCCTGCCACGTGGGGCTGTGGGAGGAAGTGCCACCTCCATCCCCTGACTCACCTCAGGCCACCCAGCCTGTCTGGGTTGGGGGCTAAGTTCCCGGTAAGCTGTGCGGCCACGCAGCAGCCTATTGAGCGCCGCGCAGGCACTCAAGGAACCTGCCTGGCTGAAACGTGCCACATCTGGGGGAGAGGTGCCCCTCCACTGGCCCAAACCTAGCCCACAGCCAGGGTAGGGGCACCCCTCCACCAGCCGAACCCAGCCCCAGCCCAGACCTGCTGTGCCGGAGCACCTCTTCCCCCCAGCCCAGGTGCTGCTCCCTCTCCCTGCCATAGCCCCGGGCAGCCTGAACCCCAAACCCCTCATTCCCAGCCCCATCCCAGAGCCTGCACCCCCAGCCAGAGCCCTCACCCCCAGTACCTCAACCCTCTGCCTCAGCCCTGAGCGCCTCATCCCCAGCCCCACCCCAGAGCCCGCACCCCCAGCCAGAGCCTTCACATCCCTGCACCCTAACCCTCTGCCCCAGCCCTGAGCCTCCTCCCACACTCCGAACCCCTCAGCCCAACAGTCACACATCACCTCCATATTGGTGCCCATGACAACATTCATTCTACACACATGTGGGAAAAATTAGAGGGAACACTGGTGTGGGGGTGAGTGGGGCACAACCAAAAGTTGCAGCATCACTGCAGAGGAGAGATCTCTCCCTGCCATCAGAAGAGGTTGCCTCAGAGCCATTGACTCCATGAACAGGCACAGCTAGCCAAGGAAACACACCACTGCTTCTGGTGTGCCGCACACCCCTGCGGTGGTGGTCTGCAGGTTTGTCTATTTAAGTTTAGGGGTTCTTGAGTAAAAAAAGGTTGAGAACCACTGTGTTAGTGGAAGCAATTCTCAACTGCAGCAGTTTCCTCTGGCTGCTTGTGCCTGTTCTTCTGGCCAAGCCCCAGAGATGGTCAGAATGGAACAAGCTTTTCCAAATGCCTTCATTCTCACATCAACTACTATGGAAACAACTGCTCTCCTGCCTCTTAAAAGGAGACTCACTACTGAAGAGATTTCTTGTCATTTAAAAAGATTCTTGTTTTGTCGTATGGGCCAGTCTAGCTGCAGAAGGAGTCGCTGCAATTACATGTCTGTTTTTCTGTCCTCTCCCTCACTCGCATCATCTCCTTTCATTAGTTTCTCTGTCTCTCCTCATTGGTTTTCTTGTCTCTCTTCCCCCTGTTGTTTCCTACCCTTGCTTTATACTCAGAATGGAAAGTGGTGAGGTTTGTACTAGGGCTGTCGATTAATTGCAGTTAACTCATGCGATTAACTGAAAAAAATTAATAGTGATTAATCACTGTTTTAATCACACTGTTAAGCAATAGAATATCAAGCAAAATTTATTAAATATTTTTGGATGTTCTTTTACATTTTCAAATATATTGATTTCAATTACAACACAGAATGCAAAGTGTACAGCGCTCACTTTATATTATTATTTTTATTACAAATATTTGCACTCTAAAATGATAAACAAAATAAATAGTATTTTTCAAGTCACCTCATATAAGTACTGTAGTGCAATCTCTTTATCATGAAAGTGCAACTTACAAATGTAGATTTTTTTGTTACTTAACTGCACTCAAAAACAAAACAATGTAAAACTTTAGAGCCTAAAAGTCCAATCAGTCCTACTTCTTCTTCAGCCAATCGGGAAGACAAACAAATTTGTTTACATTTACAGGACATAATGCTGCCTGCTTATTATATACAATGTTACCTGTAAGTGAGAACAGGAGTTCGCATGTTTGTAGCCGGCATTGCAAGATATTTACGTGCCAGATATACTAAAAGTTCGTATGCCCCTTCATGCTTCGACCACCATTCCAGAGAACATGCTTCCATGCTGATAAAGCTCGTTAAAAAAAATGCGTTAATTAAATTTATGACTGAACTCCTTGGGGGAGAATTGTATGTATCCCGTTCTCTTTTACCCACATTCTGCCATATATTTTGTGTTATAGCAATCTCAGATGATGACCCAGCACATGTTGTTTGCTTTAAGAACACTTTCACTGCAGATTTGACAAAGTGATTAGTGCAAAGAAGATATCAATGTGAGATTTCTAAAGATAGCTACAGCACTCAACCCAAGGTTTAAGAATCTGAAGTGCCTTCCAAAATCTGAGAGGAAGAAGGTGTGGAGCATGCTTTCAGAAGTCTTAAAAGAGCAACACTCTGATACCGAAACTACAGAACCCAAACCACCAAAAAAGAAAATCAACCTTCTGCTGGTGGCATCTGACTCAGATGATTAAAATGAACATGCGTTGGTCTGCACTGTTTTGGATCGTTATCAAGCAGAACCTGTCATCAGCATGGATGCATGTCCTCTGGAATGGTGGTTGAAGCATGAATGGACATAAAATCTTTAGGGCATTTGGCACATAAATATGCTGTGACACGGTGGGGAGGGATAACTCAGTGGTTTGAGCATTGACCTGCTAAAGCCAGGGTTATGAGTTCAATCCTTGAGGGGGCCACTTAGGGATCTGGGGCAAAAATTGGTCCTGCTAGTGAAGGCAGGGGGCAGGACTCAATGACCTTTCAAGGTTCCTTCCAGTTCTAGGAGATTGGTATATCTCCAATTATTACCTGGCTACAACAGTGCCATGTAAATGCCTGTTCTCACTTTAGGGTGACACGCTACATAATAAGCAGGCAGCATTATGTCCCATAAAGGTAAACCAGGGGTCCCCAACGCAGTGTCCACGGGTGCCATGGTGCCCGCAGGGGCATCTAAATGTGCCCATGTCCTGGCCAGTGGTCGAGCATCTGCCGAAATGCTGCTGAATTTCGGTGGCATTTCGGTGGCGACGCGTCTTGAGGACGTCGCCTGCCACTGACAAGCGATGTCGAGAGGCATCGCCGCCAAAATGCCACTGAAATTTGGCGGCATTTCGGCAGATGTTCGACCGCCACCACAGTCCTTCGTCTGGCGCCCGCCAGATGAAAAGGTTGGGGACCACTGATGTAAACAAACTTGTTTGACTTCCCAATTGGCTGAACAAGAAGTAGGACTGACTGGACTTTTAGGCTCTAAAGCAGGGTTTCTCAAACAGGGGTCACCACTTGTGTAGCGAAAGTCCCTGGTGGACCAGGCCAGTGTATTTACCTGCCCCGTCTGCAGGTCCAGCTGATCGCGGCTCTCAGTGGCCGTGGTTCGCTGCTCTGGGCCAATGGGAGCTGCTGGAAGCGGCGTGGGCCGAGGGACTTATTGGCCGCCGCTTCCAGCAACTCCCATTGGCCCGGAGCAGCGATCCGCGGCCAGTGGGAGCCACGATCAGCCAGACCTGTGGACGGGGCGGGTAAACACACCGGCCCGCCCAGCCAAGGGCTTTCCCTACACAAGCAGCGACCCCTGTTTGCGAAACCCTGCTCTAAAGTTTTACATTGTTTTATTTTTGAATGCAGGTTTTTTTAAACATAATTGTACATTTGTAAATTAAACTTTCATGATAAAGCGATTGCACTACAGTACTTGCACTGGGGGAATTGAAAAATATTATTTCTTTTATTTATTACAGTGCAAATATTTGTAATAAAAAATATAAACTGAGCACTGTACACTTCGTATTCTGTGTTGTAATTGAAATCAATATATTTGAAAATGTAGAAAACATCCAAAAATATTTAAATAAATGTATTCTATTATTGTCTAACAGTGCAATTAATCACACAATTAATTGCGATTGATTTTTTTAATCACGCGATTAATCGCAATTAATTATTTTAATCGCTTGACAGCCCTAGTTTGTACTCGTTATTTGATCCTGCAGGAGTTCATTACATAGCCTTGGACTGGCCCCAGAGAAAGCTGTATCTCCTGCACAAATGAACGTTATCCTTGAGGTAGATATCCCATTATTCCACAGAAGTAGAATTGTCAACAATGGTCCTTGTCCCAGACCTTTATGTGATTTTTCTTTTTTTAGAAATTCCAGCATCAGACCATTGGGCGTCTGAGGGCTGAAACCTTGAATTTGGCATACTGTTCTGTGGAAAGTGTAAAGAGTTTTGAGAAGGTTGGTCAGTTTTGATGTGCTCATGGAAGCCCATGTCACTGAGGAGGTGTGTTGCGGCATTCTGTACTAGTTTAATTTCCTGAGCTCTGACAGTTTCACACCCAGGTAGAGTCCATTGCTGTAGTCCAGTGAGGAGGTAAAAAAGGCATGTACTACTGAGGCCTGGTCATCATCTACCATGATGAAGAAGTGCATTCACTAAGCCAGGCACAGATGCTATAAAGTGCTACTTGGGATGCTGCTATGTGAGTCTGGCATCATTGAGGAATCCAGGAGCAATCCTAAATTGCTGGATGACTTGCCCAATAACAGGTGTGCATCTTCGATCACAGGTGACTGTATTGTGGTGGCAAACTCCACCAAGTGTTTTCTTCAGCTATCCAGCATACCATGTCTAGCACAGGTTTGAAACTTCCTCATCCATGAGCTCATGTTGGCCAAGCACTGGGTTAGTTTTGTGACAGTGATGTTGTCAGATGTAGAGGAGGGCAATATTTTTTTGAAAGAAAAGTTTTTTCTGTTGAAAAATAACCTTGTTTTCAAAAACAAACTTTTAGTATTTTTTTTTTAAATTTAATACATTTTTAATCACAAATCATTATCAAAAATATTATTCAAACCAGGTTTTCAGCAAACAAAATCAATTGATAATTACGTGGATGACTTTAACAACTTGGGGAAAAAAAAATTGGTGCTTTTTGAGCACTTTTAAATGAAAACAACTTTGAATTTTCGAATGTTTCACAAACATATGTTCATTTTTTGGATCTTGTCAAGTCCTATGTTGTGGACAACGTAGCTTTGTGTTGTGACCCCTACATTCTTAACATTTCACTTCACTGTAAGAGCAGCATTACCCCAATTACAGAACTTCCTTACCTGTAAAACTGCTTTAATAGGGAAGTGGACTGTCAATCACAAATATGTATCTTACCCAGCAGAAGGTTTGTATTATCCCACACACTATTGAGTACTGCTGAGTAAGAAGAAATCAGGTGTCCTTAGATTTGCCAAAAGGCTGAGGATATCTGCCACCTAAACTTTTCTGAGTAACATTGACTTCTGAATATATTGTTAAAATATTGCATAAAATCATTTTGTATTACGCAGCATGTCATGAGTTAGCAAATGCAGAAACACATGACCGCTTTTCTTTGTTTACAGTCTGCCAAGACTGACGTTGGCTTTTTCTCCTCCAACTGCTACACGTTTATCTGAAATACCATATTGGATGAAAGCTTCTGTGATGCAATTGTTATGCATATTTGGCGGACAGTCAAAAGATAACCGCCTACTTTTCAAATCTCTTGTCATTGTTGAAAAGTATTATACAGTAGTACAAAGTACGGCTATAGCACCCTCCATCTGAGACTCTTAAAGTCTTTTCATACATTCATTCATTAAACCTCATAAATCCAGCACCCTGTGAACTAGGTAGGAATTAATATTGGTATTTAGCAATGAGGAAACAGGGGGAAGTGATTAGCCTAAATCTATGTAGGAAAGCTGAGACATTGCCAGAAAGGGTTCGTTTAGATTACAGATTTACATTGACTGAGGCTAACTCAAAAAGAACCCAGGACTTTTGACTCCCACTCCTGCACTCTGAACACAACACTATCCTACCTTTCTCTCCATAAACAATACAAAAGAACATTTTCTGAGCACCATGATTATTCTAATGCTATACCTACAAAACTAGTACTTGATAAAAACTTCTCCAACACAAAAGTCTCATGGGTGAGATCAAATAATCAAAATACGTATTGGCATAAAAAGCTATGCAGTTACATTGAGTGTCTGTCAGGAAGTAACTCAACACATCAAACATCGGCCCAGACTAGAGCTTCATAATAATAAATATGCAGGATTTTAGCCTGTATCCATTTGGCAATATATTCCATTTCCTTGGAGATGGGTTTGTTACATGATGCTATTCCTGCTGTCTCTTTCCTTTCTCCCTGGAGTTCTGTACAGTTCAGTCTTTTACTAAATCTGATAATATCAGGAAATACCCTTAGATATCAGTTCACACCCCAATGGCCCAAGGGGTTCTCTGGAGAAGGCAGATCAGCATTGTATATTGCTAACGCTATTGCAAGCATTGCAGTGCATTTTGGGAAGGAAAATATCTCTTGGCTTCAATCTCACCTGTGTCCCCACTGATTTTACGGTTGTTCCTCTCTGGGTTTCCACTGTGCTTTGTGTCTCCAAGTTCCTATTTTCTGTTTCAATATCTGAAGAGGCTCTGCTTGGGTTTTGCATATTTCGCTATGGCAAAGTTGTCTGCAGATGGTTACTTTTATCTGTTCTTCTCAGAGCTTATATTGTATTCTTTGTTTTTTGGCCAGCGTTTTGAGTGCTGTTAGATTTTTGCTGAAGTTATTTACCCCATTGTTCTGGAGGTTAGCATAGCTAAAGCCTGAGGGAACTACTATGTATGAGTGGAGTGTGTTTTTAGTGAGTCTTAAACTTCTAGTGCTTTGTGACAGAGGAAGTGCTGCTTTTGCTAAGGCCTGGTCTACACTGCATGGTTAAGTCAACGCAAGGCGGCTTTTGTCGACCTAGCTATGGATGTGCCAACAGTTAAATTTCGCTCTTGTTGATGTAACTGCCTTGCTATGCTGACTTAATAACACCACCTCCCTGAGCAGTGTAGAGTCAAGGTCGATATAGTCAGGTCAACGCAGTGTCACTGCAGACACTGAATTACTTACATCAATTGTTATTGGCCTCCAGGAGCTTTCCCATAATGCCCCATCCTGACTGCTCTGGTCACCATTTTGAACTCTTCTGCCCAAGTGGTGAGGGAACTGCCATCCCCTTTAAAGCCCCATGAATTTTTTTAAATTCCTTTTCCTGGTTGCCCGGTTTGTCAAGAATACTTAGCAACTCTTGAGCACACCTAGCAACTGTCCAGCCGCCCATGCCAGCTATACACTGCAGACACACTCCTGTCTGGAGTACACAGAAGGTGGTGGATCTCCCAGCTCTGATCCAGGTGTAGAAACGACAACATCTACAAGCAGATTGCTTGGGGCATGGGGGAGAAGGGCTACAAGAGGGACCAGCAGCAATACTGTGTGAAAGCCAAGGAGCTGTGGCAGGCACACCAGAAGGCCAGAGAGGCCAACAATTGATCTGGTGCAGAGCCACAGACCTGCTGCTTTTACAAAGAGCTGCATGCCGTACTTGGAGGAGACCCCATCCTCACCCCCAAGAACTCCGGGGATACTTGGAGGAGTCCAAGTCAGAAGTCCCTGCCACAAACAGCGAGGAGGAGGTGTTGGACGAGGAAGAGGAGGAGCATTATGGGGGACAGGTGACCAGGGGATCCAGCTGCGCAGTGAGCCAGGATATATTTTTGACTCCAGCTCAGTCCTACAGCTGAGCACAGGTGAGCCGATGCAGGGGAAGGAACCTCTGGTAAATGTGCAGTTTGCTTTGAAATTACAGGATGTTACCCCCAAAGTAGCATATCTGTTGATTTACTCTTTTTTGCTTGTGCTAGAAGAGGTAGTAAAACAACCAATAGTGGTAGAGTTGCTATCTGCTTTTCATTCCCCTCTAGAGTTAGGCAGGGGGGTTATGTAAGCTAGGATGTCCTGTGAATCCTCCGTAGAGATCTCAATGAAGCTTTCAAGGAGCTACTCTGCAATCCACTACCCCTACCAGTGCACCCCAGGGGACATTAAATACGATCACAGCAGCACATGCACTGAGTTGTGAAAGACATGGTTGGTGTAGGTATATCTGAAATAGAAATGACAGTTCTTTCCCCTTTGTAAGTTCTGTTCCCTTAATTTGTTATGCTATACATTTCTTTTATTGTATGGCTACAGAATAAAATTCTATTTTTTGAAACATAATTAATCTTTACTAATTCACAACATATGCTGGCTGGTGCTGAGCATGTCTGACAACCACCAATTTTCTTGTTACTTCATTTTATCTCAGAACCCATAATATCCTTCTCAGATAATACTAATGGGTGCCTTGACAATGTTATATTCCTAAACACACAGCATTCACTACAAGATTCATACCGTGCTGCAAGAGCAAGACCGAGTAGAGAACACTACAGCAACACACACTACTCTGTCTCACTATTAAAATGGTCTTTCAAAGCCTCCATGAGCTGTATAGCTCCTCATTGAGCTCTTCTTATAGCCCTTGTATCTAGGTGTTCAAATTCAGCAGAGAGCCGCTCCACCTCTACCCTGCATGCTGGTAGAAACTTTTCCCCCTTTGCTCCAAAGACCTGTTACCTCTGTTCCCCTAAAAACCAACCCGGGGTCACACTTGTATTAATTTTATTACGATGCTGCAGTTGGATCAGATAGAAAAGAGATGGAGTTTATTCATACACGTACACATTCACTGCATTCATACCCTCATACACCCACACAGGCGGAGAGTTACTGGAGACAGCATGAGCAGCAAAGAATCCTGTGGCACCTTATAGACTAACAGAGACAGCATGGAGACAGCATGGAGGCTGAGAAGCCGAAGTGTGGTAGATCTGGTGTGTCCGCCTGCGGTCAGGAATCCAGGCTGCTGAGCAGGTCAAGGAGCAGCAGCTGCTTGTGTGCTTGGCTGCTTCCTTTTGCTGGAAATGGGCAGCTCCTGTCATGTACACTGAGTTTTCCTTCTGTGTCCATCACCGAGAAGCATTCCCAGACCAGTTCCTTTCATGCATACCAGGTTCTTCTTTTCTTTACAGCACTTTGTGATTGCCTTCTCAGGGCTGATTATATCATACACACCTGGCTCCTGACTCCGGGCTCCTTGCAGTTTCTCTCTGCCCAGTCCCACATACACTCCCTTGTTCACACTCCCTTATCTTCCCCACACACTCCCTTGTTCACACTCTCTCTGATTGCGTGATGGGATATTACACAGCTTGGAAGTTCATACAAGTGGTAACTTGAAAAGGTTACAGAGCTTGCAAAGGGTACAAAACTTAAAAGGCTATGCTAACAATAACTGAAATTACAAAGTCTGCAAAAAGGTTGCAGAACTTAATGACACAAGTTACAGATCTTACAATCACATTTTAGTGGAGGCTTTACATAACAAGACCAGTCAGCTTAACTTCTGTACCCGGAAAGATAATGGAGCAAATAATTAAGCAAGCAGTTTGCAAACACCTAGAAGATAATAAGGTGATAAATAACAGTCCGCATGAACTTGTCAAGAACAAATCGTGTCAAACCAACCTGACAGCTTTCTTTGACAGGGTAACAAGCCTTGTGGATAAGCGGGAAGTGGTAGATGTGGTATATCTTGACTTTAGTAAGGCTTTTGATACTGTCTTGCATGACCTTTTCATAAACAAACTAGGGAAATACAACCTAGATGGAGCAACTATAAGGTGGGTGCATAACTGGTTGGAGAATCATTCCCAGAGAGTAGGTATCAGTGGTTCACAGTCATGCTGAAAGGGCATAACGAGTGGGGTCCCGCAGGGATTGGTTCTGGGTCTGGTTCTGTTCAATATCTTCACCAATGATTTAGATAATGGCATAGAGAGTACACTTATAAAGTTTGCGGATGATACCAAGCTGGGAGGGGTTGCAAGTGCTTTGAAGGATAGGATTAAAATAAAAAATGATCTGGACAAACTGGAGAAATGGTCTGAAGTAAATAGGATGAAATTCAATAAGGACAAATGCAAAGTACTCCACTTTGGAAGGAACAATCAGTTGCCCACATACAAAATGGGAAATGACTGCTTAGGAAGGAGTACTGCGGAAAAAGATCTGGGGGTCATAGTGTATCACAGACTAAATATGAGTCAACAACAAATATCATCCTGGGATGTATTAGCGGGAGTATTGTAAGCAAGACACAAGAAGTAATTCTTTCACTGTACTCCGTGCTGATTAGGCCTCAGCCGGAGTATTGTGTCTCGTTCTGGGTGCCAAATTTCAGGAAAGATGTGGACAAATTGGAAAAAGTCCAGAGAAGAGCAACAAAAATGATTAAAGGTCTAGAAAACATGGTCTATGAGGGAAGATTGAAAAAAATGTGTTTGTTTAGTCTGGAGAAGAGAAGACTGAGAGGGGACATGATAACAGTTTTCAACTACATAAAAGGTTGTTACAAGAAGGAGGGAGAAAAATTGTTCTTCTTAACCTCTGAGGATAGGACAAGAAGTAATGGGCTTAAATTGCAGCAAGGGAGGTTTAAGTTGGACATTAGGAAAAACTTCCTGTCAGAGTGGTTAAACACTGGAATAAATTGCCTAGGGAGGTTGTGGAATCTCCATCATTTGGGAATTTTAAGAACAAGTTGGACAAACACCTGTCAGGGATGGTCTAAATAATACTTAGTCCTGCCTTGAGTGCAGGGGACTGGACTAGATGAGCTCTCGAGGTCCCTTCCAGTTCTGTGATTCACAGATACTATGCAGGATACAGCAGGCAGCTTTAACCATTGGGATATTTTTTTCACTACGGTCCAATCTCTTGAGTTAAACATCACCAGCGACTCTTCAAACAACCAAAGGCACATTCAACTGCCATTCTACACCTGCTGATCCTGTAGTTGAACTCCTGGGTACTGTCATGGTGGGCAGTGTATGGATTCATGAGCCAGGGGAGCCAGGTATAGGTGAGGTTTCCCAGGATCACTATTGGCATTTCACTATCCCCAATGGTAATCCACCAGTTGGGAAAGACAGTCCCTGTTGCAGCTTTCTGAACAGTTCTGTGTTCTTAAAGATGCGCGCATCATGCACCTTCCCTGACCAGCCCACACTGATGTCAGTAAGGCAGTGCTGGCATTACCATAGAAAAGTAGCCCTTTCTGTTCATGAACTCTGTGGCAAGATGATCTGGTGCTAAAATAGGGGTATGGATGCCATATATCACCCTTCCCCCCCGCCCAGTTTGGGAAGCCCATTGCTGCAAAACCATCCACTAAGTCTTGCCCAGAATTACAGTCCTTTGTAGCAGGAGGTGATTACTGGCTGTGTACACTTGCATCACAGTAGGGTGACCATATTTCCCAAAGGGAAAATGGGACACTGCGTGGGGCTGGCCTGAATCCCATCCCTCAGCCACTTGCCCAAGCCCCCTCCTGGTGGGTCTGGCTCCAGCCGCTTGCCCAAGCCCTCGACCCTTCAGAGCTGGCCCCAGCTGCTCGCCCGACACCCTCCCCCGAGTGGGACTGTTGCTGGTCGGTTGAGTGCGCTCCCTCCTCCCGCGAGGCTGTCGCTGGTCACTCAAACTGTGCTGGCCCCACTCTCTAGGCTCTTGCTGGTCGCTCAAACCCTACCTGCCCCCTGCACACTGAAACCCTTCCTTCCTCTTCCCCCACCAGAGCCCTGCCTCCCCCGCTGAATGGGGCTGGCATCTCTGCTCGCCACCCCCGCCACGGTCCTCCTCACTGTACCCCACATTTTGGCAAAAGTGGGCATTTGTCCCATTTGCTCTTGCCAACCAATCAAGTTAGCAAGAGCAAATGGGATAAATGCCCACTTTTGCCAAAAAAGTCAGGACAGCCGGGACAGGGCTTAAAAAAGGGACTGTCCTGGCCAAAATGGGACATATGGTCACCCAACCCTGCGGTGAATATCACAACTCCAAATTGATTCCTGACTGACGGTAGCAATCTGGTGTTGCAAGTTTCCACAGTGCAATTGCTACTCACTTCTCAACTGTCAGTGTGGATCTCATTTTGGTATTGTTGCACTGGAGGGTTGGGGGTGAGCTCTGCACACAGATCCAGGAATAGTATCAGAGGGGTAGCCGTGTTAGTCTGGATCTGTAAAAAGTGACAAAGAGTCCTGTGGCACCTTGTAGACTAACAGATTTATTGAGGCATAAGTTTTCATGTGTGAATACCCATTTCGTCAGATGCATGTAGTGGAAGTTTCTAGAGGCAGGTATAAATATGCAGGCAAGAATCAGTCTAGAGATAATGAGGTTAGTTCAATCAGGGAGGATGAGGCCCTCTTCTAGTAGTTGAGGTGTGAACACCAAGGGAGGAGAAACTGCTTTTGTAGTTGGCTAGCCATTCACGGTCTTTGTTTAATCCTGAGATGATGGTGTTAAATTTGCAAATGAACTGAAGCTCAGCAGTTTCTCTTTGAAGTCTGGTCCTGAAGTTTTTTTTGCTGCAGGATGGCTACCTTTAAATCTGCTATTGTGTGTCCTGGGAGATGGAAGTGTTCTCCTACAGGTTTTCGTATATTGCCATTCCTAATATCTGATTTGTGTCCATTTATCCTTTTACATAGGGACTGTCCAGTTTGGCTGATGTACATAGCAGAGGGGCATTGCTGGCACATGATGGCGTATATTACATTGGTGGACGTGGAGGTGAATGAACTGGTGATGTTGTGGCTGATCTGGTTAGGTCCTGTGATGGTGTCTCTGGTGTAGCTATGTGGGCAGAGTTGGCATTGAGGTTTGTTGCATGGATTGGTTCCTGAGTAGAGTTACTATGGTGTGGTGTGTGATTGCTGGTGAGAATATGCTTAAGGTTGGTGGGTTGTCTGTGGGCGAGGACTGGGCTGCCTCCCAAGGCCTGTGAAAGCGAGGGATTGTTGTCCAGGATGGGTTGTAGATCACTGATGATGCATTGGAGAGGTTTTAGCTGAGTACTGTAGGTGATGGCCACTGGAGTTCTGTTGGTTTCTTTCTTGGGCTTTTCTTGCATCAGGAGGCTTCTGGGTACACATTTGGTACGTGTTCAGGATTTCCAGGTTTATGGATCTTGGGTAGTAGATAGAATAACCCCGGTTGGGGCTCTTTGTCTCTTTTTACATATCCAGGAATGTGGCCTTGCAATCCAAAAGTTCTACAGCCACTACTAGTTATTCCATACCTGCATAACAATGTGATACCACCAGTCAGCGCTTGTTTCTTGAGCCCAGAACCGGCGCTCCACTGTCTGCAGCTGCTCCATAGATGCCAACAACAACTTTGAATCACAGGTGCAGACTTTTAGCTTTCCCCGGGGGTGCTCCACCCCCACTTGGCCCTGCCCCACTCTGCCTCTTCCCCGAAGGCTCCACCCCCGCTCCATCCCCCCCGTTTCTGCCCCCTCCCCTGAGCACGCCCCGCCCTTGCTCTGCCTCTTCCCACCCCCGCTCCTCCCTCTCCCCCCAGCACCCGTGAACCCATTCTCTGATCACCCACGCACAACTCTTTTTAGCCCCATGAGGCATTGCAAAAATTTCCAAAACACTCTGTGCCGAGTAGGGGCGAGTTGCACAGTGGGACAGTTATCCATGGTGCACTGCTCTCTGCATCAATACCAGTGCTCCTGGTGAGAATGTGCATCATTGTCACAAGGACCGTAGTGTGGATGGGCGTGAGCCATGTAATAGCTGTGGCAGCTGTATGCCAATGTAACTTAGGGTTCTGATTGCTTGGGGTTTCTTTGGGAAGATTATGTTATTATTGTAGATTCACATGGAGTACAATTTAATGTAATTTAATTTCCTCTGAATGCTGTAAAAGACTCTTTCTTTAGAGATGTAAAACCAATCTCCCTACCACTTGGAGTCATTATGTATCACTTTGCCCTTTCCATGGGAGGTGAGCTGTTAACCTGTGTCCAGTGATGAGCTGCCAAAATCTTAACAACTGGTTCCCTATAAAAAGTTCTGATTTAAGGGGGGAGAGCGGGGGAGGGGCCAGGGAGAGATTGTCGTGGGGCCGGAGGCCCCTGCAGGGCCTGGGCCAATTGCCCCACTTGCCCTCTCCCCTCTCCTCTGGCCAGCCCTGGAGCTTGCAGCAGCCCCCCCACACACACACACCTTGCTGGGCCATTCAAAAAGTGGCAGCAGGATGACTCCAGAGCTCAGCTGAGCTGCCCAGCTGGTGCCGGCGGCTGGCCACGCTGCAGCTGGGGGGAAGCGGGGGAAGGGCCGGGGGAGCCTCAGCCTCCCCAGCTGGGAATCCTGGGAGCAACAGGATGGTCCGGCCCACGGACCAGAGTACTTTGCCTACCCCCTGGCCCTTTAACAACCGGTTCTCCACGGAGGTCTAATTTTAGCAACCAGTTCTTGAGAACCTGTGGGAACCTGCTCCAGCTCACCACTGCCTGTGTCCTTACCAAATTCCAGTTCAAGTAATTACAGCCTGCCTCCCTACATTACGCAAGCAGATTCAGTTGGCTATAATAAGCTACTTTACTTCCTGTCCTAAACTGCTGTGCAGTGTTTCTAAATAACTTCTGAATTCCTCCCCAGTTGTCACTACTTTTGAGTTGTGCTAAAGTAATTCCTATTTGTAAAACATGCTGAGATCCTTCAGGATGAAGGCACTATATGTACTGTTGCTTAATGCCATATATAGCTAATATGTTGCATGCCATAATGTCAGTGGCCATATGCAAAGAAGCATATTTATTTGGAATCAGTGTCATGTGACAGTGATAAAGAATCATATAAAGAGTTGCTTTGGTATAACACTGAAAAAGGTTCTTTACTAGAATTAAAAAAAACAAACCACTTTTAATCCCTAAAGCTGCTCTCTCTCTCTCTCTCTAACTCACAGCTTCACTGTGTGTAGATCATCTGTGTAGAACCTTTCCCAGCCCACACATGCCTGGCTTCCTGTGACAGATTTAAAGAAACAGAACACATATGCTTATGTACAGTGCAGTTCGGGGGGGGCGCTGCAGGGATCATGGTCATCCAACTTTAATATGTGGAACAGAATCTATGTCCCTATAATTGGTGGTGAGGATGGAGCTGAAGGTGGAAGGAGGAAAGAGATCTGCTCCTTAACAGGGTAGAGTTTAAATACCTGACAGACCTGCTTCCATCACGTGGAACAGTATCAGAAAACAAATCTTAAATGCGCAGAGTAAAATGCCAGTCTAGTAACATGTTGAAATAGACCTCTCGCAATAGTGACATGGGAGGTTAATTTTTGTCCAAGGTAATATAGGAATGAATTTCATTTGACCTCTGCTCCAGGGATTCTTGACACAAGCTGTAAGGTTTTCAATTGTACATTTCTTTACTCAGCCAGGTGCAGAAGTGGGTATTCACCCACGAAAGCTCATGCTGCAAAACATCTGTTAGTCTATAAGGTGCCACAGGATTCTTTGCTGCTTCTACAGAACCAGACTAACACGGCTACCCCTCTGATACTCAGCCAGGTCTGTTTTAGTTTTCGCTCTTGCGCAGGCCAAGTACATTGCTGACCCTTAATAAATAATACACCCAAAAAACTACATTACAAGGACATTATTGAGGTTGCAAAGTCAAGCAGTTAAATGCCAGAATTAAGGTTGGCTGTGCAACCTTATTTCAGCCCCCTTGTGCATATGCATTAGGATACAATCTTTAACTATATGATCACATACTAATTTTTTTCCATAGGAACCGTGACTCATTCAGTCCACATGGTTCCTACTCCCAGTGTCCTTGTCCAGGTAGTCGCAAGCTCCACAGCTCCTCATCTGATCTCGGTTTCTTCCAGGCTCCCAGTCACAGCCTCCTTGATCAGCCAGTCCCAGTTTTTTCCTCTCTACTCCAGTCACAGCCTCAGTACTGACCAAACTGCATATGCCATCCCCTCACAACTTGTGCATGAGACAGGACTGTGCATGTGCCATCCTCAGAGTGACTGAATATGCTTCTATATGTGCACTGACTGCACATACACCATCCCCACAGAGAGACTGGCGCATGCTCCCTCCTTTCCCCCAGGTTACACAGGAGCAAAACCAGATTTTCCCTGTAATGGCTGCTCTGGAGTAGGGTGGGGCAAGCAGGCACTGGAACTGAGAGAAGGGAACCTGTCTTTCTTGTGCTCTCAATGACCCTATTGCTGGGACCCACTTGATGTGGAGGAGGAAGCTTCCCGATTCAAATGCAGAGGGGACTAAAGCTGGGGGAGGAGGGGGAGGAGTACACTGAGACAAGCCTGCTGCTGAGACTGGGAGGTTAATTTTTGTCCAAGGTAATATAGGAATGAATTTCATTTGACCTCTGCTCCAGGGATTCTTGACACAAGCTTTAAGGTTTTCAATTGTATATTTCTTTACTCAGCCAGGTCTGTTTTAATTTTCGCTCTTGCGCAGGGCCAAGCTTGAGGATGCTCAGTAAGGACTGAATCGTCAGAGGTTTAGATGATTTTTAGCTCTGTCTCTACTCAGATTTTTTAAAGGCTTATAATTTGGCCAAATGTAGGTGGATTTTCATGGGAATGCCAAAAGGCACATCACTGACACAAAGGCCACCCCACTTCCAAATTTCAAGTCCCTACTCCAGAGCATGGGAGTGCTAGAGCTGTTCAAAGAAATGGTCACCAGAGTTTTTTAACTTGGGCCAGATGTTTTTTCCCTACCATGGGTGGCGGATATAAAAGGCCAGGGGAGGCTAAGCCTCCCCTAACCCAGGCTGTGTTGCAGCCCACGCTCTGCCCCAAGGCCCCACCCTGCGGCAGGCTGGCGGGGGCTCCTCTGGTTGTTAGAGACAATGTTCCCTCTAATTTTTGACATGCCGTGTGCGCAAAAAATTTCTTCTGTGCAAATTTTTTAAGCAGAATTCAAATTTGTGCGCCATAAGGCAAATACGCCCAAGCGAGTAAAATGCTTATACATTTAAAAAGTTTTAATTTGCAATTTGTGATAATAATAGTTTTACACCATGTTATTTTATAAATGTCATTTTAAAATACTTAGAAAAAGGAAATTTAACCATTCTTCATGAAGCAGAAGTTAGTTGTAAGCATTATACTTTATGATATTTTTTATAAACAATCACGATCATATATCAAGCACATATTAATCATGCTCATTACCAGTCCATAGGCTTCTGCCCGTTGGTGTTCACTTTCACCTTTCATCCTATACCCATATCCGAAAAGATTTTGATAAACATATAATAAAGACAATTTAATAAGTATGCCATTATGTCAATTTATGGACATCATAAGTAAAAAAAGAAAAACAAGAGTTTGTGTTTTAAATTTAAAATTTTCCTAAAAAATATCAATCAATGATTATCAGCCAAGAATAAGATATGTAATTACAAATGCATTTTAATTTCCTTATTGGTTGAAATGTCACCCCTGCTCCGTCTCCACCCCGAGCATGCTGTCGCTGCTTCACTTCTCCCACCTCCCAGGCTTGCGGCGCCAATCAGCTTAGGCGCCGCAAGCCTGGGAGGCGGGAGAAGTGAAGCAGCGACGGCGTGCTCGGGGAGGGGTGAGCTGGGGCGGGGAGTTCCCCTGCGTGTCCCCCGCCCCCCACTTGCTGCAGGCGGCCTCCCTGCGCTCCCCTGCCCCAGCTCCCTCTGCCTAAATGCCAGCGGCGACCGGGGTGGCCGAAGATCCGGCCGCCACGGTCGCTGCCGAAGAAAATGCCGCCCCCAAATCCTAGCGCCCTAGGCAACTGCCTAGGTGGTCTAAATGGTTGCACCGGCCCTGCATATCCGGGAAACTTAAAACCAATTGGCTTTTGATTCTTTTGGCTACTGCAAACTTGAAGTCATTGTACTGACTGACTATAACAATCTCTTCAGCAAGAAAGCCTTTGTATTTTGAACATAGGGATGTGACCTAATGAATTCCAAAATTGAAGTCACACTTAACTATTACTGCACAATCAAAAGCGGACTACTCCTGGACTTCATGCTCTGGAAACCTGTCTGCCAAATGTGCACACAAGAAGTTTATGAAAGTTATTATGGAACTGGTATCAATTTCATTATTTTCTTGAGAGCTCATATCTAAGAGAGCCTTAACTTTGTCACTCCATAAGACTGAATCTCCAAGGTACTGTCTTCTGATCTTGTTCAGTTTACCTTGGGCAAGGTGAAATGCTTCAAGAGGTGTAAGGCCCCGTTTCTGGAGCAGCGTGGATAGTGACGCCAGCTCCGACAAAACATCATTCAAAACTGCTAATGTTATTCGGTATTCCATGGTATTTAGCTTTTTGTGGCAGTATTTAGAAACTGGATCAGTATCTTTTTCTTGCTCAAAATATTCCAGAAGAGGATTATAGTTGTGAATAATTGCTCGAAGTGCAAAGTGCCTACATAACCAGTGCACTTCATTGAGTGGCCTGAAAGCCACTGACTCACATTCAGAAGCATCCACTATTTCCTGAAATTTGCATTTTCTCTTGGATGACTGACAGAACGCTGTGTAGACAGTTCTCATTAAGGTTTCAATGTCTCTTATCAGCTTGACCTCTTTCCATGCATCAGAAATCCCAAGTCTTCCCGGTGTGTAACGCAATGTTTGCTGGACTAAGTGTGGAATATCATGTTTTATCTGAGCTGCCACACCACTGAGTTTGCCCAACATCACGGAGGCACCATCAGATGTGAACATCACCATTTTCATTAGATCAGGTTGGTGTTTTCTAGAAAACTCTTTGATTGCAGCCACTATTGAAACCGCGTCACATTCTTGCAATTGTAATAGTCCACCAAACAAAGTTTTATAGTCTGCAAAATTATGGATCTATATTTAATGGATATATCAGTGCTTTCATCAACAGCTAGAACATGAAACATTGCCGATACTATTTCATGCATGAGGTCATTTTGGACAATGCAGTTGATAATTTCAAGAAATTCAAAAGCATAATTTTTACTTCTCCAGCTCGCTGGTATGTGCACATACTTTTCCATATGGTCATTAATATATTGAACAGAAAGCATTGAGCTGTTCATTTTAATAGCCAACAACACACTGTCAATAAGTACCTTGATTTCTTCTGGGTTTGAGCACTTGTGTTCAAGATTTATCTTTATCAGGTTTCACTTAGGGTTTGCTGGTGGGTACAGCCCAGCTGTGTGTATAACAGAGGGTTCAGCTGCAGGAGCCCAGTGCTTTTCATCAGTAAATCTTAAAGTGTTTTACAAAGGGCAGCACCATTATCCCTATTCTACAGATGGGAAAACTGAGGCACACACAGAAGCGCTAGATCTTGTCCAAGGTCTCCCAGTGCCATAGACCCCAGCTCTCCTGAAGGGTATCATGTGCTTGGAAACGCAGGGGCAGGGTCCCCCCCTGAAGAGCCTAGTGTGCACATGGCTGAGTGTAGACAGGCCTGTGAGGGGCGGGGGGTAGATCTAAAGTTACCCCAGCAGCTCCTGTAAACAACCCCTGCGCAGAGGCCGCAACAGCTCAGCCGCGCTCCGCCCCTCCCGCCACTCAGCGTGAGCCGGCACTGACGGGCAGCGCAGCCCCGCCCCGCCCCGCCCCACCAATGGAAGGACGGGGCGTGGCTCGCGGAGGCTCGGGGTTGGCGGTGGCGCGCGGGGCGGCCTGCGCAGCGCGAGGGCTGGGCCGGCGGTTATAAATCCCCGGAGCAAAGCGCCGCCGCGCGGTTCGGTCCCGAGTCCTTGGCGGGGCGGCGAGTTGGTTGGGACCCAGCGGGGCGGGAGCGAGGCGCCGCCGCCGGCGGTAAGTGAGTGCGGGGTGGGGGGTCCCTGCCCGCGGGTGGCCGCCTGGGCTCTGGAGCGTCGCCCCGCGGCGGGGCCCTGCTGTGGGCATCGCTCCCGGCTGCCCGCGGGGGCCGCTGCGCTGGAGCCCGGGTCTGCAGCGCGTCCCGTGCGAGCGCGCGGCTGGCGGCGCCGAGCGAAACCCGCCCGAGGGGGCTTTTACCCGGGGGCGGCTCGTTAAGTCCCGTCACTGGGGCGCAGCCACGGCGCGTAATGGCCACTGGCCGGAGCCCCGGGTGCCGGGCGGTGCGCGGCTCCCTCCAGCCGGCCTCATTTCCTCTCAGTGCCGTGACGCCCGCGTGGGGAGCGGGGTGACTGACATTCCTGTTGTTGCGCCTCCCGCTCCCTCAGCTCGGCTTTCTTGGGTGAAAGTGAAAACTGCCTCAGAGGGATGTGTCCTTGCCTCGGTGCCCTGCTTCGTGGCGTGCGCCAAGAAAGCTGCTGCTGCTGCTCGGCCTTGCTTTTGGCAGCAGAGATCTCTCCAGTGCCTTCCCACCTCTTCAAGGGAGAGGACTAGGACGGGCTATAGGCTGACAAGTATAGGGAACAAAGCTGGCTTAATTTTGTACCACAAAAATAACACTTGTCATCTTTGGAAAACTACCAACGTGTGCTGTCAGCTCTGTTAAAAACTACAGCCATAGTGGTGAGAACGGGATGAATTCCAATGTGGATTTGGGCATGGGGTAAAATATTTGAAATCTGGGTCTAGGGGCTTTTTCTTGTACTGTGACAGTTGGAAAACTGGCGTCACAAATAATTCCTGCATAAAATAATGTGATAGGAGGGAAATTGAGTTACTTTGGGTCTGCCTTCAGATTTGCTGAGGGTCTGCTGCTTCCATTAACTTCATTTGGGTTCTGGATTCTCTACACTAAGGCCCAAGATTTAAGAAGGCTTTGGTTTTTTTTTGCTTTGGCAAATATAGAAGATACCAACATTAGTGGCTATAAAAACAGCAGAGAGTCCTGTGGCACCTTATAGACTAATAGACGTATTGGAGCATGAGCTTTCCTGGGTGAATACCCACTTCGTCGGATGCATTTAGTGGAAATTTCCAGGAGCAGGTATCTATATGCAAGCAAGAAGCAGGCTAGAGATAACGAGGTTAGTTCATTCACCTCATCCTCCCTGATTGTTGTCATAGAGAAGATAGGTCATGTATTGTACCCAACATTTCTCATAATAAAAAAACAAGGACATTCAGTGAAATGAAAATGCAAATATTTAGATATTTGTATGCAAATATGGTAGTAAGCCAATGCTAACCTGCTTCTTGATTGTACAGTTAACTTTTTCATTGTAAAAAAAGACCCAAAAAATTCAGTAATGACTAACTTAAAAATCATACTGGATACGAAGCCATAGTCAGATTTATATTAGCTCAGCTAGAATTGTAGGAACATGGGTGGGGAGGCACTTTTTTATCTTAATAGTCAATCATAATAGTATTGAGTTATGTGCTCCTAAAATTATCTCTGATAAGTATTTGTCCCAGCCTTTTACAATCAAGATATTGGTAGTAAAAACACTTGTTGAATATCCTGATTCAAATCCAGATATGTGACAGCATTGTTAACTGTCTTTGTGGTAACCAGAAAGTCACTTAAATATCACATTATTCTTTTAAATTTTCTGAAGGTTAATGTTTTAATTGATAATGCGTTTGAGGTTGTTTTAAAATGTTCTGTTATGAGTGTGCCAAGCTTCCTAATGTGTAATAGTGCTTTGCTGTATTACTTTACTGTACTGTGACACACATTGTAGTCTAGATCTCTTGCTTCTGTAGTAAAAAAAAAAAATGCATTTGAGGGAGGAATATTAGTAACAAGTTCAGAATTTTGGGCAATATAGTAACAAAATATTAGTATTTTTAGATCTTTTGAATACCTATTACAAGCCATTGCTGCCTCTTATAGAAAGAAGAATCCCGAGAATGTCAGCACTGAACTGGAAGCCGTTTGTTTATGGAGGCTTAGCATCAATCACTGCAGAATGTGGTAAGCAGTTAATCTTCTAACTGTTTGCATGACTTATTCTACATTAGGAGGTTCAGTTTCAACTCACAAATTTATCTAGTGTGAAAAATAAAATAGCTACTGCAATAGATTACTAACTTACATTTAAAAGTGCTTCCAGAAGAACTTCAATTTTGAAGGGCTATTGTTGCTTTTTGTCTAAAATGTGTATTTTTGAAGTAAAGGAGAAAAATAGTCACCAACCCAATTGGTACTCAAGTGTTCTTTCATATTGCCTAACAAGTTTGTCATGTTAACTTGGTTTTTTTAAAGAAAAAGGAATTGAGAAATTGTTTGCTCCAAGATATCCTTGAGTGCTTCTTAAATTTTTATTAAATGGGGAAGCCTTGAATGCTGGATTTTTTTGTATGAATTTGTGGCATTGAGATCTGGAAATGTGGTATTGGAAATAGTACTGATCTTATTGGCTTAGGTCTCACGTGACAAGCAGTTTCAATTTAGTCTGAATTTTTTTAACAGAATTTTACAGATGGTAGAGATACAGAAAATAGAAATAACAGCAGTGAAGTAAATGGTGAACTAGAGTACTGCATCTACATTTATTTATGAGAATTTTCATGGTTTATAGCTGTCCAATAGAGTATTATGATAAAATACGGTAGTGATTTCATAACAGGAGTTAAAATGCAAATAGAGATTATAGGGGGTAGATGTGAAGAAGCAGCCATTTTCTCCTGAGGCCTTGAGAGAATTTGTGTAACACATCAGGAGCAATTCCTTTCTGGGAAGAAATAATTTTCTTAAAATTTGTAGACAATAAGTGCCTGTACAGTTTGATTCTCCAAATTTTTGCCCTCATGTACAGCTTGAAACATCTAACAGCAAAGTAAAATCATGATAGCCTTTCAATTCACTTAACATCATGAATATAATTTAGCGCACAGTCTAGATTGTCTGAATCAATTTTTTCACTATTACAAGTAACACAGTATAGCTATTGATGTATAATCTCACAGAAAATGAACTTTGAGTCTGCTTTTAAGCTGCACCCATTTAGAGCCAAATTCTGAAGACCTTTTCTCGTATAAGTAATTCTTGTTCATGTCCATAGTTGCACTGATGTCAGTGGGAACTAATCACATGATCAAGGGGATTTGCAGGTCCAGGCCTTCAGCTTCTTATGTGGGTTGTAGCAGAAGTTCCTGTTTTGAGTCTCTCTAGCTTGATATTAAAGCACTGGCTGCTACTGTAGAGCTCTCTATAAAGCCATCTATTATGGTTCTTCATTTGAATACAAATGAGTAGCTTTGTTAGCCTGCAACTAATTATACATTTTCTTTTGTCTTTAGAAAACACTGAGATTCTGCATTATGTTAACATTTTTGTTTATTATGTATCTGCTTTGGCTAGACAAATGTTTCGTGTTAAATTAATATACTTTTTCCTCTCCTGACTTTAAGGTACTTTCCCAATTGATCTGACCAAAACACGTCTCCAGGTTCAAGGTCAAACTAATGATGCCAAATTTAAGGAGATTCGTTACAGAGGAATGGTGCATGCACTAGTGAGGATATGGAGAGAAGAAGGGTTGAAAGCACTGTATTCTGGGTAAAATAAAATATATACTTTATGTAACCAGTTTGCATTTGTGAATTTTGGGACAGTTTACGAAAAAATACTGTTGTATACAATAGTATTGGATTTTATAAATGATTTTTTTAGTTAGCCCCACTTAAAGATTGTGGGGTAGAGGCAGGCCACGTCGGACAAAGTATTTGAATAGAAATGGTTCAGAATGTGGCGCATAATTTCAAAGTACAATATTTTTACATCATGGTAATTGCTACATGTGAATGGCATCTTATTTTTTATTAAAACTTATCCACTGTAGTAGAAGGGAGGTTTTTCATAGTTCGCTTTGAGATTGTAGGTGTACAGTCATAACTACTTCACAATGCATTATATTTTTGGAAAATGCATCCAAATAAATATACCAATAAAATACCACGTAACTTCCATGTAAGTTATTGAGAAGTCATTTTTACTACTATATCATACGATAAACCCTCCATCAGCTAATGTAAGTCAGGTATCTCATTTCATATTAGTGATGGGATTTAAATTTACTTTTGCCAACTTCATTTACCAGGTGATAACCCACTCAGTTTGTGTGGTGTCCTTGGCAGTCCATTTGTAGGGTTAACATCTCTGCTGAACTGATGATTAATACAAGCATGAGCTAGCATAGAAATGAAGAATGAGTGTGATATGTTTGTATTAGAGCTTAGGTGTAGTAAACTTGTAGTAGCAAAATCATCTTATGTCAAGTATATCGTTGCACATGCAATGTGTCAACTATAACAATAGCAGTAAAAATCCATTTTACTTTCACTGTTGTGATTTTTATAGGTCATTAGATTAAAAAAATCCTGTTTCTTATGAAATCAGTGATGACCATATTTTTGAGATTTGTTTTCCTACACAAGTGAAAAATTCCTATTCTCACATTGTAGGTGACATAGTATTGAAACATACAAGTGCTGTGCATATTTGTATTCAAATGTAGTTTTTATACTTTAGTGACATCAAGTTTTAAACTCCCACTGTTAATGTCAGGTGATACTTTCAAAGTACCACATTAAGTTACAGGAAATTGTAACTGCTGTTTTAAAACATTATTCAAAGAATATTTTTTGTTCTGTATACATAGATTTTTAGATTTTCAGCTAGTGGCCAAGTAGGAAATTATTGCTAAATCAGTATCAGTATTATGGCAGTTACTGTGGTAAGGATTTTTCCTCCAACCTTTTAAAAGGGTTGGTAGTACCACTGCAACTTCATTTCTTTCATACTTGAATATCATCTTTACTGAAAGCCTTCTCCCTATCTGTACTGCTTCTGAAAACATCTGGTTTAAATGAACAAACCTTTCAGTTTTTGTGCATAACCTGAGTTCAGCCTATTCTACTCTAAAGATTTGTTGAATAAACTTTATTTGTGGTTACCAAGACTTCAGGAAGCTTTGAATGTATACATTATCTGCTGCTTCCTATTTTTATAGGATTGCCCCTGCAATGTTACGCCAGGCTTCATATGGAACAATAAAAATAGGCACTTACCAAAGCTTGAAGAGAGTGTTTGTTGAGCAACCAGAAGGTGAGTGGGTTTTTCAGATTTGTTACCACTGCTTGTTAATATAGTTCATCTGGAGTTGTTTATATTGTTTCCTTATCATATGATGCATATGTACATTGTATTGTATCAATGAAATGTATATATGCATCAGCTTCATATTTGTTCATTTTAAAAATGGTTCTGCAGATGAAATTCAAATAAAAATTGAGCTATCTTAAAAAAAAAAGTTGACTTCGAGGGTTTAGCTCCTTACTTTCAACTGACTCTTTCATTAAAGAAGGTAAAGCATTGACTTGCACTTGATGTCTTATCACAGTGTAAAAGCCTGTGGCTGAGAATTTGTTTTTGCTTCTGGAATAGATGAAACCCTGGTGATAAATGTATTATGTGGCATTCTTTCGGGGGTGATTTCATCATCTATTGCCAACCCTACAGATGTTTTGAAGGTAAGTGGTGTTTTATGTCAAGTTTCTATTTTCGGCATAGGTTCCTTTGTATTCTTGAGATGAGAACAGTCTACTGATGATCATTGCATGTTGTTTCTTTAAATATACTCACCTTTTGCAAATTACTTAATAGTTCAGAAGGTTCCAGGGGAAGAACTGAACTGTAGAAATTTCCCTCCAGGCATGCAGGTCAGCTGGAGGCATGCAATTAGATGAAGTCAGTGTCCTTGGAGGCAAGGAGAACCACTTGATTACAAAAGCAGCAAAGAATCCTGTGGCACCTTATAGACTAACAGACGTTTTGGAGCATGAGCTTTCGTGGGTGAATACCCACTTCGTCGGATGCAAGACTAAAACGTCTGTTAGTCTATAAGGTGCCACAGGATTCTTTGCTACTATCTCTGACACTTGATTACAGGAACTCCTCACTTAAAGTCCTCCTGGTTAATGTTGTTTCGATGTTAAGTTGCAGATCAATTAGGGAACATGCTCATTTAAAGTTGTGAAATGCTCCCTTCTAACAGTCGGTCATTTGGCAGCCACCTGTTTTGTCCACTGCTTGCAGAAAGAGCAGCCCGTTGCAGCTAGCTGGTGGGTGGTTGGAACCAGGGTGGACCAGCAGCCCCCCTATCAGCTCCCCACTCCTCTAAATTCCCTGTGCAGCAGCTGTCCCTCCCAGCACTGCCGTGCTGCTCCTGCCCTCTGCCTTGGAGCTGCTTCCAGAGACTCCTGCTTGCTGTGCGGGAGGAGGGGGAAAGAAGGGGGCTAATGTCAGGGTGTCTTCCCCCTCCTCCCTGCTCCTGCACCCTGCTTACCCCATCTTCCATAGAGTAGGGGGGATACACAACAGAGGGAGGGAGCTTCTAGGCAGTAGCTGCCATCTTAGATCTCAGCAAGCTGATTTAATTAAGTGTACTTAAGCCTGGGGTCAGCTACTTAAAGGAGAAATGCAAATTTTTTCCTCTCACACAGGGTGTGTGTCTGCCCTCCCTCCTTTCCTGCTGTCTTGTAGTGTTGTTAGTTAACCCTTGAGGGCTCAGTCAATTGCTAGTTCATTTAGCAGTAAGGCATTCCCTGGTAAATATTCCACCCTCTGACTTCTCCACCTCAACCAAGCTTCACAATCATTGCTGTGTACAGTATTTAATTGTTTAAAAATTATTCTGTGCATACATATATAAAATAGTCTTTTGTCTGGTGAAAAAAATTTCCCTGGAACCTAACCCCCTCATTTACATTAATTCTTATGGGGAAATTGGATTCGCTTAACATCGTTTTGCTTAAAATCGCATTTTTCAGGAACATAACTACAACATTAAGTGAGGAGTTCCTGTACTTACTTTTTCTTGCTTCAGAGCACAATGAACTACTAAAGTTGCTCTTTCCCTCCCGCCCCAAACTTGACACATGCTGAAGCTGTACTCTAAATTTAAAAAATCCATGTGAGTGGACCTATACTGCTTACAATGCTGTTCATTTGGAAGTATGTAAATGGACCACTTGCCCATCACTGACATCCAGAAATCTCTAGGTTGGAAGAAGTATTGGGGTTCTAGAAAAAAAAATCCAGTAGGTTAGGATCTCTATTGTCTCCTATGAAAAACTAGTAGCATAGTGCCCCTTTGAAACAATGCCCCTGCATGGTGCATTAATGACCTTGAGCAGAGTGCCACCTAGTGACATCACCAACATCACGTTTTCAGCAACTATTTTAAAATTTGTGGGTATCTCCTGTCCAAGTACTGGTAAGGTTGATCCTATTTAACTTACAAGATCATGGCCTGAGATTACTTGGCTGCTTCTGCACATGCTATAGTTTCCTGAGAATTGAGGGGCGGGGAAAAATACACAGTGCCTAATTTTAGTCGTCCTTGCTCTCAAATAAAATAGAATGAAAACAAATTGTTTACAACTTCCCATTTCATAGAAGGAGTAGTGGAAGTATCAACAAAGGTAAGCCTTTATTGGCTCCATTCTGGAATTATAGTATACTATGTGACAGAGGACAATGCCCTGGACAGACTTTAATGAATTAAGTTAAATGTCACTGGAGTTCATTGTATTAAAAATGCAATTGTTTGTGTTATGAGATTGTGTAACTTTTTTTAGAAGGGTGATGCTAACATAATTCCTCTGGTTATTGGCCCTTTGAAGCTATCTCTGCAGAGCTTCATATATACTAAGTTAAACTGGTTTCTCCAGGAACCAATGGACAAAGAAAGGATTTTGGGATAAATAGCCTGGTTTTAAACAGGTTCAGGGCCTTTCTAATCTGCAGATGGACAGGACTTCTGGTTCAAGGTGGGCCCCAATTTTTAGGGAGGGGTTGGAAGGAGTGTGGCCTACTGAGGCCACATAAGACTGAGCATTTGTTCTGAGTTGAAGGTGTGATGAACTTGTGACCATAGAGAACACTGCTATGTGGGTGGGGTTTGAAGGACTATTCACCAATCAGAGTCCTTGTTGTAGCGTGGGGGTGATCTCCGGCAAGCTTATTAGCATGTATGTAGGTTTTAATGTTTTTAGTGTTTTCTCTGTAATGCTTTCTATCTTAAGACTAAATCTGCTTGCTTAGAAATAGCAGTTCGGTAACTCATAACTGACAATCACGCTGTGTATCGTCTCAGAGGAGAGACTTGAATCATGCTTGCTTAGTCTCTTTTGCTGGGAAAATCACATGGTCAGGAGCATGCGCAGCCTGTAAATGCCCCAGTCAGAAGGGACAGAGATGCATGTCTCCACCGAAGAGGCAATGGTTGTGGAGCTGGAAGCCTAGAGTGGGGGGTGCTCTTGCTGGACCATAGAGGGCGAATACAGCTGCAGGTGCCCTGAACTTGTGACAGGTTCCAGTCTGTAGTGATGGTATGCATGCTGGGCTGGCTGACACTATTAACTCCCAAAATTAGGAGTGAATACTCATTTCCTTGTCACACTTACCATGAATCCAGCAGTTTGTCCTTGAAAATCAGTCTTTCATTTCAAATCCAAAAAGTCAAGTACATAGTTCTTCCCAGCTGAAACTCTCATCCTGTTGACCTTTTGTGTTAAGATGTAGCTGGTGAGTTCAAGGGAGAACTCTGTAACAGACACCATGCAGAAGTCTTCTGTCAATCTAATCTACATGTTAATGCACCAATTCAAAAATAGCAGTGATTTGTGGTAACTAATTTAAAAGCTACACCAAGTACTATTTAAAATTCAACTGTTCCAAATATAGCAGCTGTAGTCGAAGGATAGCTGATACATATCTATAGATAGCTGGTACTACCATGATGCAGTCAGTCCATAATTGTATAGTTAAGAAGCAGAGATCATATTTTGAAAATGTTTTAAACTGTTATTTTGCAGCGCCTCTTAATTTAGTTGAGTTTCTCAACCTTACGATCATTTTTAGTGTTTGAAAACCGATAACTGCTTTTTGTTCTGGGCTGCCTTAGATCAGAATGCAGGCCCAAGGCAGTGTGATTCAAGGAGGAATGATGGGCAATTTCATACAAATTTACCAAAAAGAAGGCACTAGAGGACTATGGAAAGTAAGTTCAACTATTACACTCTCTCTTCTGAGGTCGTTCTTGCAATAGTGTTTAAAAAAAAAAACCAAAATCCATTTACTATTGTACTTATTGTTGCATGTAGTTCTGCAATGTTGGCCAAAATATTGGTGTAATATGTACCTAAAGTTGTATATGTATATTTTTACTGCTACATCGCTTGCCATTTGAGTATTTCAAAAGCACTTGAAATATTAATGTATGTAGATAGACTCATCACCTCTTTGGAGTATTATCTCCTTTTTACAAAAGGAGTGTAGTGTACAAGAGTGAGAGTTTATGGACATACTAGGGCAGAGTTCAGGTTACATTGGTGTGATCCTTACCTCTTCAATTCCTGGTTTTCAGAGGTTTGAATGTCACTAAACTTGACATTCTGGAAGGGTTCAAGACATCACTGAGCAAAGTTAACTCCAGGTTAATGAAGTTTCTTGTCAGTGAGCTTCCTAGTTTTAGTATTTTTTTTGTAGGAGTTAGTGGTCATTTATGCAGTTGTAGTTATTTCATAGGTTTGCAGTTGAGATGCTACCATGGCTAGTGGTGATGCCTAGCTCATATAATTTTTCATCAGTAGATCACGAAACACTTTACAAAGGAGGTTAACATCATTATATTCACTTAGCGGGTCAGTGGCATAGCAGAAATAGGTCCCAGTTCCATGCTCTGTCTACTAGGCCACATGGTTATGTGATTCCTATTTATGTTTCCACCTTCCTGTGCACTTTGTTATAGTGGAATGGGGACAGTGGGCATGCTTTCAAATGTTTTGGAGGGTATAACTGCTGACAGGACTGGTGAGAGGACTCAAAACTATCAAGAGTTTGGGACAAACTCTATTACATGGCATTTTCAGTAACTAAGCAAGTAAGAGAAGACTGGTGTCTCTGTCCTTCACCACTCTTTCCCCACCATTCCCTGCAACATCTAGCCTCAACCCAGCATCTAGCTCACCCTCCCTTTCCAGTCCCGTTTAGCCATTAGCACATAAAAGGTTGTTCCTTGCTGCATCCTCTGCTGCATACATGTGATGGGCAGCAACTTACTGGAGGATTGCATGCTTCCTTGGTTAGATAGACTGGGGCCCTTTGCCCCTGCTTCAGGCAGGTTTCCCCAGCTTCCCCCAAACCTATCGGGTCCACCCCATGCAGGGGAGTCACCTTGATTCATTTCCTGGTTTTAGAGGTTTCAATTTGCTTTACCTTGATCCTAGCTCACATGGAGAGCAGAGGGGGCTCCTATCCCTAAATGGAAATAACTTTCCCAGATCCTGGCACACAGGAGGGGAAAATGGGGAGCTGACAGGCCCCTTGCTTCCCATTCCCTCCAACTTGAGCCCGCAACCTCTTCCTCTCCCCCTTCCCTTACCTCAGCCCCTCCCCCACTCCTCTGCCTCTAATCCTCCCAGCAATTGTTTGCATGTGTAACTTGTTTTCTCCTCAGAAATAGTTTGAGTACCTTCTGAATTACCTGCTGTACTCAGATTATATATCCCCTCCCCCCCAAAAATACCCTGGTACAAGGGGATTGTACAAAATATGCAAATAGATATTTCAAAGATTTCTGCCAAGTGTAGGTTTCAAACCTATTGCCTGTCTGTAGCTCAAGTTCAATGACCGTAGCATGTCCCCGTGAGTGACCCAAGTCATGTGGAAACTGGCTTACAAGAAACCTCTTGGCTAGATTTTCTGTGCGTGTACTTTGTAACTATTTGGCACATGAACATTGAGTGCAGACCTCTTTAGAAAGTTTAACTCTTTTTTGATCAACATTTTCAATATTACGTCTCCAAAGAGGTAGTGTTTGTCATGCACTACCTGGGATAAATCTGGGGTATGATCAGAGCCATGATTGAAGCCCCATATCTGCACAAAACACATGGTAGAATGTGTTAACATTAAATGCTGTCCTTTTTTTAAGGATCTCTTTTTTTCCTCAGGGACTCCTTTGCTCAAATGACCCCAAATTTGGATACTTAACTCAGCTCACCCTTTGAAGTGCAGCTAATTTCAAGGCAATCTGAATAAGCATGCGGATATTAGAACACTTGGAGTTAGCCTTTAAGTGGGGCTTCTCAACCTTAGCTCTGCTATGAGTTATTGACAAAAGTTATCCTCTCTCCAGCTGAAAACTGTTACTTACATTGGTGACTGTAAAATATTTCCTTGGCACAGGGACTAGAACTCTTCCATTAACTCTAGTGAATTAACCTCAAGTTATAACACTTACAAGGAGTAGTACGACAATAAGAACATAAGAATGGCCATATTTGGCCAGACCAAAGGTCCATCCAGCCGGTATCCTGTCTGCCGACAGTGGCCAATGCCAAGGTGTCCCAGAGGGAGTGAACAGAACAGGTAATGATCAAGTGATCTCTCTCCTGCCATCCATCTCCACCCTCTGACAGGCAGGCTAGGGACATCATTCCTTACCTTACCATTAATGGACTTACTCTCCATGAATTTATCTAGGTTTCTTAACTGTATATAGAATTTATTTTAACTGTATATACCTTTACTAGCTGACTTAAAATTGAAAGACGTCTTTAAATATAATATAGCCTGGTTCAAGAGCAAGGCTGGTTTTGTTAAATAGCTTCAGTATGGGGCAGCTCACATCATAGATGAATGTCTGGGAAAGCAGGGACCAGATGGTTCTGGGGATTGGTAATTTGAATAGTCTCAATTTTTAGTTTTCTGATTCAAATTTAGCCCAGGGTGGTAGAGGAGTTGTTCAGTGGTCTGTTTCTTGTAATCCAGTGGGTTAAGGCATGGGTCTAGGAGAATGGGACCTGGAAGAATGGGATTTTATTCCAGGTTCTACCGAGAACCATGTGAACTTGAAGTAGTTACTTAAGCTGTGGACATCTTTTTCCCATCTGCAAAATTGGAATAATTTCTGCAGTTTGGAGGAATTGGGTATTAGCCATTTAAATGGTGTGGGAAGCCCTTTGTAAAACTTGTTATGATCTGCTGATGAAAAGCACTGCAGTGGTTAAAATAAACTGTACTTGGCATTAAACAGTATTTAATGAACTTAGCTTCTCACCTGTAACTCTGATCAGGGGTTTTCAAATTTTCAGTATGGATTGTATCTTAGCATGTCATGGACTGCCTCGTAAACCATTCATGATTACAGAAAATATCTGTGGCCACTACTGAAATTCTATGCATGAAAAATATTTGCATTTCCACCTGTTGAGAACAGTTAGTGGTTAATCTTTGAAAAATTCAGTCCTTCTACTTTTGCTTTCCATTTTATCTCCCCCCTTAATATTCTTGGTTTCTCTCAGCTGACTGCAAGAAGAGCCAGCACCAACCTGCCAGCTATCAGCATACTACCAGCAGCAGTCCATAGACTTCAGTTTGAGAACATCTGCTGTAGGTCATGGCTGAGATCTTGGTGGGGCAATATAGGGAAGCTTGTATTGCCGCTGTGCTTTATCTGTTCTGCAAATTAACTCAGTCACTAGGGTAGTCTGTCTGGGATCTTTTACAAGCAGTACATTTACACGCCTTTATACCAAACACCACTTTATTTTTTTAAAATCTTTATAGAGTGTATTTTCTCAGTATACAGAACTTGTTTTATGAATATTTCCTAGGTGCTTTTAATCTAAAATGTAATGGTATTTCTGAGTTATCTTCAACCAGACATATAAATGATGCAGTTTTTAAAATCTCAAACATTTTACATTTGTTTTGCTAGGGGGTGTCCCTAACAGCTCAGAGAGCTGCTATTGTTGTGGGAGTGGAGCTGCCGGTCTATGATCTCACCAAGAAACACATAATTATGTCTGGACTCATGGGAGACACTGTGTATACTCACTTTCTGTAAGTTTGAACAGGCATAAGAGTTAAGTTTACAAAGATTTATTTGTATGATTAAATCCCCTTTCAGAGGTTACACATTAATCTCTTAATGTTGGACTCTTCAGAGAATACAATTAGATCTCACTTTGTTTTTTTTCTCACTATCAGTTGAGATGTAAATATACTTCTAGTGTATTTAAATGTTTACTCATAGTATTATTTCATGCCATGGAAGCTAATAGTTTTTGTGCTATTTATGTATTTTTTGATGGGGAGATATCTTTATTGTTAAAAATACCTAAATTAGGTGTGTATATAAAGGCTGAAACTAAAATGTGTTTACTACTCTGAAAATATCAGGATGAATTTTTAAAGTGTGAAACTTCTTCCTGATTGTTACTCTGTGTGTGTGTGTGTGTGCGCGCGTGCTCGCGCTCTCTCTCTCAGCTTGTGATATGTTTTTTTTTCAGGTAAACAAACTGAAAAAGTAGTTTGTTAATAAAAATGCAAACAACTTTTAGCTATAGCATAGATATTTCTAATTTTCCATGAGAGGGGGTGTTTCTGTATACTTCTAAATTGTTGGGAGTAGGTCATTTTTATAATGGTTTATCTTTCATTAGCTCAAGCTTCACCTGTGGATTAGCTGGAGCACTTGCATCAAATCCAGTTGATGTTGTGAGGACACGGATGATGAATCAGAGAAGATTTCAAGATGGCACACATTCAGGGTACAAGGGCACTTTGGATTGCTTGTTACAAGTACGTACAAAGTATATTGCAACTAGTGATAACTCTTCTACAATCTTGTGATATCAAACATGAATTAGAGGGTTTTCTGCATTGTGGGTAGAAATTGTTAGCTGTTATAGAACGCCACTTCTGTGGTGTAGGAATTATTGTAGAGAACTCTGGGAATAATCCATTTTAACTTTCAAACTTGCTGTGCCATGTGTCTTTTAAAATTTTGGACTCAAATCATGCCCCACCTCGCCTACCTTCTGCTGTGTAAAAACTATTGTGTGTTGATGGAAAGCAAGGAGGTCTGTCTGCAGCATGGAGGAACATATATGCATTTGTTCCTTTTGGTATTTAGGTCAAGTATACTAACGGGGAATTCTTCTGATATGAGCACACTTTTTTAAAAAAGGTAATGAAAAACTTAACATGAAAATATTTATTGAAATTTTGGGGACAAGGAGAAAGGAGAATTTTTCAAGTCCCCTCAATATAGGGACCTCCCAAGGTTGACAGCTTCTGTTGCTATAGAAGTGTCTATGCTACAGCAGCACAGCTATGGTGCTGAAGCATTGCCACTGTAGTGCCGTAGTCTATGGCTTAAGACTCGCAGCTCCCCCCTGTGGTGGCTACTGTATCTTCTTAACCCACTTCTTACAGCAGTGGTCTGCCTCTGCCAGTTGATCACAATCTCCGGGCTGCTAAAAGTCCAGTGGTGCACCGTGGCTCAGGCAGGCCTGCTTGCCTGCCATGGCCCCATGTTGCTCCTGGAAGCGGCTGGCTGCTGGCATGTCTCTTCAGCCCCTGCACCAGCCTGGAGCTCCCTCCTACAACCAAACTCCCTCTCAGAACTTGCACCCCTCACTCCTGCACCCCACCTCCCTGCCCCAGGCTCAGCCTGGAGTCCCCTCCCACACTCTGAACCCCTTGGCCCCAGCCCAGAGCCTGCACCCCCTCCCACATCCTGACCCCAGCCTGGTGAAAGTGAGTGAGGGTGGGGAAGAGCAAGCGCTGGAGAGAGCGGGGAATGGAGTGAGCAGGGCAGGGCCTCGGGGAAGGGATGGGGTAGATCCTCAGTTGATCTTAAATTCAAAAAGTGATCTTGTGTGTGAAAAGATTGGAGACCACTGTCTTACAGGCTACTTGGGGAACACATTTAAAACAGGGCCACCTGCTGGTGAAGGAGGGAAATGGTACCAGAAGAAGCTGCTAGGGCCAGTAGAAAAGACTGATTTTGGTGATTGGTGGCTAAAGATGCTGAACATTATTTTGCTGTAAGAGGATTATGGGTCATTACCTCCTACAAGGTCTCTTGGGGAGGCTGTCTTGGAAACTAACATGAAATAAATACAACCTTGCCATTTGTTTCATTTGCAGGTTTTTAGGCAACTCCCACCTGTGCCTAAATCACTGTTAGAGACACAATCAGAACCCTGGCCCCTCTGTATCTGACATGCCAGTGTAGAGGAAGCAGCATAGGGCTAAATGTTACTCATTGTAATATCTCAGCATATTAGATAGGGCTGATAGCTCCTTTCTGTCACAGGTCAAAGCACACCCCTGCCTTTCATTAACAAGGAATAGAACCTAGGATCTGAGACACTAGTTCAAACTTTTGATACCTTTGAATTATTTAAAGTTAGAAATAGGATGTTTAGCCAAAAAGCAGAGTGAAATTGTGGAAGGAGACTGATATCCATGCTTCAGAAACACTCTTAACTGTGGACTGTAGGAAATCCTTAAATTTACCTAACTATTCCAGCCGAGTTATATTGTCAGATGCCAAAAGTCCTGAAAACTGAAATATGAAATTGCGTAACTACTACTGTGCTATATAACCTATTGCTTAAATCAGCCTCTCTACCAGACAGGAGGGCAGCAAATGTAATGCCTATTTTTATTTATTTATTTATTAAGGCTTCAGAGGTGATCTTGGGAATTACAGGCTGGTAAGCCTAACTTCAGTACCAGTCAAATTGGTTGCAGCTAGGAAAACAAAATTATCAGACACATAAATGAAAACAATATATTGGGGGCGAGTCAACGTGGCTTTTGTAAAGGGAAGTCAGGCAACCAATCTATTAGAATTCTTTGAGGGGATCAACAAACATGTGGATAACGGTGATTCAAAGGATATAATATACTTGGACTTTTTCCTCACCAGAGGCTTTTAAGCAAAGTGTAAAGAGTCATGGGATAAGAGGGAAGGTCCTTTCATGGATCAGTAACTGGTTTAAAAAATAGGAAACAAAGAGTGGGAATACATGGTCAATTTTCAGAATGGAGAGAGGTAAATAGCAATGTCCCCTAGGGGTCTGTACTGGGACCAGTCCTATTCGACATATTCATAACTGATGTGAAAAAAGGGGTAAACAGTGAGGTGGCAAAATTTGCAGATAATATAAAATTACTCAGATAGTTAAGTCTAAAGATGACTGAGAAGAATTACAAAGGTATCTCACTGAACTGAGTGACCAGGAAACAAAATGGCAGATATAATTCAACGTTGATAACTGCAAAGTAATACACATTATAAAAGATAATCCCAATTGTGCACACACTATGATGCACATTAAATTAGCTGTTAACCATTCAAGGAAGAGATTTTTGGAGTCATAGTGGATAGTTCCCTGAAAATACCTGCTTAATATACAGCAGCAGTCCAAAAAAAAAAGCTAACAATGTTAGGAACTTTAAAGAAAGAGATAAGATAGAAAATATCTAGAATGCCACTATATAAATGCCTGGTATGCCCACACTGAGTATTACATACAGCTGTGGTTGTGTTACAGTATTTCAAAAAAAATTTTTTCACCACACTGCTTCCAATTCTAATGTAATAAAAATAATTAGGAGTATGGAAGAGTTTCCATACAAGGAGACATTAAAAAGGCGGGGACTGTTCATCTTAGAAAAGAGACAACTAAGGGGGATATGATAGAGGTCTAAAATCATGAATGATGTGGAGAAAGTGAATAGGGAAGTGTGATTTACCCCTTCACGTAACACACAAACTAGGGGTCTCCCAATGAAATTCATAGGCAGCAGGATTAAAACAAACATAAGTACTTCACACAGTGCACAGTCAATCTGTGGAAGTTATTGCCAGAGGATGTTGTGAAGGCTAAAAGTAAAGCTGGGTTAAAAAAAGAATTTGATAAGGTCATGGAGGGTAGGTCCATCAATGGCTATTGGCCAAGATGATCAGGGATGTAACCACATGCTCTGGGTGTCCCTAAGTGTGCAACTGCCAGAGCCTGGGACTGGACTACAGGCTGGATCACTTAAAATTGCCCTGTTGTCTTCATTCCCTCTGAAGAGTCTAGCACTGGCCATTGTCAGAGACCGGATGCTGGGTTGGATGGGCCGTTGGTCTGACCCAATATGGCTGTTCTTAGGGTCTCATGTCTTGTCATTAAATGTTGCTGTGTGATTTTAAAATGTATTTGTAAAGGTTTATGCAAAAAAAAAAAAAAACCTTTATGTAGCCCAAATAGCAACAGGAAACATGGATATGTTTGTGCTGCAAATTAAGGGGCAATTAGTGTTGGTATGCCTATCTATGCTATAACTTTACTAGTAACAGTGGCAATGAAGACATGGTAGCATGGTGTGGGCTAGCTGCTGGAATACATACAGGCAAGTCTTATCTTAGGTGGGGGTTCTGTTCCGCAGTTATTGCGTAAAGCGAAAACCGCGTATAGCCAAAATTATATCCCCAAGCCCTTGAAATCCTCCCCGCAGCTCCGGCGGCTGGGCTGGGGGGGGCATTTAAAGGGCTCCACCGGGCTCCCCATTGCCCTTTAAATGCCCCCCGACCCAGCCACCGGAGTTGTGGGTGGGGTTTAAAGGGCTCCACTGGGCTTCCCACCATGGTGGGGAGCCCGGAGGAGCCCTTTAAATCCCGCTCGCAGCTTTGGCAGCCGGGCTGGGGTTGGCATTTAAAGGGCCCGGAGCTCCACGGTGGCTGGAGCCTCGGGCCCTTTAGTTCGCCGCAGGGGCTACCAGCCATCTCTGCAGCTGGGAGGCCCCTGGGTGATTTAAAGGCCCTGGGACTCCCAGCCACAGCTGGTGCCCCAGGACCTTTAAATCTTGAGGCCACGCTCCCCCCCCAAATCCGGCGGTACGCGTAAAGTTGAAATCGCGCATGTTAAATGCGCTTAAGTTGTGAGAGGCCTGTACCTAGGATCCCCAGTGGGCTTGTGTTGGGATGGCTAACCCATACTGTCACATCTTTACTGTTACCCTATTACCCTCACTAGCTAAATCAAAGCCAGTGTGGGTATGCCTAGTCCTGCTAAAATTATTCCTTAATTTGTGATGTGGACATACCCTGTGTGTCACAGATTTCAGGTTTGGGTCTTCAGACTTTACTGAGAAAGCTTAAACAGAGCAATGGGGAGCCAACTTGCTGTTTGGGTTCACAATGCAGCATGGGAAGTTAAATTTCCCTCCAAAAACTTTGCAGTGCGAGCTGTTTTAAAAATATACTAATCTTTCCCCATAATTCATAAAACCTAATACACTTTGTATGTAGTGGATGACTGGGAAGGGAAAATTGTGGGCCCAGTGTAAATGAAAGATCCCTTTTTAGAATAACACTACATAAAATTGTCTTTGAAAATGGAAATTATTTCTTCAAGACTTGTTTTTGCCTATAGTACCATATTAACATGCTCTGTTTGAGTCTAAATGAAAGTTGTATGTTAAACGGTTCTTGTGAGAGCAGCTGAAACTTTCCAGACTTCAAAAATGTGGGGATTTATCTCAAACTTTTTTGACTAGGTCAGATTCTTAATATTATGTCTAATATTTCATCTTCCGTTACTGGACAAAAATAACCCTCACTGGGCTTAAATTTAGTTTTGAATACCTCTATACTAGTAAAGTTAAATTAGTTTATAATGTTGCTGTCAATGTGGATTTAATTTAAATATAAATATAAATTGTTGTGGTTAAAGTAAGATCTTAACTTACTCAGTCTGATGTTGGAAACTCCTGCTGTTCTATTGCTGATTCCACAAGAAGGTCACTGATCAGCAGGTTTAAATGCCAAACTCCCCCTGAAAGGTTTTGGAGAAGTAGTCATGATTCTTGTCTTTGTCCGAAAACTGGATGGGCAGTAATTCTGCAACATTCTCAGTCTGAATTGCTATGAGGCAAGAGACTATTACTGTGAATTGAACCAAGTGTCTTCCTCCTGTGATAGCACAGAGCACCTTGTAATGGCATTTATTATGTAAAGTATTAGCTGTTCTTTAGATATAATCTTTCAATGAAAGTTTTGTCACTCTTTTCTCATACGTGGTTTTAAAATATTTGTTTCAGACATGGAGGTATGAAGGCTTTTTTGCTTTATATAAAGGATTCTGGCCAAACTGGTTGAGACTCGGTCCTTGGAATATTATCGTATCCTCTTCAGAAGTGTTTGGAAATATTTATTAAACTCTTTTTTTGTGACGAGCAGTGGGCATTGAGTAGAGAGACAATTGACTAGTGAATTGTGCTTCATATAAAACGTTTGTAACTTGTCAGCATAAGTAAATTTATTCCCCATCTCTTTATATATGGAGTATTACCAGCACCTATTGTATTAATATTCCCTAAGATTTATACAAAGTTGAACCTCTGAATATAATCTTTTTTCAAAACACATTATCCTTTAGTCCCCAACTTCCCATTTGCTTGTTTTTAGATTGCAGTTTAGTTGACATACTAGTGACCAGGTCAATTAGCAATTTGGGGTTTTTTGCTGTTTGAGACCGTTTCCTGCATTTAAAAAAAAACTGTTTGCAGATGGTCAAGATGTTTTCACACACCATTTTCTACCCTATTATACGTGTACAGTAGACAATTTGTCATCTATTTATCCTTAAGTTCTCATTGTTTTGTGAGAAGCTAAGAGGCAGCTGTAATATTCCTTTCTCTCTTCCCACAAATAAGAATCTATACACCTTCATAGTTTCACCCACTAAGAAGATAGGAGGCAAAAAGGCTGAGTTCCTTTCCTATTGTGGCCTCTCTGACCTTTCCCCAATTCTAACATGCATGTTTAAGGTGCTTGGGATAGAATCTAGGGAAGGATTAGGCTGCACTAGGAGGAGGCTCCTGTTGATGAGAGTAATATGCACTGAAACAAGTTTCCCCATTAACAGTTTGCTACGATGTTCCCTAGAGCTCTGTGCCCAGGACTATAGGGAACATTATACCAACTGATGGAGAGGAGTGACTTGTCTTGTGGTGGACTGGTGGTTGTATTAGGAGGCATTTAATGGGAGACCAAAGTTCCACATGCCTGCAGTCAGTAGTTAAATGAATGGGGTAGGTATTATGCATCACAAATGTGTTAAACAAAAAATGCAGATACCTGCAATTGTTTTCCTTGACTAATTGCACTAGTTCTTTTTGACATATGAACAGCTGAAGAAATTGGATTTCTGAAAGATGCTAGATTGTGTAATAAATCAGTAAACTGTGCTGATGTGGTATTTGAACTCAAGGCATCTTTTTAAAGATGCTCTTCAGTGTTTTCTCATCGGAGCATAGGACTTGCTGGCAAAACGCAGGAAGATCATCGGAAGAACATCGTAAATCAAGACCATACATAAAATCATCTCAGAACTGTGGATGCTTAACTGATATGCCAAATGCTATGCACCAATTATTGAAATAGAAGTTCAAGTTGGCAATACTCCTCTATCAACTGTTAAAATGCTGTTAGACATAATGTATGGTACAACTCCAAAGGTTTTTCTGGTGAAATGTTGTACTTCTGGATGAAATTTTAATAGGAAAAGAGCTACATCTGTTTGTCCAGAGGTAAGTAGATAATAGAAGAACCTCACTCTTTTGTCCATGTTCATGAAACTTGATACATTAATGTGGTCATAAATAGTTGATTACACTTCTGAAATTTTCGATGCCTTGGAGTTCAAGTGCAGGACACTGAAAATTTTATTCCTAGTGACTCCAGGTCTTTGTAAAATATTTGTTAAATGAACTTCTGGATTCAGAGTACATGTCTGCTTTCTATCATGTATATGTAACTTGCATTGGGAGCAATGAAGCTTCAGTTTAACATAACTTGTTACTGTCACCATTTTACATGTTTGAGAAAAGTCTGGTATTTTTTAAGATACCTTATTCTTGGCCTTCAATAGAAGGGATTCTGACATGTTTCATCAAGAAATTAATATCTATAGACTTTTTAAAAAATGTAGTAAAAATAGAGCATTCACTCTCTCATCTGCCTCTTGTGCAAGAGGGAATTAATTTTCCAATAGTTGTTTGATTCTTATGAAGAGGATCTGCTTTAAGCAGTTAGTGGCTGTCACACATCACTTGAAAGTTGAATGCTACACATTGAGGCAATTGAACCACTAGAAAGCTCAAGAAATGCTGATGTTTACGTACAGAGAGCATACATCCAAAAGAGGCAATCTAATGTATTGCTGCCTTCCTAAACAAGAATTATAGGAGAATTGTGCTCATCAGTGTTGATCCTTTTCATTCAGCAAAATGAATTCAGTTGAAGTTACTTTAATAGAACTTCTTTTAAGAGCAGTATAAGTTGACTTCTGTGTAGGTTCTACTTTTTCTTTGAATTGTGCAACAAAATGTTCTGCCATAAACTAAAGAAAATTTAGTATCAGGATTACTGTGTGAATACAATTTATTCAGTTACAAAAGCATGGGAGTGAGTGAAAAATGCCTATTCTAGGCTTGCAGTGTAGGATTAGTAAGTGTACAGTTAGTTGTGGTGTATGGAGATTTCATCTTGAAACATTCATTACAATATCTGCATATTCATACATTCCACTTAAAGCAATTCATGTTCTAGTGTGGATTTCACTCTTAATTCATTGTTTAAATGGTTGGTTTCAAGATGCACAAAGTAGGTATTTTTTAAATGCACAAGGCACTTTTCTTCTGAAAATACCAAGCGTTAAGGTAAAAGCATTACTTTTCAAAGTGTTTGAATATTTTTAAGGTAAAAATATATAATGCACAGTTATGCTTGTGTGTGCTGTCTGTATTACTGCAATTCTACTTTTTTGTAGAAATCTCTAAAATGTTTTGTACAGAATGTAAAACAAAATTAAGGATATATCATTTAAACTTTTTAGAACTTAACACTTTTTAGAATGAGTAAAATGCATTGCCGCTAAGTTGAGGGACGTTTGCTTACAAATGGAACCTAGGGATCATTCTGAGGCATTTAGTTAGAGTGTAATTAGGATGGTCAGTAAGAATTTTCTGCTGTTACTGCAAACTGTATGTTCTAATTCATCATTTAGCTAATTAAAATGGGGTTCCTGTAACTAAAAATGTATATTTCAGACAGTCTCAATAGGCTAATAGTAACAAAAATCATGTGGGAAGTCTGAGCTAATTCACTTCTAGTTTGGCAGGCTTGTAGACCCAAGGGCTCCATGATGGTAGACAGGGTCAGACTGTCCTTTAGATGTTCAGTACCCCCCCCCACACACACTGCTTAACACCAGAATCTTTGATCCCAGTTGGAATGCCTTTGTTTGTAAAGGGTTGCTGTGGGTAAAATGGAAATCCTGCCAGTAACTACAAGGGTTTAGAAGTCCTCGCAGTTCTCAGTGTCTCCTATGCTGCCCTGATGTTAGTGTTCCCCAACCTTTTCCAAACCATGACTCCATGTTACAACAGAAAAGTCTTGGGACCGCATTCCCATCTAATTATAGAGAAGAGGAATGTTTGCAATTTCCCAGAGTGAAATCCCATGCCACAGATATTGAAAACACTGGCCTACAATCATAAATGGCATGAAGGCATCAAAATAGCCTTGCCCAGCAGTGCCAGGGCTCTTAAACAACTTCTCTTAAGGAAAAGTCTGAGGGGAAAAAAGACATTTAAGCTAAGTTAAATGTTTGAAATTATCAATTGTAATTGTACTTTCACCTACATATTAGTATTAATAGTATGAGCCTCTTGCAGAAATGTTCTGTTTTCCTGGTATGACTGAATTCTCGATGCTGCTTGATGTGCAGAATGGGCAGGTTACCCCAATCCACTGTACCATAAAGTTGAGTTAGTGGGCAGTGTATATGCAAGTATATTGTTCCATTTGCAGCAAAATGTACCACCTATCAAATGACATTATTAACCTTTCATGCTGCAACTTATCACATTGAAAGGGATATGCAAATATTAAGAAAATCACCAAAGCAATTATCTTTATTGTGCCAAAAATCGACTTATAGGATTGCATCACTTTGTTTTCATATTAGATCATATCAGTGTGTTCTGAAATATTGAACATATGTTTCATTCAGCCCAATTTGTTACTGCTGCTCATAGATTTATTGTGCTAGTGAAGTTATTTATTCATATGGAATGTTACAGAGAAACTGAATGTTTTTATGCTTTGTATTCACATGCCTTATCTGCATGGGAAAATGTCTTATTTCAGCATAATAAATACATGTGGGGAGAGAATGTAAGATGCTTTGGCCGGTGGATCTAAAAGAAATTTTTAACTAAACTCACTTGACTTGATTTTCCCATTTCAACAATGCTTATTGCCCAATTAGCAATCAAGACTGTTTGTTTGTAATTTCTCTTCACCCCTAGATCTAAGTAAAACACTGATTTAATTCTACCAACCTACTAATATTGTGAAAGTTTAACCATTTTTTTAGTTTTTTTTATGTCCTAACTCTGCTTGAAGTAGGGAGATGCTGCTGTACTGGCTGGGACAGAAGAAAGCAGGCATGTAGGGCCATATTTTAAATGTACTTGGATGCCAATCTGCATATTTAGGCACCTAAATACCTTTAAAAAGCTGGACTTTAGTGTTCCCCCTCCTCTGCTGGGAGACTCCAGCAGCTGAAGGTAAATACCATCCTTCTGTCTCCTTCCTCCCATATTTTGGAGAGGCTGGGAGGACCACAAACCTGCTGCAGACTTTGATGGGAGCAGAGACCTATCAATTAGGGTGGAAGAGAAAGGGGATGTGACCTGAGAGGCTAGATGTCAATTCTGAAGCAGTTCAGTAAGACGCCTATTCTGCCCTCAGCTGGTTTCTCTTCAGTGGCACAGCATGTTCCTTCCCCATAAGGCAGTGGTTTTCAAACTGTGGGTCACAACCAAGTCCTGGGTGGCGGAAGGTAAGGCACTGGGTCGTGATGACTCTGATCAGCACCACGAACCGGGCCGTTAAAAGTCCTTACCTGTTCTGACACCACGCTGCGCCACAGCAGTGGCCAGCAAAAAGTCCAGCTCCTAGGTGGACAGGCCATGGGGCTCTGAGCACCAGCTCTGCACTCACATTGGCTGCACTCCTGGCCAATGAGAGCTGGGCGTGAGGAGGGCCGGTGCCACTTGCGTGCCTCTGCTAGGAGCTGGACCTGTTGCTCGCTGCTTCTGGGGCACAATGTGGTCCGTGGTGCCAGGACAGGCAGGAAGGCTGCCTTAGCACTCCTACTGCACTGCTGACTGGGAGCTGCCTGAGGTAAGCCCACACCCCAACCCTGTGCCCTAATCCCCTGCCTCAGCTCCCCCAAACCCAGAGCCCCTTTGCACCCCAAACCCCACATCCATGGCTCTACCCCAGAGCCTGCACCCCAAACCCCACATCTGTGGCTCTACCCCAGAGCCCCCTCCCACACCCTGAACCCACAGCCCAACCCTCTGCCCTAGCCCTGAGCCCCTCATCCCCAGCTCCATTAGGTCACTGGCATCAATAATATTCTTCAACTGGGTTGCTAGAAAAGTTTTGAAAATCACTGTCCTAAGGCATCAAATACCAGTTATTTGGGATTTTTATAAATTGGGCTCTTGAAGATAAAGTTGGGGCAGGTGGGCACAATCAAAAGTTAGGGACTAGTGGCAACTTGCATTGTGCTTGTGAGGGACTCAAGCCGTAATAAAATACTTCATCCAGCATCTGTCTGAAATGCTACCTTTTTAAGCACCTAGAGGTCAGGCATAATCAGAGCACATTCTGTAGCAGTGTTAATTCTATCATGAATTTTGCACTGACACACAGTTGTCATGCTTAGTGGAGTGTAAAATGTAGCAATTTTTTGGACCTTCTTTGAAGATGAGGGTTTTTTGCCATACTCCTTGGACACTATCCAAGCCACCTGCTCCAGAACCTCATTCCTATTGTATAGTCCAAAGAACTATCTCCTTCAGACAGCCGAAACTGCCATGCTGTTGCTCTCTGGCTGCAAACTAAACTCTAGCTCATTCCCTGCACCTTTGCTTCTTGGTTCCATGGAACAGCTCAGGAGGAAGTATGCACTGTAATCAGATTAACCACACCTTGTAGGGAAAGCTCGATTGCAGGATGCAGGACAGGAAGGGCAAAAACCAGTTATAGTGTGCCCAGCTACAGCAACATGGTGAATGCCATAGCCAAAAATGCCAGATCTACATTTTAGAAAAGTCCAACTCTGAGTGTGGAATCAGATTGCAGAGCTTCGTAAGATAGATAATGCAGACCTACCTCACTTATTTTCATGTTCTTGCCAGGCTCTGGCAGGCACCACTGCGTCAGTTTGTACTATGTTACATTTCCAAGGTTATCTCCATACCTACAAGGGCTAGAAACATTTTAGAGCAAGAGCTCAGATAATAGAGTACAACTCCATACCAAGGAGTCAATTCTGCAGCATATTCCATCACAATAGAAGTAGACAAAGCCTGAGTATATTGTGATTCATTACAGATAATATTTAAAAAAAAGTCTCTTCAGTTTTCAATCTGGATTAAACTTGATCACAACACCAGAACTCAAAACAATTTAGGAATGTTTAGTGACTTGATCATTTTGCTATACATTACTTAGGCATGAAATTTAAAGTATAATTTGTTTTCTAAAACAGTACTAACCATGCCTTTTTATATCAAGATCTTATGTTTATAGTTAGCTGTAGTTATAATTGCCATTAAACTGAAGTATTAGACCTGCACATTTTACTGCAAGCAGTACAAAAAGCTATGTAACAGCATGACATGGCTGTTTTATAATCCACAGCCATTACCTTCAGTTACACACAAACATAGAAAAACAAACATTAAATCTGAAGCATTCACTCCCCACAGAAACATAGAAAAAGTCCCCAAAAACGTTCACCTAAGTTGCAGTTAGTCTTTGATCGTCAAATCTATAGTCTGCTGAGTCTAAAATAACATCTTCCCTCCACTTGCTTGTAGGAATCTTCAGTTGGAATCTATGCAGACTCTTCCTCTGCTGAAATAACTACTAGCCAGTAAGCTAACTGATTAAATCTATACACTTAACTGAAGGATTGGTTAAAGAAAATCCTGCTGCACAATGCTTCTGGGCTGAGCTCCTAACTCACCCAGCACATGCAGCCCTCTGAAAAGCTGCCTGACTGCTTGCCCTCATGGAGTCTGACCCCGGCAACAGGGAACCTATTGGACCATACACAAAACTACTACTCCCAGTTCCAGAAGCTTTGAGATGTGGAGTGATTAATTGGCCTAGCAACAATGATCCAGACACAACTCACTCCTACCTCCCCCACAATGGGCCTCTTAAAGAACTATCTCCTAATTAGGCACATGCGTTAGACTGACTTTTCAGAAGGTCCAAATTAATCAACTAACTGGAGAAGTGGTTTATTTTCTTCATAAAGTAATATGGAGAAGTAAAATTAAAATAAATTTTTAATGCAAGAAAGGTGCTTAGCAGAAAAAGTACTATATAAATGAGTCAGGATGCTAGTTTCAAAGCTAAAAGATAAACTGGGAAATAATTGCAAGATTGTTTTAATGTACAAAATGTAGCATCTTTTATTACTGCACAAGCAAATAAAGCTACATTTAACATAGAGCAAGTCTGAAGTTCTTCGCTAGTGAAACCACAGAAAAATCTGAGAGTCTCTGGATTATGTGTAGAAGCATGAGCAATGAGGAAGGTGGTGTGGTGGGAATCTACTATAGACGCTAGACCAGGAGAATGAGATGGATGAGACTCTCTTCAGGCAACTAACAAGTTACTAGATCACAGCCCTTGTTTCTCATGGGAGACTTCAATCACCTTGATATCTGCTGGGAGAGCAATACAGTGGTGCACAAACAATCCAGGAAGTTTTTGGAAAGTGTAGGGGACAATTTCCTGGTGCAAGTGCTGGAGGAACCAACTAGGAGCAGAGCTGTTCTTGATGTGCTGCTCACAAACAGGGAAGAATTAGTAGGGGAAGCAAAAGTGGATGGGAACCTGGGAGGCAGTGATCATGAGATGGTTGAGTTCAGGATCCTGACACAAGGAAGAAAGGAGAGCAGGAGAATATGGATGCTGTACTTCAGAAAATCAGACTGACTCCCTCAGGGAACTGATGGACAGGATCCCCATGGAGAATAACTGGAGGGGGAAAGGAGTCCAGGAAAGTGGGCTGTATTTTAAAGAATCCTTGTTGAGGTTGCAGGAACAAACCATCCCAGTGTGTAGAAAGGATAGTAAATATGGCAGGCGACCAGCTTGGCTTAACAGTGAAATCCTTGCTGATCTTAAACACAAAAAAGAAGCTTACAAGAAGTGGAAGATTGGACAAATGACCAGGGAGGAGTATAAAAATATTGCTCAGGCATGCAGGAGTGAAATCAGGAAGGCCAAATCACACTTGGAGTTGCAGCTAGCACGGGATGTTAAGAGTAACAGGAAAGGTTTCTACAGGTACGTTAGCAACGAGAAGGTCAGGGAAATTGTGGGCCCCTTACTGAATGGGGGAGGCATCCTAGTGACAGAGGTTGTGGAAAAAGCTAATGTACTCAATACTTTTTTTCAACCTGTCTTCACAAACAAGGTCAGCTCCCAGACTACTGCACTGGGCAGCACAGTATGGGAGGAGGTGATACAGGATACAGAGGGACCTAGACAAATTAGAGGATTGGGCCAAAAGAAATCTGATGAGGTTCAACAAGGACAAGTGCAGAGTCCTGCACTTAGGAAGGAAGAATCCTATGCACTCCTACAGACTAGGGACCAAGTGGCTAGGCAGTAGTCCTGCAGAAAAGGACCTAGGGGTTATGGTGGACAAGAAGCTGGATATGAGTCAACAGTGTGTCCTTGTTGCCAAGAAGGCTAATGGCATTTTGGGTTGTATAAGTAGGGGCATTTCCAGCAGATCAAGGGACGTGATCATTCCCTTCTATTTGGCATTGGTGAGGCCTCATCTGGAGTACTGTGTCCAGTTTTGGGCCCCACACTACAAGAAGGATGTGGAAAAATTGGAAAGAGTCCAGCGGAGGGCAATAAAAATGATTAGGGGGCTGGAGCACATGATTTATGAGGAGAGGCTGAGGAAACTGGGATTATTTAGTCTGCAGAAGAGAAAAATGAGGGGGGATTTGATAGCTGCTATCATTTACCTGAACGGGGGTTCCAAAGAGGATGGATCTAGAGTGTTCTCAGTGGTACCAGATGATAGAACAAGGAGTAAAGGTCTCAAGTTGCAGTGCGGGAGGTTTAGGTTGGATATTAGGAAAAACTTTTTCACTAGGAGGGGGGTAAAGCACTGGAATGGGTTACCTAGGAAGGTGGTGGAATCTCCTTCCTTAGAGGTTTTTAAGGTCAGGCTTGACAAAGCCCTGGCTGTGATGTTTTAGTTGGGAATTAGGTCCTGCTTTAAGCAGGGGGTTGGACTAGATGACCTCCTGAGGTCCCTTCCAACCCTGATAGTCTATGATTCTATGAGAAGAGTAAATACAAGTAAAGATTATGGAGTTTAATGTGCCTTGTGGCACTATTGAATAGTAAGGTCCAATAGTGAATAAACCAAATTGAGGAAAAATGACAAATATTGCAGGGCTCCTTGAGAGATTATACAATGAATAAAGACAACTAATTTTAATATCCATGAGAACATACATAATTCTAGGTGTCAAATCATGATGACTCAAATATGTTCCTCGTCTGAGTGAAGGGAAGAGGCAGATCCTACACAATTTGTGTGAGGACACCTGCAGGTATGTCCCCTAGCCATGAGGGGGTGATAGCTGTGAGGGGTTCCACCCAGTGGCCTCTTTTGGGGTAGTGATGGTGCCCCCATTTCCCCTCATTAGCTGGTTTCAGAGTTAATACTCCGAAGCTGACTAGATGGGTCTGAGTGCTCAGTCTCTGGCCAATCAGCACTTTCTTGTTCCAGGCTGGCCGAAGACTTGGACATATGCCCTGGCCGTAGTTACACTCACTTCATGTTTCATCATTTTAATTGTCATCAGGGTAGAACTAAGCTTTCTTTTTAAAATCAGTGGGGTGTGGCTTCCAGGCTTTTGCTGCAAGAGGACTGCAGGGATGGATACAATTGGCCAAGCAGCGTCACTGACCCTGCCTGAAGTGTTATTACACAGCAGGAAGCAACTGGCCCCTAGGGGACCAGATGTCCCGATTTTATAGAGACAGTCCTGATTTTTGGGTTTCTTTAAAAAAAAAAAAAACATAGGGTCCCACCGCCATCCCGCATTTCCTGTCTGGTCACCCTACCTGCCCCGGCTAAAGCAGGATTAGAACGCGTGTCTCAGAGCTCCCAACGCAGCTGAGCAGCGGGCTGCGATGCCTCCAGCTGGCAAGGGGCGCTGCTCCCACTGCTGGCTTTTCTCACGGGTAATAGCTGCAGAATCCTGCGCTCATTGGTCACAACGGGCCGGGCAAGCAGGCCCCGCCCCCGTGCCCGTCCACGCATCGCAATGACGTCACGAGGGCGAAGGCGCTTCCGCCCTATCGGATTCGAAGACGCCCTTCCCTGCACCGGAAGTTTCCTCTCCCGATCAGCTCCTCCCGCTGGTTGTGTGCGCGTGGAACCCTCCCGCGTGCCTCGTTCCCTCCGGAGGCGTTTCCGGGTTCAGATGGTTCCGCTCCTCTCTCTGCCTCTCGCTGCGTCGGACTCTCCCGGATCCCGGAAGTGGCCCCTCCCGCCCGCTCCGGCTGCTGCGGGCCGTGAGGATGGCGGAGCCGCCCCCGGAGCTGGGCGACAGGGAGATCCGGGACAGGCTCGGCCTGTGGGACCGCAGGCCGCGGCCCATGGCGCCTCTCACCGACCGACAGACGGACTCGGTGCTGGAGCTCAAAGCGGCGGCCGAGAACCCGCCCGTCCCGGCCGAGGTGAGCGGCGGGGAGGGGCAGCAGGTGGCGCGGAGCGGCCGCGGCCGGAGCCTGTGGCGGGGCCGGAGGCAGGGGGCGTCCGGCGGGCGCTGGGGCCTCCCCGTTCCTGTAACGGGAGCAACTGCCACGTAGCCAGGCTGGGACTCCTGCTCTGGGCTGGCCGGAGGCTGCTCCCCGGGGCCCGCTGGGGGCGTGTCGGGCCGCCTCCTGCTGCCCAGGACGGGCCCTTGGTCCGGGTGGTGCTTTGCCCCGGGGCGCATCGATCCCGTGCGGAGCTGCCCCCGGTGGGAGCAGGACCCGGGTCCGGCCGGCAGGGACCTCGCTGGTGGTACAGGAGGGGCCCGCAGGGCGGTGGTGAGGCAGCGCCGTGCTGTCGTGGAGACGAAATGAGCGAAGTCTGGAGCAGTTATGGGGTTAAGAGGGTCTCTCTGGCATCGTCCCTAAGAGTGAGCTCCAGCACCTGCCCTATTCTCCGTGCAAATACCTACATTCCAGCTATCCTAACGTGCTGCTCGGTTTTACCTGGATTCACTATCCACTTCCTGTTCTAACCTGATGCAGGGCGCCGTTAATAGCCGCGCTGTTCCACCCCAGAGATGGCTCCATTCTAGTAATTCTAGAGTCAGAGGGACCTCGATAGGTCATCTAGTCCAGTCCCTTGCACTGAGGCAGACTAACTGTTATCTTCTAGGGATGGCCAAGCTGCGGCTCGGGAGCCACATGCGTCTCTTTTACAGTTAAATTGTGGCTCCTGGAGCCCTCCCCACCATTCTCCTCCTACCAGATGGGGGAGGGAGGGAAGCTTGGGGCTTCTGCAGTGCAGAGGAGTGGTGGGGCTGGGGCTCTGCCCCATGGGAGACACCTGCCCGGTCAGGACTTCAGCCTCGCTCTTGCTGAAGTCCCGAGCACTGACAGGTGTGCCTGACTCTCAGACTTCTGAAGATTATCATATGCAACTCAGAGGATCTGAAAGTTTGGCCAGTCCTGAATCTAGTCCATCCCTGAAAGGTGTTTGTTTGACCTGTTCATAAAATTCTTTAACGATGGACATTCCATAACCTTCTAGCTCATGTGTTCCACTGCTTAACTACCCTTACAGTTAGAAGATTTTCCTCATGGAAAAACCTAAATCACCCTTGCTGCAATTTAAGCCCATTACTGCTTGTCCTTTCTCAGTGGATAAGAACAGTTTATCACCCTCCTCTTGATAAGTCTTTTTTGTTCTTGAAGATTATGTTCCTCCTCTGTATTCTTTTCTCCTAAATAAACCCAGTGTTTTCAATATAATAATCCTAACAGATACAAACTTTGCATATGGCTTTCATTTTGTAAAGTACTTTAGGATGCTTTGTTGTCACGTAATATAAAATCAGCCTGGAAGGGAGAATATTCATTAAAATACAACTATGTGAACTCAACCTTCCATAATGTCACAAAATATTAAACACTAAAAACATAAGTTGATTCTGCTCTCGTGATGTCTGAGGAGTTGTGAACTGCAACAAATATGGAATACTTGAGTTATGAATACATTATTTAGACAGCAAATGTGCTGATGTAGAGCCTATCAGTTAAAAATGAAGTATTTCCACTTTTTACCTTCATAAAAGTTTATGCCCTATTGATTTTTAACAAGAAGCTAAATTATGGAATTAAATTATGTTAATCAGAAGGTAGTCAGTAACACATTAGGGTAGTATTGGTTTTCGGTTTAGTAGCTCTGCACAATATCACTCTTGTTTGTCTTAGCTGCAAATTGTAATGCTGCCCGTTGCATATAATTGTTTGAAGCTGTTAAGATTACTTTGATAAATAGTGTTGTTAGCATTCCGAATACGTATTTCTGCTAAGAAGACAGGCCTGTCTCTATCTTGTCAATAGCTTTTGTTAGTATAGGTCACTTTATTCAACACCCTGAGTATATTTAATTTCTTTGTGTGAAAATCGGAGTCTCACAATCAGTTTTCTCATTTGTTTGCTAGAAGGAAAAACATACGTAGCAGCAGATATGTGGTAGTGGAGTTTCCTTAATATATTTAAGATGGGCAATTGGGGTATACACGAAGAAACTGTAAAACATGTTGTTACTCTCTTCAAATTTTCCCTTTGAATGAGAAAAGATTTTATAGTTGAATAGAATTATAGTACCTGTTACAAATCCTAGTATTTTTTTAATGCTATTATATGGACAGATCTATGAAGGAAAAAAAAGTGAATTTAAAAAAGGAACAAAAATGTTGCTACTCAGAAATGCTAGGTGAGTTAATTGAAGTATTTCCATCTAGCTCCATTCTGTTCTAGCTGAATTTTACATCAAATTATTATTTATGAATGACCAACTTCCCTATTCCTTAAGTTGTATTTAATTGAAACGCAATAAGCTGTCAGCAGTCTAATAGTCCAGATGTTTATAGAAGGGTTGCTCATTCTTGGACAGCATAGTGACCGAAAGAGTTACTGCACATGATAATACTTAGCACTTTTATAATGCTGTTCTATCATAGATCTAAATTTGTCATACAAAAGAAGGTGGGAAAACTGAGGAGCAGAGAAGTTATGGGCTTGATCTTCACAGATGCTGAGCACTCTTAGCTCCCATTGAAATAAATTGGAATTTTGGGTCTTCAACATCTCTGAAAATTCGGCTCTAGCTGACTTGCCTGAGGTCACACAGCTAGTCAGAATAGAAGTCAGGTCCCTTAGCTCTCAGTCCTGTGTCCTATCCATTAGCCTTTCACTTCTGGAAATCTAAGTTAAAATTCCACCTCAAGTCAATGGCTTCCCCATTCTTAGACCCAGTTTGTCCACATTACAAAACTACCAGATTGTTAGGCATGGCAAACCCTGCCCAAGCAAGGATCAGGATTAAATGGTGGCAGAGACCTTGACCCAACCCCGACGAGACCCCACTACAAAGGTCAGGTTTATGTCGGATCAGAAAACAACCAGAACCTGTTTGGTCGGGTTGTCCCTGTTCACCTTGTCTTGTTTGGGAGTCCTCATCAGCTGCGGGCCTTGCTCCTGCCAGCCATCACAACCTTGTTGGACTGTATGTGCTAAAGTGTATTTGTGTCAATGGGTTGCAGTGCCTTTCGCTCCACAGTGCAGCAGCTGGTGGTAACTGGCAGGAGTGGGCCATACAGCTGCCACTGTGCCAGCTTCACAGGTGGCCGGAGATGGATTATGGGCATTGGTTATGGGGAGCCCCACCAGGCTGAGCCCCAAGCAGTGGCATGCTGACAAAGGTTCGGAGTGGGAGTGTTGCGGTCAGGTCTGAAAATGACTCAACCCTCTTGGGCTCTGGGCAGGTCCTGCTCAGACCTCTACATAGTAGGGGTGTTGAAAGTCAAAATTAAGGTGCATTGACAAAGCTGTCTGAGGAACCTGACATTATCAATCTCTACTTTTATGACTACTAAAACTGCCTATTGCAAACCCCCACCCCCCAAACCCTAACAAAAATAAAAAAGATATGAAGTTATGCTGAATTCATTAGTTATCAGACTTTTAAAACCTAGACCGGGCTTTTTACCTGGTTAATATTTTCAGACAGTGACTTTTGTTGCCACAGATAACTTGTTCTGTGTAGAGTTGTAATGTGGTTTTTTTTTAATTGTGTACAGTGCTCTTTTGTTATGTTCTTGGTTGTTGTAAACTTTAATTGTGCAAATGTGTCAAAGAGGATGTTATGTTAGAATAGTTAGTGAGAACATCCTCGTTAGCTGTAAAATTTTATTCAAGGATAACATACAGCATCTAATTCCAAGGCAGTCGCCAATCTAAAAATACTTAAATTATTCCAGATTACTTTGATTTTTTTTTCATGTTTAGTAAAAGATATTTAATAAACTGAAACTCTGAAAAATAGGAATGATCCTCTAAATAAATCTTCCTATATAATCATCTGGAGTATCTATTTGGAAGTATTATTTACAATGTTATTCTGAAATTATTGAAATTTCAGGTTGTGGCAATGTTGGGTTTGGAATTTTCTTTGGTCATATGGCAGAAAAATCTAATGAAAGTTTGTTTAGCCAGTATGCCAATCAAAAGGTTTTTGTGCTGGGCAGATATTGCAAACCTTTGTTATTTTGCCTTGCACTTGGAAATATGAATCATCACGGGCTTGTCTCTTTTACCTGTGGGATCAATGCTACAGCGATCCATCCACCAGGAGTCGATTTAGTGGGTCTAGTGAAGACCTGCTAAATCGACTGCCGATCACTCTCCTATCGACTCGGTACTCCACCAGAATGAGAAGAGTAAGGGGAGTTGATGTGAGAGTTTCTGCCGTCGACCCAGCACTATGCGTACCCCACTGTAAGTAGATCTAAGCTACGTCGACTTGAGTTACTTGAGCTGCGAACGTAACTCAGATTGCTTAGATTGACTTTTCCTTGTAGTGTATACCTGCCCCATGTCTTCTGATATTAAGTCCACAAATATTAATTTGTCTTGCTGTTTAGCTAGCTAAACTGGAGATTTGTAAAGTTTTTCAATAGTATAGGAGATCATATCCAAGAGGGTTGTATTAATTCATTTTCAGTTATTCTTGTTTAGTAAAAAGTATTCATTTAATTTTTTGTCCTGTGATAATTAAGTGAATATTTTAAATATTTCTGAATACTGATACTCTGGTGTTTAATTATATTATTGAAATAATTTATAAAATGTCCACACTGATTAGTCCTTCAAAATTAAACAAATGGGAACTTAAGAAATAAGTTTGATGTGATTGAGATATTGTTTACACTATTGCATATTAATTTAAAATTAAACATTAATTTTTAAAAAGTAATTTAAACTGATGGGATTTTTATGTACAGCTTCCAATTGAAGATTTATGCAGTTTAACATCACAGTCACTAAGTGTCACGTTGGCTGCAGCAATACCTGAATCAACAGAGGATATCCTCTTGAAAGGCTTCACCGCTTTGGGAATGGAAGATGAAAGAATTGAAACTGCACAGCAGGTAAATCACACCAAGTTGCTTTACAATCCTAGAGGCATCACTTTAGTGTTAAAATTCTTCCCAGTGAATTTGTGGAGCTTTTAGTACTGTGTGCCTTTCTTATGTTTTTATAAAATTATTTTGTTAGCATTTAAGAGACATTCAAAAAAAATTGAAGAAAACAAAACTTTAACATCTTGGTTATGCAATAGTAGATTTTTTTCCTGTATTGAGAGGCTAAAGCATCTCCAAAGAAAAGTGGTGCTGCCTGCCGAATGTCGCATGTCAACCCCATAATGTTTGCAATGAGATAGACAGTGCTAATGTTGTGCTCCTAGAAACTCATGGAGATGGCATTCTACCTTTTTCCTTTAGTTAAGTGGTAGAATTGTGCTCTGCTACATTCTGGACTATCTGAGTCATTGTTGACTGTTTAAGGTTGTTTTCCCTTTAATAATGCTCATGTTGTGGTGGAATTCATCATCTGTATCCGGTTGATTGCTCTGGAACTCCAGATATGATGGTTTCTTATATTGGTTCCTTGTAATGTCTGGTTGTTGACAATCTAAAAATCTTTGTTCTAGTTCTTCTCATGGTTTGCTCAGCTGCAGGCCCAGATGGATCAAGATGAAGGTGCTAAGTACAGGTATGATCCTTCTTCCATTTGTTGAATTTTATCACTGTATATTTTTAGTCTCTTCACCCAGCAATAGCTTCTAAACTAGAAGTGAAATTTTGCTTTTATGTATATATCAATTCCCCCTTAAACATATTGCAGCATATGATATGTAAGATTTTATCCTGTCCACTAATATACATGCATATAATTTTTCAGCATCCTATGACACTTCCTAGTTATGTTTAATTTGTATCTGTTTTCACCTGACTGACTTTATTTTTTCAGTCTAGGAAGGACTACTTTCAACTGACTTTAGCTATTTAACAATTCATAAGGAGTTGTGTCTGAAAGACTTCTGAGTGGCTAATGGTCTTAGATATTTCTACTGTGGCTAGTGCCACAATTTTGAGTTGTCACATCCAAAATTAAGAGTGTGCATTAAATTTTACTGTAAAGTAACCTGCTCTTTTCCCTGTCTCCTGGGTTTTTTTGGTCTGTTTGTTCTCTGGCCTTTATTGTGGGAAGAGTTTTGTGTTGTATCTGGAAAATGGTAAGGCTTGGGCTTATTCTGAGCCTATCCCCGTGACTGTCACAAAGTTGGAGAGTAATGCCCCTGTTCTCTCTCTTACGATGTGTTTCTGATGCATGGCAGTCATGTTTGTAGATCACAGATGGAAAAGTGGTCTATTAGATGGCTATGCTGTGTCTGTTTTAGTTGGAGGAGTCTAGAGAAGAGTGTTAATTCGTTCTCTGCCCTTACTATTCTGGGGATTACACGAGTCTGAGGAGAGTTTGTGATTTTACATACTGTTGTATATGTCCACAGTAGTTGATGCCCAAGAGTCATTAGTTTTGAAGTTCCTTTTTTATTAAATTGGACACTTAACATTGTTTTAATTTATGCTTAATAGTGCTTGAAAACTGATGTCTTTATCAGTTTTAAAACAGAATCTATGACCCGTGACCTTAAATATCAGGTCAGTTTGTGATTTTAAGATTTTATTATACATTGTTTTTTGTTCTGTACATTTACTTCCTGCAAGAGATCTACCTTTTTCTAGCGAGGTTTCTGTGTCCCCAGGAAAATGGAGTAAACAGTGCTATGTATTGGTTATGTATTTAAATATGTAAAGAAAAGCATTACCCTTTTTCATTGTGGTTCTCTTTTCTAGACAGATGAGGGATTATTTGTCTGGATTTCAGGAGCAATGTGATGCTATACTGAATGACGTGAACAGTGCTCTTCAACATTTGGAGTCTTTGCAGAAACAGTATCTCTTTGTGTCCACCAAGACAGGAACACTGCATGAAGCCTGTGAGCAGCTTTTGAAAGAGCAGGTAATTTGTGATATGGTAGTTACTGACGATTTTTAAATTTAAAGGTACCAAAAAATAAAGTCCTCTGTTTACAGACCAGGCATCTTGTGGACAGTAATGGCAGTGCATGATTTACTCCCGAGGGAATTGTAGAGGCTCCAGCATAGCAGTGGGGAGCACAGCCCAGTGGCTGCATGGAGGTGGAAGATCACCCTTTAGCCCCCCCTTACCCTGGGACACAGACTCGGTGGTGTGCTGTGTCAGGGTCGGGTGCAGCCTCAAGGGTCAGACCTGCCTCAGAAACACACCAGGTCTCTGCCTCTCCACACCAGGTACACCAGGTGTGGGTAGGCAGGCTCAGCCCAGCAGGATCCAAGTATGGAGGGGCTTAGTGAGTGTGGATCCAGGTGTGTGGTGAGAGGGTTATGTGTGGGGCAATCTAGGTTCAGGTGGCTCAGTGGGGGGCCTGGGTGTGGGGGCATCTGGATGTATACGGTTTTGTTGGGGCAGTTCTGGGTGCAGGGGCAATGGGACTCTGCAGAGGAGTCCAGTTGAAGGTGGTTAGAGCTCAGCGGAGGGGAATGTGGGAGTGAGGGATGGGGCTCGGCAGGGGGGATGAGTGTGGGGGGCTTTTTCAGGGGGTCCTTGGTTCGGAGGAAGAAACAGAACAGGAGCAGCGTTCTCTAGTCTCTTCACTATGGTCCCTGGGAGTTGTAGACGAGAGTCCCTAGTGAAAACACTTTTCTGAAATTAGAAAGGTCATGTTGGAATTGAGTGAACCATTCACTAGAAAGTCATACGTTTTAATGTGGAAATATTTTCTTCAGTAGCCACCTAATTAAAGGAACATCCTAAGACTTTTTTTCATTCCTCTTTTTTGGACTGTTTTACCTGTGAAAAATTTGGCTTAAGGTTTGTCATTTATACAGGTTTATTTAGCAGCTATTTCTGCCAACCATTTCCCAGCTGGGGTCTGCCCTTTATTTTTTGCACTCCTTTAGTAAAAGATTTTTAAAAGGTCTCGTAAACTCTTCTCACTTATTCATAAACCCACAAGTCATTCAAGTTTCAATTTAGTTGTCAGCAGACTGATGAAATTACTGTTTGAACATTTATGGAAATGTTGTTTAAACTTTCTCTGTTTGAAAGCAGCCAGAAAACTAAATGAGTTGTAGGCTGTTATAGCTGATTCTCATCTTACACCATGTTCTTCTCAGACAAAATGGTCATGAAACATTAACCAAAATTGTCCAAGGTTGTTATAGCTAAACTGATACTACTCTGAAAAGTGATGCCACATAAACAGCATTATGAGGGGTTCTGTGTTTGTTTGATAACCAGCTGACTTCAAGAGCAAGTGCTCAAATATTATATATGTTTACTCTTATTCTGAAGAGACAAGGTCAGGTAATATCTTTTATTGGACCAGCTTCTGTTGGTGAGAGAGACAAGCTTTTAAGCTTACACAGACTCTGAAAAACAGTCTGTCTCACCAGCAGAAGTTGGTCCAATAAAAGATATTACCTCACCCGCCAACATGGCTACACCACTGCTGCAACAACACTGCATACAAATTTTTTTTGTCAGCACTGCAAACTAAGTCTGAGATGTTAGTCAAACTGCTTTCATTCCTTATCCCACATCACCACCAGTAATAGGGTTCTGCAGAGCAAAATATGCTCCCAATGAGCACCATCCACCCATTGTTTAAATTTATGCCCTCAGTGACCCTTGTGTAAACACCCCATTGCATTCTGTGGCTTTGCACAAGTGCAACTGCTTAGAAATCAGTAAACAATTCTGATATTGAAGGAAGCAAGATTATATAAAAGTAAATGATATTCTCCAAACCTACTGCTTCTGCCGATCTACAATGACTTCTTCTGAGTCCTTTTTTTGGATGCTTTTGAGGGATAAAGGGACTGAAGATAGGAATGTATGCAAGGTATATTTTTAAAGAATGTTGGGATCCTGAAGTGCTTCAGAATAGCATTTAATAGCTTTACTACTTGAAAAGATTCTATAGCTCCTTCAGAATACTGCACGACCCCTAGATTGTGCGTCTGTAAAGACAATACACTTGGGAACAGCGTTTAGTGGGAGCATTTCTTTTTCTAATTCAGAGTTTAGAACATGACAAGATTTCTGCCTTTGGCAAATTTTTTTGTGGTCTATTATGTAGCTAGCAAAATATGATCTAATTTTTTTAACATGTCTTATTTGAAACCTAAATTGTTCATTAAGTTACTTACAATCTTCCATTTGCTCTGTTTGAACAGTCAGAACTCGTTGACCTGGCTGAAAATATCCAACAGAAACTCTCTTATTTTAATGAACTAGAAAATATTAACACAGTAAGTGTTGTTTTATTTCTTATAATCTTAGAAAGTCTAGTAGACTATGTTAATCACCTCAGTTCTGTGACCAAAATTACTTATTTCTTCTGATTGATGTATTTTGTTTTTTAAAGAAATTAAATTCCCCCACATTGTCTGTGAACAGTGAAGGATTTATACCTATGCTGGCTAAGCTTGATGATTGTATTACATATATTTCCTCACACGTAAGTAACTTAACATTTTGTATTTTTAAATTAAATCTTAACACTTTAGAGATACATATTCTAGTTATTTTGGATTTTTATAAATGTGTTTATTTTTACAGAGGGGGAAAAAAGGCAAGGATGACACTCTCTGCTCCTTAAAATGTGTCTCATCTGCATACTTTAGTTCACTTTTGCTTAAGTTTATAAACCTACAACAGTTAGCTTCCATTAGATACTTTTTACCTATTACTTTTTCTTTTAAAAGTATTTTTTTTATGTCTGCCATTACTGCCACATTTAAAATGCTTTTCTTTGTTCTTTGCAGCCTAATTTTAAAGATTATCCCGTGTATTTGGTTAAGTTTAAACAATGTCTTTCTAAAGCTATGCACCTTATGAAAACGTACACTGTGAACACACTACAGAACCTCACAAGCCAGTTGATAAAAAGGGTAAGTTGGGTAAGCAGGTACTGACTTGATTAGTCTGATGTATTTGTCGTAACCCTAGACCAGGGGATCTCAAACTGGGGATTGTGACTCCTCAGGGGGTCACAAGGTTATTACTTGGGGGGTGAGAGCTGCAGCCTCCACCCTAAGGTCCGCTTCACCTCCAGAATTTATAATAATGTTAAATGTTTTAAAAAGTGTTTTTTTAACTTATAAGGGGGTCGCACTCATAGGCATTTTTTCCAGCTTCTTCCTTTCTCGTCTCCTTGTCCCAAGAATCTCACTTGTTCCCCAATTCCTCAGTCTCACTGCTTTTCTGATCTCTCTCTTCAGTGTCTCCCTCCTATATCCCCTGCAAACCAAGGATCTGTCTACAATGCAAAACACCCAGACCCACGCAGTGAGTCTCACAGCCTGGATCAACTGAGTTGAGCTTGTGCTGTGGGGCTAAAAACAGCAGTGTAGACAGTTGGGCTGGAGCCTGGGCTCTGAAACCCATCAGGGGGCGTGGGTCTCAGAGCCTGCCCTCAGGCTGGAACCCAGGCTCTGAGACCAACCCGCCTTGTTGGGTTTCAGAGCCCAGGCTCCAGCCCGAGCCTGAATGTCGGCACTGTTGTTTTTAGCCCTGTAACATGAGCTCAGTGAGCCTGAGTTGGTTTTCCTGGGCTCTGGGACTCACTGCTGTGGACCTTTTTCTTTTTTGGCAGCATACGCACCCTAAGGATAGATCTGCACCACAGTACAGCACCCATGGCTGGCCTGTGTGAGCTGTGGGGCTGTAAAATTGCAGGGTAGGTGTTCAGGCTTGGGCTGGCGCTGGGCTCTGGGACCCTGCGAGGCTAAGGATTTAGCTAGATTAAAAGAGGGATTGGACAGTTATATGAATAACGAGAATGTTCAGAGTTATACTAGTTAATGCTAACAAAAAGGGTACTGGAAGAGAGGCAAAACTTCATGTTTCAAGGTTTAAGCCAATCTCTAGCTATTGGGGATTATGAATGAGACCTTCATGGGGGAGGAGAGGGCAGATTACCCCATATCCTTCTACAGTGGTTTTTTTTCACTTTCCTCTGAAGCATCTAGTGTTGGCTTCTGAGATAGGATAGTAGATTAGATGGCCCACAGGTCCAACCCAGTAAGGCAATTCATATGTTTCTATGAGAAGAAATTCATTGGGGCTAGCCTGCTATTTGTAGTCTCTTCTGCTTTCCCTCTGAAAGTCTTCTCTCTGTCTCCCAATGGGACAGGGACAGGGAACCAGTGTGGTGGTCTCTATTTGTGGGAGCGCAGCCAGACTGCTCCAGGGGATGAGTAAAGAAGAGTTAGAGGTGGGGATACTTTTTGCCCTCTCCATGTCACAGGCTGAATGCTGCTCCACGCGTGTGGAGTAGCCTGAGAGGGAGGAGAGCTGGTGGCTAAATATCCAAAAAGTATTCAAAATGCCAGGCTTTTTTTTTTTTTTTGCTCTCCATTCTGGTCTATTACTAGAGCAGGTAAAAGCTCTTGCTCTGCACTGAGCTTGAGCCATGGAGGGCAAGGCAAATGCCTGAGACTCAAGGCAGCCCAGTTCAGGCTTGGGTGGGAGAGAGTTGAATGTTAACTCAACCTTTCAGTTCCAGGTTTTCCAGGATAGAAGTTAGGTTTCCATTTATCGTTGCTGGTTAATCAGTGGAACAGCATTGGCAGGTTTCAGAGGAAATGGCATTGTGACTGTTTTTTAGTGGAGAAGAAGGGAGAGAAGTAAAAATGAAAGTGTGCAATAATTATTCTAACCCTTGCTGCTCTGGTCTTGAATATTGTTCTCCTAACTGGGTTTATCTGAGTTTTTAGAGAGTGCTAGCCTTTGGCACACTGAATAAAAAAGAATAAAAAGGTCATAAAAGTGCAAAAATTTTCACAAAACAGTTCCTCAAAAGCTTAAATGTCTCAGCCAGTTAATACTATGAGCTAAATATAGAGGAATCTTATTTATCAATTTGTTTTTTCTCTTTTCAGGATCCTTCATCTGTGCCAAATTCTGACAATGCCTTCACACTATTTTACGTAAAATTCAGAGCTGCTGCTCCCAAAGTTAGAGTAAGTAGCTTGGTAATTAATAGCTGATAGTGAAGCCACAAAATGAGTTTTAAATTCATTGTTAATGTTAATATGTGGACTGCATTTTATATCTGTTTTAAGGATAGTGTTCAGATCTACCTTCCTATGTTAGAAAATGGTGAATTATGCATTTCTTATTTACTAGATGACGAACATTAATTTTTTTACCCATTATTTGTGTCAAGCCGTGTTTTGGATGGAAATTGGAATTAAATTAAAAATACACCAACAGCATTTTAAAATTATTAGTTAAATAAAATCACCTTTAAATGTTCTTATACTTTTTTTCTTGTGTAAGTATCAAAGTATGTTTTGCATTTAAAACTGAATTATTAAACAAGGGAAATGTTATTTGTATCTGGGAAATTAATGTGATTGTTTCTGGTCACCACATCTTTCAAGACTTTAGAATTAGTGGATCTCAACCTCTCACCTCATTTTTGATAGATTGGGAGAGGGAAACAAGTTTTTCTGTTTTTGTTTTTCCAATTCTTAATTTTTCTCAACTTTGAACAAACTAAACATTGACATGAATGAGTTGAATAAACCAGAATGAAGAAAATATTCTCTCGCCATCTGCAGAAGAGCCTACTGCTGTGTCAAAAGCTGGTTTAGCACTTCAACAAACTCTTGTTCCAAGTGCTTAGCCAGTGTCTTCCACCAGTTCAGTGGTTTGACTTTCTTTAAAACTTCAGGAACAAACATACTGCTCTAATATTTTGTGGTTTAATTGATTTTAATAGGTTATAGTCATCTTAAACCTTAATGTAGGTTGTCATAATTTCAAAAGTAATTTTAAATAGGTGTATTTTTAAAAAGAAAAATACTTAAATTTGAGAGATTTTTTTTTTAATTCAATTTTTATCCATCCTTAATGTGCTTGGAGTTCATGGGTTTTTTTCTTCTTTTTCAATATAGACTCTTATTGAGCAAATAGAGCAAAGAGCTGAGAAGATGCCAGAGTGAGTATAGTGTAATACAGTTATTTTCAAGTGTTTGAAATTCTGGAAGCTTGGAATATTTTACCTCAGTTAAAAAATACTGCTTTTTGGGGGGGGAGGATGGGGGGGGGCGGATGACAACTAATAACTTTGTTTTGTTTTGAAACTGTGTAGCAGAAAAGTTAGAATACTGGCAATGGTGACCTGAAAATCTAAATCTCCTGTACACGGTTGTTTGGGGTTTTTTTGTTTTTGGCTAGGTACCAGCAACTTCTGAATGAAATCCATCAATGTTACCTTGCTCAGCGGGAACACTTGCTAGGCCCTAGTATTACTAATACTGTAACGGAATTAACCAGTCAGAACAACAGAGATCATTGTGCGCTGGTAAGAATCTTAGTGGTGGGTTTTTTTGTGTGTGTTCAGATTTCTTTAGCAAAACTCAAATTCCTTTCTAGATCCAACCAGATCCAATTCTAGATCTTGGATAAAATGACCGGTTTCCAGAAAATTTATTAGTGTGAAACTTTGTCCAGTTTTCAGAAAAGTTCCTCCCCCCCCCCCCGTGTAAAATCTGTGCTGCTCCTCACAAAGTGACACGGAAAAAAGTGATTCTCTTTTAAACTTTGCCCAGTGCATGCAAAACCAAAAAGTTTCCCAAGGAGCCTTCACTTGTTTGGCAAAATCTGTGCTAGAGATCTAGTACCTCCTTTTCAACATAGTGTAATTTTGAACATCTGAGAGAGTAAACTCCAGATTAGTCTTATCTGTAGCAGCAATCATGAACATCCCTTTCAATGTAAATGCAAGAAAGATACAATTTGTTAATTAAATATTTGTTCTTATTAAATGCAGGTACGAAGTGGCTGTGCCTTTATGGTCCATGTATGCCAGGATGAATACCAGCTTTACAATGAGTTTTTCACAAAACCAACACCAAAATTGGAGTAGGTAGTACATACTGTTCTTGTTTTATTGCATACCATGCTTAATGTAGTATTATACCAGAGGTCGACAACCTCTGGCACGCAGCTCGCCAGGGTAAGCACCCTGGTGGGCTGGGCCAGTTTGTTTATCTGCCATGTCGGCAGGTTCGGCGGACCGTAGAGTTTAAGACTATCTTCAGAATCATAAGGGCTAGAGATTTAAAAACAATTAAATTGAAGCTTTGATTCTGGAGCACAAAACAGGAACCATCAGGAAAAAATATTAGTCTATGCCACCTCAACACTGCCTAATCTGACCTCTGATGATACTTATTGTATAACACAGGGGTCGGCAACATCTGACACGCAGCTTGCCAGGGTAAGCACTCTGGCGGGCTGGGCCAGTTTGTTTACCTGCCGTGTCGGCAGGTTCGGCGGACTGCGGCTCCCACTGGCCGCGCTTCCCCGTCCCAGGCCAATGGGGGCTGTGGGAAGTGCTGCGGGCCGAAGAATGTGCTGGCTGCGGCTTCAATACTCTTAAGTAGGGCTTAATTATAGAACTGTATTGTCAACAGCAACACATCATTTCTAAGGAGAAGAGAGGCCAGATTGTTGTAAATTGGTCTGAGATTAGCTATCTTCAGTGTAGATTTTACATAATTCTGTTATGAATGGTAATGTCAGTTGGATTAAAATTAGGATACGTTATGCTGAAAACAGTTTATTGGTGCTGGCATACAGGAACTAGTCCTTTCTGTATCATGATCTTAGTGTCGTATTTTGGTATCCTGGAAATGTTTTTTTTTTTTTAATAATATTGTACATTTTATCTTTCTTCTAGTGAACTTTTGGAGAAATTGTGTGTCTCATTATATGATGTCTTCAGGCCATTGATCATCCATGTTATTCATTTAGAAACTTTGTCTGAACTCTGTGGAATTCTCAAAAATGAGATGCTTGAAGACCATGTACAGAACAATGGTAATACATAGGTGAAAAATGAGTGATTGTGGTGTTAATCAGTGTTAGAAACTACTAAACTTCATAGGAGACCGGCTGTGGATGTTTCTTATGTGCTAAACATGTCAAAGGTGACACATGATTATTTTAAATGAACTTTGTCCTTTTTTGGTTCCATTATGGTAAACAATTTATTTAAAAACATTTCTTCATTGAAATGAGTATACAAGGGGTATTCTAGAGATTCTTGCTAAATTTTGATTTTACTAACAGGCCTTGATCCTGCAAATGCTTATACATGTGTATAACTTTACTCTCACAACTAACCATGTTGATGTCAATGGAGTTACGCAGATCAATTTGTGCACTTGTGAGGTACAGGACTAGTGCCATAGAGTGCAGTGAAAGGAATAGTGTATCTTATACTTTATATCTAGTCAGGGATTCCAGTGTGTTTTTTTTTGTGTGTGAAGTCTTATTATTCATGTAGGAACCGGGGTTGGCAATTTCCTGGGGAAAAAAGCTAGCTTAGGACATGGTGCTGGTAAATTCCACTTAAACCCAGTTTAAACTGGGAAAAATAATTGCATCAATGTCCAGCAAGTTCAGCAAGCATAGAATGAATGTTTTCAACTTTGGATATATCCATTCAAAACTGAGGAATGGGCTCAATCTATCCACAACATCAAAGTTGATCTTCTGCTGTAGGCTGCTGCAAGGTCAGATGGACCTGGACTGGTGGTCTGCAACTCTGCATGCTTGTGATTGCTTAATGCTTCAAGCCTAGAACTCTTCATTGTTGTTGTTTTCATATAATGGAATGTTTTTGACTTTTGTTTATGTAACATTGAAAACTGAAATGAATCATGACACACACACAGCTTCCTTGAGAAGATACTGAGCCCAAAATGTGTACAGACATTCTGATGTTCAGTATTATAATTTTATATATATATTAATATTACACCCACTGCAGTTTTACTTTTTATTTGTATAATCCTAAATTAAGCTATGAATCCTATTGTTTTATGTACCTAAAACACAGTGTAAGGTGTGAAATAATGAAACCGTTTTCATAATAGAAAATGCCTTAAATTGGGGTGGTAAAAATCATGATTTTACCTGGTAAAACCACCTCTGGTAAATATCAAGCCATTCCTGTTAGGGACTAGTTCTTCATTTGTGGCTCACTGTGAAACTTATGAGCTCTGGGGTCATATGCCTTCAGGACCTTTTCAGATTTCTATTGCCTTGTAGTATATAATTGCATATGAAAAAATATGCAGACTGTTTTACTTAGAAATATCAGTAATGTCAAATCTGTTTTTTTCCTGATTTGGGAATCTTAGATGCATGTATTGTGAGCCGTCTCACGTATTCTGAAAGGGCAAGTGTTGAACCTGTAATAAAGACTTCTTTTTCACCACAGCACAAATTAAGTACAAAACAGAGTGGCTATCCATCTCTGGGGTTGTGAAGATAAGTTAATTTACTTTCCTAAGAGCAGAATTGTGACCCTGATCCCTCACACTATCAAAACCAAAACACAATAACTTTGCAGAGTAGCCTCTGGGCTAACTTTTACTTACTGGTTTTACCATTTAAACATAGAGCTGATATTTTGATTTAAGCTTCTTCTACTTGGATCAATAAGTACATACAAATGTCTTATTGAGGTAGGTAGGCTAAATTACATGTAGCTCTTTGTCCTACAGTATGACTTTTCAGTCCACGTGGTAATACTGTACTGTGTATATGACACAACTAATCTAGGGCATATTTTTAGTATATAGGCAAAAACTTCATTTTGACATATTTTTAGCATCTCCCGAAACATCAGCATACTTAAACTATAATATGGTATGTTCTGTTGTATTCCCAGTTTGCATATGGGGAAATTTTAGGCAGAGAGAGCTGAAAGTGACTGGCCCCACACCACATAGCAAGTCACTGGCAGTGCTGTAGTTAAGAGCACAAGAATTCATGGTTTGTAACAAACCACTCAGCATGCAGCTCTTCAGATGTTATTTGGGCCTGGTTTCCTTTGCAGCAAATAAATTAATTTGTGATAAAGTATGAAACTCAAAAGTTCTTTTTAAACATTACTTTTCTAGATGTAATTAATGAGCAATTGTATTGATGTTCTTTTGTCAGCAGAACAACTAGGTGCATTTGCTGCCGGTGTCCAGCAGATGTTAGAGGATGTACAAGAACGTCTTGTCTACAGGACATTCATCTACATTCAGACAGACATCATAGGCTACAAGCCTGCTCCTGGGGATCTTGCATATCCGGATAAATTGGAAATGATGGAGGTATAGTATCAGTTTGCTTAATTTGTTTTCCTAGTTATACATCATATGCAATTATATAGTGAAGAGCACGGCAAACAGGATTTTTCTGTTTATATATGTATTTAAAAGCATTGACACCATCAGCGTGGCATCCATTGATTAATCTTTGGCCCTGAAATCAGATAGTATAACATATCTTAGATCAAGTTAAGTGAATCTGGCCACAATTTTCAACACCGCGGTAGTGTGCATCGTGGTGCTTCTAACTTCCTCCTCTTTAAACAGTTTCTGTTTGTTTATTTAAATGTTCTTGATTTTTGTTTTTGTGAATGGAAAGTTGGAGTTAAATGTACTGAATTGGAGGATAAATTCTACGAATGAACACAGTTGGCTGATATTTTGTTTTCAAAGTTGCTGGTCAGATACTGGCTTTAAAAAAAGCTTCAAAGATGAATTTGTTAGGTCAGTAGTAGTTCCCAATAACTTTCTCTTTCAAGTAGCTACTGTCTCTAGCTATTTATAACAGCCATTCCCAGCTCCCAGCAGGATAAGTTCATGCTCTTCACATGGGTCCTTCCGGAAAGAATTAAAAAGATAATTTTACTTATAATTTAAAATAAATTAGTATAATTAATACAAGACCTCAGGTAAATGACTCATAGTGTCAATATCTCGTCAAAGAATGGTTTAAAAAAATCTTTTGGATATAAAGAAAACAGTGAACTTAATACATAATTTAAGGCATATTAAAAATTGATATTTCATTAAAGGGGTAAGTCATAGTAAAAAGAGTGATTGCTGGTGCTAATTTGGCAATGAGAGCTCAGAATGTTAAAGGATTTGACTGGACCCTTGCCTTACTTGGCCATTGTGTTTGTAAGATTGTAACTTTTAGTCCATTTTGTTTTCCAACTGACCTAACAGCACAGATGGCATCGTCAGACTTACTGCTACTGAAACCTCCTCAGAGGCAGTTTTTTGTGAACACTGGGTTGGCGCATGTTACTATAGGTTTAAGTTGTACAAATGCTTACCTTGGACAGGAGAAATAAATTTATTAAAGCTGTATGTAATTTTTTTTACAACTCTGTCCTTGAAACTGACAAAGCTTTATAAGAAGTGTCCTGTTCAATGCCCTATCTGTGTTCCTATAATCTTGAATGTTTTCTCACCAGTATAAAACATCTTACAATATTATTGTTCAAGCATAAGTAGTAAACACAAAATGCCCAGGATTGTATAAAAGTAGTTATGATGTTCATATTTGTGAACATATTATCCTTATACGTGTAGTATCATTATGCCTTCCCATAAAGTATAATGCCTTTTTAAAAAAAACATTGTTAAATGTGATGCATCCATTCAAGCCTAATCTACACTCAAGTTTTACCGATATAACGATTTTAGTTAGCTGTCTTTTTTTTAAACCGAAATTATTATGCTGTAAGCCCTAGTGGATGCAGTTATAAAGGTATGCGGGAATACAGGTGACTTTTAAACCAGTATAGTTATTCCTCTTCCTATACATGGATAGCTATACCGATATAAGATACCTTTATACTGATATAACTGCCCTCACGCTTGGCGAGGAGGGTATTTTTTACCACTCTAACTATAGCAGTATAACTAAAACAGTACAACTTTCTAGTGTAGCCAAGGTCTGTCTTACTGATAATATGCTAATTAAGATTCTGTGGCTGATCATTTATAGAGAAGAAGAGGTTTACACTTAATTCCACTGATGGTATAAAGTTTACACTTCTTACATGTCCTGATGTGTTTGTCATTGTGATTCTAATCACTTTTAAACCTCAAACTTTGAATATTTGGAGAGCAATGATTAAGTCTGAGTAAATGAATTATTCAAATGTAATGCTTAAAATGCACCGAAAGAGCATGTTTTAAGCTCTTTGCTCAAATGTCCTCTTTCCATTTTCAAATCATTCATTCATTCATGCCCGTCACCCCAACCGGGGTATGGGCCGCCAACAACAGATCTCCATAGTCTTCTATCCTGGGCCATTCGCCTGGCTCCAGGTATCCCCATTTTTTTTTTTTCAACCTGAAGGTCAAGGTCGGTCCAGCAGGTATTGGCTCATCTCTTCTCTTTCTCTGCTCTGCTGCTGCCTGCTTTCCTGTTTTTGGTCATGGTCCTCCCCACGTTGTGCCGATGGTATCTCCCTGCTGAAAGAGTGATCGGCATCTTTGGTGGCTTCCTCTTTCACACACCACCCAGCCATCATGCGTTGAAGACCCTCTTTTTTCTTCTTCTTTTTCTTAAAAGTCTCTGTCTCTTGTTTTGTCTGCTTGTTTTTTCTTCTGTTACAGGGTGGAGTTGCTAGCCCCACGCCCAACCCTCCTCCTTTACCCTGACTTGGGACAGGCAGATGGCCCCAAAGGACCTCTCTGGTGGAGTTCCATTTTCAAATGGCTGCTGCCAATCTGGCAAATAGTTTGAAGTACTAAAGTGCAGCACTGTAACAGGACTTCAAAGTGCTAAGCAGAGTCTGGAGAGTCTTTTGCTGATTTCTTGTGAAGAATGAGCTAAAGATACTTCTCTGATGCCACCCGCTGATAACATTTCTAGGAGTAAACAATCCAAATCAGCATGTGGATTTTAGAATACTGAGATTTGTCCACCTTTAAACAGAAGGCAGTGCCCAAACTTAACTAAAGCCGAACAAACCCATCCCATAAATTGTGATCTGCATGGAATCTATTGAAATGTTGAATCAGGTTCCATGGGTCAAATTTGAACAGCTGGTTCCTAATTGGCCCAATTGTCCAAATCTCTGTAATAGGTGAATATTGGCAAATATTATCAGTTAAAATCTTGATAAACAAAGCACCTTAAAAATTGTATTTAGTTAAAAAGTGCTAAACAAAAATCAAGTTTTGCTATCCTCACTTTTGCCCTTTTTCCATGTACAAATCTGAAGATTTAAATAAAAAAAGGTTTCACTTACTTGGTTCTCCACAACCTCCATTTTTAGTTGACATTGTATCATTAATTATATACTTTTCTACAGTACCAGAGTTCTACTTAACACAATTTTAATAGAAGGGGTGAAGAAACACAAACCAAAATAGGAAAAGAATAGGTTAAAGAATATTTAGATAAGTTAGTTGTATTCATGTTGGTAGGACTTCATGAAGTTCACCCTTGGGTTCTTAAGGGACTAGATGAAGCAATCTTGGAACCATTAGGCATTAGAGATTATTTTCGAGAACTCATGGAGGACTATGAGGTCCCAGAGGACTTGAGAAGGGCAAATATAGTACTTATCTTTAAAAAGAGAAACAAAGAGAACCTGGGAAATTATAGACCAGTCAGCCTAGCTTAGATACCTGGAAAGATGCTGGAACAAATCATCAAACAATTAATTTATAAGCACCTACAGGCTAACAGGGTTACAAGGAAGCAGTAAGGACACGGTCCATATGACATTCTCGTAAGCAAACTAGAGACATGTGGTCTAGATGAAATTACTATAAAATGCATGCATAACTGTTTGAAAAACCATAGTCAGTACTTAATGGTTCACTATCACAGTGGGAAGGTATGTCTAATGGGCTCCCACTGGAGTCTGTCCCATTTCCAGTACTATTCAACATTTTCATGAATGACTTGAATAATGGATGGAGAGTATGCATATAAAATCTGCACATGACAAGCTGAGAGGGCTTGCAAGCACTTTGGAGGACAAGATGATAATTCAAAATTGATAAATTAGAGACTTGGTCTGAAATCAATGCGGTAAAATTCAATACAGACAAGTGCAAAGTTCTACACTTAAAAAGGAAAAATAAAATATCCAAATACAAGGTGAGGAGTAACTGGAAGGTAGTTGTACTGCATAAAAGGATTGGGGTGAGTGTGTGTTATGATGGATCACAAATTGAATACGAGCCAACAATGTGATGCTGTTACAAGAAAAAGCAAATATCATTCTGGAGTGTATTAGCAGGAGTGTCATATGTAAGACCTGGAGGTATTTGTTCTGCTCCACTCAGCACTGGCGAGGCCTCAACTGGAGTATTGTGTCCAGTTTTGGAGGGCACACTTTAAGAAAGATGTGGACAAATTGGAAGTCAAGAGCAGAGTAACAAAAATGATAAAAGTTTTAGAAAGCCTGGCCTATGAGGAAAGGTTAAAAACGGGGGAATGTTCAGTCTTGAGAAGAAAAGACTAAGAGGTACCTGATAAGTCTTCAGATATGTTACTGTTATAGAGAGGACAGTGATCAATTGTTCTCCATGTCCACTGAAGGTAGGACAAGAAGTGATTGGCTTAATCTGAAGCAAAGGAGATTTAGATTGGATATTAGGAAAAGCTTTCTAACTATAAGGCTAGTTAAGCACTGGAACAGGTTACGAAGAGAGGTTGTAGAATCCCTGCCAGTGGAGGTTTTTAAGAAAAGGTTAGACAAGCCTGTCAGGGAAAGTCTAGGTATAATAGGTCCTGTCTCTGCCAGGGTCCCTTTCAGCGCTATATTTCTATGATTCTGTGGCACCTTCCAGACTATGTAAACAAATACCGGTAGATTCTCCACACCTCAGAGCTTGCATTCTGTTAAATGTAAATGTTAACCTCTATTTTAAGGTCTTACCTGAACCCAGCACAGTAAATAGCAATGAAAAAAATGAATATCTCACAATCTTCATATAATACAATGTTAAGTCAGAGTTGCTCTATTTGCCCAATGCATTTATTAATTTATTATGTTCTTATGTTCTTATTAATAGATTTTTCATTCTCCATGATGTGATGCTTTTCATATTTTAAAAATATAAAGAATATTTATTTCGCAGTACGTGGATATATTTATGTATTTTGGCCCAACAGTAACAATTACAGTAACTTTGCTTAATGAAACCACCCTCATATTAAAACATACCATACATACTCGTTCATTAGCCCGTTCGTTTGTAAGCCGACCCCCCAAGATGGTTAGGTAAAAATAGCAAAAACTGTATGACCCTTTCATAAGCCGATCCTATATTTCAGGGGTTGGCAAACTTTGGCTCCCAGCTCGGGGTAAGCTGCTGGCGGGTTGGGATGTTTTGTTTACTTGGAGCATCTGCAGGCACGGAGCCCTTCAACTCCCAGTGTCTGCGGTTTGCCATTCCCAGCCAATGGGAGCTGCGGGAAGTGGCACACCATTGGCTGGGAACAGTGAACCGCGGCCACAGGGAGCTGAGGGGCTCCATGCCTGCAGACGCGCCAGGTAAACAAAACGACAGTGTATTAGATATTCAATTCAATGATTCCATAGAGTTTAAAGTCATCAAATTTGGTGTAGACTCATCTATAAACTGACCCCCACTCTTTGATGCGTCACTTTTTTACCAAACATATTCGGCTTATGAATGAGTACATACGGTATATCACTTTACATTAACTACTGTCTTCGGTCTTTCTTTGAATATTTTTTACATACTGGAGATGCCATTTTTTAAATCAAGGAAAAATGACTTAAAATGTGGCAAGTAACTGTCAAAATGGCACCTCTTTACTGGATATATCTGTTATGCATTTGTATGCAATTATATTTACTTTAGGGACATATTTTTGTCTTTTACTTCTGTTAGCCCTAACAAAGGTAACACAGCTAACAAAGTGAGGCCAGTGTCTGTTCCTTCTGGCTCATCAGCAGAGTTGTTTACTTGAGATTCAATTGTTTACACTTGTGCAAACCAGTTAAAGGCAATAAGATCACACAGGTCACTGAGCCAATATTAGAAGGCTTTACTGCTGCCCAGGTGTAACAGAGGGCCTAAACTGACCTGCAGAACCTTGATTACTGGTGCTGGAGTGTGAGAAGAAACAAACCCAGCTTGACTGAGTCCAGGTTTAGTTGGTAGGTCTGGCAGAATTTTTGAGATTTTGAAAAATTTTCTCATCCTGAATCAAGACAAAAAGACAAACTCAAATTTTCACTAGCCCAAATCTGAATTTTTTGGATTGGATCTGTCCAAACACTTCAGTTAGTTTTAGACTTACAAAGGCACTTTTTCATTTGGAAAGTGTCAAAATGACACATTTAGACAGTCTTGATCTGTTTTAAGGTTGCAGCTGAACCCAGCACAGCAAATAGTAGCAGCAGGAAAAAATGAATATCTTGCAGTCCTCATATAATATAGTGTTAAATCAAAGTTACTCCATTTGCTGAGCACTTCTCTGAATTTTCAAATTTTTTTCACAATGGAAAATTCAGAATCAGCCCTTTCCCATAAACAGTTTAGGTTTTGATGAATTAGCATTTTCTGATCCAAAAAAAAAAAATTTGTGGAAAAAATTCCTGACCAGCTTCATTTAGCAGCAGCAACATTTGTTCAGTTATCTAGTTTTGCCATGAAAATCCAGGTAGGCTGGACACATTAATACAACTTTTTTCTACATAGTAAACATAAGTTACAGATTCTTCTTTAAAAAAAATTGTTTAATGTAATAGTTGCATGATATATCTTCCCCTGCAGCAAATTGCACAAAGTTTAAAAGACGAACAGAAGAAGTTGCCTTCTGATGCTTCATTTTCGGATGTGCGGCTAGAAGATCCAGAGTCCTGCAACCAAATTAAATCTGGTATGCCTGGGAATATATTTTATATTATCAAATGAAGTAGTAAAATGGGCATAGTGGGCATTAAGATAAGCAAATAATGAGAAAATTATATTTACTTTAATAAAAAAAAATATTTTCAAGTATTTGGAGAAGAGCTTGCATAAAAGGAACTTTGACTCAAGAATTTTTGTTTAAACTTTTAAAATTTGTCTTCCCGGAAAACGTCAGGAACTGGATTTTCAGTGTGTTTATTATCTGCCTTAATCCTGTGATGGTGATTGTGGCACGTCTGTACTACAAACACATTCATTCTGTGAAATACTTACTCCTGTTGTCAAGGAGCATAGCTTTTTTTTATATGACGTATAATAAAGAGCTGAGCTCACATGAGAAGAATGGGTTTTATATGATTCTGGCGTGTGTTACGTGAGCGCTTTGAAAGTTGTAGTTCAAGAATGTTTTCCTGTTTAAAACATAGCAATCACTGTCTGATTCTTCCTTTAATGTCTTTCTTAACTGATTTCATTAACTTGTAGTCTAGTTATTGCAATAATTCATTATTTAGTCTATGAATTTTAAAACCTTATTTTGGGATCCATGTTTTTATACATTTATAAAGAATTAATTCTATGACATTTGATTTTGTTAACACCTGAACTCCACCTGAGTACTGCTTACATGCCTTTAAATGTGCCTGGAATCCCTAGATGACTTTTTCCCCCTCCATCTTACTACAGTTTACTCACTTATTAATATTCTGCTTCCCAGTTGTATCTTTCTAGCTCTGGCAGTTGTCTTCACTATTCCATGAATTTATCATGGTTTCCTACAGTGAACATACCAGGCTGACACACCAAAGACCTAGACTAGAACACACAAGTCTAGACTTGAGCAAATGGTTGGAACTGCACAAATGTAAGAGATTGTTAGATTATCCCCACACCAGGACATTGCAGGCTTTTGTTCCATGACTGGTTCTGTTGACTTCCTTTATTTTTTATTTTTTAAAATGGTTGTCACCGAGGTTAACTAGTAGTTACCCCAAAATCTAGGGGAAATATGAGTTCTGTGAGGCTCTCCACCACCAATTATTAGGGAAACCCAATCTGAATGTGCACAGATGGGTTTGTACCTCCTCTGCCATTAAGGGTGCTCTTGTAACAGGACTGTGACTTCTAATAAAATCTGCATGACAAAATTATTGTTCTCTGTCCTAACAGCTGGCAATGTCATATTAGCATGGGTTCTAAATTCTATATTTCAACTATGTTAAATCTCCTCAGATCATCTACTGTACAGCAAGGAAAGAATAGCAAAGCAAACTCATTCAATATTGTTCCTTTTCTCCCCTCCCTCTGGGTTCCTGTTAAAGCCCTGTGAGCAACCCTCCTATATTTTGTCCACTGTCTTTTCTCCCCCATAACTCTCTTCAGTAGTTACGCATCACATCCTGGCAGCTAGGATACTACAGTGACTTCCAGAGAAATGCCTATAAAAGTGATACATTTAACAAAGGATGAACTAGATCTCCTTTGGGCAGTCAGTAGTACATGTTAAATTGGCCAGGGGTGAAGGATTAGATTATTGTCATTGGGAGAAGGAAGATACGCTGTCTCAGGGATGGGTCACTGACTGCACCTGATGGCCTGAAGAATGAGTGTGGTAGCAAAGTTATTTTCAAATGTCTTTTAGCAATTTTTTAATTTTAGGAGGGCAGGCTTTTGTTGTTCTGATAACCACGTATGCCCTCTCCTTAAATACATGTTTCAGAGTATATACACCAATTCAAGATTACCCAGTACATTTTCAAGATGAATTCAAACTCTACACAGATGCCTGCATACTCTGTGCATGTATATACTGGAAGTCAGGTTTCTTCCCTCTGAGGAGGTTGAAAATAAAGTAATTTTGTAATGTATGACATTCCTATGGAGGTCAGCATTAAATAACACTCACTACGTATTGTTTTCAGATGGAAGGAAAGAGTAATAACATTTTAATGTGTTTTCTCTACCTTTACATAGGTACAGCAGAATCCCTTAATCCCAGACCGCAGACTATGATTTCACCAGCAGATCTGCATGGAATGTGGTATCCCACAGTCAGAAGGACTCTAGTGTGTCTCTCTAAACTGTACAGATGTATAGATGTATGCACAAACTTCACCTCTTCTTTGATCTTACTGTACCATTTTAATTTAAAGTAGAAAAGAATATACTACAAATTCTAGATATTTTTGTCTAAAAATAACTGTAAAACATTAATATTTATCTTTTGTTAGCTGTTGCCTCTTTTACTGGTCTCTTCATATAAAATAAGTGAATTGGAAAATTGCTGATTGGTCAAAGACAAGTGATTTTGTACATGTAAATTTAGAAATTAAGTACCAAATCAGGTCCAAAATTGCATTTGCCATCTTACTAAGATTTTTCAACAGGTAATGTTTAAAAAGTCATGTACCTCACAGACCAAAAAAATAAAATAAAAATGCTCCAGCTCAGTCAAGTTATGGGATTCATGTAGAATTTATTGGGTGAAATTCTGTGGCCTGTGATATACATGCGATCAGACTAGATGATCCTAATGGTCCCTTCTGGCCTTAAAATTGAATAATCTATAGTTACCTTAGAAAATGGTTTAAATCTTTTGCACCACATTTTTAGTAGCTTTAAAAGTACAGCTGCAAGAAACTGACAAATTTACATAAAATAAGACTGCTTTAAGCAGCGTTTCTCAAATGTGGCCACCAGGGGCTTTTCTTGTGGCCACAGCCTCCTGGGTTGTGATGGGTGGGGGTGCAATATGGCAGCCCCTTTGACTCCCTGTTGCTCCTGGATGCACTGCCTTGGTGTTTATTGCTGGGGTCGCCAGCAGCGGTTGGGCCCTTCCCCCTCTGGAGACACCTGGGGTACAATGCTGAAGGAGCAGGCAGCCCGTGAATTCCCCACCTTCCCAAGGGCAGAGGGACTCAGGCTTTGGGCTTCAGCCCTGGAGTGGTGGGGCAGCAGGCTCTGCAGGGGGCTTCAGGCTCCAGCCCCGGGCTGTAGCTGCTCAGCGGCAGGGTCCAGGTTCCAGCTGTGGGGCTTCAGGCTCCAGCCCCCTGCTGCCTCCCCTGAGCCCCCATCCAGGGCTTCGTTTGTCCCCAGGCTTGGCAGGGCTGAGTAATTCTGCTGTGAAAAGCAAAACTTGTACATTTGTAAATATCACTTTTCACAACAGACTTACTAGTTAGCAATAAATAAGTTACAATGATTTGGATGTGTTTATGTGCATATTTATTTGTTTTTCCTAAATAATTAAGTATTTTAGGAAAAAAGTGAGAGCGGCCACCAACAAGAGTTGGTGGCCGCACTTTGAGGCCACCAAATTTGTTTCCTGAGAACCCCTGCCTTAAAGTATATGAAAGTATGCAACAACGTGAATCTGTGTAAAACACACATAATAATAGCAGATACAGTAAAACACTCTGTTCATGGAGATTCAAGAAATACTTATTCAGATAATCTACTCTTAAAGGGAAAGTTCCATACTTAGATTGCTATTTAACATAACTACAGAAAGGCTGGTAAATCTCTGAGAAACTCAGGGAACACATGCATTTTTGCTGTAGGTTGATTTTTGTTTTTACTCAGCTGATAAGAGACACAGCAGAAGGGCTACTTTAACACTTTTGAAGAAATCCTTATTTGAGAGGCATAATTTGTGAAAGTGTGGGAGGTGTCAAATGGAATATGGAAAAATATAATCATTAAAATAATTAACACTTTGATGTTAATTTCAGTAAAAATAGTAATGTTTTTGGTTGAAGCCCACTGTTTGAAAGAAAGAAAATGCAGTTTGGAATTATTTACATAGCCCAATTATAAGAGTGTGTGTGTATGAAGAAGCAGGGATCACTGATCAGCATACAGTTTTCAGTGAACCTTTTGAAAATCTGACGCTTTACATATATTATTGAGTATCTAAAGCCCTGGCTATGCTACATGTACAAAAGTGTTTTTGTAACCAGTTTTTGTGACACTCTCATTTGACTGTTTACAGCTAACACAGTGGAGTCAAGTTCACACAGTTTTTTTCCATGACGCAACAGAGTATCTTGTGTGTCCACACCTTACTCTGTATCAGTGTATTCTGGGAAAATCTGGGTAACTATCCTATATTACCTAAACAGGGGTAGAGTGCTCAGAAGTATGCACACAGAGTGGCACCAGCAGCATGTGGAGCAATGCAATATGAGATGTCCTACTACCCAAGAGAGCTGTGAGAAAGGAGGACTAGCCAAATTGGTTTTCCAGCTCAGTCAGGTGGTGACATCTACGCTGCAAAAGTAGTGTTGTGAATAATTACAGGAAGACAGGCATGTTCTAGCCTAGGCGACTGGCAAGGGCAAAACACTGTTTAAGTGCCATGGTTACTAATAGAGTGTTAACCATGTGGTGTATAAGGACACAAACCATATTCAGAGCAATCATGTCACTAACTGGTTACAAACTGTTAAAATTTGTATATGTAGTATATTCCTTATTTTAGCTGCTTAATTTTGTACCCACCATATCTAGTCTGTTTACTTGTTAATAAAAGCTTTTATATTTGTGGGTTCCCTGCTAATGTGGCTTCAACCCATTTCACTTACGTATGTGCTTAACTTTATGCATTGTGAGCGGAACCATTGACTTCAGAATCAGAGCCACTGTCCTGGATGTTCTTTAAGCTATGTAGAAGGTTGACAAACATTTTTTCCTCCCTCTAGAGGGCAGTATTCCAAGGATTATCACAAGAGGCTTTATCTGCCTGTATTCACTCACTGCTGGGAGCTGCGGATTCAATTTCCAAAAATAAGGTCAGGCAAAGTTATCTTTCTAGAATGTAGTAGTGTTCATTAGGAAAGATTCTTTCATATATAATGAAGGCCCTTAAAGAGTTGTCCAGAATTCTGTTGAAATCTCATTAAAATACATTCTGTCTTTGTCCCCAGAGATCCATGGGAATTGCTTGCATTCCACTGTGATATAAGATGTGGTAAAGCAGAGAAAATGATGCATACACAAATCATGCTGAAAAACTAAGCTTAAAAATCGTAGAGATAAAGGTTATAGGCTAGTATAACTCGTATGACTCAGCAAAACAATAGACTAAAGTGAGATTCCTCTAATCTCTGCACCTAATATTTCTGTGTGTCTTATATCTTGTTTACTGGACTTGCATGTGTTATACTGAGTATTAAGTCCCCTACTGGGCTAGTTGATAAGACTGTTCCTTGCAAATATTGGTCTGTACAATGAAAGGAGGTACTCTTATCTATCATTCCTTTTTAACGGGACACTATCAATTTAGTTAGTGTTCTATATAATAAAAATATTCGTGAAAACACTTTCTTAAATTTCATTGAAAATATGTTTTAATGTAAACGTTTCTCTCCAGTTTATTGAACACAAATATTGGAGTGTTGTTGCTAATTCATAAAAGCCAGAAGATAAATTGCTACACACAAAAAATTTTTTTGTGGGCTATAATAATACACCAAACTTAGTGGATTGTATAAATGGCAAAAAGTATTTAGAATTTATTAAAAAAAAGTCCCTTTGTTTCAGTTGCCTAAGCTAGTTGTAATTGCACAGATCAGGAATTGGTTTGAAATACACCTACTTTTTTTTCAAGTGTCATTTTAAAAGCATAATTCATGAAAATAATTGATAGATGTAGGGGAATCCAATGATATGGGAAAATTTTCCTTAAAATGTCTGTAAATTATTATCTTTCATATGCAGCTTGTTCAGAGTTCTGCAGCTATCTGGTACTGAAGTGTTTCTCAAACTGGGGTCACCGCTTGTGTAGGGAAAGCCCCTGGCGGGCTGGGCTGGTTTGTTTACCTGCCCCGTCTGCAAGTCCGGCCAATTGTGGCTCCCAGTGGCCGCGGTTCACCGCTGCAGGCCAATGGGGGCTGCTGGAAGCGGCGGCCAGTAAGTCCCTCGGCCCATGCCACTTCCAGCAGCTCCCATTGGCCTGCAGCAGTGAACAACGGCCCGTGGGAGCCGCGATCGGCCGGACCTGCGGACGGGGCAGGTAAACAAACCGGCCCGCCCCACCAGGGGTTTTCCCTACGCAAGCAGCAACCCCAGTTTGAGAAACACTGCGGTATTGTGTCAATATCCTTTATTACATCAGCCTTGATAGAAAGTGTTGTAGAGACTGAGGCCTTGATCCTGCAGTGAGTTCTGTGCAGGCACGCCACTTCCTGCTATCAGGGTTTAAGGCACTTCACTCCTGGGGCATGTTAATTTAACACTCACTAGAGCACTGTCAGATTAAGTCATACATTAATTAAAAAAAAAAAAGAGGCAAATTCCTATATTATATTGTTAGTAATGTCTTGGTTTATTAAAAATGTTCATCTGATTTTACTTTTCACCAGTTTTGTTCATTGTTTTTTCTTTTAAAATATTTTCTTTTTTAATGCCAAAGTACAGCCTGTAATGTAAACAAATGTTACTGCTTTTGTTAACTTAAACTTGGAGAAAAATCTCTCCTACCTAGCAACAGCAGAGGTGTAATCTTGAGTCCCATTTCCTTTACCTTAATGAGGCATGATCTTCAAGATTTAAAAATGTATGCAGCATTAAAAGTGCACTGCTGAAATAGTAAAGAATGCAAGAGTTAAGGTTCCTACAGTATGGTGAACTCTGGCCTTGTACGCTCTGTGTCTTTGTTGTACTGCTTAGAAATTAACTAAGCTTTACATTTAATGATAAAAACTAGGGCAGTCAATTAATCGCATTTAACTCATGCGAATAACTCAAAAAAATTAATTGTGATTAATCGCACTGTTAAACAATAGAATACCAATTGAAATTTATTAAATATTTTTGGATGCTTTTCTACAGTTTCAAATATATTGATTTCTTATTGCAACACAGAATACAAAGTGTACAATGCTCACTTTATATTGTTTTTTATTACAAATATTTGTACTGTAAAGTGATAAAATAAAGTAGTTTTCAATTCACCTCATACAAGTCTTTATCGTGAAAATGTAACTTAGAAATGTAGGGGTTTTTTTGTTACGTAACCGCATTCAAAAACATAACAATATAAAACTTTAGACTAGCCTAAAAGTCTACTCAGTCCTACTTCTTCAGCCAGTCGCTAAGACAAACACGTTTGTTTACATTTACGGAAGATAAGACTGCCTGCTTCTTATGTAATATGTCACGTGAAAGTGAGAACAGGCATTCGTATTGGCACTTTTGTAGCCGGTGTTGCAAGGGATTTGCGTGCCAGATATGCTAAACATTCGTATGCCCCTTCATGTTTTGGCCACCATTCCAGAGGACATGCTTCCGTGCTGATGATGCTCATTAAAAAAATGCCTTAATTAAATTTGTGACTGAACTCCTTGGGGGAGTATTGTATGTCTCCTGTTCTGTTTTACCCTCATTCTGCCATATATTTCATGTTATAGCAGTCTTGGATGATGACACAGCACATGTTCATTCTAAGAACACTTTCACTTCAGATTTGACAAAACACAAAGAAGGTACCAATGTGATATTTCTAAAAATAGCTATAGCACTCGAGCAAAGGTTTAAGAATCTGAAGTGCCGTCCAAAATATGAGTGGGATGAGGTATGGAGCATGCTTTCAGAAGTCTTAGAATAGCAACACTCCAATGCGGAAACTACAGAACCCGAACCACCAAAAAAGAAAATCAACCTTCTGCTGGTGGCATCTGACTCAGATGATGAAAATGAACATGTGTTGGTCCACTCTGCTTTGGATCATTATCAAGCAGAAGCCCTCATCAGCATGGACTCATGTCCTCTGGAATGGTGGCTGAAGCGTGAAGGGGCACATGAATCTTGAGCACATCTGGCACAGAAATATCTTCTGACGCCGGCTACAACAGTGCCAGGAGAACGCCTCTTCTCACTTTCAGGTGACACTGTAAACAAGCAGGCAGCGTTATCTCCTGTAAATTGTAACCAAACTTGTTTGTCTTCCTGACTGGCTGAACAAAAAATAAGACTGAGTGGACTTGTAGGCTCTAAAGTTTTACATTGTTGTATTTTTGAATGCAGTTATTTTTTTGTACATAACTACATTTGTAAGTTCAACTTTCATGATAGAGATTTCACTACGGTGCTTGTATTTTTCAATTCACCTAATATTATTTCTTTTGTTTTTTTACAGTGCAAGTATTTAATCAAAAATGGATATACAGAGCACTGTACACTTTGTATTGTGTTGTAATTGAAATCAATATATTTGAAAATGTAGAAAACATCCAAAAATATTTAAATAAATGGTATTCTATTATTGTATCGCACAATTAATCACTTGACAGCCCTAATAAAAACAGAATAGCAATAGCTCTGTCAGATTGTAGTATTTGTGTTTTAACTCTTTGCACTTCCGTATTTTATTAAACAATACGTTAGACCTGGTCTACACTTAAAAAGTAGATCGAGCTAGCTGTGTTGTTCTGGGCTAAGAAGTTTTGCGCCTCGAGTGCTGTAGTTAAGTCAACCTAACCCCAGTGTAGATGCTGCTAGGTCAGTGGAAGAATTTTCCCTTCAACCTAGCTACCGCCTCTCAGAGTGGTGGATTAACTATATCAACAGAAAAGAAACCCTTCTGCTGGTGTGGGAAGTATTTACCCTATGGTGCTACAGCTGCACGGCTATAGACATACTCTCAATGCGTATGGAATATAATAAAATGTGAAACAAAAGATCCTCTATGTAAGAGAGTGGGCTGCCTTTGTCAGATTGTGGGAGTTATGCTTGCTTTGCACACTAATGCAGAAAGCATGTACTCAGGGTTTATTAAGGAGCATGCAAATGATCTGTTTCTGTTGAATGAGTTATCAGAAATAATATAGAAAAGTAGCATGTCAGACACTGGTCATAATTGGGAGACCTTACAATTGTGCTCTTATATTAATATTTCTCTAAGTTTTTGACATTCTTTTTCTCATTGTAATTTAGACCCAGGTTGATGGACAGCTTTTCTTAATAAAACACCTTTTGATTCTTCGTGAACAAATTGCTCCTTTCCACACTGAATTCACCATTAAGGAAATTTCCCTGGACCTTAAGAAAACTAGAGGTACTTCACAGTGCTGGCAGACAGAGCTGGGTGGGCTTGCCCTCCCCCTGATGTGCTAGCAAAGGTTGTGGGTTTATTTTATGTTCACCTGCAATGATCTGCATGCTTGCTACATTGTCTTGCTTTGATCTAATCCTTTCTAATACAGAGGTTTTACCTACTAAGAAGAGCAGCTCAGAATGCTTCTAACAAACTTTACTATACTTTTGATTTATATTAAGTGCTGTATCTGTGCTTTAGCCACTGACCTGTCTAATTCATACATGCTGTTTAAAAACAAAACCAAAAAACTATTGCTAAATAAACTTCACATTTGTATTGTGCTGAAATATCTTTCATCCTTAGCTGTACTCTACAGAGCAGTTTCTTGTTTCTGCTACTTAGCAGATTGATTTTAACAACATGAAACTTAACTTGCCTAGGCCAAAATTAAAATTGCCCCAGTCTTTTCTGTAGAAGTTTGACTAGAGAAGTATTCCTTATTCTGTAAAGTTAGTCAATACTTTTCTATATGTCACGGTGAGAGTTGTTTCATGAAGCATACATACATCTAGTAAGAAGGAAAAATAAAGAGCAGAGGCCATCCAGAAGAGGCAGTAGTTGTTAATGTTTTCCTGAGAGTGCATTATGAAGCACAGAGGAAAAAAATCTTGAGGGGAAAAAAGGGAAGGGTGAGAGAGACTCAGTGCTGTTCATAAGCCTGAGAAAAAGGAGCTGGAACATCTCCTTCCATTACAGAAGAGTAAGTTGAAGAAATAACCTTTCATTTCTGTCATCTAATACACTGTTATCTTTGCTTTGAAGTTACTGAATCTTATTACTAACATTTACATCTATTGCATTTGAACATCAATGAGACCTCCCTCCTATTAAGTGGTTTCTAGTTGGCTGGAGGTTAAAGGGTAAATATGTCCTTATGGTGTCTTGTCCTGGCTGACATAAAAGTTTGTTCTGTATCTTTTTTTTTTTAAATGAATAAATTTTTGTACCAGCCAGTGCCTTACGAAGTTGGTAACAGGAAAAGAGGTTTGGTTGGACCAAGCTTTCTGCATATTGACTTAACTTAAATCAAATGTGGATTTAAAGTTTGAGACATCATCAACTTAAAAATCATGCTCCAGTCTGAAAAAGAGGTACTCCTAAGTATTACTTATAACACTAAGATTATTATAACTGAAAGAGATGGGGGGGAATATGATATTTTTTGTTTGTTTTGTGCATTTAACAGCACTTCCAAGATAGCTAGTCTTGCAATAGTCAGTTTCTCCTGTTTGTGTGGGCCTTTCATAAAGCAATACAGGAGAGAAACACTTTTTAAAAATAAAAGGAAGATACGGGTATATAAAACAACAAATTGGCAAATGGACTCTGGGACACAGGCAGTACCTGAAACTACTTCCAATTAATCTTTTAAAAATTGACTAGATTTCAGGCTGATGGTATCGCTTTAATCTCTCACACCCCTTTGGAAATGGGTTCATTTTCTTTGGCACTTATGTCAGTACACTTACTGCAGGTATCAGTATTACTACTTTTCTTCTCACTGCTTCCACAAACCTCATAAACACAAACCCACTGCAGTACTGAAATTTTGTCACCTTCCCCTTATTAAAAAATGAGCAGACACCATGCATCTAACACATCAGTCACTGCTGTGTGGGTCTAATGCTATAAACCTTTACTCAGGTGACTAACTTTCCCTAGTTCTGTGAATAATCCCACTGACATGGGTAGGACTACTCACATATAACTCGGGGTTTGCAGGATGGTCCCTAAACTATCACCATTCTCTGCATGGCTGAGTACATTTTGGTGTATAGTGTATTTGTCTATTTGAAGTGTACCTTCGTAAGAACAGGCTTTGTCTTGTACAGCCCATTTACGTTGCTGGCACTAGCAAATATTAGGTTGTCTGGCTGTACCAGGAGGAGGACAGGAGACTCTGGATGTGGTTTAATTAGCCTGCAATTTTATTCCTAAATGCCTGAGAGTAGCTGGCAGATAAGTGTACAGGGCAGGTACTTCCATAATCACTTACATCTACCCAGCCCTCCCCCTTTCCTATCAGTCCTCAGCCAACCTGCTGCTGGGACCCCACCCCCCTTTGAATGAGTATTAAAAGGGGCTATAAAGGAGGGGGGTTGACTCCCTGCCATACCAGTCATTGGAGCCCCAAGCCCTCAATTTCTACTCCTTTAAAGAATACCTCCTTTAAATAATTTCCCAAACCGTTTTGTCTGATCACCCTTCCCTACAAAAGAGCTGCAGTGGACATCCACCCCAAGCTTATATCATGAGTTGTGACATCACAGGCTAACCCCCCCCCCCCTTTCACTTGTTCATCCTACTAAGCCCCCTACTTCCTGGAGGAAGGTAAAAAGAACCACCTCTCTTTGGCCAATCTGGAAGTGAGGGAAAAATTCCTTCCCAGCTGCGCCCTCCTCCCTCCCTCCCTGCCCCCGCCCCCCGAGAAAGGCTTGACTAGTGTAATGCCCACCGCAGATCATGATGAAATCTGGTATTTCAACTCTTCCCATGGATGGGAGGGTGAGTGCTGCTCAGCCTGGTCCAAGTGAAAAAGAGGGTTTGTACTGCACGAATATGGGTGTAAATAGTCCCCTTCTCTTCCGATCACCTGGGGAGCAGAGGGAAATGGGTCTGCATTCCCATGCTGACCTGACCTGGAGCAGCCTCTACTTAGCATGTGTCTTGCTGGCTCTCTAATCCTTAAAGGGGCAACACACCTTCTCTGACAAGCCAAACAAGGGGTACCACTGCTTAGTGTGCGGTGAGGTCATTGTAAGCTCCCCAGTGTGTGGACTCCCTATTTTGATGTTGTATTGGGGCTAGCACGAGGGACACTCATCTGATTGGAGCCTTGGGTGTTACTTTAATAACAAATAGTAGTAATCATGCCATGCCATTGTAATGAAGAAATTAAGTATTTCTGTTTAAATTACTCTGGCTGAATCCTGTACATTCACAGTCTGGTCGACTTTCTGCTTCACAGATGCAGCATTTAAAATCCTGAACCCAAAGACTGTTCCAAGATTTTTTAGGCTAAACAGCAACAACGCACTGATACAGTTCTTATTGGAGGTAATATGGAGTCTTTTTGTTAACTCCGCGTAGGAAAAAAAATCTCATTTCGTTTAAATGTGTGGTGATTTCTGGGCAAATAAAAAGAAGATAATTGTCTTATGTTCAAGGGTACTCCAGAGATCAGAGAACATTATATTGACTCTAAGAAAGATGTAGACCACCACCTGAAATCAGCTTGTGAGCAGTTTATTCAGCAGCAAACCAAACAGTTTATAGAGCAGCTGGAGGAGTTCATGTCAAAGGTACAAAGAGGCTATGTATTCACTGTGTTGACTGAAATATTTTTTCCTGAAATGGCAGGATTAATTTGTATTTAAATTTGTTTAATGTTCATTTTATAATAGACGGGGCTGGTAGAGCAGCCTATACTTAAGGCTGCCTGACACTTCCCATGATAAGACTTTGTTTTCAGTTGCTTATAACCTCAGCAGAAATTGTTCCGCCATTGCTGAGAATGAGATTAGGGAAACATATATTTTGCCCACGTTAAAAATAATTCTCATGCTGTTTCATTGAGAAGCTGCATTGCCTCAGTGCTTTAGAGCAGGGACATAATCCAGTGCTTTGGAGCAGGGGGGAAAAGCGGGTGCCCTTGGTGCCGGGGATTTACGTTTTTCTGTTTCATGAAAAGCCAGCCAAATTTTACTGAGTGTATAATCACAGATGTCATGTGCTTAGAGGCTTAGAGTGTGATAGTTAATTAAATTAGTTACATTCTTGAAAGAGTCTGTCAGTATTTGGAATGCCCAAGCCCGTGAACACATGGCATGAGCAGGACTTTTCTTTGCAAGTGCTGCCTTTGCCACAGGAGGAGAGGAAGAGAGAGGATTCGGATGAACGGGGTGGTAGGGTGGGGAGACTGGGGCAGAAGGGTCTGTAACCACTAACTTGGAATGAAACCCAAGATTCTTGAGTTTGGTCATTCTTCCGCTGTCAGTAACTATACACTAGCAAATACGTCTCATCCCCCTCTTGTGTTTGTTCACATGGAGGATGACACTCTACTATTGCTGGCAGTTATTCTTAGTTCAATTGGCAGAGATCTCTGCAGTGGATATTAAGGTTCCGATCCTGCTGATGAACCATGTGGGTGTTAATATGATGCCACATGATGGAATTTGTTTTCAGTTTGCTTTTTTAAAAACCCAGGATATTGCAGACATCATAATGTTAATTTAGCAGTTTTTTATGTATAAAGTCAAGCACTGAAAAGTTAGGAAATGCCAGAATTAAGGCTGCATGTTCAAATGCATTACGATAGTTTGTAATTTCCTAACTTCTACATGATTGACTTTGCAACCGTTTTATTTTCTTAACATAGTTTTTGCACAATTTTTATGAATATGGTATGGAAAGCTTTAATAACAGAATTACCATGTCACATTTTAAGTTATGAACACGAACTAAAACCAACCAAGCGAACATACCTGGGAATAAACCCTAATGGTCTCGCTTAGGATGGCAATACAAGCTTTATTTGCAGTGTGAGAGATTGTAACACAGTGCATTTAGGGCAATGTTTTTCATGGAAGAATAGTGTTCTTATCCTTGGCAGATAGAAGTAGTCTATATTAAATAACTTGTTTTCTCCTGATGTATACTGTTGAGATGGAGGCAAGAGATCCATGGAGGTAACATTTGTCAGACTTTTTTATAGTAACACTTTCTGTATGGTAGACTTTAAGCAGTAAATGTGTCTGTTTGAAGGAGGGTGCAGCAAAGCTTCCTTTCTGTTCAGTGTACATCTCTGAAGCAGTATTAATGCTGAGTTTGTTCTCTGGAAGTTATCTCTTTATATGCAAGGTCAATGTGGAAAGATCGTACAATAGAAATGATGTTTGTAAAGTGCTTTGAAGAGGAAAAGCACTGGACACGCTGAGCATTGTTATGAGTCCTCGTATTTGTAACGTCTTTAGTATAACTGCATATAAACAGGTTTATCATGAGGATCGTGACACCTCAAGACTGGTGGTTGCAGTAACACCAAAGTTATCCAGTTTCCTTGCTTTTGGGAGTTCAGAAAATTACAACAGTGAAATTACTTTAAAAAAGTGCTTTGGTCCATGAACTAGATGAAATATTTAGATGCCTAACGGTGGAGATAGGTGCCTAGTGAGATTTACAAACATGCCTAAGTGAGTTAGGTGCATAATTCCTATGATTTTCAATAGGATTTACGAACCTAGCTTACTTAGGCCCCCAGTGGGATATACAAAAGTGCCCATCTGTAGGCGTCTAAATATATTTGTAAATCTGGCCCCATTTCTAATTTCAGTTGTGAGAAGAGTTTTTATATTGTACAGTAAGACATTCTGACAACTCAGCATGTTAAGATATCTACATGGGTTTGACTGCTGCATTTGCATTTTTTTGGCCAAGATTGGCTAGGTACACTTTTCCTTTTAAGGGCTTAGTCTTATCTTTTATGTAGCTACAGATTCTTGTGAAATAGTTAATGTATCTCGTTTTGCTTCCCTTTTCATTTATGGCAGGCATAAGTATTATCAAGATTAAATTAGCCTCCTATTAATTGTATAAATAAATATGGAGCAGAAATCTTACACTGTTTTTGGAATTGCATTTGTCATGACTTGACTTTCCTTCTATTTATATCCTCAATCAAAATATTCAAGAAAGGAAAAAAACTGTCTCAGACTAGAATTTTAAAGAGATTTATTTAAATGTTACTGGCTTGTTTGATATGATTTCACTTTTTGATACCAATGGAAACAAAAATGTCTCATTGTTTTAGGTTGCTGCATTAAAAGAAATGGCCAGTCAAGGAGGTCCCAAATACAACCTTTCACAGCAGCCTTGGGCACAACCAGGTATTCCTTTGCTTTACATTTTTCATTTTCTCCAGAATAGTCTTACTGAGGCTCTTGTAGGGTAGTATATTGGCTAATAGATGACAGTTTGTTTTAGTTCCCACTTTTCTAGAACTTGTTTTGAAAACTATTCCATTTAGCCAAACAACCTTTCTAGTTATCACTTTTGTGAACATTAAAGCAATACAAAATGCATTCTGGGCTAGACCATTTCAGGAAGTAATTTGTTTTCTGTGCTACTAGGCCATGACTTTCAAAATTAACCTAAAATGTTAGGTTCCTTAATCTGTATTTAGGAACTTCTCTGATTTTCAAAGTGCCAAGCACACAACAGCTCTCTGTCACTTTAGTTTTTGAAAATCTTGGTCAAAGTATTTTCAACAATTGTGTTAGTTTCAGTATCTATTTCCAGAGAGCTTCATCTTCCATATCCTGTAGGTGACTTTCAATATCTGAAAAACTTCAAAACATGAGTTTAATTTGTGCAGTGTGTGGGTGCATTAAACAGTGTTGAAGATGTGGACTGTTGAAATGCACTTTTCATGTGATGACCATTTAATGCACAGTGTACTTGAAAGTTACCTTGATTAGATTAAGGTAAATCTCCTGCTTCTATACCAAAGGGATTACTGAATATTACTTTGAGGCTTATTGTTTATAGTTTTGTAAATACATTACATTTTCAACTCTTGAGAATATGCAAAGTGAGAAGCCAACTACAAATTCCTTCATATTAAGAGCTCAAATGAGAATACTTCCTAGGAACCTTTGTTGGGTTTGAGGAGTTGATATTTTGTGATATTTACAACAAGTAGATCTAGAAATCTGAATCTTTGTGTCATAGATCTGAACCGTTAGTTGCACTAAGTTCTTAAAATGCAAAGCCTGACACGTTTCTTCATAATTCAGTACTGCCTCATTGCAGGTCAAACAATCTTGCTGCTAATTGGAACTCTTCGCTATAGTTTCTAGCTTATGTCTTAACATTTGCTTTGTGATTCTGTACGTAATTGCAAATGTGAACATAGCACGTTTGCAAATGAGAACCTGTTTATCTTAAATGAAATTTCAAGAAGCACCTGGTATGTAGGACAATCCCAATGAGCTATTTGCCATGCTGTCAGATTTCTCGGAGGCCAGAGAAGGGAAAGGAAAATACAAAAGATGCAAGAGTTTAAAAAAAACAACCCTTTTCCCCCCAAAGTTTGTGAATATTTCTCCATGTTTTTTTCAAGCCTCTTTGAAAATGGCATTAAAAGTATGTAGCAACAATACAGAAAACACGTTTTAATCCAGCACAGCATTCCTGTGATGGTAGGCTGCATAGCTGTCTCAAGCATACGGTTAGTTCTAGGTGCACTGTTTCCATGAAGACCGGGCATGAGCGCTTTAAAGAAATCTTGCAAAGTACTATTTTCTTTTCTTGGGCTGAGTATTGCCCAACAGTCACATCTCCAACTAAATAAGGAACCTTGAAGGGAGGAGTCTTGTCAAGGCTTTTGACCACTGAAGGGTAGTGAGTGTGATTTTGGGGGTTCAGAGGGGTGTGGGGTGGTGATGTGCATAAAGTAGGGAAAAAATAGAGGGGATCATTTGGAACATAGACTTTCAACCAGTAGGAGCAAATATTTGTCTAATCATTTTAAATTTTATTTCCAGCAAAGGTCAATGATTTAGTGTCTTCCACTTATAAGACAATAAAAACAAAGCTGCCATCAGTGTTACGAAGCATGGCATTATACTTGGCCAATAAGGACACTGAATTCATTTTGTTTAAGCCAATTAGGGTAAGTATTGTTAGTGTATACATCAGCATACTTTCCATAGATTGGCCAACCTTAACATAGTTGAATAGATTCTGAAAGTGTGCTTTGTAAGCTCATTTATTTTTTGTAGGAATGAATTAATGTAGCTGTTTCTAAGTTTCTTTATTAGACGATTATTTGTTTTTCTTGTTAACTTTGACAAGATTTTCTGAATTTCTGTTGCTTTTGTCCATTACATATTCTTGTATGTGCGTTATTGTACATTAGAAATCCAGACAGAAATCATATTACATGCATGGTGTCTTTCATAAGTAAGCAGTCTAGGGTATCATAAATCATAGTGTGGCTTTGCTCTGAAAAGGGACCATGTAAAAATGGAATCTTATTCCACAGACCTGATGTAAGTGTTCAGAGTAAAGAAAATAAATGTATATTGCTTTTATTCCTACCCAGTGTGCACAGCAAACATTGTATTGAGAGAGTTGTCTGGATTCTGTTTCTTCTTGTGTATCACCAACGTTTGGTAAGACCAGTCAGGTACACCTGTGCAGACCGATCAAAGCCAATGAGGGTTGCCCAGGTTTAACAGAGGACCTGTTACTGGTGAATGTGCACACACAAGAAAACCCAGCATGGTTCTTAGATGTCAGGTTAAGTGTACAAGGCTAAGTGTTAAGAACCCCCTCCCCCCTATCTTTTACTTGTTAACATAGTACATAATAGACAAGGAAACCTCTCCATGCTGTTTTTAGGGTTACTTTTTAGAGGAGAACCACTTTTAAGAGCACAGAGTTCTACCACACACACTTCTCCATTCACTTCAGAGGTTGTTTGATACACATGATGTTCAGTTTGTTTCATATTTGAGACTGATCTTGTGCTATTCCAACACTAAATGTTTTTCTTTCCTTTATAAAGAATAATATTCAGCAAGTGTTCCAGAAACTCCATGCTTTGTTAAAGGAAGAATTTAGCAATGAAGATCTCCAGATCATAGCTTGTCCATCAATGGAACAGGTATAAAGTGAAGCTCCTTATTTTACAGATTACTCATTTTCGCATGACTACTTCACATTTTTTAATTAACCTGCTTTTCCATTTTGCCTAATTTTTATTCATATTCCTCTTTTCTGATTCTTTGAAAATCCAGAATTAATTTGAATGCTAAACCCTGAGCAAATACAATTGTTTAGTTTTTACAAATATCTATTAAACTGTTTTAAAACTGAGATTAGTGATTTAAGACATGCAGCGTTGGGATTTTATTGTACAAGGTCATGGCAAGGACTGTTCTGGTGAATTACACCCGCTTCGGGCACCTTTCCTCTTTGGAGAAGTGATCAGATGTGCTAGGTGTGTACAAATTCTGAAGGAATTGCAAGGATCTGTTTGAACTAACGGACAACTGGAAAAATGTGGCTAATCATGGAAAGTTAAACAGAATTTCAGGTTTAAGGAGGGCTTTTATCCTCAAAGATAATCAGTGTAAGGAACTCTGCATCAGGAGGCCCTGCATAAGCCACACTCTTAGTGATCCCATAGCTTTAAAAAAAAAAAAAAAAAAAGTGTATTGAACATCAGTGGTATCTTGGGTATAGGGGATCAACTGGTGATACTTGTTCACACAGTATTAAACTGTTAATCAAATATGTGGACAGGAGGAATTTCCCCACAGGGTATTTTGACAGGGAACATGAAGTGGGAGAAGAATATTAACTTCCTCTGAAGATGGAGCAGGAATAATCTACTGGGATAAGGTGGATTTTTCCCACAGTAGTCAGATTTCTGTTCTTTTAGTGATGGACAATGATGCATCAGTATTTTGGATCTCTCTTATTCTCCCCCTTCTGTTTTATGTAAGCTAAAGTTTTCTGGGTTATTAATAATGTAAATGATTCAGAATGTGCCTCTTGGCTATTTTAAATTTACTTAATTATCTATCAAATGGCTACTGCACATAACTTCCTTTTAAAATTGCATGCAGATCATAGAATATTAGGGTTGGAAAGGACCTCAGGAGGTCACTTAGTCCAACCCCCTGCTCAAAGCAGGACCAATCCCCAGACAGATTTTTGCCTCAGATCCCTAAATGGCCCCCTCAAGAATTGAACTCATAACCCTGGGTTTAGCAGGCCAATGCTCAAACCACTGAGCTATTCCTCCCCTCAGTTTTATTAGAAGCTGTGTTGATACAATAGATTGTAAAAGCTGAAAGAGCTAGTTTGTCAAGTCATTGATTGCATACTAAGAGTCCGTAACTTAGCTAGAACTGGTGATTGCACTTTTTGACCAATATTCTTATAATTGTTCTCTTGGTTCCTCTAAATCCTTGGAGATTTGTAGAATGTTTGTTTAGATGCTCAAACAGCGTAAGTCTGCTCCTGACCTTGGATGATGGTAACAACACAATAGCTAACATATACTTTCATTTTGCCTTTCAGGTGAACCTACTTTTGTCAATGTCTAAATAGCCCAACAGTCAGGCCGTTTGAGGTAAATCTCAATGGTATGCCAGGCAGTGAAGGGGACATGCAATCATTTGCCAGAAGTAAATAAAGGATTTACACTGGGATCTGTCAAGGCATCAGCTTTAATACTCCCCAGGCTGCTTAATACTGATTTACAGAAGAATTGAGTTCTACAAATTGTTTGGCAGTTTTTTTCTTTCCTAAAACTTAAGGGAACAAACTTGCTGAAGATTTTTATCCAAGCTCAGTTTCTGCCTTGCCATCAGATGTAAACACGTCTCAGATTGAAATGCTAAGACTTAAATATATTTAAGACCTTACTTCTTTTCCTTTTATGGAGAAGATGTGTGTGCAGTAAAAGAACTAGCAATTTCATGGGACACACTGAAGATAAATGACAGGAAATCAAAGTTGAAAAAAGTCAGTGTGCACTGTATTTGAATGGGATGGTGACCTGAGTGTCAAATGTTGCTGCAACTTCGTTTTGACAGGCACACTCATTTTTCTCAACTCTCCAAAGAATCCTGTTAGTCCACAATACATTTGAAGAGCATAGTTCAAAGTATATTAGTTTGTGAAAACTGTCTTGTTTCCCTTGAATTTCAGAACGTTCTGCAATATTTGACACCATGTGTTTTGGGTGCTCTGTAATGATTAGTAGAAGTTAGCACTGACACCTGTACTCTGATATTCTGGAGTGCTCTAAGTGAAGAATCTTTAAAGAGTTCTGACCATGTTATGAAATGAATATGTGGGGTTTGCAGTGGAAAGCTGTGCAATATAATTGTTAATGTTTGTGAGGGGGAACTACCCATGTACTAAAGGCTTTATGGCAAAGGTGAAGCTTAGCATTAAAGTTTTCAGGTACTTAAGGTTTCAGGTTAAGGGTTTTTATTTTTTCTGATTTAAGGTTGAGCAGTGCCGCCGCATTGTCAGAAGCGAGTGCTAAGATGCTGTAGGCCAGGGAAAGGGGCTCGAAGAGCAGCTCCTGGTGGCAAAGCTGTGACTATGGAACTTGTGCAGTACTGGTGTGGTGGAGTAAAGATGCGTAAAGGAGAAGTGATCATGAGTGAATACAAAAGCACCTTTGTAAGTTAGGGTCATGAGAGAAGTACCTGCTGATCAGTAAACTATGCATATGTGTAACATCTGATTATGGTCAGCGTGCAATGAATGATTGATACACAATATTGCCATATTCCATTTCAGAAGGTTAAGTGCTTAAACACTTGTCCATAAACTGGATGAAACACTGAAAATGGCTTTAGAGTGTCTTTACTAACCTTATTGTATAGATACGTGGAAGGCAAGATAGCAACTTAAATGACAGATTTTTACTTATTCTCTAGCTTGCATGTTGTAGAAATTTTACATATTTTTGGTAACTTGATTTAACAGTTTTGCTGTTACAGATCAGCTGACTGGATACTAAAATGGCAAGTTTTAAAGCCACCACGAGCAGCATTATAGCAGACACTCTGGGGTATGGAAATGGTACTTACAGGATCTCATGTAACTTTTTGAAATTAACTAAGGAACTAACAAGGAAGAGAACATACCCCTTCCCTTTACCTATTCAAGAACATAGGCTGTAAAATAATGTCCAATGCCTTGTAATATATGTACATTTGGTCTTTTTATAGTGTTTTACAAAAGAGTGCATGATTGCTGTACAGAGTTATGGCTGAATTAATTGTGCAGAAATGGTCTGAAAGGTAAAACATTACGTTAGTCTTGTGTTTTGAATCTTTTCACTTCTAAAATACTCAGAGAGCTCTAGCACAGCTGATTTAAAAGATTCCAAGAGCAATCAGTTTATTCAGCCTGTTTGCTAAATGAAGATTTGTTTAAACATGTACAGTTTCAGATATTTACATATACAATAGTGTAAATAATTTCAAAAGATTAATTTAAAGTGCTTTATATGATCTGACTAGACATTTGCTGTTTTTAATGTTTTTTTAAAATAAAATTTTTGCTTCCTATTTTGGTCCCTGAGTAAAGCTTTGTGTGTATTTGAGACTTGTCTGACAAGATAACTGTAATGGCAAACCAATAAATATCCTGCAGGCTTGTACGATGCTTCATTAAGAAAGACAAGATCTATTTTGTTGTTAGCAGTAAGAGCACTGACTTTATCTGGCACAGACAGATGCATCACTGAGTACTGAGTGTGCAGCTAATTGTGTTAAATTCATCTCTTTATAGTCATAATAAAAGTAAATTTGTATTTTCTTTACTCATGAAGGATCTTGTGTGACTAAATGGTCTCTTCGCTGCAATTTTATTATAGGGAAGAAGCCAAGGTTGTAATATTTTAACTAATTGGCTTTTGCTAAGAGTAAACTTGGGAGCTGATGGCAGAACGCACCAGTATTATTCAGCCCTTGTTTTATATGATGACTTTTCTTGTTGCCTAGCTACTTGCTGGTTCATCTATCTGTCCTTTGTCATTACATATTGAATGTATTGTTCTTCTGGTGTTCAGTCCTGTAGGAATGTTCCTTCCAGAGTGTTGTTTTTTTCCTTGTAATGGCAATATAAACTTCCCATTTATCCCTTGGCTTTGACAGTGGCATTTGATTAACTATTTTTTAAAAAATCCTGTTTTCCCTAATCTCATTTGTAGAGTTCAACTGGGTTAATTGTCACGCCGTGGTGCCACATAGCAGTTGTTTCCTGATCACTCTCCTGAACACACACAACATAATGAAGAGGCAGGGTCCTAACACCTGTTCGAATTATACCATTCAAAATTAAATTGAGTGAATAACTACGTGGCCCCCTAAGAAGTCTTTTGGACATTATTATTTATTTGTTTTGAGTCTCGGTCCAGTTTACACATCAATCCCAATTGCTAATACAATAGTGAAAATCATAGGGGCACCCTTTGTGTCCAAGCCAAGAAGTTTCAAACAGGAGGAATGATGTGGGGACAACATAAAACACTTCAGAACACACTCAGTTTATAGAAGGAATATTCATTAGATAAGTAATTTTCTTTCGAAGTTTATAAAATTCTGTAACATGTCATGCCTTCCTAGGTACACTGGATGTAAACATTTATAACAGCCATAAAGAATAAGCAGAATGAGTTTATAAAGAACGTCATGCCACATGAACATGATCACCTTTTAATACATTTACTAAACTAGTGAATGAAGTACATCTAAGATCTGAATTCTGGTACATCATTTGATAGCATCTTGAAATTTTAGTTGGAAAAATGAATTGAAATTGATTTGGTTATGAGTGCTGCCATGTGGATGGAAAGCTAGCTGGAAGACTGAAGAAAGTAGTGATGACTAATAAAGGGACCTAGAGAGGTAGAAATATCGTCAGCAAATAATAAAATGAATCTGAACCTGTTAAAGTGCAAGCTACTGTAGCTGGGGGAAATATGAAACCCAGGTGTTCAAGGGGAGAGAAATCTGGCATGCAGTAACATAGAGGCCCAAGTTTGATAATAGTGAATTAGGTATGAGCTGGTTCTGTGAAATGGTAGGGGGGAAAAATGCTTAGGCTATATGTACAGAGACCATATGTTATGGAGAGCAGTGAACATATAGTCCCTTTTCATTCAGTACCAGTCAGACCACTCCTACAATATACTCCATTCAGGTCTGGGCACTTCAAGAAAATTGTAGACAAACTGAAGGCCTTTCAGAGAAGAGCAAAAGAATCATGAAGACTGGCGAGAGTGACTTACAAGGACAGGCTGAAATAATAGCGATGTCCAACTGTTTCATTTAAGAAAAACAGTTCAGAGAGGAAAAAAATTCTTAGCTCCATTTCTTTGATTAACTTGTAGTTTTGGTTAGGATCTGTGGCAGAGCCCCGTTCTCGTCAACCTGTCTCACTGACGGACACAGGTGGAGGCTTGTTCAACACCAACCCTTGTCGCTCAGGCCACTTCACTGTTAACCCCCTGGAATGATCACTGTGATAAGAATTGGAGAGAGTTCATACCACACAAGGCTCTTCATCCACAATCTTTTACTTTCATTCATATTCATACCCTTCCCTTTTAGTAACCAACGGGGGTGTTTTGTTGCACTATACACATGCTGCTTATTCATCCCACAATGAATTTGTGGGCAGAAATGCTGGGCAAGGCATGCTTAGTGGGTCACGCGACAGGCACTGTTTAACGTAGGCTCCCACCAAACTTAAGGTTACCCTATTGTCCTTTCTTTTACTTACAAGAACCACCTTCTCATTCTATCAAACTAGTGCACATGTATTGGTCTATCCATAGGAATATACAATCCACTGCATATTTTCAAATGTGCTGTTTAGTGCCATAGATGCTCTACACTGGAATACAGCTAAACACTTAGGACATGCTTGAAAATGAGTTTTATTGTTTTCACCGTGAACTGCTCACATAACCTTACTTGACTAGAGGGAAATCTAACATTGCAACACCCAGAGTGTCTACTGGGCAAGAGTCTTTCTACGTCTCCATTTCAGCAGTTTACACAACTGTGCTAGAACAAGAGGCAATGCCTGAATTTTGTTTAATGGTGTGCGCTGCAGGTCTCGTAATACTTTCTTCATTTTGGCCAGGAGGCTGTTGATCTGAATGCGTTTGGAGTGCAGGAGTAGCCCCAGTTGGTTTTCTGCTGGTTTAAGTAAGTGGAGTGTGGCTGTGTCTTTCAACTGCAAAAAAGCCAATGTTAAGAGAACTTAATCTTCCGAGCCAACCGAAAAGGCCGCATGATTAATACTTATAGTCCCATTGCAGAATATCAGAAAATGCTGCACTATCAGTCTATGCAAAGTGTTTACAGTGAGCTTTTATTTAAACCATATTAAATCTTCACCTGTAAACGGAAAAACCTAAAATAGTTAAATATACCTTGAAGCTGTGTCTCTAGTAGCCCAAGTGAGATAGGGGTTATTTGCCACAGAAAGTAAATTAAACTTTTCACACCTGTTTACTGTGAAATCCTCCTGGTGCATCCTTTGTTCACTGAAAATAATTCCACAATGCATCGTTCTGAGACACCCTTGTTTTCTAAGCATGCCACAAGAAACCCATTTTGATTTTATTTGATGTCACATTCTGGAGTAATTTCTACAAAGCCAAGCAAACCCTCATTAAAAGTCTAAGGAAGCACCAACAGTGTCCCTGGGTCCTTCAAACAGGAACCGAGTAAAGTTGAGTGAACATAGGTGGAACTAATCCTTCCATCTCCAATTTGTCTTTCTCCCACAAGCTAAATTTTTAAAAAGATGTATGGGGAGGTTGTGTAGTGGAACTTGCAGCTGTGCAGTAATCAATACAGCAGCTGAAGAAAAGTCTTGGGACTTGTGGTCTCCAGCTTACTGTTTATGGGCGTGAACTTGGATCTTCCCGCTTCAAAGCCGCAGGAGCCCCGCCACTTTCCATAGCTACTAGCAATATAGGAACAATGGTAAAGAGCTGAGTAGTTCTGTTTTCATACAGCAGAGGGCACTGATATACACACGTATGCCTGCAAGTTCACTACCCTATAACTAAACCAAGTTCAGCAGGAGAGCTAGCTGGGCAGGAACCAGAATTTCCATTTCATAGGATTAGTTCTGAATTGGAGCAAAAGCCATTTAAGTTTCCTGCAAAACAGGATTTCTGGGAGGGGGGGGGGGGAACACGACAATTAGTTTCAGGGTAATTGAAACATTTTGTTTAGAGAAAATCAAAACTTTTGTTTCAATTGACTTATTTTCTATAATACATTTCAAAATGAAAAGTAATTTTGAAACAAAAAAATCAAAACATTCTGTTCGGAAAGTGTTAAAATAAAATGTTTTAACCTTATCGAAATGCTTTTTATTTCCTGTCTGAATTGAAATTTCATGAGAATCAGCCCCGTAGGAAGTTTCAATTTTGCCAAAACAGCATTTTCTGACAGAAAAATGCTCCAATATACAATTTTCAGCTTGCTCTGTTCAGTAGCAATTGCAGATGTGGAATAAACTTTCTAAATCATCAGTAAGGATTTTTAACAAAGGACACTAACAGAACTCCAGAAAATGTCACATCTCAGTCGAGCCATTTCTATGAAGAAGTTAATGCCCTGTCCATTGGGACAATTTAGTCCTATTAATTGGTGAATAGGAAATGGATTTGTAGTGCTGATGCTTAATCCTGAGAACTTACCTTTAGCCTAGCCCCCATGTTGAAATAGATGCAGTTTTGTTGTTTAATAAATGATAAGTAAATTTGCTCCTGAGCCACAATTTTAATCCTGATATAAATGTTTAGTTTCATGCAGATGGGCTGGAAAGGAGGTGCATGAACATGATGGCTGAAGTCATGCCAACTCCAGTGCTTCTGTCTTCTTCCTTTCTTATCAAAGTAGGAGCCAGTGAGGCGATCCAGATTCAGCCTAGAGAAAGAGTCTGAGTTAAGAAGACAAAAGCGCACACTGCCTGGGGAATATATATAATGAAGAACGTCTCTCTTTGGCCTCTTAGGACTCATTCTCCTCTCACTGGTGTAATTGTTGCCATCAGCGTAATTTCTCCTGATGTTCTGCAGTATGAATGCGATCAGAATCATGTCCAGCATGTTTTGTTTGTGAACTCAACCAAACACAAAAGCTTCATTTACACCCTATCAAGTGATGGATGCGCTTGTAAGCAGAGCTGAGTAGGAAATGGTTTTCTCATCCCAGGAACATTTTTGAGCTTTTTGAAAAAATGTTCCCAGTGCCAATCAGGATGAAAAGCCACACTCAAAAGTTCTTGGGAACTGACCATCAAAAAAAGAATAAATCAAATCTGGTCAGATCAATCGTGAAGTTTGGTTTCAATTTTGACTTTTTTTATTAAAATTGTTAGTATAATTAGCTTAAATTTCTAAAGGAAAGGTTGGTTCAGATTGAAAAGAAAATGGACATTTGTTTGGAAATGTCAAAATGGGATGTTTAGACAATTTCAAAACAAATTTTCAAAAATTTTTTTGAACCCTGAAATTTGTTGAAAATGACCTATTCCCTCAAACAGTTTTGGTATGTTCCTGACCAGCCCTACTTATCCCAGTTTCCATAATGAAGGGAAAGTGGGGAAGGTGGAGGGGGCTCTAGGAAACAGATTTTCAAGGGCTCTATCCCACAGTTGCAGCCAGAGTTTCAAAAGACCCTAGCTCCTGTGATAATACTTATGGCCAGGGTTTAAAAAAAGTTCAGTGCTCAACCTGCGGGGCTCTTCATCTGCTACCTGAATGGCAGTCAAGTTCTTGAAAATCGGCCCCAGATTGTGGCTGATGAGCTTTTTTTGACCCCATTGCGTCTGAGCCAACTTAACTGACGTCCACTTGATTCACTTAGACCATACTGGCTTCATCCTAGGCAAAGAGCTATTCTACAGCCATCAGACACTTCATGGGTGTGGCCTGTCAAATTAAGGGGAAGCCGGTGTGTGTCGTGCATCTCCCACTGCTGAGCAAGTATTTGATACTAAAACCGTACAAGTGTTTCCCACCTCTGATCTATATTCCTGAGCTAAGGGAGCTCTCACCATTGGTATGTATCCCTTTGGTACTTTTCTTTTACAAAGTGGCACGGAGCTGGGCTGCAGTCTTTGCCCCCCACTATACACACTCACCATTGAACTCCTGGCCGTCGGTATCCAAAATGCAACAGAGATAACTGGAATACGTCTAAAAGCAGTTGGAGCAGGGTAGGTGCATGTGTGCTGCTCCCAATGGGTGCTTATGGCTAGCTGTGGAAGAAGAATGTCCCCACGTAGTCTCTCGGAAGCATTTCTGGCTATAAGATTAACCACTTCCAAGCAGGCGGCCATCTCTCACCTGCTGTTCTCCAACATCCGTTTTCTGAGTATAATTTTCAATGGCCTCAAAAGGGGATTATTTAACTGAACGTTATTTAACTGACATTGCCAAAGCTGAGTGGCAATGTCACACACTTACTCCACAAAAAAACTATTAAAGTAGCATCACAACTGCCCACTCCAGCTGCCTGTAGGAAAAGAAACTAGACTAGGCCTTGACAGGGTCTTTCTACTGTGTTTTGATCGTAAGCGTAAGGCACTCATGGGGATGAGCACATGGTACATACAGTTACATGAAAAACTACCTATCTGAGTGGAACTTAATTCCTTTGTTACCTTGTGGGCTGACACACCCCCAGAAAATGATTTTCATGATGCTTTTTCTTTCCTAATTCCCACTAGCGGAGCAAAATGGCCCTCCCCCTGCAGCTTTTCCTGAGAGTTTAAGTATAGCCACTTTGACAGTGAATGGTTAGGCACTAATTCTATGTGTTGTGTTGCTACATTATACGTCCTGGTGGGTGATGGTCACCTCAGAGCAGAGGGCCAGCCGCACGAGGTTGATGCACCACATAAGCCCTATTTTAAGGGTGTCCGAGGTCGCAATAAACCTAATCGACGTGACTTTGCATCTTACTGGACTCTGTGGTTATTGGGGGTTCTCGTCGGGTCTGCTGTGTCAGCTATCTGCGCAGAGCTGGGGCAGCACACAGAGGGAACACACACACGCAGCCGAGTGATATCAACAAGGAGAAAGCAGAGCACCACACCGGTACCACTCTGACACAGCAGACCCGACGAGAACCCCCCAATAACCACAGAGTCCAGTAAGATGCAAAGTCATGTTGACTAGGTTTATTGCGACCTCGGACACAATGGCAGTTCCCCGTAGATTACTTAGTCTACCGGGCATACTACGAGAAAGTGCCTCTTGGCAATGGACTCAGCTCAGTCAGTGACGGGACTTTCCACTGCCCCCTCGGCTGGACGAAGACACCGCCCCAGGGATGCATTCTTATACACAGGTACAAACAAGTTACACATCACACCTGACGTATTGAGGTGCAACCTTTCTACGTAGCACGGTACAACCCCTCTACGTATTAAGGTGCCGCCTCTCACCTTGTACATGTTGGTTCGATCAAAACAACTCTATCCATCATATTACCCTTTTGCCCCTGTCATTGGGATGGGCCAGCCTGTTCTTTATCTGTGTGGAATGTGCAAGTATGTGAATGTTCTGATATCTAGTGTTCAGTACCTTTTAGGTACGTATCTTCTTGCAGCATCAGCTCTTTCCTTGCTTCTGTGAGCAGGGCCTGCCTCTGGCTCACAGCTTAACTTTGCTTTATGTTAGCAAAGTCTTGACCATTACTTTAGTTCAGGCCTCAGGCCTCATACCGGGCCTCTGATACCAAGGTTTATATCTTAGGGCCTCCTCTTACTACATGCTGCTGGGTTCTCCTCGCTTTAATGTAACTCACCTCACTTGCTCAATGTTGATGCTGTGGCTCAAACTCTGCCATCGTTTCCACTGGCAATGCCTACCCCCTTCCAGCTATAGGGTTGCCTCTGTGTAAATGACAACAGTTGATGGCCTCATATTTTCATTACTATTTTGCCCATATGTTAAAAGGATCTGTTCCCAAGCTAGTGAAATCAGTGGGAACACTGCCATTGACCTGAGTGGTTGTAGAATCAAGTCATGTAAGTTAGCACCTACATCTTTGTATCTCTCTATGATCATTTCTTTTTAATTGCCAAACAAATCAGAATGTATTTGTACCTTATACATGTGCAGCATTTCAATTAAAACTTAATACATGTTCTCTGTATTTTTGTATGTGTATGAGAGAGCTGACTTGCTGGATAAAGAGAGCTGAATGAAATAGAAAATCAGCACAAATTCACAAGATACAACGTGGGCAGAGAGACAATCGGGGAGATCGCTCTGGGAGCTGATAAATGACCCCCCAATGAGGAGTTTGGATAGTTTTTATAGTTTAGTTTATATGTCAGTCTGAATTTTTGTCTAGTTTAAATATAAAGAAATTGGTTCTTACCTCACTGCTACACAAAACTGACCAGAACAGCAATGGCCAGTGAATGGCTCAGCAGCCACATTACATTGTGTGTCAAATATTAAAAGAAATGCAAAAACAATAATACACCCCAGCTAAGTTGCTCTGGAGCACAAATTGAAGACATGTTTGAACTGGTCTATGTTAAAATTAGATGGCACGAAAGTGAGTTAGTTTTATTTTGAAACCAAGGTTGTTTTTTTTAAAATATGTACCATAATAGTAGTTTATTCTATATAGCCCTTAATTTATCTACAGTGAAGCAAAGGTATCCCCTCTCACAACCTTACAGCTATAAATCAAGGACCAGGTTCTTGGCTAGTGTAAATCAGCTACACCATTTACATCAGCTCAGGATCTTGGCCCTAATGTTCCCCCCAAAAAACTTCTACCAATCCCAAAAGAAACCTGGAGTGATTATGTGTTAACTCAAAGAACTGAAGAAAGGCAGAGGCAGATCAACTAAGTGCACTGTAAGTTGTGATTATGGAAGGAGAAGCACATGGTTAAGCAATCTTAAATTTTAAGATTACTCAGCAACAATGCATTTCCATAAACTCGTTCTCATGGTGAAAATAGGATTGTGACTATGATGCTTGCTTCCCTCTGGGACTTGCTATTTTCTGCTGCACTATAATATTTCTCTTTCGGATCCATGATTATTGCTGTGGCCCAATTGCCATCGGAATACGAACAAGTGTAGGTGGCGTGATCTGACTCCAGTTGGTGAAAACATTAAAAATGAGGGAACATGGTCTATAATCACCAGGGGTGGCTCCAGACCCCAGCACGCCAAGCGCGTGCTTGGGGCGGCATGCCGCGGGGGGCGCTCTGCCGGTCGCTGGGAGGGCGGCAGGACGCTCCGGTGGACTTTCCGCAGGCGGCCCTGCAGAGGTTCCGCTGATCCTGCGGCTCCGGTGGACCTCCCACAGGCGTGCCTGTGGAGGGTCCGGTGGAGCCGCCGGCACACCTGCGGGAGGTCCACTGGAGCTGCGGGACCAGCGACCGGCAGAGCGCCCCCACCACGGCATGCCGCCCTGCTTGGGGCAGCGAAATGTCTAGAGCCACCCCTGATAATCACAACTCTAGACCAAGAGAGAGAAGAAATGAAATAAGGGAAACAAACAGCTGAAATACTTCTGAAAACAAGAGGAGCCACCATTGTGTTCTTAAAACGAATGCACAGGCATTTCCAGACCAGAGAGACAAAGGAGTAATGGCAAGACAGTAGGAGAGAGAGGTGGAAAACAGAGGATCAAGTCTAAGGGGTCAGTGGTATTTTACTGCTGCTAGGAATTGCTGTGTTAGAGTGTTGTAAAAATCATACTGCTTCATGATGGATGAAAGAGCAATGTGTCTGGAGGCAAATACTGGGAGTGTAGTGGCCTTTATGGCGTGTTATTACAAAAGCTATTTGCAATGATTTGTAATATCCAGTAAGACATTTAATGTATCCAGTAATTAGTTTCAACACAGGGAGGACTTGTAAAATTTAAATCAGCACACACTTGCTTCCCAGTGTAAGAGATTAAAAACTGATATTTATGTGCTGCATTGCTGTCTTTCATTCCCTGGCTTTTTAAGGTAAACTTTCTGGGGGCGGGGAGTTGGAAATTAGGATGTTATGACTTAAAAAGCCGGGATTCCTGTTGCAAACAATCTATCTATAGATATTAGGGTTTAGTCTATGGAAGAAATTGGTCACCTGAGTAATTCTTTATGGCCTGGAGCATCCACTGGATATGAGAAACAAACCAAATGCAAGGTTGCCATGAAGCCAAATGATACCGGCCCTTGCAACTGCCATTCCGATGCACAGACTAATGTACAGAGTCTGGGCAAAACAGACTGGGAGGTAAATGCCAGGAATGTTGGCATAACTGGGTTTAAGCCAACTGATAACAAGGGGGTAGCAATAGCCTGAGATGTGTAACTGGGGTAATCAAACTCTGCTGAACACTCAGAATTACTGGCAACTGGCCCAAAGACCTTGGTCTACAATTAATGTATATAAAATGGAGCAGACAGCAGCTACTGCCCTCTTTAAAGAAGAGGTGTGACACTCTCGCTACAAATCCCAGCATGTCTTGGCTGAATGCCCTGGCCTCAGCTCACAATGGAGTACCATACCTCTGGATTAAGTCTGAGGGGAGTGGGCTGCCTTTGGTCCACTGTCGCTATCTCTTAAGTAGAGTATGCTGATCGGTTTTGGCTCAGAGTTACCTTGTGCTCCCCTGTTTGTTTGTTGTATGAATTGTTGGCTCCTGTCGTATGCACACATTGCAAGCTCCTCAGGACAGGGGCCACCTTTTGTCCTGTGTTTGTACAGCACCTAGCACACGGCCCTAGTCAATGATTGAGGCTCGTAGGTGCTGCTGCAATAATCAATCAAGGCTGGACTGGTCAAAAGAGCACCCCTAGGTTTTAGAAAGTAACCACACTCACCCTCCATATTCTTAGCTATTGTATACACCGGGAGCAGTCCAAAGGACAGCAGGGCTTCTGTCACTCTGCGACTCCCTCTTCACCCCCAGAGCTGGGCTCCCTCAAGTCCCAGTGGCACATCGCTTCTCCTCTATGACCAGCTAGGAAGTGGCTCAGCTCCTTCCCTAGGAGAGTTGGCACTACTGCAGCTGGTGGAAGTGTGCCAAATCTCCAGCCGCTCCTGCCTGCTTAGCTATCCTCACCGCTGAGACTTCCCTACCCCAAAAGCCAAGGTGGTGTCCCCCGTCACTGATCATTAGACCCGGGCTTCCTGGCTGCAATCATTAGTACTGGCTGGAAGACTGTCTAACAGTACTTGTGCTCACCAGATGAGCCCATTCCTATGGTAGCATGTGGCATAACCACGGTTTGTGAAGAATGCTCGAATCCCTGAGTATGTGTGATCCTCTAGGATGATGTATATAAACTGTACTTCCTTGACATACACGATCAGGATGGCAATGTTACCTGATGGATAACTGGGAGATAGTTAAGGAAAACTCTCTCCCCCAAAACAAACACACACTCCCCCACAGCTCCTGCAATAAGGCACATTTTGGTGGAATACCACCCCCGGTAGACGCAAAGGCTCAGTTTCTTGGTTGGTTTTAATCAGCGTAGCACCACTGCAGTTACTGAAGCTAAGCTGCTTTACACCAGCTGCGGATTTGGCTCACAATGTTGAGACATAGTTTATCTGTTAGTACAGGAGGAAACTCCTAGCCAGAAAAATCCTCAGTTAGATCATTCTGAAATTTGGACCACTATTTAAAGGAATACATCTTTGCGGGATACAAAACCTGACCTGTCCCATCTGGAAAAAGAAGGAAGAATTTCTGCCCATCAGGATAATATCTTCTTACAGGGTCACGAGCATGACAATTCTGTAGAAATAAAATTATTTGGTGAAGAGAGAAAGTGTGGGGTGAGGGGAGGAGTTCCAGGCCTAATACCCATCAGGAATGTTTTGCGATTGTGTATGCAGCACATGCACCCCAACTAAAAATCCGTAACAATGTGACAGAGAGGCTTAGATTCCAAATACGATATTCACGAACAATTTTGCCTCCAATATTTGCTCATCTCCAACTGGGACCAAAAGATTTGGCCCAATAATATAAATCTATAGATGCTGTATCGCCCATTTTACCCTTGAAGTTTGTTTTGTTTGTTTTTAATTAAAAGTCTGCTAACTGACACAGGAGACAACACCCTCCATAGTTTATATTTTACACATCTTATGTACAAAGCTCAGCTCTTTAATTTATATTGGTAGCCTTTCCCCGATAATATTTTGCCAAGAGGCTTTCTTTCCATCAGACACATAAGTTAATTTACCCTGCAATGTACTGACAGATGATTGCAGAGCAAATATAAACATGTCTTTACTTAGGGGTTGGCTCCAAGCACTGCATGAGGTTGAGCTCCATGCTTCCTTGTAGGAATGAACAGCAGAGCCACTGGCTTCTCCTAGAAGAATGCTGAACAGTTTGCTTGCGGGGGGAGGGGGGAGCAACTTTACAGTCTAGCATTTTAGCATTATTAAAGCAACAGCTAATTCAGAAATGCAGAAAGAGGCCTTCCCCGCCATCTCTCTCTCCAGGAGATTAAAGGTCCACCTCAGTAGCTTCCAGGCTTATGCATTTCTCCTGTGTGAAGTGACTGATTCTGGCCATAACAAGCGCCCTAATTTATAACCCGAGGATGTATATTTTGGCTCTGCAAACTAGCTAAAAATGATCTCCTGGTTGTGAGGGGGTAGCCAGGGAGAAATAAATGTTGCTCTCGCTTCCATTTTTCAAAGACTTTTTATGAAGCGCAAAAGCAGGCGGTTCTAGATAGGAGGCTTTGTCATGCACATAGCTCACAGGGGAAAGTAGGGTAATGGATTTCTAGATCTACAATAAAAAAAATCCCACCACTTGTGATGTAAATCAAGGTCATTTTCATGTAAATGTTTGGGCACTGTAACATTTTCTGCTTTGGCAAGCAGGAGGGATTTCAACATAACAGCCCAGCCCTTGTTCACAATGCAGGTTTGGTGCTGAACGCCTTCTACTCCCATTGTGTTCCACGGGAGCTGGGGGTGATTGGCACCACCCAGGAGAGCCTCAGGCCCGTGGAGTAGTAACATAGTCTTTGGGTATTGCCACTTCTTCATGTATGCGCAATGTGCCTCAGGTGGCATGTGACCAAGATTCATCTCTGAATTTGGTTCGCTGGTTGTATCATTAGCTTCCCCAGCTCTGGCCGGGTACTGATGGGGAGTGTGGCGTACTGGAGACAATAGGATTGAAACTCCTCATGTAATAAGGGGCTACTCAACAGGAGCAAGGCCCTAGATTATTGGCTGTAGTTCCGTGACATGGATCTGAAGAAACCCTTTCAGGGAGTGAATGAAAGAGCAGAGGTGTGGAGTCAGGAGGGCAAAGCCAACATATCATATTGCTACCCTCCTGTATATAACCTGGTTTCCAGTTCAGTGTAAATCATTGGTCTTTGCTAATACCTACGTCTACACAGTATACATCTGTTATAAAAGCAACTGAACACTTCCAGCAAATCATATCCCAGTCCAGAGGCACATCCTGGTGTAAATGAACTGGCTCCCTGCATAACCTTCAGCTGTGCCGGCTTATGAAGCACCACACTCAATTCAGCTTCAAATTCACCTCTGTCCAGAGTCTGTGACTCGCTGTAGACCAGGAGCAAAAGAGCCAACAGATAGTGGAGTATATCAGCCCTCCAACCCTCTCTTGGTGGCTTGATGCTCATGAGAATTTGAGTGTGTGGTAAAGACCATGACACCCTCAGAGAGTGGTGATGGAAAGAGATGGGGTAGCGAGATGGGGCAGATACTCAAGGGCATGGGAGACCCTAGGGAAAGGCAAGAGATTGCATGGCTAAGGTGGAGGAGGAGGAGACCCAAGGACTAGGGGGAAGAGGACCTTAGATATGATGTCAGGAAAGAGGTGGCTGAGATAGATGGGGTTCCACCAGAGGGGAAGATCACTGCAGTGAGCAAATCCGCCAATAAGCGCAGGACCCACCAAGGTAGAGGAGGAACTTTGTCACAACTGATAACTCTGCTGTTATCTTGCTGTTTATATTACTGACACCAGCAATGTGAAACAGTGGGGAAACACTCTACAAGAAACCAGAGAGATGCTGAAGGATGGATCCTGCATATCTCTGGCTCCTTCCTCTGCTGTTTGGCTGTGGTGGTTTTGTGTTAGGTCCATGTCACATATTTGGCCCTTGCCAGATGAAGAGGTCTGTTACCTGTCTCTCTTGGTAAAATGGATGGGCCTCTGACCATGGATGGACAAAATAAAAAGTTCTTTGTATCTCTGAAAAATTAGCTACTTTGCATGTAAAATTGTTGTCCCCCCCGCACACACATCTATTTTAAGAATTCAGAAGGGAAATTAAGAGTATGAGAGCACTGGTCTGAAACAAGCATGCTGCCTAAGAGCAGCTACTGTGCCTGCTTTGATCCACCTCCCACCCTTCTCTGCCAGTGCTTCTCAGTACTAATACGCAACATCCATACTATTCCCTGTCTGGCTCTCTAGTGAGAGACAACACTACTGGAGTCAAATTATAACTAGCTTCTTGGGTAGAACTGGAGACAAGAATCAGACACTAGTTCCATGCTCACTGATGAGCGATGCTGGGATTTGAATTTGGCTCTCTAAAGCTTTCGAGCTGGACAGAGCTCTTCTTCAGGTCTAGGTGAAGAAGAGCTCTGCATAGACCTGAAGAAGAGCTCGGTGTAGCTTGAAAGCTTGTCTCTCTCACCAACAGAAATTGGCCAATAGAAGATATTACCTCACTCACCTTGTCTCAGGGGCAAGTTACATAATTTTGCCGTGACTCAGTTCCCCTTCTGTAAAATGGGGATAATAATAATTCCTTTCTCTCAATTGTTGTCTGTCTATTTTGACTGTAAGGTCTTTCGGAGCAGGGACTCTCTCTTAATGGGTTTGTACAGTATCTAGCACAATGGAGGCCTGATTTCTGTTGGGACCGCTCGAGGCTAGAACAGCACAAATAAATTAATAATAATAAACCATGTCTGTGGGCAGTTCATAGAATAGACTGCATCCTCCTGAATTTCTCTTGTGGGGTTGTACTTTCCCCAACTCTGTATGCTAGTTACAGGATCCACAGATGCTTGCAGTGTACTCACCTTACTGGCCCCGCTCTGGGACAAGCCCCTGAGTAGACACGTAAAGTGGAATACACAGTGGTGAGAGGGCTGGACAGTTGTGCCAACTCCCAGAGAGCGGTGTTCTCTTTAAAGCAGAGGCTCAGCATATTCTTCCCACCGTTCGAGTGAAGGGTTTCGTGTCACCATCCCACTTTTCTAAGTCCCATTGAGATTTACTGTCACACGTGTTGCTGCCCTTATAACAGCGCTTTCAAGAGAGGTTGCTGAATAGACCAAATCTCGTGAGCATTCAGACAACTTACCTATGTGGAGTGATAGGTACTAGCATCAAAAGACAATACATCCATCAGGTTATCATCACACACCTTTAAGTGCTCTGCTCTGAACTCTGTGTCCAGGTCTTCAAGAGTCTGAGGCAGCGCTGGACCAACAACTGGGACCTCTTCTTGGGGTTGCGAGAATTTAAATGAAATTTTGGTCACTGAAACAATTTTAAAATGAAGGTGTTCAGGGAATTCAGTGCAGCTCTGCCTCTCAAAGCTCAGAGTTAGCCTAATCTCATCGATATCATGGAGCTTCTGTTTAAGGGTAACCCAACTGCAAGGAAACTTTAGTTTAAACATCATGGAAAACCTGACAATGTGCTCTATAGGTTTGGCTACATTGCATCTGGGAGTGAGCCTCCCAGACCAGGGCCACAGACTTGCGCTAGTGGAGCTTGTGCTAGTGCGCTAAAAATAGCTGTGTGGACTTTGCACCTCAGGCTTCCAAGCGTGGGGGGAGGGCGGGCACTGAGAGACTGAGCGCCAGCCTGGGCTGCAGTGTCTGTACAGCAAAGTTTAGCACGCCAGGGTGAGCCCTACTAACACAAATCTGTCTATGAACGCACTCCCAGGTGCAGTGTAGACATACCCCATGAGCCTGTGGGAGAGTTTCCCAAGGGGAGTGAGGAAAGCCCCATTGCTTAGGGTAGTTAAACTAAATGGGCAATATGCTATCAAATGTCATGTAGGGAACAATCCTGCACTGACCAGAAGATGGATTACATGTGACCTAATAGATCTCTTCCATCCCTGTCCGATATGATTCTATATCAAACACAATGACTAAAACAGTACCACGGTAACCGTACTTACAGGCACCAAACTTGATATGCCGCTCATACAGTTCCCTGTATTTATCAAAACCTCTCTCTTTCAACCTAAGGACAACAAACAATATATTTTAAAATCACACACTTGTTGTTGGCTAACGACAACCGAAACAATTTCAGAAAAACATGTGACATTAGGTCATGATGTTCTACCTGCACATTTACATATATAAATAATTACTCCACCTGAACACCCCAAGTCATGTCAACATTATTGTTGTCTGCCCAGCAGGGCCTTCTCTGAGAGGCAACACTGAGTTGGGGTCCAGCAGGGCTATGGGACTCCTCTGCCCCCTCCAGGAGCCACTGTCTCTGGGTCCAAAAGAAGAGGTTTTATTGCTTGTCCATGTACATGACCACATACGAAACTGAGGAGAACATGGAATTCTACATGCAATGCTCCATCAGTTACACTCTAGTGTATTTGTCAAGAAACATAGTGAAGAGAGAGTCCTGACTCCTGCAAAGGGTTCTGGATAATGGGAGAGGGTAAAGGAGTCACCTGAGGTTTTTCTCCCAGATGGTAGGAGAACCTGACCACGCCCAGTTATTTACACTGGATGGCTCCAGCACAGACCCCCAGGGGGTGCCTTACTACTTGCAAGTATAAGGGGACTGTTGCCTCCGTACTAACATTCAGTGGGGGTGTTTTGGTTGGCTAGCTCCCAGCACTAGAAGATTGGGGAGAGGCCAATGCTCCAGGTCAGCCTCAGCCTCTGAGCCTGATTGATAGGGCAGGCAGGCTAATCAGGGAGTCAGGAGGCCGGGGGGTGGGGGTGAGTCCTGTCCTGTGTGTGAGATGGAATTGCCTGGGTCAGACAGAGTGGGGCCGAGCTAAGGAGAAAGCAGGGGCCCAAGCTGAGCTGGGGAGCAGAGCCGTGCTGGATCCAGGGGGGCCAGAGACACAGCCCAGGCAGAGCAGATCCTGTGCTGGGAGCAGAGCTGCAGCCACAGAGCCAGGTGTGGTGAGCAACTGGGGCCAGCCAAGGGGGGACCTTGGGCAAAGGGCCCAGTGCAAAAAGACACTCCCAGCCAAGAGTCCTTGCAGGCCAGACTGGGAGGGGGATCTTAACCCGACAGGGGGCTGATGCTGGGAAGAAGGGTCCCACCACCCAAAGCCCGGAGGTGTGTGGCTACCACCACTGCAAGTGTCCAACATCCCTGCAGCACTGCCAGGGCCTGAGAAGGAGACCTGGGACCTACAAGGAACTGACTGTGAAGTGCCCTGATGTCTAGAGACACTGTTTGTAATGTTCCCTGCCAAAGAGTGGAGTGATGTGTTTTCCTTTAACCTTTCTTATTTTTCCTTATTCTTTTTTTTTAATTAATTGTTAATTAAACAACTTGTATTTGCTTTACATTGTATGAAATAATCAGTAGGTCAGGAAGGTGCCCAGTGCAGAGAGAGTACCCCGGAGTGGGGACACCCTAGCCCCTGTCCTAGGTGACCACAGCAGGGTTGGGGGTCGAGCCTCCCAGAAATCCTGGGCCCAGCCTTGTTGGGGTTACAAGGATTCTGCCAGACAGGAGAGTGGAAGGGGAGGCCTCTGGGTAAAGGGAGTGGGAGCGAGGACTCAGATAGCCCATTTCACCGGGGTAATGCAGAAGCCAGGAAAGTTCCCCACAATAGCAGGACCATTCCCCGGCTTACACAAGGAGGCCCTGCCTTTTGATGGGGGATCAGAAGGAAAGTTAAATGCCCCAATGCACTCGGGAGTATCCCCTTTCTAGCGCCTCTCACCGGGTTGCGGGGTGGGGAGAGAAGTCCACAATGCAGCCAACAATACAGCACCTGCAGAGTGCGTTTTGAGAAATCTCTCTGGCTGGGCTGCTGAGTCGGGCTTACTCTGTCTGGCTTACCCTGATTGTTCACTGCACCCTGTAGGGTCGGGGTGAAGATCTCCTAGATGGGGGTTCTCTTTGTGGTTTCAGGAGTCCCCAGAGCAGTCTCCTGCATAGGGCACTCCTGTTCCTCCCCATCCTGAGCTGACTGCAGTTTCCTCCTTTTTAAATGCCTTCTCCCCTATCATACATGATTGACAAGGCCGGAGGGGCAGGGCTAGCCCTGTCGCTCGGGCCTCTCTGGCACCTTCCTCATCAGCATGGGTCCTATGCACCCCCTCACAGAGACACTTACTGTTGCTCAAGTTTCTTTCTGGTTTCACTCTCTAGCACTGCTTGCGAAAGGTGAGGATGAGGAGCAATGTCAATCTCGTCATCAGATGTGCTTTCCATCAGCTCCTTGATCACACACTCAAACACCTCCTTGTACGTCCTGCAGCACAAAAACTACAAAATACACCAGACGTGGGAACACAGTGGGACCAGCCAACAGGGAACTGGCAGAAAGTGTAACCTTTTCCACACATGGCTTCACATTCCTCCCAACAGGCAAGCAGTCTGAGATTAGGCAAGATCATCTCATGAGTGATGCAGGATTTTCCCACTTCATATGGCTTTATTAATGCCAGCAAACCAGGTTCTCTGCTTAGCTCCATTGCACCAGCTGAGGATCTGGCCCGTTGACTCACCACTGCTCCAGTTCTGAGAACCCAACACTTCTGTATCGCAAGCTACAGCTCTTCCTCTTGACTGAAGCCAGACTGTCTCCCTCCAGCTTTGCTTCTCTGACCATCCACTCCTTCAGTGATCTCTTACCATTCCCCCCTCAACACCCATGCCCCAAAGGTGCTCCTCTTTTCTCCCCCTTGCCTTCTTAATCCAATTTCCTATCCACTCCAAACTGCTTGTCATCCAGCTCCTTTCAACCCTCTCCATACTGCCCCCTTAGCCCTGCTTCTGCCTTCCTCCCCAACTCTGATGTCTGGTTGTTGCCCTGCTTCCCACATAACAATGATCACTACAGCATATAGCAGGAGCTTTCCTCATTTGTCTCCCTCTCCTTTCCATAATGTATCAGCCTACATTTACGGATACTCAGGCTCAGATTAAAAAGGTGACTTGCTTATGGTCACACCTCAAGTCTATAGTAGAAACAGGAGCAAATCACAAGAGTTCTGGATCTCAGACCTTGCACCCTGGTCACTGGACCAAACTGCTCCCATTTTTTGTTGTGGATTTTCCCTCCATTGGTATAATTCACAATGATTTTTGGGTGACCCTGTCTTGTGTCCAACTGCTGATGGCAGCAGGAATTCTTGGGGATGCTGGGATGCCAAATTTTCTTCCTTCCATGGTACGACTTGACCAAAGTATAATCCTGAATATGTTACAAAAGACCTAGCAGGTCCCTCACCTCCACAGTCCTGGTCCAATCATCTATGTTTGGTACTAGTTATCAGGAACTGCGAGGGCATGGTAACCTATTGGCTTTGCTGCTGGAAAATTACCAGGAAAAGATAGCTTAATTGTCTAAGTAGCACAGCTACTCACAGATTCCAGTGACTCTGTGTCCAGGTCTTCTGCTGTTGGGATGGGCTTTGCAACAGCCTTACAAAATTCACAGTTTTCATTTACTTCAGCAAAGTGATTTTCCTCAGAAGACAAAGGAAAATGGTGAAGAACATTAGCTTTTTAAAAAAAAATTAATTGTACTTAAAGCCTAGCTGCTCACATGAGAAAATCACATTTATCTAAAAAGAGTCAAGTTTGCATCTCTCCATAACTACCACTATCAGTAAGGTGATGTCATGAGGCTATCCAGGAAGTTCTAGGTTATGTGTGACAATCTGTATTCCCAAGTGAATTGCTGATCTTTACTTTTTCATCAGAGCTGGATGAAAAGTGTTAATTGTGTTTCATAGGAAATTTTGAAAAAAAAATTTTTTTTTTCCAAAAAAGTTTCTTCTTCTTTTTTTAGGTTTTGATGAAAAAAATGAAAAACAGATTTAAAAAAAAAAAGAAGAAAAGAAAATTCCTGAGGTTTTTAAGGCAATTTCTACAAAGAACAGATTCATAGATTCCAAGACCAGAAGTGACCAGTGTGATCCTCTAGTCTGATCTCCTGGATGACACAGGCCAGAAAACTTCCCCAGTACAATTCCTAGAGCAGATTTTTTTAGAAAAACATCCAGTCTTGATTTAAAAATTGTCAGTGATGGAGAATCCACCACAACACTAGGTAAATTGTTCTAATGGTTCCTTACCTTCATTATTAAAAATTTACACCCTATTTCCAGTCTGAATTTGTCTAGCTTTATCTTCCAGCCATTGGATCACATTATACCAGGGGTCGGCGACCTTTCAGAAGTGGTGTGCCAAGTCTTCATTTATTCACTCTAATTTAAGGTTTCGTGTGCCAGTAATAAATTTTTTTAGAGGATCTCTTTCTATAAGTCTATAATATATAACTAAACTATTGTTGTATGTAAAGAAAATAAGGTTTTTAAAATGTTTAGTAGCTTCATTTAAAATTAAATTAAAATGCACAGCCCCCTGGACCGGTGGCCAGGATCCGGGCAGTGAGAGTGCCACTGAAAATCAGCTTGCGTGCTGCCTTCAGCACACCTGCTATAGGTTGCTACCCCTGCATTATACCTTTCTCTGCTAAATTGAAGAGCCCATTATTAAATATATGTTCCCAAAAATATTGTATAGGTACTTATAAACTATGATCAAGTCCTTTAACCTTCTATTTGTTAAACTCAATAGATTGAGCTAATTGAATCTGTCACTATCAGACATGTTTTCTAATCCGTTTATCATTCTCCTGGCTCTTCTCTGACCCTCTTCAAATTATCAACATCCTTCTTGAATTGTGGACACCAGAACTGGACACGATATTCCACCAGTGAACACATCAGTGCCAAATATAGAGGTAAATTAACCTCTCTATTCCTACTTGAGATTCCTCTGCTTATACATCCAAGGAGTTCATTAGTCTTTTTGGTTACAGCATCACACTAGGACCTCATGCTCAGCTGATTATCCACCATGATGCCCGAATCTTTTTTGGAGTCACTGCTTCCCAAGATCATGTCCCCCATCCTGTAAGTATAGTCTACATTCTTTGTTCCTAGAAAGAATAGTCTTTCGAGAAATTAGAACTAACAAGACAGACTGTACATGGCTCTGGAAGAGTTGTTATCATCTATCTTACAAGTCTTGACATTTAGATGAATATGTTAATGAAGTATTATTATTATTATTAATGTATTGCCATTATGGTCTATAATGCTAATGTGTCTGCTCTGCAGGCAAACACAACCCATGTAATAAAATCTTTTCAAAATTATTTGTTGAAATAAGTTACTGCCATAAACAGGAGACAGCTTTCAAAAATGATTTTCATATATACACATCATAAATGGACATTCCCTTTTGGTCTGCGTATTTCTTTGTTTAGCTTTAATCTAACAGCTCTTTTTAACAGCCAAGTTGGAACTATAAGATCCTGAAAGTAAGGGGGTGAAGAGAGAGTTGATATATCACAAATTGGAAGGAATCACTATCATTACAGCAGGGGAGCCCAACTTTGCCCAACGGAGGGCTGTAACGGGAAGCTGACAGAAGAGTGAAGGCCACAGCTACAGTAAAACTACATAGCACAGAGGCTACTGTTTAAGAAGCAGCATTGCATGCTGAGACCAGAACCTCCATATTAATGATGAGGCTTCCTTGCACTGTGTGGGCCTGCTCGGGTTCCCTCCTCGGCCACCTCTGAACTAGACACAATGCAAACATTTAGACACAATGTAAACATCCAGACACAATCTCTCCCCTCCCCCCGGGCCCCAATTGAAATGCTGGTGAAAGTAGAAACAGAGAGATAACCAACTAGCCCTCTTTCTTATCTTTATTTTTAACTGGGTGATGGCTAAGCACATGACACTGCAAAGGAGGAAAATAAGATTGAGTTTGAAAGGCTGAAATACCAGAGGGTCTGACATCCGTCTCCTTTTAAACTTGGCTTCACTCTGAGAAGCTGCAAAACCAGCAGGAGGATAAGGAAGACAATTTGACACATTACACACCCACATGTTTTTCATCAGGTCACCATGGCTCAAGAGCCATCTGCTGTCTGAGTCAGTAACATCTACTCTTTCCTTTTCTTGTCAAACTGCTCCTGTTGTTTTGATGGTCAAATGTAAATCTCTCTTAAAGGGAATAACATTTGCCTCTTCAGCAATTTTTGGTCTATTGTCAGGAAAGCAAAGCTAACTTCCTTTCCCCTGGACACTACTCTCAGTTTCAGGAGTGTCAAAACATCCCAAGAGAGCACTTTTCCAGAAGCTAGATGTCTTTTCTGAAAGGCATCTCACCACAGACCTGACAAATCTTACACTACCTGACTGGAAACATAACCACATGGTATTAGTGGGGTTAGGGAAAAAAAGCCCTGCCTAAAATCCTCTCTGTTACTGAAGAGTCCTTAGATTAGACCCACTTTTGGTGTAACTCCATGGAGATCAATGGAGTTATACCAGTGATGAATTTGGCCCTCTGTTTCTGTGTGTCAGGCGCAAGGAACTTTCCACGAGCTTCCCTCCAGTTTTCATCGAGGAGCTGCCTTCCTTTGTCCCTCTTTGTTCTGAGAGAATTTAGTACTTGTCAGAGGTGGTAAAGTGATGCCTCACAGGACACCATTTATCCACAAACAACACTGCAACCTACCCCCAAAGCCTACCCACAAAAGAAAGCAAAAATAAGCATGCCTCGACCTTAACCAGAAGGGACAGAACCTCTGTGTGGGTGGGGATCGTTCAGTTTTAATGCTCATTCAGTTGTCAGCTCCCCTCTGAGCTGAGACTGATGAAAAAGTTGCCCGTGTGAGAGAAGCTTTTTTGACATGAACATGTATCCAGCACAGACTGGACTGAGATCCACCCACCCACTTCACACAGGCCACAGCCCCATCCTCAGCTGATGTAATATTGTCACAGCCCCATCCTCAGCTGATGTAAATTGGCAGAGCTCCACCACGTGAAAACTCACCAATTTACACCAGTTGGCTGTGAGTCTCTACCAGCACATGTTGGGTGTGGCATGGTGATCTACAGGCGAAAGGCTCTATTGTCTAGTACCACTCCCTTGAGCCATGCAGCTTTCTCTTTATGAATGACTGGTGTATTCATTTTAATTTCTCCATGGGCCTCACCTCATGTAGGAACAGGGTAGTTATTTTCAGGTCATCACGAATCGCCTCTTCTGAATCGAGCCCCGGGGCTTTATGTACGAACAAAACAAAGACGTGAATTAGCCTTCGCTGACTCTGTAGAAATGTTTTGACATTTGCATCAATTGTCAATTCACCCACAGAGGTGCTGGAATCAAAAATTTCAAACCTGACTGCCTACGGTTAGGCTCCCACATCTATTCTTAGGCAGCTCAACATAAGCGGCCTAAATTTTGATGGTGCTGAGGAGCTTCTGTTGATTTCTATAGAGTCGGTGGGTGCTTGGTGCTTCAGCCCATTTAAATCCATATGTAGCCACCTAAAGGTAAGTGCTTTGGTTTTCAGCTATGGTGTCCAACTCCAGGCACGTTAACTGGGCCTGATTTTCAAAAAGTGGAGAACACCGTCCCTTTGAAAAATCATCCCTCCCCCACCATAACAAAGTCACTTGTGACATGGATTTAGAAGCCTAATTTTAGGAACCCAGGTGCGGACATGTTTACCTTGGCGAGTAACATATAAGGAAACGTTGCAAAGAGGGTGTAATAATTGATATGCACTTATGAATTTCGGTGTCTAGTATAGAAGAGGGATTATAAAAGTGTTTCATAGTAATAAACTGTATATTAGACTGCAAGAATTGATGAAAATGAGTTATTACAGTATAATACAAATGTCTCATTATGGCAAGTTATAAACCTCTCTATATTATAATTTTTAAGAGCACGATGATGCACAGAAAAATAAGAACTATAAAATCTGTATCAAGAACAAAAATAATTTAGAAGTAACTTTACCCAGATTATTAAATAGCTATGATAACATCCAAATGTCACTCACTAGTGCCTCTCTGCCAGGTTTTTAGAAACTGGAGAGAGGGTGGATACTTTATATGCATTCTCAGCTAATTTCAAGACAGATAATTTCCCACATTAAGGCAGAGTAGTTCAAGTGTGGCCCATGAAACCCTACACTACTGCCTATCACCACCATCATCTTTAATACAACATCCCAGATTAAGGAAATGTGGCTTCTCAGATCCAGATGGAGAGTTCCATTGCAGTGAATCCATAGGTAGATACAGCAGACAGGATGATATGGACACATCCCACCCACAGACAGAGGAAGCTGGGACTAGAACTCGTTTTCCTTTAACTCCTCCCAAAAGGCCTCTACCAAAGGAAAAGTCTGGGAACTGCTATGGGCAGCATATCACCTAGCTTCACTCTAGGCCAGCCACTAAAGAACAGCATCACTTACTCCCATACTTCATACTGGGCCCTGCAATCTGTTGGGGCCACATCTTTGTATTGAAGATGAGGAGGGCAACAATGTGGTGTTTTTATACTATGGTAATTAATGGGAGCCCCTGAGCAGACTTTGGGTTCTCTGAATAAAGTGTCAAACTCCTGTATGTTCTGCATGCTCCCTGTAGCTTCAGCAAGTGATGCATTAAAAAGACAGTATCCAAACAAACCTAGGGGAGCAGAGGAAATCCATAAAAGCCAAATCCCCCCTCAGAAACAGTGGCCTCCCTAAATACCTATATTAGAGGAAAAATAACTCTGAAACACACCTACTGGTAATCCAGGAGCATACACGTTACACTACATGCAGACATTTTATATGTATATCCTTTGTGAGTGGATGCATGCCCTGGGAGTGCCCGTATTTCTGAATGAGCACATTTTATGGAAATCAAGTTGTATGCCCTCAACCTTGCTTATATCATCCTGTTTACTATCATTGCAAAGTAGTGTTCAGATAGAACCAGCTGCTGATCAGCTTATTATTCATGGTTACATGAATGATGGCGTAAGAGGTGGAAAGAACATAAATAAAATTGGCTTCACTAGGCTATTTGAACCTGTATTACGCATAGCAGCTTTTCCCCTAGTAAATGAAAACAAACATGCACGCAGAGGCTCTAACCATCCAATGTGCAAGGACCTCTTTTGGGACAAAGCCTCAGCTTCTTCACTGGAGGAACCTGTACCTATTTACCTGGGTGCTTTTTGTAGAATTGGTTTAAAACCATATGTCTTGGCTGCGTAGCCAATCTGAACGGTACAAACTAGCATTCCTACTTCAGACCTCATTTTCTTCATGGTATAAGAAATGAGCATCAGGGATCCGGCTATTACAAGATAATCACACCCCTGGGGAAATTACTGGGCCCACGTATCTATGTTCCACAGGTCATGATAATCTCATTGGGGTCGGTTAGCCACCAGGAAAGCTTGTTAAAGCAGCATGGCTTGTCAAGTCCTTGTCATTCAGAATGCTTACCAGGCTGTCCTAGTTTATAAGGCTCTTTGGGTCCCATGAACTTCCTCAGTTGGCATTTTGCACCAACGTTTATAACACCGACACAACGTTTAGCTCCTAAAATCTATCATTTTTAATCTAAAAAAATGTAATAATTTAAAGAATGTGGGACCCAATCCTGTTCTTATTTGCACCAGTGCCATTCTGAACTGACTTCGCTGGAGTTACTGCTGATTTACACGGATGCAGGAGGAGCATCAGGCACTCTTTAAGACTGACTGATCCCACAAAGAAGGACTCTCTGCAGGGCATAATGTGTATACAGAGAAAAAAACAGGTAGTGACTTGTGAAAAACAGAATGAATCTTCCCTCCCTGCACCTATTATTAGTAATTATTTCTATTATGGAAGAGCCCAAAGGCTCCAGTCAAGATCAGGTCTCCTGTGTGCTAGGCGCTATATAATCGCAGAGGAAGACAGGGTTCTCTCCTGAAGACCTTACTATGCAAATAGACAAGACAGAAAAAACCAATATACAAAGTTCAAACAACGTGTCTGGGATGATGTCCTGTGCTGCTGGGTACATGCCTTGTTAGTTACAAACCTTCCCCCTCCCTCTCTCCAGGTGCCACAGCCAGCCTGCTGTCCCAATGTGTTGTCCTCCTGTACAACTCAGATATGGTGTGAAAGAGAAGAAGGAAAGGGATGACAAAGATTAAAGCACTATACCCCCCCCCCAAAGTCAAACAACCCCCCTACAAACCTTGATTATTGGCTCTTTAGGGCAGGGACCAGTTTTTTCGTTCTGTGTTTGTACAGAGCCTAGCACAATGGGGTGCTGGTCCATGACAAAGGCTCCTAAGCATCACTGTCAAATTAATAATCCATAATAATGATGACTCTTGGGGGGTTCCTTCCCAGCCCACCAGAGCCAAATTGACATACCTGTGGTCTGGTTACGCCTCATACTCCAGCACCATGTGGTATGGATAGGGCCCCGCCAAATTCATGGTCCATGTTGGTCAATTTCATGGTCATAGGAGTTTAAAAGTTGTAAATTTCATGGTGTTGTTAATTGTAGGGGTCCTGACTCAAAAAGGAATTGTGGGGGGGTTGCAAGGTTATTGTAGGGGGGTTTGCGGTACTGCTACTCTTACTACTGAGTTGCTGCTGGCAGGGCGCTGCCTTCAGAGCTGAGTGCCTGGCAAACAGTCGCTGCTCTCCAGTTGCCCAGCTCTGAAGGCAGCACAGAGGTAAGGGTGGCAATACTCTGACCCTCTTACAATAACCTTGTTACCCCTCTGCAACTCACTTTTGGGTCAGGACACCCAATTTGAGAAAGGTTGGTCTTCCCCCTAAAATCTATAGAGAATCATCGAAGATTAGGGTTGGAAGAGATCACAGGAGATCATAGTCAAACCCCCTGCTCAAAGCAGGACCAACCCCAGCTAAATCATCCTAGCCAGGGCTTAGTCAAGCTGTGCTTTAAAAAATCTCTAAGGATGGAGATTCCAGCACCTCCTAGGTAACCCATTCCAGTGCTTCACCACCCTCCTAGTGAAAAAGTTTTCCCTAATATCCAACTTAGATCTCCCGCACTGCAATTTGAGACCATTGCTCCTTGTTCTGTCATCTGCCACAACTGAGAACAGCCAAGCTCCATCTTCTTTGGACCCCCGCCCACTGCAGATAGTTGAAGGCTGCTATCAAATCCCTCCTCACTAGTCTCTTCTGCAGACTAAATAAGCCCAGTTCCCTCAGCCTCTCCTCATAAGTCATGTGCCCCAGCCCCCTAATCATTTTTTTTGCCTCCCATTGGACTCTCTCCAATTTGTCCACATTTTTTCTGTAGTGGATGGCCCAAAACTGGATGCAATACTCCAGATGTGGCCTCACCAGTGCCGAATAGAGGGGAATAATCACTTCCCTCGATCTGCTGGCAATGCTCTACTAATGCAGCCCAATATGGACTCTGCACTTGTCCTTGTTGAACCTCATCAGATTTCTTTTAGCCCAATCCTCCAATTTGTCTAGGTCACTCTGGACCCTATCCCTACCCTCCAGTGTATCAATCTCTCCCCCCAGCTTAGTGTCATCCACGAACTTGCTGAGGATGCAATCCATACCATCCTCCAGCTCATTAATGAAGATGTTGAACAAAACTGGCCCCAGGACCGACCCCTGGGGCACTCTGCTTGATACCGGCTGCCAACTAGACATCAAGCTGTTGATCACTACCCGTTGAGCCCGACAATCTGGCCAGCTTTCTATCCACCTTATAGTCCATTCATCCAATCCATACTTCTTTAACTTGCTGGCAAGAATACTGTGTGAGACCGTATCAAAAGCTTTGCTAAAGTCAAGATATATCACGTCCACCACTTTCCCCATATCCACAGAGCCAGTTATCTCGTCATAGACAGCAATCAAGTATAGTATAGTTAAAAGCACACAGAAGACCAGATTTCACGGAGGTAGACCAGATTTTTATAGTCTGTGATGCATTTGTCATGGCCATGAATTTGGTAGGGCTCTAGGTATGGAGTGACAGCTTCTCTCTGCTGACTGAGAGTGCTCTGATGCTAACACGAGTCCCATGCCCTGCCCTGGTTCCTTGGCTTTTACAGAGACACAGCACAGGGTTTCCATCTCCTTTGGACTAGAAAGAAGCTTCCACCCACAAGTCCCCTAACCTCTCAACACCAGTACTGGACAGGAGCCCTGTTGTCTCCCCGCCTCCCCTCCTCATCCACCTGGCAAGCAGAGCAGTTTGGGGCAAGCGAGGAAGGGAAAAGTCACCCACTAAATTTTTACCTTAAAATGCAAGGTTTAGCTGCCTATGGGCTGTCACCAGTGCAACATCAGAGCCTTTGTTGAACCAGCCCTGCCAGTGTTAACCATCTGGGGGAATTTTATTATTAATTATTCAACACATTTGTTCTGATAGCACCTTAGGGTCACAACGAGGTCAGGCCCCTTTGGGATAGGGGTTGTATAAACTCATGATAATGATAATCCTTGCCCCGGGGAGCTAATGATATAAAAAGATAGTAATAGGCGTAAGGAACGAAAGCGCAGTGAAACCCTGCAAAGATCTGATTCCAAGCCCACTGAACTCAATAGGGGTGGGGGATCCACTGATTTTAATGGTCTTTGGTTCAGTCTCCGAGCTGAACTTAAGGTTGCAGAGGGGTGAGCTGGAGTGGGGAAGGGCCAGGAGAAGTGTGTGGTGCCATTTAAAGAAACTGGGGAAGTCCAGGGCCAGAAAACTCTACGACAAGAGGCAGTGCAATTGGTACCTAGTGTTTTCCACAATTTAGATTTCTAGCAAACTGGTGTTTGCTGCCTTAATTATCTCAGCAAACACCTCCCGCCGGTGTGTACCTTATTGTAATATGGGTACACTGAATCATATTTACTGTGAAGAAAGGAAGGTGTTATTGAGTGGGAAGAATTTGGCAGCTCTGAATACTGAGCAGCAGTTTCTGCAGAGCAGTAGGATTCATACCGGTAATCAAGCCCATTAGCATTAAAAGAAACTGTCTAAATGTCAAGCCAGGTCCGATAAATAAGCCACTAACTCATTTAGAAATGGTTCAGAATGGCAAATTAAAAGTTTTGCTGCTAATTATGTTTCTTATTTTGGAGTTCTGTCAGTTCTTGCTTTTTGCTTCCATTCTATTGAGATAATCATCTGCTGCCAAGATGTTCTGAAAACGGAGGCCAGGCAAACTTGGTCATAGAAAATAAGAACTTGTCTGAACCTCAGACCTCATTCACAAGCATTTGGAAGGGTCAAAAACTATGAGTGAGTACCTATTAGCCAGGTGTCCTTTAGTATCACCCCCACCCACAACTCCCACGCTGGACATCAGCCTGTGACCTCTTGTCTGGACCCAGAGACTCATTCCATTTCCTGCCCATCAAAGCCCCCCTTTTCCATCCCAGCTTCTGGTCTGCACCTGGGCCTTTGTGGATCTAGATACTAGATCCACCAAAGGTCTCAGCAGATCTGAAAATCCCTGCCGGGCCCAGCCTGGCTCCTGTTTTCATCTCCTCATCAAGAGCCTTCCTTAATCAGAAGTACCCCTGGAATATATTGCACTGCCCACTGCTGACCTGTCCTCAAACCACCCCCTCCCAGCTGTCAACACTTTCTGTCTCCCTCACAATGAAAAGCATCCTTATCCCCCAGATTACCCCCCCCCCCCGTGTATCCTCCAGCCCTGCCACGATGAGCCCCCTCCCACTGAGGGCCTGATCTTGCAAAGTGCTCAGTGCCTCCTGCAAAGTGCTGGGGCCCCCAACTCTTGTTGACCTCAAAAGGAGTTCTTGCAAGAGGCACTCAGCTGTTTACAGGATGTGGCCCTTACTTTTCCTGTGTCTTTCAGTCATATTAGAAAGCAGTTATTTGGCCTCTGTAACTAGTCAGGGTTGGGACATCTCTACAGAAAAGCAGTAATGAAGAACTCCAAGTTGTTATGCCTGATTTGGTCTCTTAACTGTGTAGAGAGGACAGTTGTCTCATGGTAGCCCAAATGGCCACACATCCTGGCATACCTTCATCATCTGACTTCCTGTCTTCTCCTCCTGCTGCATCACTTTCAGCTCTCACAACTACAGATAAAGAACAAGAATGGCGTGTTTTAGTGGCTAACCTGCTTGGGCAATGGTAGTCACCTGACCTACATGTCATATGGCCAGATTCAGGAGTGGTTTAAGTGTTAGACTTGTGGAGACTGAACTGAGACATAGGAAATGTCACAGTGGAACTGGCTATTGGTTCAGTCAGTCAGGTACTTTGCCTCTGATAGTGACATAGAACTGATACTCCTGGTGAAGGCAAACCCATTCCTTCTCCTTTATGCACCTGGTCAATCATACAATACCATACGATAGCATGGGAGAAACTAATCATCATATACCCTGAAGCATAAAGATTGATAGCCTGTGTAATTTGCAACCTAGCTGTGCAATTGCAGATGTTAATCCTATATACATAAATTCCAACCAAGCAAAAGTGGGGACTCTGTGGTGAGAGAGAGGAAAAAATTAAGCAAGGTTTCTACAGAGCTTCCTCCATAAAATGTTGGAGTCCAATGCCTTCCATTTTTGAAGACTTTAACATATTTCAGTTATTAAAGTATATGGAGTCTGGGGGATGGTGGTGGTGGAAGAGAGGCTACGCAGGGATGGGTTTGTCTGGAATTCTGTCCTATAATAGTTTGCCACTGTCAAAGTACATTCTGTTAAAGTACCAAGAAAGGCTGCACATCAAAACCCCAGGGCCTAGATTCACGCAGGTGTTTCCTATCTGACAACCACAGAGCTACATATAGAAACCAGCATCAGCACAATACAGAACAAAAGCAAGAAAACCCACCCAGGGAAGCAGGCTGATACCCCATGCCTTCCTCCTGTCTTGCTCTGCTAGGGACAGATGTCATCCTGATCTACAGATATAAAAAGATACTCCTATTTGGCTTTATGTAACATTTTGGTGCCACACTTTCTATGAAACAATGAGAAAAATTAACTTGCTATGCCCATCTGCCTCGTTCTTTGCTTTCTTACGTTTGCTTTGCTAGCTGCCTGTTTCTTTTCTCCTCAATTTTACCTCTAATTAATTTCCTCCCTTTCAAGTCTTTCCCATCTTCTGACCTTTCCCTCCTTTCCCTTATTCTCTTTTCATTCTCCTTTCCCTCTTCCCCTCATGCCCTATGCCTCCTCCTCCCTCCCCACATAGTCTTTCCTTCCCACTGTTTTTCTTTCATCCCTCCTTCTCTCAGATGTATTGTCCACTCTCTGACTCCCCCACATTCTCCTTTTCAGTTTTCTCCTCTCCCCAGTCCAAGCTTTTTCTCACCTTTCATGGCGACTGCAGATTTCTACCCCTCCAATAGGGCCCCCGCACCCTCCCATGGGATGGGAATATGGGAACCACTGGTGAAGTTGGGGAGGGAGGCCACATGTTGCTAAGTGTTTCGTGGTGAGATTGGGGCAGGGCATGGTAGGCTGCCTCCTTCAAACATTCAGACAGGATCAGGGGAGGTGGCATGATCCAGTGCCCAGATGGAAGCCACAGTCTGAGACTGTGAATGGATAGCAGCTGTCCGTGGGCTGACCCTCTCAAGCAGACTGGAGAGGTGGTCTATGCTGTGCAGGGATGCAGTGCCTCTTGATGCTTCTCACAGAGACAGGTCTGCCTGGAAGGTCTAATACATTTTGACTCTTGCTACTTTAGTTGCCTCAATAGCCTCCTGCAGCAGTGAGTTCCATAGGTTCCTAATACTTTCTAGTTAAAAGTATTTCATGTTATCCTTTTAATTCCATCGAGCATCCCAGGTGGCTGTATTGTGGGAAAGGCCTGGGAGTACGGAGGCTGGTGGGACAGGTACAGAGGGGAGCTGAGGGAAGCTGAAAGATGACTGCGTGGTCAGAAGGGAAAGGGCGAAATGTTACATCATCAAATGGGCAAGCCCAAAGTAACACCTACCTCATTCAAATCCCCACCCATGAGTCAGAACTCTCCTGCCAAGGTGCCAACCCCCCTCTCACTTTGGTTGCTGCCCTGGACAATATTCCTGGGCAGGGTGATTTATCCCCCATTACTACGGAGCGTTAGCCAGCTCTCCTCTATAGCAACAAAGCTGGGATTTTCAAAGGAGACTAGTTCAATGGGCGTTGGGCACTCAACAGCCTTAAAAACCTCACTTTAATTTACAGTGACCAGGATTATTCATAGATTCCCAGGCCAGTCCGACCTCCTGTATAACACAGGCCATAGAACTTCCCCAACATAGTTTCTTTTGAACTAGAGCCTCTCTTTTAGAAAAAGATCCAATCTTGATTTAAAAATTGCCAGTGATGAGTCTACCTTCATCTCTGGATTTTGTTTGGTTAGTTTCTTCGCTTCCTTCTTCAGACTCTTGTGTCTCAATTTCTTCACCTATGTCAGTAAAGAGTACCACAACGCCTGAAACATAAAAGCAGAGTTTGTGTTACGAGTTGGTGCACTGGCTGTGCTAAACTAGATGAGGCTAATCCTTAACCAGAGCCATGTGGTGTGTGGCCAGAACTCTTGTCCCACATAGAAACATGTTGGAATAGGATGATGATCCATCTAGTTTGGTTTCCCAGCCCTGAAAATGTTTTAATTGGGTGCTTCAGGGGAAGGAGAAAATCCCCAACTTTGTACCTGGGTAACATAGGCTCGGGAACTAGGGGCATGGCAGATGCTGCAGGCAGCATCCCCAGGTTTCACAGTGAAAAGTTTACTGGTGCTCGGAACGGAGCTGGCGTTATTTCGCGATTCTTGAGAATCCCGGAGCTGTGCTGCACCTGTGTGGTGTGAGCGGGAATCACGCTTTTTCACACTGCTTTTGAACACAGTCATTTACAGTTTCGTTAGCTGGCTTTCTGCACTCCCCAGCACCACTGCTTGGGTAACCATGAATCATTAGGTACCATGGGTGGAAGTTACTTCCCAATCCCAACTGGGGATCATTTATGTCCCTAAGCATAAAAATGGATAACGTAGCTTTGTTAGTATAAAATCGGATTGTGACCCAGGCACCTGTTGGTGCCAACTGTTAGAGAACACAGACGGTGTATAGAGTTTTACAGGGATCCCCTGGGTTGGTCAGATGCATATTAATTCACCAAAGTTTGGCGTGTAAGGTCTCTACTGAGAGCCAGTTGCTCATAATTGGTTGCCATAAATGATTGGTTGCCGTAATCATTGCAATATGTACATACAGATAATATTTAGGGAGTTCTATTTCTATACTAAAAGTTATGTTCTTAAGGCAGGTAACCAGGCAGTGACATGTCTCAGACAGTCCTTTTGAGGCAGTGGGTAACCGACGCTTATCTCCCTGTCTGGCCATTGTGTATTGTGTTCATAACAATGTAGGCCTATTTGCATATTGAGCCAGACGCTGATTAAGAGATTGGGAAATCTACAAGTAAGGAGTATACAGGAAAAAAACAACCTGCAGGGGGCATGTCCTGCTTATGAAATAGGACAATGGATTGTTCTGATATATCGGGGGCTGCTAATAGACACCCTGGATCTTGACTCACGAATGGACGATCACAGCCTAGCCTGGCTGAAAACGCTAGAAGAACTTTGGTTGAGCCTTGCCCTATAAGACATGAGAGCATCTAGTTAATTAAGTCTAGGTTTTAGATCGTGTGTGATGATTTTATTTGATACGTGATCCTTTGTTTCCAGTACTTCTCCTTGCTGCCCTTGAATTGCTATGCTTTGTTAAATAAGATCACCCTGGTTTTTACTATACACGTGCCTATGGGATGTGGGATAAGCAGAGTGGTGATCTGAGGTGGAGCTGATAAGCTGGGGTGTACTGCTTATTTGGAAGCAGTAAATCTGTGAATACTGTAAATGTCTGTCCAGTGGACCAGGGGCTCGGCACTCCAGGGAGACGCTCAGAGTGCTCGGGAGTTGGGGGTGTGCCTATCGCTAACCTGCAGAGAGCAGGGCATGCATAGGCCTGGAGGGGTGTGATTGCATTGCCCATGGCTAGTGGGGTTGGCGAGCTGAGCCATGGCAGGGACAGACAAGGCCCCCGGGTCACAACCTTGGTACACCCAGGAAGTGTCACACTGATACTATCTTGCTAGATGATAGGCCCTGGAACGCCCCATGGCAGTGAGTTTGGCTGTCAGCCTGACCACACTCTTTTGTCCAGCATTCCTAAAGAGCTGGAAAGACACGATTCCAAACAGAGGCCAATAGGGATGGCGCAAAAGTACTAACCCCCCCCCCCCCCCCCCGTCCTTCTGCTTTGTTACTTATCAAAACTGGCGTCATGCCTTGGAGGTGGAAGAGTCAGCAGGCGGGGCAGTTTGGGTCCTACTTGCTTGTGAAAGCAAGAGGTTTATTAGAATTAAAGGGCAGAAATCATAAAGTGGTTGGTTCTAATCCCTTCATAGTCACAGTTGTCCATAACTTACAGAGGAAGGATGGTCTAGGGGTTAGGGTGATTCAGGACACCTAGGGTCAACTTCCTCCTCTGCCACAGACTTCCTGTGTGAACTTGGGCAAGTCACTTAGTCTGTGTGTGCCTCAGTTCCTCATCTTCAAAAGTCCTTCCCTACCTCCCAAGGGTGCTGCGAGGACAAATACATTAAAGAGTGAGAGGTGCTCAGATATGCTGGTCATGTGGGCCATGCAAGCACCTGCTGTAGGAATAAGACTGAACTGCCCTCTATGAAGAGTTACAGGAATTCATTATGGCCTGTCGATCAGCTAATAAGAACATTCCTTCCCTCTACACAGGTTCCCTTTTTTCAGTCTGGCACTTAAGTCTGGGGGGCTCCGGGACACACAATATTATGGGCCAAATGTTCAAAGATAGGCACCTAAGCTGAGCTCATTATATACAGATATACATTTGTATATGGCATCTGGTTCTTGTGCATGTGGTCACCCATTTTGCAGGCACACCTGTTTCATGGGCACCTATTTTTGAACATCTGCCTACGATCTACGAACCAGGGACTCTCTGTTGTATAATTTATTTACCCGGGAAAGCTGCAGTGTCTGGGAATTTACTGTCGTTTTCCCTCTTGGGTAAATTTGGTCATTACCTGACCTTCTCAGGTTTCAGCTCAGCCAGACGTTATGGACTTGATGCAGGAACCACTTAGTGGCCTGTGTTTTGCAGGAGGTCACACTAGATGATCATAGTGGTCCCTTCTGGCCTTAAAAAAATAATCTATGAAACAGTGTCCCACAGCGAGAGCACAGTTGAGCTGGGTTTATAATTTAGGAGTCCTCTGGCTTTTAGTCCTGGACCTCCCCAACCCCTAGCCCATCCAACACCCTGTCACATGCTTTACCTCCTGATGTGTTATTGATTAAAATTTCTGATGCCCTAAGAGATTAACAAATATCAGCGTTTAAAAAATTTAATCTGGAACAAAGAATGATTAAAGAGTTTATTTTATTAAGAATCACCAGTTTATATTTCTGGACATTTTAGTTCTAAGCTCACAGGTTTTTTTATACTTACCTCACAGAATGTTTTCCATGCTATCCAAATTCACTGGTATGCTCCAGTGCTTTACACCATGCTAGAAAGGCAAAGCATAATAAACCCAGCTTCATCGGCTGGTTACACTGAGTTTGTAGCGTTAGGGTGATGCAAAGCAGCTGGATCCTGCTGGTGAATCCATCCCCAAAAGCTGACATTTCTGTGTTAACTTGGCCTCATCATACGTTATGTGCATCACCTTAGCAAGTAGGGCCTCGGTCCTGGACGAGGATCCCATTGTGCTAGGCACCGTACAAAGAGTTAAGTGTTAGCTGAGCCACTTGGTAATAGTGACTGTAACATCCCTATGCACAGGAAAGCACCAAAGCAGCTCACCACGGTAGCATTTAATGTCAGAAAGGGGAACTACACAAAAATGAGGAAGTTAGTTAAGCAGAAATTAAAAGGTACAGCGCCAAAAAGTGAAATCCCTGCAAGCTGCATGGAAACTTGTTAAAGACACCATCATAGAGGCTCAATTTAAATGTATACCCCGAATTAAAAAAAATAATTAAAGCACCTAAAAAGTGCCACCGTGGCTAAACAACAAAGTAAAAGAAGCAGTCAGAGGTAAAAAGCATCCTTAAAAAAGTGGAAGTTAAATTATAGTGAGGAAAATAGAAAAGAGCATAAACTCGGGCAAGTTATGTATAAAAATATAATTAGGCAGGCTAAATAAGAATTTGAAGAACAGCCAAAGACTCAAAAAGTAACAGAATTTTTTTTTAAGTACATCAGAAGCAGGAAGCTTGCCAAACAACCAGTGGGGCCACTGGACAATTGAGATGCTAATGGAGCACTCAAGGAAGATAAGGCCATTGTGGAGAAACTAAATGCATTCTTTGTATTGGTCTTTATGGCTGAGGAGGTGAGGGAGAGTCCCAAACCTGAGCCATTCTTTTTAGGTGACAAATGTGACCAACTGTCCCAAAACTGGGTGTGTGGGCAACGAAATGGCACATGAAATTCGATGTTGATAAATGCAAAGTAATGCACATTGGAAAACATAATCTCAGCTACAGGATACATATAAAATGATGGGGTCTAAATTAGTTGTTACCACTCAAGAAAAAGATCTTGCAGTAATTGTGGATAGTTCTCTGAAAACATCCACTCAATGTGCAGCGGCAGTCAGAAAGGCTAACAGAATGTTGGGAATCATTAGGAAAGGGATAGGTAATGAGACAGGAAATATCATATTGCCTCTACATAAATCCATGGTAAGCCCACATCTTGAATACTCACTTTTTGCCCCATCTCAAGAAAGATATATTGGAATTGGAAAAAGTACAGAAAAGGGCAAGAAAAATAATTAGGGGTATGGAACAGCCTCCATATGAGGAGAGCTGAATAAGACTGGGACTTTTCAGCTTGGAAAAGAGACGACTAACGGGGATATGATAGAGGTCTAGAAAATCATGACTGGTGTGGAGAAAGTAAATAAGAAAGTGTTATTTATTCCTTCTCATAACACAAGAACTAGGGGTCACCAAATGAAATTATTAGGCAGCAGGTTTAAAACAAAAGGTTCTTCACACAACACACAGTCAACCTGTGGAACTCTTTGCCAGAGGATGTTGTGAGGGCCAAGGCGATATTAGTGTTAAAAAAAGAACTAGATAAGTTCATGGAGGATAGGTCCATCAATGGCTATTAGCCAGGATGGGCAGGGATGCAAAACCATGCTCTGAAGTGTCCCTAACCTCTGTTTGCCAGAAGCTGGCTATGGGCGACATGGATCACTTGATGGTTACCTATTCTGTTTATTCCTTCTGGGGCACCTGGCATTGGCCACTGTCAGAAGACAGGATACTGGGTCTGACCCAGTATGACTGTTCTTAAGTGGTAGTGTCTATCCCTGGCTTATTATTGAAGGTAGGCCTTACTACATTGCTGCTTATGTTGTTAAATGTATACAATAAATACACTGGATATGCCATATGGCCACGTTAATATTGCTGTAGCTACCTGTTCTTTTGGATTTCCGGAGCCTCACTTAAATCACTGGGCTGGGCTCTGGGGGAAGAAGGGGGTTGGGTGTATTGGCTGGGGGTGTGTGTGTGGCTGGGCTCTGTGGAGAGGGGTTTTGCATGTCTGACCCCCCATCTGGGCTCTGGGGAGGTGGGAAGGGCACAGAGAAACAGGAACTGGGTTGTCATAGGGGTTTCTTTAACACACTACTCCTGGGGTAATTTTTTGTGTGTGTCTGTATTGTTACAGACAAACTTGCTGACAGGTATTTTGAAATAAATTCCCAAAATAATTGAAACTGGTGTGATTATGTAGTGTTATTTTGACAAATAAAATTTGCAGAATTTTAAAATATTGTGTACAGAATTTTTAATTGTTTGGAACAGAATGCTCCCAGGAGTACTTTAGACACCTAAATCCCAGGAAAATCAGTGGGAGTTAGGTGCTTAAATGCCTTTGAGGGTCTGATCCTTACAGCCTAATTCTGATACTTACTCCTGTTCAGTAGCATTTTACTCTCTCTGTGATCACATTGGCTTTACTGTGGCTATTTGTGGAGTAAGACATAACATAAGAAAGTGTATCGGAATCTGACCCTTAGCACTCCTCACCTTGACTTGGTATGGACTCAGGACTGTCCTTGCCATCCGCATCTTCTCTGCTCCTCTTCTCCTCTCTGATTACTGATATAGCTTAAAGATCATGTTTTAGTTATGAAGTAAGCTTAGGAAGTAGGAGGGAAATTAAATTTACTGCTTCTGTGACTAGAGATATGAAATAAATCTCAGATTCAATGATAGATCAATAACACCAAGATTGGTTTTAAATTATTAATAAACTATGAGAAATGAGCATAATAATTCTATGAATCCCAGTTCTGAGGTCCTGTACATTTTCAAAGCACAACCGGCACATCTTTTGCAAAAGCTACCGTTAATAAGTTAATGTCCTTTGTTTTGCCTGCTAAGCATTTAATAGATTCAGAGGTGGGCTGTGATAGGTTGGCGGTAATGCATTTTCTGTCATATAGCCATGAAAATACTACACCATCCGCTCCCAGTGGCATGACAGACAACCTCGCTCAGCTGGGGCCCAATGCAGTCTGAATTTTTTCCCCAGGCTCTGCAACAGAAGAAGGAATGTCCTCCTTTGAGGGGGGCCATTCCGCTCAAAGGCAGATACATAGGGCCTGATTATGCTCTTTCACCAGCGTCCCAGAGTAACTCCACTGAAACGACTGGAGTTACACTAGTGTAAGAGGACAAGCAAGCCCTTAAAGGTGATTTTACACCATCACAGAGACCTATCCTATTCCTAGGCATCCAGGAGAAACCACCTCCTTCTGCAAGACAACAGTGGGGCCATTTTTGAACCAGCTGACTGAGAGTCCATTATGGTCAGGGCCGGCTCCAGGCACCAGCGCAGCAAGCTGGTGCTTGGGACGGCCCGTGGAATTGCTGAGAGGGACCCGGCAATTCGGCGGGTCCCTCTCGGATGGAAGGACCTGCCTCCGAATTGCCGCCAATCGCAATCTTGGCTGTTTTGTTTTTTTCCCTCCGCTTGGGGCAGCAAAAACCCTGATTATGGTAGAAATTTTAAGGCACTCACACACGAAGTGAACTTTCCCAGCCAACAACTCCATTATGAAGCAGGAGCTATCAGTGAGGGAGAAGGGGCCCATTAGCCTGAAGAGACTTGTAATGGTCATGGGGATAGGATGGGAATGTGAGCAGAAAGGAGCTCCCCATAACTAGACTGTTTCTAGATGCGAGGTCTGCTGTAGGGTACGTCTACACTGGAATTAGACACCCGTGGCAGGCCCATGCCAGCAGACTCGGGCTCCTGGGGCTGTTTAATTGCAGTGTAGATGTTCAGGCTCAGGCTGCAGCCTAGACGCTAGGTCCCTGTGAGCAGGAGGGTCCCAGAGCTCAGGCTCCAGCCCACGCCGGAACATCTACACTTCAATTAAACATCCCCTTAGCCCAAGCCCCGTGAGCCTGAGTCAGCTGGCCCGAGCCAGCCCCAGGTTTTTAATTGCAGTGTAGACATATCCCAAGTGTCCTCATTGGTTTTGTCTGGGTTTCCACACACCCCTGCAGACTGGCCACATGAGGGAGCCATCAGCCAACAGAGGCAGTGAAACTGACAGCAGTCTAGCTAAGCACGTACTTGCCCCCAGGATCAGCTCCCACTAAGGCCTTTCTTCTGTTGCAAGCCTGCCTTCTGACTCCTGTGAGGTCTCTCAGGGAGCACTACTCAGTGCTGGGGCCTTGACCCATTGCAAATAGGCTCTCTGAACCTATGGGATTTGACTTTATATGCAGGGGGTCATTATGACTCAAAGCACTGCTGCTGCTGCTGCTGCTGCAGCTGAAAAGCAGTTCTCAAGTGTAACCCTGGTTCTGATTTAGCCTCAGATCTGAACTCTAGCCTATGTCTAATGCCAAGCTAGAGGTGGATCTGAGCACTGCTACCTAAGCCAATCTTTGCATAAAACCCTACTAAAATACAAGGCAAAACAAACCTGGCTGCAGAAAACCAGCTGTTCAAGTGTAGATGCATTGCACTGAATAACAGGAGGGCAACACACATTAGCAAATCAGGAATGAGAGACATTTATCCTCCTGTCAAAATGCTTCAAATGCATCAAAGTTTATGCTGAATAAAATTGTGCATTTTTTATACCTGATGCCACAAAGCCATTTTTGAAAGCAAACCGATGGTTTCGTTTTTCCAAAGTGCACTCTTTGGAAAGCAGAGTGTTTTGGACGTTAAATATGGTGCTGCTGTTTGATGAGCTCACCATTCTCAATGGATGCCAGGGATTTGTCTGAATAACTCCATTCTGTCTGGGTCCCTAAATCCTCAACCTCACATCTTCTGTGAGTGGCGGAAGATCCATCAGCAGACTTTCTGCAAAGAGGCCACAGCAGACTGGCTTTTACATTACTACGAGTGACCAGAGCGGAAAAAGCATCAGAAATGTTCATTGAAGTAATGCACAAGCCAAATTTTTCAGAAATGACAAGTGATTACAGCAGGGGCGGTGCCAGCCTCTTCTCAGTGGCGGGGCTGAGGTGGGCTAGACAGAAAATTTCGGGGGGTCGGGGGGGAAGGGCTGCACTGTACATCTTGTGGGCACATGCCACCTTGCCTTCTGCAGTTCTGCACTGCTGCTGCTGGTGGTGCTGCTGTCACAGCTGGGCTCCCAGCCAGCAGCTACCGCTCTCCAGCTGCCCAGCTCTGAAGGCAGCACCGCAGCCAGCAGCAGCAATGTAAGGATGGCAATACCATACCAGGACACCCTTACTTCTGCATAATGTTTGGCCTTTGCACGGGGAGGGGTGGCTACTGGGATGCCAAGGCAAAGTTTGGGGTGGCTATTACCTGTGCAAGCCACCCCGTTTCGCCACTGCTGGATTTTGGGTGCCTCCAACTTGAGACACCTTAAAGGGCCCTGATTTTCAATGTGTGTGTGTGTGGGGGAGGGGCTGCACTTTCTGAAAGCCAGACCCCTTTAAGGTGTCTCAAGGTGGGCACACACAATCACCAGTCACTTTGGACTCACAAAGGGAACAGATCTGTTGCATAAGAGGCATCTGTCTTCACACAGAATTTTTCAGAAGAAAGCCACACTTTAAAATGAATGAAAATATGGGGGCAACTATCAGCCTCAGGCACCCAAAAATATTAGTGGGGATCCAGTGTATAAGAGCAAGCCTCCAGCCTTGTCACTTTCATTACTGCTGTTCCCTGGGGATTTCTAACCTAAGCATGACTGGCACGTGCTCATCAAGCCGAACCTCAGTTTGGAGTGATTGATGCTCTGCTTATTTCATCTTCTAACCATGCAGCTCAGCTCCACTTCTCAGTGTAGCATTCACTCTGCATTGTGTGTGCGCCACAGTCTGACACAGGGGCTGAGTGTATTGGTGAGGAGAAGGAGGTGGGTCTCTTGGACCTCAGTATGATTAGCAACCAATGAGGTTTGAGGGATTAGCCTGTCATATTCTGCACTTTCTTTTCACCTATGATTGACTGGCAAGCGGCGAAATCATTTTGAACTAGTGTTGACGAGCTGACATAGTTCCTGTCCAGCCATCTCTACCTGACATCCCTGTGAGATAGACAGTTAATTTAGTTTGCCTGCTAAATGGTCATTTAAAGGTGTTCAAGGCCTTTATGAGTATCCTCCTGCATAGGAGAAACAAGGCTGAGCAAAGTGCCACCAGGGACTGATTGAATGTGACCCCCAGAAAGCCAGTGGATTTTTTCCCCATAGCATTAGTGATTCAGCGAGGCTGTTACACATCACTGCCTTCATATTAGGTGTCTTATGGTTAAGAATTTTAAAAGATTCTGGGCACGGTACACACTGAAATTTACATATTAACTGATGAAAACCCCACAGGAATGATCAATCTAAGTTACTTATATGGCCCCATTACTGTAGTATCCGAGCGCCTCACAATCTTTTATCATTTTTGCCCTCACAACACCCTGTGAGGTAGGGAAATGCTAGCATTCTCAGCTTATAGAGGAGACACAGAAGCACAGAAAATGAAATAATGTGCCCAGGGTCACACAAAGTCTGCTGCAGAGCAGGAAATTGCACCCAAGTCTTCTAAGTCCCAGGCTAGTGCCCTAATCACTGGCTTAGATCCTACCTCACCTAGGAGCCAGAATTACCCACCTCCAGGGAAGGAATAAAGCCCCCCCCATGCTTTTCTACTTTCTAGGTTGCCAATAAGATTTTTCTTGCATTTGCAGAGACCATTTGCTTATTCTTGTGATCTCCCATTAGTCCTCTTCAGAGTTGTGTAGTTAATCTCTCCTCATATCACAGTGAAGAATTTACCCAGGATGGATATGTGACACTCTGGCGCCCCACTATCATGTAATTAGGATATGTTTTGCACAAAGTATGTCTTGCGAGGTATCATTCTAAAAGGCTTTTATTTACTTACTTGTTATTTACTTATTCCCATAATATAAGAACTAGGGGCCACCAAATGAAATTAATGGGCAGCAGGTTTAAAACAAATAAAAGGAAGTTCTTCTTCACACAGCGCACAGTCAACCTGTGGAACTCCTTGCCTGAGGAGGTTGTGAAGGCTAGGACTATAACACGGTTTAAAAGAGAACTAGTTAAATTCATGGAGGTTAAGTCCATTAATGGCTATTAGCCGGGATGGGTAAGGAATGGTGTCCCTAGCCTCTGTTTGTCAGAGGGTGGAGATGGATGGCAGGAGAGAGATCACTTGATTATTGCCTTTAGGTTCACTCCCTCTGGGGTACCTGGCATTGGCCACTGTTGGTAGACAGATACTGGGCTAGATGGACCTTTGGTATGACCCAGTATGGCCTTTCTTATGTCTTGATCTGCTAGACATTAGTATCTTGTTGGATTATAAATGTTATCGTCATAGGTGAAGTTAGGCTATGTATGAGCTCCTGAAACGTGTTGTGAGATTGAAAACACCCACAAACAGCCTTTCAAGTACAACAGTAAAAAGGCCAAACAATGTTAATGGCTTATTGAGGAACTGCACACAAGCACAAGGATTACCCCAGGAACTGTGTACAGTAGAAACCTCTCAGAGATAGCACTACAGAAAGGAGACTGTTTGACCCAGGGCACAGCAAAAGAGCTTCCCAGCAAGTGGGAAGAAGATATAAAAGAGGGAAAATGACATCATAGGGGGTCCTCACTCTCTGTGCAACAACACACCTGGAAACGCCTGAGGGGCAAGGATTGAACTGTGGAAAATGATGGTCCTAACCTAGAAGGACCATTAGCCTGTGTATGAAAACCTGGGAAAGCCAAAGCAACTTGTGAGAATTTGTTAATTTATATCCTACCTATCTAGTGTGTTAAGCTCAGTTTGCGGTTTTTGTTTATTTACTAAAGTAATCTGCTTTGGTCTGTTGGCTATCTCTTATAATCACTTAAGATCTACCTCTTGTACTTAATAAACTTGTTTTTGTTTTAAGCCCAGTTTGTGTAATTCAAAACTGGGGCCTGGGGGGAAATCTGTGCATATCTCTCTCCACAGTGAGGGAGAGGGCGAATTTAAATTAGCTTACACTGTACAGTTCTCTGTGCAGCGTAGGACAATACAATTTTGGGTTTACTCTCCAGAGGGGGGAGTGCATTTGAGTGCTGAGCAATTCTTTAGCTGAGAGCCTTCCTATGCAATACTGATCTCAGTGTCTGTGTCTTTCTGCAGCTGGGTGTGTGCGTTAGAAGAGGCTTGAGGGCCTGGCTTAGCAGGACAGGGTGAGGGAGCCCAGGCTGGTGGAACAGGTGGGCTCAGTGGTACCCCAATACATCAGATGGCTCCCCAGAAGTGTGTGTGTGGGGGGGCACAACCCATCACAGTGTACTGTTTTCCCAATTTTTCAGAATTTTGAAATGAATGATGCCTCAGTTCTTCCAAGTTGTAAATTACAATCTATGTTGATACCCCAGAAGGAGACATTTCACTGTGTCTACATGTAGCAATACAATAAAAGCTTTTTCTATAAACAGACTATTGTAGCTATTTTGACTAGTGTTACACACAGACTCTGAGGCGTACGGGCCCATCTTTTTACTATGGGAAAATATTGCTCAAATATTAATAGTTAAAGGAATAACATCAGTGGGCCACATTCACCCTTAGTGACAAGTCAAGTACACCAGAGATTAATTTGGTCCAATTCATTCTGGGCCAAAATTGTACCTTCTTTTGCAACAGCCCTGTTATTTCTCCCTCTCACTGAGATTAAATAGGTCTAACATTTATAGAGGCGGGCATAAAAAATGGACCAGATCCTCAGATCATGTAATAAAAGGAGATATACCAATCTCCTATAACTGGAAAGGACCTCAAAAGGTCATCGAGTCCAGCTCCCTGCCTTCACTAGCAGGACCAATTTTTGCCCCAGATCCCTAAGTGGCCTTCTCAAGGATTGAACTCACAACCCTGGGTTTAGCAGGCCAACGCTCAAACCACTGAGCTCAATAGAGCTGTGCTGATTTACTCCAGCAAAGGATCTGGCCCATTGTTTCACCCAAACTATACAAACATTTTGTCAAATAAAATCATATAAATACACACACAACATCCAGAGCTGCTGTGCAGAATGCATTTTCCTTTAAGAAACAAACAATCATATTGATGTCTGGACAAGCTGACAATGTTCTTTTTAATATAGCAAGCGATGCGGGCTATGAAACAATTACTTAGAAGTAACTTCCAGATTATTAATAGCACAGATACAGCAGATCCTGCCAGATTGTAGATGACGAAGACATACTGTACATCTCCAGTTGTTAGATGTTCACAGTACTAGCCTTGGTATTGTACAAATATACTGTAACCTAACTGAATTGTACTGAAAAATGTTACCAAATACTCTCCTTACTTTGACTCCTTCGACTTAGAACCAGCATGCGGAGTTGATAGAGAATCTGCCTGAAATTCTAAAGGGGAGGGGAGAGAAAAGTTTTCTTTAAACATATGTTTTGCTCTCTGGAACAATGGGGCTTTTCAGTATGAATTTTCTTGCTGTTCTGGTATTTTGTATTTCAGACAACACTTTGCCAGAGTTGCTGCCTTAATTGGAAGCTTTTTGTATTTTAATGATACAATAAATTGTATGGGGAAGAAGGGGGAAGAAAGCCTTTAAAATTAGTTATAAAAAAAGCCCTTGGAGTCTGGGGACAGAATTTTCAGAAAATGATAAGTTTTACAAGCAAATTTACTTTGCCTTCCTATTCAGTTATGATTATAACTGCCCGTATCATGTCATACTCTGCAGACTGTACCGTATGCTGTTCCGAAGGCTCCAAGCACTTTTTAAAGAGATAAAGCCGTGACAGTGTGCCATGTAAAGTACTCTACAAACCTAGCAATATGCCAAGTATACACAGTTAGCAATGTTATGTAAATTCCAATAATACATACACACACACACAAACACCAACCTACAGCAATATGCCTTTTAAACTACCACTGCCAGCATGCCAAGTGAATTCCTTGCATACAGTATAAACCAATACGTTTTGAAAACTTTTGTCCAAGCCTCCCAAAGTGCCATGTAAAATTTTGTATATGGGGAGTTAAATTGGCTATAGGTTGGCAGGAACCGCACATTTTGCCTGCTTATCAAAATAGTGGACTCTTGGGAATTTGTCACTCCACCTAATCATGCTTGTGCTTCTGCACAGGTAGTGTGCTCTCAGGGGCGTGCGTGTGTGTGTGTGTCACTAATCTGAAACTTCCTAGAATTGCACAATTCTTTCTAGTTGAAAACAATTGTTAGTGGTGCTGAGACTGAGAGTGTGCGTAACCCACACACCTCCTAGGTGTGTTGTTCTGTCCCATCTACTGGCACCAAGACCACTTAGAGAGAGTGAAAATGAGTCTGCTCTACAGCCTTATCTAACAGCCAGTTGACTGTCAACGGCGTTATACGTGATATTGTGAGGAGCACAGAGAGGCTAAGAGTGAGTGTCTCCTGATGCTGCTCAGTGAGAGCTAGTGAGAGTATAAATAGCAGAGTAGCTACAGTAGCATGGGTAGCAGCAGTCGAGCCATGACCAGGGCTGGCTCCAGACCCCAGCACGCCAAGCGCGCGCTTGGGGCGGCATGCCGTGGGGGGCGCTCTGCCTGTCGCTGAGAGGGCGGCAGGCGGCTCCGGTGGACCTCCCGCAGGCATGCCTGTGGGTGCTCCACCGGAGCGGCGGGACCAGCGGACCCTCCGCAGGCACGTCTGTGGGAGGTCCACCAGAGCCGAGGGACTGGCGACCGCCACAGCGCCCCCTGCGGCGTGCCGCCGTACTTGGGGCGGCGAAATTGCTAGAGCCGCCCCTGGCCATGACTGAGCTGTGCCGAGTACAAACCACCTGAAACTGGATGGGTACATGGCATGTCTAAGCCAGGCCTCTGCTTCTGCTACCCATGTTACCACAGCTACACTGGTACTTACACTCACGCTAGTTGGATGACAGCTACTGTGTATGCATACGTGAGCAGAGAAATCAGCACGCTAGCTTGGAGCATAGATGTTGTCCAAGAATATGCCTACACTGCAAGCAAAAGGTGAGATTGTAGCATGGGTACACGTGCCTGTGCTAGCTTTAACCTAGCTAGCATGGGTTACAATAGCAGTGTGGGCATGGTGACATGGGCTTCAGTATGGGCAAGCAACCCAGGTATGTGCCCAGGGTCCCTGGAGGACTTGTACTCAGGCTGCTATCCTGTGCTGAAACAGGGGCCACCATATCTGCACTGCTGTTGTTACCTAGGTGATCTAGATCTGGATATGCCTCCCTGTGCTACCAGCCCATCTTTATCTGCACTACAGACACCCTAAGAGCTGGTCTGCACTTGGGACTACCTCTTACACCAGTGCAAACCCTTAGTGTAAACATGCTGCACCAGTGTAAGAGGTAGTTTGCACTGGTGTGGTTTACCCTGGTTCGCAACCAGGCAGGGCCGGATCCAAGTTTTTTGCCGCCCCAAGCAAAAAAATTTCCCGCACCCCCTCGACCCCACCCCAACTCCGCCCCTTCCCCGCCCCATTCCAACTCCTTCCCCAAATCCCTGACCCCACCTCCTCCCCCAGCCGCGCCACATTTCCCCTCCTACCCCTACCTCCCAGGCTTTGCCCCCCCCGGGTTACTTCCTGCGGCCCTCACCATGCCCCCCACCGCTGCAGCTCACCTCTGCTCTGCCTGCTCCCCTGAGTGCGCCGCCGCTGCTCCGCTTCTCCCCCCTCCCTCCCAGGCTTGCCGCAAAACAGCTGATTCGCGCAGCAAGCCTGGGAGGGAGGGGGGAGAAGAAGCACGGCGACATGCTTGGGCGAGCAGGTGGCAGTGGAGCGGAGGTGAACTGGGGGGGGAGTGGTTCCTCTTCCCCCCGCCAGGTTACTTCCAGCGGCCCTCCCCATGCCCCCCACCACCGCAGCTCACCTCCGCTTATTCCCGGCTCCCGGCTTTTTGCGCCGCAAGCAAAAAAAAAGGAGATGGAGTGCCGCCCCTAGCACATGCTTGGAGCACTGGTGCCTAGAGCCGGCCCTGCAACCAGGGCAAGCTGCATCAATGCAAGCCATTTTTCACACATGCGCAGCACATCTATACTAGGTGCTGCTGTAACCACTGGTCACTGTGTGTTACACATCCCCCTCTGTGTTACACATCCCCCTCTGTACTCACTCCACAGAGACTATGGGTCAGTTACAGCTTTCAGCTAGAGAGTGTGGCTCTTTAGCTCAAGCTGTAGACACTCTGCTTTAAAGATCCTTGGTTCAATTCCTGATGTTGACCAACATGGTGGCCAAGGCCATCACACTAGCATCAGTGCAAAAATCTCAAGCATATGTGTGCTCTAAAACAAAAGAACTCAGATAGAGGAAAAGAAGATAGACACATTCAGAAATGAGTAGGAGCTGGAAGAGAGATATGAGACTATCAGGGATTGGGGGAAGAAAGAGACACATGGACAGCAAGGGGACAGAGAGAGAGGTTTTTACACTAAGGTGATGGGAGGAGGTTGAGGATAAGAAAGGGAAGATGCAGAAGATACCTGAGGAGAAGAAAGCACAAGAGAGAAGTGCTGATAGTAACTGGACAGGTAGCTGAAAGAATCAAAACAAAGCTTCCTGTATGCCATGTTAATGCCCATGCTTCATGGGCCATTCACGCTGGGACCCCTTTATGCTGCTCTGGCAGCATGAAGAAGCCTAAAAGTGGGTATCTGGTGCAAATGTATACCCACTTTTAGGCCCCTTTACACTTCTAGAGTTACTCTCATCCAATCAGGGAACAGAAACATACCACATGATCACTGTATAGCATACCATGTGATCAACATGTTCAATCAGATCTAACCACACCAGTTCAAATTTTGAATTCTCCCACAAATTACTCACAATCTACAGAGCAAGAATTATTTGTGACAATTATTTAACCGAACAATGTTAAAAACTGGAAAAACATTGAGAAACCTCTAGGTTGTTCAGCCAGCACATGAAGAGAATAAGGCAAAATTCCTCCTTTTTTTTGCTACAGATTATTTTACCAGCTTTCACAGTTTTTCCTGCTTTTTCCCTTCCTTTTGAGATTTTTCCCCACAGAAATATTTTATTTTTTTCAAAAAGAAAAAATAAATCTAATGAACAATGAATAAAGAAGATAAAATTACATTTGGAATTTCCCTTTTTTGACAATTTTTGTAGTGAGAAGAGTCTGTATACATTTGTATTATTGACTGTGCTTTATGGGTCCAAAATGAGGAGTTCCCAAAACCCATATTTGATTTTTTGCCTACCATCCATCCATGTACCATTCTATGCCAAGGAAGCCATAGACAGAATATCATCTTTCTTGCATTTTAAATTGCAATTCAAAAGTTTGTGATCCAACATTTTAGTTCCAAGCTTCCTTCATCAGAATGGCATTTGTTGAGGTTACTACATGCATTCAGTTCTAGTTAGCTGACAGCATTGTTTCAAATCTTTGACCTATTCCAGTGGGGGATTTACTTGCAAGGATGTGGCTCACATGAGTGCATGCTAAGAATATTTGATTTCATTGTGGAGAAGAGAGACTTTAAATGGCTTTTATGCATTTAGAAAATAAACCTAGTATCTGCGCAGAGATGACTATTGTAATTCTAAGGAAGTGGGTAAGGCATGCATTGAAAATATAGAGTTGAGGGGGAAACACCTATCCCCCCTACATCTCCAGAAGACACAATGCTGCAGCTTTAGCTCTGCAGGGAGAGGCAACTGCAAAAGCAGTGACTGTCCCTGCAGTGCCCAGCTGTTTGCCGCTGCCTCTCCCTGCTGTGTAGGGAGGGGGCCTTGCAGCATCATGTGATGGAGTGGGGCCAGCACACCCTGGCAAAAATCTAGGGGGATGACGACACACATGACCCCACATGCCTCGCATACACGTCGCCTCTGGCTTCTGCCCAGCAGTGAGTGTGGTCTTGGGGTTTCAGCTTTCAAACGTCTTAAGATTGTTGTATGTGTCTGTAAATTTGGCCACCGCTGGTATAAAGCCTTTGAAAATCATGGTTCCTACATGCTCAGTAGAGACCTCTTCAATTTTAGAAACTAAAAGCCAAAGTTTGTCCTCCTTGAGCATGCTCAAGCCTCTCACAGCTCCTAGTGTGAAGTCCCCACACATGCTCCAGCCCAGACTTCCCTCTAGTGGCCACTCTCAGCTGTTCTGGGCTAGGAGGGGAGGATGAGTGGTCACTGGAACTCAGAACAGGGAGCCTGTCTCCTCTGAGTGCTCAATGACCTGTCTTGCTGGTATTCACACAGTGTGAAGGAGGAAGCCATCTGATTCTAAAGCAGAGGGGACAAAAGCTGGACCGGGGTGAAGGAAAGGAGAGATTTGTACAAGAAGTGAATGAGACTGGAACTGGGGGCAGGAGAGAAACTGGGATTGGCTGGGCAAGGAGACTGGGGGTTGGATGAGCAGCCTGAGGAGTAAAGACTAGGACTGGCTAGTCGAGAATTGACTGGGATGAGGAGCCCAGGGTGGAGCAGGAACAAGAAAGGACAGAACATGGACAGGTTGAAGGTGAAAGACAGAACAGAAAGAAAACACTGGGCCCATGAGAGAACACTGCCCTCCAGAGCCTGGAATTGAACCCACAGTTCCTAAGTCTCACCATTCCTCTGCTCCAATCAAAGAGCTCTATGCAGTGGATCTGAAAGTTCCAACCCTGCTATTGACCAACGTGAGTCCTGAATTTATATTTTTCAATTGCTTAAAAAACAAAATCTAGAAAATTATATACCCCTTCTCCCAAACCTGTGTGTAAAGAACTTTATAAATATTGCAAAATCAAACTCTCAAAAATTACAAAATACCAGAATCAAGGTTGCCTCTGAGACCTTAATTCAGCATCCTTATGCATATGTATTATGACTCAGTCTTTAATTATACAATCACATACTATTTTTGCCACATTTTCTAACTTTTGAGTGCTTGACATTGCAATCTTAATCGTGTTCTTTTAACATAGATTTTGTGTGTTTAATTAAATCGAAGTGTGGCTATTGATCACATGTGAGCAACTCATTGCAAAATAAATTTGGAATTTTAATCCCATAACCACAAGATATTATTTCATGTGAACTAGTGCATTTATAGATCAGGACCTGGTTTTTCACTTACTCCCTGGGTTTACACCAGTGGAACACCAATGACTTCAATGGATTGGCTTCTGATTTACACTGGTACAAGGGAGTGGAGAATTGGGTATCTCTTACTACCAGTTTTAAAGACAATCATGTATAGCTAAGTGACTCCAGAATATTGGGGACTACAGTGAAATAAAAGGTGTTGAAAACAGCGCGACACAGGTGATGAGGCAAAACCGTAGTGAGTATAAATAAACAAGATTTTTGTGACTTAAGAGGTACTTTAACAACCTCTTCTTCCCTCAGTTTTCTGCTTTGTATGATTGGCTGGATTGCCTGACTAGCAATAAAATACTGCTAAAGGCTGGATATAAAGCAAAAGAGTTGCAATCAAGCAGCTTTAGGATATCATCACCTGACATTGTCTTTTATTAATTTGCTGGTGGTTGCATGCAGCAGAATGACTTGTTAAGTTCCAGATGGGCATAAGCCACAAAATTCACATCTGGATTTCAAGCACCCTCAAAGTTCCAAGGTGTTGTTTTGGCCTCGCGGATGGATAGGATGGGATTTGCACCCAGCCTTGCCCTAACTCTGTTCCCATCATTGATAAAATTCCCACCGACTTCAATGGGAGCATCTAGGCCAGAGTGCAGCACTATTGAAAATCTCTCCCAGAGGGTCTGTATTTGAAATTCAGATTTGGGTTCTGACCTCGCCATTGAAGATCAACACCCTTCTCTACCTAATATATCTGCTGCAAAATATCCATCTGTTTATGTAGCAACTGTGGGTCCATTTCCCAAAGCTGGATACCTAAAATGAGGTGCTTAAATCTGGATAAAGGTAATAATTGGAGATATACCAATCTCATAGAACTGGAAGGAACCTTGAAAGGTCATTGAGTCCAGCCCCCTGCCTTCACTAGCAGGACCAATTTTTGCCCCAGATCCCTAAGCAGCCCCCTCAAGGATTGAACTCACAACCCTGGGTTTAAGCAGGCCAATATGCAAATCACTGAGCTATCCCTCCCTCCTAATCTGGATATAGGTTTCCATGGGTGGGATTTTCTAAAGCATTCAGCATTGGCCTAACTCTGCTCCCACCAAAGTCAGTGGGAGTTTTACTGTTGTCTGCACCGGGAGCATTTAGATCAGCACTGAGCATCTTTGAAAAGCCCTCCCCGAGTACCCATTTTAGGCGCCCAAGTTTGATAATCATGTTCTCCTTGTCTGAACACATTTTAAAAGGACAAAAAGAAATCCCCCTGTCAGCCAAAATACCTGCCAATAAGCTGCCTTTGTGTGACATTTCTTCAGCCTTTTCCAAGTGAGTTTCCCTGGACCTTTTAGCCGGCTCTCTTGGAAGGAAGGAGATGGCACCTTCCGGATCTTTTTTATCTGGGACATGCTCTCCGCTGACTTCCCCACTCCTCTCTCTCTCCAGCAAACAGAGATTACTCTGCTTAACGTACTCCTCCACAGATTGGTTACCAAGGACTCCTTTTGCAGTCAAATACTCTTTTTCTAGCTTTTGAACATTTTCTACAGTGAGGAGCAAAATAGCAGATTGGGAATCTGATGAAATACACCCAGAGGGAGACGGGGATGTTCTTGATTGGGGCTGGTTACTGCCAGCCCCTGACAGCTTGTGTCCTTTCGACATATCTGCAATGCATTAAGGAGATGAAAATCTTCAGCAACAGGCAAAGTCAATTCATCATTCTGGTAACAAAGAAAGAAAGAATAATCCCATTAGTCATTTGCTACTGCTGTACACATTGATTTATGTAGTTAAAATATTCACACGGAGATAACCTTATTAGATTGAAAATCACTCTCTTTTCAGGAGGGTCTGCTACGGCTCCAATCCAACAAAGCACTTAAGCATGTCCTTAGTATTAAGCATATGCTTAAATCCCATGGAGGTCAGCAGGACTTTGTTAAGCGTGTACTTAAGTGTTTTGCTGAATTGGGCCCTGGGATAGCTTAAAAAAGTGAAACACCAAAATACCTCAGAGAACTCCATATTCATAGGCCCAAACACACTAGAATCAAATACCTCGCCTCATAATACACAATGTTACCGTGGTACCCACTAAAGATTGCACTGGCGATTTCATTATTAACTCGCTTTTCCAGGGGCTTTGTCATTGGCGACAAAACGCTGAATGGTTGAAACTTACCATATGAAGCCTGGATCCAAGTGCACTTTATATTCATTACCAGTGTCCAAACAAATTGTTTTAGGCATTTTATGCTACATGCTGGCAAAGAACACAAATATGCAGAGGAGTCTGTTTAACTGGCCCAGCTGGTGGTCCGTTTAACATGCCAATTAAGACTGACAAACAGGACAGCCCAAGAAAGACTTGAAATGAATACAGATATTAGCCTTTGACAATCCTGTATGGATTTGATATCTTTAGTTTTGTACAGCTCTTGGTGAAACATACACGAGTCAAGCAGAGCGACTTGCCCTGCTCTTTTGAATATCTGGCTGACAATATCTTCTTCCTCTGATCCACCCAATCCATTTTATGTAAAGAAAAAGGAAAAGGGGGGTGGGAGTGGACTAAAGATAACTTGACGGCCCCCGTGCTTCACAAACCCATCTTGGATAATCATGCTTTGTTTTCCTCTACTCTAGTTGCTTACCAATATTGTCATTAACACTCATTTTACCTACATTAAACATCAGATCAATAGTTTGGAGACTCTCCTTTACCTTTTTAAAGATTGGAGGAACATTCAGCTTCTTCCAGTGATTGGAAAACTCACCTGATTACCATAGATTCCAAGGTCAGAAGGGACCATTGTGATCATCTAGTCAGACCTCACATATAACACAGGCCATAGAACTTCCCCAACATAATTCCTAGAGCAGATCTTTTAGTATAACATCCAATCCTAATTTTACAATTGTCAGTGATGGAGAATCCATCATGACCTAAGCTCCCTCTAAGCTGTGCGGCCGCACAGCAGGCTATCAAGGGCCGCACTGGCACACAGTGGGGAGAGGCGCTTCTCCCCCAGCCCCAGGCTACTGCAGTGAGAGAGGGCTGGGGGGGATCCTTTCTCCCCACTGCAGTCCCGGGGCAGCCTGCACTCCAAACCCCTCATCCCCGACCTCACCCCAGAGCCCGCACCCCCAGCCAGAGCCCTCACCCCTCCCACCTCAACCCTCTGCCCTAGCCCTGAGCCCACTCCCACATCCCAAACCCCTCATCCCTGACTCCACTCCAGGACCCACACCCCCAGCCAGAGCCCTCACCCCTCCCACCTCAACCCTCTGCCCTAGCCCTGAGCCCTCTCCCACACCCCAAACCCCTCATCCCCGACCTCACCCCAGAGCCCACACCCCCAGCCAGAGCCCTCACCCCTCCCACCTCAACCCTCTGCCCTAGCCCTGAGCCCTCTCCCACACCCCAAACCCCTCATCCCTGACCCCACCCCAGGACCCACACCCCCAGCCAGAGCCCTCACCCCTCCCACCTCAACCCTCTGCCCCAGCCCTGAGCTCCCTCTCGCACTCCAAACCCCTTGGCCTCATCCCCACCAAGCATCACCTCCATATTGGTGCACATAACAAAATCCATTCCGCACATGGATGTAAAAAATCTGAGGGAACATTGATCATGAGCCATGGCAAATTGTTCCAATGGTTAATTACCATCACTAATAAAATAATTAACATGTTATTTCCTGTCTGTCTAAAATTTGTCTAGCTTCATCTTCCAGCCATTGGATTATGTTATGCCTTTCTCTGCTAGATTGAGGAGCCCAATATTTGTTCCTCATGTAGATACTTACAGCTTGTGATCAAGTCACCCCTTAACCTTCTCTTTGTTAAGCTAAATAGATTGAGCTCCATGAGTCTGTACTTATAAGCATGTTTTCTAATCCTTTGAGCATTCTCCTGGCTCTTCTCGGAGCCCACTCAAATTTATTTACTTTCTTCTTGAATTGTGGACACCAGAACTGGACCCAGTATTGCAGCAGTGATCACACTGGTGCCAAATATTATCCTTGCTGTAGCTCTGCTATATTCTCAGATAGTTTCTTTGGGGCCCTACATTACATCTCTACAAGTTCTGGAGAGTTTTGGCTTTGTGGAACACTGATCCACCTTTTGTCAGAGAGCTGGTTGTTTAGTTTGGATGGCCTCCACCTCAGAAGAAGGGGGATCAATCTACCCAGGGACAGACTGGCTAGAGTAGTCAGGAGGGGGTAAACCAATAGCAAAACAGGAGTGTAAAAAGAGGGAAGATCTGAGCACTCAGCACAAAATTAAGATGAGAACAAAATTAATCAAGGCATCAAAGGGCATGAAGAGAAAAAATTCTTGAATTGCCTCAACACCAATGCTAGTAGCCAGGGTAACACACAAGAGGAATTGGAATTGCTCATTTATGAGGATAAATTAGATCTAGCTGGTGTTATTGAACCCTGGTGGGATGATGTGCACAACTGGAATGTTAAAATAAATGGTTATAACCTATTTAGGAAGGATCAAGTGCATAAAGGGGGAGAGGGAGTAGCACTCTATGTCAAAAATGGCATTACCTGTTTCCAAGTCACTGACAACTTGAAAGAAAATTATCTGGAATGCTTATGAATCACTGTCCTAACAGATAAAGCACAAACTGGAGTATTAGTTAGTCTCTGTTACAGATCACACTAGGGAACAGTATGACCACCTCCTTATGCACCTATCTATAATGTGTAGAAAAAAACCTGAGTGATCATGGGGGGCTTCAATTTGAGTGATATATGCTGGAGGACACATGCTGTCAATACTAAAACATCCTTGAATTTCTAAAAAACATCAGAGATGACATTTTCCCAACCCAAGAAGTGTTGCAGTCAGCATGGGGGAATTCTTTATGATATCTTGTCCTAATGGATAAGGAGGAACTGAACACAGAACTAAAAATTAACGATAGCTTAGGTACAAGTGATCATGACTTGATCACATTTATAAAGTGCAAACAGAATAAAGTCCAAGCCCATAATATATATACTCGATGCTTTAATATGGCCAGTTTCAAAAAGCTGAAAACAATTATGAGCTAAATCAACTGGAAAGAAGAATTTAATAAAAAAATATGAATGATAATTGGGAGTCATTTAAGAACACCTTACAAGATGCCCCAAAAGCCACAATCCCACAATTGATGAAGAAATCTGTGCTGATTAAAAAAACAACTGGTTTGGAGGGGAAGAGAAGGCAGCTATAAAAAGTAATATAAGATATATATGTTGACAAATTGGAAAGGGTTTAGAAATGAGCTACAAGAATGATTTAAGATCTAGACACCCTGCCGTGCATTGACACTGAAAAAACTCAGTCTATTTAGTTTATCCAAGAGAAGGTTAAAAGGCGACTTGGCTCACCATCTACAAGTACCTCCAGGGGAAGAAATTTTTATAGTAGAGGACTCTTTAATTTAGCAGACGTAGGCATCAAGATCCAATGGGTGGAAGCTGAAGCTAGACAAATTCATGCTAGAAATAAGGAGCAAACTCTTAACAATGAGGGAATTTAACCATTGGAACAACTTACCTAAGGTTGTGATGGACACTATCACTTGAAGGCTTTAAATCAAGAGTGAATGTGTTTTTAAAAGATACGTTGTAGCTCTAGAAGAAGTTTAGGGGTGTGATTCTGGAAATCACTTGGTGAAATTCTATGGCCTGTGTTATGTTGGAGGTTAAATTAGATGAATGCTATGGTCCATTATTAAAATCTATTAATATAAGTAAGGCCTGATCACAATTTGGTCCAGTAGTGGCTACTAATTAATAATAATAAGCACTAGAGAATAGATTCACTGATCCATAGATTCCCAGGCTAGAAGGGACCATTTACCATGATGATGATGATCGAGGCTGACCTCCTGTGTAACACAGGCCATAGAACTTCCCCAACGTAATTCCTAGACCAGATCTTTTAGTAAAAATATCCAATCTTGATTTTAAAATAATTGTCAGCAATGGAGAATCCACCATGACCCTTGGCTAATTGTTCCAGTGGTTAATTACCATCACTGTTAAAAATTTAGACTTTATTTCCAGTCTGAATTTGTCTAGCTTCATCCTCCAGCCATTGGATTGTGTTACACCAGTCACTGCTAGATTGAAGAGCACATGATTAAGTATTTGTTCACCGTGCAGATACTTATACACCGTGATCAAGTCATCCATTAACCTTCTCTTTGTTGAGCTAAATAGACTCAAGGGGGTCAATCTATCTCTATAAGGCATGTTTTATAACCTTTAACCATCCTTGTGGCTCTTCTCTAAACTCTCTCCTATTTATTAACATCCTCCTTGAGTTATGGACACCAGAACTGGACATGCTATTCCAGCAGTGGTCACACCAGTGTCAAATATAGAGGTAAAATACCTCTCTACTCCTAACAGAGACCCCCCTGTTTATGCACCCTAGGATTGCATTAGCTTTTTTGGCTACAGCAGCACACTCAGAGCTCCTGTTCACCTGATTATGAACCATAACCCCAAAATCTTTTTCACAGTCACTGTTTCCCTGGATAGTCCCTCATCCTGCAAGTATGGCACACATTCTTTGTTCCTAGATGTATACGTTTTACATTTAGCCATATTAAAATGCACCCAGTTTACCAAACAATCCAGATCGCTCTGAATCAGTGACCTATCCTCTTTATTGTTTACCACTCCCCCAATTTTTGTGTCATCTACAAACTTTATCAGTGATGATTTTATGTTTTCTTCCAAGTCATTGATCAAAATTTTAAATAACATAGGGCCAAGAACTGATCCTTGCAGGACCCAACTAGAAACACACCTGCTCAGTGATGATTGTCCCTTTAGAATTACATTGTGAGACCTATCAGTTAGCCAGTTTTTAATCCTTTTAATAGGTTCCATATTAATTTTGTGTCACTAGTTTTCTATACAAAATATCATGTGGTACCAAATCAAATGCCTTAGAGAAGTCTATGTATATTACATCAACACTATTACTTTTATCAACCAAACCTGTAATTTATCCAAAATATGTATATCAAGTTAGTTTGACAGGATCTATTTTCCATAAACCTATGTTGATTTTCATTAATTACATTACCCTCCTCTAATTCTTTATTAATTGTGTCCTATATCAGCCGCTTCATTATATTGCCCAGGATCAATATCATACCATTTACCCTTTTAAAATATTGGTACAACAGTAGCTTTCTTCTGGAACGTCCCCAGTACTGTACTCCAAGACTTATTGAAAATCAACATTAAAAGTCCAGAGAGCTCCTCTGCCTGCTCTTTTAAAACTCTTGGATGCAAGTCATCTGGATCTGCTGATTTTAAAGAATCTAACTTTCATAGTTTCTGTTTAACATCCTCCAGAGATACTACTGGAATTGCCATATGATAAGACTATATCATCTCCAAATACAGATCAGAAATATTTATTGAACACGTCTGCCTTTTCTGCATTATTATTGATAAGGCTAGCATTTCCATATAGTGATAGATTGAGACAACTGTCAGGATTCTTTTTGTTCCTAATATATTTTAAAACTCCTTTTTACTGTCCTTAACTCTGCTGGCCATAGATTTCTGTTTGTATCCCTTTGCTTCCCTTATCAATTTTCTACAATTCATAACTTCTGATTCATAATCATTACTATTAATTTCCCCCTTCTTCCATTTGTTTTTATTATCTATCTAGATAGATATAGATAATATTTTATATTATATAATAAATATAAAATAAATTAAAACAAGTAGAAGAAGGGAAAAATTAATAGTAATGATTATGGTAACATCTTTTGTAAAGTGTCCCATTGTGGTAGATGTTGTACTTACTTACACAATAAGAGACTGTCCGTGTCTAATTGTCTTGTCTATTTACAATCTAAATAGACAAGACAAACTAAGGGTGGGAGGACAAACACAGGCAGCGATCTGAAGTGACTTACCCAGGGTCACACAGTATGTCTGTGGCCAAGCAGGGACTAGAAATCAGGCTTTCTGACTTCCAGCTCAGTACCAGTCCACCAGCACATATTGCTGCTCAAATTTTCTACTGCTGCTGCTGCGGCCCCTAGCTGGGCCAAAAAGAGGACTTCCCAGCTCACTTTCTCTTCAAGGAGTTCCCAGTACCAGTTGTTGTGGAGGAAGTTGAGAAGTTTTGTGTGTGAGACAAGAGTGAGATAAAGAGTCTGCTGGGACTTCTGGTATTTTATTTAGTTGCTTATTGATATTGTATTATTTATTTAAAATATTAAGTCTCAAAACCATCTAAGCGTTGTATATGGCTAGTCTTTGGCCTGGTCTACACTACGGGTGTGTGTGTGTGTGTGTGTCGAACTAAGGTACGCGACTTCAGCTACGCGAATAGCGTAGCTGAAGTCGAACTACCTTAGTTTGACTGACTTACCCGTCCAGACGCTGCGGGGTCGAACTCCGCGGCTCCAAGGTCAACTCCACCACCGCCGTTCGCGGTGGTGGAGTTCTGGAGTCGACCGGAGCGCGTGGGGAGTTCGAACTATCACGTCTTGATTAGATGCGATAGTTCGAACTCCGAGAAGTTGAACTCACCGCGTCGACCCGCGCGGTAAGTATGGACCTACCCTTTGCAACCATACATTTCCTCTCCCTTCTTTCTCCCTCCTTCATCCCTTCCATCCATTTGTTATACCCTGTTATGTCTTTTCTCATGATAGGACTGGCTCCTGCCAATGGGATCTACACAGACTCAGGCGCGAGCCCAGGCAGATCCGTTTGACAGATCTCATTTAGCCTTTAGAATATAAACTCTGCAGGGCAGGGACTGTCTCTTACTTTATGTAACGTGTACTGTGCAACACCTGTGACCCCAACCTTGATTGGGGCCTACCACAATACAAATAATTGTTCTTTCGTTTGTTGGAGAGGAAGAGGATTCTTCTAACCAACCCATCCCTGCCCTTCTGCAGCTCTGACCAAGGCTACTACACTAGAGCTAGTCAATGTTTTTTTCTGATTAAAAATGGCCTTTTTTCAACCTATGGGACTTTTCGCAAAAAAAATTTGAATCTTTTTCTTCTTGAACATTTCAGTGACATTCTTATTGATATTTATCATCCATTTTTTACTGAATATGTTTGCTTGTGTTTAAAAAATCATTAACAAAATAAAAAATTGCACAGAAACTTTAGTGAAATGGAAAATAGGCCCATTTTGAACCCTGCAAAACAGAGACAGTTCTTAATTTTCATACAAAGCGGATTTTCTTTTTTTTTTTTGACTAGCTTTATACAATAGGAGAGCTTCGTGGCAGTATCCACTCCCTAATATACAGCGTGTTAGCCTGACCTCTCACCCTCCATACCCTGATGTTCTTAAAATGAAATGTCAAAATCAGCTTACAAACCAGGTGCAAATGTAACACCAAACGCCCTTTGGTGGGTTGTTGGCAGCAGAGATCACACTTGGAACCTAGTACATGAGCTTTTACTACCTGAACTAACACAACCCTCTCTGTTAGCTGGTGCTGCAGCTGACTCATCAATTCCTAGTTGACTTACCCACTACTAGAGCGGGACAGAGTGCCACACTTTCACAAAGAACTAATGGTGGGAAGTCATTTCCAATGTATTTTTCCCCGTGCCGCACAAGTGCAAATCTCACATCCTATACTGTAGAGCAGGGGACTGTGTCTACCTCTGTGTTTGTACAACATCTGCCATAATGGGGCTTTCATCCTGATCCAAGCATCTGGACAGTACCGCTATTAATACAATTTATATTGCAATAGTTTCTAGGGGGCCCGATAAAGGATCTAGTCCCTGTTGTTCCCTACAAACATATAAGACAGTCTCTGCCCTGCAGAGCTCATGGTCTAGGAAGCCATGAAATAAAATATCAAATCATAATCCAGTCTCATTAAAATTACAGCCTAGAAAATAAACTACAGAATGTTAAATTGCCATTAAAAATATCACAAGGGATCCCCTGTTTAGAATATACAAATGTTTGCATGCAGCTATTCCTCTCCTGCAACGCTCTAAGCTGAACCAAATCAAGCTGTGCCAGGGCACCCAGACATCACAGTTGTATTTAGAAAAGTAAGCAAAAGTGATGCTTGTTTGCTATTTCCTTTACACAGCTTCACACTCCTTGCAGCTCTTCTATGCTGAAATCTAATCCGAACACTTGAATCTTAAGGAAATAAACACATCTGAAGTGGACTGAAGATTGCAGGCTTATGAGGCAATCTCCTTTGATTCATCAGGGGACATAGGAAAAGAGATGATTATATTCATTTTAATAAAAGGGGACTCGTCTAGCTGGCACAGTTGCCCCTTGCATTTATTTCTTCCTTAGTTTCATCTTCTGTCTCACCACCAGTGCACTTCAATTCTCCGTGGCAATCAGAACTGACATATTTGCTGGAAGCAGCAGGAGGACCTTGTTTGATCCAGGGCCTCCAGGCAGTGAAGTGAGTGTCAGAGCAGCCTTCCCTCATTAAAAACAAAACATCTGGTCACTGACAATCTCGCCCAGATAAAATTGACCACTCAAGTGAGCTCGGAGTCCCCCTGGTGAAGCAAGTGACTTAGCATGGCCTACTGTTGGCATAATATACATTCAGGTCACATCCACTTGGTTCACGATTAAAAACATGTTTCCCTTACTCCGAGCACTTCAATCATAGCTTATAAAAATCAAGCTGTATTCATTCCAGTTCATGCATCCTCATGATTTGGGCTTGGAGGAAATCATCATTTGCGAATCAGAAACTTTCAGGTTACAGTGGGGGTAAGTGCTATGGGCCTTAGAGAATGATCCAAGAAGGAAGGCTGAAAGTGGGTCTTTATGTTCAGGGATGGGGTGAGTGCATGGCTCTCTCACATGTGCTGATGCTCCCCCGATGACCTTCCTACCTTAGCTTTCATGGGGAGAAAAGTGAAGAGTCCCTGAGGGCTTGTGTATACTCAGGCATAGCCTTGATTTGGTACTAGCACTGACCCCTATAGACAACATTATGCCTGAGGTTTACTCTGACTGAGCCAATTGAGATTCACCCCTTGGTGCAACCAGGATAAACCCTGATTAAGTCATTTGAAAAACTCCAGCTTCATTTTCCTACACACAGGGGTCAGTGGTGATGTAGCTACACAGATTGTTGAATCAGAGCTATTCCTGACTGTAGGTCAGGCCTGATTCTCCCCTCACACCAGTCTTATATTGATATATACTTATCTCACAGAGGTGGAAGGGACCTTGAAAGGTCATCAAGTCCAGCCCTCTGCCTTCACTAGTAGGACCAAGTACCATCCCTGGCAATTTTTGCCCCAGATCCCTAAATGGCCCCCTCAAGGATTGAACTCACAGCTGTGGCTTTAGTAGACCAATGCTCAAACTACTGAGCTATCCCTCCCCAACCTCCTCTAAGATATTCCTGATTTACACCAGTTGGGGAGAATAATTAGGCCCAGAGTCTCTGGCAATAAGCTCTTTAGTCAGTTGAGCCTGGGTGCCAACCTTGGGAACCTTGCGTGTTGTTTGTGGGTAATGAATGTACTTGGAAGCATTTCTCAGAGAGAATCCCTAGCAGGCATCAGAGCTGAATGAAACTGCATCAGGATCCAGTGCATGCTGTGAGTACACAGAGAAGACTCCCTCCCTCTGGGATTAACAAAGGATAGGGGAGGGAATCTTATTATTTGATGTTTATTATTTGTACTACTGCACATCCCAAGCCAGCTGCAGGAGGAGGAAAATGTAATCCTCTTAAATGAGGTTAAACACAAAGTATCATACTGAGAACTGCCAGCAGAATTATTTCTAATTGTAAACTCCCTATATATGTCCCGAAAGATAGAGAACTAATATGTATGCAATGCTAAAGAGACTTTTGTATACAGCAACTTAGGCTCTAAAGGAGAATTTTCACACAGCAGTAAGCCTGGAAATAATACTCTGTCAAAAGAATTTTACTCAGCCTGCATTTTCCTTTGTTATATTTAAAGATAGTTGTTCTTGCATAGGTGATCTTTCCTTCCAAGCAGTGACTGCTTGATCCCACAGTATTCATAATCCTCTACTTCCATAGTCTATTGCTATGGAAATGCATATAATGGTGATTGCCATTTGGAAAGCCCTGACAGGTACAGATCTGATCACGAAGGCACTGTCCCTGCTCGGAGGAGCTTACAGACTACAACAGGTGGACAATACAAAATGCATTGAGAGACCCAGAGGAAGGGCCTCAAATGCAGAATTGTGATTTTACTGAAAAACAGGCAGAGAGGCAGGATTTGCTGTGAGGGAGCAAACAGTAAATGGGCCCACTTCTTCTCTAACAGACACCGGTATGAATCAAAGTCAATTCCACCAGGCCAGGTTCTGCTCTCAGTTACTCAGGTGTAAATCTGGAGTAATTGAACTGGCTTCAGTGGAGTTTCTTGAGATTCACTGGAGTAATGACAGCAGGGTTGAGCATAGCAAAGTTACACTGGTGCAAGAGGGGAATTAGGCCCTAATATCTTTGACAATTAACAAAATTGATAAGAAGAATTAATAAATCCCTTAATCATTTGGACACACTTGATTTCTCCTCAGCTTCTTGGTAAATTTCCCCGTGTGTAAGGCCTTCTTGAAGAAAGAAAGTTGAAGAATAAGGGCTTGTCTGCATGAGCACTTAATTTGCAGCAATCTGCAGTTTGATTCTACCCTGCACTAACCCACCACACACTAAGTGTCCGGGTGGGCCCTGCTGATGTGCATTAACAGTTTGTTAGAGCACTTTAATCCACTTCTGTTCTAAAGCAGGATAGATCATGTCATCAGAGTCCACGTGGACAGTTAGCATGTGGCAGGTTAGTGGAGTGTAGATTCACATCTCAGATTGCCACAAACTAAATGCTTGTGTAGACAAGCCCCTTACGAGTTCAGTCACAAGGGCAAATCCCAGTACGTTATTCTGCTCCCTTTCAGGCCCCATCCTTAATTGGGCTTGTTCCCTCTCTCCATTGAGAATAGAATGCAGAGCTACATTTTTCTGCCAAAGGACAAAATGCCAGAAGGGGTGGGGAAGGGGAAAAAAATCAACAGATGTGTCGCTGGTCCTTTTTGTCTCTTGCTTGAGAGGTCAAGCAGTTCAGGAAGCCAGTATAACCCATGGGGACCTCTCTCTGTAATGCAGCACTTTCAGGCTGCTATCCTAATGAACACCCTTGTCATCAATACCCACAGACAAGGACCCCACACTTCTCATGGGGGTGGCATACCTGGTAGAAGTAATCAGAAAAGCTTTTGTAAAGAAAAAATTTAAAAGTGCTGTAAAAATTCTAAACCATTCATGTATGTAGGCCAGTTCTTCCCTCCGTGACACTAATTTTAGACCTGTGTACTCCCATTGGTATCAAGAGAGATACAGCAACACAGATGTGGTGTAACAGAATGGAGCACCAAGTCCTAGTATGCAGGCTTAAAAATTGCAGACACATTTTAAAACAAAACAATCCCACACAGTTCCTCCATCACATTCCTGCCCAGAGCTGCGCTTTCCCTACCACAGCTGATGTTATGGCAACCAGCTAAAAGAGCTCCATTCGGCACTGCTCTAGGTGTTTGTACAACAATCAACTATTGCAAGTAAAACACAATTCTACACAGGGTCCAATTCTGACGTCCTTACTGACGCTGAGTAGCACTTACTCAGATAAGTACCAATAGCTCTATCGGAGTCAATAGCAGTACTCATGGTAGTGCACCTCAGTGTAAACTAAAGGGTGGCAGAACTGGGCTAGACTATAAAGTTACAATCTGCTCTGCGTAAGGGGGCAGCATTGTGCTCTGGTCTGCTCTTAGGATGGCAGAGCTAACTATGACTCTCAGCCAAAATACCTTCTCTGCTCTCCCCTATGCTGTGGGTTGGGGAATAAACTCCTTCATTCCCTTTAGTGCAGCAGTTTACTCTCGTCTAGGCACCCAGCCAGCTACTCTGCCATTGCCTTGCTTAGCAGCCCATCTAACCCATAGTGTCTCGATCCCTTCTGGACCAGATTCTCATAGCATTACTCATGCTGAGTGGCACCTGACTTCATGACCATTCCTACCGAAGTCAATGACAGGCACCATACATGGAATCAATATGAGTAAAGGTATCAGAATCAGGCCTCTGTACAAAAATAAGACCAATGTTACTCAGAGAAGACCTTAGCTCAGTGGAAGTTTCTATCGCTGGGCCTGATTCTCCATCACCTGGCACCATGTGCAGTCATTTACAGCTGTAAAATGCTAGTAAACGAGAATAGTTACTTCTCTGCATCCATGTTGTACAGGTGTAACTGGCTATACCAGGTTCAGAGGAGGTAAGAATAAGGCCATAAGTCTCTGTCTTTGGTGTTTTCAACTCATCTATCATATTGGTATTTAAATGGCAAGTTGCACCAGTGCATCCCAGGGCAGGCTGGGCACATATTCTATTAACAGTTGAGGAACTTACGTTTCTGAAATACTCTCTAAAAAGCTTCATCGTTCAACAGGAAAGCAGTTATACGACATAATAAAAAAGAATGGGTCAGTACATAAATTGCAGTTATTGGGGAGTATTTATGGATTCTTGTCATAAAAGAACAGAGATAAAGTGTTGCTAGATAGTCTGAATGCAAAGAATTCCCAGAACATAATATTTCCAGTTATACTGGTTCCTTCATGCTTTGAAAATAGAAATGATTGCTCTGATGATACCACAGAAGAATTATTATATTTAGCTTTAAGTAATATTTCTAGTTTGAGTCAGAAACAGTAGTAGAGTTTTGATTTCCAACATGGCAGTAGGTTTCAGGCAGAAATATTTTTGATCCATTTCTATATACAGGACCTGGTTCTCTAGTCACTTAGGTGTGTTTCACACCAGTGTAACTCCATTGACTTCAGTGGAGTTACTCCTGATTTAGCCGTGTGAGAGAAGAATTAAGTCCATGTAACAGTGCATGAGGCCCTTTCCTTTACAGAGGGAAAGTATTTTAAGAGGGCCCAGTTCTGCAACCTTTACACATGGCAAATAAGACATTAGTCCCTTAGGTCCATATATAGGCCCTAGTGGCCCTAAACACAGGGCTAAAAGTAAATTTCACCATGTACCTTATAAAGGGCTGGGATATAATTTAGGTGCTAAGCTAAAATATACCAGGATAAGGACCAAATTTAAGACACCAGATTCCAGTCTCATTTATACTGGGCAAATCTGCAGTAACACCAAAGAGGTAAATATAGTTACTCCAGATTTACACTGGAATAAATGAGTCACCGAATTATTCATATAGTCCCCAAAATAAGCATCTAGAATTCTAGCATTATGGGTAGCTCTCCAGGGGGGAGCGGGAAACACGTCCAGAAATCGCTAGCACTCCAGTACCTATGTTCTGTACCTATGTCCAGTACCTATGTTCTCATCTATATACCTGCTTCAAAAATGGTTTGCCCTTGGAGAAACCCTCACCTGTTTTCAGGCCTACTGCCAGTATTTTGGGAAGGTTTTGTTTTTAATCCAGATTGCAGAGGGGAAAATTTGGAGGTCAATACAAACTAGAAAACGTATAAAATATTAAGCAATATTAAGGCAGCCACAGTGTTTAATATTCACAGCTGGATTCTCCTAAACCTCTTCTAGTAATAAAATCTCAGAGAGCTGTCTCAACAAAGTGCAATTTTTACCTCTTCTTTCTGAAGAAACATTTGAGTGAGTGAGACCCACCCTCTTCCTGAGTCAAACCCCTCAAAGACTTGCCAAACACACAGACCCCTCAACAAAGTCAGCCTCGCACGTGCATCTCTGCTCACCAGTTCTGCCTCCCCCCGCGTGAGGAGGGGGACTTGGGCCTGCCCCACTTGGGGGGTGGAGGGCTTGGGCCAGCTCACTCTGGTGTCCCATCTTCCCTTTGGGAAATATGGTCACCTTAGCAACAGCTCAAAAACAAAACAGACAAAAAGCCCAACACCAGAAAAACCTCTCTCCCTGCGCACCCAGATTTTCCTCTCTCTGTCTCCCACCCTGGAAACTTACTTCCCTAGTTTTGCAACATGTTCTGCCTTTCAGTGACATCAAGAACTAATTAGTGCTTGTGAGAAATGAAATGCACTCATTCTGCAATTCATTCCTCTCTTCTGTCCCACCTCTCCTGACCAGCCAGTCCCGCACCTGATCAATTTTTAGCCCGGATACCATCACAGCGCTCAGCATTCCGCACCCCGACGCTCAGACCTTCCTTTCGAATCCTCACGCCTCCAACATTCAGAAAACATTGTCCTAACATTCTCTCAGCTGCCGGGACGAGCAAGCCCCCACGTGCCCAGAGCTTGCCTCGAACCCAGTTTAAGCTTGCCCCACCCTCAGCCGGCCCACAGCTGTTAGTGTGTTTTGCTTTCTACTCTCATGGCAACCCGAGCACCGCTGCCTTGCCCTGAGGGATGCTCGGTCAAGAGAGAAGATACCCTGAATGGGGGATTGCTTGCAGCTTACTCATCTTCTTTCTGGCTGGGGAAATTCCTTAGGCATCCTGTGCTAATGGCCTGGCACAGACTTAAATCTCATTCCTTTATATACCTGGACTGAAATAGGCATAGACTGGAGAGGGATGGGGTCTTGGGAGATACTGTGTTCCTGGAAGCTAAAGTCCTCTGGTCAGGAAGAGTTCAGAGACACCTTTCTTCAGAGTCAAGATGTTAGGCGCCTATATCCTGGTCCATTTCCAACTAAATACGGCTTTCTGCCCCCTGATTTTCCCCAGAACAAGGAATCCCGCTTCCCTTTCTGGCCTAAACAGTTGTGCAGTGCAGTGGTGCCCCCAGCCATGCATGTTATTCATGGTACATACTCCCTGTCAAGGGTACCAACTCATCAGTGTTGGCCACTCCCAACAGCAGTGGTAAGGAGGAGCAAGTTTTGCCTTGTGCCCCCTTCATCATGACAGAGGGGAGCAACACTGCAACCCCCATGCATCAGGTTGCAGTGCCACTCACTCAGTTTTGGCCCTACCACCAGTTGTCACGATAGTGGGACAGCAGGGCCAAATGTGGGTGGGCGGTGTGGTGAACAATGCTGCTCCTCCTTGCTGCTGCTGTGGGGCTGGTTCCTGCACTAGGGCTTTCCCCGGGCCAGCCTAACCTTGCCCTGCTGACAGCAGCTTGTGACGGAGCGGTTCTCGCGGGACCCAACTGAGAGTGCCAAATCAGGACCAATTGCTTAAACAGGGCAGTCACAGCCCTAGGCTGGGGTTTTTCCACCTCTAAGGCAAACCAAACCAGCCAGACAAAAAGGACTTTGGTCTCACCCCACTGGCTAACCACAAGTCACACAAGCAATTTCCTTAGACACTCCAGTCTCCCAGTATCACCACCAGTGCACTCGTCCTGGGGATAAATGGTTATGAAAACCAACACCCCAATAAAAGAAAAAGGTTCTCTCAATCCCAAAGGACCAAGCCCCAGACCCAGGTCAATATACACATCAGATCTTACCCACAAATCACGCTGTTGCCAATCCTTTAGAATCTAAAATCTAAAGGTTTATTTACAAAGGGAAAAAGGTAGAGAAGAGAGGTAGAATTGGTTAAATGGCATCAATTACATACAGTAATGGCAAAGTTCTTAGTTCAGGCTTGCAGCAGTGATGGAGTAAACTGCAGGTTCAGTTTAAGTCTCTGGAATGCATCCCCCGCTGGGATGGGTCCTCAGTCCCTGGTGTAGAGCTTCAGTTTGTAGCAAAATTCCTCCAGAGGTCAAAAGCAGGATTGAAGACAAGATGGAGATGAGGCATTAGCCTTATATAGACTTTTCCAGGTGTAAGAATCCCTTTGTCTTCACAGCAAAATGGAGCCTGGAGTCACATGGGCCAGTCCCTGCATACTTTGCTGAGTCACAAGGCGTGTCTGCCTTCTCTCCATGGGTCAATTGTGTAGCCGATGGCCCTTAATGGGCCATCAAGCCAGCTATGCAGGGCTGACATCAGCTTGTCTGGGACACTTCCCAGAGGCAGAGCATAATACAAAATATAGACATTACAGAGCCAATACTTATAACTTCAACTACAAAATGATACACAGACATACAGACAGCATAATCATAACCAGCAACCCAGAACCTGGTCTTAGACACCTTATATGACCCCCTTTACTTAGGATTTGGTGCCACCACAGGACCTTGGTTGCAACCCATGTTCTATATGGTTCCCATTTATATCAATAACGTCACACAGCTCCTATCCCTGTTGTTGTGCCCGGGCTGCAGGACTCACTCAGCAACAGCCTGAAGACCTGCTGCAAGTATGGGGAGCTGCAGTGAATGTCCGCACTGGAAAGGCTGCTGGGAGAGGTGCAGTGGACAGTACCATGTGAAAAATTTCTGGGGTGCTTTGTTGTTCTGCGCTGTTAACCAATAGCTCTGTTTCCACACAAAAGTGTGCTACAATTCAGTGGTGAGTGATATGTTCCCATATATCCTTGACATGCCACATCCCTCTTGCAGATCTATTTATCGACCCAGGTTTTTATACGGTTGCCCATTAGCATGACATCTGAGCAGCTGAGTGTACAGTGCCTCTGTGTTTGGAATGTCTTGGAAATACGCAAAGGCTGGATCTATGCATCACTCAGATGTTTCTTCATAAAGAAGAGGGAAACTCTCTAGCTGGCAGCCGGTATCAAGCGGAGTGCCCCAGGGATTGGTCCTGGGGCCGGTTTTGTTCAACATCTTCATTAATGATCAGGATGATGGGAGGGGTTGCACCCTCAGCAAGTTTGCAGATGATACTGAGCTGGGGGGAGAAACAGATACACTGGAGGGTAGGGATAGGGTCCAGAGTGACCTAGACAAATTGGAGGATTGGGCCAAAAGAACTCTGATGAGGTTCAACAAGGACAAGTGCAGAGTCCTGCACTTAGGATGGAAAAATCCCATGCACCGCTACAGGCTAAGCGGCAGCTCTGCAGAAAAGGACCTGGGGATTACAGTGGACAAGAAGCTGGATATGAGTCAACAGTGTGCCCTTGCTGCCATAGAAGGCCAAAGGCATATTGAGTTGTATTAGTAAGAGCACTGCCAGCAGATTGAGGGAAGTGATTATTCCCCTCTATTCGGCACTGGTGAGGCCACACCTGGAGTATTGCATCTAGTTTTGGGCCTCCCACTACAGAAGGGTGTGGACAAATTGGAGAGAGTCCAGTGAAGGGCAACAAAATGATTAGGGGTCTGGGACACATGACTTATGAGGAGAGGCTGAGGGAACTGGGCTTATTTAGTCTGCAGAAGAGACGAGTCAGGGGGGATTTGATAGCAGCCTTCAACTACCTGAAGAGGAGTTCCCAAGAGAATGGAGCTAGGCTGTTTGGAGTGGTGGCAGATAGAACAAGGAGCAATGGTCTCAAGTTGCAGTGGGGGATGTTTAGGTTGGATATCAGGAAACACTATTTCACTAGGAGGGTGGTGAAGCACTGGAATGGGATATCTAGGGAGGTGGTGGAATCTCCATCTATGACATTATTGATATAAATTGGGACCATATAGAACATGGGTTGCAACCAAGGTCCTGTAGTGGCACCAAATCTTAGGTAAAGGGGGTCATATAAGGTGTCTAAGACCAGGTTATGGGTTGCTGGTTATGATTATGCTGTCGGTGTGCATGTATCATTTTTAGTTGAAGTTATGTATATTGGCTCTATACTGTCTGTATTTCAAGTTGGTGATGTGCTTCTGGGTGATATCCCAGACAAGTTGGTGTTAGCTCTGCTTAGCCTGCTTGATGGCCCATTAAGGACCATCAGCTACACAATTGACCCATGGAGAGAAGGCAAACACGCCTTATGACTCAGCAAAGTATGCAGGGACTGGCCCATGTGACTCCAGACTCCATTTTGCTGTAATTTTCCACAGTAAGGACAAAGAGGTTCTTACACCTGAAAAAGCCTATATAAGGCTGATGCATCATCTCCATCTTGTCTTCAGTCCTGCTTCTTACCTCTGGAGGGACTTTGCTACAACCTGAAGCTCTGCACAAAGGACTGAATGACCCATCCCAGCGGGGGATGTTCCAGAGACTTGATTTGAACCTGCAGTTTATGCTGCAAGCCTGAACTAAGAACTTTGCCATTACTGTATGTAATTGATTCCATTTAACCAATTCTAGCTCTCATCTCTACCTTTTTCCCTTTGTAAATAAACCTTTAGATTTTAGATTCTAAAGGATTGGCAACAGCGTGATTTGTGGGTAAGATCTGATGTGTATATTGACCTGGATCTGGGGCTTGATTCTTTGGGATTGAGAGAACCTTTTACTTTTATTGGGGTGTTGGTTTTCATAACCATTCCTCCCCAGGACGAGTGCACCGGTGGTGATACTGGGAGACTGGAGTGTCTAAGGAAATTGCTTGTGTGACTTGTGGTTAGCCAGTGGGGTGAAACCAAAGTCCTTTTTGTCTGGCTGGTTTGGTTTGCCTTAGAGGTGGAAAAACCCCAGCCTTGGGCTGTGACTGCCCTGTTTGAGCGATTTGTCCTGATTTGGCACTCTCAATTGGGTCCCGCCAGAACCACCTTGTCACACCATCCTTAGAGGTTTTTAAGGTCAGGCTTGACAAAGCCCTGGCTGGGATGATTTAGTTGGGGTTGATCCTGCTTTGAGCAGGGGGTTGGACTAGATGAGCTCCTGAGGTCCCTTCCAACCCTGATATTCTATGATTCTATAAACCACATTTAAAGAGACAGCTATTTTAGAGTCTAGTGCTGATGCGGGCAGGTGTGACTAAGAACTCTTTTGCACTTTCTTGGAGTCTTTTGCTTCATCGATCTCACTGGCAGCTCTGGCTTTGTCTTTTATAGACCATTTCATTGGTCCTGAGCCCTATATGTTACTTAGAAGGGTATTTTTCATCTTTGCTATTATTCTTATGGGGTGGCCCAATAGGGTGACCTTAAGTAATTCACGAGGAAGAATTTCTCTTATGTTCTGTTATTCAGGGTGTTGAAATGAGAAAAATGACAATAACTAAATGTGATAAGGTCAATGGCCATAATGCCATGTTGGCAGCAAAGCCCCGTGCTCTACGTGCCCTTCGGCTTGCCAGCACATCCTTGCTTTTCTCTTTGTGAAATGGCAATAGAAATTGAACAAAATGTCAGTGGATTTGACCTTTGCAAGTCTGAAGGAGTTAAAATTGATAAGAGGACAGTTGGATACAGTGTAGTGCTGGAATAGCTTGCATCCCTTTACCTACTCCAGCAACCAGGACTTCTTCCCCCATGCCAATTGAAGATTTTAATCTGACATCCTGGAGGACTTGTTAAAGTCAAACTCCTAGACCATCAAGTTATGTATAGCAAAATTGTTAGAAAAGATGATGATGTACTTTTAACAAGGTTGAGAGGGCTTGGAATTTCAGTTCAAGATGTGGTTTTGGGGAGAGAAGAGTTTAGGGCTCCCTGATATAGTTTTTTTTAATATGTATAATTGACTTCAATTTCCCTTTAGAAAAAGGTCAGTTCTTATCTTCCATTGATAACTGAGAGGAGGAAACCTTAAGACTATTCAGTAAGCAGGCAAAGAGATCAGAGAGATCTCAGCTTCTCCTATTTGATCTAAAACAGAGTTTACTGCACCTACACCCTAATCCCCTTTTATATTTAGATAGAGGTCCTGGAGCATGGTAAGGACAGTTTTTGAGATAATGGAGGGAAACCCCTGGAGTCAAAGTCATTATTTTTGCATTAAGTGTTTAATGCTAAACATAAATATTGAGAGAATTGAATTCCCAGGCCCTTGTAGACTTTACACTTACACACCAGATCTTGCTTCACATCCAATTATTAAGAGCACGATCTTAAGTGAATAGAAAACTGATAGGAAAACTTTAAAGCGAAGACAATTAGATGGCATTATTTTACAGTTAAAAGGAAAAAAAGCATTTTTTGATACAAAACAAAGAAAAATGGGGCACATTAACATCTCATCACAGACAGCACACTCCAGTGGGTCTGTAAGAGGGGAAACACAACTAAGGGAAATGACTTTCTGCAGTGATGATCCAAGAGTGGATTGAAGTGTGAGTTCCTGTGGTGCACATTCATCAGTCTCTCTATTGTAATTCTCATGATTTACATCCTCACAGTCATGATTACATGGGGAAAAAATGATCTACAGCCTGGATGACTCCAAAAAGCTACATTCTTTGTCCAAATCCAATCAAGTTCCATGGCGGGCAGGACTTTTGGTTTAGCATTAATTTAATATACGAGGCCCTGAAAATAACCCCCATGGCTTTTGAAACCTCAGAGGTGAAAATAATGTTGCTTAAGTACTGAACAGCAGATTACCTCTGAAATCTTATCATTGCTCTTTCACGAGGGAGTTTAGCTTGAGTGAAGAATTGGACTCTGTATCAGGATGGAATTTATTGCAAAATGTAGTCAAATATAATTTCTTGGGCAAAATTTGGTTCTCATGAACACCAGGGTGAGTCTAGAGTAACTGCACTGGAGCTGTTTATGGATTTACTCAAGATTTACACTGCTGCATAATGGACAGCAGAATTTTGCCTCTCATCATTAGACTGCACACAAGTGAAATCCTCTTTGCATTTCTTTGAATGCATAGTAACAAGTATAGTAGAGGTTGCCAAAATGTTTCCACTCTGTGTGTGAAATCCTGGCTCCATTGAAGTCAATAGGAGTTTTGTCATTGACTGCAATGGGGCCAGGATTTTACCCTAACACCTGATCTCCAGTTGCTCATAACTTTCTGAAACTTTGAGCTACCGAGCTGTATTATTTGCTGGTAACAAGAGTATTCAAATTGCAAATCAAACAAAGGAAAACTGCAAATTGTGTACACATTTAACTAGTTTGCATTCACATATGTGTGGGTACAACTGGTTGCAAAAAGGTTAAAACAAAAAAATCCTAGAAAAAAATTTCTTTCTATATTTCACTGAAATGTCAAACCCTTAAAAAAAAATCTGGCCATCTCTAATGAATAGTAACAATTTGTGACTCAACCATTCAGAAGAACCAAACAGCTCATGGATATGTGGAAGGAAGAAATCAGGGGTCGCATATTATTAGCTACCACAGATTCAGAACATGAATTTGAATCAAAAACTTAAGCTGGATTCATTCAAAGAGACAAATGAACTAGAGTATTTTTATTAGCACACTACATATACAGATTAAAGAACAGGAGTACTTGTGGCACCATAGAGACTAACAAATTTATTTGAGCATAAGCTTTCATGGGCTACAGCCCACTTCATCGGATGCATAGACTGGAACATACAGCAAGAAGATATTTATACATACAGAAGACATGAAAAGGTGGAAGTAGCCATACCAACTGTAAGAAGCCAATCAATTGAGATGAGCTATCATCAGCAGGAGAAAAAAAACTTTTGAAGTGATAATCAAGATGACCCATAGAAGGTGTGAGGATACTTAACACGGGGAAATAGATTCAATTAGTGTAATGGCCCAACCATTCCCAGTCTCTGTTCAAACCTAAGCTAATTGTGTCTAATTTGCATATTAATTAAAGTTCAGCAGTCTTTCTTTGGAGTCTGTTTTTGAAGTTTTTTTGTTGTAAAATTGCCACCTTCAAATCTGTCACTGAGTGGTTAGAGAGGTTGAAGTGTTCTTCCGCTGGCTTTTGAATGTGATGATTCCTGATGTCAGATTTGTGTCCATTTATTATTTTGCAGAGAGTCTATCCGGTTTGGCCAATGTATATGGCAGAGGGGCGTTGCTGGCACATGATGACATATCACATTGGTAGATGTGCAGGTGAACAAGCCCCTGATGGTGTGACTGATGTGATTAGGTCCTATGATGGTGTCATTTGAATAGATATGTGGACAGACTTGGCATCGGGCTTTGTTGCAAGGATAGGTTCCTAGGTTAGTGGTTATGTTGTATAGTGTGTGGTTGCTGGTGAGTATTTGCTTCAGGTTGTGGGGCTGTCTGTAAGTGAGGACTGGTCTGTCTCCCAAGATCTGTGAGAATGAGGGATCATCTTTCAGGATAGGTTGTAGATCTTTGATGATGCACTGGAGAGGTTTTAGTTGAGGGCTGAAGGTGATGGCTAGTGGTGTTCTGTTATTTTCTTTGTTAGGCCTGTCCTGACTTCTGGGTACTCTTCTGGCTCTGTCAATCTGTTTTTTCACCTCAGCAGGTGGGTATTATAGTTTTAAGAATGCTTGACAGAGATCTTGTAGGTGTTTGTCTCTGTCTGAGGGATTGGAGCAAATGCGATTGTATCTTAGAGCTTGGCTGTAGACAATGGATCGTGTGGTGTGTCCTGGATGGAAGCTGGAGGCATGTAGGTAAGTATAGCAGTCAGTAGGTTTCCGATATAGGGTGGTGTTTATGTGACCATCGCTTATTAGCGCAATAGTATCTAGGAAATGGACCGCTTGTATGGATTGGTCTAGGCTGAGGTTGATGGGGGGATGGAAATTGTTAAAATCATGGTGGAATTCTTCGAGGGCTTCTTTTCCATGGGTCCAGATGATGAAGATGTCATCAATGTAGTGCAAGTAGAGTAGGGGCATTAGAGAGCTAAGGAAGTGTTGTTCTAAGTCAGCCATAAAAATGTTGGCATACTGTGGGACCATGCGCATACCCATAGCAGTGCCCCTGACTTTGTCCTCACCCACAACTATTTCACATTTGGGGACAATATATACCTTCAAGTCAGCTGTATGTTCCAGTCTATGCATCCAATGAAGTGGGCTGTAGCCCACGAAAACTTATGCTCAAATAAATTTGTTAGTCTCTAGGGTGCCACAAGTACGCCTGTTCTTTTTGCGGATACAGACTAACACAGCTGCTACTCTGAAACCTGTCATTATAGAGATTAAAGCACTGTTCTTTTCTGTTAATTATGTAACAACTAACCAATCATATTAAACAGCTGACAGTTCCTTCCTATATTCTTGGGTGGTTTTCCTTTTAATCTTTCTAGTTATGAACAGAAAACTCTAGTGATGATTGTGAAGGACAGATATAGAATTACTGGGCTTGTATTAGTGAAGAGTGTGAGAACTGACAGGCCTGCAGTTTGCATAGGGGAAAAAAATGATGAGGCATTTCAAAAATTCACTACATTGACTAAACAAATAGAATCTGTTGGAATTCATGTAATTTTTGTCCCATTACAACCACTCTGGGAGCCTGTTTGCAGTGAGATTCAGAAGACATTGGAATCTCTTTTTGTAGCTTTTGCTGAAACTAAACTTAGAGTGGGTTATGGACATCTTTATACAATATCTGTTGTGTACATAATGTTCTTCATACAAACACCATGGGTATTTTATAATTCAAAGTTCTACAAAATTCTTACAAGAACATTCCACAACATGTCTCAGCCTGAGATCTCACTTTATGTCAGTACAGACAGCACTCCATCATCTAAAGCATTGTCTAGACGGATGAGATTTTTAGGGACATCTCCCACCATTGCAGTAGTAGGGGCACTGCTTAAACTGACTGCTAATTTTTTAGTCCTCGGGTCATGTAATCCTGCTCAAAGAAATGGTTGGAGGTTTCTTTACAAATTTCAGTGCAGGCAAGGCCATCACATCTCTTTCAAATGAATCTGTAGAACTCACATCATGGATAATGACCTTTTGAGGGGGCAGTAGACTCCACCAGTCTCTCTCAGTCAGCTTCTGTCCTTATTCAATCCAATCCAAATTACAGTTGCATTTAAAAATTGTGTTGCCAGTTTAGCTATTAGATTTGGCAACTTTTTGGTTTCCCTAGTGAGAAAATAAGTGTCAAAGTGACCAGTGACAAATCTAGCAACTTTCACTGCCAATTACAGTGACATTCAGAGAAAGAAGTCACCAATATGTGTAGTCACAAAGTCATACGTGTGCAGCTCGATAGTGTTAAAAAAATCCATTCCATGCTCTTCTTACTACTTTCTTTTGCACGCCAAGTCAATGTCATTACGTCTCAACTGAGCACATCTTGGAAAGGAATTACATTCCAGGGCTTCTTAGGCTGAGATCACTATAATCTGCAGGTGAGAAAAAGAAGTTAGTTGAGTCTAATTAAATACTTTGCTAAAGCCATGAACACTTTGGGCTTCCTCCCTGGAGGCACAGTGCCACTTCCCCATGGAGGCACAGTGCCCCTGCCCCATGGAGGCACATGGCCCTGTCTCATCCCACCCCACCTTCCATCCGTGCAGCTCTCCTCTCTGGCTAACCTGCCTCCCTGGCCTTGCCCGCTTCATTAGCCATCTTTCCCTGCATCATAGGGTGTGCTAACTACTACAGACTAGCGAGAAAGAACACATTTGGCTAAAAACAAGCCCTGGCTAAATTGCTGCTCTCTCCAAAGTGCGCCTGGCTTTATAAAGGTATTTAATTAGCCTCCACAAACTTCTTTTCCTCTCCTAAGCACGATACCCAGATGTACAGACACTCTTTTCCCAACCTACATATTATATACTTTTTTTAACATTATAAAATTTTTTATATCCGTTCTTATAAAAAAAGAAGAGCAGGGAAAATATTTTATTAACACTATTGAGCTGCTTGTGAATGATTTTGTGCACGCGCAAACATATGTATATATAATTCTCTGTTGAATTCTCTGGAAATTTTGTTTAGTGACATTTTTTACTCCTTTTGAGTGCTTAAATAGTTACATGTAGTGACTTTTCAAGGTTGGTCTGGTGACTTTCTGCCATATGGAGTTAGCCAGGGGCGGCTCTAGGCATTTAGCCGCCCCAAGCACGGTAGGCAGGCTGCCTTCGGCGGTATGCCTGCGGAGGGTCCTCTGGTCCTGTGGCTTCAGCGGACCTCCTGCAGGCATGCCGCCGAAGGCAGCCTGCCTGCTGCCCTCACGGCGAACGGCAGAGCGCCCCCCCGTGGCTTGCCGCCCCAGGCACGCTCTCAGCATGCTGGGGCCTGGAGCTGCCCCTGGAATTGTCAATATAGTGTTAACCTTAAACTCCAGCCATTGTCTATTGTCACAACAATAAAACTAAAAATCCTTGTAATATGGCAGCCCTTGCCTCTCTCCTCCCCCCAGAAATAATTAATAAATGTTAGGCTTGTTGCCAGAGACTCAGAAGAGACAATGAACATAAATAGCAAAAGAGGGCTCCTCAAACATTCAAGTGTTAAATGCAAAGATCAGACCAGTATGTTCTCTGAATGAGACAAAAATGTATGGAGCTTGATGTAGGATATACAAAGATACTGGAGTCGCCTAACTAAAAGGAAACTTGTAGGTGAAACACCTTAAAGATTTTAAAGATCATTTGGAAACCAGTGGAAGTCTCTCAGAAGAGGTATAATATAATCTTGACACCTCTAATGAGTAGCCCTGCTGTGGGATTCTGAAGCAGCTGAAAATGATATAGTTAGCGGGAAGATCAAAGACAAGAAAAGAGCAGTAGTTGAGAAAGAGAGTGACAAAATTACGGATCAAGGATTCTGTTTCTCCTTGAGGTAACAGAGGTCTCAAGTTCGAAATATCCCTGAAAAGGCAATAAAAGGCTTTGACAACCTGATTGATGGGGGCATTACCACAAGTTCTGACATAAAATATGAGATGTTGCAGGTGCTTCATTTCTTCCCGGTGAAAACGATTAGCACAATGTAGTTTGCGCAGATATACTTGTGCAATGTTGTATTTATGTTTTCCATAAAATCATATGAATAGAGGCCTTTATAGTGAAATATAACTATCTGTACCAGTTATTTTATATATGTATGCTACTATGGGCATTTACATCAAAGCACTTTTTAAACAAACCTTATGGCTAGGCAGGGTTTCAGTTCAGCCACAGGTGGCACATTTGCCTTTAATATCTGGAAAGTTCCTTAGTGTTACTATTGTTTTTAAGAAAAAGTTGTGTCCCTTGCTATTTACTGATATTATATATGTTGAATATGAACCAAGCTTTGGTTTAGATTACTGTAAGTGGCCTTAGCTACAGTATTATGTATTTTCCTTTAAACAGACTGGATTCAAGTTTGGAGTTGAAAGGGCACAATTTTGCTCGCCATTAATGTTTACTTGTATTTTCCAGTTGGAAGCAGTTTCCTTTTCAATCACGGTACCTACCAAGAGATCTGCATCATGGCCTTGGTGATCAACGAGTACACGAACTCTCTTGGCTTCAACTGTGCATCGTAAATGGCACATCTGGCCAAATGCTGAGCAATTTCATAATATTGCAGCAGATCACAGGCCCTTGTGAGAAAGGCATGATTTTTAATATTTGTTGTAGACCGACTTCCTAAGCAGAGCTGAAGCAGAAAATGTTGCTGTTTTTAAATGGGAATATAAAATCTAATATATGGAAGTATACCTATCTCACAGAGCTGGAAGGGACTCTGAAGGGTCATCAAGTCCAGGTCCCTGCCTTCACAAGCAGGACCAAGTACTGATTTTGCCCCAGATGACCCCCTAAGAGATTGAGCTCACAAGCCTGGGTTTAGCAAGCCTATGCTCAAACCACTGAGCTGTCCCTCCCCGCTTTGTAAGGGAGCCGTTTAGGAGTTTTAGCAAGGAAATTTTCTCAACGTCATTGATGGTGAACGAGGAGTTCGGAAGCTGTGCTGTTAAACCTGCTATCTGGGAATTATGTATACTGTTAGCAATATATTTTTTATATATATATTTGAAAATAAAGCAACAAGCATTATATATCTATCTATCTATCTATATATATATATATAAATAAATGCTTGTTGCTTTATTTTCAAATATATATGAAAGAGTCAACAAAAGGAAATATTACTGTGAGTGTGTGTGTGTGTGTGTGTGTGTGAAAGTGTGTGTGTGAGAGAGAGAGCGCGAGCGAGCGCGTGCTCTGGGAGGCGAGACAGACAAAAATCTTTCTTGGGGAAGAGAGAAAGTGAGCGACGTTTGAGAGCTGAAAGGTGTAGTGGTGGGATTTGGGGGGAAGGGGAATGAAAGACTGAAGTTTTTGTGAGGAGGGGAAGGTGGACTTTTGGGAGGATGATGAATGATATGGAATTTTTGTGGTGAGAGTTTTCAAGGCAGGAAGAGAAGGAGGAAGAGAATCTACCTTAAAGATACTTGTGAAGCATTTTCTTTTGTGCAGTTTGTTTGTTTTGGAATGTGCCAGATTTCACCAATTAATTTCCTCTTGGAAAATGTCCTCCAGGCCTCACTACAAGGGCCTGATCCTTTTCCTTGATGAATGCCCCTGAACATCAGCTTGAGTTGCTTTCCTTCGTGTCTGCAAATTACTCAGGGGGGCTGATCCTTTGAAGTGCAGAACACCTTCAACTTCTGTTCACTTTAATGAGAGGTGAAGGGGCTCAGCACGTTGCCGAATAGACTCTAATTTGGGGGCTAGTCAAAAGACACTGTGAACCACTTTGTATCTGCCAATTAGGCCTTGCCGTGATAGGTCTCCCCAGCCACTCTTTACCACTGTTCCAGAACGTGTCTGCACCCGTCTCCCATACACAGAGCTGGCATACAGACAGCTGTCAGTCCCTTTTCCTGAGAGTGTGGCGTTTGGAAGAGTGAGTTGGATTCCATTCTGCGTCATCAACAGAACTGTTAACAAATTCCAATTGCTCACCAATTTCTCTCCTCTGTTACAACTCTCCCCAAATGCTTGTTTGTATTCCCTGAAGCTTGTCATTTAACCAGTCATATTTTTATTCCTGATGAAATAGAGAAAATAAAAATAAATGTTTTTCAAAAGAAAAAAATTGCAATTTTTTTTCTCTTTTACTTGCAAATGGAGCAAATTTAATACATGACCCATTGAGACACAGGGAATGTGGAAGTCCATGGTGACACTTTTACAGAGTCCTTTTCAAAACAGGACAACACTTTGCTTTCTTGCTGGAAGGAATTTTCCATTAATATATCAATGGCTTTTAGCTCCCTTATAAAGTAAAGTACCATTTTAGAAGGAAAGTTACAAAAAACAGGCTCATCAATTCATACCAAAATTATAAATCTGACATGCAAGACAGAGACAATCATTTTCTACATCTTCACATACCTTCCAGTACAACTTTCAGTACTGTCAACTCTTCTGACTTTATCTCTCGACAACTCTCATGGTGATTTATTTGAAGCCCCAGATCCTGGAATCATGTGGTTGTAAGAAAATCATAAAAAAATGTAAGTTTCTACCCTTCATAGTTGTGAAGAAAAGCTTGAAAATATGACTCAGAAACCAGAAGACAAATAAAAAGAATCAATGTTTTCTTTATTTATCACAATTTCATGATTTTGGGGCAGGCTGACTCATGATTGTGCTTGGGGTCAGCAATACTGAACTCTGACAATGAGACTGTACAGTACAGATGATAATGATATTTTTGATCTATCAGGCATGGCAACAAAGATGAAGGTGCCCTGCCAAAACTGCTGAAGTTTTGGCAACCACTATTTGCGAATCAGTTTAGCCATGTCTATAAATAGGAAAGCAACGCACACATGTAAGTAGTTGTACATCCTTTCAGAAGAAAAATGTTGGTAACAATGCATTCTGTGTGACTTTGGATGCTAACTTATTATTCTGTGTAAGCTCTCTGGGACAGGGACTGTCTTTTTTCTCTGTGTTATCCACCATCTAGCACAATAGGGTCCTGGTCCATGCAGAGGCTCCCAGGAACTACTGCAATAAAAATAGTCCATCAATAATAAACTGTTCATACAAAAATCCATGTTTGTGCAGACATAATTTTCCACTTAGAAGATAGGAAATGGCAAGGTTCCACATGGATCATGAAAAACTATCATTTACTAGATGTTTATACAACGTCTACCACAGTGGGTCCCTGACCTGGCTGGCCTCTAGGCACTATCACAATATCAATGTTCAATAGTAATAAGAATGATCATTTACATTATTTTCATGACCACTGTGACCCAATATATTCCTATTGCTTTGCTTCTTCCTACAAAACTGTATGAGATAAAGTAGCATTGTTTTCAGGTGAAAGGTGATTAGATCTATTTCTGTCACAGCCTGTTCTGATTGGTACAGGTTACTAATTTTGTTGATAAGTAATGTCTGATGGTTTCTAATGTGGACAATCTGCTAGTGTCTGTGTTGAGGCTACAAACACACTTTGCTTTGATATTCCGGACATTTAAGGCCCACTTTTTTAATCCATGTAGCACTAATCCACATAGCACTGTCTCTTTCCATTGCATACTAAAGTCCAAATCCTGAGGACACTTCTGTGGCTAAAAGCAGCTTCAGAGTTCTGGTAGGGGGCCAAAGCAATGGAGGCCCCTGCACAGAGGGACTTGGCAGAGCTTCCGGATTGCACCCCGGACCAGTGAGGGGCTGTGTCACTCTTGCCCTGCAACCTGGAGTGCCTCACAATGTTTTGCTAAGATGCAGATCTGTTCCTGCTCCCCTTCTTTGTCAAAAAGAATGGCCATTTGAAAGGTGATTGCCCATCAGCTTTGATGACACCTGCTAGAGGCATCAAATTGTCCTTTGTCTTTGAAAAACTAGTTTACCCAGACTTGTCTGGTTAGCCCATTTCAGACCTAATTTTCGCTTACATTTATAACTTTACATATAATGTCACTACACACATTTCATCATGCTATTATTGACAAGTAAGATATTAGTTTTCAAATGATACCTCACAAGGCATATTTTGTACAAAGATTATTACAATAGTGTGTAGGGTGTGAATACAGGGTGCATTCAATCACAGCACTGTCTCTTTCCATTGCACACTAAAGCTAAAGTCCAAATCCTGAGCACACTTCCATGGCTAAAAGGAGCTTCACAGTTATGGGTCTGCTGCACTAGGGGGCCAAATAGGGTGACCAGACAGAACATGTGAAAAATCAGGACGGGGGTAGGGGGTAATAGGAGCCTATATAAGAAAAAGACCCAAAAATCGGGACTGTCCCTGTAAAAGCGGGACATCTGGTCAGCCTAGGGCCAAAGCAACAGAAATCCCTGCACAGGGTCTCTTGGCATAGCTTGCATGCCGTGGAGAAGATCACCATGATGGGACTCCATAGTTTGTGCAGAGGAAACAATGTGGGAATGTCAAGGGTGGCCAGTGGGTCCTGCACAGCATGAATCCATTTGGCCACAGAGCTTAGGAGCTACAGCAGGTCAGCTCTATTACTCACTCCATATACTCTAGTAGCGGTCACGTCCCAGCTTCATTACTGGACAAGTGAAAGAGAAGTTACAGTGCTAGCTGAGGGGAGGGTAACTAGATATCCTGATTTTATAGGGACACTCCCGATATTTAGGGTTTTATGTTATATAGATGCCTATTAGCCCCCACCCCCTGTCCTGATTTTTCACACTTGCTGGCTGGTCACACTGGCTGGGGAAGTGAGGATTCTCTCTTCCAACCCCTCACATAGTTTCCTCATGCAAACTTTTCCTTAACCTTTGCTTGCCTGGTCAGGAATTGGGCCTGAGTCATCAAAGGAAAAAATAATGAAACTTCTTCAGTGAATTGTTTTTATTTATCACAATGAGATTTTGGTTTTGTAGATGTTGTATGTGCAGTTTCTCTATTGGAGGGGTAAGAAACAACAAGGACAGTAGATTATAGGGGTCACTTCTTCCACCTTTACTCATGTTGAGATATATCTGACTGCAAAAAGTCCCACTGATGAGGCTGCTCATGGAGTAAGGTGAGAAAGGGTAGCAGAATCAGGCCCATTATAATTAATAATGCTTAGCAGAAAACTTGTTATTGCTTGTGGGGAGGGAAGTGGGAAATTTTTTATTATTTGAGTGTTAATTGGCAGTAAGTGAAGGTTTGCTAGATTATGCCAGCAGATGTTGCTTTATGACTATATTAATGTTAATGATTTCCTCCTGCTGCATGTGAAAACTATTTAACCTATTTCTAGATCATTGTATAGTTTGCCTCCTGTTATTCAAGCTCCAGTTGTTTTTCTGAGTGTCACCCAAGTGGGATGGGTATTTTGTATAGATGTTCTATAGGTAGTTTAGTAGGAGTTGCAATTACTACATTCCATTTATAAAATATTCCTTTTGCAACCTCTAGTTACATAGGCCAAGATCCTCAAAGGTAAATGAAAGATAAAATCAATGGAAGTTAGGAGCATATATACTTTTGGGGATCTGGGCCATAGGCATCAATGGTTAAATGTAATAAATTAAAGATCGAAGGAAATGACTAAGAACAGCAGCTTTTCTGGCTGCAAAGCCTTCTTCAGGATTAGATAATATGTCCAAAATTGCTTGTGTGACTGCTGACAATGGTAACGGGGGACCAAATGTTTATTCTCATATTGTTGAAATCTCTCTATTTTTCCTGCATGCCATTAAAAAAGCACCACCATGGGATTTAAGAAAGAATTTTCAAGCAGTTTGAAGCATGGGCTGAACAGGTGTTAGAACTGCATTCATTGGAGCAAGGTATACTTTGGCCTCATGAAACCAATGCAAGTATTAAAAAGGCAATCAAGGGGTAAACTGATGACAGCTGAAGAGTTTGGAATCATCTCACATTAGCTCCACCCCATAATTTGATTTTTGTTGTGATTCTATATTCATTTTTACTGTGTTATTATTCATGTATCTGGCACTGCAAACATACATGATACCATCTAGCAGTAGGCAATTGTTATCTGCCCCAAAGGACCTATACTCTTATTATTAATGATTAATTTATATTGTACTAGCACCTAGCAGCCTCAGTTAAGGATCAGGGCCAACTGTACACATGTTGCATTGCTGAATCACCTGCACCGTGATTGGATTAGCAGGAAAGATGTGTGTGGTTCCAGTCCTATTCTCTCATCCAGGAAAACCATGCGCTACATTCAGTGCAGAAATTGCAATGAGAAGGGCAACAGATGTGGATGGAATGGAATGGTTTCTCTGCCTTTCCAGAGTTACTTCTGTAAGGGGAATTGCCTGCCCTTATAGGTTGTAGTTGGGTACAGGCTTTTTTGATGGAGGCCTACATTTGCCATGTCTTTAGGCAACTGTAGCATTTTATAGAGGCAGCAATGCCACCTGCTGCTCTACTACACACTGTTGGCACTGCCAGGATTGTCTGTGACCACTTATTAGAGATTTCCCTGCTTATATGGCACTTGAGGTCTTCTGAATATCTGACCCACACAGGTATAGTGAAAAACAGATGGGGAAATTCTGGAAGGCTTCAGAGACTATGATAATGATGGTGTTTCAAGAACGTTACAAAACAGAATGGAATATTACAGAATGGGAAGTGCCCATTGCAGCATGAATGCGTCTCAGAATAAGAGGCTGTTCAGTAATTTGTTGAAAGATAAGATAGTAGGCATTTGGCCTGTGCAGTATAAATAAGCTATTCGAGGAGTATGAGACAGAATGGAGAGAAATGTGGAGTCGGGGGAAGGACAAGGTGATAAATGAGGCAACGAGGAATCAGATCCTACATAGGTCAGATCAGGGGCGGCTCTAGACATTTTGCTGCTCCAAGCACGGCAGCATGCTGCGGGGAGTGCTCCATTGGTTGTCGGTCCCACGGCTCTGGTGGGCCTCCTGCAGGCATGCCTGCGGAGGATCCGCTGGTCCCGTGGCTCCACCGAAGCTGCAGGACCAGAGGACCCTCCGCAGGCATGCCACTGAAGGCTGGCTGCCTGCCGCCCTCCCGAGGAGGGGCAGAGCGCCCCCCACGGCTTGCCGCCCCAAGCACACGTGTTGCGTGCTGGGGCCTGGAGCCGCCCCTGGGTCAGATCCTAAGGCAGAGGTTGAAGGAGATGAAAACAGAGAAAGAGGGACCCTCCTCCACATATACCCCCATAATATGGAGTGCCCCAGACAGTGGAAGTGATTATGGCCATGAAATGTACCAGCATCTTGTGAACTATGGAAGAAACACCATGTTTTTCAGTATTGTCACAATACAACAGTGTTTCAAAAGGCACCGGTGAGCATGTATCACTCTCCATACTTTAATAACAATACCTGTAAGAAATTAATATACCTCCATTTTGGCAATTTATTTCAACAAGGAGATGGACACAGAACAAAAACCAAATGAGACTAGGGGGATATGTTCATATTCTCATGTAAGTTAAAGAGAACTGAAATCATGGGCAATTCATTTTAGTGTAGGTGGAGCTGGTAGTGTCATCTATAGATCAGATTGCCTAACAATTTCCATCATAACTCTGTGTTCAATTGCTTAAAACTTTGCCAAAAACTTTAATCATTTGGGCTGAGATTTACCAGGCCTGAAGTCTGCCTCAGGTTGATTTTTTTTTTCCGTATCAACTAAAATAGCTCAGCCACTTCCAAGCATGATGTTAGAGAACAATATGTTGTTTTAACCATGCTAAAAAATTTTCAGCTGTTCCATTGAGATGCTTTAGCATCTCCATATCCTGGAGCAGGGATTTATAATTTGGTGGGGGGTTGCCCTAGTGTCAGAGATGTAATTGTTATTAGGTATGTGAAAATCTGTCCAAGGTATACGCCTTTGAAACTCTTATTTAGCACATGCTCAGTAGAGGTTTATTCGAGTTTGGTCTCTACATTTTTCTGAAGATTCCATCTGTACAGAGGATGCTCCAGCCCCACACAGCTCCTACATACTGACTAGATTTGTCATGTACCATCCCCACAGAGCTTCCAAGCATGCTCCATTCTCAAGCTGTAGGCACTGAGCAGGATTGCCCCTGCCGTTGTCCCTCTAGGAGGCAGAATGCTCAAGCTGTGGTACCAGTCACTGCAACTGAGAGTAGGGAGGCTGTTTCCCTGGTGTTCTAACTGCTCCCTCTGCACAGCAGGTATGCCAGGCACTCCATGTGGCCTGACTCAAATGTAGAGGGGTGAAGAGCAGAGGGGTGAGGTGACAGAACAGGAATAGGGGATGGAAGATGAGTAGATGCATCGAAGGGGACAGAAGCTGGAGGAAGAGAATGAGGATAGGCACTGGGGTGGTGGTGGTGATGAGGGGGACAGGCCATGGGGACAGAGCAGCAGGGTCTATATCTACTGGAGAACACTCCCTTCCAGAACTTGAAATTGAACCCAACTGATTCCTGAGTCTAAACATTCCTCTGCGGTTAGCAAATAGCTGTGAAACCCATTGGTACACTGTTATCGCCTTCCTCTATAATGCTATTTCACATAAAGGACAACAGTCTACTATTGCTACCAGCTACCCTGGTACTGGATGTGGTAGAGGTTTGGCTGTGGTTCTAAAGGGTCTAAACCTATGTGGGTGTCATATGATGGAATATCTGTTTTTTCATTTTGCTTTCCCCCAAATGTAGGAAATTATATTTAAAAAACCAAAACAAACCCTACTTTAAAAGCATGTTAAGGTTGCAAAGTCAAACTCAAAAATCAGGAGATACTAGAATTAAGAGTGCCTGTTCATCTAAATAACAGGAGTCTCTTTGAGAGGTTTCCATCATGTGTTCTCATTTAACTGTGCTAAATCAGTACTTCCATAGGTTTGTAATGTTTCTCTTCATGTTTCTTTGCTTAACAATATTAGAAGTAGCACTGTTTATAGTATGTTGTCTAGTAAATCCTAGTGAGTAAATTTTAAGGCCTCTTTAGCTCAGTCAGCTTTATAGCTTGGATAAAACTAAATTGTTAGATTTTAGTAAACCTGGTCCTTATTATTTCTGGAACTGGTTTGATAATGAATTAAATTAGTACTGTGTGGCCATCACATGTTGTTTGATAAGTGTTCCATTTTAATTAAGAAGTAGCTAATGGATAATTAGAGAGGATTACACACCAAGCTAATTTGATGATTTTAAAATTTAGAATGTAGAGGCTCACATAAATCACTATTAGGGGTTTTTTAACAAGCTGAAACCTCAATTTTCTCAATGTCAATCAAAACTGGAACTGATGACATTCCTCATCAACCCACTGATACCTGTTCCACCAGCCCTGGTTGCTTCTTAGGAAGAATCCCTGTATTCAGAATGTGGGCCAAATTCAGACCTGCTGTAAGTGGGTGTGCTTCAGTGAGGTTCAGGCATATCTCAGTTAGACCTTGTATGTGCATTGCCTGCCTTGATCTCAGAGAATCTCAGCTACTTCCTTCTGATCACAATTTTCACAGTTCTGGCCAGAGGACCTGTCATAAATAAACAGATCAGGGTTAAGGTCTCTTTTACCTGGAAAGGGTTAACAAGCTCAGTAACCTGAGAAAAACCTGACCAGAGGACCAATCAAGGGACAGGATAATTTCAAATCTCTGTGGAGGGAAGCCTTTGTCTGTGTTCTTTGTGTAAGTGTTTGTGCTCTCTTTGGATCTAAGAGAGGCCAGTCATGTCTCCAAGTTCTCCTGGAGTAGTTCCTACTATCCAATAGTGAGTATTAATTAAAAAGGTGGATTAGTCTTATAATTTGATTTCTACATTTGCAATTGTGTGTTTGCTATAGAATTTCTTTACTTCTGTACTGTTATTGCTTTTACTGAGAAAGAAGGGAGGGGGAATTCTCTCCAGAGATGGATAAGTTTAGACCCTGTATTTTTGCATCCTGGTAATACAGAGACAGTTACTTTCTTTTTATTCTTTAATAAATCTTTTCTGTTAAAGGACTTGGTTGATCTTTCCTTGGGTAAATTCTCAGGGAAAGGGGAGGAGGGAAAAGGAAGACATCCCTCTGTAGTTGGATCCCAGTATCTCTCCTAGGAAAAGGGAGGGGGGAGGAAGCAGGGGGAATGGTTTATTTCTCCTAGCTGTAAGAACTCCATGGATTTGGGGCTCTTGGGATCCCCAAGGATTTTGGGGAAGGACTGTGTCCCAATACACATACATTATTGGGTGGTGGCAGCTTTTACCAGATCTAAACTAGGATTTAAGTTTAGAAGGATCCATGCAGGTCCCCATCTTGTGAACCCAACAGCTCCAAGTGGGGGTGAGACCTATGATAGGACCTAATTTAAGTAACAAAGAACAGCATTCAGGTGTCAGGCACCTTGTGCAGCCTCTGTGCAGTCCAGACAGAACTGCAACCCCTACCTCAGGATGTACAGGGGCTGCTCCATCTCTAGTCTCCTGGGGGCACCCAGCCCTCAAAAGGGGCTGTGGTGGAGCAGGCAGGAGGTGAGACAAGTCACCACTCAAGAGGTGCTAAGGGTATTGGACAATATTAAACATAAATCTATTTATCTATTTTCCCCAGTCATGATTAAAATAAAGATCAGTGACTGAAAGAAATATTAACCAAGGCCAACTTGCTAGGTAGTAAAAGTCATTCCCAATTGAAGAGGCAGAAACTCTAAGGAGTTTCATTTTCATGTCTTACTTATATACACATGATAGCACAGCCATGTATTTGTTGCTTTCAGTACAAGATGTGGGATGTAACACAAACACTGAAATTTCTGAAAGATATGTCATGCCATAGTAGACATCACACCTTTTCCTTCAGTTTGCGAACACAGTATATTTCACACCTGAGAGGATAAAAAAAAAAAGCATGTAACACTTATCTATCATAGTGATTAGCATTCCCTAAGCACTTTAAAAATGTGAACTAAATAAGTCACAACGTTTCTGATGAATAAATATTATCATACTGTAGACAGGCCAGACTCACCCCTGCAGTGCCTCCTGCTGGTGACTCTGGGGAATTAGCTCATTCCAGCACTGGAGCACCCTCTGCAGGCCAGTGATCTGCCTGTCCTCTGGCCTGAGTCCCTCGCTAGACCCCAGTGCCCTTTCACATGGGGTGCTGCCCCCTGGCAGTAACCCCTTTCTCTCTGGGTCTCCCCTCCACAGGGAACCCCCACCCTCTATCCCCACCTTGCCTCAGTCTATGGCTACTGCCAGTCATTGTCTAGCCCCATGTCCCGGGGCAGACTGCAGTATCAGCCTACTCATCAGTGGCAAGGAGGGTTTGGACCTGCTGCCTTGGCCTACCCCTGCGCTGCCCTCTGCAACCCCCAGTACCTGTTAGCCCAATGCTAGGCCACAGTCTGGGGCTTTCCAGGCTGGAGCTCCCCAGCCTTTCTCCAGCACTGCTTCACTCAGGTATCTAGTCTCTACCTCCCTGCAAACAAGCCCTTCTCTCTCTGAAGGCAAAGAGAGAAGATCTGTGCTTGTGGCTTCCCTGGCCTTTATAGGGCCAGCTGTGGCCTGATTGGGGTGTGGCCCAGCTGCAGCCACTATCCCAATCAGCCAAGCTTTTAGAGTAGCAGTTCTCAAGCCCTGCCAGGCTGCTTTTCCAAGCCCTCAGGGCTGGAGCAGGATCCACCCTGCTCCAGGGAGCGCTCTGTCTGCTTGGGCTGCCCTGCTGGCTGGAGTGCTCCCCCTTCTCTGGCTGCCTTGCTGGCTGGAGCCCCTTCTCCCTTCCTGGGCTGCTGCTGCTGGCTGGAGGACTCCTTCCTGGACTGCTGCTGCTGCTGAGTGAGTGCGGGGTGGGGGGGGGCCTTGCTGGCCAGCCCCCACTCCCCCACCTCTGGAGGGAGAAGCCAGGACCCCACCACCACCACCACTACAGCTACCACCTGTGGGGGGTCCTTCCTGCCTAGCCACCAGGGCTGCTGGAGAAGGAGGAGCTGCTGCTGCTGCTGGAGCTGTGTTTGTCCCGGGGAGCTGCTGGAGCCTGGAGGAGGACTGGGAAGACCACCGGCTGCTGGGAAGTGCACAGGAATCTGAAGACCACTGTGGAGGGGGCCTTACAAACTGAGTAACTTTATGACTGTGCTCTAGTGGTGGGGGTTTAGACTGTGTTTGTGGGGACGCGGGGGCGTGGCGTGGAGCCTGCCCCCTGGTCCATCTGTGTCCCCCCCCAGCCCCCACCACCACCGCTGCCCCCTCCACCACCCCTGCTGGCCTTTACCATCTGCCTCAGTTCCTGCCTCTGGGACTCAGCTGCTCGCCTGGCCTGCCACGCCCTATTGCCACCGTTTGGGCCTCCAGCGGCAGCCAGCTAGCCATTGACTGTGCGCAAGTGCTTGTGGGTGCACGCACCCCCCCCTTCCCCTGGACTGACCCCTTCCCCTCTGCAACAGGCCCCCTAGCCTTGCCCCTTGTTGCCTGCCCCGTTCGCCCCTTGTGGCCTCCCCTCCCCTGGCCCGCCCAGCTTCAGTTTGTTTGCCTGCCCCGCCCGTTTCCCTTTGCAGCTTTGTTTGTCCTGCCCCGGCCCTGAAGCCAGCCCCTTGGTCCCTCTGCCCCACTCCCAGCCTGGTTGCTCCTCCTCCGCGGCCCCTCGCCTGATTAGCCCCTGCCTCGTGCGCCCATAGTCCCATCAGTGCGCTTGTGCCTCTCCCTGTTTGTTGCCCCTCCTGCACTGCACCCCCATTGCTCTTGTTTCCCCGCCTCCCTTAGTGCAGCTAGAGGAGCCGGATTTTGCTCCTGTGTCGGTACCTGACCCCCCCCCCAAAGTCCTCGATAGTCCCCGTATCTGCCCCCCCCTCTATTGTTGGCACCCTCCTCCCTGCCCACAGCCTAGCAGGGAGGAGTGGGTGACCTGTTCCTCCCACCCGCCCCCTTTCTCCGGTGTTTGCCCTCCCTCCCCATTCAGCATGGCGGGAGGCGCGGCGGGTGGGATTCCCGGGACGACGTCTGTCCCCCCTCCCTCGCCTGCTCCCCCCAAACGCCTCCCGGTCTCAACTTCAACCGCGGCTGCCGGACCACCTGCCACCGCTCCCGCCGAGGCGCCGGCAGCAGCGACCGACGGGGTGCCCTCTGCTGCTGCCACGTCCCTCGCCCCTTCTGCCTCTGGGGGAGCCCCCCCAGCCGGCGGGAAGGGCCAGGGCAAAAAGAAGGGGAAGGGCCCCGCTAGAAAGGCTAAGCCCTCCATGGCGGGGCCTGCCACCGCTGCTGCGGCCCCGCCACCGGCCGCGGCGTCCCTCCCCGCTGTTCCCTCCACCAGCTCTGCGGGTGCCCCTCCCTCGGCCCCCAGAGCGTACGCCCAGGTGGCGGCGGCCCCCCCGCCCGCCGCTACGTCATCTTCCCCAACCGCCGCCTCCGCTACCATCTACAGCGGCCGGGGCCCCTTCCCCACCTTGACCCGGAAGCACGGCATCCGTTGCCTCCTGGTGCCCGCCTCGCCCCACGTGGAGACCTACGTGCGGGCGTTGGCGAGGGTGGTGGGGCCCACGGCCATCGTGGCGGCCTCCAAAATGTACGGCAAGGTGGTCTTCTTCCTTGCCTCGGAGGCCGCCGCCCAGGAGGCGGTGGAGAAGGGCCTGGCGGTGGGGGGCGTGTTCGTCCCCCTGGAGCCGCTGGAGGACCTGGGGGTCCGTGTCGTCCTGACCTCCGTCCCTCCCTTCCTGCCCAATGCCGCCCTGTTACCCGCCCTCTCGACCCTGGGGAAGCCCATTTCCATTGTGAGCCCTCTCCCCTTGGGCTGCAAGGACCCCGCCCTCCGTCACGTCCTCTCGCCCGCCGGCAGGTGCAGCTTCAGCTGCCGCAGCACGTGGCGGAGAGGCGCTGAGGTCCTTCCTGGTCCCCTTTCAGGGGCCCAGTACCGGTGCACTACTCCACGGGAGGCCCGGTGCTACCTCTGCCGGGCGACGGGCACGTCCGAGGACTGCCTTTGGCCCGGCTCGAGGAGCTCGGGACCCCGAGCCCCGGCACAGCACCGGCCCTGTCATCGCCGGGCGCCCTGGCCGCCCGGTACCCAGAGCCGCCTCCTCCTCCTCAGTCCATCACTGCTCCCGCTCGGGCCTCAGGGGGTCGTCCTCCAGGGCGCCCTGATGAGCGGGAGAGCCCCGCCTCCGCTACCTGCACTCTGGCGGGGCCTGTGGAGGAGGGTGCGGCAGGGATACTTCGGGGCATGGGAGAGGGCTCTCCCAGGGGACTCATCCTCCTTCCTGTTGTTCCACCAGTGCCTCTCCCAGCCCCCAAACCGTCTTCCCTGCCCCTGACCCAATCCTGTTGACCAGCCCGCAGGCGATGCCATGGAGGGCTGGACCCGGGTGGAGGGTAAGCGGGGTAAGCGGAAGGCTCGGGCTCAACTCGTGCCTTCTGCCGTGGAAGCCCCCCGTAAGACCAGGAAGGGGGCCGCAGGCACCGAGCCTTCCGCCATGCCCACGGGGATACCCCATCTGCCGATGACGGCTAGGGAAGACGTGGCAGCACCGGAGGGTACCGCCATCCCTCCTCCGCAGTCCCTCGCGGAGGCCCCGATGGAGCCCCTCCTGTTCCCTTGCCTCCTGTGCCCCCGCAATACCCGAGGTGGCGTCGCCTCGGGCGCAAGCGGGGAGGACTCTGGGATGGTGGGTGGTGAGCTCCCCTCCATCTTTGCAGAGATCGAGGCCCTGGGTCTGACCCCGGTCACCCCGGGGGAGGACGACCCTCTGCCGACGGGCCTTGACCTGGCAGACCTCACCCCAGCCCCCCCTTCCCCATGCTCCACCATCCCTCCTGCTACGTCCGCTCCCGCCTCCGCGGGTCCCCTGGACTCCTCGCTACTGGGGGTGTCCCTCGGTGGTGCGGGGCGATCGAGTTCCTTCCCGGGTGGGGGCCCCCCCGAGGGTTCGGCATCTCCCCGCGCCGAGGCTGCTCTACCTGCCGTTGAGCCTGAGCCCGGTGTCACTGGGGACCCCCTCCCTACCCCTCCAACTCCCGTACCTGGCCGCGAGGAGCCACTTACTGATGGTTCAGCTCCTGCGGCCCAGGGTCCCATCTCTGTCCCTCCCCCCACCCCTGCTCCTGACCCCAGCCCTGCCCCCTCCACCTCCTGTAATGTTATTGCCGCCCCTGGGTCTGTCTCCTTCCCTTTCCCGGAGGATGACTCCCAGGGAGCGGCTTTTGAATTTCATAGTCCCGACCCACTCGGGGCTGTACTCTTCCCTCCGCCGCCCCCCACTGAGCCAGGGCCCGCCCCTTGCCTGCCCGTCCCGGTGGGCCACGGGGCTGCACCAGAGGCCCCACCGGTGGACCCCCGGAGGCCAGCGACCCCGCCCCCCGATACGCTGCGAGAGGAGTTGCGGGAGTTCTTGGAGGACGTCCGGGGCTCCCGCAACAAGGTCGTGCTTGCTCTCCAGCGCTGGGGGGACTTCCACCGGATCCTCCTGGCCACGCGGGCCCTCATAGGGGAGGGCAAGGGGACCGGGAAGCAGAATGTCGCGGCTTACCACCGGGCGCGCGGCTTCCGTGACTCCCTGCTCGCCTTCGGGGTGGGCCACGGTTTGCTGCGTGGCCCAACGGGGGCCGTGAGCGCCCCTGCTGCCGTGGATCCCCCCCAGCCCTCCTCATGGCAGTCATCACCTTTGCCACACTAAACGCCCGGAGCTGTAGGGTGGGTTTCCGCAGGAGCCAGGTGCTCTCCTTCCTTCGGGAGGGGGGGTACTCCGTGGTTTTCCTGCAGGAGACCCACGGATCCGGCCGCCCAGCTAACTGGCGGCTGGAGTGGGGACAGGGTCTACTTCAGCCATCTCACCACCCATCAGGCTGGAGTGGCTACCCTGTTCTCCCCCGACCTACGGCCAGAGGTGCTGGGGGTCGCCGAGGCTGTGCCGGGCCGCCTGCTGCACCTCCGGGTCCGCATGGCGGGCTTGTGGTCAACCTCATCAACAACGATGCCCCGGCCTTTGCCCCGGAGTGGCTGCAGTTCTATCGGCAGGCGTCCGCCTTCCTCGGCTCCCTGGATCCTCGCGAGTGCCTGGTCCTGGGCGGGGACTTTAACACCGTCCTCGAGGAGCGGGACCGCTCGGGACCGAGCAGAGCCCGCCGCCGCGACGTCCTCAGGGAGATCGTCGCCCATCACTCCCTGGTGGACGCCTGGCGCGACCACCACCCGGACGACGCCTCCACGCACCTATGTCCGGTGGGAGCCCATCGGTCGTGCCACTCCCGGTTGGACCGCATCTATCTGTCCCGGTTCCATCTCTCACGGGCCCAGTCCTCCAGCGTCCGGCCGCCCCCTTTTTCGACCACCACCTCGTCACCGTGACGGCCTCTCTGCGCGGAGAGGCCGGGCCGCCTATTGGCACTTCAACAACAGCTTGCTGGAGGATGGGGCTTCGTGGCGTCCTTCCGGGAGTTCTGGCTGGCCTGGCGAGGGCAGCGCGCGCTTTCCTCGGCGCGCGGTGGTGGGACGTGGGAAGGTGCGCGCCCGGCTCTTCTGCCGTGACTACACCCGGGCGCCAGCCGACGGAGGGATGCGGCGATAGGGCAGTTGGAGCGGAGGTCTTAGAGCTGGAGGCGTCTGGCCGCCAGCCCCGAGGATCCATCCCTTTGCGGCGCGTGCCGGGAGGAGCTCCGGGTCCTCGAAGACCCTCGGGCCCGGGGCGCCGGTGTTCGATCCCGCATCCGCCTCCTTCGGGAGATGGATCGCGGCTCCCGCTTCTTCTACGCCCTGAGAAACGGAGGGGGCCAAGAAGCACGTCACCTGCCTCCTGGCGGAGGACGGCTCCTCACGGATCCGGCGGAGATGTGCGAGAGGGCCCGGACCTTCTACGCACGCCTTTTCTCCCCGGACCCGACCGATCCTGCCGCTTGCAAAGTGCTCTGGGACGGACTCCCGATGGTCAGCGCGGGCGACCGGGACCGGCTAGAGCTGCCTCTCACTCTGGCCGAGTTCTCGGAAGCCCTCCGTCGCATGCCCACCAATAAATCCCCGGGCATGGACGGGCTGACCGTGGAGTTCTACCGCGTGTTCTGGGACGTCCTCGGCCCAGACCTAGTCACCGTCTGGGCCGAGTCCTTGCGGAGCGGGGTCCTCCCTCTCTCGTGCAGGCGAGCCGTGCTCGCCTTATTGCCGAAGAGGGGGGACCTCCGCGATTTACGGAATTGGCGTCCCATCTCGCTCCTCAGTACGGACTATAAAATTGTTGCGAAGGCCATTTCGATTCGGCTAGGGTCCGTGCTGGAGGACGTGATCCACCCAGACCAGACCTACACCGTCCCGGGCCGTACCATCTTCGATAACCTGTATCTGGTCCGGGATCTCTTGGAGCTTGGGTGCAGGGATGGTCTGTCGCTCGCCTCCTGTCCCTGGATCAGGAGAAGGCGTTCGACAGGGTGGACCACGGGTATCTCCTGGGCACTCTGCAGGCGTTAGGCTTCGGACCCCAGTTTGTGGGCTTTCTCCAGGTGCTGTATGCTTCCGCAGAGTGTCTGGTCAGGCTCAACTGGACCCTGACCGAGCTGGTCAGCTTCGGGCGGGGAGTGCGGCAGGGTGCCCCTCTCGGCCAGCTGTACGCCCTGGCGATCGAGCCCTTCCTCTGTCTCCTCCGCAGGAGGTTGACGGGTTGGTGCTTCGGGAGCCGGAGCTGCGGTTGGTCCTGTCGGCGCGCCGACGATGTGCTCCTCGTGGTCCAGGACCCGGGCGACTTGGCGCGGTGGAGGCCTGCCAAGCCGTGTACTCGGCGGCCTCCTCCGCCCGGGTCAACTGGGTCAAGAGCTCTGGCCTGGTGGTCGGGACGGGTGGCAGGCGAGCTCCCTCCCACCCGCGCTTCAGGCCATCCGGTGGAGCGCGGGTCCGCTGCTCTATCTCGGCGTACCTTTCTGCCACGCATCCCTCTCCGCCGGAGAACTGGCAAGGTTTGCTGGGCAGGGTGGCGGAGCGGCCCGAAATGGACAGGACTCCTCCGGTGCCTTTCCTCCGAGGAGGGCACTGGTGCTCAATCAACTGGTCCTGTCCATGCTCTGGTACCGCTCAACACCCTGGTCCCGGCCCCGGTGTTCCTGACCGACCTCCGGAGGGTGGTGCTGGAGTTCTTTGGCCAGGACTGCACTGGGTCCCTGCAGGGGTACTCCACCTGCCCCTGGAGGAGGGAGGGCAGGGCCTGAAGTGCCTCCGCACTCAGGTCCACGTCTTCCGCCTCCAGGCACTGCAGAGGCTCCTTTCTGGTGCGGGTAGTCCGGCATGGAGAGCCCTGGCGCACGCCTTCCCGCGCCCGAGGGCTCCGATACGACCGGCAGCTCCTTTATCTCGACCCGAGGGGCCTTCCGCGAGACCTCTCTGGGCTGCCGGTCTTCTACCAGGACCTCCTCCGAACCTGGAAGCTGTTCTCTGCACCAGGTCCGTGGCGGCCACCGAGGGGCAGACCTCCTCGGAGCCCCTGCTACACAACCTCAGCTCCGTGTGCAGGTGGCGGAGTCCCGCGTGCGCCAGAGGTTGGTCCTGGCAGAAGCCACCAGGGTCGGAGACCTCCTGGACTACGACCGGGAGACTGGCTGGATCCCCTGACGCCGCCGGCGGATGGGGCTCTCCAGACCTTGTACTCCCGGCGCATTACAGGAGGTGAAGGCCGCTTGCCGCCGCTGCTCGGGCTTACCTCGACCGGGTCCTGCGTGAGGGCACGCCCGCCCACCCCACCCCGAGCCCTCCGGACCTCTTCATCGGGCCCCTGCCCCGTGGACCCGACCGCCCCCGCCTTTCTCCGCCAGCCGGCTGCACGATCTGCAGCCGGTCCGCTTCCAAACCGCGCCAAGGAAACAACTCTACGCGCCGTGCTCCATACCGCTCACTTCTCACCTCGTGTCCCGCCCCGACACCAAGTGGCGGGACCTCTTGCCACCTGTGGAGGGTGAGGAGCCCGTGGGCCAGCCTGTACTCCACCCTGGTCCCGAGGCCCGGGATATCAGCTGGCGGCTCCTTCACGGGGCCGTGAGCACGGGCGTGTACTTGGCGCGGTTCACCCCTGTCCCGGACACCTGCCCCTTCTGCGGCGTGAGGGAGACCCTGGCGCATGTTTACCTGGAGTGCGCCAGGTTGCAGCCCCTATACCGGCTCCTCACTAATACCCTCTTGCGTTTCTGGTTGCACTTTTCCCCCCACCTCCTTATCCATGCACTCCCTATCCGTGGCCCCACAAAGTCGCGGGACCTCCTGGTCAACCTCCTCCTCGCCCTGGCTAAAAAGGCCATCCACGCGACCAGGGAGAGGAGGTTGGCCGACGGAGACTCCTGCGACTGTGGGGCTTGTTTCCGGTCCCTTGTCCGCTCACGTCTCCGGGCGGAGTTCCTCTGGGCGGCGTCCGCTGGCTCCCTTGACGCCTTCGAGGAGCAGTGGGCGCTGTCCGGGGTTCTCTGCTCGGTGTCCCCATCAGGCTCCCTCCTTCTGACCCTTTGACCTCACTCCTGCCCCTGTTCTTTTATTAGTTGTCCCCCGCACTTAGTGGGTTTCCGTGGCCCTGTGGATCCTCCCCTTAGGCTGGGGGGGGATCCGTTAGCATGGGGCGGGCTTCCGCCCACCCCCTCTCCCGGATAACCCAATAGTACATATACCCATTGCAAAGGTGAGGAAAGAGGCACAGAAAAGTGCTGCAAAAGGTAAATGCTCAGAGAAGCAAACGGTTTCCTTTGCCTAGGGCAGACCTCTTTTCCCGACTCGCCTGGCTTCAAGACATTGCAGTCATCATTCCGGCCTCTAGCCGGAACTCTTCATACACACCGGGGGCGTACAGCAGCGGGCAAGGATCGGGGAGGTCTCAGTTTTTCAAGGAAACGTTCCGGGACACCGTTAAGATCCAGATCGAAAGCATAGCGCGTCAGGCTACGCTGAACTGGTCTGGAACTTGTGTCCTCAGACCAGTGAGCCCCTTCTCTTTTGGCACAAGGATCCGCTTTCCTGGCGGGTGGGCTTCTCTTGTTCGTTCTAGGAGTCGCTACGGCAACGGGCAGAAGTTGCCGGGAGGAAGGACCCGTAGCCAAAATGGCAAGGGAAGGGCGACGAAGGTGGGATTCGAACCCACGCGTGCAGAGCACAATGGATTAGCAGTCCATCGCCTTAACCTCTCGGCCACCTCGTCAGCTGAAAGGTCGCCGGGACACCGGCTCTCCTTTGATCGGCCGACGCAGGCCGCCCGACGCAGGATGAGACGCCTTAGGAAGAGCAGGCTGCCAGCGCGCCAGTGGTGTAGAGGCATCATGCAGGATTCCCATTCCTGCGAGCCGGGTTCGAGTCCCGGCTGGCGCAAACCTGCTGGGCCCGTGGCGCGTAAGGTCCTTCTCTTGCGTTGGTGCCTGGGAGCGGGAGGAAAGGCCCAGAGCAATAACTCAGTCATCTGACCCCCACCCCCCTCAAAAAGAAGAGAAGGCTCAAGACCAAGGTTCCCTTCTGAGTGGCAGCGAGGAGGAGGGGTCCTACAGCTTTGCCATTGCAGCCAAGCAAGCAGGACGTCCAGGTACCTGCTGTCCTTTGGCAGCCAAAGACAGGCACCCAAGCCAGCTGGAGAAGAAGTGTCAGTGAAAGCCTGTGCGCTTGCCAGTAGCGCTGAGGCCTGTTGTGAGATTCCTCTTCTTGCGAGCCTGACGGGAGACCCGGCTGGCCCGAGAGGCACTGTGGCGTTGTCCCGCTTGGGTCACCTCTTGCCCAGGCCCTTCCACAGAACAGTACAAGGAGCTGGCTTTCCCTTCTCTTCCTAGGTGAAAGAGCTTTGCCTTACCAGGCTTCTCACCTAGCTTCACTTCCCAGAGACTTCAAGCCTTCCTTGCTTGAAGGGCTCAGCTTGCGAGCGCTCTGGCGCCTTGTGGCTGTCTAGTGATGGATGCCAAAGATGGCTTCTCTCCTCCAAAGTTCCAGCACCTTCTTTCAAGGGGCAGGATGACCTTCTGCTCTTCTTCCCTTCCTCTGCGCTTCCCAGCCCCTGCTGATTTCTATGGAAACGAGGCTTCCTGGCTTTGCCTCCCCCCCTTACTCCATTTCTTTGGAGACAGGGAGCTAGCTGCCTTCCCTCCTGTTTGGGGGGAAAGCCTGCTTCTCCCTTGCTTTGCTCCCAGGCTGTAAAGCAGAAGATCAGGGAGTCTTCCTAATTCCTCAGCTAGTGGTAAGACCTCCATTTCACCAGGATATTCATCACCAGTGTGCGAGAGGCTTCCAGAAAAGACCTTGCTCAATACCCTTTCAGACTACAGTACTATCTGATACAATCAGTTGAGTCAGTTCTTCATGACTTGAAGTTCAGACCCCCGTCTTTCTAGACCAGTCAGCCTTGGCAATGCAAAGTAAAACCCAGACCAAGCTTCTCTCCTGCTGGGTGGAGACGCCATGCTCTCGTCTCCTCTTCTGCTTGTTAGCTTGAGAGCTTTCTCTACCTCCTACGTCAATGACCCTTGATTCTCTCTGCCTGGCGAGCGGGCTGCTCAGAGAAGCAAACGGTTTCCTTTGCCTAGGGCAGACCTCTGTTCACGACTCGCCTGGCTTCAAGACATTGTAGTCATCATTCCGGCCTCTAGCCGAACTCTTCATACACACCGGGCGTACAGCAGCGGGCAAGGATCGGGGAGGTCTCAGTTTTTCAAGGAAACGTTCCGGGACACCGTTAAGATCCAGATCGAAAGCATAGCGCGTCAGGCTACGCTGAACTGGTCTGGAACTTGTGTCCTCAGACCAGTGAGCCCCTTCTCTTTTGGCACAAGGATCCGCTTTCCTGGCGGGTGGGCTTCTCTTGTTCGTTCTAGGAGTCGCTGGGCGGCAACGGGCAGAAGTTGCCGGGAGGAAGGACCCGTAGCCAAAATGGCAAGGGAAGGGCGACGACGAAGGTGGGATTCGAACCCACGCTGCAGAGCACAATGGATTAGCAGTCCATCGCCTTAACCTCTCGGCCACCTCGTCAGCTGAAAGGTCGCCGGGACACCGGCTCTCCTTTGATCGGCCGACGAGGCCGCCCGACGCAGGATGAGACGCCTTAGGAAGAGCAGGCTGCCAGCGCGCCAGTGGTGTAGAGGCATCATGCAGGATTCCCATTCCTGCGAGCCGGGTTCGAGCCCGGCTGGCGCAAACCTGCTGGGCCCGTGGCCGCGTAAGGTCCTTCTCTTGCGTTGGTGCCTGGGAGCGGGAGGAAAGGCCCAGAGCAATAACTCAGTCATCTGACCCCCACCCCCCTCAAAAAGAAGAGAAGGCTCAAGACCAAGGTTCCCTTCTGAGTGGCAGCGAGGAGGAGGGGTCCTACAGCTTTGCCATTGCAGCCAAGCAAGCAGGACGTCCAGGTACCTGCTGTCCTTTGGCAGCCAAAGACAGGCACCCAAGCCAGCTGGAGAAGAAGTGTCAGTGAAAGCCTGTGCGCTTGCCAGTAGCGCTGAGGCCTGTTGTGAGATTCCTCTTCTTGCGAGCCTGACGGAGACCCGGCTGGCCCGAGAGGCACTGTGGCGTTGTCCCGCTTGGGTCACCTCTTGCCCAGGCCCTTCCACAGAACAGTACAAGGAGCTGGCTTTCCCTTCTCTTCCTAGGTGAAAGAGCTTTGCCTTACCAGGCTTCTCACCTAGCTTCACTTCCCAGAGACTTCAAGCCTTCCTTGCTTGAAGGGCTCAGCTTATAGCGCTCTGGCGCCTTGTGGCTGTCTAGTGATGGATGCCAAAGATGGCTTCTCTCCTCCAAAGTTCCAGCACCTTCTTTCAAGGGGCAGGATGACCTTCTGCTCTTCTTCCCTTCCTCTGCGCGTCCCAGCCCCCTGCTGATTTCTATGGAAACGAGGCTTCCCTGGCTTTGCCTCCCCTTACTCCATTTCTTTGGAGACAGGGAGCTAGCTGCCTTCCCTCCTGTTTGGGGGAAAGCCTGCTTCTCCCTTGCTTTGCTCCCAGGCTGTAAAGCAGAAGATCAGGGAGTCTTCCTAATTCCTCAGCTAGTGGTAAGACCTCCATTTCACCAGGATATTCATCACCAGTGTGCGAGAGGCTTCCAGAAAAGACCTTGCTCAATACCCTTTCAGACTACAGTACTATCTGATACAATCAGTTGAGTCAGTTCTTCATGACTTGAAGTTCAGACCCCCGTCTTTCTAGACCAGTCAGCCTTGGCAATGCAAAGTAAAACCCAGACCAAGCTTCTCTCTCCTGCTGGGTGGAGACGCCATGCTCTCGTCTCCTCTTCTGCTTGTTAGCTTGAGAGCTTTCTCTACCTCCTACGTCAATGACCCTTGATTCTCTCTGCCTGGCGAGCGGGCTGCTCAGAGAAGCAAACGGTTTCCTTTGCCTAGGGCAGACCTCTTTTCCCGACTCGCCTGGCTTCAAGACATTGCAGTCATCATTCCGGCCTCTAGCCGGAACTCTTCATACACACCGGGGGCGTACAGCAGCGGGCAAGGATCGGGGAGGTCTCAGTTTTTCAAGGAAACGTTCCGGGACACCGTTAAGATCCAGATCGAAAGCATAGCGCGTCAGGCTACGCTGAACTGGTCTGGAACTTGTGTCCTCAGACCAGTGAGCCCCTTCTCTTTGGCACAAGGATCCGCTTTCCTGGCGGGTGGGCTTCTCTTGTTCGCTCTAGGAGTCGCTGGGCGGCAACGGGCAGAAGTTGCCGGGAGGAAGGACCCGTAGCCAAAATGGCAAGGGAAGGGCGACGAAGGTGGGATTCGAACCCACGCGTGCAGAGCACAATGGATTAGCAGTCCATCGCCTTAACCTCTCGGCCACCTCGTCAGCTGAAAGGCCGCCCCGGGACACCGGCTCTCCTTTGATCGGCCGACGCAGGCCGCCCGACGCAGGATGAGACGCCTTAGGAAGAGCAGGCTGCCAGCGCGCCAGTGGTGTAGAGGCATCATGCAGGATTCCCATTCCTGCGAGCCGGGTTCGAGTCCCGGCTGGCGCAAACCTGCTGGGCCCGTGGCCGCGTAAGGTCCTTCTCTTGCGTTGGTGCCTGGGAGCGGGAGGAAAGGCCCAGAGCAATAACTCAGTCATCTGACCCCCACCCCCCTCAAAAAGAAGAGAAGGCTCAAGACCAAGGTTCCTTCTGAGTGGCAGCGAGGAGGAGGGGTCCTACAGCTTTGCCATTGCAGCCAAGCAAGCAGGACGTCCAGGTACCTGCTGTCCTTTGGCAGCCAAAGACAGGCACCCAAGCCAGCTGGAGAAGAAGTGTCAGTGAAAGCCTGTGCGCTTGCCAGTAGCGCTGAGGCCTGTTGTGAGATTCCTCTTCTTGCGAGCCTGACGGAGACCCGGCTGGCCCGAGAGGCACTGTGGCGTTGTCCCGCTTGGGTCACCTCTTGCCCAGGCCCTTCCACAGAACAGTACAAGGAGCTGGCTTTCCCTTCTCTTCCTAGGTGAAAGAGCTTTGCCTTACCAGGCTTCTCACCTAGCTTCACTTCCCAGAGACTTCAAGCCTTCCTTGCTTGAAGGGCTCAGCTTATAGCGCCTGGCGCCTTGTGGCTGTCTAGTGATGGATGCCAAAGATGGCTTCTCTCCTCCAAAGTTCCAGCACCTTCTTTCAAGGGGCAGGATGACCTTCTGCTCTTCTTCCCTTCCTCTGCGCTTCCCAGCCCCTGCTGATTTCTATGGAAACGAGGCTTCCTGGCTTTGCCTCCCCTTACTCCATTTCTTTGGAGACAGGGAGCTAGCTGCCTTCCCTCCTGTTTGGGGGGAAAGCCTGCTTCTCCCTTGCTTTGCTCCCAGGCTGTAAAGCAGAAGATCAGGGAGTCTTCCTAATTCCTCAGCTAGTGGTAAGACCTCCATTTCACCAGGATATTCATCACCAGTGTGCGAGAGGCTTCCAGAAAAGACCTTGCTCAATACCCTTTCAGACTACAGTACTATCTGATACAATCAGTTGAGTCAGTTCTTCATGACTTGAAGTTCAGACCCCCGTCTTTCTAGACCAGTCAGCCTTGGCAATGCAAAGTAAAACCCAGACCAAGCTTCTCTCTCCTGCTGGGTGGAGACGCCATGCTCTCGTCTCCTCTTCTGCTTGTTAGCTTGAGAGCTTTCTCTACCTCCTACGTCAATGACCCTTGATTCTCTCTGCCTGGCGAGCGGGCTGCTCAGAGAAGCAAACGGTTTCCTTTGCCTAGGGCAGACCTCTTTTCCCGACTCGCCTGGCTTCAAGACATTGCAGTCATCATTCCGGCCTCTAGCCGGAACTCTTCATACACACCGGGCGTACAGCAGCGGGCAAGGATCGGGAGGTCTCAGTTTTTCAAGGAAACGCCCGGGACACCGTTAAGATCCAGATCGAAAGCATAGCGCGTCAGGCTACGCTGAACTGGTCTGGAACTTGTGTCCTCAGACCAGTGAGCCCCTTCTCTTTTGGCACAAGGATCCGCTTTCCTGGCGGGTGGGCTTCTCTTGTTCGTTCTAGGAGTCGCTTGGGCGGCAACGGGCAGAAGTTGCCGGGAGGAAGGACCCCGTAGCCAAAATGGCAAGGGAAGGGCGACGACGAAGGTGGGATTCGAACCCACGCGTGCAGAGCACAATGGATTAGCAGTCCATCGCCTTAACCTCTCGGCCACCTCGTCAGCTGAAAGGCCGCCCCGGGACACCGTTTCCTTTGATCGGCCGACGCAGGCCGCCCGACGCAGGATGAGACGCCTTAGGAAGAGCAGGCTGCCAGCGCGCCAGTGGTGTAGAGGCATCATGCAGGATTCCCATTCCTGCGAGCCGGGTTCGAGTCCCGGCTGGCGCAAACCTGCTGGGCCCGTGGCCGCGTAAGGTCCTTCTCTTGCGTTGGTGCCTGGGAGCGGGAGGAAAGGCCCAGAGCAATAACTCAGTCATCTGACCCCCACCCCCCTCAAAAAGAAGAGAAGGCTCAAGACCAAGGTTCCCTTCTGAGTGGCAGCGAGGAGGAGGGGTCCTACAGCTTTGCCATTGCAGCCAAGCAAGCAGGACGTCCAGGTACCTGCTGTCCTTTGGCAGCCAAAGACAGGCACCCAAGCCAGCTGGAGAAGAAGTGTCAGTGAAAGCCTGTGCGCTGCCAGTAGCGCTGAGGCCTGTTGTGAGATTCCTCTTCTTGCGAGCCTGACGGGAGACCCGGCTGGCCCGAGAGGCACTGTGGCGTTGTCCCGCTTGGGTCACCTCTTGCCCAGGCCCTTCCACAGAACAGTACAAGGAGCTGGCTTTCCCTTCTCTTCCTAGGTGAAAGAGCTTTGCCTTACCAGGCTTCTCACCTAGCTTCACTTCCCAGAGACTTCAAGCCTTCCTTGCTTGAAGGGCTCAGCTTATGAGCGCTCTGGCGCCTTGTGGCTGTCTAGTGATGGATGCCAAAGATGGCTTCTCTCCTCCAAAGTTCCAGCACCTTCTTTCAAGGGGCAGGATGACCTTCTGCTCTTCTTCCCTTCCTCTGCGCTTCCCAGCCCCCTGCTGATTTCTATGGAAACGAGGCTTCCCTGGCTTTGCCTCCCCCCCTTACTCCATTTCTTTGGAGACAGGGAGCTAGCTGCCTTCCCTCCTGTTTGGGGGGAAAGCCTGCTTCTCCCTTGCTTTGCTCCCAGGCTGTAAAGCAGAAGATCAGGGAGTCTTCCTAATTCCTCAGCTAGTGGTAAGACCTCCATTTCACCAGGATATTCATCACCAGTGTGCGAGAGGCTTCCAGAAAAGACCTTGCTCAATACCCTTTCAGACTACAGTACTATCTGATACAATCAGTTGAGTCAGTTCTTCATGACTTGAAGTTCAGACCCCCGTCTTTCTAGACCAGTCAGCCTTGGCAATGCAAAGTAAAACCCAGACCAAGCTTCTCTCTCCTGCTGGGTGGAGACGCCATGCTCGTCTCCTCTTCTGCTTGTTAGCTTGAGAGCTTTCTCTACCTCCTACGTCAATGACCCTTGATTCTCTCTGCCTGGCGAGCGGGCTGCTCAGAGAAGCAAACGGTTTCCTTTGCCTAGGGCAGACCTCTTTTCCCGACTCGCCTGGCTTCAAGACATTGCAGTCATCATTCCGGCCTCTAGCCGGAACTCTTCATACACACCGGGCGACAGCAGCGGGCAAGGATCGGGAGGTCTCAGTTTTTCAAGGAAACGCCCGACACCGTTAAGATCCAGATCGAAGCATAGCGCGTCAGGTTACGCTGAACTGGTCTGGAACTTGTGTCCTCAGACCAGTGAGCCCTTCTCTTTTGGCACAAGGATCCGCTTTCCTGGCGGGTGGGCTTCTCTTGTTCGCTCTAGGAGTCGCTGGGCGGCAACGGGCAGAAGTTGCCGGGAGGAAGGACCCGTAGCCAAAATGGCAAGGGAAGGGCGACGACGAAGGTGGGATTCGAACCCACGCGCAGAGCACAATGGATTAGCAGTCCATCGCCTTAACCTCTCGGCCACCTCGTCAGCTGAAAGGTCGCCCGGGACACCGCTCTCCTTTGATCGGCCGACGAGGCCGCCCGACGCAGGATGAGACGCCTTAGGAAGAGCAGGCTGCCAGCGCGCCAGTGGTGTAGAGGCATCATGCAGGATTCCCATTCCTGCGAGCCGGGTTCGAGGCCCGGCTGGCGCAAACCTGCTGGGCCCGTGGCCGCGTAAGGTCCTTCTCTTGCGTTGGTGCCTGGGAGCGGGAGGAAAGGCCCAGAGCAATAACTCAGTCATCTGACCCCCACCCCCCTCAAAAAGAAGAGAAGGCTCAAGACCAAGGTTCCTTCTGAGTGGCAGCGAGGAGGAGGGGTCCTACAGCTTTGCCATTGCAGCCAAGCAAGCAGGACGTCCAGGTACCTGCTGTCCTTTGGCAGCCAAAGACAGGCACCCAAGCCAGCTGGAGAAGAAGTGTCAGTGAAAGCCTGTGCGCTTGCCAGTAGCGCTGAGGCCTGTTGTGAGATTCCTCTTCTTGCGAGCCTGACGGAGACCCGGCTGGCCCGAGAGGCACTGTGGCGTTGTCCCGCTTGGGTCACCTCTTGCCCAGGCCCTTCCACAGAACAGTACAAGGAGCTGGCTTTCCTTCTCTTCCTAGGTGAAAGAGCTTTGCCTTACCAGGCTTCTCACCTAGCTTCACTTCCCAGAGACTTCAAGCCTTCCTTGCTTGAAGGGCTCAGCTTGCGAGCGCTCTGGCGCCTTGTGGCTGTCTAGTGATGGATGCCAAAGATGGCTTCTCTCCTCCAAAGTTCCAGCACCTTCTTTCAAGGGGCAGGATGACCTTCTGCTCTTCTTCCCTTCCTCTGCGCTTCCCAGCCCCTGCTGATTTCTATGGAAACGAGGCTTCCTGGCTTTGCCTCCCCTTACTCCATTTCTTTGGAGACAGGGAGCTAGCTGCCTTCCCTCCTGTTTGGGGAAAGCCTGCTTCTCCCTTGCTTTGCTCCCAGGCTGTAAAGCAGAAGATCAGGGAGTCTTCCTAATTCCTCAGCTAGTGGTAAGACCTCCATTTCACCAGGATATTCATCACCAGTGTGCGAGAGGCTTCCAGAAAAGACCTTGCTCAATACCCTTTCAGACTACAGTACTATCTGATACAATCAGTTGAGTCAGTTCTTCATGACTTGAAGTTCAGACCCCCGTCTTTCTAGACCAGTCAGCCTTGGCAATGCAAAGTAAAACCCAGACCAAGCTTCTCTCTCCTGCTGGGTGGAGACGCCATGCCTCGCCTCCTCTTCTGCTTGTTAGCTTGAGAGCTTTCTCTACCTCCTACGTCAATGACCCTTGATTCTCTCTGCCTGGCGAGCGGGCTGCTCAGAGAAGCAAACGGTTTCTTTGCCTAGGGCAGACCTCTCTTTCCCGACTCGCCTGGCTTCAAGACATTGCAGTCATCATTCCGGCCTCTAGCCGAACTCTTCATACACACCGGGGCGTACAGCAGCGGCAAGGATCGGGAGGTCTCAGTTTTTCAAGGAAACGCCCGGGACACCGTTAAGATCCAGATCGAAAGCATAGCGCGTCAGGTTACGCTGAACTGGTCTGGAACTTGTGTCCTCAGACCAGTGAGCCCCTTCTCTTTGGCACAAGGATCCGCTTTCCTGGCGGGTGGGCTTCTCTTGTTCGCTCTAGGAGTCGCTTGGGCGGCAACGGGCAGAAGTTGCCGGGAGGAAGGACCCGTAGCCAAAATGGCAAGGGAAGGGCGACGACGAAGGTGGGATTCGAACCCACGCTGCAGAGCACAATGGATTAGCAGTCCATCGCCTTAACCTCTCGGCCACCTCGTCAGCTGAAAGGTCGCCTCGACACCGTTTCCTTTGATCGGCCGACGCAGGCCGCCCGACGCAGGATGAGACGCCTTAGGAAGAGCAGGCTGCCAGCGCGCCAGTGGTGTAGAGGCATCATGCAGGATTCCCATTCCTGCGAGCCGGGTTCGAGCCCCGGCTGGCGCAAACCTGCTGGGCCCGTGGCCGCGAAGGTCCTTCTCTTGCGTTGGTGCCTGGGAGCGGGAGGAAAGGCCCAGAGCAATAACTCAGTCATCTGACCCCACCCCTCAAAAAGAAGAGAAGGCTCAAGACCAAGGTTCCTTCTGAGTGGCAGCGAGGAGGAGGGGTCCTACAGCTTTGCCATTGCAGCCAAGCAAGCAGGACGTCCAGGTACCTGCTGTCCTTTGGCAGCCAAAGACAGGCACCCAAGCCAGCTGGAGAAGAAGTGTCAGTGAAAGCCTGTGCGCTTGCCAGTAGCGCTGAGGCCTGTTGTGAGATTCCTCTTCTTGCGAGCCTGACGGGAGACCCGGCTGGCCCGAGAGGCACTGTGGCGTTGTCCCGCTTGGGTCACCTCTTGCCCAGGCCCTTCCACAGAACAGTACAAGGAGCTGGCTTTCCCTTCTCTTCCTAGGTGAAAGAGCTTTGCCTTACCAGGCTTCTCACCTAGCTTCACTTCCCAGAGACTTCAAGCCTTCCTTGCTTGAAGGGCTCAGCTTGCGAGCGCTCTGGCGCCTTGTGGCTGTCTAGTGATGGATGCCAAAGATGGCTTCTCTCCTCCAAAGTTCCAGCACCTTCTTTCAAGGGGCAGGATGACCTTCTGCTCTTCTTCCCTTCCTCTGCGCTTCCCAGCCCCCTGCTGATTTCTATGGAAACGAGGCTTCCCTGGCTTTGCCTCCCCCCCTTACTCCATTTCTTTGGAGACAGGGAGCTAGCTGCCTTCCCTCCTGTTTGGGGGGAAAGCCTGCTTCTCCCTTGCTTTGCTCCCAGGCTGTAAAGCAGAAGATCAGGGAGTCTTCCTAATTCCTCAGCTAGTGGTAAGACCTCCATTTCACCAGGATATTCATCACCAGTGTGCGAGAGGCTTCCAGAAAAGACCTTGCTCAATACCCTTTCAGACTACAGTACTATCTGATACAATCAGTTGAGTCAGTTCTTCATGACTTGAAGTTCAGACCCCCGTCTTTCTAGACCAGTCAGCCTTGGCAATGCAAAGTAAAACCCAGACCAAGCTTCTCTCCTGCTGGGTGGAGACGCCATGCTCGTCTCCTCTTCTGCTTGTTAGCTTGAGAGCTTTCTCTACCTCCTACGTCAATGACCCTTGATTCTCTCTGCCTGGCGAGCGGGCTGCTCAGAGAAGCAAACGGTTTCCTTTGCCTAGGGCAGACCTCTTTTCCCGACTCGCCTGGCTTCAAGACATTGTAGTCATCATTCCGGCCTCTAGCCGAACTCTTCATACACACCGGGGCGACAGCAGCGGGCAAGGATCGGGAGGTCTCAGTTTTTCAAGGAAACGTTCCGGGACACCGTTAAGATCCAGATCGAAAGCATAGCGCCAGGTTACGCTGAACTGGTCTGGAACTTGTGTCCTCAGACCAGTGAGCCCTTCTCTTTTGGCACAAGGATCCGCTTTCCTGGCGGGTGGGCTTCTTGTTCGTTCTAGGAGTCGCTGGGCGGCAACGGGCAGAAGTTGCCGAGGAAGGACCCCGTAGCCAAAATGGCAAGGGAAGGGCGACGACGAAGGTGGGATTCGAACCCACGCGTGCAGAGCACAATGGATTAGCAGTCCATCGCCTTAACCTCTCGGCCACCTCGTCAGCTGAAAGGTCGCCCGGGACACCGTTTCCTTTGATCGGCCGACGAGGCCGCCTGACGCAGGATGAGACGCCTTAGGAAGAGCAGGCTGCCAGCGCGCCAGTGGTGTAGAGGCATCATGCAGGATTCCCATTCCTGCGAGCCGGGTTCGAGTCCCGGCTGGCGCAAACCTGCTGGGCCGTGGCCGCGTAAGGTCCTTCTCTTGCGTTGGTGCCTGGGAGCGGGAGGAAAGGCCCAGAGCAATAACTCAGTCATCTGACCCCACCCTCAAAAAGAAGAGAAGGCTCAAGACCAAGGTTCCTTCTGAGTGGCAGCGAGGAGGAGGGGTCCTACAGCTTTGCCATTGCAGCCAAGCAAGCAGGACGTCCAGGTACCTGCTGTCCTTTGGCAGCCAAAGACAGGCACCCAAGCCAGCTGGAGAAGAAGTGTCAGTGAAAGCCTGTGCGCTTGCCAGTAGCGCTGAGGCCTGTTGTGAGATTCCTCTTCTTGCGAGCCTGACGGAGACCCGGCTGGCCCGAGAGGCACTGTGGCGTTGTCCCGCTTGGGTCACCTCTTGCCCAGGCCCTTCCACAGAACAGTACAAGGAGCTGGCTTTCCTTCTCTTCCTAGGTGAAAGAGCTTTGCCTTACCAGGCTTCTCACCTAGCTTCACTTCCCAGAGACTTCAAGCCTTCCTTGCTTGAAGGGCTCAGCTTATGAGCGCCTGGCGCCTTGTGGCTGTCTAGTGATGGATGCCAAAGATGGCTTCTCTCCTCCAAAGTTCCAGCACCTTCTTTCAAGGGGCAGGATGACCTTCTGCTCTTCTTCCCTTCCTCTGCGCTTCCCAGCCCCTGCTGATTTCTATGGAAACGAGGCTTCCTGGCTTTGCCTCCCCTTACTCCATTTCTTTGGAGACAGGGAGCTAGCTGCCTTCCCTCCTGTTTGGGGAAAGCCTGCTTCTCCCTTGCTTTGCTCCCAGGCTGTAAAGCAGAAGATCAGGGAGTCTTCCTAATTCCTCAGCTAGTGGTAAGACCTCCATTTCACCAGGATATTCATCACCAGTGTGCGAGAGGCTTCCAGAAAAGACCTTGCTCAATACCCTTTCAGACTACAGTACTATCTGATACAATCAGTTGAGTCAGTTCTTCATGACTTGAAGTTCAGACCCCCGTCTTTCTAGACCAGTCAGCCTTGGCAATGCAAAGTAAAACCCAGACCAAGCTTCTCTCTCCTGCTGGGTGGAGACGCCATGCTCGCCTCCTCTTCTGCTTGTTAGCTTGAGAGCTTTCTCTACCTCCTACGTCAATGACCCTTGATTCTCTCTGCCTGGCGAGCGGGCTGCTCAGAGAAGCAAACGGTTCTTTGCCTAGGGCAGACCTCTTTTCCCGACTCGCCTGGCTTCAAGACATTGCAGTCATCATTCCGGCCTCTAGCCGAACTCTTCATACACACCGGGCGACAGCAGCGGGCAAGGATCGGGAGGTCTCAGTTTTTCAAGGAAACGCCCGGGACACCGTTAAGATCCAGATCGAAAGCATAGCGCGTCAGGTTACGCTGAACTGGTCTGGAACTTGTGTCCTCAGACCAGTGAGCCCCTTCTCTTTGGCACAAGGATCCGCTTTCCTGGCGGGTGGGCTTCTCTTGTTCGTTCTAGGAGTCGCTTGGCGGCAACGGGCAGAAGTTGCCGGGAGGAAGGACCCCGTAGCCAAAATGGCAAGGGAAGGGCGACGACGAAGGTGGGATTCGAACCCACGCTGCAGAGCACAATGGATTAGCAGTCCATCGCCTTAACCTCTCGGCCACCTCGTCAGCTGAAAGGCCGCCCCGTGACACCGGCTCTCCTTTTATCGGCAGACGAAGGCCTCCCGACGCATGATGAGACGCAGTAGGAAGAGCAGGCTGCCAGCGCGCCAGTGGTGTAGAGGCATCATGCAGGATTCCAATTCCTGCGAGCCGGGTTCGAGCCCGGCTGGCGCAAACCTGCTGGGCCCGTGGCCGCGTAAGGTCCTTCTCTTGCGTTGGTGCCTGGGAGCGGGAGGAAAGGCCCAGAGCCATAACTCAGTCATCTGACCCCACCCCTCAAAAAGAAGAGAAGGCTCAAGACCAAGGTTCCTTCTGAGTGGCAGCGAGGAGGAGGGGTCCTACAGCTTTGCCATTGCAGCCAAGCAAGCAGGACGTCCAGGTACCTGCTGTCCTTTGGCAGCCAAAGACAGGCACCCAAGCCAGCTGGAGAAGAAGTGTCAGTGAAAGCCTGTGCGCTTGCCAGTAGCGCTGAGGCCTGTTGTGAGATTCCTCTTCTTGCGAGCCTGACGGAGACCCGGCTGGCCCGAGAGGCACTGTGGCGTTGTCCCGCTTGGGTCACCTCTTGCCCAGGCCCTTCCACAGAACAGTACAAGGAGCTGGCTTTCCTTCTCTTCCTAGGTGAAAGAGCTTTGCCTTACCAGGCTTCTCACCTAGCTTCACTTCCCAGAGACTTCAAGCCTTCCTTGCTTGAAGGGCTCAGCTTGAGCGCCTGGCGCCTTGTGGCTGTCTAGTGATGGATGCCAAAGATGGCTTCTCTCCTCCAAAGTTCCAGCACCTTCTTTCAAGGGGCAGGATGACCTTCTGCTCTTCTTCCCTTCCTCTGCGCTTCCCAGCCCCCTGCTGATTTCTATGGAAACGAGGCTTCCTGGCTTTGCCTCCCCCTTACTCCATTTCTTTGGAGACAGGGAGCTAGCTGCCTTCCCTCCTGTTTGGGGGAAAGCCTGCTTCTCCTTGCTTTGCTCCCAGGCTGTAAAGCAGAAGATCAGGGAGTCTTCCTAATTCCTCAGCTAGTGGTAAGACCTCCATTTCACCAGGATATTCATCACCAGTGTGCGAGAGGCTTCCAGAAAAGACCTTGCTCAATACCCTTTCAGACTACAGTACTATCTGATACAATCAGTTGAGTCAGTTCTTCATGACTTGAAGTTCAGACCCCCGTCTTTCTAGACCAGTCAGCCTTGGCAATGCAAAGTAAAACCCAGACCAAGCTTCTCTCTCCTGCTGGGTGGAGACGCCATGCTCTCGCCTCCTCTTCTGCTTGTTAGCTTGAGAGCTTTCTCTACCTCCTACGTCAATGACCCTTGATTCTCTCTGCCTGGCGAGCGGGCTGCTCAGAGAAGCAAACGGTTTCCTTTGCCTAGGGCAGACCTCTTTCCGACTCGCCTGGCTTCAAGACATTGCAGTCATCATTCCGCCTCTAGCCGAACTCTTCATACACACCGGGGCGTACAGCAGCGGGCAAGGATCGGGAGGTCTCAGTTTTTCAAGGAAACGCCCGGGACACCGTTAAGATCCAGATCGAAAGCATAGCGCGTCAGGTTACGCTGAACTGGTCTGGAAATTGTGTCCTCAGACCAGTGAGCCCCTTCTCTTTTGGCACTATGATCCGCTTTCCTGTCGGGTGGGCTTCTCTTGTTCGTTCTAGTAGTAGCTTGGGCTGCAACGGGCAGAAGTTGCCGGGAGGTAGGACCCGTAGCCAAAATGGCAAGGGAAGGGCGACGACGAAGGTGGGATTCGAACCCACGCTGCAGAGCACAATGGATTAGCAGTCCATCGCCTTAACCTCTCGGCCACCTCGTCAGCTGAAAGGTCGCCCGGGACACCGGTTTCCTTTGATCGGCCGACGAGGCCGCCCGACGCAGGATGAGACGCCTTAGGAAGAGCAGGCTGCCAGCGCCAGTGGTGTAGAGGCATCATGCAGGATTCCCATTCCTGCGAGCCGGGTTCGAGCCCGGCTGGCGCAAACCTGCTGGGCCCGTGGCCAGAAGGTCCTTCTCTTGCGTTGGTGCCTGGGAGCGGGAGGAAAGGCCCAGAGCAATAACTCAGTCATCTGACCCCACCCCTCAAAAAGAAGAGAAGGCTCAAGACCAAGGTTCCTTCTGAGTGGCAGCGAGGAGGAGGGGTCCTACAGCTTTGCCATTGCAGCCAAGCAAGCAGGACGTCCAGGTACCTGCTGTCCTTTGGCAGCCAAAGACAGGCACCCAAGCCAGCTGGAGAAGAAGTGTCAGTGAAAGCCTGTGCGCTGCCAGTAGCGCTGAGGCCTGTTGTGAGATTCCTCTTCTTGCGAGCCTGACGGAGACCCGGCTGGCCCGAGAGGCACTGTGGCGTTGTCCCGCTTGGGTCACCTCTGCCCAGGCCCTTCCACAGAACAGTACAAGGAGCTGGCTTTCCTTCTCTTCCTAGGTGAAAGAGCTTTGCCTTACCAGGCTTCTCACCTAGCTTCACTTCCCAGAGACTTCAAGCCTTCCTTGCTTGAAGGGCTCAGCTTATAGCGCCTGGCGCCTTGTGGCTGTCTAGTGATGGATGCCAAAGATGGCTTCTCTCCTCCAAAGTTCCAGCACCTTCTTTCAAGGGGCAGGATGACCTTCTGCTCTTCTTCCCTTCCTCTGCGCTTCCCAGCCCCTGCTGATTTCTATGGAAACGAGGCTTCCTGGCTTTGCCTCCCCTTACTCCATTTCTTTGGAGACAGGGAGCTAGCTGCCTTCCCTCCTGTTTGGGGGAAAGCCTGCTTCTCCCTTGCTTTGCTCCCAGGCTGTAAAGCAGAAGATCAGGGAGTCTTCCTAATTCCTCAGCTAGTGGTAAGACCTCCATTTCACCAGGATATTCATCACCAGTGTGCGAGAGGCTTCCAGAAAAGACCTTGCTCAATACCCTTTCAGACTACAGTACTATCTGATACAATCAGTTGAGTCAGTTCTTCATGACTTGAAGTTCAGACCCCCGTCTTTCTAGACCAGTCAGCCTTGGCAATGCAAAGTAAAACCCAGACCAAGCTTCTCTCCTGCTGGGTGGAGACGCCATGCCTCGCCTCCTCTTCTGCTTGTTAGCTTGAGAGCTTTCTCTACCTCCTACGTCAATGACCCTTGATTCTCTCTGCCTGGCGAGCGGGCTGCTCAGAGAAGCAAACGGTTTCTTTGCCTAGGGCAGACCTCTTTCCCGACTCGCCTGGCTTCAAGACATTGTAGTCATCATTCCGGCCTCTAGCCGAACTCTTCATACACACCGGGGCGTACAGCAGCGGGCAAGGATCGGGAGGTCTCAGTTTTTCAAGGAAACGCCCGGGACACCGTTAAGATCCAGATCGAAAGCATAGCGCGTCAGGTTACGCTGAACTGGTCTGGAACTTGTGTCCTCAGACCAGTGAGCCCTTCTCTTTTGGCACAAGGATCCGCTTTCCTGGCGGGTGGGCTTCTTGTTCGTTCTAGGAGTCGCTTGGGCGGCAACGGGCAGAAGTTGCCGGGAGGAAGGACCCGTAGCCAAAATGGCAAGGGAAGGGCGACGACGAAGGTGGGATTCGAACCCACGCGTGCAGAGCACAATGGATTAGCAGTCCATCGCCTTAACCTCTCGCCACCTCGTCAGCTGAAAGGCCGCCCGGGACACCGGCTCTCCTTTGATCGGCCGACGCAGGCCGCCCGACGCAGGATGAGACGCCTTAGGAAGAGCAGGCTGCCAGCGCGCCAGTGGTGTAGAGGCATCATGCAGGATTCCCATTCCTGCGAGCCGGGTTCGAGTCCCGGCTGGCGCAAACCTGCTGGGCCCGTGGCCGCGTAAGGTCCTTCTCTTGCGTTGGTGCCTGGGAGCGGGAGGAAAGGCCCAGAGCAATAACTCAGTCATCTGACCCCCACCCCCCTCCAAAAGAAGAGAAGGCTCAAGACCAAGGTTCCCTTCTGAGTGGCAGCGAGGAGGAGGGGTCCTACAGCTTTGCCATTGCAGCCAAGCAAGCAGGACGTCCAGGTACCTGCTGTCCTTTGGCAGCCAAAGACAGGCACCCAAGCCAGCTGGAGAAGAAGTGTCAGTGAAAGCCTGTGCGCGTGCCAGTAGCGCTGAGGCCTGTTGTGAGATTCCTCTTCTTGCGAGCCTGACGGAGACCCGGCTGGCCCGAGAGGCACTGTGGCGTTGTCCCGCTTGGGTCACCTCTTGCCCAGGCCCTTCCACAGAACAGTACAAGGAGCTGGCTTTCCCTTCTCTTCCTAGGTGAAAGAGCTTTGCCTTACCAGGCTTCTCACCTAGCTTCACTTCCCAGAGACTTCAAGCCTTCCTTGCTTGAAGGGCTCAGCTTGCGAGCGCTCTGGCGCCTTGTGGCTGTCTAGTGATGGATGCCAAAGATGGCTTCTCTCCTCCAAAGTTCCAGCACCTTCTTTCAAGGGGCAGGATGACCTTCTGCTCTTCTTCCCTTCCTCTGCGCGTCCCAGCCCCTGCTGATTTCTATGGAAACGAGGCTTCCTGGCTTTGCCTCCCCCTTACTCCATTTCTTTGGAGACAGGGAGCTAGCTGCCTTCCCTCCTGTTTGGGGGAAAGCCTGCTTCTCCCTTGCTTTGCTCCCAGGCTGTAAAGCAGAAGATCAGGGAGTCTTCCTAATTCCTCAGCTAGTGGTAAGACCTCCATTTCACCAGGATATTCATCACCAGTGTGCGAGAGGCTTCCAGAAAAGACCTTGCTCAATACCCTTTCAGACTACAGTACTATCTGATACAATCAGTTGAGTCAGTTCTTCATGACTTGAAGTTCAGACCCCCGTCTTTCTAGACCAGTCAGCCTTGGCAATGCAAAGTAAAACCCAGACCAAGCTTCTCTCTCTGCTGGGTGGAGACGCCATGCTCTCGTCTCCTCTTCTGCTTGTTAGCTTGAGAGCTTTCTACCTCCTACGTCAATGACCCTTGATTCTCTCTGCCTGGCGAGCGGGCTGCTCAGAGAAGCAAACGGTTTCTTTGCCTAGGGCAGACCTCTTTTCCCGACTCGCCTGGCTTCAAGACATTGCAGTCATCATTCCGGCCTCTAGCCGAACTCTTCATACACACCGGGGCGTACAGCAGCGGGCAAGGATCGGGGAGGTCTCAGTTTTTCAAGGAAACGTTCCGGGACACCGTTAAGATCCAGATCGAAAGCATAGCGCGTCAGGTTACGCTGAACTGGTCTGGAACTTGTGTCCTCAGACCAGTGAGCCCTTCTCTTTGGCACAAGGATCCGCTTTCCTGGCGGGTGGGCTTCTTGTTCGCTCTAGGAGTCGCTTGGGCGGCAACGGGCAGAAGTTGCCGAGGAAGGACCCCGTAGCCAAAATGGCAAGGGAAGGGCGACGACGAAGGTGGGATTCGAACCCACGCGCAGAGCACAATGGATTAGCAGTCCATCGCCTTAACCTCTCGCCACCTCGTCAGCTGAAAGGCCGCCCGGGACACCGCTCTCCTTTGATCGGCCGACGCAGGCCGCCCGACGCAGGATGAGACGCCTTAGGAAGAGCAGGCTGCCAGCGCGCCAGTGGTGTAGAGGCATCATGCAGGATTCCCATTCCTGCGAGCCGGGTTCGAGCCCGGCTGGCGCAAACCTGCTGGGCCCGTGGCCGCAGAAGGTCCTTCTCTTGCGTTGGTGCCTGGGAGCGGGAGGAAAGGCCCAGAGCAATAACTCAGTCATCTGACCCCACCCCCTCAAAAGAAGAGAAGGCTCAAGACCAAGGTTCCTTCTGAGTGGCAGCGAGGAGGAGGGGTCCTACAGCTTTGCCATTGCAGCCAAGCAAGCAGGACGTCCAGGTACCTGCTGTCCTTTGGCAGCCAAAGACAGGCACCCAAGCCAGCTGGAGAAGAAGTGTCAGTGAAAGCCTGTGCGCTTGCCAGTAGCGCTGAGGCCTGTTGTGAGATTCCTCTTCTTGCGAGCCTGACGGGAGACCCGGCTGGCCCGAGAGGCACTGTGGCGTTGTCCCGCTTGGGTCACCTCTTGCCCAGGCCCTTCCACAGAACAGTACAAGGAGCTGGCTTTCCCTTCTCTTCCTAGGTGAAAGAGCTTTGCCTTACCAGGCTTCTCACCTAGCTTCACTTCCCAGAGACTTCAAGCCTTCCTTGCTTGAAGGGCTCAGCTTGCGAGCGCTCTGGCGCCTTGTGGCTGTCTAGTGATGGATGCCAAAGATGGCTTCTCTCCTCCAAAGTTCCAGCACCTTCTTTCAAGGGGCAGGATGACCTTCTGCTCTTCTTCCCTTCCTCTGCGCTTCCCAGCCCCCTGCTGATTTCTATGGAAACGAGGCTTCCCTGGCTTTGCCTCCCCCCCTTACTCCATTTCTTTGGAGACAGGGAGCTAGCTGCCTTCCCTCCTGTTTGGGGGGAAAGCCTGCTTCTCCCTTGCTTTGCTCCCAGGCTGTAAAGCAGAAGATCAGGGAGTCTTCCTAATTCCTCAGCTAGTGGTAAGACCTCCATTTCACCAGGATATTCATCACCAGTGTGCGAGAGGCTTCCAGAAAAGACCTTGCTCAATACCCTTTCAGACTACAGTACTATCTGATACAATCAGTTGAGTCAGTTCTTCATGACTTGAAGTTCAGACCCCCGTCTTTCTAGACCAGTCAGCCTTGGCAATGCAAAGTAAAACCCAGACCAAGCTTCTCTCTCCTGCTGGGTGGAGACGCCATGCTCTCGCCTCCTCTTCTGCTTGTTAGCTTGAGAGCTTTCTCTACCTCCTACGTCAATGACCCTTGATTCTCTCTGCCTGGCGAGCGGGCTGCTCAGAGAAGCAAACGGTTTCCTTTGCCTAGGGCAGACCTCTTTTCCGACTCGCCTGGCTTCAAGACATTGCAGTCATCATTCCGGCCTCTAGCCGGAACTCTTCATACACACCGGGGGCGTACAGCAGCGGGCAAGGATCGGGGAGGTCTCAGTTTTTCAAGGAAACGTTCCGGGACACCGTTAAGATCCAGATCGAAAGCATAGCGCGTCAGGCTACGCTGAACTGGTCTGGAACTTGTGTCCTCAGACCAGTGAGCCCCTTCTCTTTTGGCACAAGGATCCGCTTTCCTGGCGGGTGGGCTTCTCTTGTTCGTTCTAGGAGTCGCTTGGGCGGCAACGGGCAGAAGTTGCCGGGAGGAAGGACCCCGTAGCCAAAATGGCAAGGGAAGGGCGACGACGAAGGTGGGATTCGAACCCACGCGCAGAGCACAATGGATTAGCAGTCCATCGCCTTAACCTCTCGGCCCCCTCGTCAGCTGAAAGGCCGCCCCGGGACACCGGCTCTCCTTTGATCGGCCGACGCAGGCCGCCCGACGCAGGATGAGACGCCTTAGGAAGAGCAGGCTGCCAGCGCGCCAGTGGTGTAGAGGCATCATGCAGGATTCCCATTCCTGCGAGCCGGGTTCGAGTCCCGGCTGGCGCAAACCTGCTGGGCCCGTGGCGCGTAAGGTCCTTCTCTTGCGTTGGTGCCTGGGAGCGGGAGGAAAGGCCCAGAGCAATAACTCAGTCATCTGACCCCACCCCTCAAAAAGAAGAGAAGGCTCAAGACCAAGGTTCCTTCTGAGTGGCAGCGAGGAGGAGGGGTCCTACAGCTTTGCCATTGCAGCCAAGCAAGCAGGACGTCCAGGTACCTGCTGTCCTTTGGCAGCCAAAGACAGGCACCCAAGCCAGCTGGAGAAGAAGTGTCAGTGAAAGCCTGTGCACTTGCCAGTAGCGCTGAGGCCTGTTGTGAGATTCCTCTTCTTGCGAGCCTGACGGAGACCCGGCTGGCCCGAGAGGCACTGTGGCGTTGTCCCGCTTGGGTCACCTCTTGCCCAGGCCCTTCCACAGAACAGTACAAGGAGCTGGCTTTCCTTCTCTTCCTAGGTGAAAGAGCTTTGCCTTACCAGGCTTCTCACCTAGCTTCACTTCCCAGAGACTTCAAGCCTTCCTTGCTTGAAGGGCTCAGCTTATGAGCGCCTGGCGCCTTGTGGCTGTCTAGTGATGGATGCCAAAGATGGCTTCTCTCCTCCAAAGTTCCAGCACCTTCTTTCAAGGGGCAGGATGACCTTCTGCTCTTCTTCCCTTCCTCTGCGCTTCCCAGCCCCTGCTGATTTCTATGGAAACGAGGCTTCCTGGCTTTGCCTCCCCTTACTCCATTTCTTTGGAGACAGGGAGCTAGCTGCCTTCCCTCCTGTTTGGGGGGAAAGCCTGCTTCTCCCTTGCTTTGCTCCCAGGCTGTAAAGCAGAAGATCAGGGAGTCTTCCTAATTCCTCAGCTAGTGGTAAGACCTCCATTTCACCAGGATATTCATCACCAGTGTGCGAGAGGCTTCCAGAAAAGACCTTGCTCAATACCCTTTCAGACTACAGTACTATCTGATACAATCAGTTGAGTCAGTTCTTCATGACTTGAAGTTCAGACCCCCGTCTTTCTAGACCAGTCAGCCTTGGCAATGCAAAGTAAAACCCAGACCAAGCTTCTCTCTCCTGCTGGGTGGAGACGCCATGCTCTCGTCTCCTCTTCTGCTTGTTAGCTTGAGAGCTTTCTCTACCTCCTACGTCAATGACCCTTGATTCTCTCTGCCTGGCGAGCGGGCTGCTCAGAGAAGCAAACGGTTTCTTTGCCTAGGGCAGACCTCTTTTCCGACTCGCCTGGCTTCAAGACATTGCAGTCATCATTCCGGCCTCTAGCCGAACTCTTCATACACACCGGGCGTACAGCAGCGGCAAGGATCGGGAGGTCTCAGTTTTTCAAGGAAACGCCCGGGACACCGTTAAGATCCAGATCGAAAGCATAGCGCGTCAGGTTACGCTGAACTGGTCTGGAACTTGTGTCCTCAGACCAGTGAGCCCCTTCTCTTTGGCACAAGGATCCGCTTTCCTGGCGGGTGGGCTTCTTGTTCGTTCTAGGAGTCGCTGGGCGGCAACGGGCAGAAGTTGCCGGGAGGAAGGACCCCGTAGCCAAAATGGCAAGGGAAGGGCGACGACGAAGGTGGGATTCGAACCCACGCGCAGAGCACAATGGATTAGCAGTCCATCGCCTTAACCTCTCGGCCACCTCGTCAGCTGAAAGGCCGCCCGACACCGCTCTCCTTTGATCGGCCGACGCAGGCCGCCCGACGCAGGATGAGACGCCTTAGGAAGAGCAGGCTGCCAGCGCGCCAGTGGTGTAGAGGCATCATGCAGGATTCCCATTCCTGCGAGCCGGGTTCGAGCCCGGCTGGCGCAAACCTGCTGGGCCCGTGGCCGCGTAAGGTCCTTCTCTTGCGTTGGTGCCTGGGAGCGGGAGGAAAGGCCCAGAGCAATAACTCAGTCATCTGACCCCCACCCCCCTCAAAAAGAAGAGAAGGCTCAAGACCAAGGTTCCCTTCTGAGTGGCAGCGAGGAGGAGGGGTCCTACAGCTTTGCCATTGCAGCCAAGCAAGCAGGACGTCCAGGTACCTGCTGTCCTTTGGCAGCCAAAGACAGGCACCCAAGCCAGCTGGAGAAGAAGTGTCAGTGAAAGCCTGTGCGCTTGCCAGTAGCGCTGAGGCCTGTTGTGAGATTCCTCTTCTTGCGAGCCTGACGGGAGACCCGGCTGGCCCGAGAGGCACTGTGGCGTTGTCCCGCTTGGGTCACCTCTTGCCCAGGCCCTTCCACAGAACAGTACAAGGAGCTGGCTTTCCCTTCTCTTCCTAGGTGAAAGAGCTTTGCCTTACCAGGCTTCTCACCTAGCTTCACTTCCCAGAGACTTCAAGCCTTCCTTGCTTGAAGGGCTCAGCTTGCGAGCGCTCTGGCGCCTTGTGGCTGTCTAGTGATGGATGCCAAAGATGGCTTCTCTCCTCCAAAGTTCCAGCACCTTCTTTCAAGGGGCAGGATGACCTTCTGCTCTTCTTCCCTTCCTCTGCGCTTCCCAGCCCCCTGCTGATTTCTATGGAAACGAGGCTTCCCTGGCTTTGCCTCCCCCCCTTACTCCATTTCTTTGGAGACAGGGAGCTAGCTGCCTTCCCTCCTGTTTGGGGGGAAAGCCTGCTTCTCCCTTGCTTTGCTCCCAGGCTGTAAAGCAGAAGATCAGGGAGTCTTCCTAATTCCTCAGCTAGTGGTAAGACCTCCATTTCACCAGGATATTCATCACCAGTGTGCGAGAGGCTTCCAGAAAAGACCTTGCTCAATACCCTTTCAGACTACAGTACTATCTGATACAATCAGTTGAGTCAGTTCTTCATGACTTGAAGTTCAGACCCCCGTCTTTCTAGACCAGTCAGCCTTGGCAATGCAAAGTAAAACCCAGACCAAGCTTCTCTCTCCTGCTGGGTGGAGACGCCATGCTCTCGTCTCCTCTTCTGCTTGTTAGCTTGAGAGCTTTCTCTACCTCCTACGTCAATGACCCTTGATTCTCTCTGCCTGGCGAGCGGGCTGCTCAGAGAAGCAAACGGTTTCCTTTGCCTAGGGCAGACCTCTTTTCCCGACTCGCCTGGCTTCAAGACATTGCAGTCATCATTCCGGCCTCTAGCCGGAACTCTTCATACACACCGGGGGCGTACAGCAGCGGGCAAGGATCGGGGAGGTCTCAGTTTTTCAAGGAAACGTTCCGGGACACCGTTAAGATCCAGATCGAAAGCATAGCGCGTCAGGCTACGCTGAACTGGTCTGGAACTTGTGTCCTCAGACCAGTGAGCCCCTTCTCTTTTGGCACAAGGATCCGCTTTCCTGGCGGGTGGGCTTCTCTTGTTCGTTCTAGGAGTCGCTTGGGCGGCAACGGGCAGAAGTTGCCGGGAGGAAGGACCCCGTAGCCAAAATGGCAAGGGAAGGGCGACGACGAAGGTGGGATTCGAACCCACGCGTGCAGAGCACAATGGATTAGCAGTCCATCGCCTTAACCTCTCGGCCACCTCGTCAGCTGAAAGGCCGCCCCGGGACACCGGCTCTCCTTTGATCGGCCGACGCAGGCCGCCCGACGCAGGATGAGACGCCTTAGGAAGAGCAGGCTGCCAGCGCGCCAGTGGTGTAGAGGCATCATGCAGGATTCCCATTCCTGCGAGCCGGGTTCGAGTCCCGGCTGGCGCAAACCTGCTGGGCCCGTGGCCGCGAAAGGTCCTTCTCTTGCGTTGGTGCCTGGGAGCGGGAGGAAAGGCCCAGAGCAATAACTCAGTCATCTGACCCCCACCCCCCTCAAAAAGAAGAGAAGGCTCAAGACCAAGGTTCCCTTCTGAGTGGCAGCGAGGAGGAGGGGTCCTACAGCTTTGCCATTGCAGCCAAGCAAGCAGGACGTCCAGGTACCTGCTGTCCTTTGGCAGCCAAAGACAGGCACCCAAGCCAGCTGGAGAAGAAGTGTCAGTGAAAGCCTGTGCGCTTGCCAGTAGCGCTGAGGCCTGTTGTGAGATTCCTCTTCTTGCGAGCCTGACGGGAGACCCGGCTGGCCCGAGAGGCACTGTGGCGTTGTCCCGCTTGGGTCACCTCTTGCCCAGGCCCTTCCACAGAACAGTACAAGGAGCTGGCTTTCCCTTCTCTTCCTAGGTGAAAGAGCTTTGCCTTACCAGGCTTCTCACCTAGCTTCACTTCCCAGAGACTTCAAGCCTTCCTTGCTTGAAGGGCTCAGCTTGCGAGCGCTCTGGCGCCTTGTGGCTGTCTAGTGATGGATGCCAAAGATGGCTTCTCTCCTCCAAAGTTCCAGCACCTTCTTTCAAGGGGCAGGATGACCTTCTGCTCTTCTTCCCTTCCTCTGCGCTTCCCAGCCCCCTGCTGATTTCTATGGAAACGAGGCTTCCCTGGCTTTGCCTCCCCCCCTTACTCCATTTCTTTGGAGACAGGGAGCTAGCTGCCTTCCCTCCTGTTTGGGGAAAGCCTGCTTCTCCCTTGCTTTGCTCCCAGGCTGTAAAGCAGAAGATCAGGGAGTCTTCCTAATTCCTCAGCTAGTGGTAAGACCTCCATTTCACCAGGATATTCATCACCAGTGTGCGAGAGGCTTCCAGAAAAGACCTTGCTCAATACCCTTTCAGACTACAGTACTATCTGATACAATCAGTTGAGTCAGTTCTTCATGACTTGAAGTTCAGACCCCCGTCTTTCTAGACCAGTCAGCCTTGGCAATGCAAAGTAAAACCCAGACCAAGCTTCTCTCTCCTGCTGGGTGGAGACGCCATCCGCACGTCTCCTCTTCTGCTTGTTAGCTTGAGAGCTATCTCTACCTCCGACGTCAATGACCCTTGATTCTCTCTGCCTGGCGAGCGGGCTGCTCGGAGAAGCAAACGGTTTACTGTGCCTAGGGCAGACCTCTTTCCCGACTCGCCTGGCTTCAAGACATTGCAGTCATCATTCCGGCCTCTAGCCGGAACTCTTCATACACACCGGGGGCGTACAGCAGCGGGCAAGGATCGGGGAGGTCTCAGTTTTTCAAGGAAACGTTCCGGGACACCGTTAAGATCCAGATCGAAAGCATAGCGCGTCAGTCTACGCTGAACTGGTCTGGACCGTGGGGCCTCAGACCTGTGAGCCCCTGCTCTGTTGGCCCCAGGAGCCGCTTTCCGGGCGGGTGGGCTTCTCTTGGTCGTTCGAGGAGGCGCGTGGGCGGCAACGGGCAGAAGTTGCCGAGGAAGGACCCCGTAGCCAAAATGGCAAGGGAAGGGCGACGACGAAGGTGGGATTCGAACCCACGCGTGCAGAGCACAATGGATTAGCAGTCCATCGCCTTAACCTCTCGGCCACCTCGTCAGCTGAAAGGCCGCCCCGGGACACCGGCTCTCCTTTGATCGGCCGACGCAGGCCGCCCGACGCAGGATGAGACGCCTTAGGAAGAGCAGGCTGCCAGCGCGCCAGTGGTGTAGAGGCATCATGCAGGATTCCCATTCCTGCGAGCCGGGTTCGAGTCCCGGCTGGCGCAAACCTGCTGGGCCCGTGGCCGCGTAAGGTCCTTCTCTTGCGTTGGTGCCTGGGAGCGGGAGGAAAGGCCCAGAGCAATAACTCAGTCATCTGACCCCCACCCCCCTCAAAAAGAAGAGAAGGCTCAAGACCAAGGTTCCCTTCTGAGTGGCAGCGAGGAGGAGGGGTCCTACAGCTTTGCCATTGCAGCCAAGCAAGCAGGACGTCCAGGTACCTGCTGTCCTTTGGCAGCCAAAGACAGGCACCCAAGCCAGCTGGAGAAGAAGTGTCAGTGAAAGCCTGTGCGCTTGCCAGTAGCGCTGAGGCCTGTTGTGAGATTCCTCTTCTTGCGAGCCTGACGGGAGACCCGGCTGGCCCGAGAGGCACTGTGGCGTTGTCCCGCTTGGGTCACCTCTTGCCCAGGCCCTTCCACAGAACAGTACAAGGAGCTGGCTTTCCCTTCTCTTCCTAGGTGAAAGAGCTTTGCCTTACCAGGCTTCTCACCTAGCTTCACTTCCCAGAGACTTCAAGCCTTCCTTGCTTGAAGGGCTCAGCTTGCGAGCGCTCTGGCGCCTTGTGGCTGTCTAGTGATGGATGCCAAAGATGGCTTCTCTCCTCCAAAGTTCCAGCACCTTCTTTCAAGGGGCAGGATGACCTTCTGCTCTTCTTCCCTTCCTCTGCGCTTCCCAGCCCCTGCTGATTTCTATGGAAACGAGGCTTCCTGGCTTTGCCTCCCCTTACTCCATTTCTTTGGAGACAGGGAGCTAGCTGCCTTCCCTCCTGTTTGGGGAAAGCCTGCTTCTCCCTTGCTTTGCTCCCAGGCTGTAAAGCAGAAGATCAGGGAGTCTTCCTAATTCCTCAGCTAGTGGTAAGACCTCCATTTCACCAGGATATTCATCACCAGTGTGCGAGAGGCTTCCAGAAAAGACCTTGCTCAATACCCTTTCAGACTACAGTACTATCTGATACAATCAGTTGAGTCAGTTCTTCATGACTTGAAGTTCAGACCCCCGTCTTTCTAGACCAGTCAGCCTTGGCAATGCAAAGTAAAACCCAGACCAAGCTTCTCTCCTGCTGGGTGGAGACGCCATGCTCTCGTCTCCTCTTCTGCTTGTTAGCTTGAGAGCTTTCTCTACCTCCTACGTCAATGACCCTTGATTCTCTCTGCCTGGCGAGCGGGCTGCTCAGAGAAGCAAACGGTTTCTTTGCCTAGGGCAGACCTCTTTTCCCGACTCGCCTGGCTTCAAGACATTGCAGTCATCATTCCGGCCTCTAGCCGAACTCTTCATACACACCGGGCGTACAGCAGCGGGCAAGGATCGGGAGGTCTCAGTTTTTCAAGGAAACGTTCGGGACACCGTTAAGATCCAGATCGAAAGCATAGCGCGTCAGGCTACGCTGAACTGGTCTGGAACTTGTGTCCTCAGACCAGTGAGCCTTCTTTTGGCACAAGGATCCGCTTTCCTGGCGGGTGGGCTTCTCTTGTTCGTTCTAGGAGTCGCTGGGCGGCAACGGGCAGAAGTTGCCGGGAGGAAGGACCCCGTAGCCAAAATGGCAAGGGAAGGGCGACGAAGGTGGGATTCGAACCCACGCGTGCAGAGCACAATGGATTAGCAGTCCATCGCCTTAACCTCTCGGCCACCTCGTCAGCTGAAAGGCCGCCCGGGACACCGCTCTCCTTTGATCGGCCGACGAGGCCGCCCGACGCAGGATGAGACGCCTTAGGAAGAGCAGGCTGCCAGCGCGCCAGTGGTGTAGAGGCATCATGCAGGATTCCCATTCCTGCGAGCCGGGTTCGAGTCGGCTGGCGCAAACCTGCTGGGCCCGTGGCCGCGTAAGGTCCTTCTCTTGCGTTGGTGCCTGGGAGCGGGAGGAAAGGCCCAGAGCAATAACTCCGTCATCTGACCCCCACCCCCCGCCAAAAGAAGAGAAGGCTCAAGACCAAGGTTCCTTCTGAGTGGCAGCGAGGAGGAGGTCCTACAGCTTTGCCATTGCAGCCAAGCAAGCAGGACGTCCTGGTACCTGCTGTCCTTTGGCAGCCAAAGACAGGCACCCAAGCCAGCTGGAGAAGAAGTGTCAGTGAAAGCCTGTGCGCTTGCCAGTAGCGCTGAGGCCTGTTGTGAGATTCCTCTTCTTGCGAGCCTGACGGAGACCCGGCTGGCCCGAGAGGCACTGTGGCGTTGTCCCGCTTGGGTCACCTCTTGCCCAGGCCCTTCCACAGAACAGTACAAGGAGCTGGCTTTCCTTCTCTTCCTAGGTGAAAGAGCTTTGCCTTACCAGGCTTCTCACCTAGCTTCACTTCCCAGAGACTACAAGCCTTCCTTGCATGAAGGGCTCAGCGTGTGAGCGCTCTGGCGCCTAGTGGCTGTCTAGTGATGGATGCCAAAGATGGCTTCTCTCCTCCAAAGTTCCAGCACCTTCTTTCAAGGGGCAGGATGACCTTCTGCTCTTCTTCCCTTCCTCTGCGCTTCCCAGCCCCTGCTGATTTCTATGGAAACGAGGCTTCCCTGGCTTTGCCTCCCCTTACTCCATTTCTTTGGAGACAGGGAGCTAGCTGCCTTCCCTCCTGTTTGGGGGGAAAGCCTGCTTCTCCCTTGCTTTGCTCCCAGGCTGTAAAGCAGAAGATCAGGGAGTCTTCCTAATTCCTCAGCTAGTGGTAAGACCTCCATTTCACCAGGATATTCATCACCAGTGTGCGAGAGGCTTCCAGAAAAGACCTTGCTCAATACCCTTTCAGACTACAGTACTATCTGATACAATCAGTTGAGTCAGTTCTTCATGACTTGAAGTTCAGACCCCCGTCTTTCTAGACCAGTCAGCCTTGGCAATGCAAAGTAAAACCCAGACCAAGCTTCTCTCTCCTGCTGGGTGGAGACGCCATGCTCTCGTCTCCTCTTCTGCTTGTTAGCTTGAGAGCTTTCTCTACCTCCTACGTCAATGACCCTTGATTCTCTCTGCCTGGCGAGCGGGCTGCTCAGAGAAGCAAACGGTTTCTTTGCCTAGGGCAGACCTCTTTCCCGACTCGCCTGGCTTCAAGACATTGCAGTCATCATTCCGGCCTCTAGCCGGAACTCTTCATACACACCGGGGGCGTACAGCAGCGGGCAAGGATCGGGGAGGTCTCAGTTTTTCAAGGAAACGTTCCGGGACACCGTTAAGATCCAGATCGAAAGCATAGCGCGTCAGGCTACGCTGAACTGGTCTGGAACTTGTGTCCTCAGACCAGTGAGCCCCTTCTCTTTTGGCACAAGGATCCGCTTTCCTGGCGGGTGGGCTTCTCTTGTTCGTTCTAGGAGTCGCTTGGGCGGCAACGGGCAGAAGTTGCCGGGAGGAAGGACCCGTAGCCAAAATGGCAAGGGAAGGGCGACGACGAAGGTGGGATTCGAACCCACGCGTGCAGAGCACAATGGATTAGCAGTCCATCGCCTTAACCTCTCGGCCACCTCGTCAGCTGAAAGGCCGCCCCGGGACACCGGCTCTCCTTTGATCGGCCGACGCAGGCCGCCCGACGCAGGATGAGACGCCTTAGGAAGAGCAGGCTGCCAGCGCGCCAGTGGTGTAGAGGCATCATGCAGGATTCCCATTCCTGCGAGCCGGGTTCGAGTCCCGGCTGGCGCAAACCTGCTGGGCCCGTGGCCGCGTAAGGTCCTTCTCTTGCGTTGGTGCCTGGGAGCGGGAGGAAAGGCCCAGAGCAATAACTCAGTCATCTGACCCCCACCCCCCTCAAAAAGAAGAGAAGGCTCAAGACCAAGGTTCCCTTCTGAGTGGCAGCGAGGAGGAGGGGTCCTACAGCTTTGCCATTGCAGCCAAGCAAGCAGGACGTCCAGGTACCTGCTGTCCTTTGGCAGCCAAAGACAGGCACCCAAGCCAGCTGGAGAAGAAGTGTCAGTGAAAGCCTGTGCGCTTGCCAGTAGCGCTGAGGCCTGTTGTGAGATTCCTCTTCTTGCGAGCCTGACGGGAGACCCGGCTGGCCCGAGAGGCACTGTGGCGTTGTCCCGCTTGGGTCACCTCTTGCCCAGGCCCTTCCACAGAACAGTACAAGGAGCTGGCTTTCCCTTCTCTTCCTAGGTGAAAGAGCTTTGCCTTACCAGGCTTCTCACCTAGCTTCACTTCCCAGAGACTTCAAGCCTTCCTTGCTTGAAGGGCTCAGCTTGCAAGCGCTCTGGCGCCTTGTGGCTGTCTAGTGATGGATGCCAAAGATGGCTTCTCTCCTCCAAAGTTCCAGCACCTTCTTTCAAGGGGCAGGATGACCTTCTGCTCTTCTTCCCTTCCTCTGCGCTTCCCAGCCCCCTGCTGATTTCTATGGAAACGAGGCTTCCCTGGCTTTGCCTCCCCTTACTCCATTTCTTTGGAGACAGGGAGCTAGCTGCCTTCCCTCCTGTTTGGGGGGAAAGCCTGCTTCTCCCTTGCTTTGCTCCCAGGCTGTAAAGCAGAAGATCAGGGAGTCTTCCTAATTCCTCAGCTAGTGGTAAGACCTCCATTTCACCAGGATATTCATCACCAGTGTGCGAGAGGCTTCCAGAAAAGACCTTGCTCAATACCCTTTCAGACTACAGTACTATCTGATACAATCAGTTGAGTCAGTTCTTCATGACTTGAAGTTCAGACCCCCGTCTTTCTAGACCAGTCAGCCTTGGCAATGCAAAGTAAAACCCAGACCAAGCTTCTCTCTCCTGCTGGGTGGAGACGCCATGCTCTCGTCTCCTCTTCTGCTTGTTAGCTTGAGAGCTTTCTCTACCTCCTACGTCAATGACCCTTGATTCTCTCTGCCTGGCGAGCGGGCTGCTCAGAGAAGCAAACGGTTTCCTTTGCCTAGGGCAGACCTCTTTTCCCGACTCGCCTGGCTTCAAGACATTGCAGTCATCATTCCGGCCTCTAGCCGGAACTCTTCATACACACCGGGGGCGTACAGCAGCGGGCAAGGATCGGGGAGGTCTCAGTTTTTCAAGGAAACGTTCCGGGACACCGTTAAGATCCAGATCGAAAGCATAGCGCGTCAGGCTACGCTGAACTGGTCTGGAACTTGTGTCCTCAGACCAGTGAGCCCCTTCTCTTTTGGCACAAGGATCCGCTTTCCTGGCGGGTGGGCTTCTCTTGTTCGTTCTAGGAGTCGCTTGGGCGGCAACGGGCAGAAGTTGCCGAGGAAGGACCCCGTAGCCAAAATGGCAAGGGAAGGGCGACGACGAAGGTGGGATTCGAACCCACGCGTGCAGAGCACAATGGATTAGCAGTCCATCGCCTTAACCTCTCGGCCACCTCGTCAGCTGAAAGGCCGCCCCGGGACACCGCTCTCCTTTGATCGGCCGACGCAGGCCGCCCGACGCAGGATGAGACGCCTTAGGAAGAGCAGGCTGCCAGCGCGCCAGTGGTGTAGAGGCATCATGCAGGATTCCCATTCCTGCGAGCCGGGTTCGAGTCCCGGCTGGCGCAAACCTGCTGGGCCCGTGGCCGCGTAAGGTCCTTCTCTTGCGTTGGTGCCTGGGAGCGGGAGGAAAGGCCCAGAGCAATAACTCAGTCATCTGACCCCCACCCCCCTCAAAAAGAAGAGAAGGCTCAAGACCAAGGTTCCCTTCTGAGTGGCAGCGAGGAGGAGGGGTCCTACAGCTTTGCCATTGCAGCCAAGCAAGCAGGACGTCCAGGTACCTGCTGTCCTTTGGCAGCCAAAGACAGGCACCCAAGCCAGCTGGAGAAGAAGTGTCAGTGAAAGCCTGTGCGCTTGCCAGTAGCGCTGAGGCCTGTTGTGAGATTCCTCTTCTTGCGAGCCTGACGGGAGACCCGGCTGGCCCGAGAGGCACTGTGGCGTTGTCCCGCTTGGGTCACCTCTTGCCCAGGCCCTTCCACAGAACAGTACAAGGAGCTGGCTTTCCTTCTCTTCCTAGGTGAAAGAGCTTTGCCTTACCAGGCTTCTCACCTAGCTTCACTTCCAAGAGACTTCAAGCCTTCCTTGCTAGAAGGCCTCAGCTTGCGAGCGCTCTGGCGCCTTGTGGCTGTCTAGTGATGGATGCCAAAGATGGCTTCTCTCCTCCAAAGTTCCAGCACCTTCTTTCAAGGGGCAGGATGACCTTCTGCTCTTCTTCCCTTCCTCTGCGCTTCCCAGCCCCTGCTGATTTCTATGGAAACGAGGCTTCCTGGCTTTGCCTCCCCTTACTCCATTTCTTTGGAGACAGGAGCTAGCTGCCTTCCCTCCTGTTTGGGGAAAGCCTGCTTCTCCCTTGCTTTGCTCCCAGGCTGTAAAGCAGAAGATCAGGGAGTCTTCCTAATTCCTCAGCTAGTGGTAAGACCTCCATTTCACCAGGATATTCATCACCAGTGTGCGAGAGGCTTCCAGAAAAGACCTTGCTCAATACCCTTTCAGACTACAGTACTATCTGATACAATCAGTTGAGTCAGTTCTTCATGACTTGAAGTTCAGACCCCCGTCTTTCTAGACCAGTCAGCCTTGGCAATGCAAAGTAAAACCCAGACCAAGCTTCTCTCTCCTGCTGGGTGGAGACGCCATGCTCTCGTCTCCTCTTCTGCTTGTTAGCTTGAGAGCTTTCTCTACCTCCTACGTCAATGACCCTTGATTCTCTCTGCCTGGCGAGCGGGCTGCTCAGAGAAGCAAACGGTTTCCTTTGCCTAGGGCAGACCTCTTTTCCCGACTCGCCTGGCTTCAAGACATTGCAGTCATCATTCCGGCCTCTAGCCGGAACTCTTCATACACACCGGGGGCGTACAGCAGCGGGCAAGGATCGGGGAGGTCTCAGTTTTTCAAGGAAACGTTCCGGGACACCGTTAAGATCCAGATCGAAAGCATAGCGCGTCAGGCTACGCTGAACTGGTCTGGAACTTGTGTCCTCAGACCAGTGAGCCCCTTCTCTTTTGGCACAAGGATCCGCTTTCCTGGCGGGTGGGCTTCTCTTGTTCGTTCTAGGAGTCGCTTGGGCGGCAACGGGCAGAAGTTGCCGGGAGGAAGGACCCCGTAGCCAAAATGGCAAGGGAAGGGCGACGACGAAGGTGGGATTCGAACCCACGCGTGCAGAGCACAATGGATTAGCAGTCCATCGCCTTAACCTCTCGGCCACCTCGTCAGCTGAAAGGCCGCCCCGGGACACCGGCTCTCCTTTGATCGGCCGACGCAGGCCGCCCGACGCAGGATGAGACGCCTTAGGAAGAGCAGGCTGCCAGCGCGCCAGTGGTGTAGAGGCATCATGCAGGATTCCCATTCCTGCGAGCCGGGTTCGAGTCGGCTGGCGCAAACCTGCTGGGCCCGTGGCGCGTAAGGTCCTTCTCTTGCGTTGGTGCCTGGGAGGCGGGAGGAAAGGCCCAGAGCAATAACTCAGTCATCTGACCCCCACCCCCCTCAAAAAGAAGAGAAGGCTCAAGACCAAGGTTCCCTTCTGAGTGGCAGCGAGGAGGAGGGGTCCTACAGCTTTGCCATTGCAGCCAAGCAAGCAGGACGTCCAGGTACCTGCTGTCCTTTGGCAGCCAAAGACAGGCACCCAAGCCAGCTGGAGAAGAAGTGTCAGTGAAAGCCTGTGCGCTTGCCAGTAGCGCTGAGGCCTGTTGTGAGATTCCTCTTCTTGCGAGCCTGACGGGAGACCCGGCTGGCCCGAGAGGCACTGTGGCGTTGTCCCGCTTGGGTCACCTCTTGCCCAGGCCCTTCCACAGAACAGTACAAGGAGCTGGCTTTCCTTCTCTTCCTAGGTGAAAGAGCTTGGCCTGACCAGGCTTCTCACCTAGGTTCCCGTCCCAGAGACTTCAAGCCTTCCTTGCTTGAAGGGCTCAGCTTGGGAGCGCTCTGGCGCCTTGTGGCTGTCTAGTGATGGATGCCAAAGATGGCTTCTCTCCTCCAAAGTTCCAGCACCTTCTTTCAAGGGGCAGGATGACCTTCTGCTCTTCTTCCCTTCCTCTGCGCTTCCCAGCCCCTGCTGATTTCTATGGAAACGAGGCTTCCTGGCTTTGCCTCCCCTTACTCCATTTCTTTGGAGACAGGGAGCTAGCTGCCTTCCCTCCTGTTTGGGGGGAAAGCCTGCTTCTCCCTTGCTTTGCTCCCAGGCTGTAAAGCAGAAGATCAGGGAGTCTTCCTAATTCCTCAGCTAGTGGTAAGACCTCCATTTCACCAGGATATTCATCACCAGTGTGCGAGAGGCTTCCAGAAAAGACCTTGCTCAATACCCTTTCAGACTACAGTACTATCTGATACAATCAGTTGAGTCAGTTCTTCATGACTTGAAGTTCAGACCCCCGTCTTTCTAGACCAGTCAGCCTTGGCAATGCAAAGTAAAACCCAGACCAAGCTTCTCTCTCCTGCTGGGTGGAGACGCCATGCTCTCGTCTCCTCTTCTGCTTGTTAGCTTGAGAGCTTTCTCTACCTCCTACGTCAATGACCCTTGATTCTCTCTGCCTGGCGAGCGGGCTGCTCAGAGAAGCAAACGGTTTCCTTTGCCTAGGGCAGACCTCTTTTCCCGACTCGCCTGGCTTCAAGACATTGCAGTCATCATTCCGGCCTCTAGCCGGAACTCTTCATACACACCGGGGGCGTACAGCAGCGGGCAAGGATCGGGGAGGTCTCAGTTTTTCAAGGAAACGTTCGGGACACCGTTAAGATCCAGATCGAAAGCATAGCGCGTCAGGCTACGCTGAACTGGTCTGGAACTTGTGTCCTCAGACCAGTGAGCCCCTTCTCTTTTGGCACAAGGATCCGCTTTCCTGGCGGGTGGGCTTCTCTTGTTCGTTCTAGGAGTCGCTTGGGCAACGGGCAGAAGTTGCCGGGAGGAAGGACCCCGTAGCCAAAATGGCAAGGGAAGGGCGACGACGAAGGTGGGATTCGAACCCACGCGTGCAGAGCACAATGGATTAGCAGTCCATCGCCTTAACCTCTCGGCCACCTCGTCAGCTGAAAGGCCGCCCCGGGACACCGGCTCTCCTTTGATCGGCCGACGCAGGCCGCCCGACGCAGGATGAGACGCCTTAGGAAGAGCAGGCTGCCAGCGCGCCAGTGGTGTAGAGGCATCATGCAGGATTCCCATTCCTGCGAGCCGGGTTCGAGTCGGCTGGCGCAAACCTGCTGGGCCCGTGGCGCGTAAGGTCCTTCTCTTGCGTTGGTGCCTGGGAGCGGGAGGAAAGGCCCAGAGCAATAACTCAGTCATCTGACCCCCACCCCCCTCAAAAAGAAGAGAAGGCTCAAGACCAAGGTTCCCTTCTGAGTGGCAGCGAGGAGGGGTCCTACAGCTTTGCCATTGCAGCCAAGCAAGCAGGACGTCCAGGTACCTGCTGTCCTTTGGCAGCCAAAGACAGGCACCCAAGCCAGCTGGAGAAGAAGTGTCAGTGAAAGCCTGTGCGCTTGCCAGTAGCGCTGAGGCCTGTTGTGAGATTCCTCTTCTTGCGAGCCTGACGGAGACCCGGCTGGCCCGAGAGGCACTGGGGGGTTGTCCCGCTTGGGTCACCTCTTGCCCAGGCCCTTCCACAGAACAGTACAAGGAGCTGGCTTTCCTTCTCTTCCTAGGTGAAAGAGCTTTGCCTTACCAGGCTTCTCACCTAGCTTCACTTCCCAGAGACTTCAAGCCTTCCTTGCTTGAAGGGCTCAGCTTGCGAGCGCTCTGGCGCCTTGTGGCTGTCTAGTGATGGATGCCAAAGATGGCTTCTCTCCTCCAAAGTTCCAGCACCTTCTTTCAAGGGGCAGGATGACCTTCTGCTCTTCTTCCCTTCCTCTGCGCTTCCCAGCCCCCTGCTGATTTCTATGGAAACGAGGCTTCCCTGGCTTTGCCTCCCCCCCTTACTCCATTTCTTTGGAGACAGGGAGCTAGCTGCCTTCCCTCCTGTTTGGGGGGAAAGCCTGCTTCTCCCTTGCTTTGCTCCCAGGCTGTAAAGCAGAAGATCAGGGAGTCTTCCTAATTCCTCAGCTAGTGGTAAGACCTCCATTTCACCAGGATATTCATCACCAGTGTGCGAGAGGCTTCCAGAAAAGACCTTGCTCAATACCCTTTCAGACTACAGTACTATCTGATACAATCAGTTGAGTCAGTTCTTCATGACTTGAAGTTCAGACCCCCGTCTTTCTAGACCAGTCAGCCTTGGCAATGCAAAGTAAAACCCAGACCAAGCTTCTCTCTCCTGCTGGGTGGAGACGCCATGCTCTCGTCTCCTCTTCTGCTTGTTAGCTTGAGAGCTTTCTCTACCTCCTACGTCAATGACCCTTGATTCTCTCTGCCTGGCGAGCGGGCTGCTCAGAGAAGCAAACGGTTTCCTTTGCCTAGGGCAGACCTCTTTTCCCGACTCGCCTGGCTTCAAGACATTGCAGTCATCATTCCGGCCTCTAGCCGGAACTCTTCATACACACCGGGGGCGTACAGCAGCGGGCAAGGATCGGGGAGGTCTCAGTTTTTCAAGGAAACGTTCCGGGACACCGTTAAGATCCAGATCGAAAGCATAGCGCGTCAGGCTACGCTGAACTGGTCTGGAACTTGTGTCCTCAGACCAGTGAGCCCTTCTCTTTTGGCACAAGGATCCGCTTTCCTGGCGGGTGGGCTTCTCTTGTTCGTTCTAGGAGTCGCTTGGCGGCAACGGGCAGAAGTTGCCGAGGAAGGACCCCGTAGCCAAAATGGCAAGGGAAGGGCGACGAAGGTGGGATTCGAACCCACGTGCAGAGCACAATGGATTAGCAGTCCATCGCCTTAACCTCTCGGCCACCTCGTCAGCTGAAAGGCGCCCGGGACACCGGCTCTCCTTTGATCGGCCGGCGCGGGCGCCCGGCGCAGGATGAGGCGCCTTAGGAAGAGCAGGCTGCCAGCCCGCCAGTGGTGTAGAGGCATCATGCAGGATTCCCATTCCTGCGAGCCGGGTTCGAGTCGGCTGGCGCAAACCTGCTGGGCCCGTGGCCGCGTAAGGTCCTTCTCTTGCGTTGGTGCCTGGGAGCGGGAGGAAAGGCCCAGAGCAATAACTCAGTCATCTGACCCCCACCCCCCTCAAAAAGAAGAGAAGGCTCAAGACCAAGGTTCCCTTCTGAGTGGCAGCGAGGAGGAGGGGTCCTACAGCTTTGCCATTGCAGCCAAGCAAGCAGGACGTCCAGGTACCTGCTGTCCTTTGGCAGCCAAAGACAGGCACCCAAGCCAGCTGGAGAAGAAGTGTCAGTGAAAGCCTGTGCGCTTGCCAGTAGCGCTGAGGCCTGTTGTGAGATTCCTCTTCTTGCGAGCCTGACGGGAGACCCGGCTGGCCCGAGAGGCACTGTGGCGTTGTCCCGCTTGGGTCACCTCTTGCCCAGGCCCTTCCACAGAACAGTACAAGGAGCTGGCTTTCCCTTCTCTTCCTAGGTGAAAGAGCTTTGCCTTACCAGGCTTCTCACCTAGCTTCACTTCCCAGAGACTTCAAGCCTTCCTTGCTTGAAGGGCTCAGCTTATGGCGCTCTGGCGCCTTGTGGCTGTCTAGTGATGGATGCCAAAGATGGCTTCTCTCCTCCAAAGTTCCAGCACCTTCTTTCAAGGGGCAGGATGACCTTCTGCTCTTCTTCCCTTCCTCTGCGCTTCCCAGCCCCCTGCTGATTTCTATGGAAACGAGGCTTCCCTGGCTTTGCCTCCCCCCCTTACTCCATTTCTTTGGAGACAGGAGCTAGCTGCCTTCCCTCCTGTTTGGGGGGAAAGCCTGCTTCTCCCTTGCTTTGCTCCCAGGCTGTAAAGCAGAAGATCAGGGAGTCTTCCTAATTCCTCAGCTAGTGGTAAGACCTCCATTTCACCAGGATATTCATCACCAGTGTGCGAGAGGCTTCCAGAAAAGACCTTGCTCAATACCCTTTCAGACTACAGTACTATCTGATACAATCAGTTGAGTCAGTTCTTCATGACTTGAAGTTCAGACCCCCGTCTTTCTAGACCAGTCAGCCTTGGCAATGCAAAGTAAAACCCAGACCAAGCTTCTCTCTCCTGCTGGGTGGAGACGCCATGCTCTCGTCTCCTCTTCTGCTTGTTAGCTTGAGAGCTTTCTCTACCTCCTACGTCAATGACCCTTGATTCTCTCTGCCTGGCGAGCGGGCTGCTCAGAGAAGCAAACGGTTTCCTTTGCCTAGGGCAGACCTCTTTTCCCGACTCGCCTGGCTTCAAGACATTGCAGTCATCATTCCGGCCTCTAGCCGGAACTCTTCATACACACCGGGGGCGTACAGCAGCGGGCAAGGATCGGGGAGGTCTCAGTTTTTCAAGGAAACGTTCCGGGACACCGTTAAGATCCAGATCGAAAGCATAGCGCGTCAGGCTACGCTGAACTGGTCTGGAACTTGTGTCCTCAGACCAGTGAGCCCCTTCTCTTTTGGCACAAGGATCCGCTTTCCTGGCGGGTGGGCTTCTCTTGTTCGTTCTAGGAGTCGCTTGGGCGGCAACGGGCAGAAGTTGCCGGGAGGAAGGACCCCGTAGCCAAAATGGCAAGGGAAGGGCGACGACGAAGGTGGGATTCGAACCCACGCGTGCAGAGCACAATGGATTAGCAGTCCATCGCCTTAACCTCTCGGCCACCTCGTCAGCTGAAAGGCTGCCCGGGACACCGGCTCTCCTTTGATCGGCCGGCGCGGGCCGCCCGGCGCAGGATGAGGCGCCTTAGGAAGAGCAGGCTGCCAGCGCGCCAGTGGTGTAGAGGCATCATGCAGGATTCCCATTCCTGCGAGCCGGGTTCGAGTCGGCTGGCGCAAACCTGCTGGGCCCGTGGCCGCGTAAGGTCCTTCTCTTGCGTTGGTGCCTGGGAGCGGGAGGAAAGGCCCAGAGCAATAACTCAGTCATCTGACCCCCACCCCCCTCAAAAAGAAGAGAAGGCTCAAGACCAAGGTTCCCTTCTGAGTGGCAGCGAGGAGGAGGGGTCCTACAGCTTTGCCATTGCAGCCAAGCAAGCAGGACGTCCAGGTACCTGCTGTCCTTTGGCAGCCAAAGACAGGCACCCAAGCCAGCTGGAGAAGAAGTGTCAGTGAAAGCCTGTGCGCTTGCCAGTAGCGCTGAGGCCTGTTGTGAGATTCCTCTTCTTGCGAGCCTGACGGGAGACCCGGCTGGCCCGAGAGGCACTGTGGCGTTGTCCCGCTTGGGTCACCTCTTGCCCAGGCCCTTCCACAGAACAGTACAAGGAGCTGGCTTTCCCTTCTCTTCCTAGGTGAAAGAGCTTTGCCTTACCAGGCTTCTCACCTAGCTTCACTTCCCAGAGACTTCAAGCCTTCCTTGCTTGAAGGGCTCAGCTTGCGAGCGCTCTGGCGCCTTGTGGCTGTCTAGTGATGGATGCCAAAGATGGCTTCTCTCCTCCAAAGTTCCAGCACCTTCTTTCAAGGGGCAGGATGACCTTCTGCTCTTCTTCCCTTCCTCTGCGCTTCCCAGCCCCCTGCTGATTTCTATGGAAACGAGGCTTCCCTGGCTTTGCCTCCCCCCCTTACTCCATTTCTTTGGAGACAGGGAGCTAGCTGCCTTCCCTCCTGTTTGGGGGGAAAGCCTGCTTCTCCCTTGCTTTGCTCCCAGGCTGTAAAGCAGAAGATCAGGGAGTCTTCCTAATTCCTCAGCTAGTGGTAAGACCTCCATTTCACCAGGATATTCATCACCAGTGTGCGAGAGGCTTCCAGAAAAGACCTTGCTCAATACCCTTTCAGACTACAGTACTATCTGATACAATCAGTTGAGTCAGTTCTTCATGACTTGAAGTTCAGACCCCCGTCTTTCTAGACCAGTCAGCCTTGGCAATGCAAAGTAAAACCCAGACCAAGCTTCTCTCTCCTGCTGGGTGGAGACGCCATGCTCTCGTCTCCTCTTCTGCTTGTTAGCTTGAGAGCTTTCTCTACCTCCTACGTCAATGACCCTTGATTCTCTCTGCCTGGCGAGCGGGCTGCTCAGAGAAGCAAACGGTTTCCTTTGCCTAGGGCAGACCTCTTTTCCCGACTCGCCTGGCTTCAAGACATTGCAGTCATCATTCCGGCCTCTAGCCGGAACTCTTCATACACACCGGGGGCGTACAGCAGCGGGCAAGGATCGGGGAGGTCTCAGTTTTTCAAGGAAACGTTCCGGGACACCGTTAAGATCCAGATCGAAAGCATAGCGCGTCAGGCTACGCTGAACTGGTCTGGAACTTGTGTCCTCAGACCAGTGAGCCCCTTCTCTTTTGGCACAAGGATCCGCTTTCCTGGCGGGTGGGCTTCTCTTGTTCGTTCTAGGAGTCGCTTGGGCGGCAACGGGCAGAAGTTGCCGGGAGGAAGGACCCCGTAGCCAAAATGGCAAGGGAAGGGCGACGACGAAGGTGGGATTCGAACCCAGCGTGCAGAGCACAATGGATTAGCAGTCCATCGCCTTAACCTCTCGGCCACCTCGTCAGCTGAAAGGCCGCCCGGGACACCGGCTCTCCTTTGATCGGCCGGCGCGGGCCGCCCGGCGCAGGATGAGGCGCCTTAGGAAGAGCAGGCTGCCAGCGCGCCAGTGGTGTAGAGGCATCATGCAGGATTCCCATTCCTGCGAGCCGGGTTCGAGTCGGCTGGCGCAAACCTGCTGGGCCCGTGGCCGCGTAAGGTCCTTCTCTTGCGTTGGTGCCTGGGAGCGGGAGGAAAGGCCCAGAGCAATAACTCAGTCATCTGACCCCCACCCCCCTCAAAAAGAAGAGAAGGCTCAAGACCAAGGTTCCCTTCTGAGTGGCAGCGAGGAGGAGGGTCCTACAGCTTTGCCATTGCAGCCAAGCAAGCAGGACGTCCAGGTACCTGCTGTCCTTTGGCAGCCAAAGACAGGCACCCAAGCCAGCTGGAGAAGAAGTGTCAGTGAAAGCCTGTGCGCTTGCCAGTAGCGCTGAGGCCTGTTGTGAGATTCCTCTTCTTGCGAGCCTGACGGGAGACCCGGCTGGCCCGAGAGGCACTGTGGCGTTGTCCCGCTTGGGTCACCTCTTGCCCAGGCCCTTCCACAGAACAGTACAAGGAGCTGGCTTTCCCTTCTCTTCCTAGGTGAAAGAGCTTTGCCTTACCAGGCTTCTCACCTAGCTTCACTTCCCAGAGACTTCAAGCCTTCCTTGCTTGAAGGGCTCAGCTTATAGCGCTCTGGCGCCTTGTGGCTGTCTAGTGATGGATGCCAAAGATGGCTTCTCTCCTCCAAAGTTCCAGCACCTTCTTTCAAGGGGCAGGATGACCTTCTGCTCTTCTTCCCTTCCTCTGCGCTTCCCAGCCCCCTGCTGATTTCTATGGAAACGAGGCTTCCCTGGCTTTGCCTCCCCCCCTTACTCCATTTCTTTGGAGACAGGGAGCTAGCTGCCTTCCCTCCTGTTTGGGGGGAAAGCCTGCTTCTCCCTTGCTTTGCTCCCAGGCTGTAAAGCAGAAGATCAGGGAGTCTTCCTAATTCCTCAGCTAGTGGTAAGACCTCCATTTCACCAGGATATTCATCACCAGTGTGCGAGAGGCTTCCAGAAAAGACCTTGCTCAATACCCTTTCAGACTACAGTACTATCTGATACAATCAGTTGAGTCAGTTCTTCATGACTTGAAGTTCAGACCCCCGTCTTTCTAGACCAGTCAGCCTTGGCAATGCAAAGTAAAACCCAGACCAAGCTTCTCTCTCCTGCTGGGTGGAGACGCCATGCTCTCGTCTCCTCTTCTGCTTGTTAGCTTGAGAGCTTTCTCTACCTCCTACGTCAATGACCCTTGATTCTCTCTGCCTGGCGGCGGGCTGCTCAGAGAAGCAAACGGTTTCCTTTGCCTAGGGCAGACCTCTTTTCCCGACTCGCCTGGCTTCAAGACATTGCAGTCATCATTCCGGCCTCTGGCGAACTCTTCATACACACCGGGGCGTACAGCAGCGGGCAAGGATCGGGAGGTCTCAGTTTTTCAAGGAAAGCGTTCGGGACACCGTTAAGATCCAGATCGAAAGCATAGCGCGTCAGGCTACGCTGAACTGGTCTGGAACTTGTGTCCTCAGACCAGTGAGCCCCTTCTCTTTTGGCACAAGGATCCGCTTTCCTGGCGGGTGGGCTTCTCTTGTTCGTTCTAGGAGTCGCTTGGGCGGCAGCGGGCAGAAGTTGCGGGAGGAAGGACCCGTAGCCAAAATGGCAAGGGAAGGGCGGCGACGAAGGTGGGATTCGAACCCACGCGTGCAGAGCACAATGGATTAGCAGTCCATCGCCTTAACCTCTCGGCCACCTCGTCAGCTGAAAGGCCGCCCCGGGACACCGGCTCTCCTTTGATCGGCCGGCGCGGGCGCCCGGCGCAGGATGAGGACGCCTTAGGAAGAGCAGGCTGCCAGCGCGCCAGTGGTGTAGAGGCATCATGCAGGATTCCCATTCCTGCGAGCCGGGTTCGAGTCCCGGCTGGCGCAAACCTGCTGGGCCCGTGGCCGCGTAAGGTCCTTCTCTTGCGTTGGTGCCTGGGAGGCGGGAGGAAAGGCCCAGAGCAATAACTCAGTCATCTGACCCCACCCCCTCAAAAAGAAGAGAAGGCTCAAGACCAAGGTTCCCTTCTGAGTGGCAGCGAGGAGGGGTCCTACAGCTTTGCCATTGCAGCCAAGCAAGCAGGACGTCCAGGTACCTGCTGTCCTTTGGCAGCCAAAGACAGGCACCCAAGCCAGCTGGAGAAGAAGTGTCAGTGAAAGCCTGTGCGCTTGCCAGTAGCGCTGAGGCCTGTTGTGAGATTCCTCTTCTTGCGAGCCTGACGGAGACCCGGCTGGCCCGAGAGGCACTGTGGCGTTGTCGCTTGGGTCACCTCTTGCCCAGGCCCTTCCACAGAACAGTACAAGGAGCTGGCTTTCCCTTCTCTTCCTAGGTGAAAGAGCTTTGCCTTACCAGGCTTCTCACCTAGCTTCACTTCCCAGAGACTTCAAGCCTTCCTTGCTTGAAGGGCTCAGCTTGCGAGCGCTCTGGCGCCTTGTGGCTGTCTAGTGATGGATGCCAAAGATGGCTTCTCTCCTCCAAAGTTCCAGCACCTTCTTTCAAGGGGCAGGATGACCTTCTGCTCTTCTTCCCTTCCTCTGCGCTTCCCAGCCCCCTGCTGATTTCTATGGAAACGAGGCTTCCCTGGCTTTGCCTCCCCCCCTTACTCCATTTCTTTGGAGACAGGGAGCTAGCTGCCTTCCCTCCTGTTTGGGGGGAAAGCCTGCTTCTCCCTTGCTTTGCTCCCAGGCTGTAAAGCAGAAGATCAGGGAGTCTTCCTAATTCCTCAGCTAGTGGTAAGACCTCCATTTCACCAGGATATTCATCACCAGTGTGCGAGAGGCTTCCAGAAAAGACCTTGCTCAATACCCTTTCAGACTACAGTACTATCTGATACAATCAGTTGAGTCAGTTCTTCATGACTTGAAGTTCAGACCCCCGTCTTTCTAGACCAGTCAGCCTTGGCAATGCAAAGTAAAACCCAGACCAAGCTTCTCTCTCCTGCTGGGTGGAGACGCCATGCTCTCGTCTCCTCTTCTGCTTGTTAGCTTGAGAGCTTTCTCTACCTCCTACGTCAATGACCCTTGATTCTCTCTGCCTGGCGAGCGGGCTGCTCAGAGAAGCAAACGGTTTCCTTTGCCTAGGGCAGACCTCTTTTCCCGACTCGCCTGGCTTCAAGACATTGCAGTCATCATTCCGGCCTCTAGCCGGGACTCTTCATACACACCGGGGGCGTACAGCAGCGGGCAAGGATCGGGGAGGTCTCAGTTTTTCAAGGAAACGTTCCGGGACACCGTTAAGATCCAGATCGAAAGCATAGCGCGTCAGGCTACGCTGAACTGGTCTGGAACTTGTGTCCTCAGACCAGTGAGCCCCTTCTCTTTTGGCACAAGGATCCGCTTTCCTGGCGGGTGGGCTTCTCTTGTTCGTTCTAGGAGTCGCTTGGGCGGCAACGGGCAGAAGTTGCCGGGAGGAAGGACCCCGTAGCCAAAATGGCAAGGGAAGGGAGACGACGAAGGTGGGATTTGAACCCACGCGTGCAGAGCACAATGGATTAGCAGTCCATTGCCTTAACCTCTCGGCCACCTCAAAGGCCGCCCCGGGATACCGGCTCTCCTTTGATCGGCCGACGCAGGCCGCCCGACGCAGGATGAGACGCCTTAGGAAGAGCAGGCTGCCAGCGCGCCAGTGGTGTAGAGGCATCATGCAGGATTCCCATTCCTGCGAGCCGGGTTCGAGTCCCGGCTGGCGCAAACCTGCTGGGCCCATGGCCGCGTAAGGTCCTTCTCTTGCGTTGGTGCCTGGGAGCGGGAGGAAAGGCCCAGAGCAATAACTCAGTCATCTGACCCCCACCCCCCCTCAAAAAAAGAGAAGGCTCAAGACCAAGGTTCCCTTCTGAGTGGCAGCGAGGAGGAGGGGTCCTACAGCTTTGCCATTGCAGCCAAGCAAGCAGGACGTCCAGGTACCTGCTGTCCTTTGGCAGCCAAAGACAGGCACCCAAGCCAGCTGGAGAAGAAGTGTCAGTGAAAGCCTGTGCGCTTGCCAGTAGCGCTGAGGCCTGTTGTGAGATTCCTCTTCTTGCGAGCCTGACGGGAGACCCGGCTGGCCCGAGAGGCACTGTGGCGTTGTCCCGCTTGGGTCACCTCTTGCCCAGGCCCTTCCACAGAACAGTACAAGGAGCTGGCTTTCCCTTCTCTTCCTAGGTGAAAGAGCTTTGCCTTACCAGGCTTCTCACCTAGCTTCACTTCCCAGAGACTTCAAGCCTTCCTTGCTTGAAGGGCTCAGCTTGCGAGCGCTCTGGCGCCTTGTGGCTGTCTAGTGATGGATGCCAAAGATGGCTTCTCTCCTCCAAAGTTCCAGCACCTTCTTTCAAGGGGCAGGATGACCTTCTGCTCTTCTTCCCTTCCTCTGCGCTTCCCAGCCCCCTGCTGATTTCTATGGAAATGAGGCTTCCCTGGCTTTGCCTCCCCCCCTTACTCCATTTCTTTGGAGACAGGGAGCTAGCTGCCTTCCCTCCTGTTTGGGGGGAAAGCCTGCTTCTCCCTTGCTTTGCTCCCAGGCTGTAAAGCAGAAGATCAGGGAGTCTTCCTAATTCCTCAGCTAGTGGTAAGACCTCCATTTCACCAGGATATTCATCACCAGTGTGCGAGAGGCTTCCAGAAAAGACCTTGCTCAATACCCTTTCAGACTACAGTACTATCTGATACAATCAGTTGAGTCAGTTCTTCATGACTTGAAGTTCAGACCCCCGTCTTTCTAGACCAGTCAGCCTTGGCAATGCAAAGTAAAACCCAGACCAAGCTTCTCTCTCCTGCTGGGTGGAGACGCCATGCTCTCGTCTCCTCTTCTGCTTGTTAGCTTGAGAGCTTTCTCTACCTCCTACGTCAATGACCCTTGATTCTCTCTGCCTGGCGAGCGGGCTGCTCAGAGAAGCAAACGGTTTCCTTTGCCTAGGGCAGACTTCTTTTCCCGACTCCCCTTGCTTCACGACATTGCAGTCATCATTCCGGTCTCTAGCCGGAACTCTTCATACACACCGGGGGCGTACAGCAGCGGGCAAGGATCGGGGAGGTCTCAGTTTTTCAAGGAAACGTTCCGGGACACCGTTAAGATCCAGATCGAAAGCATAGCGCGTCAGGCTACGCTGAACTGGTCTGGAACTTGTGTCCTCAGACCAGTGAGCCCCTTCTCTTTTGACACAAGGATCCGCTTTCCTGGCGGGTGGGCTTCTCTTGTTCGTTCTAGGAGTCGCTTGGGCGGCAACGGGCAGAAGTTGCCGGGAGGAAGGACCCCGTAGCCAAAATGGCAAGGGAAGGGCGACGACGAAGGTGGGATTCGAAGCCACGCGTGCAGAGCACAATGGATTAGCAGTCCATCGCCTTAACCTCTCGGCCACCTCAAAGGCCGCCCCGGGACACCGGCTCTCCTTTGATCGGCCGACGCAGGCCGCCCGACGCAGGATGAGACGCCTTAGGAAGAGCAGGCTGCCAGCGTGCCAGTGGTGTAGAGGTATCATGCAGGGTTCCCATTCCTGTGAGCCAGGTTCGAGTCCCGGCTGGCGCAAACCTGCTGGGCCCATGGCCGCGTAAGGTCCTTCTTTTGCGTTGGTGCCTGGGAGCGGGAGGAAAGGCCCAGAGCAATAACTCAGTCATCTGACCCCCACCCCCCTCAAAAAGAAGAGAAGGCTCAAGACCAAGGTTCCCTTCTGAGTGGCAGCGAGGAGGAGGGGTCCTACAGCTTTGCCATTGCAGCCAAGCAAGCAGGACGTCCAGGTACCTGCTGTCCTTTGGCAGCCAAAGACAGGCACCCAAGCCAGCTGGAGAAGAAGTGTCAGTGAAAGCCTGTGCGCTTGCCAGTAGCGCTGAGGCCTGTTGTGAGATTCCTCTTCTTGCGAGCCTGATGGGAAAAAAGATGGGAATGTACCTTAGTTAGTAGTGAGTTTTTTTATTTTTTTTTAACATATCTTCACTTAAAATACTAGAACTCTGTCATTGGGTTTCCCACCTTTCTGCCACCTTGAGATTTTTGGGTTCTGGCTTCCAGTTTCCTGGTGTCTTGGAGTGGGATTAGCTCTTTTAAATTATAACACATCAATTGTTCTGTGAATTAATCCTCTATTTATAGTGCTAGTGGAAAGTGAAAGGTAATGGTGAGTTCTCAGTTGCGAGTGGCATAGATTCAGTGAAACCTGGGTGTATTGGTTGATGACTATAAGTTGCGAATGTGATACAGCTGTGAAAAAGTCTAATTGACTCAGAGGATGCATCAGCCATGGTACTTCTAGTCGAGATGGGGAAGTGTTATTACCACACCTCATCTGCAATATCACGGGCAATTGTGATCTCCCAAGTTTAAGAAAGATGATTTTAAATTGGAACAGGTTAGAGAAGAGCTGCAAGGATCATCAGAGGAATGGAGAAACTGTCTTACAGGAAGAGACATAAGTATCTTGGCTTGTTTAGCCTAAGAAAATGAAGGCTGTGGTGGAGGTATGATTGTTCTCTATAAATACTTCCGATGGATAAATGTGAGGGAGAGAGGGGAGCTCTGAGTTTTATGAGGAGTTCTCAATGTGAAGGTGGAGTGATGACTTGACCCTTGGAGCATGTTTGTTGTCAGTAATGCGTGTGTTTGTGGTGTGCTTGCTGCTTGACTGAAATAAACTGTGTGGTCTGTTTGTTTGGGGGACCGTGTGCTGAGCCTAGTGGCGTGCTAGGGAAGGCTAAAAGCTTCTTAAAGAGGCTTTGATCCTTATGTCCTTTAGCACCCATCAACCCTTAACCAGGAGGCAGGGCTTTAAAGCAGGCACCCCTAAGTGACCAGAGGAGCTAGGAAACAGGGGTGGCTAACAGGGGAGTTTTGCAAGGAGTTTGTAGAGGGGGTGTTTGCGGGGGAGCTGGGTACACTTAACAGTCCTTGATCATAAAAGCCAAAAACACTCTCTGATGCAAACAAAACATCGACAAAGGAACCAGCTGCAGGAGTAAAATGAGGATGCAGGCAGATGTCCAGCAACAGAGTGGGGGCTATCCAGTTTGTTGGACCCACTGCAGCATGTATGATTACCTGGCCTATGGGCAGGTGGTGTATGTGTGCATTTGGGGCAAGGAGTTCCTGGCCCTCAGAGATCATGTGCGGGCTTTGGAGACCAGAGTGGCTGAACTGGAGGAGCTAAGGGAGACAGAGAAGTACATAGACTGGGAGTGTCCTGGAAAGTCTCATCTTTTAGCCTCTGTGCTTTTGCAGAGGATGAAAGTCTCAGGGTAGGAGAACATCCACCAGGAGCAGAGGGAAATGATCACAGAGTTGGGACCTTCTTTCCAGATGATGATGTGGTATCCTTTCACTCTGAGGATACCTCTCTGAGGGAGGGAACTCCAGTTATTAGGAAGAGACAAGTAATAGTTATGGGGGATTCGATTATTAAAAGGTAATAATTGGAGATATACCAATCTCCTAGAACTGGAAGGGACCAAAAGGTCATCAAGTCCAGCCCCCTGCCTTCACTAGCAGAACCAATTTTTGCCCCAGATTCCTGAGTGGCCCCCTCAAGGACTGAACTCATAACCATGGGTTTAGCATACCAATGCTCAAACCACTGAACTATCCCTCAGCTATTTAGAATCACAGATAGCTGGGTTTGTGATGACTGGAAGAACCACATGGTAACTTGCCTGCCTCATATGAAGGTTATGGGTCTCTCAAGACATCTAGATAGACTTATGTGTAGTGCTGGGGAGGAGCTGATGGTTATGGTACATGTAGGTACCAGTGATATAGGGAAGGATAGGAGAGATGTCCTGAAGGCCAAATTTAGGCTGCTAGGTAAGAGATTGAAGTCCAGGACCTCCATGGTAGTATTCTCTGAAATACTTCCAGTTCCACATGCAGGGCCAGTTAGACAGGCAGAACTGGAGGTTCTCAATGCATGGATGAGATGATAGTGTAGGGAGGAGGGGTTTAGATTTATTAGGAACTGGGGAAACTTTTGGTAAAGGGGGAGCCTATACAGGAAGACTAAACCATCACAACCATAGGTGCTGACTCCATGGGTGCTTCGGATCTGGAGCACCCCTGGAAAAAAAATGTGTGCTCAGCTACCAATCATATATATTGCTTGCACAGCCCCTATAAGCTGTTTGCTGCACTGAAGCCAATCAGCTGTTTCCCATCCAGCCAATCAGCTCTTTGGCATGAAGCCACATATCAGCTGTATGCATGCAGCCAGGATCTGTTTCCCAGCGTGTGTGGCTGCTGCATCTCCCAACTCAGCTCCCACTGCAGCAGGTGATTCCTTTTCCAGGGCAGAGGGAGCCCAGTTGGTGAGGGGCGGGCAAGTAAAGGCACAGGCAGCTTCTCAGCTGGTCACAGGGGACTGGGGGAAACAGGGTAGGCAGGCAGCTTCTGGACTGGCTGCAGGGGGCTGGGGGGAGACAGTCTGGGTGGGCAGCTTTGGGCTAGTCATAGGGGGCTGGGACTGGGCAGGTGGGTGGGCAGCCCCCCCAAACACACACATCTTGCCTTAAGGCAGGAAGGGGCAGAAGGGAGCAAGCAGTGGGTGGGAGGTGCTCAGGGGACAGAGCCTAGGGGGAGGTGGCAGAATGGGTGCAGGACCTCGGGGCCAGAGTGCGGCAGGGCCTCAGGGGAGGGGGTGGAGCTGGGCTGGGGCACCCATCGGCAAAATCAAAAATCAGCACCTATGATCACAATGAGAAGAGTACAAAGTTGGAGCATCTGAAAAATGCACTAGCTGATGCTTTAACTGTACATCTTTGAGCGATCACAGCTATCTTGGAGTCATGGCACACCTGACTGATGCTACATGGACACTGCAGTCGTTTGCTTTAACAGTAAAGCATTCTGAAGAGAGACTGTATGCTGAAACATGTGTAGAGCATTTCTTGGATGTTGCAAAATAATGGAATATTCAAGAAAAGGTAACAACATTTAGTACTAACTGTGCAATCAAAACTGCGATTAATCTTGATTGATTATTTTAATCGTGATTAATTTGTTTTGAGATAATTGCTGAGTTAACTGCAATTAATTTACAGCCCTAATTTATACACTGCCATCCCAATTCACTTGTGTCCTTTTCAGAGCAGAAGGAATTCTTTGATATCCCCCGGTAACTCTTTCTGATCAATTAGCATGCCATGAACACAGACAAAATACGCTACAAATACCTTGCTGTACCTCTCTCAATTAACCAGTTCTGAAGCTGATGCAAAGCCCATTGAAGTATGTATCAGTCTTTCCGCAGACTTTGGTCCGGTGTGGATCAAGCCTTAAATCCTGGGGTAGCATAAAGAATGATGATTCATTCACACCAGTTTGTACAGATATGAATAAAGGCAGGAAAATATGATATAGAAAAATAAACATAAACCACAAACTTTACTCTGGAAGAATCAGATTTTTTTCTCTTTTGATCAGTATTTATTACTGGATTGTTCTGATCTTCACTAACTTTGGCTCCAGTAAGTTACTGAGCCCTTAAGCTTTTCTACCAAAGTCTGCTTTAGTATATTGCACCCCCTTGGTTCTCCAGGAGTTGAGGAGGATCACCAGTTCAACAATCACCTTTCCTAAAGCTCCCTTCCACCAGTAAGCAAACTTCAATCCCCTTCTATCAGTGGACAAACTCCCTGCAAGAAACTGATTTTCCTGCTCTCCACTGTAGAATACTTGAATTAGAAAGTAAACAGAATGCTCTCCAGGGAGTTGCCATAGTGACTAGTAATGCTTTAGTGTTGTCTGAGATTAAATAGAAGTGGGGGGAAAAATTACAGTGAGAATTTGTATGCCTAGGTTTATCATCCTTGCATAACTCAAAAATAGCTGAATGGGTTTACCTCGAACTTCCCAAAAGAATCACAATTACCTTAGGGCTAAGGCCAAGTTTAATATTTTCACCTGAGAAGAAATTAACTGTAGTGTTTGTGATTTAGGAACACTCGAATTAGAAAACACTTTATTCTACTTTTAAAGATGCAGCAAATAAGAAGTAGGAAGAGATCATTAATAATGGAAAGATGTGAAAATGCAAATAGCTGCTTTGGATAATGACATTAGCTTTAATGCCCGGATACTCTCTGCAGTCTATTGTTTTATTAACAGGATTCGGTGATATCCTAGCTCTTTTCATTTGTAGTAAAAAAACAACCACCACCACCCAAAACCCACCAACCTCAACATTAGTTTTGGAAAATTACTCCAGGCCTCATACCGGATAAGAGGAAGGTGTTTTGTTAATTTCAGTATCAGTTCAGCAGAATTTCTGGGATGGAACAAATCATGTTCTCTAAAAACGAAGTACTAGAAAAAGAATTCATTTGAACTGCTTCTAAGATCACACGTGAGGATGGAAGACAGAAGAAGGACTTGATTCAGGAAGAATCTTGAGAATGAGCTACTTGTTATAAGGAAAAAGAGGTATCTTCTATTTTAAAAAAAATTCACATACAGATCTGAGGGAAAAAACATATTCTTCAGAGATTGTAGTGGGAACAATAGAGATTAAGTTGTGAGAATACAGTACAGTATTAGGAAACTTTTGATGGAAAACACTTGAGATCCTACTGAAGTCTAACAGGCCTGGGGAGCAGATACTTTTCACCTACATCAATTGTGCTGTTACTCTGGATGCGCTTTGATACTGTGTCTATGTCATAATGGAGCTGACACATTTCCTTCTTGTTACATGCCTCAGTTTGAAAACCAGGTCCTGTCTCTGGCCATGTTGAAAATCAGTTTTGAGGAGGGAGAGGCTGAGGCAGCTTCTGGCATTGGGCCTCAGCATTGGATGCACTATAGTTATAAACCAACTGTGTGTTTGGAGAAGATAAAGAGAAAAGAAACAGGACATTGCTAAACTTATTATCTTTTAAACAGAGGTGAGCAGATGCACCTACTACTACTGAAGAATACTATTCAACTTGATTTTAAATAGCTTTGCTCATGCAAACTGTACCCCCAAACTGCTTACAGGATTGCTTAATCCAGACCTAAATGAAAATAATAACTGAGATTAAGAGAAATTAAAAGGCCTCTGCAAGAAAGAAAAGATGGGTGTGGTTCATCACTTGACATTACTCTGGTCAATCTCTTTTTTGGTCATTACTCATTTTTCTGGTCAATCTCTTCTCTGACAATCTCTTTTCAAATCTCATTTTACATGGGACTGATTTACCACTGTGTTACTCCAGTTTTACCTTGATTTCCATGGAGTTACTGATTGAGATTTGAAAAGAGATTGGAAAATGTCAATCAATGACACAGAGAGAATAGCAGTGAATTTGACTTGGAGGCTTAGTGTATATATAGTAGATTCTTAGATTCCAAGGCCAGAATGGACCATCGTAATCTAAGATGCCCTCCTGTATAATACAGGCCATAGAATTTACCCCCCAAATAATTCCTAGATCAGATCTTTAGAAAAAGATCTGATCTTGATTTAAAAATTGTCAGAGATGGAGAATCCACCCTGAACTTTGGTAACGTGTTTATGCTACACTAGAGATAATTAGCCATGAATCAATGACCCCTATCTTTGCTCTCTGATGTTGAGATCACTGCATTCTTATTAAATGATCAGTTAGACAAAAAGCAGAGACTCAACTCTTAGCTGAGGCACACAAGAGGTTAAGTAAAAAAATTGAGGCGTGTACAAAGTTAAGAAAATTAAGTAATATATAGAAAAGACATGAATTAGTAATAGATTCAGGAACTTATTAGAAAAAAGAGGGTGCAGCCTCAGAAGTCAAAGGAACTCCAGTAATTTATGAGGTAATTGTGGATAGTCTTAGTGAAGGAGAAACCAATGGGGGGGGGGGGGAAGAGTTAACAGAGATTATGTGAAAGAAGCTAAATTATTAGGATCTTTTGATTCCCAGACAGCATCACGAGCAGTTATATTGTTGTTAACTGAAGCAATGTAAAGCCTAGTAGAATTATGTCAGAATTAGCTGAGCTAAAGTTTTTAAAGCCTACAATAACACCTCTCCATAAAAAGTGGTTTAACTCACTCTCCCCAGACATAAGTCAAAATGATGAAAAGTTGTGCTGGGAATTTTCTTGCCAATACCCAGACATGACTAGTCCCACAGCTCAGGTTTGACCAGGGTGACACGCTCTGGGCTCTTTCTCAAAAATTATGCCAAGTTTGTATTGCTGCTGGAGGAGTAATTTTGCTGATCTTAATTCCCACTGGAAGCAGCAGTATGGACCACTGAAAAGCTAAAAATGAGCATATTTTCTTTTTCTTGATTGCAAAGAGAACTCAGTGCGGTAGGTGTGATTTTTAGAAACTTCCTGGAAAGGGACACAGCCAGGGCCAACATTTTCAAACTTGGATGCTTAACATTAGGTCCTGAATCTACATGCAGGCACTGAAATAGAAATGGGCCAGGTTTTCAGAGGTGCCGAGCAGTCCTAGCTCCTACTGACTTCGGTGGCATTTGTGAGAGTAGAGCAATTCTGAAAATGAGGCCATTTATATATCTGATGCCTAAATATGGAGGTAAACACCTAATTCTAGGCTTTCACTTTTGAAAATCTTGGCCAGAATTCTTTGTGAAATCTGTGTCAATACAGAGCTCCACTTGTGAAATGGAAGGTAAACTGATACAGCAGATGGGCCTTAAGCCAGACTGCGTGAGTCCTTGCTCCATATGTGGCTTACAAACATACACAGAGATGTTCCCTGCTCCAAATGGCTTATAAGATAAGACAAAAAGTTCATCAGGAAGAAGTGTTGAGGTTTTGGAGACTAGAAGAAGGTAGGGAGTATCCCTAGAAGAAGTGGGTTTCACAGAGGAATTTGAAGGAATCAAGAGAGAGGCTGTCTGGCAACACATGAGATAACCTGCTAGAAGATGCAAAGGAGAGTAGAAGAGAAGGACTGAGCAGATTGGGAAGAGTGCACAGATGGAGGAGTCATAGTTGAAAATGAGGACAGAGGTGTGGGGAGGTGAGATATTATATGGGTTTGAAGGTGAGTTATGTATCTTTTGCCAAAAGTGTTTGTAGCACCTTAGAGGCAGACAAGGGCCCTGCACACAAGCTGAATAGACGGAATTGGATGCAGTAAGTGACAGGAAGCCAGCTGGTGGGTACAAGGAGGGTTGCAAGAGGAAGGTGACATGAGCAGCAAAATTTGGTCCAAGTGAAGGAGGAAAAGTAAGAGGAGGAGCGGATTGTCTCAAGTTTCTGTGCTTAAGTTGTGGTCAAGCAGTGGGAGTAGTAAGGAAACATGGGTTTTGGTTATGTGAAAAAGAAGGAAGCAATAGGACTTATTAGCAAGAAACAAGAACTGGGGAGAGGGGAAGCTTAAGAGTCAAATATAATACCGAAACTGTAAGTCTGGGGGACAGGAAGACCGGTAGCACTGCCAATGGATCCAGACAAAGGAACAGAATGAAGAGGGATCGGAAGGAAACATAAGGAATTCTTTTTTAGAATGACTATTTTTGAGATGGTGGCAGAACATGCAAGAGGATCATCTATGAAAAACCAGAAGCCGGTGCTGTGGTTCAGTGCCATCTTTTTTGTTCTGTTTTTTCTCATTTTCTGTGTGCATGTTATACCATTCTGTGCTCTAAATCTTCAGAGATTTATACATTTTTTGATTCAGTCTCACCTCCTGCATAATACAGGCCACAGAAATTCACCTAGTAATTTCTGCACCAAGGACTGAATTTTCAAAGGTATTTAGGTGCATAAAAATGCAGACAGCTGCTTTTGAAAAGCCCACTGAGCGAGTTAGGTGCCTGACTCCCACCGATATCAATAGGAGTCAGACATCTAACCTGCTAAGGTACTTTTGAAAATTGGGCCTAAACCTATAACATCTGATAACTCATTTGCTTGTGAATAGGCTGGGGATGAAATAGCATAGGGAGCTAGAGTCCTGTCTTTTAGCCCCTTAACTTTGCTCAGGATGAAGCTGTATTGTGCACAAAAAAGCTGGTCGATATAGTAGTATTAGTTTTGCCAGTGCCTGAAAAATTGTTTTCAGCCAACACACCCATTCTGATAGAGGCTGATCAATGAACAGACTTTGAGAATTCACTTATTTCTTGTCAGCTGAGTTCAGTTCTGTCTTTGAACTTCATAACTAATTCTGTTTGTTTGTATTCCATATTCCAGCAGCCCTGACTGAGCCTTTCCACAGACCCTGTTCTATCTACTCCTTGCTAAGGAAAACAGTCTACTATATAATTACTGAAGAAAACCTTTTCACACAGACTTCTTCACTTCGCTAAGTCAGCCCACGCTTACTTTTGATCTGATGAATCACCAGATGCAACGGGCAGAACCAGATATGGATTACATTCCCCCACGGGTCAAGCTAAGTGATGAGACATTTGTCTTTGTAGATGGCAAATGGGTGAGTGAGACCTATAATCAGCCACCTTTTGCTTCCCAACAGAAACATTACAACAAGAAGATGCAGAATGACTGGACTCTGTGGGAGGAGAACAAAGCACTCTGGGAAGAGAACAAGGCCCTCCGTATTGAAAACAAGGCCCTCAGGGAGGAGAACAAAACTCTCCAGTGCCTCCGGACACAGAACAAAGCCATCCAGGTTATTTATGATGAGACCCTCCAGCAGGTTCTCCAGAAGGAGAACAAGCCCTTCCCAATCTTCCAAGAAAGGAACATAGGCTTCCAGGTCAGCCAAGAGAACAAGGCCCTTCAGGTTGTTCGAGAAAAGAATATGGCTTTACAGGTACTCCGGGAGGAGACCCAAGCTGTCCCAGTCTTCCAGAAGGAGACCAAAGCTACCCCAATCAAAGAGGAGAGCAAGGATGATGTCCCTGCCTTCCAGGAGGACAGTAAAGCTAACCCAATCCAAGATGAGAGCAAGGCTGGCTCAGCCCTCCAGAAAAAGAGTAATTCTGTCCAGGACATCTGGGAAGAAAGCAAAGCTGTCCCAGTTCAGGAGGAGAACAAGGCTGCCCCAGGCATCCAGGAGGAAAATGTGGCTCTCCAGGCTGTCCAGAAGCTAAACCAAACCCTCCAGGCCCTGCTAAAAGAGAACCAGACTCTTCTGGAAGAGAAAAAGGCAATCCAGGCTCTTCAGGAAGAGAACAAAGTCTTCTGGGAAGAGAACAATAAGTTGAAGCTGCAGCTAACTGTAGTGAAAGGCATAGTGTCAGAGATTATGGCCCGGATGGAAATACTGCAAAAAGAGCTCAGTGCCCTTTCTCCTGTGCAGTGTAATGAGATGAGGAAGCCAGACAGGTGCTGGTAAATGAGTATCAGCAAGAAGAAATGTGCAGCTTGGTGCTAAAGACCTGCTAGATCACATTTGATGAAAAAGCTCTCTCCTCGTTTCTAATAAAGTCCTGGTGGAGATTCAGAAAAAAACAGATTGGGGGAATATTGCTTTATTCTGAGACTTGCATGTATTGCTTTATTTTATCTTCTTTGTTTCCTCCTGTGATAACATGCATTTTGGTGTGTGTCATGAAGTTGCTGTGTCAGCCATATTTCCTAGCCTCACATAAGCAAAAATTTCATTCGCGAGGGATTGATAGATTTGAACTCTTAGGAGATCATGGGATTACCAACCAAGTGGTTTTTTTAAAACCGTAATTCTAAGGATAAATAATAAGGCCTAAACGTGGCTTGTGATCCTGGGTGTCTAACATGAGACGCCTTAAAGGGTCTTGTTTTATAGAGGATGACTGCTCAACACTTTCTGAAAATCAGGGTCCTTCCAAGAATTTCTATATATTATAGATGATAATTTCCTAACTCAAGTTCCATCCAACACAAGGGAATTCTATCTAAGACCTCATCTTGATTGATTGAAGAATGGATCACAGAACTAAAAATGAATGGTAACAGAGGTACAAGTGATCATGACTTGATCATATTTATAATGTTCTAACAGAATAAAGCCAAAACCAGCCTCTCTCTCTCTATATATATCTATATCTATATATAGGTACAAGTGTATATATATAGAGGCTGGTTTTGGCTTTATTCTGACCCTTTAAGACCCTTTAAGGCGTCTCATGTTAGACACCCAGGATCACAAGCCACGTTTAGGCCTTATTATTTATCCTTAGAATTACGGTTTTTAAAAAACCACTTGGTTGGTAATCCCATGATCTCCTAAGAGTTCAAATCTATCAATCCCTCGCGAATGAAATTTTTGCTTATGTGAGGCTAGGAAATATGGCTGACACAACACCTTTACACACACACACACACACACACACACACACACACACACACACACACACACACACACACACACTGCTCTAAAGGGGCCATTTTCACAAAGCTGAAAACAATTAGGAGCCAAATCAGCTGCGAGGAAAAAATTAATCAGAAAAATGTGAATTATAATTGAGAATCGTTTAACAACACTTTTTACTAGATACCCCAAAAGCCACAATCACATAATCAAGGAAGTAGTTTGTACTGGTTTAAAAAAAAATCTGGTTTAGAGGGGAAGTAAAGGCAGCTAAAAAAAATGAAAGAAAAGGATGTTGATAGTAATGAATATATATCAGAATCTAGGAATTATAAAATATTGATAAGGGAAGCAAAGGGACAGTAGGAGAAATCAGTGGCAAGCAGATTTAAGGACAATTGCAGATTTAAGGACAATCAGAAGGCATTTTTAAAGTGTATTAGGAGCAAAAAGAATCCTGACAATGATATTGGTTCATTACTTAATGGAAGTGACAGAATTATCAATAATGCAGAAAAGGCACAAGTATTCAATAAATATTTGTTCCATTTTTAGGAAAAAACAGATGTTATAGTCTTAATATATAATGATGATAACACTCTTTTCAGTCCATTCATATCTTGGGAGGATGTTAAACAGCAGCTACTGAAGTTAGACATTTTAAAATCACCAGGTACAGATAATGGATAATTCTGTTCCTGAATGACTAACAGTGCTATATCCCAAGTATATCAGGATGTTATGATTCTTTAGAGGAAAAAGTTTTATAAGAATTGATATGGTAAATGAACCTTGTCTCTGATGCAATCTTCTGTGAGGAGCTAGAGGAGAAGGGCTCTCAAACTATCCTAATAGTTCAGGACAAGAAGTGAAAAAGATCTATATCTAAAGCTGACTGAGCTATTCATTGTGTACAAGCTAGCCATCACATTTAAGCAAATTATGCAACAACAAAAAATAATCAGAAAACTCGCACATTTGTGGAAAAGTGAAGAAAAGGCTGGCAAATGCATAAAGTCAAAAATTATTCAGAATTCAATTAAATGTTTGCAGAAAATTTTCAGTCATTCTTCTCCACCTCTTCCCATATACAAACAAAGAGACAAGAGAGATCTAGGTATTCGGAATACAATCAGACTTCACACCTCATATTCCTTTTCTTGTGAGAAGTGCCATGACAATTGTAATGACAAGGATGCCATTTCTACCTCTTATCATTAAGGCTAAGATTTAGTCATGCGTATTTTTAGTAAAAGTCATGGTCAGGTCACAGGCAATAAACAAAAATTCACATCCCAGTGACCTGTCCATGACTTGTACTATATACCCCTGACTAAGTCTTTGGTGTTCTGGGGGACTTCGGGGATGCAGCTGCTGTTCTGGAGGGGAAGCTCTGGGGCACGGGCTGGTATGGTGGCGGGGGCCTCTGGGGCACCTGCTGGTATTGGGGGTGGGGGGTTCCAGGGTGCCCTCTGGTGATCAGGATGGGGGCTTCAAGGTGTCCATTCGTGCTTGGGGCTCTGGGAGTCCAGCTGGTGCTGGAGAGGGGTGGGGGGGGGCATGGGACTGCCACCATTGCTGCTGACAGGGGACTGCCCTGCCAGCCCAGGACCGCAGCAGCTGCAGCTGCTACTGGCAGGGAGCAGCCCCGTCAGCCTGGGATCATGGCAGCTGCTGCTGTCGGGGGGGCAGCCTGGGACTGCCCTGCTGCTGTTGGTGGGGGGTGGCCTGGGACTCCAACCACAGCTGGTGAGGGGGATGGTCCAGGACCACCACTGTTGTGGGAGGGGGGTGCTGCTGGCCCCGGGGCTGCCCAAGCTCAGGCAGCCCTGGGGTCAGTCACACTTGCCAGCTGCAGAAGTCCCCGAGGGGCGGGGATTATAAAGCCAGGAAGTTTGCTGCAGAAAAGGGCTGCAGGGAGAGTGTCTGTAGTCACTCTCTGAGACCAGATAGGACAGGAGGAGAAAACCTAAGAGGGAGAATAAGCCCTGGGATTCTAGCCCTGGAAGAAGGGTCAACCCCAGAGGAGTTGTGGGGAAAGGAAGCCTGAGAGGGCTAGGTAGGAAGAAGTCCAAGGAAACAGCAGCAAGGGGTAGGCCTGTGCAGACCTTGGCTGCTTGTTATAGGGTCTGTGGGCTTGAGCCTAGTGTAGAGGACAGGCCTCAGTTCCCCTGGCAGCCACTGGGAAATGGCATAGGAGCACTGGAGATGCCTACCAGAGAGCTGGTCCGGAGAGACTTTGTAACCCCTGAAGGGGATGACTATAGAGTGAACTGACAATATGGTTGAGTCACAAAGAGGGAACACCCTGAATTATGAAGCGAAAGAGAGGGGTCACAGCTTGAGTAACTGATGGAAAAGGGTGCCAGACCTGCCAAGAGCTAAGCCCTAGAACAGCCACAAGGAGTGTGAACTCCTTCACCCCAAGTCTCCAGAAGATGTTTAGCTGGATTTCAAATCCCACATCTCAAACTAGGACGTAGGTGTGTAAATGCCCATTTTATGTATCCAATTGCCAATTTGAGTTATCCACATACAGGATGTGGGCATCCAAACAAAACCTCCATGTTTGAAAACTGGACCTATTCTCACAACTGGTATGACTAGAAAACCTGGAAATGTATTTCTCTCTCTCTCTCGGACTCCTGTGATGCAGAGCAATTTGGCAAAATCTTTCAGACAGAACACTGAAACCTTTAGATAATCTAACAAGACAGCAGCAAGAAGGTTTCTGCAATGTAATTGAAGGTAGCGTCATTAGAGAGAAAAGGAAAGGTCACAGCAAGAGTTACATCTTGCAGGGCGGCCTGAGAAACATCTTGTCACTACAGTTTATAAGTCTCTAAATGATTAACCATCAAATTACTGAAAGGATGAATGATCTTTCACCTCATATTTTGCTCAGATAACACCTGGCCAAATACCAGTAAAAACTGTTTATTTCAAAGTACTAAGGATAGAGCATCAGCTTTTGCTTTTAGGACATCTAAATGTTGAGAGGAAAATTACCTCATGGTTGAAGATACAGGATTTGGCTCTGCAGAATGCAGGTATGCAGTATTACATATAGAATTGCCAGGTAAAAAGTGAGGGGAGGGACTGGGAAATCATCCTATTTTAATGAGGATGAGCCACCAGGTTGCTCCTGCCTAGTGACAGTAGCATAGCTAAAAAGGGGAGCATGTAGCTAAACACCTCATTTGCACGCTGAGGATCATGTTTATGTCTATGTCTCCTCAGAGACACTCACTCTCTGCTTGCTCGTTCTCTCTCTCTCTCTCTCTCTCTCTCGTTATTTCTTTCTTTATTATTTATATTTTGGTGTCTCTGAGTATGAATAATGTTTTTTAAAACTCTAGCAGGAAGCCAGGTCACAGCGGGGGCTGGGGAAGGTTGAAGGCAGAAGCTCTAGAGTGAAGCAGAGACAGAGAAGTTTTAAAGTTAATATTGTTTTTCATATTTTTATAAAGTTCTTTGTTCAGTGTTAGAAAAAAATTGACTCTTTCTGTGATTTCTCATGACATGTGTCTCACACCAGGGTGTCAGAAGCTGACTCATTCTGAGATGGAACAAACAGAAGGAAAAGAAAATGCTGAAGTTCAGATATCCATAAGATTTTTTGTTTGATAAGTCCATGGAAAGACTTGAGTGGAAGGATCTCTTTATCAGATTCTGAAATGCAAGGAAACTTAACACAAGGGGTGGGAGATTTCAGATCAGCTTGTTACCTTACGCAATAAATCTCAGACAGTGGATTTGTTTTTTGTGGTGAACAGCTTTACAGTGGATTCAGGCAGGGATGTCAGTATTCATGGATGCAGGGCAGGACCAGGAGGGAAAAATGATAGTTTAGGTTGGCAATGCTCTCAGAGTGTAAAGATCCATGGGACTAGAACCTGAGACAACTGACATTCCCACATCACCAACCTGAGCCCATGCAGAGCTGTATCTAAGGAGATTAGGCACTGCAGGAAGTACCACCTGAAGGGTCAAGAGTGACAGCACTCTGAGGCCCTCTGATTGGCCAGCCACATTATTTCACCCAGGAGGCTACCCCAGGAAGTTATCTTGGCAACAACACAGATTTCTGGCCTGCTGTGACTCCAGACTGCAGCTTGCTTTCTGATCTCCAGTCTGTGACTCCAGTCTGACTCTGACCCTTGTCTCCTGATTCCAGCCTGGTAACTACTTCTGGTCTCTGCTCTCTGACCTTGGCCTGAGTCTGACTCTTGCTTAGTGATCCTGGCTATAGTGATTACTCCGATTCCTGCTTACTGACTACCGCCTCAAGGCCCTCCTTGACTTGTGGGCACCAGCCAGTGATTTCCCTACACCCCCCCCAGGGGGGGTGTACACCCCCCCTGAATTTTCCCAACACCCCCCCCCCCAGTTTTGTGAGCTAGTTACATACCAATTTAGTGACTGTTTGGAAATCTGAATTTAAACTGAAACATTAATACACACTTTAAAAGCTTATACAGTGTATGATAAAATATGTGTATCTGAAAAAGTATAATAGATTTGAAAAGTATGAACATAGACTAGCTTCCTTGCTTCCTTATACAGCTGTTTTTTATGATGTCAGTGCATTCATTTCGGTGATGTTGGCCAACCAAATAATTTCAAATGATTTGCAAGCAAAGTCTAAATGAGTTCTCCCTGACAGCTAGTGATGAGCTGGGGGCTAAGGCTTCAGGGCCAGATTATATTTACATTCACACCTAATCTACGTAGGTATCCAGCAAACAGAGCTGTGTTGTCCAAGTGATAGATTTTGGCTGGGGTTGGGTTACAAACCACTTGAATGTGGGGGAAAGGGGGATGAAATGTTGTTCTTATTGTATGAGTAAAGGGCAGTAGAACTGTACTTAGTCTGTGATGATTTGAAGGCATCGAGAGAGGGTGGGGACCTGTCCCTCTCCACTGTTTAAAGACAGAGCTGATTAGGCTCCATAGATAGTCTTTTGTTCTGTTAAGTGACCACTGCAGCTGAAATCACTGACAATCAGGTCTAAGTACTTAGTCCTGTTGTGGGGACAGTGTTCCTGTGGGTACAGTGTTTTTGTGTAAGAGACAGCCTAGACTGCACTAGCAGCGAGGTTCCCGCACTGAGGGCTCAGCTGAAATCACTGAGAGCTGGTGGAACCTCAAGAGACCAACTTGCAGAGATCACAGTGGTAGGTGACAGCAGAAGGTGACTGTGCAGGGCCATTAGCAACAGAGTGGTGGAGTGAACTGTGGCACAACGAACAGCCGTGGCCAGAGTGAACTGTGCCTTTTTGTCCCCCACCTGGAAGGTGTACTCACGTGAAAGTACCTCTGAACTCTGAGTCTCCACTGACCAAGGACAACACCGGTGAGTGGAGTGTGGTGGAGGGAAAAGTGAGGGGCATGTTAAATAAACATTTGTTTGTTGGACTATATTTTAGTCACTTTGCTCCAGAATGCTAGATTTGTGACTGGGAATGGAAACTTATATAAATATGTTTCCCAGTAGGCCAAGATTTTTAAAATGCAGTATTTGCCAAGGTTGTTATCTACATTGTTGCTATCTTGAGAGGTCATTATGTTGGGGAGTTTCTGTACTAAACATTTTTATTATAATTAATTTTTACATAAGAATGGCCATACTGGGTCAGACCCATGGTCCATATAGCCCAGTACCTTGTCTTACAACAGTGGTGAAGGCCAGGTGCTTCAGAGGGAATGAATAGAACAGGGAATCATCAAGTGATCCATCCCCTGTTGCCCATTCCCAGCTTCTGGCAAACAGGCTAAGGGACACTCAGAGCATGGCGTTGCATCCCTCTCATCCTGGCTAATAGCCACAGATGGACCTGTTCTCCAGGAATTTATCTAGTTCTTTTGAAAATCCTGTTATAGTTTTGGTCTTCACAGCATCCCCTGGCAAAGAGTTCCCTGGGTTGACTTTATATTGTGTGAAGAAATACTTCCTTTTGTTTTTTTTAAAATCTGCTGCCTATTAATTTCATTGGGTGACTGCTAGTTCTTGTTTTATGTGAAGGATTAAATAAAATTTCCTTATTCACTTCCTTCACACCAGTCAAGATTTTGTAGACCTCTATCATATCCCCATTAGTCATCTCTTTTCTAAGCTGAAAATTCCCAGTTACTTTAATCTCTCCTCCTGTTTCATACCCCTCATCATTTTAGTTGCCCATCTCTGTACCTTTTCCAATTCCAATATATATTTTTTAGGATGGGTGACCAGATCTACACACACTATTCAAGGTGTGCACGTACCATGGATTTATATAGAGGCAATATGATATTTTCTGTCTTATTATCTATCCCTTTCTTAATGATTCCCAACATTGTTTGCTTTTGTGACTGTTGCTGCACATGGAGTGGACTATCCACAATGACTCCAAGATCTCTTCCTTGAGTGTTAACAGCTAATTCAGATGCCATCATTTTGTATGTATAGTTGAGATTGCTTTCCAATGTGCATTACTTTGCATTTATCAACATTGAATTTAATTTGCCATTTTGTTGCCCAGTCACCCAGTTTTGTGAGATCCCTTTGTAGCTCTTCGCAGTCTGCCTGGGACTTAACTATCTTGAATAGTTTTGTATCATCTGCAAATTTTGCCACCTCACTGTTTACCCATTTTTCCAGATGAATATGTTGAATAGGACTGGTCCCAGTACTGACCCCTCAAGGATACCACTATTTATCTCTCTCTGTTCTGAAAACTGATAATTTATTCCTACCCTTTGTTTCCCATCTTTTAACCAGTTACTGATCCATGAGAGGACTTTCCTCTTACCCCATGATGGCTTACTTTTCAAAAGTCAATTTAAATTAAATACTTTTTTTTTTAATTATATTTTTTTTTAGAAATCTAGATGTGTTATGTGTTTTGGTGTAACTTGCATTTTCCTTATGTTAAATTTGCATAATCCTAACAAAACATTTACTTTATTCATATCTCTTTTATATATCTCATTGGTCCTGACATCCCCCTTGTAAATTCGAACTCCCCCCCTAATTTCAATTCCTGGGGAAACCACTGGCACCAGCCCAGCTGTGACTGCTAGGCTAGACTGCTTATACCCTGGTCCATTACATAGAGGTATTAGAGGTGTTGGACCCTTTCATCCCATGACCAGTTCTTTGGCTCTGTGTCCTGCTTGGCTGATGAAAGCCTGTAGGGAACAACTGTGTCCATTGCTGGTGGAAATCATTGGTGTATTTTGTAAAGAGGTGCGGGGGGCGGGGACTCAGGGGAAGAGGGAGGGCAGCTTGTTTTAAGGAAGCTGTTGTGCAGCCTTTGCTCTTGGAACCAGTGCTTGCTTCTGACAGTCTGGATAACTATTGTTCAGTGACTATTCTTCTCTCTTTGGTTAAGATTACAGAGAAGTTTGTGGTGCACTAGCTCCCCAAGTACCAAGATGTCTCAAGACCCTTTGATCCTCAGCTATCAAGGTAAAAACCTGGTGTCACATTATTGATTTGAACTGGGACTGTATGGAACATGATTGCAAACAAGGTCCTGTAGTGGCACCAAATCTTGTATAAAGGGGGTCAAATGAGGTGTCTATGCCCTGGTCTACACTAAGGTCGGGGGTCGAACTAGGGTACGCGAATTCAGCTACGTGAATAACGTAGCTGAATTCGAACTACCCTAGTTCGACTCACTTACCCGTCCAGACGCCGCGGAAGCGAACTCCGCGGCTCCAAGGTCGACTCCGGCAACTCCTCCTGCCGCGGTGGAGTACCGGAGTTCGAACTAGCGCTTCCGGGGTTCGAACTATCGCGTCTAGATCAGACGTGATAGTTCGAACTCCGAGCAGTCGAACTTGCCGCGTCGACCCAGCAGGTAAGTGTAAACGTGCCCTAAGACAAGGTTATGGTTGGCTGGTTATGATTATGCTCTCTGTATGTGTGTATCATGTTTGTAGTTGAAGTTATGCATATTGGCTCTATACTGTCTGTATTTCAAACTTATGCTATGCTTCTGGGTGACATCCCAGACAAGTTGGTGTCAGCTCTGCCTAGCCTGCTTGATGGCCCATTAAGGACCATCAACTATACAATTGACCCATTATGAGAAGGCGGATACGCCTTGTAACTCAGCAAAGTATGCAGGGACTTGCCCATGTGACTCCAGACTCCGTTTTGCTATAATTTTCCACAGTAAGAACAAAGAGGTGTTCTTACACCTGGAAAAGACTAATGCCTCATCTCCATCTGGTCTTCAATCCTGCTTCTTACCTCTGGAGGGACTTTGCTACAAATGGAAGCTCTACACAAAGACTGAATGACCATCCCAGCTGTGGATGTACTCCAGAGACTTGATTTGAACCTGCAGTTTAGTCTATCTCTGCTACAAGCCTGAACCAAGACTTTGCCATTATTGTATGTAATTGATTCCATTTAATCAATTCTAGCTCTCATCTATATCTTTTTCCCTTTATGAATAAACCTTTAGATTTTAGATTCTAAAGGATTGGCAACAGCGTGATTTGTGGGTAAGATCTGATTTGTATATTGACCTGGGTCTGGGGCTTGGTCCTTTGGGATCAAGAGAACCTTCTTTCTTTTACTGGGGTATTGGTTTTCATAACCATTTCCCCCCCAACGAGTCGCACTGGTGGTGAAACTGGGAAACTGGAGTGTTTAAGGGAATTGCTTGTGTGACTTGTGGTTAGCCAGTGGGGTGAGACCAAAGTCCTCTTTGTCTGGCTGGTTTGGTTTGCCTTAGAGGTGGAAAAACCCCAGCCTTGAGCTGTAACTGCCCTGTTTTAAGCAATGTGTCCTGAACTGGTACTCTCAGTTGGGACCTGCCAGAACCAGCATCGTTACACCTGGACAGACATTTAACAGAGTGTCTCTTCCTGCTGATGGACAAAGATCAGTGTTCATGCAAGTAAGTCTATCAGCTGCCGTCAATTTTGTTAATTGTGTGGTTTTGCTGACTTACCTGCAAAGTGCAACTGGAGTGGGTGAGGCAACTCTTGGATGGCACCCATTATTGCCATGGTGAATGTTCACAGCTAGTGATGCTGAACAATTGTTCTTCATCTGTTGGTGCTAACATGTGTTCCACAGGGCTCCATCTTGTTTACCCTCTTGTTTACCATAAGGTAGGGAGGGCTGAGGAGAATGCAGGAGCTGCAATGCCTTTAGTTTGCTAATCGTGTGAATGGAAGAATGGTGCAAGGTTCACGTAGAGACAGATATTTGTAGGAACAGCTCATTGATAAGACTAAGGCAGGCTTGGGGAAAATTGTGGGTAATTTTTTTTTTCATTTTAATGGTACCTAAGTTGCTTATTGATTTGAATGTTCCTGGAAGCTGTCCTTTTCTGAAGTGTGCTGATATGATACTTATCTATGCAATGTACTCTTTACAGAGAGAAAATATATCTGTTTGCCTGTTCATATTGTAGCTGATTAGCATCTTATTTTTTCCACTGTTCATCTTGTGTAACACTTTTGGAAAGCCAAGAGACAGTAGGTCACCATCACTCTCTTAGCTGTTTGAAAGGCCAACTTTTGGTAAACTAGATTATTGACAATAGCAGGGCTAGGTATGAGTCCTGACTTTCATGTTCTTATAGGATGGTCTGCTATGGATTCTTCATTCAGATGTAACTCAGGTCGTCTTTTTACGCATCTCTCTGAAAACACACATACATCTTCTTTCCAGCTATCTCGCAGCAGAGGGGAAATGACAGCTAAAAGTATGTTCAAGGCTCTTTGGCCCTCCCTTTAGACCGGCCTGCTTCTGCTCTCATTTAAGTAAATGAGAGTTTTGTCATTGATTTCAATGGGAGCAGCATCAGGCCATATGAAATAAATTCTGTTGTTAGGTCACTAGAGACAATCCACGATCTCCTTCCATTGTAGGGTCTCTCAGAATCTGAGCCACCAATTTCAATGCTCCAAATAAAGGCCCTGATTCCACAAGATACTTAAGCATGTGAATAGTCCCATTGAGTTCAGTGGAACTATTCATGTTCTTAAAGCTATGCATGTGCGTAAGTACCTTGCTGAACTGGGGGGTGTAACTAGTAACTTTCCTCTGTCTGTGACATTCTGGTTCTAAAGCAGACTTCCCTATTCCATGGTATTCATGATATTATTCTCATACATAGGTAATGTCCAGAGAAATGCAGAGAAGGTGAGTCGGGAATTCTTAACTATAAATTATTTGTATAAAAATTTACATAGAGAGACCGTTTTAAACAGATATCTATCTACTTATGTGTGCCCCATTACCATAGCATTTGAGCACCTGACAATCTTTAAAATATTTAGCCTCTCAAAACCCCTGCGAGGAAGGGAAGTACTAACCTCATTTTACAGATGGGAAATTGAGACTCAATGGTGATTAGGCCAGGGCCCACCCCATTAGACCATCCTTCCCACCCTAGTAGATAACTTACCAGAACTTCAAGCATTCAGTGTGCCTCAGACAGGCTGATGATTCTGATATCAGATACTCTAGTGCAAATTCAGAATAACCGTACTGTAGCTAATGAAGTTACCACACATTTAGATAAAAATCTGGTTCTAAATGTTTATAGAAATTGCATATACTCATTTCTCCCACTATACCTGTGGGATTATAGATATGCCTTGTTGAAACCCATTCCATATTCAGACCTATTGGTCTGATCTTGCTCCCATTGAAAGCAATCACAAAATTCCCTCTGACTTCAATGGGAACAGATTGGGCTGCATGTTTGTATGTGCCTAAATATCGTAACCAAATCTGTCAAAATAATTGCAAACATATTCATGTTTGCTCTTTTAAAGCTTTCGTGCCTCTGGGCTAATAGGGGGTGGAGGTGTTGGTGTTGGGGCAAGGGTGTTATAATGTAAACACTCAGAACTATCCATTTTTAGAAAATTATAAATGACAGAAATGTTTTCAAAATGCAAATTGAACATCTCTTTCTTTTGATCCTGGGCTATGCCAGAGCTCTAACATACATCTTTGATCCTGTGGCAGTGTCTGGAGAAATTATGGGATTCTAATATGGAATAATAGATTCTCATCAAGACTTCTAGCTTTAGGAAATTGTTTAATCTCCATTCTCAGTGGCTGTTTCTTTGATGCAGCTGTGACTGAAGGGTCCCAAGTGTTGGGGAAAACAGCTCATCAGCTCAGAACAAAGCTGATTATGTAAATTACACATTAAGATTCAGCTTTGATTTAATTTTATTCTGTAAATAAATATCCCATTAACATCCATCTGTTAAAAGTCAGGTAAGACATTTTCAAAAACTACATTGTTGTGGCAGATGTGAATGTACCACAAATAGTGAAAGGAAGGTGGTATTAGATTGTCAAAGGACAAAGCGTGGAGAAAATTCTTAAAATAGCAAGAAGGCTATAACATTTATTTTGAACAAAAAGCTTTCTGATTTTTTAAGACAGGCAACGATTCCATTTGTGGCCTTGCTGTTTGTATAGCACAAAATGTGTTCTCTGATTGCTGTCACAGATCAATAATTATAGTTCATGAATTCACTTACAAATAAAAAAAAACTGCAGCTGATGAGGTCAGCACTAAATTATCTGCAAGCTTTTTTGCTTAATGGCATTTTATTTCAACAGCTTATTTCTGAATAGTAATCATTTTCTGGTCTATTTTGCTTTCCACTGCCAAAATTGTAAAAGATTAGAGAGATCAGGAATAAAATGATGAAAACATGTTGTGTTTCCTAAACTACTCTTGGAGAAGAAAAAAGGTTCAAGTACTCATAACCCAAAGCTATTCTTGTCTTAATTTTAAATAACAAAGGAGTTCATGGGCACCACAAATGAGCATTTGACAAAGGAGCTCATCTGGGCTAGACTGGATTCCATTTACGCTGATTTAGTGGAGTTACTCTGAATTTACATCAGAAACAGGCTCTTAAATTTACTTTAATGTCATGAGGGAAGATCTAGTGGTACTATTTTAGTTCCCAATACAATGTAGAAGGGATATTACCAAGGGCTACATCCCTACATTGGGACATTTCTCCTAGCCCACAGTAAGGCCTTGTTTGCACTACAGAGTTTTGTCGGCAAAAGTTATGTTGACACTCAAAAAGCGCTATAATAAAAATCGGTATTGCATGTTCACACTCGCTCCCTCTGTCGGCAGAGCGCATCCACAGTTGGGGCACTATCATCGATTGTGAGCAATGCACTGTGGGTACCTATCCCACAGTGCAGCTTGACACCTTCTGCCGCTAGGTGTTGTGGGAAGGTGAAGCGGATCGCAGTGCATCTTGGGACCTGGCTCAGTGACCCCTGATGCATTGTTTTCCGTCCCATGGGCTTCTGTCTTTCTGTCTTTCTTTCGCAGCATATTTCAATGGCCCTTGTTTGCTGTGCATCTCAGCATCTGAAGGGATGGATCCCGCACTGCTCTCTTGTGCTCTGATAACTGTCATTAACACATCGTGAATGGCAGTGCATCATTCATTCATTCATTCATGCCCGTCACCCCAACCGGGGTATGGGCCGCCAACAACAGATCTCCATAGTCTTCTATCCTGGGCCATTCGCTCTAGCTGAGTGCAGTTAATCCTAAATGAACAAGACTCACAGTTGCCTGACCTGGTGTGTGATATGGGTAGGAGCAACTTTAGATTGCTTTTGGCATTCACTGAACAGCTGCACAAGTCGCTTTTGGGCTCAGGAAACAAGCACTGAATGGTGGGATTGCATTGTCATGCAGGTTTGGGATGACTAGGAGTGGCTATAGAACTTTTGGATGCGGAAAGCCACCTTCCTTGAACAGTGTGCGGAGCTCGCCCCAGCACTGCGGCTCAAGGGCAACAGAATGAGAGCTGCTCTATCAGTAGAGAAGTGTGTGGCAATTGCAGTGTGGAAGCTTGCGACTCCAGACTGCTACTGGTCGGTCATGATTCAGTTTCAAGTCGGGAAATCGACCATTGGGGCTGCACCAATACAAACCTGCAGGGCAATTAATCGCATCCTGCGATGAAGGACCATGCCTGGGAAATGTGTGTGAAATAGTGGATGGCTTTGCAGAATTAGGTTTCCCTAACTGTGGAGGGATGATAGATGGCACACATATTCCAATTTTGGCACCAGACCACCTTGCGATGGAGTACATCAATAGGAAGGGGTACTTCTCCATGGTGTTGCAGGTGCTTGTGGATCACTGTGGGCATTTCACTGACATTAACGTGGAGTGGTCCGGGAAGGTGCATGAGGCATGCATCTTCAGGAATAGAAAGCTGTATAGAAAGCTGCAAGCAGGGACTTTCTTTCCAGACCAGAAGATTACAGTGAGGGATGTTGAAATGCCCATAGTGATCTTGGGAGACCTGGCATTCCCCTTACAACCATGGCTCATGAAACCTTACATGGGTCACCTGGACAGCAGTAAGGAGCAGTTCAACAACCATGGAATGTGCCTTTGGAAGATTAAAGGCGCACTGGTGACGCCTTTATGGCAGGTTAGACCTCAATGAGGGTGATATACCCAGGGCCATAGTTGTGTGTTGTATGTTGCATAATCTTTGTGAAGCTAAAGGTGAAAGGTTTGCTCAGGGGTGGAGTGCTGAGGTAGACCATCTGGCTGCTCCAGCCAGATACCAGCGATATCACAGGAGCCCAGAGGGGGGCAATATGAATCAGGGAGGCTTTGAGGCAACACTTTGAAAATGAGAACCAGTAATGTATATCTCTGTGATTGGTGCTGCAATGTTACAGTACATGTAGTTTTCCTGGGAAATAATGGTGACATTTGGGGTCTTAAATTCCAGTTAGCAAATGATTAAACTGCCTGTATGTGTCTTGGTAGTGCCTGCTATCTCAATCTGTAAGACACAAATGAAGATTAGTTATAGTTCAAAAATGTTGCTTTTATTTCAGAAAAAACAACGCACACACACACAAACATGCTTGGTGGGAAAGGAGATACCAGGGAGGAGCAGACTTTCACAGCTGTGTGTAGGTTCAGCTATCATTCTGAAAGTTGTCCAAGGGGGGTGGAGTGAACAGGAAACCGAGAACTTCCGGAAAGCGGAAAGGAATGTGCATTTGAAATTTGAGGGAGGGGGGCACAGAAAAGAGTTCTGAATGTGCTTCAGGGGAGGGAGGGCATGCATCTGCTCAGTCTGCAGCATTATTAAGGACTTCAGCAGCTGCATTTGCTCCTCCATGACTTTAATCATCCGCACAGTAGCATCCTTAATGAGCTCCTGATTTTCTTTTCTGTCCTGCCTTGCGGCTTTTCTCCACTTTCTGCGTTCCCTTTTCTCTGCATTGGAGAACTCCAGTACCTCCCGGAACATGTCTTCTTTGCTTGAGCACTTTTTTCTCTGACAGAGACACTCTTTCAGTGCGTGTAGGGTGTCTCTCAAGATCACATCTGCAGAAGCACAAGAAACAATGTACAGAAGCATGATTGTTAAGTTCATGCACAGCACTGAAACATTTCAGTAAAATACACTTCTGGTAGCATAACATCACTTTCTCACTGACCCTTGGCAAATGCACATCTCGGTGAACACCCAAAGCATAGTGAGTGTTGGCTTCGGGGTGTGGGTGTGTGTGTGCTCTACATGGGGAAAAGAGCATGCTGTAAGGGTTGCAGTACAGCTGACTAGGGAAAAAATTCTAAAAATTTCCCACATTTTTCCACAGCCGGGGATCATTGCAGTAGATCTCTCACTGCTGAGGGTAAGCAGGGAAGCAAGGGCACATCTACTACACACTTGTGCATTCCGCTCTGGTCCCTATGCTGCTCGCCTGTGTGCTGCTTTGGTCCCTGCACAAGTGATTGCTGAATGGCGCGGGAAAGTTTCCTACAATGGTGGGAGGAACAAAGCAGTTCTGCTAAGGAACCTTCGGCAGAAGAACGTTTCCTAAAGATCTCTCTGGAGGATTCCCGTGCGATCTCAGCATGCATCAACACCCTGTTCCGCCATACTGATTAACTGCACAGAGAAATGTCTGATGCACAGAAACACAGCCAGTCCTATACATTTCTATACTCTGAACCCACCTCCGCACTACACAAACCACAGCCACTTACCAGGTGTCCCCTCTACTGCTTTTTGCTCACTGGAGAGCAACTGCTGAGACTGGCTAGACACCTCTAGAGTGGTGAACAGTTCCTGGCTGCCTGCCTCACCGGGCGACCCGGCTCAACATCGTCATCTAACTCCACCTCTTCATCGATGACTTTGTCCTCCAGGTCAGGTCGTCTTTCTGCTGCTTCCAGGACCACCAAAGTATCCACAGGGCTCTTGGCAGTGGAGGTGGGGTCTCCACTGAGGATAGCATCCAGCTTCTTATAGAACCGGCAGGTCTTGGGTGCAGCACCAGAGCACTGGTTTGCCTCCCTTGCCTTATGGTACACCTGCTTCAGCTCCTTTATCTTCGCTCTGCACTGCAGTGTGTCCCAATCATAGCCCTTTTCACACAAGCCTCGAGAAATCTGCCTGCAGGTATCCAAATTCCTATGGCTCAAGCGCAGCTGGGACTGCACAGCCTCCTCTCCCCAATACTCAGCAGATCCGCAGCGGTCCAAGTGTGAGAGCATTTGCTGCATGAAGCCGCCATGGTCACCTGGTAAGATGTGACAAGACTGCTCCACACTGAGCACACAGGAAATGGAATTTCTAAAATTCCTGGGGCTTTAAAACAGGAGAGGCAGATGGTTGTTTATCTGGCTGCAGGGCAGTGGAATTCAAACTGCTGACCAGAGCAGTCAGGATGGGCATCGTGGGGCACCTCTGGGAGGCCAATTAATGCAATAAAATCAAGCACAGTGTCTACGTTGGTACTTTGTCAACCAAAGTTTTGCTCATAATGCCTTATGTCTCCCATGGGGGTGGTTTTATTTTGTCACCAAAAGTGACATTGTAGTTTATACGCATCCACAGTTTTATTGACAACAGTTGCCTTTTGTTGACAAAACTCTGTAGTATAGACAAGGCCTGAAAGGCAACGCATAGCTGTGATGGAGCAATCCAGGAAAGAAATTTTGACTCTTTCAGCTGTCAGCTCTATCAGCTACCATCAGACTTTCTTACAACTTTGCCATGCTCTGCTATTCAAAATAAACCTCTTAAAATCTGGTTAAATTGGAAAAGATGGAGATCGAAGTGAAAATCCAGAGGTGGATAAGGAGCTGGTTAAAGGGGAGACTGCAGAGGGTAGTATTGAAGGGGGAACTGTCCGGTTGGAGGGAGGTTACCAGTGGGAGTCCCTCAGGCTCGTTTTTGGGATTTTTTTTTCAATCTTATTATTGCTGACCTGGGAACCAAGAGGAGAGGTGGGATAAAGTTTGTTTGACATGGATGACAGTTGAGGGGGGTTGTCAATTCGAAGGAGGATCGAGAGGGAGAGAGAGAGATTTGGATGACCTTGTAAACTGGAGTATTAGTAACAATGAGAAATTCAATTGAGTGTAAGTTTTGCATGGATGGGAATTTAGTTATAAGTACTTTTAAGCTGGGGATAAGCTGGGAGAGTTAGAAGGAGGAGAGAGGAGGGAGAGAGAGAGGAGGTTGATTGATGATGACAATGTGAGAAGTAGATGTGTGTGTGTGGTGTTAAAAAAAAAGCGTCTTGGGTCTCTTGGCATTAGTAGGGGTTAGGAGGGTAGGGGAGGAGGAGGGTAGTCCAAGTATATATATAAGGTGAGACCTCATTTTTGGTTGGAGTATTGTGTTTTGTCTTTGGTGTGCAGTTTTAGAAGGAAAGAAAGGCAAACTAGAAGAAGAGAGGAGAAAAAGAATGAAAGAAGGAAATGGATGAAGATGGAAAAGGAGTTGAGGAGCTCGAAGGGTTTTTTTTCCTTAAAGAGAAGAGGGATGAGAGGATATAGGATTAGAGGAAATAATATACAGGGATAAATAATAGGGAGGGAGAGAGAAGAAGGATTCAAGCAGCTAGGAATGACGGATGCTAATGTGACAATATATAAACTGTCAGTCAAAATTCAGAGAAGAAAAATTAGGCGTCAGGCCTAACCCAGGAGAGTGCAATACTGAGGGAGTGCAATACGGAAAACAGTGAGGTTAGACCCTCAGTAAGACAGAAAGGACTATAAGAATTTAAGGATGGGCTAGATGCTTGGATGGAGGGTCAGTATGTATGATGATGATGTTCCTGGTATGTTCCAGAGGGTTTGGAGGGGTGCTTGGGAGAGGGGTTGCTGGGGCCTGGGTTCAGGCTGGGCCGCCAAGGAGGGGGGAGGGAAGAAGGAATTTTCCTCCAGGGAAGGCTGGCTTCCTTGCTAGGTTTTTGGCTTCCTCCTGGAGGGGTTCAGGGGTCGGGGGCTGGAGTGGGTGGGCCGTGGCTGGCCTGAAATCATAGTGAACATGCCCTTTTTGAAATCTGTGCCCTTTGTGCAAACCAGCACCACTTGAAATAGGCCAATTTCAGGACTAAGTGTGTGCATTATAAGGGATAATTGTTGGTCCAAAAGAGTGTATGTCACACTGTGTTTTAGATTCTGATCCCCAGTAATTATAGAGTAAATCTAGATGGTGTATTTAGCTCCTAATGTTTGTACAATGCTTTGAAAACATTAACAAACTATTCCTAACAAATATTGTCCTGATTTTGCAGATGAGGAAACTGAGGCATAAAGAGGTTAAATGATTTGCCCCAGGACACACACAAGTCATTTTCATAATTGGGTTAGAATTCAGGATTAGAGCTGAGCAAATAACTGAGTTTTTGGGTCAGAGGTTGAACTGAAAAAAAATAAATCTTTTTTGAGTCAAACCAAAACTGTCGCTTTTCAGTTTCCACACACACACATTTTAAGAAAAATAATTTTGAACAAAACAATTTGTTTGATTTGAAATACATTTGGGTTTTTTATGGTTTTGGGTGGGTTTTTTTTTACTATGTTAAATTTTTTTTGTAAACATATGTAGCTACATTTCAAAATGAAATATTGCTTTGAAAGGAAAAGTCAAATAGTTGTTTTGACATTTTCTAAACAAAAAACAGTTCTGACTGCATAAAAATCTCCACTATCCTCTGCTGAATCCTGAACATCACCTGGGATGTGAGACTTTGGTTTCTGTCACCATCATCCCCATGTGTCCCCTTATCTTTCCCCACCTTATCACTTCTCTTTCTTCTCCTTTTGCCTTCTGTCTAATCAGACTCGGGTTTAGCCAGCCAAGACTAAAAAATTTTGCAACACTGCTGTAAGCCTGTGACCAGAAAGGTAGCACAAAGCAATGCCCTAAACTGCCTGATGCTGTGCCTGCATTTCTTCAGCGGGGAGGCTGCAAGTAAGGCCTTATCTACACTACAAAATTGAGTCAACCTAAGTTAGGTCAACCTACAGCCGCTGTTCATGTCCACACTATTCTCCTTCTGCTGGTAGTGTGTGTCCACACCACGAGCGCTTGCACCGACTTAAGGGGGAGGACTGACAGCCTGAGCTGTCAGCCGCACACAGGGCTCACAGCTGGGACCTACCCCCGCCCTGGGGCTGACAGCTGGAACTGTCAGCCATGCATGGGAGGGAAAGGGGGGGGTCACATCTGGAGCCGCCCCACCCCCGAGCTGTCATCCCCTCATAGCTCATAGCTGGAGCCCCTTGCCCTGAGCTGTCAGCCCCGTCACGTGTGGGGGCTGACAGCCAACAGGCAATGTGAGTAACACAGTGTCTACACAGACACTGCGTTGCCCTAACTACATCGACTTAATTGCTGTGCCTCTTGTGAAGGTGAAGTTATTAGGTCGGTGTAATGGGCAACTTACATTGGCAGGAGCAACACTGTAATGTAGACTCTTACAGAGTTAGGCCGACATAAGCTGTCTTATGTCGACCTAACTCTGCAGTGTAGACCGAGTCAACACCAGAGACAGAAACTGCATTTTCTCTCTTTGCTGTTCTTTTTGTCTTCACTTTTGTGTGTTTGTTGTTTTGTCTTTAAGGAAAGTGGGCTCAGACTTTAACAACAGCAGCTCCAGCCCAGCTCAACTAACTCTTTCTCTTCTGCCCCCACTGCAAAGGGAGAGTTATTACCATCTTTAATACCATCTAAACGCCAGTCAAAAGAGCTTGTATCGTCTAAAAATGCTGTACAGCTAATGGCAACAGATATTGTGAAAATGGAAGCCTTAGTTAATACTGTACATTTCAAATGTTTTAACTGGTTTTCCTCCTCTTTCTGCATCTTTAATAAAAGGTTAAAAGGATTTTTAAAGGTGTTTGCTATAGTACTAAGCAGGCTGAGTCTCTGGACTTGGAACCCCAAATCTGGTTTAAAACTGTTACTGTTGTGCGGTGACAGGGTCATGTTAACACCTTTGATTCTCTGGGCCCATTTAGTCCATTAAAATTAATACAACACTACTGTAAAGAAGTCTGAGCTCAGCAGTTGTTGTCAGCTGGGGTGCCTGATCTGATTGTTCCTAGATTTGCATGGCTGGAGCTGTGGGTGGGGTCTGTTCAATGGAGGGCCCTAGACTCCAGAACTCACTTTCTCCCATAGACTGAAAGGATCTGAGTTTCTTGGCCTTTCTAGCAGCATGACACACGATATGTAAAATACAACGCATGAGCAAAACCCCTATTCTGGATTCCTCTCACCTCATTTGCCCCAATATTGGAGTTGACGAGCCATGGGGAAAGAGAGCAAAGGACTAAGCCACTCACGCAATCTTGCCAGACAGCTTCTGCAATTTTAGCTCTGCCCAAGCTGTAAATACGGACTATTGCTAACTGACACAGACACTAGCTACTAAAGTCGGTAAGAAAACCAGATTCTTCTTGGAAATAAATACAATTGAACACCTGCAGTCAGTGGTTCATACTTACTCAGGCAAACAGCCTTGTTGAGGCAAGTAGAACTACTAGTGTGAGTAAGGATTACACATTGGAGTATGTGTTGCAGGAGTTGGGCCTACTTTACAACATATCATTGAGGTTTCACAGTCAAAGATTGCTTCCAAAATGTCTCAAAAATAAACCAAAATAAAGGAATTATCAGGGTTTTTGTTGTTTTTTGTTTTTGTTTTTTTTGCCTGTGCCACTTTGGTAAGTTTTCTAGACTGGTAGATTACTTTTGGAGACACCCCCTGGGCAGCTGTGAGGCCATTGACATCCCACGGCACCTTTCAGAAGCCATAACATGATCCCGGTTGTTTAGAATGAACATCTTTCTAAAACAGGATTTCAGGAGATGCACATTATTCTAACTGGATGCTGCTGTGGTCTTTCAGCACAAAGGACAGGGATCGTTGGCAAGCTTTATTGAGTATGACTTAAATGCATTAGATTACTCAATTTAAGCACTCAATTTAGCAGCTTGCTTTTCCTGATTTGGTTGGCTACTCCACTCATCTCTCCCTTCCTCTCCTTGTATTATGATGGAGATGCCATTTCGTTGGAATGCAGAAAGACTACGTGTCAGCTCATTCAGAGATCTAAAGGGGTGAGTTATCCATGATTATATATTATAGTAATGAGCAGAGTTCCATATCTATTTTATCATAAATGTGAAATTAAATGCAAGAGAAGCTGGGAGTAATTTAGGGCCTAATATTCAGAAGGTCAGCCTCTCATTTTGCACATACACTTTGCATCTGGAATTGAATTGCAGGCACAAATCAGAGCAATGAAGCCTCTAACTAGTTGCAAGAGTAAATCACACAGTTCGAGGTGCAAATATTGAGATAGGTGCCCACAGTTCATTTTGCAAGTGCAAATTTTGCAGGCAAAAATTACACCTGCAAAAAGAGAGGCCAGAGCTCAGCCCTTTAGAAATTTTAACCCTTGATTTTTGCTATTGTAACATGTAGTAGACTTACTTTTCCATTTAAGGAAGAATTTCATATGGGGTGAGGGATAGCTCAGTGGTTTGAGCATTGGCCTGCTAAACCCAGGGTTGTGAGTTCAATCCTTGAGGGGGCCATTTAGGGATCTGGGGCAAAATCAGTCTTTGGTCCTGCTCATGAAGGTAGGGGACTGGACTCAATTCAAGGTCCTTTGCAGTTTTATGAGATAGGTATATCTCCATATTATAAGGAAACCCTTGAAGTATATCACACTTAAACATAAATCCTTTATATAACATAAAGTTCCTTTCATTCTGAATGCTAAGAATGCCATAACTCTGATCCTATACCTTTTGAGTTCTATACGAGATTACCTCGTATCTCTGTATCGTATTACCTGTTGACCTCAAGGAAAGCAAGATTGGGAACCACTGGCCTGCAGCTCTCTCTCAAGTTAAAAGCCACAGCCACGTCACAGGATGCTGCAGGGAGGAAAAGTATTGGTCAAGGACATGGTGAAAGCCGCTATTGTTGAAATCAGATATGCAGACAGGCCCTTGTTAAGGTCACATACAGAAGGCTCATACATAATACCCATGTTATCTATTTCTTCAGAAGGAACTTCTGAGTTAATCCAATTATGATGAGAAGCTATGGTTTCAAGGAGGTCAATGTCATCATTATAGGGCCAGCTGTATCTTTGTCCCCTCTTAAGAACATAAGAATAGCCATACTGGACCTTCTGACAGTGGCCACTGCCAGATGGTTCAGAGGGAAATAACAGAACAGGGCAGTTGTTAAGTGATCCATCCCTTGTTGTCCACTTCCAGCTTCTTGCAGTCAGAGTTTTAGGACACCCAGAGTATGGGGTTGCATCCATGACCATCTTGGCTAATAGCCAGCGATGGATCTATCCTTCACGAACTTATTTAACAATTTTTGAACCCTGTTATACTATTGGCCTTCACAACATCCCCTGGCAATCAGTTCCACAAGTTAACTGCATTGTGTGAAGTACCTCCTTATGTTTGCTTTTAATGCTGCCGCCTATTAATTGGATTGGGTGACCTCTGGTTCATGTGTTTTGTGAAAGGGTAAATAACACTTCCTCATTCACTTTCTGCACACCATTTATGATTGACTGTTATCATAGTCCACCTTATTTGTTTCTTTTCCAAGGTGAACACAGTCTTTTTAATCTCTCCTCATATTGAAGCTGTTCTATACGCCTAATAATTTTTGTTGCTCTGTACTTTTTCCAATTCTAATGTATCTTTTTTGAGATGGGGCAACCAGAACTGCACGCAATGTTCGAGGAGTGGACATACCATGGATTTATACAGTGACATTATGATATTTTCTATCTTATTATCTATTCCTTTCCTAATGGTTCCTAACATTCAATTAGCTTTTTTGACTGCTACTGCATGTTGAGGGAATGTTTTCAGAGAACTATCCACAATGACTCCAAGATCTTTCATGAGTTCTACTAGCTAATTTAGATATCATCATTTTGTATGTATAGTTGGGATTATGGCTTACAATGTGCATTACTTTGCATTTATCAACATTGAATTTCATCTGCCAATCACCTAGTTTTGTGAGATCCCTTTGTAATTCTTTGCAATCGGCTTTGGACTTAACTATTTTGAGTAATTTTGTATTGTCTGCAAACTATGCCATCTCCCTGTTTATCCCTTTTCCCAGATCATTTATCAATATTTTGTATAATGCTGCTCCCTGTACAGATCCTTGGAGGACCCCACTATTTACCTCTCTCCACTGTGAAAACTGACCATTTATTCCTACCCTTGTGTCCAATATTTTAATCAGTTACTGATTCATGAGAGGACTTTCCCTCGTCCCATAACTGCCTACTTTGCTTAAAAGCCTTTGGTGAGTGACCTTGTCAAAGGCTTTCTGAAAGTCTAAGTACACTATACCCACTGGATCACTCTTGTCCACGTGTTTGTTGACCCTCTCAAAGAACAGGTGAGGCATGATTTCCCTTTACAAAAGCTGTGTTAACTCTTGTCCAACATATCATGTTCATCTATGTCTCTGATAATTCTGTTCTTTCATATAGTTTCAACCAATTTGCCCAGTACTGAAGTCAGGGTTACCAGCCTATAACTTCTGGATCACCTGTGGAGCCTTTTTCAGAAATCGGAATCACCTTATGTATACACCAGTGGCATGAACATACAGCTAGGGGTAACATAAAATCCCTCCTTTACCTGTAAAGGGTTAAGAAGCTCAAATAACCTGGTTGGCACCTGACCAAAAGGACCAATAAGGGGAGAAAATATTTTCAAATCTAAGGGGGAAGGTTTTTGCTTTGTGCTGTGTGTGGGTGCTCTCTCCGAGACAAAGAGAGAGACGAAGCAAGTAATCCAGCTCCTAATGAAATTATACATCTAATATTACAGAAATAGCAAGGAAATTCGTTAGAGTATCTTTTGTTTTAGCTTGTGAATTTTCCCTGTGCTAAGAGGGAGGTTTATCCCTGTTTTTGTAACTTTGAAGTTTTGCCTAGAGGGGAACCCTCAGTGTTTTAAATATTATTACCCTGTAAAATTACCTTCCATCCTCATTTTACAGAGGTGCTTCTTTTCCTTTTTTTTCTTTATAATAAAGTTCTGTTTTTTAAGAATCTGACTGGTTTTTAGTGTCCTAAAAACCCAGGAGTCTGGTCTGTGCTCACCTTGTTTATCTATCTGGTGGGTAGATTATTCTCAAGCCTCCCCAGGAAAAGGGGTGAAGGGGTTGGGGGGATATTTTGGGGAAAAAGGAGCTTCAAGTGGTCCTTTTCCTGAATCTTTGTCTAACTCACTTGGTGGTGGCAGAATATTCATCTAAGGGCAAGGAAGGATTTGTGTCTCGGGGAAGTTTTTAACCTAAGCTGGTAGAAATAAGCTTAGGGGGTCTTTCATGCAGGTCCCCACATCTGTATCCCAGAGTTCAGAGTGGGGAGGGAACCCTGACAACCAGTCACTTGGTACAGAGGCTGATTTAAGCAATAGGTTATATAGACAGTTAGTAGTTCTACAATTTCATATTTGAGTTTCTTCAGAACTCTCGGGTGAATAGCATGTCGTCCAGGTGACTTCTTATTGTTGAATTTATCAGTTTGTTCCTAAACCTCCTCTATTGACACCTCAGTTGGGGACAGTTCCTCACCTCAGTCACCTAAACAGAATGGCTCCAGTGTGGTACAATCCCTCACGTCCTCTGCAGTAAAACCAATGCAAAGAATTATTAGTACCATAGCACCTAGAGATCCCAGTTCATGGACCAGGACCACAGTCTTCTGGGTGCCATACAAACACAGAACAAAAAGATGGTCCCTGTCAAAAGAGCTTACAACTGAAGTACATGACAAGAGACAACAGATGCATTTAGACAGACTGGTGGTGTCTGTCTTTCTTCAGACTGTTCTCTGCAAACAGTTCCCTGGTGACTGCTTCTCCCCTCTCTCTAGAGAGTAGCTTTTTCACTGATTAGTATCCTTTTGAGCATCTGGCTCACAGCTTTGGTAAAATAAGGCCTGTAACTTAGGCTGGAACCTGGAAGTATCATCCTCCCAGTTAATAGTTCAGGAACTATGTGACCCTCTCCCCCCCGCCAGGTTGCTTATCTGGAATTGTTGTGTTGCCTTCCCACTAGTTTCCTAACAGTCCTGCTAATAACTAAATCAACATGTGTATGCAGTAAACATTCCAATAACGCAATATAACCATACAGTAACTTGTCCAATAACCAGGTCACACACAATATTCATACATTGCAGATCAGCCAACTGATGCTTAGGCCACTAACATATCCCTTCAAAGATCACTTTATAATGACGATACACATATATTTGATTAAAATCAGGGGTTGTCCCTTTCCTCCCTGCCCTGACAATGAACTTAATGCTAACTTTTGTGACATCAAATCACTTACATGGTAACAGATTGTAATTCCACAAACATGGGTTTATGAATTCATTGTTGGATCAGGGTGGAGAAATTGTACATGAAAATGTTCTTATTCAAACACAGATATCTGAAGTAATAGGAAGGGGAAGAGGGACAATTAATACTCAAGTTAATTGCTGTTGCTTAACTTTCCCCAAGTTTATTCCAGCGTGAAATTCCTTGTTTAAGGTCTCTCGGAGTGATCAATGTATGCCTTCCTAAAGCGCAATTTTCATGGAGGTTACACAAGACAGAAATATACCATGACTCATTTATGTGATTGCTTTTAGCCAAAGTGCAGCCATTAGGCTTCTGATGAGGAACATTAAAAATTGTGCTTAATAATACTGACACCGAACTTTTTGTCTGCACAGCATGTTACAAACACTAGTTAATCCTGTGAAGTAGCCAAATTATTATTATTATCCTCATTTTTCAGGGGAGTACAGAAGCAATGAGGTTGCGTATAGAGCTGGTCAGAAAATGGTTTGCTTGTTTTTTTAATTTGAGGAAAATTTTGATTTAAAAAAATGAAAACATTTTGGGTTTTGGTTGAAATGTTTGAGGAGAGAAGACACTTCCTGGGCTTTTCTGTTTAGTTGAAAACCCCAATCTTCTGTTAAAAATTGTCGGAAAATGTGCAGTCATCACTAGTTCTATGCCTTGCAGAAGCCTGCAGAAAAGAGTAATTGGCTTTACATCAGCAAAATATGCCCTATCTTGAAAATAGCTTAGAATCAGGGTTGAAAACTGTTACAGGTAACAGCTGATATAAACATATACATGTTCCTGGCTTCATGCTTTATGCTCAGCCCATACTACTCTTCCAAATCTACTGAGCAAATATTTGAGTGCTTTGCTGAATCAGGGCCCAGAGCAAACCAGTCTAAGCACCACAAAGAACTCAGCTAGGGAAATGTAATGAGGATTTAAATTAATCCATTTAATCTGTGTAACCTAAGAGAATGATATTATTTGGCTAAAATGAAATCCTATGAGATTTAGTAAAAAACAAAACTCTAACAGGAAAACAGCATGAACATCATTGTGTTTCAAGGATGTGTGTTTAATCAGGTTTTGATTCTGCATGCATTGAAAAGTAGGGGCCCGTGAGGACCCCACAATTTTAATCAACTTTCATGTATGAGGCTACAGCTGACAAGGAAAATATTTTCTTTGTGATCCATGTCTGCAGTGTTATTTCCTAATATGCTAGAAGTTAGGTGGTGAAATTAAGCTGCAAGCAACCAAGCCTGAAGCAATATTGCAAATGGCACTAGAGGCTACTTACAATACTGCACACCTTTTGGAATAATATAGTCTAGTTTAAAGGGCAGATGCCAAACAATATCCTTGCTATGGGTTTCCCTGCTGCTCCAGCAGCTTGGCTACATTATAGCATCTCTCCCTTTCCCCTCAGAATGGAACTTTAAGTTTAAATTTCATAGTATGTTGGAAAACAAACAAAACCAAATGACTAAATAAATTGGGGGTGGGGAAATAAAATGACAGATAGTCACTGTCCCGACTTCCATACGTCAGCGGTGTCCCCTTTATTTCGTGTGTGTTACAGTCTCAATGTGGCCAGACCTATCTTGGTATATTATAGTCATTGCAGTTCAGGCATGAAGACGGGCTTCCAATTTTCACATTAACCCTTTGAAATCCAAAACGGAAAAATATAAAAATGAAAAAGTCAAGTAATAACAGATATAAAATGTAAGCATATTGTCTGGCCTCTGGCCTGCCAAGTACACAAGCAAAATATACTTAAACCTGTATCATTTCTCTGAATAAACAGTAACAATGCGGGAGAATAGTGAGCATGAAATTAACACATTAAAGTTTGACAGCGCTTATGAATACTAGCAAGAATGACCTATGCCGAAAGCAGATCCCCATAGCAACACCACACCTGAGTACTTCATCGTCTCGCTGGCAAAACTCTGAGTGATTGGATGTCTTTCTGAAAGATATGCTCCAGCTCAGCAATGAATTTGGGGCTTGATACAAGAATTACTGGTTGAAATTGCCCGGGCCTTTTTCCCCCGCAGGAACTCAGACTAGATGATTATTCTGGCCCCTTCTGGCCTTAAAATTTACTAATCTATTAATCCGATACAGGGGTGATGGGGTGGCTGGTGCAGGGGGCTTTAGGTCAGCAGAAAGTTCTCCCGCACAGGGGGAATTCTCTACTGGCTTTCTCCAGTAGTGCAAACTATCATTAGCAGACCAGAGAATCTGGCCCTTATTGACTTCAGTAGAAATTACATTGGTATAAGGGCTGCAGGATTGGGGCCATGTGGGAAGATCTTTTGGGCATTGTGCTCAAGAAATATCTAGAAATCTCTCTCTTTTCAAGCTGACTTATAAGATTTCCATTGTTTTCACTACTATTAACTATTGTCATGCATTTTTTTGACCAATCAATTAAAAAAGTAGTATAGTGGGCTAGAGGAAGGTGTGGTCTGACAGAGGACTAGCAGACAAGACCTTTAGAACTGAAGTTCCACACAGTGACACTGGCTCCCTCTTTCATCTTGGGTCAGTGAAACCTCTCTGCTTCAGTTTCCCCCCGAATAACATGGGGGTAATAATATGATAGCAAATTATTTAGCTTTTCATTATGCTGTATGGTCTGGATACTGAGAACTTCACAGCAACTGTAGGGATAAAACTCAGATCGTCCTACTCTAAAACCATATCCCTTTATCAGTTGAGTTAAAGGAGAGCTTGCCAGCTCTGTCCAGCTGTCCAGTAGAGAGAAGTGATATGTACACACAGAGAGGTGGTTCATTGCAATACTTGCCTGAATTTGTCAGTTAATGTCTGTAAAGCACCTTGAAAAACTCCAGGTAAGTTTTATCATTATAGTTCAGCCCCTTACTTTTTAAAAGCTACGAAAATCCCCCTTGCTTGTGTCAGCATGCCAGAGATTTAATGGAAAAGGTATAGATCATTTGATAGCAAGCTAGGAACCTTCTGAAATGTGTGTACGGATATTTGTGTGCCCATGCATGCGTGTGTGTGTAATATCTTAGTCAAAGCAGACATTTAATAACCCATAATTTTTGTTTCTCTTTCAGAAAAATCACCATCCAGCCTCTAGTGCATTGTTCATCCTATTAATAAACATCTGGCAAACACAAGACACTAGTGACAAAGTTATTCAGACTGAATATGGAATGAGACTAATCATTACTTGTAAAAATCCTGCAAGCTGACTTTCTCATTAAAATTTCATTAATGTCTTTTTTCTGACTCTGCGAAATCTGGTATTTTTAAAAGCATCTCACTCTATTATATTTCCATTAACATTACCCATCATATTAATAGCTCTGAAATATGCACTAGTATGTCTGTGCTCTTAATGAGTAAAAAATCCAGAAACACAGCTATGCTGTGCAAAATAAATAATCATTATTATGCTTTGTATTCATCCCAGGAACATACAGTAAAGACATCAGCAGGGTTCCGACCTGTTTCCAAAGTTGTCATATGTTTAGAAACAAAATGGCACTAAAATATTATTACTGAGCAAAATCAGTATCTGGCTGACAAAAAATGTGTTAAGTGGATGCAGTTAAATGGCCATTTCTTTCTCTCTTCTTTGTTTTCTTTTCTCTTCTTCTCTCAGTTCCACTGGGAGCTGCCCCATTGCAGTACCCCTTTCATCAGCCGGTAGGACAAGCATTCATGCGAATGACTCTCTTTGGAACTTGCTCGGTAGACCTGTCGGCAGAGGTTTCAATGCAGCTAAGACCCTCTCCCCCTAGACACTGATTACATCAACTCAGTGACATACAATCCTCCACTTGATGAGCGGGCTCCCTCCCAAATGCCAGTTTACCCCTCTGAAACTCAGTCTCTCTCTTCATAATAACAGCCCCTTCCTCCGGTACCACAAAGCGAATGAAACCATTAGAAATGTTAAACAGGGGAAATGTACCCTCAGTACACATCTTAAAGGGTATGATCCAACTCCTGGTAAAGTCAATGGGAAAACTCATTGACATCAGTGGAAGTTGAGTCAATTTGTTAATTGAATTATGTAATTATGTTGTTGGCTGCCTGAAGAACCTGACAGGCCTGATTCTGATCTCAGTCCAGTGCAATCCAGGAGTAATTTCATTAGGGGTTTAATGGAGTTGCACCAATGGAAAACCACTGTAAGTCTCCACTCAAGCAAAGAATTTAAGCATGTACTGAACTTGAAGCAAGGCAGCACTCACTCTGCAATCAATGGGGCTTCTCGCATGCTTGAGTGTCTTGCTACATCAGGGTTGGAACAGCATCAGAATCAGGCCCAAAGTGTTTATCTCATGAAAGAAGCAATTCCATTTTAAAAATGCTCCCAATGATCAAAGATTGGTGGGAGGGTGGAGAAATGTTGCAAAATGCAGGGAGTTATTGAGCCAAATTCCATTTGCACCAACACTGATGTAAATCTGGAGCTAATCTAGTGTGGTCAGTGGAGTTACATGGAGACTTACATTGGCATAAATGAAAGCAGGACTTCACCCTCTGCCTTAACATAATGAAAAATATAGTGACCCTGAGGACTTGAAATACCTTCATTCATCCATCCTTTCAAGATGTGTAGGTGCATCCTGTAAACAAATACAGTAATCCAGGAACACAAAGGAAGCCTGCTCTATTATTCAAATTATTATGCAATCAGTAATGTTCACTTTCTTATATCTTTCTAAATAGTGTGAGAGAAAAAGCAATATCCATGTTTTCTGTCTCCTGGGAGGAGACGGAAATTTAACATGTAACCTAAGAGGAAGACAGAGTTATCGATGCTGAGACCCCATCTAATCTTCACTTTGCACAGAGGGATTAGGGTTAGAGTTATGGATTTGCAGTTTTAATCAGAAGAGCCAAAGGAAATTTCATCATCTATTTTGGATTATTCTGGCCACTCCATGTACCCCCATTCCTCAGAATAATGATGAGCATTTGATTGAATCCCATCTCACTGATACCTCCAGGCTTTTATGACTTTATGAAAATTTGTAGTAATTTCAGCTGCTGTCTCTCAGCTCAGAACATAATAAAGTTTCCCCTCATAATTTTCCAGAAGATTTGGGAATTTAATTAAGGAACATTTTCTATGGACCATTGGGACAGCTGTTCCCATCTAATCTGATCCAAATAATAAAGATTGCACTCCTGGTTCAATTCCTGTTCTGAGTGACCAGCAAATGTCATGGAATGATTTTGTCCTAGACACTACAGTATCAAAGAAATTTCAGTCCATCTGGTCCAAGGAAGAAAGTCTTGTTGGGATTTCCTCTGAGCCCCGTTTTCACTCAGCCTCCCAAGAACTCAGTGTGACTCCAGCCTTCATCACTCAGGTATCTTTATTTGGTATATGGCAGTGCTACAGAGTTGATCAGACTCAAATGCAGTGGAGATGGCTGCAGGGTACATCTCAGCTCCAAAGTTACACTAAACATCTCATTGCTTTTACTATACATTGCATCACACATTTTTGGATTGGCTTGGTTACTTTGCAGGAACTAATCCCATGCAGCAAGCACTGTCCACGCACTGTCCATGGTTCGACTTCCTCTTTACCTCATTTCTACATTCCTAACATATTTTGTTCCTTGTTATCTAGTTCATAGTAAATAGTTCCCTGCGTGTTCTCCTTCTTGTCTTAGTTGGCTCAGACATTCTGTCTTCTTAACCTACTGACCTATTTACTTATCTTATTTAGCACAAACATTCTGTTTTCAACCTGATGATTCATTTACATCCCTAATTCTATCTTCCAGAAAATGAGGCCTCCCTCCATGTGTTAATTACTCATGTCGGGCCGGGCCTCAGCTCCAAGCCTGAACAAGTTCCCACTGAAACCAGCTGTCCTCATATAACAGCAGAAGCCAGTTTCTAGCTATAAAACCCCCATAAGCCTGGATCATCACAAAATATGTGCTGCTCCAATCCTGCCCCACTCTGATTAAAGAGGAAAGGGAGGTAGATCATAAAGCAGAAACATATTTCTAGTAATTTCTGTTGCCCTTTATTTTGCTTTATAACAGAGTACTCCCAGTCACCTCAGTGAGAATTGTGCATGCTTCACCACTTCGCAGGATCAAACCTCAAAAGGTGGACTTACCATTCATTTCTTAGGCCTGGATCCTACAATTTACAATGTGTGGTCAGTCCTCATGTCGATGAGGCTCTGTGCACGTGCAGGCTGCACCCAAATGTTGTACATTTGAGAATCAGGGCCTTTGATTATAAGCTGTTTGGAACATCATCATCATCATACATGCATGGTCTACTGGGGACTGTTGCACCAGCAAGAGTGACCATGGTTAATGGTGTTGCCACAGGCATTGTGTAATTAAGGTCCCAGATCTAGCTCAATCCCTCAACTCCACGAATCTCTGGGCTGACCTTGTGGGAGGTAGGGGTCAAGGCGTGAACCCCTTCACGCATCGATGGAGGGTTTGAGAGCACAATATGCTGGTGTGTCTTGTCCGTCCTGGCAACACGGCCGAAGAGCCTGCAATGCTGCTTTTGAATACAGTGTGCAACTGAAAGAAAGACACATCTCTGCAAGACTGTGACATATCTTACAAAGTCAAACCACCTTGTGCTCAGGATTTGGTGCTGACAGCACATATGGAATGTCTCTAGCTGCTCCAAGCCTGCCTATAAGAGAGTCCAGGTTTCTGATCCTTATAGCAATACAGGTAGTACACAGGTTTAATAGAGCCTGAACTTTGTCCCAGCACAAAGACATTTTTGCATCCATTCGCAAGACATGGACTTCATGCAGGAGGTGGTGAGACCTGTTCATCGAAGAATGTCTGGTTTGCTGTGACCACTTTAACAGTGCTTGCAGCCTAGGTAGATGAAATGGTCAGTGTTCTTCATGGTACATGACCCCACTTGCAGTGAACATTCTGGTGCCCCAGCTCTGAGGTTTTGGACCTTGGACTTCTGCCATGAGACATTCCACCCCAGTGTCCTGGAGACCTTGGAGAGTGGGGCTGAATTTCTCTAATTTCTTCACAAACAGGGCAGCATCATCAGTGTAGTATTGTTTGGAAAACACTTGTTCACCAACCTTGATTCCAATGTGTGGCGACAAGTCCTAATATCCAGTTGATAGCTTGACAGAATAGTGCCAAGGCCAGAATGCTTCCCTGATACACACCTGAGGTTATGTAGAAATGCATCGAAAGTTGTGACCTAACACAAAGGGACTGTGTTTCCCTATGTGTTTGTACTGCACCTAACACTGTGGGGCACTTAGCCTGAGGATAGCCCCTGGGAGCTACTGTAGTATATGAATTGTTGCCCCTTTGCTGAGCAGTAGCAGATTTCGGAACCAGGCAGATTCCTATTAGGATGGTTTGACATGATTTGTTCTTGACAAATCCATGCTGACTGTTACTTATCACCTTATTATATTCTAGGTCTTTGCAAATTGATTGCCTGATTATTTGCTCCATTATCTTTCCAGGGACTGAAGTTAAGCTGACTGATCTATAATTCTTTGGGTTGTCCTTATTCCCCTTTTTATAGATTGGCCCTATATTTGCCATTTTCCAGTCCTCTGGAATTTCTCCCTTCTTCCATGACTTTTCAAAGATAATCACTAATGGCTCAGAGATCTCCTCAGCCAGTTCCTTGAGTGTTCTAGGATGCATTTCATCAGGCAACTTGATGTGCAATCCATTAACACCTTTTGCCTAAACAATATTAAATAATAATACGTAATGAGATTGCAAAATCAAAAAGGGCCAAAGCTATACAGAAAAGCAAACTCTCAGCACCCTGGATCCTGACCAACAGCCCAGATTTCAGTCCCTGCACACTCCATACACAGAATGGACATAGGAGACAAAACTATTTGTTCACCTCTAGTGGTCCTGTTAGTCTGTCTGTGTAATCCCTACTTCCCATGGAAAAAATCCCTGTGCCAGATCTCTGGAAAGAAGAGGTGGGGGTGTGAAAGGAAGAGGCCATAGCATCCACATTTAGGGGTTTCAAGTAAAGAGGGAGTAAAGACCTCAGGATTTAGTTATTTATATTGATTGTACACATTGAATACTGCATAACCCCAGCCAGTGAATGTTAGGGACCAGATTCATTGGCTGCTTTGCAGCACTAGAACAATTCACAGCAGCCTGAGAGCAGTGGGTGTCTCTGGGCCCTAAAATGTTAGCATTATACTTTCTCAAAGAAAACAGAATTCACTAGACAGCCTTGCAACTGTGCAATTGCTTTTGCTTAATCTCACTCATGTTTGTGACCCTGGATGAAAGGCGATAAGTCACCTTTTTCCAATTTCTCTGCTATTGTTTGGTATAGGACTGAATCACATTCAGTTAAAGCTGTTTTTATAATAAATCTTGAATCAAATTGAGTTTAAATTCAGTCTCTTTGCCTGTAATTCAGTTTTCATTGATGCAGTAAGTTGGTAGAATGGATGTATTCTGAACTTTACTGTATTTGTTAATGAGAACAAGGAAATGCCATTGGAGGAGCATTTCTACCATTGTATTTTAAATCCAGAGACATTTTAATTTCTTACTACTTTTCATTAGCCTGACAGCTTCAAAAGTCATAGACCAAATGGACAGACACAGGAAGAGGGGATTTATCATTCCTTTGAAAAGAAACCCACTCATTTCCTTCTGAATACATTTTGTTTTTGTCTGTAGCTACGGAAAAACCACTTCTTCCCTCTTTTACAGATGTCTGAAGCCTCCCCTATTACCTTGTCACTACCAGAAAATAGGATTTCTCACCTACAGATGGCTAGGAGGGAGGAGGGTGGCCGTGAACATTAGGTTGAAATTACTTGTCAAGTTTGATCAATTCGTAGAAAGACAAAATCCCTTTTGAAAAGGCATGGTTGATTTTTGAAGATTAGCAGTGTTGTCCTTCCAGCTCCATTGTCTGACTAAATTATACAAGGATGCAGTTTATTACATAAATGAAAAATGCATTTGCATGTAGATGGTACATAAATTATTTCATTCTGCTCAGGACAGGGCAATAAACACTTTCCCCCTCCACACATCCACTCCAATCTGGACTTATGAGATATTTTGGTTTGGTTTTTTTTTCTCTTTTCCCTTTTATTGCTTTGTATGTATTATTATTTGACAAGGCACTAGGGAAGGACTACATGAATCTATTAAAGATAACAAAGCTCCATTATGACCTGAAACTCAGGAAAGGAGGCAAATAAATCTTTTGTAATGTGGAATAGTTGGTCTCCAGTTCTTAGGGCAACAAAAACAAAACAAAAAAAAGTTGATCTCAAAGCGAACACAAATCTGATTCCTGCTGCTGTTGCAGTGCTTTCTTTTTACAGTTTAGTCATGGCATGATCTGATGCATTAATTACCATTTGTGTGGCTCTGTTTATGGGAGCATTAGGAGACAATACCTGATTCATTACATCCTTGAGCAGTATTTCCAGGGCACAAGTACGTGTGTGAGAACTATGGTTTGTTGTATACTTTAAGGTCTATAGCTAGAGGCTGCTAATAATAAAAAAAAAAAATTGGGTTTCCGGGAAACTGGGTGGGCGGAAGCCCGCCCAATGCTAAAGGATCCCCCCCCCCCAGCCTAAGGGGAGGATATACAGGACCTCAGAAACCCACTAATTTCGGGGGACAACTAATAAAAGAACAGGGACAGGAGTGCGGTCAAAGGGTCATAAGAAGGGAGCCTGACGGGGACACCGAGCAGAGGTAGTTGGCTTTCTTTTAAAGGAGAAAAGCTACAAAATGTAGCCTTTTTGTTTAGAGCGGAGAGAAAAATCTTGATTGCAGACACTGACATCTATAATTTATAGCTAAGGTTGTGCCAGTCCTATTCCAGTAGAACCCACCCATTTCATCATTGTCATTGGAAAGGCCCCATCCTGTACCACTGAAGCCAATGGGAGTTTTGCCACTGACTTCGATGTAAATGGGATCTGGTGCAAACTTCTCTCCTGGCTGAAATATGCCTTACAAGACCTCAGCCAAGAAGACCATTTTTATTTTAATTTTTTTTTATAGATCTGCTAAAACGGTGGGCCAGAGCCAGTTGCACAAGCCCCTAACTTTAGTAATCCTAGCTTGCAAATGTCAGCCCATAACATCTCAGAGCTTGTCTACTGAAAACTTACCTATAGCCCTCATGGATGTGAAAAACCCCACATCCTTGACAGACATAGCTATGCTGACTTAACCGCTGGTATAGACAGTGCTAGGTCAAAGGGTGGATTACCCTATAGAAATGGGAGAACCCCCATAATGTACACATAGCCTCAGTATCCACATCTGTAAAATGGAGATAACAAAACCTACCTCACAGGTTTTTGAGGATTAATTGGGTGGGAAAACTGCCTTGGGGATTTGGCCATCTCATTCCCATTCATTTTGAATGAGAAATGGCTGTTCAGAGCTCTAGTCTTTGGCAGTGTTGAAATCTCACTCTTAATATTTATAATCTGCTATCCCAGTATCATTAGCAAACAGACTGGGCCCAGATTCTACTAATCACATTGAAGTAGTAATAATAAAAAAACCTTCCTGTTTGTAGGTACTTTCCTCCCTCCATTAACAATTTTTTTTCTGAAAAACCCCATCAAGTTGCTGGACACATTAAACAGTAGAAAAAAAGAAAATGAAACAACCTTTTAAACCGTCACATTTTTTAAAGAAGATGGTTCTAAAAGTGGGCCACACAGCGCCTTTGTAGCTACTTTCATTAGCATTCCTGGTTATTTTTAGCCCATGGTCTCACTGTGCATGCGGAGAGACTGTATTATAGTAAGTGCATGCTGCCTTTTAGTCCCCTGGCAGCATTTCAATCCTCAAAGTACATTTTTAGTACTGTCTCAGCATTCTATGGCACTACATTTTCATTTGCAAACTGACAATTGCTCCACAGCCATCTGTGTATTAATTAGAGGGGGAAGTGGGGGAAAACCAGTCAACCAACCAACAAAAATCAATTCATTCCTCCCACTTGCCATTACAGGATTGATCAATCCTGCAAGGTGCAACCTTGCTGGACTGGGCCTAAGGTTATGCTAGAAAACCTAAAGCAAGGGCCTTCATGTGAAATCCTCCACCCAGTGCTTCATGGGAGGGTTACACTAACTCCCACCAATGCTGCACAGGGAGTTCAGATGGTAACTCCTCCATCAGTGTCAGCTGTTACAGGCATGAATCCCCTTGTTCACTGAGTGGTTAGTTCCCTTAGCATGAAACTCATGTGTAGGCACAAGGAGATAGCAACTTCATGGCTGATGTGTCTGGGGTTCAAGTTTTATGCTTTGTTTTTCCTAGAGATTTGCATCCCTATCAGAGAACTGAGGTTCATCACATTTCTTTACGCACCCCACGTTAGCCTCCATTCCAGTTATGATGCTCCCATTCATCTACCAGGACAGCTCATGAGTTTAACTCTTAACTCCCTTCTTTATGGAACAGAGACCAAAAGGTTCCTGGAGTCCAATAATGCAGCCGACAGACACCCTCTATCATGCTGTATCTTAGATAGTATGGGCAGAAACTGCCTAGTGTGTATGTGCACCACTGCCCTCTATTGGACAGAAGCAGACCTGCTCAACTGTGCATAGACTCATAGACTTTAAGGTCAGAAGGGACCATTATGATCATCTAGTCTGACCCCCTGCACAATGCAGACCACAGAATCTCACCCACCCACTCCTGTAACAAACCTCTAACCTATGTCTGAGTTATTGAAGTCCTCAAATCGTGGTTTAAAGACCTCAAGGTGCAGAGAATCCTCCAGCAAGTGACCCGTGCCCCATGCTGCAGAGGAAGGCAAAAAACCTCCAGGGCCTCTGCCAATCTGCCCTGGAGGAAAATTCCTTCCCAACCCCAAATATGGCGATCAGTTAAACCCTGAGCACGTGGGCAAGACCCACCAGCCAGCACCCAAGAAAGAATTCTCTGTAGTAACTCAGATCCCACCCCATCTAACATCCCATCACAGACCATTGGGCATATTTACCTGCTAATAATCAAAGATTAATTAAATTGCCAAAATTAGGCTATCCCATCATACCATCCTCTCCGTAAACTTATCAAGCTTAGTCTTGAAGCCAGATATGTCTTTTGCTCCCACTACTCCCCTTGGAAGCCTGTTCCAGAACTTCACTCCTCTAATGATTAGAAACCTTCGTCTAATTTCAAGTCTAAACTTCCTAGTGTCCAGTTTATATCCATTTGTTCTTGTGTCCACATTGGTACTAAGCTTAAATAATTCCTCTCCCTCCCTGATATTTATCCCTCTGATATATTTATAAAGAGCAATCATATCTCCCCTCAGCCTTCTTTTGATTAGGCTAAACAAGTCAAGCTCTTTGAATCTCCTTTCATAAGACAGGTCTTCCATTCCTCGGATCATCCTAGTAGCCCTTCTCTGTACCTGTTCCAGTTTGAATTCATCCTTCTTAAACATGGGAGACCAGAACTGCACACAATATTCCAGATGAGGTCTCACCAGTGCCTTGTATAATGGTACTAACACCTCCTTATCTTTACTGGAAATAGCTCGCCTGATGCATCCCAAAACCGCATTAGCTTTTTTAACGACCATATCACATTGGCTGCTCATAGTCATCCTGCAATCAACCAATACTCTGAGGTCCTTCTCCTCCTCTGTTACTTCCAACTGATGAGTCCCCAATTTATAACCAAAATTCTTGTTATTAATCCCTAAATGCATGACCTTGCACTTTTCACTATTAAATTTCATCCTATTACTATTACTCCAGTTTACAAGGTCATCCAGATCTTCCTGTATGATATCCCGGTCCTTCTCTGTGTTAGCAATATACCCTATACTGTTAATCATAGAAATCACAGAAATGTAGGGCTCGAAGGGACCTCGAGAGGTCATCAGCTCCAGCCCCCTGCACTGAGGCAGGGCTGAGGAAACCAAGACCATCCCTAACAGCTGTTTGTCTGACCTGTTCTTAAAAACCTCCAATGATGTGGGTTCCATAGCTAACAGAGACTCTGAAGTGATAGAAGACTGTGCTATATAAGTGGGAGGATCTCAGTTCCATCCCTGTTATCACTCTGAAGTCTGGGTAGCCATGCTGTATAGCATAGTGACACCTGTGACGTTCTAGGCAGCCATTAATTTGTTACAATATAGATAGGGCTTTTGTCTTTCAGGGTTTATTAATGTTATGGGGGGGTATTTTTAGCAATTTTTGACTTTTATGTAGATGTCCAAAAATCAGTTTTTTTCAGGTCTGTCTCTTTGTATATACTGTAATGAATTATATCTATAATATATCTATTACTCATTACAGTAGTATATACTGTAATGAGTAATCTCTTTGTAACGTCCCTAGTGCACTTTAACATAGTACTGCTTGAAACAGCACTCTGTTAAAGTGCACTAGGTAACCTTTAGTGCATACCAGCAGGATCTACATGGACCAATTATTGTACAACACATTAGTGAACTTCAGAAATCACACCCACATAGTCTGCATTACTGCTCCATGTAGACAAGCCCTAAGATATAATTAACCTTTTCTGGTGTTTTGCTGATGTTTATTGGCTAAACAACCAATTTATTTACTGGTTAAAACAAAAAGCAGAAGCCCTGCATATAGAGGTATGGCCTATGAAGTCTAAGGATTCTAGCCGGCCACAGCCCAAGTCAGCTAATACTCTGTGATAGCTTTGTTTTATTTGGTTTTGTTTAATAATGGATTAATTGAACCAATAGACAATTGCTATTTGTCTGCCAAAGAAGATATAAGTGCAAAGCAAACATCATGGTTGTGCATGTGTTTATTTTTGATTAAAACCTGTATGTAAATATCTATGTATACAAATTAGGTCTGGCCATCAAACTCTCAGCATGTTGCCTAAGTAACCCTCAGTATCGTAAAGATTGGCACCTCTGTTTTATTGTGTTCTATGGCAATCGATCAGTTCCATCTGCAGTTACTCACATCAATGCGTGCGCTTCATGTACATGTTCAAGGAGAGAATTTGGCCCTTCATGCTCTTTTAGTGCCATTTTCATGAGTATGTGTGTGAGCGAATTAAAGGTGTCTCCAGTCCAGAGCAACTACATTTTCTTTCTCTGTTTTGCTGAATTATGTAAAATACCCTGGGTGCATCTCCAAGATAGGTTCTATTAGGATTAAGTAGTAACGACCTGGTAATTCATGTGGTAGCTGGGACGATAGCATGGACCCTGCGTTAAAGAGTGAGCTGAGGCTGCACCACTAAATTATGAATATTCACAGTGCAAATCTGGTCAGTTTTGATCATTCAGGGCTATTCAAGGCAATTTCTATCAGGCATCATGAAAGCAGGAAACAGGTTCTGGGAATAAGAAAGTAAAGAAAAAGATTGAGGTTAAAGTGAATTGACAGGCAATAGGATTAGAACTCCTGCCCAATCCTGATCTTGCAAATAACTAACAGTAGCCTGAAATTAAAGAATTAAACCATGAAGGTTTTCTTGACAACTGATCTGATAGCTCCAGAAGTCTATTCCAGGGGCATTCTCCTGTCAGCCCCAGGGAGACAGAAAGAACACCAAGCAAGCCACGATGACCAGCCTCCTTTTCTTTCTTCATAATCGAATGTGGAAAAGCTCTGTAATGCTAAGGAATTGTATTGCCTTTCTCTTTGTTTCCACACACTCAGCCAAAATTAGCATCTGGCTACCAAAGGGCCCAAGCTGCAAAGCTGAGGTCCCTATCTGGAATTTGAAATCCCCTCCACCAAAAGTGGGGAATGTGGTGTTGGATCAGAGGCTTTGGTTCAGCCTGAGAGAGAGCGACAGGGATGAGCCAAAGTTTGGGGGTGTTTGGACCTGGGGTTTGGTTGTATCTATTGTAGTGGTGATGGTGACCCTTTTCTCTTAGATCCAATTCTGATCGTAAATGAGGGGAAGATTAAAGGTGGGGGACAATGAACCATAAGTCAAGCTCTGCAGCCAGTGCACTGTTGCAATTGTTCTTTCTGTCGTAGTATTTCATTCCCACCATCTCATGATGCAGTGCCCTGTTCGTAAAAATAACCCTCCAATGCAAGCTGGTGTTACAAGGAAAGAATACCAAATAGGGTTTAACGCCATTTTTCATGGCAGATATTGTGAAATGTTTTACAGATACAGATAGAAAGGTTTATTACTGCTCTTACATGTAATACATCATCATAAGGATTTCTAGAAAATTATATACCCCAGTTCAGATTATGCAATTCTCTCTCTGAAATATCATAGCAGCCTGAAAAAAGTGTTTTTCACAATACAATACATTAGATTAATACAAAATATTTTAAGATGATAGTAGAAAATTGAACAAATACAAGCATATTCCAGACATTGGTAGAGAGAAAACAGTATGTAAGAACATAAAAAAGGCCATACTGGGTCAGACCAAAGGTCCATCTAGCTCAGAATCCTGTCTTCCAACAATGGCCAATGCCAGTTGCCCCAGAGGGAATGAACAGAACAGGTAATCATCAAGTATCACCCATTTCCAGCTTCTGGCAAACAGAGGCTAGGGACACCATCCCTGCCCATCCTGGCTAATAGCCATTGATGGACCTACCCTCTATGAATTTATCTAGTTCTTTTTTGAACCCTGTTATAGTCTTGGCCTTCACAACATCCTCTGGCAAGGAGTTCCACAGGTTGACTGTGTGTTGTGTGAAGAAATACTTCCTTTTGTTTGTTTTAAACCTGGTAGATACAATAAATCTCTAATATTTTCCTATGTCATTTATTCTCCTCAGGATCTGACCCAGAACTTCTAACTCAGGCGTTAAATAAGGCCATACTTAACTATAAGCATGTGCTTAAGTCTATCTCTATTCAGCAACGGGCTTAAGCACCTGCTTAAATCCCATTAAAGTGCCACTGAAATCAATAATTCTTAAGCATATCTTATGGTGCTTAAGTGCTTTGCTATATAAGGGTCTTTGGCAACATTTTTAGGCAGTGTAAAGAGAAAAGGATTCAGGTCCTTAGCTGACTATTTTCCTATGCCATAGCAATAAAGGCATCACTTGGGTTAAGTTTAGAGGTGAGAGCAACAAGGATAATGTTGTGGTGGGCATCTGCTATAGACCACCAGACCAGGAGGATGAGGTAGCTGAGGCTTTCTTCAGACAACTCACAGAAGTTTACAGATCATAGGCCTTGGTTCTCATGGGGGACTTCAATCATTCTAACATCTGCTGGGAGAGCAATACAGCAGTGCACAGACAATCCAGGTAGTTTTTGGAGAGTGTTGGGGACAACTTCCTGGTGCAAGTGCTGGAGGAACCAAGTAGGGGCCATGCTCCTCTTGACCTGCTGCTCACAAACAGGGAAGAATTGGTAGGGGAAGTAGAAGTGGGTGGCAATCTGGGCAGCAGTGACCATGAGATGGTCAAGTTCAGGATCCTGACAAAAGGAAGAAAGGAGAGCAGCAGATACAGACCCTGGACTTCAGAAAAGCAGACTTTGACTCCCTCAGGGAACTGATGGGCAGGATCCCCTGGGAGGCTAATATGAGAGGGGGATGAGTCCAGGAGAGCTGGCTGTATTTTAAAGAAGCCTTATTGAGGGCCAGGAACAAACTATCCTGATGTGCAGAAAGAATAGCAAATATGGCAGGCGACCAGCTTGGCTTAACAGAAAAATCTTCAGTGAGCTTAAACACAAAAAGGAAGCTTACAAGAAGTGGAAACTTGGACAGATGGCTAGGGAGGAGTATAAAGATATTGCTCGAGCATGCAGGGGTGTAATCAGAAAGGCCAAAGCACAACTGGAGTTGCAGCTAGCAAGGGATGTGAAGGGTAACAAGAAGGGTTTCTACAGGTATGTTAGCAACAAGAAGTAAGTCAGGGAAAGTATTGGACCCTTACTGAATGGAGGAGGCAACCTAGTGACAGATGATGTGGAAAAAACTGAAGTACTCAATGCTTTTTTTTGTCTCTGTCTTCCCAGACAAGGTCAGCTCGGACTGCTGTACTGAGCAGTCCTCAGTGGTGAAAGAACAGGTTAAGGACTATTTAGAAAAGCTGGACATACACAATTCCATGGGGCCTGATGCAATTCATCCGAGGGTGCTGAGGGAGTTGGCTGATGAGATTGCAGAGCCATTAGCCATTATCTTTGAAAACTCATGGCAATCGGGGGAGGTCTTGGACAATGGAAAAAGGCAAATATGGTGCCCATCTTTAAAAAAGGGAAGAAGGAGAATCTGGGGAACTACAGCCTCACCTCAGTCCCCAGAAAAAAACATGGAGCAGGTCCTCAAGGAATCCATTTTGAAGCACTTGGAGGAGAGGAAGATGATCAGGAACAGTCAACATGGATTCACCAAGGGCAAGCCATGCCTGACCAACCTGATTGCCTTCTATGATGAGAAAACTGGATCTGTGGATATGGGGAAAGCGGTGGATGTAATATATCTTGACTTTAGCAAAGCTTTTGATACGGTTTCCCACAGTATTCTTATCAGCAAATTAAAAAAGTATGGATTGGATGAATGGACTATAAGGTGGATAGAAAGCTGGCTAGATCTTCGGGCTCAATGGGTAGTGATCAATGGCTCAATGTCTAGTTGGCAGCCAGTATTAAACGGAGTGCCCTAGGGGTCGGTCCTGGGGCTGGTTTTGTTCAACATATTCATTAATGATCTAGACGATGGGATGGATTGCACCCTCAGCAAGTTCATGGATGGCACTAAGCTGAGGGGAGAGGTAGATACGCTGGAGGGTAGGAATAGGGTCAGAGTGACCTAGATATATTGGAGGATTGGGCCAAAAGAAATCTGATAAGGTTCAACAAGGACAAGTGCAGAGTCCTGCACTTAGGACGGAAGAATCACAAGCACTGCTACAGACTAGGGTCCCACTGGCTAACCGGAAGTTCTGCAGAAAAGGACCTGGGGATTACAGTGGACAAGAAGCTGGATATGAGTCAGCAGCGTGCCCTTGTTGCCAAGAAGGCTAACAACATATTGGGCTTCATTAGAAGGAGCATTGCCAGCAGATTGAGGGAAGTGATTATTTCCCGTTATTTGACACTGGTGAGGCCACATCTGGAGTATGGCACCTAGTTTTATGGCCCCCACTTCAGAAAGGATATGGACAAATTGGAAAGATTCCAGCAGAGGGCAACAAAAATTATTAGGGAGCTGGAACACATGACTTATGAGGAGAGGCTGAGGGAACTGGTCTTATTTAGTCTGCAGAAGAGAAGAGTGAAGGGGGATTTGATAGCAGCCTTCAGCTATCTGAAGGGAGTTTCCAAAGAGGATGGAACTGGGCTGTTCTCCGTGGTGGCAGATGACAGAACAAGGAGTAATGGTCTCAAGTTGCAGTAGGGGAGGTCTAGGTTGGATATTAGAAAAAACTATTTCACTTGGAGAGTGGTGAAGCACTGGAATGGGTTACCTAGGGAGGTATTGGAATCTCCATCCGTATTGGTTTTTAAGGCCTGGCTTGACAAATCCTTGGCTGGGATGATTTAGTTGTGGTTGATTCTGCTTTGAGCAGGGGGTTGGACTAGATGACCTCCTGAGGTCTCTTCCAACCTTAATCTTCTATGATTTTATGTTTCTTGGAAAGGAAAAAAAATGTAGAGTGCAGAAAATATCTTCATTATGTTTAGTGATGGAAAAACTTCAAAAGATCTGGAGGTCGAACTAAGCATTTGAATTATTATCTGAACCATAAGCAAACTGCAGGATCCTTTGTGCCTGTTTTACAAACCATTCCCTTTTGATCCACTACTGCCAACGCCCTTTGCAGATCCAGGCCCAAACACCCTTTGTTACTGTTATTAAGGCTCTTTTCTTTCTACCTTTGAAGAATTAGGAGAAGGTCCTAGCATACTTCACGGCCACTTTGTAGGTTTTTAGATTGCCACATGCTTTCGAATTCCCTGCACTAGTATGCTCAGTGGGAAATGAGATTGTGTTAAATATATGTTAGCACTCAATGTAGACAAGGGCTGTTTCTACAGTGAAGCCTAGGGTTAACCATGACCAGCTGATTTTAAATCCATCAGTCCTTGTCTACAGCGGGTGGTAACGTGTTTAATATCATGTTAGTTACCATGCATTATAACACAATGTCATTTCCCATGGTAGACAAACAAAAACCCTTTGAGGCTTCCTCATTACTGGAGATCTATTCCCTTGACATGGGAAGGGCTTTGGCAGCTGAGAGGACACCAGACTGTCCATTTCTTAGAGCAATCGAATCAAGTGGTTTTCAGCCACTGGGAGAAGAAAGGAGGCTGGGAGTGCCTGTCAGGGAGGACCAGTGGGGTACTTTTCATAGATAAATTAGAAAAGTTTGGGTTGGCAACTGGGAGAGACTTGGTCTGGGGGCCAGAGTTGCTTGTGATGGAACAATGAGGAGATTGTTTACAGCTGGTAAGGGGTTGTACTAGGGCACCTTGGTATTTTAGGGATGGGGTCCAAAGAGGGTCTTGGGGAGTGGGCCAGGGATTGGATACAGGTGAAATGGGACTGGACATAGGGTCAGGGAGTGGATGTGGTCACAGAGAGGCACTAAAGAGGGAACACCTATGCTCAGATTCGAACATGAGACAGATGTTTAGGTTGAGGGAATGGGGAACATTTGGGGCTGGTTCTTCTACAGAGTTAATTCATCTCTAAATATAATATAGAAATGGAAACCTGTTCTGAGCTAGGATTGGGGACCTAATAATTAGAAGATACTTAAAATAAAACTGCTCTGGGATAGGTTAGAACGGCTGAAACACCAGGACGCTTTTCAGATCCCAACCGTCCACAACAAAAATGGAAACAAAATTGATGCCTCAGTGAAGGACTAATAACACTGTCTTTAACTATCAGCAAACAGTAGGGAAACAAGTAATAGACATGTTAGTGGCAATAGAAATGATCACATGCTTCATTCACCACAATGAATTCTGTCTTTTCTGAGAGGAGTTTCGGACAAACATTTATGCAGTTGAGGGGTCAGAAGGCCTGCAGTTATCTACAGGCCAACTGTGAGTAAATGGGAGCCTACAAGATGTTTTTAGGAATCATTCCTTCTTCAGAACAATTACATATCAGAGCTGGCTCAGTCTGTGAATCTTTCATCAGACACTATCATGCTTTATCATTTAAAGTGAAAGGTGACATTGTAAAAATGACTCTATGAGGTTCCATGTTTATTGACATTCTTCATTAGTCAATTTGCTCAGTTGATGAGTAGTAAAGAGATGATTTGCCTAACTGCCAGCCCTGCAAACTCAAACTGGGATCTGAAAGTCAGGCTGTGGTTGTTCCTGCTTGTGCATTATCACCAGTAATGAAGAATTTGCTTGAAGATGTTGCCTCTCCTGATCTGCACCATAGGAGTCTATTGTCCTGCTATGTGACCACAGAACACATTGAAAGTTATAAATAGATAATGGTGTGTGTACATGCATCTCCTTGGAATACCACATTCTGGAAATGAGGGTGTAAAAAGCCTCTTGCATCTCAAATGTCAGAGGGGTATCCGTGTTAGTCTGGATCTATAAAAGCAGCAAAGAGTCCTGTGGCACCTTATAGACTAACAGACGTATTGGAGCATGAGCTTTCGTGGGTGAATACCCACTTTGTTGGATGCATGTCCTGCATCTCAGTATCTTCATTTCCTCTCTTTCTGCCAGCCTGTGCAGCCACACAACCAAATCTCTCCCTGCATCAGTTAAGATTAGGTGATTTGGTTTTTTAGCCTTTTCTGCTAAAATATGTTGCCTTTTATAATGTGTTGTATAGTCCTTAATTTCATTATTAAGGTATACAGTGTTTATGTTTTTAGAGTTCATTATGATAATCTAATCTGACTTTGTGCATAACATAGGCCACAGAATTTCACCAAGTGATTCCAGCATCAAGCCCATAACATGGTTGAGAGAGAGCATAAATTTAAGAGGTTTAATAGGTGTTCCTCTTATCCCACTATAATGTACATTTCAGACTAACAGCCCTGGTGCTTAAAGTGCTTGGTTAAAGGGCACTTACTCATCTAATGGTTGTGCTTTTATATCCAGGACCAAAGAAAGGCATCTGAGACTCACACCCATTAATAAAGAAAAGGTTTTGGAGAATCCAAGATGCAAATGGAGCATTCCCCTGGCATATATCCAGGATTCAAGTTACTTAGAACCAGTGCTTAAATTTTTCTGTGACTATGTCTTCACTGTTATATATGCTCGTTACTTCTTTCGAGTTAACCTAGTTCAATCGAGATTGGCACACCCGAGCTGCTATGTTCACACTGGCACTGCACTCGCTTGTGAGTTGCACTATGACATTTGGGGGCACATTCCAGGGTTTTTTGCACTACCATAAGCTGAGCCTCTCAATGAATTCTTCCTCAGTGAATTGTGAGAGAATTTGTCCGTCCCTTCTGGACACTCAGGGGGAATGGTGAAAAGGCACTGGCTAACTAATGACACTAGGCTGCATCCATACTGCAGAATGGTCACGTTAGTTGACGATTTGTGCTAACTCAGGCTGTAGCTTGTATTCTCTAATGGGCCAGTCAAATTGAATTAAAAGTACCATCACACTCGACTTAAGGATTTTTATGTGTGCACAGGACTCAAGATAGGGGTAACACCAAAGTTGTAAGTCAAGTTAACTTGGCACAAGCCCTTCGTCTGTAAACAAGGAATCTGATCTGTCAGGGAAAGAAGGCTCATGGAGGCATGGGTTTGAGGCTCAGGTTCAAGGGCTCCTAAATCTGAGGTTCTGAGTTTTTCAAATCTTTCTCCTTTGAGTTAACCCTAGAATAGAGACCCCCCAAACTGTTGTCTATGGAGTCTGGATCACTCATGGTGGGCTGGGTGCTTACTGGTGATGCTTGCAGAACATGATGCTGGCTCCCTCGAGTATGTCTACTCCACAATTAGACACCTGTGGCTGGCCTGAGGCCGCTGACTTGGGCTTGTGGGGCTTGGGCTAGGGACTGTTCAATAGTGGTGTAGACGTAAACCCCAGCCCAAGCTCCAATGTCTATAACTCACGTATTACATCAAAATTAATACAACAGCACACAGCTTCCACTGTGTGGCTCTGCAGAATCAAATACATTCAGAGAACAGTTACTGTGATGTAACGTTTCTTTCTGAAGGCCATATCATGCCTTTGGATATATGTGTGCATCCCTAATGTCTTCAAATTGTTGCCCTTCTTACATCTGTGGTACTCCATTGTCTTCAATGATAATTGAAGACAGGCTTTTGCCCTAACAACTCTTTCAATGATGCATGTGTGAGAATATGAGAGCCAAGTCTCTTTCTCCTATCTGAGGTGAGTATGTACTGCTCACTGGATTAAAAGGTAGTGCGAACTTCTGTTTGTGTCTAAAGTAAACAGCTCTGTCTCTGAATACACACAGGCAGCAGATCTCTTGTGTAAGGAGATGTCATTTTTACATAGTCACTTTTGGGAGTAGAACCCACATTAACACATGCTGTCAGATGCCGATGCATGCTCTTATGGTATGTGTGTTGTAGCATGAATGGCATGCACAGAAAGGTAACCAGTGCCTCAGTACTGGCCCTCAAGGCTTCACTCCTTAGAGATGATGAGCGAGGCACTCTGCAGTGATATCTATCTTTTTTTCTAAAGCAAATCATTAGAAATTTTATTCCAGAGTTCATATTCTCTCCTGGTTTTGTTGGTTTGTTTATTGCTCTGTGTCTGTTTATATTGGAGGGAATGTAATGTTATGAAGTAATGTTCCAACAGGAAGAAAACTATCCTCCATTTTGCCACCCAGAGCAGGCTCCCCCATTATTCTGAAAGCAAAATGAGTGGCTGATGAGACCTAATTGACTTATAAAGAGTCATCTATGTATATGGTGTGGGCTTAATTCTGGATGGGCTAAAAGGACTAGTGTCCTCTTACTGAAGACCCTAAGGTAGAATTCTGTTGGTTAGAGCAGGGAAAGGAAGTCAAATGTTCTAATCTGACTGTGGGCAATTCACTTGGCCCAGCCTTACAGGAGTGTCATGAAAATTTACTAGGCTAGGCCCAAAATCTACTCATGTACCTGTGACGCTGCACCCCATAATGCTTTATGGGAATATGACATAACTGGAATATGTTTTGTGCTGCCTGTGCCATGTAACATATCTCTGTAAAAGTATGGTCTACTGTATCTATTCATCCTATTTGTACACATATATCATTTTGTACTTAAGGTTAAGAATATTGGCTGTGTACTTGCTTAGAAATCAAGCAAGATTTGCGAGGCATTTGGTCAGCTTCTTTAGGAAGGAATTCACAGGGTTAAGTACCCGCTCAGGAAGCACTTGGGGAGCAATGGATCTTGGAATGCTCCAATCCACATAAAAAGTCTTCCTGGAGACATACAGGATACCATGTGAACAATGGCTTCTCTGAGTCATGCATGGACATGTGACTTGCCCAGGTGACTCCAGAACTCCTTCTTGGAGCTGGACTTTGCATAGGAGTGAGGAGGGGGTCTTCACCCACAAGGGCTGTGGCTCAGCAAGACAGGGTGCTGGGGTCCTGAGCTGGCAGGGAAAACAGGAGCAGAGGTAGTCCTGGCCCATCAGTTGGCAGCTCCCAAAGGGGTTTCTGTGATCCAACACATCACAATAACCTTCACCATGAAGGCTGATGATAATGGGGGAAAAAACTAATGCTGTTTTTCTCATTTGTCAAAAAAATATTCTCACCCTAAGCAAGTGGGGAAATATAATTTTACAAGGTGGACTTAGCTCAGCCTCAATTTCCTCATTACTAAAACAAGGATAGTTATCTACCTCTCAGATATGTAAAGCTTAATTCAGCAAAGCTTCCAAAGGGCTTTGAGATCCTTGGATGGAATGTATGCTAGAAGCACAGAGTGTTCCAGTATAATATTAGTTCCAAAAGTGAAAAATCCAGGTTCTCATTTGTGAAACCAAGCCCTGGTTGCCTTTCAGCCATGACAGGAGAGGTATAAAAACGTATAGTAAGGCCATTTCAAGGATGCATGCAAACCAAATTTCACTGATTCTATTTGCCAACATTTTCTAATTTCTGTAGCATTGTTTTCCCACTGAAATAGTCCACTTCATCTTCACTTTGTGGCACAAAGGGTTGGTCATGCATTTTGAACAATGAATCAATTAGAATGCCTTCTATGTCAGGAGATACTATACAAATCTGAAAACATTTGAGTTTTATTTAGCAGATACTCCAAAAGAAGCCATGTAAAAGGAGTCACTTAGATTGACCATGATTAATTTGGGGAGCAGCTATACTTCTAGTGTTCTGCGTTCTGTCATCCCCACCCAGAATAGAAAACTATTTCATTATCAGGTTCATATGCTTTTACCTTAGCATACAAAGGCCTGGGCTGGTTTAAGCTAGTGGAGCTATATATATATATATTTAAGCTATATATATATATATATATATTTAATATATATTTAATATATATATATTTAAGTTCAGTAAACGATCATTTGCCTGAGGAGCTAGAGACTCCAGTTTAAAGCCACAATATGCCAATGATTTATTTATTACTGTTATTTAAGAAAATGTGCAGCAGTTTCCAGTTCTGAATATTTAACTGTGCATAGAAAAATAAGCTGCTCTGAAATTCCTTTTATTTTAGTGCATTAAAATATAACCAGCACATTCCAACCAGAATTCACTTAGAGCAGAGAACTACGCTACAGCTTACACTGTACCACTGTGATCTCATTATTGAGACTGACACTTCCTTTTTAGAAGTCATACTTCATTTCTATCCACTTATGAATGGCAGGCCCGAGCCTGTTGATGAAATCTTGACTTTTCTTTGATTTTCAGTGCCACCAGCTGGGATAAAATCCTAGGTTAAGAGTCAATGAATGTCTGTAGCTCAGTATTATCTTCCTGGTATTCAACTCAGAATCAGGAAAAAATTAAAGGCAGGGTTCCACCACCGATTTTTACGGATGAGCAGAGTGGGGCCTGAGCCAGACTGTTCAGATCTAGACTTTCCCATTGGTAGAGGGGCACTTGGATCTGGAGATTTTGGCATTGTTTTTACTAGGAAACAAGGCGTGTTCTTAACTTGAGTTAGCTGACACATGGTAACTAACATGAGTAAACAGCTAGTGATGACAAGGCAGTTTGTAGTTTTCATGTGACTTAGTAGGTCAAAGTAAACCCTAGGTTCTCCCACTCAACCTAATACATGTGAAAATTACAAACTACCTTGTCTTAACTAACATGAGGTAAAATCTTAGTGAACTCAAGCTAAGAACACATCTTTTCTCAAAGTGAAGATGTACCTTTAGTTTATCCTTCTATATACAGTGGTCAGACACAAAGTTCAACTCCACATCTGGATCTGAACTTGCCTTAAATTTGGAGATACTCAGATCCAGGGTATTGGAGCTGATTCAGTACCAGAAATGGGTCAGAATCAAGAGCTATCACAGAATAATAGCTCTGTGAAAAACCCACAAATTTTCATGACACTACTCTCACTTGGTTTCCTATGAACATTTTTGAGCAGGGGGATGTATAGAAAAAGGGGGGGGGGGAATGTAAAGTTGGAGGAAAAAAAGATTCATATTGCAGGTAGATATTCCAGCTGTCACTTTAAAATCTGTATTAATGAGTGAAAGCCATGAGGCGGAGGGCCAGGAATACAACAGCACAATCGCGCTGCAACACTTCTCCTGGAAACTTTTGCAGGCTTTAGATTTCTTTTCTGAAAAATGCCCTTTGAATATTTGAGAAAATAAATGTTAAAAAATGAAAGCCCTCATGATAGATTATGGATACCTTGATTTTAGAGACAGATTGGTTTTCCTCTAGCAAGCCAGCCACTCTCGAGAGTGATATGAGAATATAACTTAATTTGGTTCAATATGACGTCCAGCTGGGTGGTGTTATCTGATTTAAAAGGTAGATTTCCAGGCCCTGGATCAGTGAGGAGTGAATACTGTGTAGAGGTAGTGGGTTTTTCTTCAGTGGACAGAGTAATCTAAGGGATGAATGGATCATCAGTGCCTGTTCTGTATAATGAGAGGCCAAAGCATATCCTCTAGGATGTATCTACATTGCAGCTGCCTGCATGCCTTCCAATCCAGGTAGATGGTATGTGCTAGCTCTGCTTGAGCGAACACAATAAAAATAGCAGTGTGGAGCTGCCCTAGTACAAACCCAGCCAACCCACTGGGTCTGTACTCAGGTGGCTAACACACACCACCACCTGTGCCACAATGTCCACGCTACTACTTCCAGTGTGCTAGCTTGAGCGACCATAGTTTATCCAGGCTGGGGGGCAAGCTCCCAGCTGCAGAGTCGACCGGCCCTTAGACTATAAGTTTTTGAGGGAAAGGACTGCCATTTGTTATATGTTTTTATAGTGCCTAGCACAATGTGGCCCAACTTGTTCGTGGGCTTTAGTCTCCACCTCATTATCAGTGTTAAATGATCATGGCTGTTATTGTTGTTAATAAACAATAACTGTGGGATAAATATGATCTGCCATTTGATATTAGGTCTATGATTCCCCCTTGCCTTTAAATAGTGATACTGGCTCCTAGAGGTGGTGGGTCATATGATGCAATGCTCTATGCAGACCATCTGCTGAGGTCTGATGGAGTATTGCATGCTGGAGCTTGCCGTCTTCTCGTGTAGTGCCTTAAAGCTTTGGACAGCTGCAAGTTGCTCCATTTTAAGCAAACTAATTGCAGTCCCCCACTTCCTATGAAGTTGCTAATGAGTGACACCCACAAATGGGCCAAGCAGGAGCCTCTGTCCCAAAGAAAATATTTCACCTTACTACCAGGAACTGAGAGCGTCATTAGTACTTGGTTATTAGGCAGACGCTAAAGGAAAAGTATTTGCATAGTGTAACCAAACCAAGGATTCTACAAGTCACCCTGCTGGTTCTTTCCATGCTGGCAGTCTCTGCTCAAGAGATTCAGTAGCTTATTTTGATGGAGACAACAACTTGATTATCACCGTTAAAATGTGTCGTAAAATTGTATTAACAAAACAGCGAATACATTACACAAAGGCCTTAATCATAGGATGTTTACATAATGCCCACTGTGGACAGGTACGAAAGAGCATAAAAGACCTGAGACCCCAAAAAAGTCCATTAGTTCTGGCTTTCTCAAGCTGCTGAAGCACAGAGTTTTCTTCTTTACATTTCTGCTTCAGCAGCATGAACTTTGCTCGCAGTTATTGCAATTCCTATAGCCAGGCTTCCATTATCAGAAAAGAGCTGGGCCAGTGAGGTGTTAAGGACAAGGCAATCGCCGTCTGATATGACAGAGTCAACGCACTCCAGTACCGATCTCGGGGTAGCTTCCCACTTCAGGCGCCTCTGATTCCTGTTGAGCTCGAGCCTGTAGGTGAAGTTATCGGCTTGTGTGGGGGTGCCAATCAACATCATGGTGGCAAAGAACTGGGGGTGGCCTTCGTATTTCTCCTGCTTCCTGAGCACAAGCAAAAAATGGTGGCCCAGGCAAGAATGCATTATTATCCAATCTGTTGGTGCAGGGAGGTGCATGTCTGTGGCCAGGAAAACAATCTCTGCCCCATGAAGGATGTTGATCCGGTGCGTCTGTCTCAGATGTGATACCACCACTTCTACATGGCCTTCCCACTGACAAGAAAACAGAGGGCACATGCAAGGAATCAGTTGCGGGTCGTGCACTGTCTCAGGGGGATGGTGGGACTGAAGGCTGCCTTGCTCTGTGGAGGTCTGACCGACTGCATGCCTGTTTGATACATACTGCAAGAAGAAGAGAAAAAAAACCACGATGAAAGCTGGGGATACCATTCCAGGCACTGACTTGGAACATACTTACAGGGCCTGGGCCTGAGAGGTGCTGAGCACCTGCAAATCCTATTGACATCAATGGAAGCAGAAGGAACTCAGCACCTTTGAGATCAGACATACCCACTGTGAGCAAGATGTGGACTTGTATAGACAGCAAAAGGTGCCAGCAGCTGTCTCGTTCTGCTGGGGAAAAGATAAACCAGCAGGACTGCAATAAATCATCTTAAATGAAAGTGATGTATGTGTTTTAAAAAGCAATTGCATTAGTTCAAGGGAAACAAATCTGTATTTTGTAAAAAACAAGGAGAGTATGGGGCATTGTATGCAGTTATGGCTCTTAGAGCTCCTAACAGGGAAATGCAATATTTATAGCTTTATTACCCTTTAATGAGACACTCTGGCAAACATGGACTTTTTAAAAAATCTGAAATAGCATGTTGTATAACACATAATTTGTGAACCAAAATCAATTTTCATTGTGTATGATGGCCTCAGTATTTTTCTTTATGAAAAAAATATACTTTGTGCCTAAATCTTGCTTTTTTTAATCCATATATATCTAAAGGTGGACACACGACAGACTGAGGCAGTGGCACAATAGCCCATGCACAGAGACACCAGCTCTTGGAGTCCTGGTGATTGTGTCAACATTTCAGCTTTCATTACAAAAAAATACAAGTTTCTATCCTCATGGTTGTGAAGAAATGCTCAATTTATGTTTTTGAATTTAATTGATGAAGTGACCTCTGCCTCAGACTGCGGGCATCCTGAAACAATAGCTATGAGCGATAGGAACTGTCTCATACATCTCAATGGGGAGCTAACTCCAAGATCCACTGCTTTGAGGAGACCTGCCAACACCTCCTCAGCACAGGATTTTGTGAGTGACAGAGGAAAAAGAATGCAGTGAGTATTCAACCCTTCAAAGTTCGCTCAACACTAGTGGCAGTTTACTACTTGAAACCCAAGTCTTGAAACCCATTTTCAGCCATGGGAGGTGTTCATGCACCAGCAAAAGCAATGAGAGACAATGAGTATGCTGCTGCAGAACAAACCATGTGCTGAAATGAATGTGTTGATATAACACATTCGACACTTTGTCCAGTACTGCTCATTTTAACACATTTCACCTGAAGCAGGAAATAACAGTGTGTATCAGAACAGCTATCACCTGATTATGTCTCTAGTAGAACTGGGAATTTATCAGTCCATTTGGCGTTCGCTTGTGAATGTCAAGTTGCTGAGGCCTAACTATCCCACCCTATACCACATTTTGGACTGAAGTCTCCTTCCATTATTATTTCCACATCACTTGGACTTTGTCACCCCAGACATCCTGGGGGATATCCACTCGTAAATTGCCCCACTATGTAAATGATCAATATTCACTTGAAAGGCATGATTGTATAGTCCAGGCTTTTCAGGCAGTTGAATTTTGATATGTAACCTCTAAAGATACAGTGGGCGGAGGACAATGTTAAATGTGCTGCTGTGTATTAGGTGGTACTCACTGAGACCCTATACATCTACTTTCTTCGATATTTGATACAAAGAGTAATGGATCATTTAAACATGTACTGAACCATCTAGTACTTGCTTTGGAGAATTATTACTCCAAATTATTATGTATGTATTTTGTTGTGTTAAAATCCAAGAATTTAAAATTTCCAACAAGGTACTGAACCAAAGACTGATAAATAACCAGCATTGCCTGGAAAATAAAGTAGATCATTATAAACTAATTAAGGTGTCTGCCTTTAGCTGCCTGCTTATCATAGAGGGATGACAAGTTCACACTTTATCCTGCATTTCTTCCTTCTTCTTATTTGGATGAAAGTTATAGTTAATTTAAACCATCTTTGGTGAAGGAGGTTGTTGCGACAGCAGATCATAAAAGGCCCTTTTTTAAATCTCTGAAATGCTAATTGCTTCATAAAATGAATTCTAATCTCCCCATCTAATACAATGGGTGTGAGCAATTACTTTCACTCAGCAAATTGTTAATGCAACATTAGTGATTATACTAATTAAAACTAATGAACTCTTACTCACATGCGGATAAACCTCTCAACCACTCAACAAATTCCAACCGTCTATCAGTTTTATTTAACTTCCATTTTGGAAGATGGATCTTAAATTAACCTCTGGAATAACATTCAAAATTAGGTTTTTAAATGTAAAGCTTTATTAACTGTGTATAATTCCTCTCCAAAGATTACCAGAGTCAGATAAACCATTTCCATTGAGGGCATAATTGAATTTAAAAATGTATTCTCCTAATTTGATAAGTTACACTAGCATGGTGTATAATGGTAGCTCATCCATCTGAATCGTAGTCAAGGTAAAAAAAAGACATGTCTCTGCAAATATCATGCTATGACAATCATTCTTTAGTGGCTCAGGAGCTGGGTAAATAATTTGTAATGAATAATTTAATTCATTGAATTTTACCTCTTCCTAGCTTTGTGAATTTTCCACAAACAAATTGTGAATTTCTCAAATGTATTCAGTATTGGAAAGGATTTGTTATATCATTTCAGTGAAGAATGCCAGGTTGGTATCTTGTTTCAGGTCAGATTAGTATGAAATACTGGAACTTCAAGATAAGTTGATTACATGAAGGTCACGTGGTGTGCTTCTGTTGTCTGACTGGATAACAGCAACCCTTGGCATTGAGTTTCTGGTAAGAATACTTACATGTATGAATTAAAAATTCACTTCTGCAAATATTTTGCAAGATTTGTTTAAAATCCATAGTCTCAATGAACATCCTTGCCAGAAAACTCATTTGCTAGAATATCTCCTAAAACCCTTGAGATTTAAGTGGTATATAGGCCTTTTGCTGGTTCTCCACACAGGCATGAGTTGCACCCACACACACACACACAAAGAGGCATGAGTATAACAATAGTGAATTAGTTTAAGTGTTCAAATGAATACTTATGAACTTTTCCCCATGTTTGACCCACACAAACAGTTTCCTTCTGTCATTTTTTTTAAGGTAAGACTTATTGGACTGTGGTTCTCTTTAAAAACAATCAATCAAGTGCAATGCTTAACTGATCCTTTTGCCAAAAGGCATATTTATAAATACATGGCAAACTCAGCTGAATTACAAAACAAGAGAGAGGACGTTTGGGCTTGTTGTTATGATGAAGACGATCCAGGTTCAGTTTCTGTCTCTTCCACACATTTTCTGTTTGAACCTGGGCACATCACTTAATCACTCTATGACTCCATTCTCCAGATGTAAAACAAGGATAATGATCTTTCCTTTCTTCCACCATTTGTCTGTCTGGACTATATAGACTGTCAATTCTTTGAAGCAGACAGGGTCACCACAAGCACATATACAGCACCTAGCACAATGGGCCCCTGATCTTCATTAGGGCCTGTTAGCACTACTGGGATATAAATAATCTGAATATTTTAGATTTACACTAATGTATGTGAGAGAAGAATTTGGCCTCTGCTTTAGTAATGACTGAGAACTGTAGGGTTATTCGTTTCTGTTAGCTGACAGGAAAATGAGAACATCACGCTCAGTGAGCAGGGATGACTCTCTCCGTACCTGGCCAATAAGGATTGCTGACAGAAGAGCAACTGCTGTTAGTAGTCAGCTCTTTCTGGATACTTGTATAACTGGGTTTTACCCAGCAATCACTGCGTGCTTTAGAAACATTAATTAATTCTCACAAAATCCTGGCTTATTTGCTCAGACAGGTCACGGGCCTGATCCAAAGTCAAAGTCAATGGGAGTCTTTGCACAGGGTCACTCAGCAAATCAGTGGCAGAGCAGAAGATAAAACCCAGGAGTCCCAACACCCTGCTCTTCCCAGAAGGCTGCACTCTCTCTCTACTGCCATTTTGGCAGTAGATGTGCTTTTTCTTAATTTTTAGTAATGCTTTTGACACAGTCCCATATGACATTCTCATACACAAACTAGAGAAATGTGGGCTAGATGAAATTACTATAAGGTAGGTATTCAACTGTTTGAAAAACTGTAGCGTAGTTATCAATGGTTCACTGCCAGACTAGGAGGATGTATCTAGTGGGGTCCCACAAGGGTCTCTCCTAGCTCTGGTACTATTCAACTTTTTCATTAATGACTCGTATAATGAAGTGGAAAAAATATGCAAATGACACCAAGATGGGAGAGGTTGCAAGCATTTGGGAGGAAAGGACTAGAATTCAAAATGACTTTGACAAATTGGAGAATTGGTCTGAAACCAACAAGATGAAATTCAATAAAGACAAGTGCAATATACTACACTTAGGAAAGAAATATCAAATAGACAAATACAAAATGGGAAATAACTGGCCAGGAGGAAGTACTACGGAAAAGGATCTGGAGTCATAGTTGATCAGAAACTGAACATGAGCCAAAATGTGATGCGGTTGCCAAAAAGGCTAATATCAATCTGGGGCACATTAACAGGAGTGATGTATGTAAAACACGAGAAGTAATTGTCCCACTCTCCTGAGCATTGGTAAGGCCTCAGCTGGAGTAATGCGTCCAGTTTGGGGTACTGCACTTTAAGACAGATGTAGACAAATTGGAGAGCCTGACCTATGAGGAAACATTAAAAAAAAACTGAGCATGTTTAGTTTTGAGAAAAGAAGACTGAGGGAGGACCTTATATCTTTAAATATGTGCAGGGCTGTTATAAAGAGGATGGTGACCAATTGTTCTCCATGTCACTAATGGTAGGACAAGAAATAATAGGCTTAATCTGCAGCAAGGCAAATTTAGGTTAGATATTAGGAAAATCTTTCTAACTACAAGGATAGTTAAGTACTGGAATAGGTTACCAAGGAAGGTTGTGGAATCCCTGTCACTAGAGGCTTTTAAGAACAGGATAGACAAACACCTGCCAGGGACATGCAGGTTTATTTGCTCCAACCCCAGTGCAGGAAGCTGGACTTGATGATTTCTCGAAGTCACTTGCAGCCCTACATTTCTGATTTTTTGTGAAAATATAGGTTGAGTGACAGCCAAGTGCACCTTGATAAGCTGGAATTTTACAAATAGTTCAGGTGAGAAGCAGACACTGTTCCTTTTATGGACACAAATGACTTGTTTCCTTGGGTGCTTGAACTACAACGGGCGTGGTAGACCCTCGCTCCCATATTTTTACGTGTCAGTTAAGGCAGATAAAGTTCTCTTTGAATTAGACTCCCATGCCCTCCCCAGCCCCTGCACACTTCACCTATGACACACCTCACATGTTACTTATATATTTCTTCCCAGTTTATGAATGATTTCTAGTTCTAAAGTCCACAATGTCTGAATTTTCTCCCTCATGCTGTTTTGATGTTCATTCATATAATCTGGGAGCCACACTATAAATGAAGTATCTCAAATAAGGAATTGATTAAATGTAACCAATTTGCTGCTTGTCCTCCACTCTATTAGCTGTGCTGCAGAATCCTATTGATGTACCATTTAAAATCAATGAAACATCAGGTTGTTCTTGGTACATCCCAGCAGAGCTCAGAATGTGCATTCTGCAGCAAATATGGAACTTGGGACATTCAGCAGCAGTCAAGGAGTTAAAAAGTCACTTTTAGTGTTTAATTAAATGCCATTTAATTATTAAAACCATATTTATTGAGGTTCAATAGTTACAATATAAAAATGACAAACCTCTAGCAGTTCTTAAACTTCAACAAATGTTTATCACCAAGTTATTAAACTTCCATAATAAATACACTTTCCACCAATGTTTTTAAGTGAATGTAGCTCTGGTAAAAGAGAGAAGCCTATTTAAATCTTGAGATGGTGGGTGGAGCCCCCCAGAACAACATAATGTCCACCCCCCTCCTTGCTTTGGAGCAAGGACTTGAAATTTGACAGGGGGGCAGCCTTTGTGTCAGAGATGTGCCTTTTGCTGTTCCTGTGACATTCCACTCAAGTTTTGCTAAGTTATAGGCATTTGAAAAATCAAATTTGCATATCCTCAGAAGAGACTTGAACAGATACATTCCCCAAAGATTCCATCACACTGAGCATGCACCAGCCCAAGGCATAGTAGGACTTTCTCTGTGCTGCTGTGGGCTGGACTGGGACTGGGCACCAGTACTAAGAACAGAGAGCCTGTGCCTCATATGCTCCGATTCCCCCCACCCCCAGATGAGACTGGTCAGTTTGAGGAGCAAGCTGTCTGATTTGAGTGCAGAGTGGACAAGATCCAGACTTAAGGGGGGAGGTGGGGCGTGTAGAATGGAAGGAGCCATGGGAGAGGATTGGGACTGGAATCTGGGGGAAACTGGGACTGAATAAGTGTCATGACTGGGATGAGAACAATCTGACTTAGTGGTCAGAGTGAGTGCTGAGTGCCAGGTTGAGTCCAATACCAGAAGGTCAGAGTCTGAAAGAGGCCAGAGGGCACACGAGGAGTCGGGTGTCACGAGGCAGGCAGGGTCAGGTTACCAGGAGATCAGAGTCAAGCAGCAGGAGCAGGTAGTGTAAAGAAAGCAGTTCTAAACAGGAAAAATCCAGTTGCACGGACAAATTCCTGTTCCTCCGCTCAGTTTAAATACAAGCAGGGAGCCAATCGGATCCCAGAGTCCTCCAACAGAGTTCAGCTTCTAGTTCTAGCAACCAAAGGGGTCACGTAGGTGGCAGGTCAGAACTTACAATAGCCTAAGAGCTCTGTGGGCAGGTATTCAAGACCCCCCAACCCCTAATGCTAAGAGGAAATACTGGGAGCGGAACCTTAGAAAACTGGGGATCCCTGGCATAGGGGTATGGGACAAGAGGGGAAGGAAACAGAGTGAGCTGTGGCTTGGTGTATGGTGTGGCACCAGTGTTTTCTGCACTGAATCCTCTCAGTTTGTTGGATTGATGCCTCCCTTTTTAAGGTTTCAGAGGGGTAGCTGTGTTAGCCTGTATCAGCAAAAACAATGAGGAGTCCTTGTGGCACCTTAGAGACTAACAAATTTATTTGGGCATAAGCTTTCGTGGGCTAAAACACACTTCATCAGATGCATGGAGTGAAAAATACAGTAGGCAGGTATAAATATACAGCACATGAAAAGATGGGAATTGCCTTACCAAGTGGGAGGTCAGTGTTAATGAGGCCAATTCAATTAGGATGGATGTGGCCCATTCCCAACAGTTGACAAGAAGGTGTCAATATCAATAGAGGGAAAATTACTGTTTTAGTGACTCAGCCACTCCCAGTCTTTATTCAGACCTAATTTGATGGTGTCCAGTTTGCAAATTAATTCCAGCACTGCAGTTTCTTGTTGAAGTCTGTTTTTGAAGTTTTTTGTAGAAGAATGGACACTTTTAAGTCTGTTATTGAGTGTCCAGGGAGACTGAAGTACTCTACTACTGGTTTTTCAATGTTACAATTCTTGATGTCTGATTTGTGTCCATTTATTCTTTTGTATAGAGACTGTCTGGTTTGGCCAATGTACATGGCAGAGGGGCATTGCTGGCACGTGGTGGCATATATCACATTGGTAGATGTGCAAGTGAACGAGCCCCTGATGGCTGATGTGGTTAGGTCCTATGATAGTGTCCCTTGAATAGATATGCGGACAGAGTTGGCAACGGGGTTTGTTGCAGGGATTGGTTCCTGGATTAGTGTTTCTGTTGTGTGGTGTGTAGTTGCTGGTGAGTATTTGTTTCAGGTTGGGGGGCTGTCTGTAAGTGAGGACTGGCCTGTCTCCCAAGGTCTGTGAGAGTGAGGGATCGTTCTCCAGGATAGGTTGTAGGTCCTTGATGATGCGCTGGAGAGGTTTTAGTTGGGGGCTGAAGGTGATGGCTAGTGGCGTTCTGTTACTTTCTTTGTTGGGTCTGTCCTGTAGTTGGTGACTTCTGGGTACCCTTCTGGCTCTGTCAATCTGTTTCTTCACTTCCCCAGGTGGGTATTTTAAGAACACTTGATAGAGATCCTGTAGAGGTATATCTCTGTCTGAGGGGCTGGAACAAATCTGGTTGTATTTTAGGGCTTGGCTGTAGACAATGGATCATGTGATGTGGTCTGGATGAAAGCTGGAGGAATATAGGTAAGTATAGCGGTCCGTAGGTTTCTGGTATAGGGTGATGTTCGTGTGATCATAGCTTATTTGCACTGTAGTGTCCAAAAAGTAGATCTCTTGTGTGGACTGGTCCAGGCTGAGGTTGATGGTGGGGTGGAGATTGTTGAAATCCTGGTGGAATTCCTCAAGGGCCTCCTTCCCATGGGTCCAGATGATGAAGATGTCATCAATCTAGCACAAGTAGAGGAGGGGTGCTAGGAGACGAGAGTTGAGGAAGCGTTGTTCTAAGTCAGCCATAAAAATGTTGGCATACTGTGGGGCCATGCGGGTACCCATAGCAGTGCCGCTGACTTGAAGGTATAAATCGTCCCCTCACCCTCAACTATTTCATATTTGGGGATGATTTATACCTTCAAGTCAGCGGCACTGCTATGGGCACCTGCATGGCCCCACAGTATGCCAACATTCTTCCATGACTTAACTGAGAGAAGAGTGTCAGGCCTATGTACACAGTGGCCAGCCCAGCTGCATTGGTATTTCATGACCTGCCCTTCTATACTGCTGATGTTGACTGCAGAGAGAACGCTAATGTTAGTGTGTTGGTCTTCCCAGCTGATCCTAAGAATCCTCCCAAAGCAGTGCTGGAACCACTCCAGCCACTTGAGCTATCGTCTATAGTTTACTTAGGTCTCACACACATAGAGAAGAGAGGAGATGACAACTGCATTGTAAACCAAAATTTTGGTGCCTGTTTGCAAATCCCTATCACTGAAGACTCATTTGAGTAGTTTTCCAAAGGATGTGCTGGCACAGAGGATCCTGTCTTCAATTTCTGTGTCAGTGCTGGCTGTTTGGGAGAGGTAGCTATCAAGGTATGGAAAATGGTCCACATTTTGCAGAGGTTCTCCACTGATGGTGATTTGTGGAGTACAAAGAATAGTTTGTGCAGGTGAGGGCTGGTAGAGTACCTTGATTTTCACAATGTTGAGAGAGAGACCCAGGCTGTGATAGGTTTAGGGTACTTTGCAGGTTGGCCTCTGTGTGTGCAAGAATGACGCAGTCATCCGCATACTGAATCAGTGATATCAGTTCTTGTGATCTTAGATTTTGTTTGGCGATGTCAGCGATTGAGGAGTTGACCATCCAGATGATACTCAATCCTGAATCCATCAGGAAAGTAGTCACAGATGAGAATCAGGATTGCACCAAGGTAAATGGAGAGGGTTGGTGTAATGACACAGCCCTGCTTGGCACCAGTGCGAATGACGCGTGGTTTGGTCTCTGAGCTGTTGTACAAAATGGTGGTAGTCATCCCATCATGGAACAGTCTGATGATGGAAATGAATTTCTGGGGACAGCCAAACCTACACAGCACTTTCCATAGGGCATTACAATTGATACAGTCAAAGTCCTTGGTTAGATCAATGAATGCCATGAACAGTTCCTGGTGTTGCTCTCTGAACTTCTCCTGAATCTGTCGTGCCACAAAGATGATTTCAATTGTGCCTCGGGATGGCCTGAAGCCACACTGTGGTTTGGAGAGGAGTTCCACGGCCGATCATTCCTCATGCAACCTTTATTTGAACTCCCTGTGTGTATGCAATATAAGATAATAGCCTTCAGTTACATGATCACATTTTTCTAGAGGACCCCCACTTCATTCACTGCACAGATTGGATGGTGCTTATTTAATTCTTTTTTCTTCTTGTTGTTCAATGTGTGGCCCTTTCATGAGCCACCTGAGATAAGCGCTGCCTGGAGCCTGCACCCCAGCCCCAAGCCCCCTCCCACACCTAAACTCCTTCCCAGAGCCTGCACCCCAACCCCTGGCCCCAGCCCTGAACCCCCTCCTGCACCCCAGCCCCACACCAGAGCCTACACCCCCAGACAGAGTCCTCACCTCCTCCTACACCTCAACCCCTGCTGCAGCCCGGAGCCCACCTGTACCCTGAACCTGTCACTTCTGGCCCCACCCCAGAACCTGCACCCTCAGCCCACCTCCCATACTGCCTCCCACATGCTATCACCCTGCCCCAGCCCAGAGCCTCCTCCCACACTCCGAACCCCTCATTTCTTGCCCCACTCCGGAGCCCTTACCCCCTCCCACACCTAACCCCTTGCCCAACTGGGTAAAAATGAACGAGGGTGGGGGAGAGTAAGCAATGGAGGGAGGGGGGGATGAAGTGCGCAGGGGTGGGGCCTTGGAGAAGGGGTGGGTGGGGGTGACACCTCCATAAGGGGGCATGGCAGGGGATGGGGCAGGGATGTTCGTTTTTCTGCAGTCAGAAAGTTGACAGCCCTAAGTGAAGGAACAAGGCCTGGTGCCCAGGAAGCACCTGGTGCAGAGGGGAGAAGCGGGGTGGGGGTGGAAGGCCCCAAATGAATCTTCTTTCCTTAGCTGATGCAGGCTGCTTAAGGGACAGAGCTCCGCATCTTCTATAGAGAGGTTGTGATTTTCTATCAAAAATTGTATAAATGTTCCTTATCTATTATCTAATGTACCTGATCTATTGTACCTTATCTAATGTACCTGATCTATTAACTTGTGCCATAGTCTGTGAAATGTGCTACTTATCCTATGCTCTTCCTGACATCCTCCTTTTCTCTGCTTATATGGGCCCCACCCAATCTCCCCAGCTACATAGAAACTATCTCCACTAGTTCTCTAATTCTTAGCTCCCATTTGACTCATAAAAGCTTTGCCACCCACTGATACACACCCACATGTTATTTACACCTACCACGTAGGGAGTAAAGCTCTAAAGTTAACATGAAGAAACTAGTGATCCTTTTAATTCTGGGCTTCAATTAATTTCTTTTCTGCTCTTTTTAGTATGCTAATGACATTTTATAAATCTGGTGGATGAAAGAAAAGAGAGGGGAAAAACCCACGATGTCAAAAGCCAAATTTCCATAGCTGAAATTAAGAAATCCCAAACCAGAGCCCATGTTAGAGATTTATTTAAATTTTTAATTACATGAAATCCTATTAATTTATGAATGCATCAGCAGACTATCTTAAGTACTGTATATTAGTCAGGGGGTTGGTAGTGGAAGGAGTTATTTTCTCCACTATCAAATGGTGCTGAGAGGACAATTTCAAGCTCATTTTGCTCATCTCAGTTTGCAACATAATCAAGCATGAGACGGTGACGCTGTGCTGCTGGAATGTGTTAACGTTTCTAATGAGGCACCACTGTATATGGAGAGAAATTGCTGTTTTAAGCCTTGTCGATGCTAGAGTTTTGGAACCAGTAAGATCACACAGAGGTATGCCCCAACAGTGCTGTGTGTCCACACTACTCATGCTGTTTTTGATGCAGTTTGGCAGCAGTTTTGTTCTGTGTCCATGCTAGCAGTGTACCATATTCCCTTCCAGGTATCTATCCCTCAGTTCTTGGCCCACGTTGCTGAAGTGGGGGCTTCTGGGAAATTTCAGCATGTCTTCTGGGAGCTATGGGGAGCTGTGGTGGAAGAGTTAAACTCCCATCGTTCCTCAGTGAAAATCATGTAAGTCCCCTGATTACTTTTACGATTTCATCGTCCTTTTCTCAAAATGGACACCAGAGTGAATGTTCCGCTCTATCCCTCCTCAGCAAGAAAGATGTCTGCTGCAGCTTTTGAAAAGCATTTGTGAGGCAGCTGAAGAGGCTGTGGGAATACAGCTGAAGGATTTTCTGTCAGCACCCGTCTGATTCATGATGGAGCAATGTTCATGCACCTACCACTGCCTGAGTAGACAGCTCTGTGCTGTACTGGCAGTTGATCTTCAGTGGGCAAAGTGTGGCTTTTGGGTGTGCACTACAACCACAGGCAGGTGTGACTGAGTCATTCTTAAGACCTTGGATGAGCTGCAGTGACTGTGTGACATCAGGATATGGAAAGAGACTATTCTGTGCCTCTGTGGTGAGCTAGCCCTGATACTGCAGTGCCAGACCATGAGGAGGAGCTCCCCTAAATGTAGACGACTAATGAAAATTAAGAGAGATGATCGCCCCTGTAGAATCTGGTTGCCCCAGCTAGCAATAGATCAGCTGGGTACCAATTCGTGGCTGTGGCCAAAACAGTACCCACTGTGGAAAATTTGCATTGTGATTTGCAGGGACATGTGATCAAGGTGGCCATTGTGTCAGATATCAAAGGGATGTAAATAGCTGAGGTTCCTGACCTGAAGGAGGCACTGATGGAACCCATGCACTCACACTAACAGAAAAGGGCACCATTCAGTGATCAGGCATGCCTTCACAGAACCACAGGGTTGGAAGGGACCTCAGGAGATCATATAGTCCAACCAGCTGCTCAAAGCAGGACCAATCCCCAGACAGATTTTTGTCCCAGATCCCTAAATGGCCCCCTCAAGGATTAAACTCACAACCCTGGGTTTAGCAGGCCAATGCACAAGTGGAAGGTTCATGGGTATGTACATAAGGCTGCAGTATTGCCAACTCCAAAAATTCATGAAGGTGGGTTTTTTATATAAAAGATGATGATCAACAGAGGGCTCAGGCAATGGTGCTATAGGGAGGTCTTTGGGATGTTTCCCGTGAATGCCTCCCAGTGGCTACAGGACTGTTCTCATGAGGCACACTCCATCTGAGAGGGGAGGGAAAGAGATTTCTGGGATACAAGTTGGCACAAAGATTAAAAGAGCTTTAAACTAGGAATTAGGGGGGAGACTCTTAGGAGATTCTGATGTAATCTCCACGCCTGTTTCCAATATTGAGCCAGAGGAAAATCCAGTGACAGAGGATACAGCAATGGAGACAGGAACAACATAGGGTAGGAGAACAGACAACAAAAGGAAAGATAGTGCCAAGACCAATAAGAGTAACAGTCAGCGAGATGATACTGGTAGAAAATGACTATCCCTAAGGCCAATTGGAAACAACTAAGATGTCTGTACACCAGTGCAAGTAGCCTGTGTAACAAAATGGAGGAACTAGAACTACTAATCCTGGAAATGAAACCAGATATTATAGGGATAATAGAAACATGGTGGAATAGTAATCATGGCTGGAATTGAAGGGTATGTGCTGGTCAGGCAAGACAAATAAAGTAAAGGTGATGGAGTAGCATTGTATCTTAATGACTAGACTGTAAAGAAATGAAAAGAGATGGAACAGATAAACCAGAATCTGTTTTGGTTTATCTGTTCCATCTCTTTTCATTTCTTCTTTGGGGAAGGATGGTAACAGAGGCTACACTGGTATAGTGCTTGGGGTCTGCTACAGACCCCCAAGATCCAATTTGGATGTGAATAGAATCTTCTTCATTAATATTTCTAATGAAATAAATACTACTGAAAATTGTGTGATTATGGGAGATTTTAATTCCCATATATAGATTAGAGGACAAATGCTACTAGTAATGATACAGCCCAAATCATCTTCAATGTGATAGCTGACAGGTTTCTTCACCAAATAGCCACTGAACCAACAAGAGGTGATGGCATTTTAGAATTGTATTGGTAAGTAGTGAGGACCTCATAGAAGTCCTGGGTGTACAGGGCAACCTTCGTTTGAGTGATCATGAGTTAATTCAGTTTAAACTAAATGGAAGGATAAATAAAAATAGGTTTGCAACTAGGATCCTTGATTTCAAAAGGGCAAACTTAATTTTTTAAAGGGAGGCTGGGAAATTAGTTAGGGAAATTGACTGGAGTGAAGAATTCAAGGATCTGAAAGTGGAGAGGCTTGGAATTACATTTAAGTCAAAGTTGCAGAAACTATCCAAAGCTGGGTTCCACAATGATCCCTTCTGGCCTTATAGTCTTTAAGTCTATGAATCTATAGACCATATACGCTGCTTTATTTCCATGAATATATTATATTGTGGGGTTTTGGGCCAGTCTTTTGATTTTTGAATTCTCCTTTCCCCTTGCCCATCGTGTGTGTGTGTGTGTGGCCAATCTTCCCAAATTTATTAATGTGACTTTTTTTGGCCCCCACTGCAGGTGTTCTTACACCCACATCTGCCCATCCCCTTCACAGCAATTAATTCTGCTCCCCAAACCTTAAATCAATCTTGTCCCCCAGCTCTCCATCCATTCTGTCCCCACATCACCTCTTCCAGCCCCACCTCTGCCCCTCTTGCAGCTCCTGGGACTCCACCCATCCCCCTCCCAGGCCCAAGATGAGGGAGTGGAGTTGCAGAGGGTTCCCCTTCTTTCCCTTCTAGGTTGGAGGGGGCACCGATGTTGTTTCCATCCCCACTGTAATTCTGGGGGACTGTGCATACCTTCCTTTCCCTCAGCCAATGACACATTTTCATAACTGACTATACAAATGTGAAGAGATGCAGGTTCAGCTATGCACTCAGTAGGTGCAGGATGGGGATGGAATGTGCATTCAGGAGCTTGAAAGCAAGATAGTGAAGGCAACAGACATCACTGACTGCATAACATGCCTGAATGCAAAGGAGAAATGTTCCATGGAGTGCCAAGGCAGCCTGGCTGACATCAGCCTAGGCACAGCTGGACAGTGGTTTCACCTGAAACTGTTAGTGCAATCTGCAGCCAATGTACTGCACAAATTAGGTGTATTCTATGCACATGTTTTCATACTGGGCATAGGACAGTGGCGTGAATATAACCTTTAGTATAGGTTATTTTATGCTGTCATGCTGCTATTTATGCATTAAGATATCCTTTATTTATCCTCTTCCCTTTGGACTCGATTGAGATTTTATGTCTTGTCCCGGGTAAGGGGTGACGTATAGCTAGCCTGTCCCAGCAGCAGTGCAAGGAAAGAATTGTGCAGGGAAATAATCTGCTGGTGCCCTTAACTAGCAGCCGATAACTCCAGAGTCACAATATGGCCCCTGCTCTGCTTCTTGGTGGTGCAGCCACGTGCTGCCTCTGACTTGGGCTGCACTGCAAAGAATGCCCAGTACAAAAATTAGGATGTAGCAGACAATTTGTTTCACTCTTTATTTGGTACAAAGTGCAAAGCTATTAGGGCTTTAATTGAAAGCAAAGAGATACAGTAGTTCTGGGTTGTATATGCTCAGTTTGAAAGGGACATGAAGGGTTCGGGGGAGCCCTGGATCTGACCTGATGGTTTTCTGGTTTACAGTCACACAGGAAAGACATTAAGATGGAAAGGAAAAGAAAAGGAGGAACTGGTTTCCTGCTGTGCTTTTAAATTTACCAGTTCAGACTGGCTCTAATAAGTCATCATCCAATATTCATTTACAAGTTACTACAGTAACAGCATGTCTGAGAGGAGAGCAGATTTATTGGTGTCAGCTGAGATAATTAGACCAAATCCACTCAGACAATAGAAATTCTTTCCCTGAATCAGACAATTTCCAGCTTTCCCAATAAGGCAATTTAAATGTAATATAAAACTCTTTCAATAACATGTCCTGAAAGTGCAGGGCTGTGACATAAAACATTCATTTTTACTAGGAGAAAAGAAATCCCAAACCAGGGTTTCCAAACCCCCTCACTGATAGAGATTGTATCGAATGTCAGGCTTCTCTAACTGGTGTCCTAGGTTCCCCTTCTGAATCACCGAAACATGCTGGATTTGAATGCGCCACAGCACAGCATGGGCTGCTCCAAACTCCAGTTTTGCAACTGTCCTGCAGTCATGAGCAGCTGGGCCCATGCCATGAAGTGCACAGCTGAACTGGGATTTAATTCCTAATCCGCTAATGTCTGGAGCAGCCTAGATTCTGTGTTAGTATTGTTTCCGTCCATTATAATGACAGGCCTGAGCTGTGAATTCCATATTGAAATCTGCACTTCATTCCATATTGAAATCTGCAGCATTCAAGGAGGAGGGTATGTGTTTGGGGTTTTTTTTAAATAGGGTTCAGGTCCATCTCCAGTCACAATTTGAAGTCATGAGGCCAAAATCTGGTCCCTGCTCCAGCCCCTTTGTCCTGTTCTACCAGTGCAAAGGGGGCAGAAATCTACCCTAATGGGGCAGCTGAGGATGCCTCCATCAAGACGGAATCCCTGAGGGAGCAGAGGTGGTGCCACTAGCTCCCTACCTAGTCATCCATGGTGAAGGGAACTTGGCTAGCTGTCAGTGTCCCCTAGCTGGAGCATACTGCTCTCTGGTGATCCCTGGGCAGTGTAACCAGCTTTGAGGTTGCTCCGTCTATGCCAGGGGCTGTAGCCTAGGGATCTGAGAGTGAAGAGTGGATTAAAACCATCTCTGCTCACTATCTTCTCAACTGCAGCAAGCAAAGCTCTAGCACAGCTGTGAATCTGGCCCATGGTTTGGAGAAACATAGGTTAGAGTGTGCACAACCAGTTGGTAAAGCTGAGGTATTAGTCTGCTAATCTGGTCCAACTGTCCCACATGGGCAGAAACCACGGTGTTACAGATCGTTAAAAAGAGAACAGAGGAAAAACCTTCAGGGTCCTAAATAACTGCACATAATCTTGCATGTCGACTTCCTGAACTGCCTATACCCCACCAATGACGCCAGCCTGAACTTCCTGTCTGTTCACAGGTCCAACAAGCAGCATTTCCCCTCCCCCCCCATCTAACCTCTTGTATATGGAGAGAACCCCCCAATTCTGGTCTCTTCATGCAAATCCCATGTTAAGACTCACCTTTTTCAGGATGTCCATAAGAAGTGAATCAAACATAGTTATCTTTTAAAAAAATCTTAACTGAGTTATCAAGATAACTAAACCGAGTAAGTGTGTGTGTGAGATCTTCTTGCTGGAAGCCTTTCTTTGCTTGACCCAGTGCCCTCCTTCTTTGCTGCCCTCACTCGTTGCCTCGTGCTTGAAGTGTAAAATGTCAGCTCTTAGCGGGAGAACATTTTCTAGAAGAGCCTGATCAAAATCCCACTGGTGACAGTAGAAAAACTTTCATGATGTCCATGGGAACTGGGGTAAGCCCTAAGCCCCAGATCCTCAAAGGTATTTAGGCACCCAACACCAAATGCCTAGTATGCTAACATGATTTTGAGCACTGTAAAAATAAATATCAATTGTGAAAGAAAGGCTGGTCTTATGGTTAAACCCATCATCTGGGACTCAGGAGAGCTGAAGTCAATTCCTAGATTTTCCCCCATCTGTAAATTGAGGAATAATATATCTTCCCCTCACCCTTTGTCTAGGTTCTCTATTTAGATGTTTTTCAGGGGACAGACTGTCCCAAGCTATGTGTATGTACAACACCTTGCACAATATGGCCTATAGAAGCACAAATAATAATGAAATCGCCTCCGATTCAGCTGTTTGGGTGTTTTTTTTCTTTACATGATATTTACATTTTTTAGCGAGGGGTCAGTTTTGAGTCTATAGTACAAAATTGACCATAGTCAGTCTCCATAGTACAAGATTGATCATAATTTATCATTACTTCATTGGCTTCTGTAAGCGTGACTTGAGTTTAAGTATTCAGGGTTTTAAGAGGAAAAAACACTCCTCTCTATAAATATCTTTAGGTTCTAGAAACAAAAAACAAGAGTTCATGGAAATTTCACTCACTCCATGTAAATTATGTTGCTGCATCATTAGTAAAACCTTTGTAGTGGGGAAGAGGGAATTTCCATGGGAACAGTAGTGATTTAAGCCACAAATATTTTTGTTAGATTCAAAATATTAATCTGCTCCTCTTCCCACCTCCCCTTTGAATTCTATGTATAAACCTTCCAGAAGTCAGCTTGTTCCCAGGCAGAGGAGTGCAAGTAGAGGGGAATAAAGGAGGCTGAATTTAGTCAGAGAAGACAATGTTCCACCTACACCAAGCAAATTATGGTTATTAATAGAGGGAAGGTTTAAGAGGTTTTATTTTTTTAAAAAAAACTTTTTACATTAAGCAATACAATTGTGAAAGGTACCAGATTGACAGCTCTGGAGACTGAGGAGCTCTGTCTGCAGCAGTACAGCACAGACAGCCATGATGTTTGTTTTTTCCACACTGCCCAGCCAAGTTGCCTCAAGCCTAAACTGGGTGGACCTGGGCCACCTTGTCAGCAAATGTGCCAACTGACAAGGGCATTTTTGTGATGAGGATTTTCCACCAGGAACTGGAGATTGGCATTTCATATTGGAACATGGGGTGTGTCCGCTTGGTTCAGTTTACTGCTCTCCCATTTCTAGTGACTTACATCTGGCAGTGGGCAATCTTTCATGTATCAAAGGAAAAATAAATAGGGCCTCAAATGGTGGTAATGTTTGATCGTTGCCAGCCCAGGCTGGATTTTAGCTGGTAACCCGAAGGTGAAAGACTTCATCCATATCCCACCCCGATCCTGAGAGCCTTTCACATCACTAGGTTTCTATGGTGTTAGTTTTTTATATTCGGATATATAAACTTATCTTGCTGAAAGCAAAGTGCAAGTAACCAATGTACAGGATCCGCTACTTCAGTCTTATGAGAATAATGGAGTCTTGGAACCTCTCTGTTTAAATGAAATTTTCCTACTACTGTGCTTAATTTTTTGTGAAGAGCCGACAGTATGTTAGACACACAAAGGAAGCACAGCTTCTACCCAGAGGAGTTTACCATCCAAACAGATGGACAACATAGGATGCTCTGGGAGACGCAGAGGAAAGTTCTATAAAGGAGCATTTATATTTGAAGGGTGAGATTTTCCCAAGAGCCTAAGGGAATTGAGCTCCTAACTCCCACTGCCTTTCACTGGGAGTTAGGCACTCAGCCCGCTGAGCTATTTTGGAAAATCTGACACATGTTATCCATCTCCGTCTCTAATGGGTGGGTGACCACATTTTGCTGGGGATTAGCATTTGTGGAAAAAGGGAGACCTCTTCCTGTTTCCTATTAAGCAGATTCTGTCTCTTATAAAAGCTTTCCAAGGCTCTCCTGTTTCTCATGTGCAAGAGTATCTTAGCCCGCAGCTTCTAAAGTCACAGGAATGGAACATGGCCTCATCCAGACACACCGAGCTTCAACCACCGGAGTCCTGATGTTCCAGCGACAGCTCTACTAAACAAGGAGAAGAACTGGCCAACAAACAATTAGGTACATTATAGGAATAGTTTTGATACCCCTACTCAGGCTGAGAAGTACCTTACTCCTTGAACAGTCCCACTGAATACAGTGGAGCTGCTTGTGGAGTAAGGCACAACTCAGTATAACTATATGGAGCAGAATCTAGCCCTTAATAACTGTTTTGTGTGAGACTATGGGTTGGAAAGGGCAGCTATTGCCAATTTGCCTATGGCACAAAATTCCATGCGCTGGCACTGGGGTAGGACACCGTGTAACCAGCTGAGGCATTGGGCCGGTCATACCAATTCTCAAGCCTCGAGATTTAATTGTGGAATAAAACTAATTTGCTGATGTTGTCATTATCAGGACAAATTCTCATCTCAGACCTTCATGTGAAAAGCACTAGAACAAATGAATGATTACTGACCCGTGATACCTATTAGAGATTACACTTGGGTCATCTCATTTGTTGGTTTAACACAAGAAATTAAGGGCCCTAGCATGGCTGTCACAAGACTTGAATTGATAATGAGAGAACCTGGTCTTTATGAGAGACTTATTCTAGCACAACACACAGGAAAACTAACTAAGAACAAGACCTTGAACCTGGCAGGACTTACCTCTCACTCTGATGTCCTTGCATTACTACCTGGAAGTGTAATATAGCAGTGATGCAGTTCAGTACTAAAATTAGTCTTCATATATACAGATAAGTGCTCTTGTCTTTTGCTTCACCCTTCGCCTACATCACCGCACACAGCTAAATTGCACACTGAGGTGTTTTTGAATCAAAAGAAGTTAAACTGATAGGCCAATTCATTTCCAACAACAGCAGTCTAGTTGGACTCCTGTGCGCATTGCCTGAGTCTGATTGCAAACCAGGTCTCTGCTGCCAAGTGACAAAATTGCACTTTAAAAAGCATCCTTGGTGCTGAAAAAGAAACATTCCTTACAACTTTAAAATGATTGAAGCACTCCATGGCTAATCCATCCCTGGACCACAAATCACTAAAGGCTAGATTCTGCTGCCCTTTACTTAGCTTGAGTAGTACTTTACTCTGCCAGCAGCTCTGGGACCACTCACAAACTAAGGTACAACACACATCTAAGGGTGGCAGAATCTGGCCCTTATATTTTAAGACAGGATTGACTGTTAAAAGTTAGTTTCTTTCTTTCAAGTGATAGGGAAGGGTCCAGAAGCCCACCACACCACCAGCAGTTCCTGGAGACATTCAACCTGCCTGCCTGCCTGTGTAGCACATATGTGGGATGAATGCCCTGGCTACACTCAGTTGGCTTCTCCACCACCTTCTTGGAGCTGTATTGTATCCCCCTCCACTACCCTTATGGTGTGGAAGGATGGCAGAGCCATGGCTTTGTCTCTTCTGCAATGTGTTCCACCACTAGCAGCATTACCTCTTCTTTGTGCTCAGAGAAGCCCAAAGACCAGCGTGATACCCCCTGCCCAAGTAGGGTTATGCAAGGTGGGAATTTACATCCATACAAGGCTAGCTACAGTGTGGGCACCAGTATGTAATCTGCTTTGGATTTAGAGCCTTCAGGCCAAGAGGTATCTATGAACACAGGGACCTACGTCTGCCTTACCCCTTGTTTGGCCATTTACACCTATGCAAAGGAAGTGCAACATGAGTATAAAATGGTACCAAATCAGAATGGTAGGGCCAGATCCTTAGCCAGTGTAAATTGGTGTATCTCCATTGACACCAATCAATTTACTCCAGTTTAGCATCTGGCCCAGGAGAGTTTTACACCTGCTTTGCACCCCTTTTGCAAGGTTGTAATGACTACACAGAGGGAAGGGAAGGACACAGTCAGTTCCTGCTGCTTTTTTAGCTGTTGTTGTTAATGCAGTTGTGGAGATGACACCTTTCCACTCCCCCCATTTCCCATCTTATCCCTTCATCACACAGGCTGTCTTTCAGTTCTTTAAAGGTTTCCTCTCTTTGCTTCTTTTATGGGATTTGACCTCTCCTGACCCGAGGCTGTGAAAGCAGCTTTGCAAAGCTGGACATGCAGGTTACAAAAGACTTGTATTTCCATTTTGCATCTTTTGTGAGCCTACTTGTCATTTGTTTCAGGTTCCTAGTTACATGGAGGCCTGCAAAGGGGAGCCATGCTGCAGCCTTCAGTTTTACTCCAATTGGCTGAGATTTTCCTGGTATTGATCAATAACAGATATTACATAGGCATCGATACTGAGGATGCATTAAGTAATTGGAAAAACTAGGCCCACATCTCCCCCTTCCTTTCACTCCAGGGCCATTTATCATAACATTCTTCAGCAGCAGAAAAAAATGTGCAGGAGCTGAATCAGCCGTGGTTTAAAGTGGCCAGAGATAATTCAAAGTAATAGCTTGCAGTGGAGCTCTGGTGTTATGTTAAATACTTATGGGTGTGACAACGATTTCAGTTACACTGGGGCAACTCAGGAGTAACAGACATCAGTGAAATTTGGGGTCTCTGCATTTTGAAGATACAGGTCATAGCACACTGCATCTTTCTCCATGTATTGCTTTCCTCTATACTCACAGTGATGCAATGTCAAACACCAAGCAGGAGAAATATGTTTCTATCTCTAATATAAACACCCATTACTGTGATAGCTGGGTGCCGGGCAAAATAATAAAATAATAATAATGTAACTAGGATGATAAAATAGAAAGGCCAGTAAAGAGGTGGGGGGGGGGGAAACTCACTATTTTAGAATCCTCCCCTTCCTGGATCCTGAAAGGGCATTGGCAGAAGACTAAGGGAGAGTGAATGCTTCAGGCTGAGAAATCAAAGCCCCAAAGGCATGATAGGGCTTTCAAGAAACAATGTTACAGTACTATATAAGATGGAGTATTGGGTAGGGGGCTGTACATCAGAATATTATGGTAGAACAACATCCGGGGCAACTTAAATGATCTAGAGCTAAAGATAAAGCCACAGCAACTTCCTTCATAAATCATTTTGTCATTCTCATGCTTCTGGCATTATTGTTGTGTCTCTCAACAGCAGATGGTTGTTACATATTACACACGTTATGGTACTGAAACACCAGGGGGTGAATTACAAAGAAGCATTGTGCGTGAGACCTGGAGGTCTCAGGGGTTGGTAACAGCAGACATGCAGCCTTTCACCTCTAGGATACCAGTGCAAATCCACCCTGGGCCAGTAGTGGCCACAGGTTGTTCCCATCTGACTGGCCTATGTGTTATGAATCTGGTAGTCTCACATCCATTGCCAGTGCATGGGAGTTCACATGACAAAAACAACCATCCCAATTCACACTCTTGCTGATAGTCCTGAGAGGACCAAGTCTGCCTGGACACTACACTACCTTCTCATGCTTTGTGGGATTCCATGCAGGTCAGGACTGAGACACATGGGTGGAGCAGTGTAACTTGACTTTGGCTGTCCATATCGTACATGTTCAGCGTGTAAATAAATCCTTTCAGACTCTAGGGCTGCCATTCTGGCACTTTTCCTAAACATTAAGTTAATGTGGGAGGAAAAACTAATAAGCCTTACCTATGAAAGTCTTTTCTTCTGGTGAGTTACGTTCAGATATATTGTTATATTTGTCTTCTTTATTAAAAAAAACATTTCTTCTGTCCATTGTGCATTGTGTTGGCAGCTTTTCTGGAACCATTTCAATTCACAAATTGTATTGTAGCCCTTTTGTTGACATAAAAGGCCATTGGGGCTTTGACTTCACTATCAATGGAATAGTTATAATACTGTGCAAAGCACCCTTGGAATCAATGTGATTCTCCTATTAGAAATACTATGCACACAAATTGTAGAAAGAAGAGTCAATGTGTATCATAAAGCATGTTAAGTAGATGCTAAACCTGCAGTGCAACCACATTTCAAACCTCAACACGAACCTCTCCCTCTCTCTCATAGATAGTTCAGGATTTTTAATAATTGTAGTATTTGTGAGAGCTCTCCGATGACAATCCTAGGGACTGAAATCCAAACCAGGGCCTAGTGCTGCACTACATTGTATGGTTTTATGCTGATGTACTTCCAGTTGAGATCCAGTGGCAGAGTAAGCTTCCCCTCCCAACCTAGGTGCCTCAACTCCAGCCTTAAGAGACCACCACGGTGGGCAGTGGTTAAAGATCAAAACAGAAGTAGAGGAGCTCACCAGTCACAAGTCTTGATCTTAAGTGGTGATCATCTTGTGATGACACACCACAGCAAGGGAAAGAGAATGGTAATTATCTATGTGTGGTTTTATACTGCTTTCATCCCCATGTTTCTGAGCAGGGCTGGCTCCAGAGCTTTTGCCGCCCCAAGCTTTCTTCTTCGGCGGCACTTCGGTGGCAGGTCCTTCCCTCTGAGAGGGACCAAGGGGCCCGGCGCCGAATTGCCGCCTAAGAGCACCTGGAGCTGGCCCTGTGTCTGAGGGCCGAGAGGGCCATAAGAAGGATGGAACTGAAAGGAGTTCATGTTCAAAAGCAGGCTCACAGCCCACCTCACAGAACTATATGATGTTGGCTCCCACATACGGGCACCTTCGTGCTGCTCTCAAGCCTCTTTCTGTACATGCCTCCATTTCAAATTGGCTAGGAGAATCTGCCCTAATGTGTCACAGAAACTGGGGGGAGTCCTACCTCTGCATACTTTGAAATAGTGATGCAATTTCCTGCATTTGGGGAGATAAAGAAATGAAACTCAGCTTAGCCTGGCACCTCTCTGCAAGAGAGAATTCCTGATACTTTACAGCTACTGGCACCAAAACTTAAGGGGAAAAAAAAAGGGACAGAGAGATATGATTGGCCAGGTCAAAAGTTAAAAAAAAAAAAAAGCTCATTTACTAAAACAAAAAAATTTCATTGTGAAAAACCTAGAGGATCCTTATATGTACCAAATTGCTTTCTTTGTCTTTACTTCAAGCACGAAATATCAATTACGCTAAGGTTATGTCCTAGTTTAAAAGCAGGGTGAGATTTATGTGAACAATCAGTTTTAGTTACAGGGAATTAATCTGGTGTTGGACTGAATTACTTTTCTTTTATGTCATTTGTCCCCTGGTACCAAGTGGCACTCTTGAGCAGGGGTATCTCTAGTAAATGTGCCTTCTAGTTATATGTCCAAATCTGAACAGCACAAATACAGCTACGTGAAGGTTCAGATTCAGCGGAAGTAAATACACCCAGCTGGGCTTATGTGACATAATATTTTACTAGAGTCTTATCTCCAATTTCTTATACAAAAACAAAACAAAACAAAACAAAAAAAAACCTCAACCTGTTTCTATGAAAAAGATCTGAAGCTAAAAGGCCAGAACCACAATTATTTGCTGGAGCTGTATATTCCCTCTGTGACCATGTCATTGTAAAAAAAAATCCAATTATAGACGTAGCAGATAGTTTGAAAAATGAACTGAAATATGAATGATGAACGAATGCAGAGCCAGAGTCCCAGCTGATGAAAGTCAGCGTAACTCCACTGAAGTGAATACAACCAGTTTAATGCAGGCAAGGATCTAGCCTGTAACCTTTTTGTTTCATATGAATCCTACCACCTTCAAAGTTCTCAGCCTGACCACAGTCAGCACGGTCACAGCATTTCTTAGGGAAGAGACCCTTTTGCATCTCACTTTTGACATAGTGCAATAGGGTGTTCACCTGATACTTGCCCTGAAAGGGTTAATGAAGACTAAGAAGGGGCTAATTAACCCAACAGGCCACAGCTGAGAGGAACCAGGTGGCTAAGCAAAGCAATCCCCTAATTGAATGAGGAAGCCCAGCTGTGGCAGAAGGAGCTGGGCAGGGACTATAAAGGCAGGAAATTGGCAACAGAGGGGGCTTTAGGGAAAGTCTGTAGTCACTCCTTGGAAGAAGGGTGGTGTGTTCTGAGTGGCAAACTCAGAGGTGGGGAAGCCAGGAAGCTAGGACAGGGCTCAGAGAAAGGTAGTAAGGTCTAGAAGGGAACAGACCTTGACTGCTGGTTAGAGGGTCCGTGAACCAGAACCTGGAGTAGAGGATGGTCCTGGGTTCCCTTGCCAGCCACTGAAGGAGTGGCACTGCAAGGCAGTGAATGGGAAGACTGCTGAAGGAAAATTTAGGTACCCTATAAGGGGAAAACATGTAGCGTGACCTGGCTGGAGGTCCAAGTCACAAGGAAGTGGTGGCAGTAGCAGCTTGAGTTGCCAGAGAGGTGCTTCAAACCTCCTGAGAGAGGTGGAGAGACAGTGTGCTATCATAGGAAGGGGTGTTGACCATGTGAGCTGTTCCCTCAGAATGACCTGGAGGAGGTGCCATACTTGTGGTGTTTAAGATTTTACCTCCCAGCCTCTTCTATGGTGCCCAAGAGTGAAAAGCCACAAACACAACAGTCAATAACTCCAAATTTGGGGCCCCTTAAATAAAAGGAAACTCATTAGGGAAAACAATAGAAAAATCATTAAACAAGAGATTAAAATGTCACTCAGTGGGCCACAGCCTCATGCTGAGAAGTGCTGCACTCTGAGTCCTTTGTTCACCTCCATATGAGGGGTGGATGTCCCCTAACTCTGTCTATTACACTGTATTTACACATAACCCAAGACCAGTATCTGTATATCCAGCAAGATGTGGGGTGTTAGTCCTCCCACCCTTTCCTATAGGCTGGTTTCCCACTCCTGTTTGCAATTAGCCTTTGTGGGGCTCACTGAATCAGTCCAACTCAAACCACAAGGTATTGGAACTAGCTGAGTTCAGCTCATAAGACTGAGGTTTCCTGTCTGGTGTCCTTTACATCAGTGGATGTCAGCCAGGGGATGCAGAGGTCTTTCAGGGGGTACATCAACTCATCTAGATACTTACCTAGTTTTACAGCAGGCTACATAAAAAATGCTAGCAAAATGAGTACAAACTAAAATGTCATTTGACTTGTTTATACTGCTCTATATACTATACACTGAAATGTAAGCACAATATTTATATTCCAGTTGATTTATTTTATAATTATATGGTAAAAATGAAAGGTAAGTAATTTGTCAGTAATAGTCTGCTGTGACACTTCTTTGTGTTTTTGTCTGATTTGTAAGCAAGCACTTTCCAAGTGAGGTGAAACTTGAGGGTATGCAAGACAAATCAGACTCCTGAAAGGAGTACAGTAATCTGGAAAGGTTGAGAGCCACTGTTTTATATCATCTGGTACCACAAGGACATTAACTCAGCAATCTCTTGATACCAACTGGCACTGGGCATAAAGGGTTCATAAGGGTTACAGGAATCCTCTGGGTCTGATATGTACATACAAAGTCTCTAATAAAAGCCTGTGTCACACCGGTTATTTTAGCTCCATCTCTAAAAAGCCTGCTATGGTCTATATATAACCACTTATTTCCAATATTTTTATTCACTATCATTTGAATCTGTTCTTTGTTAATTTTATTTTTTTGTTTTCACTGTAACTACATTGAAGTGCTGAGTTTTCAGCAGAGATGTTTTCTAAAGGAGTAGTAAGCTGTGGTGTATTGTTCCTGGTAATTGAGTGTTCAGTGGATAAGGGGCTATACACTGCAGGGAACGCTCAGGAATCGGGGGTTGGTGTGTGCCTATTGCTAATGTTCACTGAGAGAGTGAGGCCTACAGAGGCTTAGACAACAGTGATTGTGTTACCAGAGGCTGGTGGTTTCAGGGAACTGATCCATAGCAGATGCACACAAAATTTCCCCATGCTCAGGCAGGTGGAGTGGTGCCCCATAACACTGGGTGCCCTTGGCAAGTGTCAGACACCATGAGAATGTGTAGTGTTGTAAGAAGATAAACAGATAGAAAACCAGGTTTGCTTTCTACTGCATTCTCCATTAAGCAATCCCTTAGTGAATGTCCCTTCTGAGCTTACCTAACCCTTATGGTCTAGTTTTAAGGGATGTACTGACTTTAGAGTAATAACAAAAGCTTCATTTCTGAAGTATCTGATTTTGGATGTCCTCTTCCACACTAGGGCAAATGGAAACTGTGGATAGGATAGACACTCTGGACCAAATTTTAAAAGGACCTCAGGCATCTGAAGATGCAGATAGATGCTTTTGATAATCCCACTTAGGCATTTAAGTGCCTGATTCACATTGACATCAATAGAAGCTAGGTACCCAGTCACTTTTGAAAATCCCACTAGGCACCTATTGGCATCCTCAGGTGCCCATATACCTTTAAAAATCTGTCCCTCGCTCCCCGCTAGGTCAGATACCTAGAAATGTAAAGGAGTTCACACTATCACCCCATAAAATGAGCACAGCACCATCTGTCACATTTTGGGATGCAGCTATCTGTCTCCTACAAAGTCTGAGACCACTCAGAACATTCTTATACAATCCTCTCCCTCTATAAATCATAGAACAGGTACTGTCCTCTGACACTGAACTGAAATGTGAAATGATTAACTCTTGGCCGGACAAATGGAAAATCATGCACAGGTCAAGTAAAGATACTAGAAACATTGATTCAAAAGGTGGGATGGAATCCACAGCCTGCTGTAATTAGTGTGCAGCCAGGCTATGGCTGTTCTTACAGATCACGAGCAGTGTGGGAGTGGAGAATTAGACATGGCCTCTTTCTTCTCCTGTCTTTTAGTCTAAGGCATCATATCTACTCCCCCTGCTTCCCGCATTATGGAAGGCCAGCATAGCCCACAAGTGGGCGGTCCCCTTGTTCCAGGTGTCCATTGCCTGTCTGTCCCATACAGTGAAGATGAGACACTTCCACTGTGTTTTGGCTATGCCACAGAGCATTTGCCACGAAATAAAAAATATAACAAATATGGCTTTGGGAACACCAGACTGAACTGGTAACACTTCATCCTTCTAATACAGAGCTAGTTTCTGCTACCCTTACTCAGGCTGTGCAGCGCCTTACTCCATGATAGTCCCACTGAAATCAACTGAGTTCACTAGGATTACTCACTGAGAAAGGTACTACTCCATGTGAGTTACAGAATCTGGCCCACTGTTAGGTTGTTACTCAAATATTGCTGTAATAGCTCACTTCTAAAACGTGTATTTGAAGTAAAACTCCAAGTGATCCTTGGAATTTTCTGTAGCGTTCCAGCTGTTCTGGCTGGGAAACAAAGTTAATAACCCAATTAAGTGTTGAGAGGGAAATGCATCTAGCGTGTACTCTACCAAACTCCAAGTACCTTAGCCCAGAGTCTAATCTCAGTCATGCTGGTGCAAAAGTACAGAGAGGGCATTAGTCAATGGGGTCCAATTCATCAGACTTTTGCATCCATTTTGCACAGGGGTAAGTGGCTGCATAGCAGGTGTAACAAGCAGCCAGACCAAAACAGCTGTGTTTTATACCAATTTTTCACAGATGCAAATGCCCACAACAGACACAGGCCAATGGGTTACCATCAGAGCCAGCTTGTTGAGAGTTCAGATTCAGGTGCGCTGATTTTTATTCTTTACACTTAGAAAACACCCTTTAGCTCAGGATCTCAAAGCTCTTTACTACCATTAGGTGGGCTCAGCTTTTGCTGTCCTTTCTCGTGCTGAGTAGTGCCCTAACCATGCAAGAAGTGCCCTGAAACCAACAAATACTTCTGGAGTAAGGTATTACTCGGTGTAGAGTGGCAGAATCTAGCCCTTAAGCATTATTCCTTTTTCCTCCCTCCACTCCCCCTTCCTCTCCTACCACTCATTTTTTACATTTGTCTCACCATGCCCCTATCTAGGGTGGGTTCCAGCCACCTTGAATCCACCTCAGGCGTGACCACACCAAATGCATGTTTAATTACACAAGCATTCTGCCAATGTCATCTCTCCTCTGGCTCCAGAACACAAGGCAGCTTCATGTTTCTCCCTCATGATTTTTCCTCCTCCTTCAGTAAGAGATGGCTTAGAAGAACAATCTTTCCATGCACAGCATACTGTGATCAGTTCAATCTGCCACTCACCACAGTTGCAGTTCCCTGTTGGTGGTGTCAGTAATTAAATCACAGTCCTTTTGCTAAACCTTCTTCAAGGATTCTTTTTTGTCTAAATTATTATTTTACAGCAGCTCCCTGGAACTCTGCAAAGTCTTAGAGCTTGTTAGTTTTAAGACTGTGAAGCTGAAGTGTCAGGCTTTTTATTAATCACCTTAAGCACTTAGCTATAGTGGGGCGGAGGGGGACTTCAATTTGAGTGACATGCTGGAGATCTCATGCGGCCAGTACTAAAGCATCAGAATTTCCTGTTATAGATGACAATTTCCTAAGTCAGTGTGTTGCTTCCTACCCGGGGGAATTCTATATTAGAACCCATATTGACAGGAAAAAAGGAATTGATCACTATTGTCAAAACTGTGCCTACAAATCTAGCTTATGAATTTACAATTAGGGCCTTACAGTAACCTAAAACTACAAACATTGATGGGAAAAGGTAAAAAAGGAAGACAGATTGAATTAGTCCAAACAAAAAGTCCTCTTGCTATAACTCCAGGACTGTTAAAATCATGCTTGGTAAGCATGGAACAAGAAATCGGTGAACCAAAATTGGTGTGTTGGAAACCAGGCCTAGTAGGTGAACAAAATGATAAGGGATGGGCTATTCTACTGTGAGAGTCTGTATCCCTATGTTCACCCTTTTTACAAAACTATAACTGATTTTGTACAAAATCCATGCTTTGTGAGGGATCATTTAAAAACTCATAATGTGCTGATCATTATTGTCCTGGTAAAATGTGTAGCAACATTGCATGTAGTAGACTTTTTCATTGCTGAAACATATTCCAAATTTAAAAAAGCAAGCACAAACCAGTTCCTCAGACAAAAGGCAAACTGATGCCTCAGCCAAGTGTCAACAAAAATCAAATGGACTAGCATCTAGTTGAGCTCCCATTCTTTGGCAGGAAAAAGGGCATGAGAGATGTACATGAAAAAAACAGCTGGAAGTTCTCATCCCATAGACTTTCCAGCCTGATCCCCAGCTGGAGAGGACTCTCAAAGAAGAGAATTGCTATAAGAAACTGAGCAAACTCCCCAGATTATCTCTCCCTTCATCTCTATTCATGTCATCAACAACACTTGAAAGACAAAGGAAGCATCGCTGGACTGGGGAGGGATCGTGGCTAGAATTTGAGGTGAGAGCAATCCTTTTGTTTTGAGTTCACTAAGCTTGTTAAGTTAAGAATTTGCATTTTACCTTTTATTTCTTTGTAACAAATTCTGACTTTTATGCCTCATTACTTGTAATTTTTTACAATCTTTCTGTAGTTAATAAACTTGTTTTATTGCTTAAGCTGGGCAGTACAGTGTGTTTGGATTCAAGTGTTTGGGAAACTCCATTTGAGATAACAGGGTTTGTGCATATCATTTTCTATGAATGAAATGACAGACTTTCTATGAGCTTGTATTGTCTTCAGAAATGTTCATCTGCTGCACAAGTCTGGGACTGGGAATTGTAGCCCAGTGGGCTATCTTACCTCTATTGTATTCTCTGCTTTGCATTATATTCTGCTTTATCATATTCAGCAGTAAGGCAAGGAACCTATAGGTTTGTATCCTTTAAAACATTGGCTTTAGAAGTTAGCATGCTATTTCTTCTAAAGCCAATGTTTTAAAGGATACAAACCTATAGGTTCCTTGCCTTACTGCTGAATATGATAAAGCAGAATATAATGCAAAGCAGAGAATACAATAGAGGTAAGATAGCCCACTGGGCTACAATTGAGGCCTACGAACTTTGTCATATAAACGTAGGTAACCCATACATTTTGTTATGCATACTTCCACCTTTTCATGTTCTCTGTATGTATAAATATCTCCTGTCTGTGTGTTCCATTCTATGCATCCGAAGAAGTGAGCTGTACCTCACGAAAGCTCATGCTAAAATAAATTTGTTAGTCTTTAAGGTGCCACAAGTACTCCTGTTCTTCATACATTTTGAGGAACTGGAAGTTGAATGTAAGGGGGAATTTTGTCCATAATGACATCACCCAACCATAGAAACATGAACTAACACCAGCTTCTGGAAGATTTTGAATGGAACATCTGACCACAAGAGGGCCATGGCAACGAATTGACACATGTGATAATGGGGTGAAATCATAAATATACTAACCTATAGAAAGACACCTTAATATTGGTAAGGGGAGGAAATACAAATAAGGAAGAGAGAGAAACCCCTACTGAGTATGCATTAGACATGGTAACATAAGAGTAACACTTTATAAGAGTGGCATCCTAGGGCAGTAGGGGAGAGAAATGTAGTCCTAGGGAGGAGCTGGAATGATGGCCACTGGTGAAGTTGAGGAAGATGATTGGCTAACATTTTCAGGTTGTTCTGCAAGTGATGGTGTGAGTATGGATGTTCAGATGTACTTTCTGTATTATCTCTCTCTACCTTACTGAGTTAGTGTGTGTGACTGCACAATGTATTAATCCATTATTTGTAAATAAGAGTTCCTATTGTGAGTTTTGCACCTGTGCACATTGGGGTTCCCAACTGTGTAATTTTAATAATACTGGGCCTGATCTTGGGATAAGAACCTGTCTCCCCTTAAAGTGATAAATGGGAATTCTTATTCATAATCTATAGATCAGGCTACAGAATTTGTTGGTGTTACTCTTATCTGAATTATATAGCAGAGCAATTTATATGCTAGAGGCTGTGTGTGAGCAGGCCAGGAGTGGCAGCTCTCACAGCGAAGCGAAGACACCCCAGGTTAGAGAACTGAGGGGCACAGTGGTCAACAGTCCAGATTGTACCTTGGGTAATGTCACATCTGCCCATCACTCCTTTTTCAGGTCCTTAAAGAAAGACTTGGGGAGAAAAACTGGCTACTTGGAGTGATCTTCACAATAATGGCTGCCACCCCCAACATCTACTGGGACCCTGGGCCTTCGTGATCGAGATGTCCTGAGTGGGCCAGGGAGAGGGACCCAAATAGCATCCCCACCTGTACTGGCTTCACCTGAACCCCAGACATCACCCGGGATGAAACAGGATCAGATTTTAACAGCTCCAGATTATTTCAACTTTTTCTCTTTCCCCAAACATCTTTTTTTGCCATGTTAGACTGTCAAGCAAGGGGTCCTTCTAAAACCTCTCTTCAGCAACAGGGAGCAAGGGCTGATGAATTGAAGCCTTATTTAGTACTTTACATTTCAAATGTTTTAATTGTTTTTTCATTTCTTTATCTTTAATAAAAGGTTAAAAGGATTTTTAACAGTGTGTTTGCCATGGTACTAAGCAAACTGGGGTCTCTGTATACCAAACACTAAATCTTGTTTAGCAGTGTTGAATGTTGGACAGTGACTGGGTTATGTCCACACCTTTAGCCATTTACTCTATCTAAATTAATACCTCAGAGAACTAAAAATCAATGGCAGATTAATCAATCAAATCAATGTGCAACCAGAATAAAGTCCAAACTAGTTATGTTTTAATATATACATCCACAGTACCTTAAAAGGACCAAAATTCACAAACCTGTAAACAATTACAAGCCAAATCAGCTGGGAATTAAAATGTAAACTAGATGCCCAAAAAGCCACACTCGAGAGGGTTGTACTGATTAAACTGACCTGGTTTACAGGGGAAGTGTAAGCAGCTATAAAGAAATGTCAGAAAGAGGAAGTTGCTAATAATGAATATTAATCAAAGCTAGGAAGTATAGAAAATTAATAAGAATCAAAGGAACACAAAGGGAAACCTATGGCCATCAGAGGGAGGGACAATAAGGAGTTCAAGTATATTAAGAATAAAATCCCAATAATGCTATTGGTCTATTACTAGATGGAAATGTTAGAATTATCAGTAATATTTCTGTTCTGTTTTTAGGAAAAAAATTATGATCCTATCAGATGATTAATGGCAACACTCTTTCCATTCCATTAGTATCTTAGGAGGATGTTAAACACGGGCAACTAAAGATAGACATTTTCTAAATCAGCAGGTCCAGATAACTTTACTCCAAGAGTTTGAGAGCTGGCTGAGGAGCTTGCTGGACCGTTAATATTGATTCCCCCCCCCCTCCCCCCAATGCCTTGAAACACTAGGACAGCTCTAGAAGACTGGAAGAAAGCTTATCTTATATCAGTATTTTAAAAAGAGCAAACAGGATGACCCAGGTAATTATAGGCCGGTCAATCTGACATCAATCCCAGGCAAGATAATGGAACGGCTGATACCGAACTTGATAGAGAATTACAGGAGGGTAATAAGTAATACCAAGCAGCATAGGTTTATGGAAAATAGATCCTGTTTAACTTGATATTTTTTTGAGATTACAAGTTTGAGAAAGGTAATAGTGGTGATGAAATACTTAGATTTCTGTAAGTCATTTGACTTAGTACCGCACAACATTTTGATTAAAAAAAAATTAGAATGCGATAAAGCTAACATGGTACACTTTAAATAGATTAAAAGTTGGCTAACTGATAAAATTCCAACTATGACTGTAAATGGGGAAATCATAATTGGGCAGGCATGTTTCTAGGAGTGTCCTGCAGGGATTTGTTTGCTGCCCTATGCTAGTGAACATTGTTTTCTTCCAGATTATTGATCAAAATCATCACTGAAAGTTTACAGATGACCCAAAAATTGGGGGAGTGGTAAATAATGAAGAGGATTGGTCACAATACAGAGCAATCTGGATCACTTGCTACGATGGGCACTGGCAAACAATATGCATTTTAATATAGCTAAATATATACATGTAGGAACAAAGAATGCAGGCCATATATACAGCATAGGGGATTCTGTCCTGGGAATCTGTGGCTCTGAAAAAGATTTGGGGGTTATGGTGGATAATCAGCTGAACATGTACTCCAAGGGTATGTCTACACTATGAAATTAGGTTGATTTAATAGAAGTCAGTTTTTTAGAAATTGATTTGATACAGTCGATTTTGTGTAAGCTCACACGGAGTGCATCCACAGTACTGAGGCTAGTATCGACTTTCAGAGCATTGCACTGTGGTAGCTATCCCACAGTTTCCGCAGTCTTCGCTGCTCATTGGAATTCTGGCTTGAGCTCCCAATGCCTGATGGGGCAAAAACATTGTCGCGGGTGGTTCTGGGTACAGTTCTGGGTTCTGGGTCGTCAGGCCTCCCTCCCTCCGTGAAAGCAATGGCAAAAAATAATTTCTCGGTTACCCATGCAGACAACATACCATGGCAAACATGAAGCCCGCTCAGCTCACTGTCACCATGTGTCTCCTGGGTGCTGCTGGCAGATGCGGTACTGCAGTGCTACACAGCAGCATTCCTTTGTCTTGTGGATGGCAGACAGTGCAATATGACTGCTAACCATCGTCATCGTCCTGTGGGTGCTCCTGGCCAACCTCTGTTAGGTTGGTTGGGAGCACCTGGGCAGACATGGGTGTTCCTGGCTGGCCTCGGTGAGGTCAGCCAGGGTGCCTGGACAAAAATGGGAATGACTCCATGTCATTCTCTTCTTTAAGTTTTGTCTAATGGAGATTCAGTCCTGCCTGGAATATCATGCCAGCTGGAGGCTTCTCCCAGTCAGCAGCACCTACCCCAGCCTACCCCTTGCTCCCATGGCTCATGAAGCCTGGACAGTAGTAAGGAGCAGTTCAACTATAGGCTGAGTAAGTGCATAATGGTGGTAGAATGTGCCTTTGGAGGTTTAAAAGCTTGCTGGTGCAGTTTACTGACTCGGTTAGACCTCAGCAAAAGCAATATTCCCATCGTAATTACTGCTTGCTGTGTGCTCCACAATATCTGTGAGGGGAGATGTTTATGGCAGAGTGGGAGGTTGAGGCAAATTGCCTGGCCACTGATTACATGCAGCCAGACACCAGTGTGGTTAGAAGAGCACAGCAGGGCACACTATGCATCAGAGAAGCTTTGAAAACCAGTTTCATGGCCAGGCTGTGGTGTGAAAGTTCTGTTTGTTTCTCCTTGATGAAAACCCGCACCCTTGGTTCACTCTACTTCCCTGTAAGCCAATTGCCCTCCCCTCCCGCCTTTGATCTCCGCTTGCAGAGGCAATAAAGTTGTTGTTGTTTCAAATTCATGCATTCTTTATTGATTCGTCACACAAATGGGATAACTGCCAAGGTAGCCTGGGAAGGGTGGGGGATGAGGGAAGCACGGGGTGGGGTAGTTGTAGGGGCACCCTCTAGAATGGCATGCAGCTCATCATAGAACTGGCATGTCTGGGGCTCTGATCCAGAGCGGCTGTTTGCCTCTCTGGTTCTTTGGTAGGCTTGCCTGAGCTCCTTAAGTTTCATGTTGCACTGCTGCGGGTCCCTGTTATAACCTCTGTCCTTCATGCCCTTGGAGATTTTTTCAAATATTCCGGCATTTTGTCTTTTGGAACAGAGTTCGGATAGCACAGATTCATGTCCCCATACAGCAATCAGATGCAGAGCCTCCCGTTTGGTCCATGCTGGAGCTCATTCAAAAGTTCGCGGGGCTTTTCCTGTCTACCTGGCCAGTGCATCTGAGTTGAGAGTTCTGTCCAGAGCGGTCACAATGGAGCACTCTGGGATAGGCCCAGAGGCCCATACTGTCAAATTGCATCCACACTACCCCAAATTCGACCCAGCAGGGTTGATTTCAGCGCTAATCCCCTCATCGGGGAGGAGTACAAAAATAGATTTAAAGAGCCCTTTATGTTGACAAAAATGGCTTTGTCGTGTGGACGGGTGCAGGGTTAAATCGATCTAACGCGGCTAAATTTGACCTAAACTCGTAGTGTAGACCAGGGCCAAGTGCACTGTGGCCAAAAGGGATAATGAAATCCTGCGATGCACAAATGGGAATCTCAAGTAGGAATAGAGGTTATTTTACCTTTGTCTTTGGCATGGTGCAATCACTTCTGGAATAAACAATTCAAGAAGGATGTTGACAAATTGAAAAAAAGGGTTCAGAGAAGAGCCACAAGAATGATTAAAGAATCAGGAAACATGCCTTATAGTGATAGACTTGTGGAGCTCCATCTATAACTTAACAGACCAGGTTAAAGGGTGATTACTTGGGGAACAAATATTTAATAATGGGATCTTCAATTTAGCAGAGGAAAGGAAATACAATCAAATGGCTGGAAGTTGAAGCAAAATATATTCCAACTGGAAATGTGTAATTTTTTTTAACAGTGAAGTAATTGACCATTGGAACAATTCAGGGTAGATTCTCTATTGAAGGCAATTTTTAAATCAAGACTGGATGTTTTCTAAAAGATATTTTCTCTGAAGTATTTTGTGGAAGTTTACTCCTGGGGGACTTCAGCACCACAGCACAATGCAGAACTTGTGCACAATTAATGTTCTGTGCAGAAATTCCATTTCCGCCGAGCAGAAATGGGCTGCAGAGCTGCTGGCCTCCACTAGGGGCCGCTAGACCCAGCAGAGCCCAGTTCCCTAGCTTGCTAATAGACACTGCTGGCGGGAAGGGAAGGGAGCTGAAGGTTTCCAGGCAGCTACAGTTACTAGAATGATATGAAGGAAGGAGTCAGCATGCGAAAAACTCCATGCAAGCCCAGGACCCACATCAGGCTTTCTCCCTCTGGTACTCCGGGGGGGTGGAGGGAGGGAAAGGGAGGACGGGAGGCGCTGTGGCTGTCTGGGCTGTGCGGGGTGGAGGAGGGACATGCTGCAGCTGGGCTCCAAGGGAGAGGGGGCAGAGAAACATGAACTGGGCTGTCATAGAGGTTTCCTTAACTCTCCATTTCCTGGGGGAATCTTTTTGTCTGTATTGTTACAGACATAATTGCTGACAGGTATTTTGAAATTACCAAAATTTGAAACTGGGCATGATTATATAGTGTGGTGTTGACAAATAACATATGCCGAGTTTTAAAATATTGTGCATAGGATTTTTAATTTTTGGTGCCAAATTCCCCCAGGAATAGAAGTGCTATGGCTTGTGTTGCACAGGATGTCAGACTAGATCACAATGGTCCTTCTGGCCTTGGGAACTATGAAACAACATAAGCATCTCATCACTTAGTTGTATAGGGACATGGTGTTGTGTGGTTCTGCTATCCCCCTGAGAGATAAGTGCACCATGTTACCATGTAACTGTTTAATGCTCTTGGTTTAGTGCTGCTCCCCACAGCACCAATGTTAGGGCGCTTGATAAATCAGGGCCATATCTTCCCCATAATCCTATCCAGTCTGGTGCAATCTCAGTTTCAATCTCCAGCCATGGGAGTGTCCTTTTATATAAGGCACATTGTAAAGGATCTTGCCAGTCCAGTTCATGATAAATATAAAGAAGGCAGGAATGAATAAGATAAGTAGTTGTACCACAGATTTATGACACGGTGAGGAGCATTGCATTAACAGGTCTCTACTCTAAGTGCTAAACAATGAGGCCAATGCTTCCTACCACTCCCTCTCCCCAAGATAAATTGACCCTGTCTAAGTAAGAAAATCTTTCCCAAATCACATTACAATCAGCTTAGATCACAGAGAGGCTTCAGGCCATAACAAAATTAGAGCTTTTAAATCATTATCCCTTCTCCACAAACATCTGCATGATACAAGGGAAGCTAGACTGCAAAGGAGAGAGAAGGGTTTCTCCTGATCTCATTACAGCTTTAAGTAACAAAATAAATAAAGGAAAGTTGACCCATGGCTGAGGGAAAGCCATCAGGGGTTACACAGAGGCAAAGAATTACTCAAGGATTTATTTATTTTTTTTGTCATGAAATGATTTTCTATCCCTTGTATCTTTTCCTGGACTCCATAAACTAGGTAACACATGTACATATAGTTACTCAGGTAGACATGTCTGTAATTTCACATTGTGTGTGTGTAATGCCAGTGTTTTTTAATTCCAACGTCTGAATATTAACTGTCGTAAGAGTTTATTCTAATATATTACAAGACTACAGCTAAAAGGTTGTATACAGGAGCCAGGGAGCGTGTCTGATCCCCTTACTATGCCAAGCAATAACTGAACTGATATGGTCATTGTACTCAAAGAGAAGTGCAAACACTGTATTAAAGCTGAAATGAAGCCAGCGGAACACAGGAGTATATTCAGGCTATTGCAAAAGAGGCTTATACACATAGCATTATGGTGGGAATTGGACAAAAACTCACTGAAGCTGGTGGGCATAGCAGCCACCCTTCATTCAGGAGAAATCTAAAAAACAAGTCAAATGTGGAATAGATAGCTGAATCAATTGAAGCCACCACCCAAAACACAGGTCACATATAAGGCTGGTCAGAAATCTGAGCTACGTAGGTGGAGGGGTTTGACTGGGGGCTGAATGCAAATACATGAAGGGAGATATTGGTTGAGGGAACTGTGTGTGTGTGTGTGTGTGTGTGTGCATGTGTGTGCAGTCATGGGGGGCTTGTCTATATTTCTGTTAGTCTATAAGGTGCCACAGGATTCTTTGCTGCTTGTCTATACTTGAAACACTACAGTGGTACAACTTCAGCTGCGCTGCTGTTAGCACTTCAAGTGCACATAGGGTGACTAGGTGTCCCAATTTTATAGGGACAGTCCTGATATTTGGGACTTTTTCTTATACAGGCGCCTATTAGCCCCTACCTCCTGTCCTGATTTTTCACACTTTCTGTCTGTTCACCCTAAGTGTAGATGCTAACTACACAGACGGGAGGGGTTCTCCTGATGACATAGTTAATCCTCCTCTCCCTGAGGCAGTAGCTAGGCTGATAGAAGTCAGTGGAAGACTTATCCTCATTGTCTACATGAAGACTTAGGTTGGCTTAAATATGCTGCTTGGGGGTGTGGATTTTTCACATCCCTGAGTGACATTGTTGGGGTGATCTAATTTGCTGGTGTAGACCAGCTGTGTGGTGAGTGAGTGAGTGTGAGTGAGAGTGTGTGTGTGAGAGAGAGAAGAAGCAGCAGCAGCAGAAACATTACGGAAGCAGACAGAGAAAGCACCTGGGAAGTACCAGAGACAGACAGAAAAACACTTGTAGCATGTTCCTAACTAAAAACTGAGAGCAATTTGGGGCAGAGTGTTGACTGGAAAGAGGCTTAGAACTGAGAGCAAAGAAACAGTCTCCTGCTGTTTGAGTCATACGGTGTTCAGGGAAACAGGACTTTGTGTACATTCTTTGTAAATAAACAGGATTGCAACAAAGAAATACGAGACTCATAGAATTAATTTCTCCTCCTAATGGAAAGAACCTGGCAAGACCCCAAATATTGGCTAACCATTTGGGACAAAAGGAGTAATCATAGCAAGGTCCATGACCATGATAGTTTTCCTCAAATGAAATCTCCTGAACTCTGCCCATATCAAATCAGGATTTTCTTCAACAACCTATTTTTACTCTGTGTTCCAAACACTTTGTTCTCAATTGTGAAGAGAAGGAAAATAAAAATACTTTTTTAGATCCAAACCTAAACAAAGAAGAAATGAAGAAGAATGAAACATCTGAGTCTGTAAAACTGAGCTAGAACTTTTGCATTTCCAACAGGCTCTTTCAAGAAATTTTCTGCATTAGTTGCTTCCAGTCATATAGTGAATCTAATATGGCCCCCAAAAACAGTATCTGAGCATCTCGGCATTGATGGATGTATCCTCACAGCACCCCTGTGAGGTAGGGAAATCTTATCCCCTGTTAGATATGCACTAGATCTCTCACAAATTCTGTGGCCGAGCTAGGAACTGATTTCATATCTCCCAAATCCCCTTGCAGTGGCTTCACCACAAGCTCTTCTTTATTCTTTCAATGCAGAAAATGCAACAAGAATGGTCTTTCTCGTGGTTTTTTGGCACTTCTGCTTCTGGCTGGATTTCACAAGTGCTGTGGCAGGCAGAGGTGAAAAAATTACGGACATTGGAGGGGGAGGAGTTGAATTGAACATTTCAGAATCTTCACAGAGGTTTGGTCAGCTGCAGTAATGGGCAATAGGTCTGGAGGAATAGCGGGCAAGTGGGATTGGGCAGGAAGAGAAGATTTCTATTTTTCCAAACCAATTTGCCCACCTTGGGTTTTAAGTAGAGGTGGTCCCCAAATGCAAAGTTTAGATCCAGATGTAGACGTTTTCCAGCATCCAGGAATGTTTGAGCCTAAAGTTTCCTTTCTGGTCCATGTCTGTTTTAAGCTGTATCACAGTTATACAACTATCTCTTTCTTGCACAATGACTGATTTCCTGAAGAGAAAAAATAAGTAACCTCCACTCCTTACACGCACACACACACACACACACACACCCCTCAAGTGCCAATTTCTCACTTTGCCCGGGGATACTACAACAGTTTTCCTTTCCTGATTTTGTTACTAAACGAGCTCTGCCAGGCAGCTTGTGGCGTGTTCCTTAGCAATCAGAACACTGTCTACACTGCCACTTTACAGCGCTGAAACTTGCAGCACTCAGGGGGTGTTTTTTCACACCCCGGAGTGAGAAAGTTGCAATGCTGTAAAATGCCAGTGTAGACAAGGCCTTACTGTATGAACTTCAACAAACCATTTGATCTCTCTGGGCTCAGCTTCTTGATCCCTAAAGTGGAGAGAAGAGTAGTTGCAAGTAGCCTGGGGGATTTCCTTTCCAGGAACATTCTTCTAAAAACCTGGCTATTTGGCAATGGTAAACATTTAAGTTCTTCAGAGCAATTCTTCTGAGTCATGGATACAATATCAAAGGGAAGAGTAAGATCATCAGAGAAGAAAGGTAAGAGATTACTTGATCACAGTCTTTTAGGCCCAGATCTTCAAAGGTATTTATGCTCTTAACTCCCAATAATTTCAAAGGACATTAGGTATCTAAACTGATCATACAAGATGCTGTAATCTAGCAGAATAAAGCATAACAGATCCAGTCATTGGACATTGAAACTAGATATTAAATTAAACATTTGTGCCTTTATTTCCAGTTTTAACCATGGGGATAATAAATCGTTGAAAAAATACCAAAGGCTGTGGTGGATTTGCCGTCACTTGAAGTCTTTAAATCAAGGTCATCTGTCTTTTTAAAAGAGATGCTATAGCTGAAGCAGAAGTTATGGTGCAGGAGTTACTAGGTGAGAATCTCTGACCTGTGTGATGCAGGAGGTCAGACAAGATGATCAGAAGGTTCCCTTCTGGCCTTAAAATCCATGTAGCCATTTTTGCATTCATGGCTGGGATGGTTTAACCATACTCAGGGAGGCAAGTAAATCATCCCACATTCCTGCCCAAGCTCCACTCTGCTGTTACCTCTTCAAAGCTTCTAGTCTGTGCTGAACAAGGAAGGAGGACCTGCTACCCACCCCGTACCACCACCAGCAGCTTTGTTCATTCTTTAAGATGTATATTTCCAGCAATGTACATGATGAATTGACTGGACAAATAAAAGCAGCAGAGTCCTGTGGCACCTTATAGACTAACAGATGTATTGGAGCATGAGCATCAGACGAAGTGGGTATTCATCCATGAAAGCTCATGCTCCAATACGTCTGTTAGTCTATAAGGTGCCACAGGACTCTTTGCTGCTTTTACAGATCCACACTAACACGGCTACCTCTCTGATACTTGACTGGACAAAGTTAATGGAAAACAATGGAGTGTGTGTCCCCTCACCCCTAAGTCTCTGAAATGTGCATTTGATTTAGGCTTAAGACAGTTATTGCACAGCCATGAAGTATCAAATAGTTGTTAATCCTCCGTAAATGTAACAACTAGGTAACAGACACATATCTCTCATTTTTGGCAGCATGACAATTGGCACATCAGACACTCTTCTGAAGGAGCAGTTCTTTCTAATTTTCCAGTATGGGTTGAGTCTTGAGCATACTGTAGAAATGAAGAAATTGTTTCATTCTTGGAATTCCTGGCTGCTGAAGTCACAACAGGTGGAATCTTTGAGGGACTGATTATTTATTTTTTGCATTACTGTAGTATTATTATTAGACCTTGGCAGACCCTACTTAGCATATATACCTTATTAAATCATATTAGGCATCGCCAAGGTTTGTGAGCGACAGTAGTTTTGTTCTTCCTTGACGGTTATAGGCTAGTAACATTATAGAACTCTTTGGATGCTTACTGTATCTAAAGATTGATTTAGGGTTAAATTAGTGCACCTTGTTCTATTATATATTCATATGGTTAATAGTCTAACTTAAAGTATGTGAAGGCAGTAGCCTGTGTGAACTGTAAAAGCAGGCAGTAATAAAGCAAGAGATTGTTGCTGATCTGCAGCTGATTTGTCTTTATTTGAGGAACTACTTCAGTGTCAGACTTTAACCAGTTCTTCTGAACAGCTTTTTTTCAGCAGCAAACCCATAAGCAAGCTGATTAAATGCCAGTTGGTTTTTGTAGACATATTTACTGAGCACAAAGAAGAGATCCATCTCTGTGACTTTTCTTCTGTAAATATTTTTAAATAAGCAACTGGTATTTAATTACCACACTGTAAAATAATGGCAAATAGATCTATTTCTAGATACAACAGGGCAGTTGCTTTATGGTAATTAAATAACATCAATTGATTATATTTAGACTCAAACCTTGGAAGATCAGGAGTCTCACTTCTCAGGATGGAATTTATTGGCTCCAAAGACCTTGCTTCTGGGCTGGCTCAAGCTCATACAGTTATTAAGACTTCTCAGGGTTGACAGTATTGAGAAATAGCAGGCAAGAGAAAGGTGGAAGCAAAGTATTTCCTATTGTCTTGTAGGGTTTTCTTTTCACTGGAGGGAGGTGTCTCTTCACATTTCTATTCTCGCTTGCAATCTTGAAAGGGCAGAGACTGATTACACCATAAATTTCATGTTGAATAACAATCTTTTTTAATCATAGTTGTGTTTTGCAAATGCAAAAATAAAATTGTGCATTTCACTTTTCACTGGCATTGATAGGAAATGCACCATGTTATTAAGAACAGGATCAGGCCAATAATGGGTTTTTTTAATTAAAGCGTTTTTATTTTTTGCTTTTCAGTGTATAGTGTTTTTTATTCATTGGTAATATACTGCAAAGTGCTACGATTCATATGCAAAAACCATTTCATTAAACTCTAAAATCAACTCAATCAGTACTTTACAACCAATAGGGGGATGATGCTGATAAGGTAGGGAAGGAAAGTATGATGGAAAGGAAAAAGAAGGAGGGAAGAGAGGAAGGAGTTTATGGACCAGTCAATGGGTCCTGGGGCATTCCCTAGTTGAATGCACAAAGATACACACATCCTCACCATAGCTGATAATAGCTAGATCCTCCCAACTAATTGTAAGCCAACCTGGTCCAGATGCAGGGCCGGCTCCAGACCCCAGCGCGGCAAGCACGCGCGTGGGGCGGCCCTTTCCCGGGGGGGCGGCAGGCTGGGCCGGCGGACCTGCCGCAGTCATGCCTGCGGGAGGTCCAGCGGAGCCCCGGGACGACCGGACCTGCCGCAGGCATGACTGCGGACGGTTCGCTGGTCCCGCGGCTCGGCTGGACCTCCCGCAGGCACGCCTGCGGCAGCTCAAGCGGAGCCGCCGGACCTGCGAACCGTCCGCAGCTGCGGGAGGTCCAGCCGAGCCGTGCGACCAGCGGACCCTCCGCAGTCAGGCCCGCGGGAGGTCCGCTGCTCCCGCGGCTCTGGGGCGCCTCCCGCGCATGACTGTTTGGGGCGGCCAAAAAGGTAGAGCCGCCCCTGTCCAGATGAGCACCAAAATCCATGATTAAAGATGTAAGATTATCAGGACCGGCTTTAGGCACCAGCAAAGCAAGCACGTGCTTGGGGCGGCACATTTCCAGGGGCAGATTCCAGTTGTCGGCCGGGCTGGGCTGCGTGTCGTGCAGCAGCAGGGTGGGCAGGGCCAGTAGGCCGGCCAGCAGCCAGAACACGGCCAGCAAGAGCAGCGCGGAGGCGCAGGGGCCAGGAGTGCGGCAGCAAGTGCACGATGGCCAGGTAGCGCTCGAAGCTGAGGCAGCCCAGGCAGAAGACAAAGGCGAACATGTTGAGCAGCACCAGGTAGCTGCTGAGCTTGCACAGCGCTGAGCCAAAAAGCCAGTGGAAGTGTAGTGGGCAGGCCACAGTGTCAGGGTCACCAAGAAGGCCAGGTTGGCCAGCGCCAGGTTGCCAATGTAGGTGTCTGCGGAGCGCTTGGCTCGCGGGCCCCGCCACGTGGTGAAGATCACCAGCCCATTGCCCAACAGCCCCAGCATGAAGACCAGCATGTAGAGCATGGGCAGCAGTGAGAAGGACACCTCCCAGTCCACTCGCAGTGCGCACCCGGCCTGCTCTCATTTGCCTCCCTGTATAGTAGGGCTCGCCTCCCAGTGGGTCCGTGGCCGCGTCCTCCATGGCCCTGCACTGTGCCCTGCCACCGCCACCGCCCGCTGCCTATAAAGGGGGCTGCCGCCACTGTCCCCTGCAGCACGTCCAGAGACCTACCCCTGGCTGCTGCTCTGTCAGCCCAGCCCACTGGGGGCCAGGCTGTCCCGGGCCAGGGTCCTGCCCTCCACCACAGGCACACCCCGGTCCAGAATCCCAGCCCCTGACCGAGGCAAATCACTTCCCCCTCACACACTTCCAGAGTACCCTCACCCCCTGCCTCCCAGCCCAGAGCAAAGCTCGAAGAGAGACAGAAAGGGAACAAGGGTGGCTCCTGTTTGCTTGGGTTGGGGGGGCGAGTGGAATTGCTCCAGACCCCACACCGGGTGAGCCAAAACAAAAAACAAAACAAATAAAAAAACATTGCAAAGTGTAAACTTGTGTAAAAGCCACCAAAAAAAAAAAAGAGGGGGGGCAGCCAAAAATTTTTTTTGCTTGGGGCGGCAAAAAACCTAGAGCCAGCCCTGAAGATTATGTGTAGGATCATGCACCCAATGGAAAAATATTACATATTTTTCTCCCCTGTCCATTATACATATTCATGAATGATTTTTTTCTTAATTTCAAGACAGCTAGCCCCAGCCGTATCCAATTCCTCAATTGGTACAATGGTGATCTCTGATTTTGCTCCATTATCCTACAATTTACTCCTGACACAGTTGGCAAGAAACAAAAATAGACAGAGGTTTAATACCTCACTGGTTTTCAGACCCGATTTTGAAATGCTTATAAAGAAAGAAATTAACCTCTTCCTGGGTACCTGTGAGCCATCAACTCCCTCTGACAAGCTTCTTTGAGAAACTTTAAAAGCCTGCCTTAGAGGCAGAATTATTAGCTTTGCTGCAGCTAATAGAAAAACGAGGAAAGGAAAGTCAGAGCTGGACCGAAAATATACTAAACATTCTTCTCCAGGATACCTAGGCACTCTGCCAAAAACAGGTACAAACTCAATACGTCGTATGTAGTTCAAGCTGAATTTGTACAGATAAGACTAAACTTCTGCCCCTTCACACGAGATCCTGGAAATTTTCGTTGGTAAAATACCAATACTCCAACTCATTGTGGGCCAGCAGCAGAACTACTATCAATGTGAATGCTTATCAAGGCACTGAAATCCATGAAACTGGGTAAGGCTCCTGGCCCAGACAGCTTGCCTGTTTTTTGTAAACATTTTTTCCAGATCCTTTGCAGGTAAACTGACTACCTTGTTCAACACATCTCTGTAAGAAGGTAGTTCCCCCCTTCCCCTCCAATCTGGCCAGAGGCCTTGATTTCAGTTATTCCCAAGGTAGGGTAGGAGTTCATGTTATGCTCAGACTATAGACCAATTTCCTTCATTAATGGTGATGTGAATATATTGGCCAAAATTTTGGCAGCCGGTCTGGAAGGATTTGTGCCCAGCATCATATATTGAAACCAGGTGGGATTTATTAAAGACCGGCATGGTTTAGATCAGCAACCTTTGGCATGCGGCTCGCCAAGGTAAGCACCCTAGTGGGCCGGGCTGGTTTGTTCACCTGCCGCTTCCTCAGGTTCGGCTGATCGCGGCTCCTACTGGCCGCGGTTCGCTGCTCTAGGCCAATGGGGGCTCCGGGAAGCAGCGCGGGCTGAGGGATGTGCTGGCCGCTGCGTCCCACAGCCCCCATTGGCCTGGAGCGGCAAACTGCAGCCAGTGGGAACTGTGATCGGCCGAACCTGCAGACGCAGCAGGTAAACAAACTGGCCCAGCCTGCCACGGTGCTTACTCTGGCAGGCCACATGCCAAAGGTTGCCAATCCCTGCTATATGTCAACGATAACTTTTTATTTATAACTAATCCTGAATCCGCAATCCCAACCCTTCTAGCATTAATCCAGGATTTTGGCTAACTTTTGGGGCAATAGAATTAATTGGGAAAAGTCAGAACTGCTTGAGATTGCTCAGCTGCCTTCTAGCAGGGTTTTCTCCCAGTGGCCATTTCGTAAGCAATCAGAGGTACTTAAATACTTGGGGATAAAAATACCAAGGGATCTAGAAAATCTTGTAAAAATGAATTTAGAACCCACCCTTCTACAGCTAGTGGAGGATACCAGTTTGTGGGAGGCACTGTCTCTCTGAGGGTGGGAGGGGGATTAAATTAATGCAGTTAAACTGTATATTTTACCTAGATTTTTGTACATTTTGAGTAAGCTACCTGACATCATGTCTCCATCTTATTTTAAAAGATTATTAAGGCCTTTTATATGGAGCCCAACACAATGCCCTGGGCTATCTTAGAGGAAGTTTCAACTCCACATTGATAAGAGTGGTTTCAGGCTCACAGATCTTCAGAACTATTATGTTGCCTCTGTCATGCCTCAGGCCTCTCATTGGTTCCAACCCATGAGTAACAACATCTGCATATAGGTGGGGATTGAAACAGAACTAATGAAACCAATCCCCTATCAGGAGTCTTTGATTCCTCATTGTACCTTACAGAGAAAACAGGGCACCCTCCACAGTGGCCACCAGGAGAGCAAGTGCCATTTGGGCAAGTTGGTCACCTCTGAGACCATACAGAAGTCACTGTCTGGGCTAATTCTGACTTACAGATTGGCAGCCAACCAATCATACAGTGAGACTTACTTGGTTGACGGTGAGAAGAAAGTCCCTTTGAAGGTCCAACAACATCAGTATAACCTCACTACCACAGTGCTATAGCAATATATACAGCAGAAACATTTTTTGACTAATCTCTTTGGTCCAGGAGCCAGAGGGCTGCCCGACACCTGTGAAGTACCAGTGAATAAGGCTAAGATTTTGTCATGGTTATTTTTAGTAAAAGTCAGATGACAGGTCACAGGCAATAAACAAATATTCATGGAAGCCGTGACCTGTCCCTGACTTTTACTAAAAATAACTGTGACAAAATGGCAAGGTGGAGAGGGTCCAGCACCCACCGAGGCTGCGACTCCAGAGTCCCCCCGCCATTGCCCATAACAACTGGGAGCTGCAGGGTCCATCCTCCACCCGCGGCAGCTGGGAGCTGCAGGGGCCACCCCCATCAGCTGGGAGCTGCAGTAGCTGAAGTGAAAAATGTCATGGAGGTCTCTGGAAGTCACGGATTCCATGACCTTCATGACATAATCTTAGCCTTGCTCATGAACATTAGGTGCCTCCCTTGGGCAGACTGTTTCAAACCAAGGCACAAACCCCCAATTGGTTATTAGCTTCACCAATCAAGTATCGAGTGTGAACTCCTCTAGCACTATAACAGCCTTAACATGGCATCACAGACAGTCCCCTTGGGCACTCCTGTCCATCTTGCCACCCAGGCAAGTCTGCCTTTGTGATGGATGGTCCCTTACACCACAAGTTACAAGAACATTCAGGTTATTCCCCCAGGGGACCAGTCACTTACTCCAGGCCAAGTGCACCTCAGATCACACACCAAAGACAACACTTCTAGTCAGTCCAATAATAGACTAATCCAAGCAGCTTGGGGATCCCTTGTTTAAGCTTAGAAATATTCCCCTCCCCAAGCAGCATAGTAATATCTATTTCTTCTTGACAAGGATTTTTATTTCCTTGCCCAAGAGCTCAAGCTCATGGGAAGAGCTTTTGTGCATGTCCCCTCTTCATGTGTGTGGGGGAAGCAATGAACAAAGTCTTATATCCTCTGATGTTCCACAGTGGCTTGTCTGGTGTCTATAGCCTTTCTTTTGTTGGAGAGGAGATAACATATCTTGTGGTGAACTGGTATTTCACAGCTGATAATGCTTCTCTCCTGGCTGTGGGAGTTTACAGTTTCAGAGCAAACACTTAACTATTACCTTATAACATGGAATACAGACTTTATAAATAAGATTAATACATCTAGAATCCTATAAGCATGTCCTAAAGAGTAAACACATTCCTATACCTCTAATACCTATTTTAACAATGCTAACACACAGGTGAGCCAGATTGGTTTCCAGCTATGCCTTAGATGGCATTGCGGGAGGCCTGGGACCTTGGCATGAGCTGGCACACGGATCCGCCAGCATCACAACAGGGTGTAATAAAGATTCTCCACAAACTCTTCAGACTCATGCCATCCATATATGATGAAAAAGAACCCTTTGCATCTCAAAGTTATTACTAAATACTGGGATAAAGAGCTGGAGCATCCCTCACAGGCTTCACAGTGGTCATTTGTGTAATACAATGCAAAACATGCTTCCATAGGGTTAGGCCCACAATGTCTGACTTTTTTCTTGGTGTTTGGAGGAAAGACTGACCTAGCAGTGCTGAGGCCTCCAGATGCAGTGGAATAGTTCCAATGTACAGGGAAGCCTTCGATGACCCTATGATTGCTATGTAGGAACTCCCTGCCTGCTGTCATCAGGCAGTATGAGATATGACTGGAGGAGCGGCAGGGCAAGGACAAGAGATCTGCTGCTAAATGAATCTGCCAGCCATTGCTCTCAGTGGAGCAGGAGATCCTCTTCTGTGGCTCAGCAACCAGGGGAGATTTCCTGCTGTCTCACCCCTATGGAATGCTCCAACCCACAGCCCAGTGGTTCAGGCCACTGCCTGGGGAAGGATGTATCGCATTATGCACACACAGTTCTTTTTCTTAGCAATTTTGAGTTTAAGAAATACATCTCTTTCCTGGGGTGTATTAACAGGAATGTCATACATATGACATGGGAGGTAACTGTTCTGCTCTACTTGGCACTGGTGCCACCTCAGCTAGAGTATTGTGTCCATTGTTGGGTACTGCATTTTAAGAAAGATGTGGATAAATTGGAGAAAGTCCGGAGGAGAGAGAAAAAATAAAAAGAGGTCTAGCAAACGTGACCAATGAGGAAAGGTTGAAAGATTTGGTCATGTTTAGTCTAGAGAAGATAAGGCTGAGGAGACATGATAACCATCTTCAGATATCTAGGAGGTTGTTATAAAGAGGATGGTGATCAATTGTTCTCTATGTCCACTGAGGATAGAAGTGACTCTAAGAGCCCATTAATACCCACTGACAAAGGGTTCATTGCCATGTAACAACTACCCATATTACGCTTGACAAACTCACAACAGTTTGTGAGAAGAGTGTTGTGTGAAGAGTCAAATGAAAGCTGGTGACACAGCAGTCACTAATATCATTGTGTGATGTATGTACAGATGGTGTGTAAAGAATTATGGATGTGTGCTGGAAATATGTTCCTAAAATACATCTTGGTGGCAGAGTTGTTAAACAAGTTTGTCCTAAACAAAGGAATATGGATTTACCTGTCAGCCTTGGAATCTATTGTGAATCAAGTATTCTGAAACCAGCACAAAGGACGCTTCATTTGCATTCTAAGTCAACAGAAGAGCAGGTTATCAGGAGCATGAGGAAATAACATGCGGTAAGCTTCCCAAAGCACCAACAGTAGGGGAGAAAAACTTTATCTGAGGATACACTTCAAAATTACACATTTCAAAGGTTGACTGGACTATAAATAGAAGGGGAGTAAACCCCTAGTTATCCATTACTTAGGGAACAAAGAGGAAGCACTCAGTTGTATGAACTGTGGATCTCCTGCCATGTGTGTGGGTGATGCTGGAAGGTTGCTTTAGGTAAGAAACATATCTGAGCCAAGGAATGCAATCCACTAAGTTTTAGTCACTGGAAAGGATGATCATACTTTTGTTACCATTTTCTGTCTCTATTATCTCTGCTTAGTATCACTTAAATCTCTGTTCTTTGTTAATAAACTTGCTGTTTTATTATAGACCCATCTCAGTGCTGCTATATTAAGTGAAGCGTGCATCCTCTACTGAACCAGCAGACAGGTGTGTACTCTGTCTCTTTGGAGACAGTGCACCTGGTAATTTTTGTGAGTATCCAGTGATAGGGGCTGGATACTGCAGAGGAACTGGGGGCAACCATAGTTCCCTGCCAGGAAAGGAAAGTACTGGCAGAGTCCTGAGGAGTTTGCTGGGCTAGCTAACAAGCCAGAGTGTCAGGGAGCTGAGGTACAGTTTAGCAACAGCAAATCTCACTTTCACTGAGGCAGAGGGGTAACAAGGTGGCTTACAGTTCTGGATACCCCAAGATAGCATCACAGTAGGACAGGAGGTAATTGGCTTAGACTGTAGCAAGAGAGCTTTAGGTTAAATATTAGGGAACACTTCCTAATGACAAGGGTAGTTAAATACTGGAATAGGATACCTAGAGAGGTTGTGGAATCCCCATCACTGGAGGTTTTAAGAACAGACTGAACAAACATCTGTCAGAGAAGACCTATGTTTACTTAATCCTGCCTCAGAGTGGAGGGAAGGACTAGATGACCTCCAGAGGTGCCTTCCAGCCCTACATTTCTAGGATTCTCACAAGACAGTGGAAAGGCTCAATTTCCACTTGAATTTCTGCTCCCAGTAATGTTTTTGTTTTACAGAAAAGCAAGGCAGTGGTTTGGATGGAATTTGCTGCATGACCTGTACCTCTCTCACTAATGGAGATGTGTGTCTCTTTGGGTAATTGAGACCTTTATCTTTTTTCAAAATCTCTCCCCTTTTATTTTATTATTTTTTAGAAAGCCACAATGAGAAAACAGTTGATTGTGGTGATATAACATGAATACAAATTTCATACACAATTTCAAACACCATGTAAGATGTTTGCAGACAAAACTGAAAAACAAGACACATTGACAGGATAAAGTAAGAGCTCTCCTTGAACCACGTTGCGCCTGTATAGAGACCATTCCCTGACATAAGCACTAAGAATGGCCAGACCAATGGTCCATCCAGCCCAGTATCATGTCTTCTGACAGTGGCCAATGCCAGGTGCTTCAGAAGGAATGATCAGAACAGGAAATCATTGAGTAATCCATCCTCTGTTGTCCCCTCCCAGCTTCTGGCAGTCTGAGGCTGGGGACATCCAGAGTATGGAGTTGCACCCCAACCATCTTGGCTAATAGCCATTGATAGACCTATCTTCCTCCATGAATTTATCTCACTCTTATTTGAACCCTGTCATAGTTTTGGCCTTCACAGCATCCCCTGGCAATGAGGACAAACGGATATAAATTGTCAGTCAGGAAATTTAGGCTTGAAATTAGACGAAGGTTTCTAACCATCAGAGGAGTGCAATTCTGGAACAGCCTACCAAAGGAAACAGTGGGGGCGAAGGACCTCCATGACTTTAAGATTAAGCTAGATAAGTTTATGGAGGGGATGGTATGATAGGATAACTGGCTTAGTCAATAGGTCAATAAAGTGCCACACTGGTAATTAGTACAATGGGTCAATGATAGGATATTGTTAGCCTTTTTCATGAGGGTCTGGCTGGAGAGTCTTGCCCGCATGCTCGGGGTTCAGCTGACCGCCATATTTGGGGTCGGGAAGGAATTTTCCTCCAGGGTAGATTGGCAGTGGCCCTGGAGGTTTTTCGCCTTCCTCCGAAGCATGGGGTAGGGGTCGCTTGCTTAAGGAGTGGGTGGATTGGCTTATGTGGCCTGCATCTTGCAGGAGGTCAGACTAGATGATCATAATGGTCCTTTCTGATCTTGAATTCTATGATTCTATGATTCTATGAGTTCCCCAGGCTGACTGCGTGAAAGTTGTATTTCAGACCTGCTGCCTATTCATTTCATTGGGTGACGCCTGGTTCTTCTGACATGCACTTCTGTTCCTGTTCTACCCTAACCTGCAAGGGTTTGGGGTTATCCCCTTGTGTTATCTGCCCGTCAAGCAGGGCCGGCTCCAGACCCCAGCGCGCTAAGCGTGCGCTTGGGGCGGCGTGCCGCGGGAGGGCGGCAGGCAGCTCCGGTGGACCTCCCGCAGGCACGTCTGCAGGAGGTCCACCGGAGCCGCAGGACCGGCGACCACCAGAGCGCCCCCCGTGCCGTGCCGCCGTGCTTGGGGCGGCGCAATTCCTAGAGCCGCCCCTGCCGTCAAGACCCCCTTAAGGGCATTGAATTGATTTTGAGTTAACTGTATAACATTAGGATATTGGGTGGGTGTAAGTGATTTTTATGTGTCCCAGACTTAAAGGTCAGAGGCTAAATTGCGTTGAGAATAACTCACTTTATTCAGAATTCTGCCTGCAACTAGACCACCTCAGGCTGTGAGCTTGTCATGTCCCAAACTCAGCAGGGCCTGGTCAGTATGTGGATGAGAGACCTCCAAGGAAAACTAAGGTTGGTACAGCATAGTTCTGATTCAGTAGGCTCCACTCTGCCCACTTAAGTTAGTACAATGCTGACAAATGCCCCAGTATGCTTTGCTGTGGTGGGTCTTTCTTATAGATGAGACATGACTAATCATTAAAGGGTTTGTCTTACCTTGGAAAATACATTGAGGTTAGCAACTTTCATGACCCCTCAACCTTTTTTCTAGTGAAGACCCAAGTTAGCACCTTCTACCTCAATGTAGCATATTGAAGTCTACCCCAGGTGGAAGTCTACATTGAGGTAGAAGGTGTTAAATTGTGTCTTTACTAGGGAAAAAGTAAAGGTGTAATCCAAGGTGAGCTATACTGAGTGTGAATACTCCCAAAGAGACACGAGCACTTTTCAGAAGAGGAAGGTTGTTAGTACCCTTATCCTAGCCAGCCATGATATCTCAGCTAACTTCTACCTCAGATCACAATTTTCTGTTACCTAAACAGCCACCCAACTCCATACAGTTTCAGGTGGGGAAAACTTTCTTCACTTTCCCTCCTAAAAACAAACAGATAAACTGTGCTGTGTAATGCTGGTGCAGAATGATTGCTTCATTCTTTTCCATTGGTGGCTGCATATGAACGGTGGAGGAATGATCCCTACATGCATTATTTAACACTTTTTAAATGTTTTATATTTTCAAAGTACAGGTTAATCATCATGAAGTAATTAGGGCCACAAATATGAAATGTGGGTACCTACAATTAACTTCCAAATTTCATAATCCAGCTCCTAAGTACATGTAGCCAGATTGTGAGCTGAGCACCCACAAATCTCATTGATGCCAGTGGGATCAGCAGGTTTCTCAGCACTTCTGAAAAGTCATATGGACCTTATCTACAGGTCCTTCATACAGATTTAGGAGCTTAACTTTAGGCACCCACATCTGAAAATTTTGACTCAAGTCTCAAAACACCCACGTGAGGTCAGAAAATATTATTAACCCAATTTCACAGAGAGCAAGCAAGACCCAGAGAGGTTAAGGGACTTGCCAAGACCAGGCAGTGAGGTACTAGCAAAACTGGCTCCCAGCATCAGACTCAATCTATTATATCATGTTGCTTCTTCTATTTTCTGCTTTCAGTTGTAGGCAAGCACCAAAGTGCTCAGAAATTATATAGTGATGCATGAATTATAAACAAGTACATCAGTTAGGCTTTAGGTGAGCTGTAGCTGAGAGCAGAATTTGGCCCACAGTATACGAAGTGCATTGGCATCCTTCTGAATGAAAAGAACTACATGCATTATGTTATTTCATCTGCAACTTTCATGTAAGTTGTAAAAGGCAAGAACAAAAAGGGTTATTTTTATCAAGAGCTGGGAGACTGGTTTCAGTATCAATTATTTTTCCCTGCTAGTGAGTCAAGAAAAGGTCTTTCCTTCCCTACTTAACATCTGCTTCTTTAGTCTGAGTTCTCTTGCTAAAGGAGGTCAGTTGGCTTCTGGTGAATCAAAGTGACTTTAGCTTAAACAATAATCAGGCATAGTACCTTTACACTGCCAAGGGTAACATACTGTTGCTGCTGGATTTATCTGTGAATCAAGGAAGATTCTTTCTAATCATTGCCTCACTATTAAAAGTACATTAAAGGGTGGAAAAATTATTGAGAGATACCTTGCAAGTTAAGCTAACGTTTCTAGTTTAACTGAAATGTTAAATTATCCACAATTGCCCTGCCAGGCCACTGGAGAGATTCAGCTAGTTTCAGATCTGTTTTCTGATAGTGTCTTCATCTTGTACCAACAGCCTGAAAGAAAAATTCAGGCTTGGTAATCAGGACTTTGTTATTTACAAGCCTGTGGCTGTGTTTATACCACCTCTCGTAACCTTAGCTTTGAGTCTCCTTCTGAAATATTTTCTGTTACACTAAGAAATCCAATAAAAGTTTCATTTATTTTAAAGCTATATTATTTCCTGGCTGATTTACACTCTTCTGAGATTCCAGGCAAAAGTTACAATTGGAAGGAAGATTCCAGTAAGGCTGCAAGGGGGAATTGGGTGAAATGATTTAGAACTACCACAAGTGCTTATATCTGTTTTCACAAGATACCTTAAATCTTGAGCTGGTTGAAGACTATAAAAAAAACTGCCTGCAAGTAGTCATTCCAGTTTAAAATGAATTTGATGCAGCCACCAGGCTGCCTTTTGTGTTCACAGTCTACAACCATTGAAAAGTGTGTGTGGAGAGTTCACTGTCAAGGGTTCACTGTCAAGCATTCATGCACAAGTGGGGTATTTTACAGGGGATGGGACCCTGACAGCAGTTCCTCAAGCCCCTCACTAGAGCCCTGGCACAGAGAAAATTAAAGTCAAACATGGAGCTGACCCCTCCCCCCTATTTGCAAGTAGAACCGTGACCCACCAACTATACACAATTACTTTGTGGGAATGAGAGGACAGTAAGTATTATAAACAGCTTAATTAATTTTAGGAATGACACCTCAGACAAGTCTGTGTGGCCCAGACAGGGAAAGGTATTTTCTAAAATTCCCTTAACGTGATTGCTAGAGAACTGCTTGTGAGCAAGTCATAGAGTTAAAAAAATAATTATAACATTAATTTAAGCAAGGAAACCTTGATCCAGTTGCAGACATTCCACAAGGAGAAAGAGGCTAAATTCATTGAGCAAATTATTCTCTCAGCTCTACTTAAAACATGGCTTGCTGTAGGCAACTGGATATGGAGCACTCTGTCTTCTCCATTTAGTAATGTATTTCACATTGCCTGTACGTATCAGTGACTGACTGACATACCCCTAAGCATATTTTGGAGTAATTCTTCTCATCTCTGGCCTCCCCTACACCCACAACACCCCCCGTTACAATACCTATTAAACATAGTTGCTAAAATCAGAGGGGTAGCTGTGTTAGTCTGGATCTGTAAAAAGTGACAGAGTCTTGTGGCACCTTATAGACTAACAGACGTATTGGAGCATGAGCTTTCGTGGGTGAATACCCACTTTGTCAGACGCAAGTGGGTATTCACCCACAAAAGCTTATGCTCCAATACGTCCGTTAGTCTATAAGGTGCCACAGGACTCTTTGTCGCTAGTTGCTAAAATGATATTCCTAGCCTGGTGATCTGCCCACATCACCCCGACTGCCTTCAAAATACTCCACTGGCTCCCCTTCTCCACTGCAGGTTTAAACTTCCTGTACGTGGACTCCAGGCCCTGCACAGCTCTGCCCCTGCCTGCTTATCCATCCTAGCCACTCACACTGTCCCTCTCCTAATCCAATGGTGACAGCTTCAATGCCCTGTTTATCGGCTTCAACTCCCCTCCCTACATATCTCCTGAGCTAGTCTGAAAAGCCATTCTCCACTTCTCCTGAAGAGCTCCATCTTCCATGACTCCTAAAAGAAAGGAGTCAAGGACATGTATTTATTTGTGTATAGACCCTTTTTTAAAATTAAATGTCTGTTTCACATTGCTAAGTATCTTCCACATCTTCGCTGAGTCTCCACACAATCTTAGTGATGCAGTCCATGCCTTTCTCCTCTGTCCTCACCCTATTGTTTTGTGGCATCCCTCTTTTTGATGTTATCTGAAATTAGATTGTATGCCCTTTGGGACAGGAAGCATGGTGCCTTATCTGTACCTTGAGGCAACTTGCACACTCTTGTAAAATAATATTGCATATCATGTTTGGATGCTGTGCTCATATCCATATCACCTGTGTTTATCTTAAAGAGGTCTGGCAATCTTGGCTGGATTTTCTTTTGGACAAACCAAAGGAACCATTTTTTGTTAGCTGTGGTCTCAGACCTGGAAGTGGCCTGGCTGGATTTACTACTTGTTAGGTGATAGCTACCTATAATCAGAGGCATCTTCTCTCGAGCTCTTAGTACCTCTCAGAAGAAGAAACTTCCATGCAGCCCACAAGCCAAACCTGGCTCACATAACTCTAAAACAGGGGTCAGCAACCTTTCAGAAGTGGTGTGCCGAGTCTTCATTTATTCACTCTAATTTAAGGTTTCGCGTGCCAGTAATACATTTTAAGGTTTTTAGAAGGTCTCTCTCTATAAGTCTATATATTATATAACTAAACTATTGTTGTATATAAAGTAAATAAGGTTTTTAAAGTGTTTAAGAAGCTTCATTTAAATTAAAATTAAAATGCAGAGCCCCCCGGACCAGTGGCCAGGACCCGGGCAGTGTGAGTGCCACTGAAAATCAGCTCGAGTGCCGCCTTTGGCACCTGTGCCATAGGTTGCCTACCCCTGCTCTAAAATGTAGTTTACAATTGTCCTCATCATTATCAGAGGGATGCAGATAGTAGAGACTACAGGTCCCAATATGCAACCCTGCATCTTGATTGGAACAGATGATGCATTGCAGCACGGGGACCAGTAATTTTTCTAGCATGTACCTCCCTATTAAAAGGAGAAGGCGGCTGAATTCTATTCTGTTTTATACATATTAAGTGTGGCTCTCAGGTTCCTGGCAAGTTCCTACTACAGGCTCCAGCTGAATGAAATTTGAATACCTCTAACTTGAAGACAGATGACTAAGGCCCCAACCCTACACACACGCTAAATTCTAAGCATGTGAATAATCCCTTTAAATTCATGGTACTACTCCCTGTGCTTAAAGTCCAGTACAAACATGTTTGCAGGATGTGGGTCTGCAATGCTAAATATTCTGACACTATCAATAGCATCATCCTGCAGTTACCATCTCAAACTCTCATTTAGCAAAGCCTGAAGGTGACCGTAACCTTCTGCCTACCCCAGCCAGGACAAAGAACCCCCTTTGTGTTTCTTTACTAGGTTTTCACACTTATTACGTTGCTTATTTTCCACATGGCAGTCTCTAACATTGTAAGCATGTTTTCATTTTCTGATGGGATGATGCTCTTCTCTGCTCTGTTGAAGCCCACCTCATTGTTTATCTGTAGCCTCTATTTGTTTTCTACACAATGAGAGGTTACTGATTTGATCCAATTTTTTTCTGTCTCGTTTGTGCTCCATTTTTCTGTGCTTTGCCTTTTATTTCAATGGATAGATAGTGCCAGAGAAAGGAAAGTGTTGGTAAGCTCCAGGCTTGGGAGTCAGGGGATTTGGATTCTATTCCAATCTGTGCCACAGATTTCCTGTGGGATTTTGGCAAGTCACCTAACTTCTCTGGAGCTCAATTTCACCATCAGTAAAATAAGGATAACAACACATTCCTTCCACGCAGGGATGATGTGAGGATAAATCCATTAATGTTTGCCAGACATTCAGAAATGCCTCTAAATAAGTTAACTGTTTTTTGATTCAGGTGGTACACTGAGTATATGTAAGGCAGCTCATCTGAAATGCCAGGATATTTCTCCCTCCCCTCCTCTTAATATAGAACACTTGGGTAGAACACGTTTCATGCATCAAGCAGAAATCTTGTATGTGGTGTCGGACTCTCAGGCCATCAAGTCTTTGTGGTTGTGTAGGAACGGGTCAAATGGCGAATGATCGCTATGGCCGACTGTCTGGCTAAGTGTTGAAGAAGAAGACGACGCTCACACTGAGGTTACTAGAAAACCTCCATGAACCACTGAAATTTTATCCCAAGTGCAGCTATACTCATTCCTGCCACTGAACCCATATATCCCTAGAAACTAATTCCAATAAACAGAGATATTGACAAACGTCTGAAGGTACATGATGCATTCGGATTTAGCCACATGTTTCTATTCACATCAATGAGGTGAAAGGGGCTAAATCTCTCTGCTTTTACAGTTCCTGAATATCTTCTCACTGGTGATTGTTTTGCTGGTATAGTCTATCAATAGCTGAATTGATTGCATGGAACAATTAGTTGATTAATTGAAACAAAATTACAGTCATTCAGTTAAATTGCAAATCAGGAACCCACTCCTGCTCTGAAGTCCATGGAGTTTTACTTCAGTGGGGACAGGAGCAGGCCAAAATCAGGTTACTAAAAAGCAAGCAGGAAAATCTTTTGCTTCAGGTTTTCTAACAGCAGACAAGTGGCAGTGTGAGGAACAACAGAAAGGAGAGGAAGGTACTTTACAGAAAGAGGTAGGCTATGAAAAGAAATAAAAATGAAGCAATCCGATAAGGTGTTGAATGCCTTGACAGTCAGGCTTTCAGTTTCCAAATAAAACACCTATCAGGACAAAAAGGCATGCTAGGAAATTGCTCACATTTATAGCTGTCTCCAGACAAAAACCTCAGCTCCGAACACACACAAACTGGCAAAGTTTGGATCTAGATCCTGATCAACTGAATTTGGCAGCTCATCTCTACTTGCATTACAGCAACTATTATAAAAATTGAGTATAATGGGAGCAAAATATTTCCTAGATCGCTTTTGATTTTCTAAAGAAAGCTGCATCCTATCAAACTGAAACTGCATTCTTTCCCTTCCCACCTTCCAGGCACAGGCCTGGGGGCAACATCTCTCAAGGCAAATGAAGGGGCCTTTTATTTTCTTTTGTGTGTGTAAATGTTGTGCACGGGAGAGGTGCCAGATTGACAGCTCTGGAATCCTCTGTGTAAACTGACTCCCCAGGTTATTGATCCCTCTCATATGGCAGGAGTATGAACCTTTGTCACCCTGACCCAGGTCAGATGAGTAGAACCAGGAAATAAAGTCCACTCTCTTACCAGTATGCCTGTGTGTCAGACATTTATTATAGCTTCTGTTTATTCCCAGAACTGGGTCAGAATAGGCAGTGTCCATGTAAAGCTTCCCCACCCTGTACTGGGAAGATGTCTTAACCCTGACTTGTAAGGAGGGTGAGAAGGTAATTCAGTCTCCATGAACATTGCAGTGTTGCCAAGTTGGACAATTTTATTGCAAGTCTAGCAATTTTGAAGGTCTGCTATGAGCCCCCACCCCACATGCTGGAACCTGAGCATCTCAGCTTTCATTTAAGGAAGAAAAGCACATTTTTAGCCCTTGTGGGTGCAGAGAAAAGCTTGAAAACATAGACCCTAAAGTCTCCAACACCAAAAGACAAATAAAAAGAGCCCAACATTTATTCTTATTTAAATCTCATTATTTTTGAGCCAAACTCATGATTTGGGAGTGCCTAAACCCATGATTTTTGAATGCATGGGGCTCGCAATATTGCATTTAATCTGTGGCTTCTCTGCTGAGTAACCTACAAATCATGCCAATTAGTGCCAGCTGTGATTATTTTTTGTGCAACACATGTCCACTGGGAACTGGATCGAGACCTATCAACTCATTTCACATTGTCAGGCCTTTCATTCACGCATCTCTTTCATTTGCACCCTCTGTGTTAGCAATAGTCACCCTATGGGGCTACATTTCTCCTGAGATGTATTGGCCCATTATGTGCAATAGAATTTAAGAACTACGCTGAAAGATGATGGCTATAGTGTGTTGTGGGTGGGGCTGATGGATCAGCATGTGGGACCATATTAGATAGCTAGTTATAAACACCTGCTGTCAAATCCCCTGCTGAGAAGATGGGTATTTCTCTAATATTATAATAACTGCACTGTCTTCCGTTGAAAATGCCTGACTTGAAACTTCTTGTGAGGAACTTTTTCTTTTTAATAAAAACTTCTTTAAAATCACATTACTCTCAACACCCAACCTTATATTTACCTGTCCACCCCCTGCTCCCAGAGCTGTATCACAACAGACAACAGCAATAGTTAATCTCCCACAAGAGGGGGGTCAGTTTAAGACGATTAAGTCAGAAACTATTTTTCCCGCCATTTCTTGTGCTTTATTTTCTCTTAGGAGAGATCACAATTGCTGTTCTATCTGATTACATTTAAACTCTGAGCTGTCCTAATTTTACACTGTAATGTCTGTGTTAGACATTGAAAATGAAGCCCTTGTTGCTCCGTGTTAAGCCTCTGTGGGGTGTGTGTATAAACTCAGGGTTAATGGGTTAGAACAGAGAAGAACTCCAGGGATTAGATAGATAGAGGCATTAATAGACAGTCTCCCCCAAGGGAGAGTCAGTGAAGCATGCTCCCACATGCCTTTGATGCAGGAAAAGGGTTGTGCGTGAATCACGATGGTTGCGTTTGCACAGAGATGTAGCAAACTGCGGAGGTTTCTTGGCTATTTGTCATTAAGCTGATTTCCAGGTTTACATTTTGAAGCCTGTTCAGCTGAGGCAGTGGTTAAGAGATGCAGCAAGTCAGCTATGGTTGGCGCCTTCTCTGGGGACACTATGCTCACATTAAAGGCTTTAGCTAAAGCTTTTACCTCTTCTTCAAATTACACTGTGTCAAATACTAATTGAGAAATAACCTAAAGCCAATAAGGACTCATTTGCACTATCAAACTAACCATGTTTATACTGTAGTATGTGTGTAACACATTGTATTCTGAATGCCCTCTAGTGGTGATTGTTACTGTAGTACTACTTAATATGGGAAATTGCCTGATGAACTAAACTAGTCAGAATCTTGAACCAGAAAGGAAGGGCTTCTGGGTGGGGAGAGTGGGACAATATAGCAGAGTGGGTTGTTAGCAGCATGTTTCAAGCTGCCTCCCTCTCTTTCCTTACACTAAATAAATAATTAAATCCCACATGTGTACAATATACCACGGCACTTAATCCTGGTTCAAAGTCTGTTGGGGATAAAGTGGATTACAACGCAGTCTGGCTGACCAGTGTGCATGGAGACAAAGTATTATAACAGGATTAAAAACCCTTCTCTCCTTCAGTTAAAGCAGATTTGTTTGGGTTTTTTTAAGATCTGGTTATAACAGTTTGGCCTTGTGAGCCATGCAATACTCCGAGTGGCTACAAGATTAAACTGTGTTTAGGCACCTCTTTATCATAAGGAACCATATTTAATGTCATGAGAGCCTAAAGGTCCTGTAGAAAGGAGAAAAGATGGTATCATAAGAACAACACATTTATTTACACCAAGAATATGAAATAAACAAAGGACGGTGGTGTTAATCACAACAAGTTAGAGTTACATAAAGTCACCAGTGCATAAATTGTAAGTTTTGGGGGCTGTCTTTTTATTATGTGTGTGTGTACAGTGTCTAGGGCAATACAGCCTTTATCTTGATTAGGGTCTGTAGGCACAACCGTAATAAAAATATTATATTATTGTTGCTGTTACTGTTATCATCATTATTATTATTAATAATAATAATTAATAATTAAGGAGGAAATACTCCATTGTAAGGCTGAACTGCTGTAGCAAAAGGAAAGAAGCAGAGACTTTTGAGTTCACTGGTCTTCTGCCATCCCTGTAATTTCCTGCATTCTTATATTTCAGTTCCCAAACAGAACATAAGACATGAAAGGGCTGATGGAAGGAAGGTGTAAGAGGGGCTGAGGAACCTGTACAGTGGAGTTATCATTAATGGAAGAAAAGAAAAGAAAAGAAAAGAAACAAAACACATTGACCCTTCTTTGCACGTGAACCAGAATACATTCCTGTTCTTTCCACGCAGAGAAAGTACTTAAAACTTTCACAGTAAGCTAAATGGCCTTTATCCAGGCGCAATGAGCACTGCTTCTTTAAGCAACCCCCTTTAATTATCATGGTCTTAAAGAGTGTAATCATTTAGCTAGTGGCTAGCTACATAATAATGCTTTTGCCTTTTATTTCAAAAGGGAGGCATCACATTGTATGCTTGAAGGAATCCCAGGTTGCTAAGTAATGGATATAATATGATTGGGAATGAAGGTGACCTATAGAAGCATGGTAAATACATGATTTTCTCTGCTCAGCAAGTGAATTTTGATTACAGCTCAGCACATGCCTCTGGTTTTAAGATGCTTGTGGCATTCTTGTGAAAGCTCATGAAAGGAGAAAGTACAAAAAGCTGCAAGAAAGAGAAATAGGCTTCAAAAAACCTATTTATACCCACATCAAATAAAGAAAATTAAGGGCGATGGTTGTAATCTTGTCTGTCCTTGTTTACAGCTGCCTGTGTTAGTCTGTCATACGAAGAGAAAATAACAGCGGATCAATACAGCTATCTGCATTGATATTTTAGCATTTTTTTAAAAATACACTAAATGGAGCGTAAGCCTCCCTAGTTAAGTCTTTTCTGCCTGAGGAAGAATATATGTTTGTAAGTGTGTATTTTACTGCCAACACAGAGACCAACACTAAAGGAATTGGTAAAGTAGCACATTCTTTACAGTCTTAGGGCTGAATTCTGATCTCAGTTACAGTACACTGGAATGAATCTGGAGTAATTCCATTGACTTCACTGAAATTCCCCTGGATTTACCACTGTGTTAGGAAGACTGGAACGTCACATATCTCTCTCTGCAGAATATTAGCATTTCCTGGCACTGCATTGGCAAGTAAACATCTTGGTAAATACAGGATCACTGAATCATGTAAAATGTACATGATGTGTAACCACAGAGCCTCAGATTGGGCTTGATCCTACATGCACTGAAAGCTCCCATTGACTTTAATGGTGCAGGACCAGGGCCCTGGCGCAAACTGACTTCAGTGGAGCTATGCCAGTGTACACCAAAGGAGGATCTGCCCATATGGGATGTGTCAAGATAATTGATCATGTAAAGAAATGTGATAAGACTTATTTATTATTCATATTACAGTAGCAATCACATCAGTGCTCCATTGTGCTAGGCGCTGCACAGATCTGGTTGCTACTGTAAGAGCAACCCCTGCCCAAAGAGATCACAATTTTAGAGTGAGCACAAATGTTCATCATTTTGGGTGAGGAAAGTGCTTGTGCTCATGGCCCTTGTTCTCAGTCAGATTTGTACTCTCATTGTTACATCTTGTTTTATATTTTAGGATTGTCCAAAAAAAATTATGGTTAAAATGACCAAATCATGGATCATCAAATATGGGACATCAAAGTTTGTCATAATACTGTAAGTCACCTAAGGAGTATATTTGGCTTTTTATTTTAAAGTACTGTAATACATCACTTGTATTTTAATATATTGGGACACTTTATTTCTAAAGTTCATAATTTATGTAATTTATTATATATTTGTACAGTGCCTAGCACTATGAGGCCCAATCTGCTTGTAGTCTTTAGATGCTAGCCCTGTGACAGTTATCATTATTCTTATTACCAAATATGGAAATCTTTGAAAATATTTCACCAGTATCATGTTCTGTGACAAGTTCCAAGTAATAGTTAGAGCACTTATATATTAATAAGTTTGCAGCACACTTCACTGTACAAGTCATTGGTTTTTTTCATATTGAAATGGTTTCTTGATCACATTCATATCCCCCTAGTGTTATAACGTATGCAGTGAAACAGGCTCACTGGGCCTGATCCTGCAAACCCGCCATATGAGCCACTCCCATTGAAGGAAAGGGGAGTTTTTGTTATGGGTTCAATCCTGCTGTTCCACCAAATCTGAAACTCCCATTTGCTTCAGTGGGACTTCTGCATGTAATGCCCGATGCAAAGCCCAGTGAGGTCAATGGAAAGACTCTTGACGGCAGTGGGCTCTGGATCAGTCCCCTGAAGGGCTCAGCCACTATGAGCTCAGAAAGTGAGACACTATTTATTTCTGGGGATAAAGAAAACACCAAATTGTTTCAAAGCATTGGAACGTACAGACTGCAGCTCCAACCTGAGAGAAATTGCTCTGATTAACTGCAAGCCCAATCTGCTGAAATGCTGAGCACCCTAAACTTCCACTGCCTTCCATGGGCACTCTACATCCTACTGGATTGGCACCTGTCTAGGCTCCACTGTACTTCAACTGGCAATAACCTAGGACACTCATTTGCTGCTTCTTGTTGTTTTAAGCAGAATGATTTGATGGTCTCCTGCTACTGTGATACATCAAAGGGGTTAGGGTAGAATTCTCCATTTTGTTAAAATATCTTCCATCCACTTACCGAGTCTGAATATTTCTTTCTACATAGTTCCTACCTATTCTGAACAGTCACACCAAACCTTAAGATAATCGGTTTTTTAAATAGGTTGTATTGGTGGGGGAGGGGGAGAATCACTTTGCAAGAGATGAGATAAGAAGTGAGCTAGTCGCTAAACGTTCCCTTTGCAGCCCTGCAATGCCTGCCCTACCTCATCCATACTGCTGGGGGCTCCCAACATGCTCAGAAACATACCCTCCGGGAGTGGCTGTACTTCTAGAAATGACCTCTTCTCATCAGTGGGACTCTCTAAGATAGTGTTGTCTGACACTGTAAATAGCATTCCTAGCAGCCTGCATTTTGTGAGTGCTACTTTCTGGAATAATGAAAAACAAGATTGTGGTGGCAATAACCAATGGCATTTTAAAGGCATTTAGGTGCCTGCCTCCCTTTGACCCTGAGTTCTGAGGCGAGACCGGTTCTCTCAAAGGATCCCCTAACGCCCTATGCTGGGAAGAGGTTCCCTTTGAGTTCCTGACAAGGACTTTGGAACAGCCAAAGAAGAGTCTGCCTAAAGAATCCATCTGTGGTTTTAGATGGCAGGACAGGACATTCTGTTCAAGAGAAGTCGGTGAGGACCTCCAGCAACCAAGATGGGCATTGATAAAACTGCTAATTTGTTATCATAATAAACCAATTAAAGACTCCCAATAGTCTGTTTGCCTCACTAGTTGCTTAGCTCCTCTCTAGATGAGATCACAATCATTGGGTTTTGGCATAGGCTCAGCTACTGCCACGTTGTCAACGGAAATCTAGAAACTTACTAAGAGAATATAGCAAGAGGGTTATTTTTATGGTGTCTATAAATGGTTTTGCTTTATTAAGGCTAATTTAAACTCATGACTAAAATATGTTCACCTTGCAAATGACTAGGGGCACTTTATATGACAGATGAAATTATTCAAATTCCCTATAGAAGAAATAGACAAACTCAAAGAAAACCTCCCTCTCTCCCTCTTCAGCTTTCTAGTCAGCAGCACGTTTCCCTTTGGTATCAGACAGTTCGGAAAGATTTCCAGGATCTGTGTTCGCACTGTTTCACAAAAGGAAACAGATTTTCATTACACTAACTTTTCCAATATTTTTTTCCAAATATTTGCCTCTTGAATATTTGATACACAGATGAAGGGGAGGGTGGGCTACTAGAGGGAGAAGCAACAATGTCACAACATTCCCTGTAGCCACTGATTGCTTGCCTTTAGCTCTAAAGTAAACTAAGCAGAAAGACCATATGAAACAGTCTCTTTGCTAGTAATGTGTTCACAACAATCTGTCCTATTGTGCTAAAACATCATTTCACTCCCTATGGAGAAACAAATGAGTAGCATAAAACACTGGAATAGAAACATATTTTTAACTCACCTTTAGGCTGTGTGTTGGGTTTACAACACAGACAAGTTGCCCAGCAGCTGAAAAAACCCTCTTAGCCTTGTAATGTTGAAACCTAAGGTGAATAAGATCTAATACAGCCCCAAAGCACTGGGTGAAGAAAAGCATCACAACTTTTGTTGTTGTTGTTTGGTGAGGAAAGCAACGAAGGAGACTGTCAGTCCTTGAGACTGGGGAAGGAGCGCAGCCTGTGAGAACTACACTCCTGCACAGCTTAGCATGCCTTCATATTCATCATCAAAATAAGATGGTTAGAATCTTGCAGCAGTGGGTCAGCCAATCAAAAGGACTGGAATGTTATCCTTGAGGTCCAGAGACAGCCAATAACAAATGCTCCCCCCGCCTACAAAAACTCCCTGATGAATTGAGCCTGGTGGAGAATGCATTATTGAACATTACCATACATCAGCACATTGCATTTATCTTGTGATTACAGCCAGCCATACATAATGCTGTGGAGATATGCAGACAAATTGATTGTTTAATGTCTCCATTTATTAATTGACTTAATTTAACACAAGAGCTCTCTAATACCAAGGCTAAATGTAAAACATTAAAAAAAACCACCAGTAAAACTGTGAGAAAGTAGCCAAATGGATTAAATATACTCTGTGTTTTACTTATAAAAGCAGTTCAGGAGAAAAATCAAATATTAGGAGAGTATTACAATTTCTTCTAGGGATTAAACAGAAGCAGATCTGTATATATAAATAAATGTGTGTGTGTGTGTGTTTGCAAGCTGTAATTAGGATTTATGGCACTCTGACTTTTTCTGAATCTTATTCTCAACTACTTTTCAGGAAAGAAATTCCAAGAGCCCCAAAACATCTTTCTTAAAAATATAAGACCAGCTCCTCAGCTGGCGTAAATTGACATAGTTCCATTAAAGTCAGTGGAGCTATTCTGATTTACACTAGCTGAGGATCAGGTCCATGGTATCCAAAAAGTAGTAATTACTGGATGCTGGAACTAGGAGAGCACAAAAAGGCACAGAGCATGCTTCTAAAAATAATGAAATACATGATGCATGAATGCACCCACACAGAGAAACGAACACTGAAGGAAAAGTGGCTTGTAAATCAATGGAATAATTACAGATGCAGAAGGCTTTTACTTGTCATTCATTTGCATAGTGGTGGGCAGCAAATTGCTAATTAACCACTAGATTGTCCTAGACATTAAAAATGGGATTAAGATCATGCATGCAAAATAATATGCTTTGCTATATTATTACCAATATGGCTCTGCTTCGATGGGTAAGGGACATTGACCTAAACCATCAGGACTTGTTAAACTTGAGTCCCATGACAGGGCTTTGCAGGGGTGGAAGTTCCATAGCAAATGTGTGGCTCAAAATGCTTATTCATTTTGTGGGACAATTCTGTGTGATCTGTTGCTCTGCTTGTTAATAAATCAAAGAAGGCTAATTTAATTAGCTCTCTGCCTGTACTTCCTATCAGGGTGCTATTTAGGATTGCTGGCTAAGTACTCAGATGGCTTATTTAGCTTTTGTAATCCTTTTCCCTTCAGAGCATAACAGATAAAAGTAGCTCTTTGTTGTTGTTTTTTTTAAACACAAGACCAGCTTGGATCAGAATTCTGCTCATGACAGACAAGCCCACATACCGAGCCAGCTCCAATCTGTGACTGAATTGTCACAACTGCTAGTTCCTAAATCAATACTGTCTCCGCCAGACTGCAGAGGATCGTTGCAAAAACCTTGAATAGATAAATGTGTGGGATATCGTGAAATTCTGGTACAGTAGGTTATGCAAAGAGAAAAAAATGGGGAACAAAAAGTTTGCTTGAGAATTAGAACAAAAGATATTCCTTGCAGTTCTGAGAATATGTATGGAGAATATTTTTCAAGTAAGCTTGAAGAAGAACTGAGCAAACATTATAATTAATTTATTTGATTAAATTTAGCCTTTTTCTCTTCATGAATTATCTACAGACTATCCGTTTTTTTAATTTATTTGTTATTTGAAATTGTTCACGCACTTTATATGAACATATTTCAACCTAGGAGTTGTCAAAGCACATATTTTGCAAATAATGTTTTGTATTAATGAATGTTGTGCATTACTTATGATGTGTGATTTATCACTTAAGTCACATGGAATTATTTCTGTTTCCGTGATTGAATGGCTGAAATGTTTATAAACAGTAAGGACCAGATTTTTAAATGTATTTAGGTGCCTAAAGTTGCAGATAGGTGCATAGTGTGATTTTCAAAAGTGCCTTGGTAACTCTGGCTCTAAATGGACTATCAAAGATACTATATTTCAAGAGGGCAATATACTGACATTTTCATGAGTCTTTCACATTCCACAAGTAATCTTCCAAATAACTATTCATTGCTATGATCTGTTTGCAGAAAATGACTTGCAAGAATGTGAATACAACTGAATGTATCTTGTGGTTATTATTTGTGTTCATGTTCATCAATAGTCTTTTGCAGAATTGGACCTAGCTATAAATTATAAGGCATAAGTACTTTATAATTTCCATACCCTTTATTTCTATTTTAAGTATATAGGGCCTAATTCTCCTCTCACTGACATGAGTTTTACCGTGGTGAATTGAATGCAAGGGAGTTACACACCAGTGTGAGTGAGAGGAGAATCCAGCCCAGACACTGGATTTACTTGATCAATACAATCTAATTATGAATCCCTCGTTTCTATAGCTCACTACTACTAAATCCAAAGGTAATTTAATTCCACATCATCTGACCATGGGCTAGATCCTCAGTAGAATCTGGATCTGGTAAATGAGCACAGCTCCAGTGACATCAGTGCAGTAAAGGTGTGTTTATCATTGCAAAATACTTCACATGATGCTGTTACTGCATGGTCCTAATGTGATTATAGGGTCAACCGTACAAAAAGAGCACAGCGGATCTGTAATGTAACGGTTAAAATGTTTCTGGTGTGTTCACTGGACCTTTATTTCCCCCTCCCCCCATGATTTGCTCCTTCTAAAATTCACATTCAAGCTGAAAACAGTTGTTAATGTGTCAACATTCCCTACTCATTATCTGAAGAAGAAAACAAGTGGCTACGCTGTAGAACTCGACAGGGATGGTTCAGATGCTGCAGCTGCAGGGGTCCCCCAAGTCTCGAAGTCTGATGGCATCAGAGACAGATGGAAATGCTATTGTGAGGTTTTGCTGCTCGTGTTCCAGTGTTGAGTAGTGTAGGGTACAAGCTGACCGAGAGCTCTGTGGAGAGTTTGAGCCTCCTGGGGAGTTAGGAGACCTGTTTCTCCACTGCTGTAGTCCACTGTGTAAGTCACTTACACTTGTGCACAGTGAATGCAGGTGGTGCCAAATGCTATCACTGTGCACGTTTAACTGTGCAAGGTGCAAGGCAGAGGTGAGTCAAGCCCAAGACTTGTTTCCCCAGGGAATTCCACGCCATCCCCAATTTGTATGGCTAGAAGTTTCAGGATATTTGTGAGGTCACACTCTGAATGTTGGACCTTCCAGCCAGGAACCACAGTCATATGACTTCCTAGACTAGCTTGTATCAGCATGAGACCTAAGTTCCTAAAGAGACTATTGCTGTGTTAATATTTTTAAACTCTCCCACAGGTACCACATTTTTGCAGAGGCAAAGTGTCCGTATAAATTATGCATAACCAAGGCAAAGGACAGAGTGTGTGAGAAGTCAGAGCTTTTACCAGCCATGAGGTGAGGCTGCAAGGAGGCTAGGACCCTGGAGCTATCTAGTTACTACTAACACACTCATTACTCTGGTGGCTAAGCTCCTGAGGCTAGATAGCCATTTTGCCTGCTTTGTTTTTAGCGGGAGTTGCTGTGGTGAAATTGAGACGCTAGTTAGGAACTGCAGGTATCTAGGCATGAGGAAAAAAGATTGCAAAATGCTAAATTGAAAGGTTTCAGTTTGATTTTTTTTTTTACTAGACACCTTTTGGGCCGACCTTTTAAAATTCTGCCTTCTCTTCCTCCTTTCTACATCCTTACTCTCTCTGGGTCACTTCTCACAAGTGACAGGCTCTCAGTATATTGGTCCAAATTCTGTTCTCACTTACACCTGTGTAAATCTGCATTAACTCCATTGAAATCAAATCAACTACTCTAGATTTATTCCTGTATAACTTTTATTGGAATCTGTTCCATTATGCTCCAGTGGAAGGAAAGTAAATGTTTTTCAGACAGCATTTGTGAGAGCCTGGATCCTGAGGAAGGATGAGGCAAACACTGCCTGCAGGATGCAGTGCTTTATGAGTATCTACTCAGGCAGGTTATTAGCCTGTTTGCATGACCCTATTACTGACTCCCTGTAAGTCTTCAGGCAAGGCTGCTTGACTTAGGACATCCCCGTATGCATATGGCCCAGGTACTATAGATTTATAGTACCTTGGAACACACAGGTCAAGCAGCTATGCTGCTGCCCTCTTGCAGGTACAGCCTGGATTAGAGTATACTACCTTCTGCTTTGGGGAATGACCCCTTGTACATAGTCTATACTGATCTTTATAGCTACTAATTTGTTCTCGAACCTGATACTAGTTCTAATGCATTGCAACATCACTACCTGAGCCAAGCTGCACATCCATTTTCTGCCTGGCAAGAGACTTCATGTGTCCATTCACCAGGTCATTTGGAAAATACCTGCTACAGGAATGGTCACCTTTCAAGCAGTACAGCCTGCAAAAAGTAGCAATAAACTAGAAAGGAAGGAGATGGCAGGTTTCAAATGCCTAAACCTGGCAGGTTTTACTCAGCCCTAGCTCTTTCCAAGGATGGATTTCAGTCCTGTGCCTTTGGAATGCAACCTTAAAAATTGTAGTCCTGTCTGCTGTACTTGGGGTTTAAAAATTCCCTGGAAGTTTTTATGAGTAGGTGGGTTTGTCCCTATAACCTTAGTCAAAAATCTCCCTCTCCTCATTTCTGGTGCATCAGACAGTACACTTGGAACCTGATTGTGTTCTCACTTATGATGGGGAAAAGCATCTACGAGGCCTGATCTTTCCATTCACTCTCAACAGTAAATCAGAAGTAATGCCACTGAAGTCAACAAAGTGTAAAAGTAGCATAAGGGAGAGGAGAATCAGGCCCATAGATATAAAATCCAGATGGACTATTATGGCCATATATTCTGATCTCCTGTATAACATCGTAATTTATTAGCACTCAGTAATTACTGCATCAATCCCAATAATTTATGGCTGAATTAGAGCAGTGGCTCTCAACCTTTCCAGACGACTATACAGGGGCGGCTCTACAAATTTGGCCGCCCCAAGCAATCATGCCTGGGAGGCGCCCCCGAGCCGCGGGAGCAGCGGACCTGCCGCGGGCATGACTGCAGAGGGTCCGCTGGTCGCGCGGCTCAGCTGGACCTCCCACAGCTGCGGACGGTTCGCTGGTCCGGCGGCTCCGGTTGAGCTGCCGCAGTCATGCCTGCGGGAGGTCCAGCCGAGCTGCGGGACCAGCGAACCGTCCACAGTCATGCCTGCAGCAGGTCCGGTCGTCCCGGGGCTCCGGTGGACCTCCCGCAGGCATGACTGCGGCAGGTCCACCGGCCCAGCCTGCCGCCCCCCTGGGAAAGGGCCGCCCCAGGCAGGTGCTTGTCCCGCTGGGCTCTAGAGCCGCCCCTGCGACTATACCCCTTGCAGGAGTCTGATTTCTCTTGTGTACCCCCAAGTTTCACCTCACTTAAAAACAACTTGCTTATAAAATCAGACATAAAAATACAAAAGTGCCACAGCCCACTATTACTAAAAATTGCTGACTTTTTCATTTTTACAACATAATTATAAAATACATCAATTGGAATATGAATAGTGTACTTACATTTCAGTGTCTAGTGTATACAGCACTATAAACAAGTCATTGTCTTATGAAATGTAGTTTATACTGACTTTGCGAGTGCTTTTTATGTAGCCTATTGTAAAACTAGGCACTACCTAGGTAAATTGATGTACTCCCTGAAAGACCTCTGTGTACCTCTAGGGATACACATACCACTCGTAGAGAACCATTGAATTAGAACATATAGTTTTAGAAAATCTTGGCTTAAAGACTTTTTTTTTTTGGGGGGGGGGGGAGAATATTTGGCAAAGAATGTTACCATATTCTTTACAACAGCTGGGATAGCAGTATTACTGGCTTTGGCCATTGATCAGACAGCCTCCAAAGATAAAGAATACAAGAAAAGACCATTTTTACTTGAGCAATAACAAATGCAGGAATCAGTTCATGAGGACTGGCCCTCTGGGAGGAGTTTTTAGTCTGAGGCACAGTGTCTGAGGCAGTTTGGTTATCTGTCTAAAGAAAATGTCCTGAGATGTGGCAATTACTACTAGGAGAAGAAAACAAAGAAAAAAGTATTGCATAGAGATATTTTTAATGAGCGATCATTTCAGTTGAATGTTTTCTCCCAGGCTGCCTCTCGTGTCTGTAGAAAGCGCCCTGTAAACATCTGCAAAACTAGCTCATTCTCCTCTGTGGTGGGGGGGTAGAAACCCCACACTGGGCAACCAGGGATTAAGGAACAGCTCTGGGCTCAGCCAGCCCTGCCTCGCCACCACCTGTAGGAAATGCACCAACTGGAGGAGGAGTTACAAGTCAGGGTAGTGGCTCACTTGCTGGCAGACCAGGGAAGAGAGCAGACCTGCATCCTGCAGCTCCAGCCAAGAAGAGCTGAAGGAAAGTTAGAATATTTCCCTAAAACAACTGCACAAAGGTCCCTCCCTGGGGGAAGGGAGGACCTGCCACAGAGATAGCCTGAGGGGGAAGCATTCTTCTCCTGTGCTTATATGAATTTCAAGTTTTGTTAAATCCTCTTTGTTTTGTTTTGACTACCCCAGCAGGGGAAAGTCTTAACACCACAGGTGCTGACTCCATGGGTGCTCCAGCCCTGGAGCACCCATGGAAAAAATAGTGGGTGGTCAGCCCCCACCAGCCACCCGCCAATCAGTTGCTCGGTGAGCCCTGCCAATCAGCTTTTTAGCAGCCTGCTGGAGCAGCTGCGGGGAGGGAGTGGAGTGGGGTTGGGAAGAGGTGGAGCGAGGGTGGGGCCTCGGAGAAAGGTGTGGAGTGAGGGTATAGCCTCGGGGCAGAGAGGGGGTGAAGCACCCACCCAAAAAGAAGAAAGTTGGCGCCTGTGGTTAGCACTGACCTGGTAAGGGGACAGGGCCATGCCACAGCAGGGGGCAGTTGCTGCCCCGAGAGAAAGGGAGCTACCACGCTACACGCAGCCACCAGGAGGTGCCTTGTGGTGAGTGGACACCCTTCACGCTGCCTTAACCCAGATGGTAACTTTGGGACAATTGCAGGGAGGTGGCAGGAAGTGGCCCAGGGAGGACAGCCTTAAGCGCCCCTGGTTGTCAGATCACTGATAGCCCTCAACGGGCCCTGGATTGGAGCCCAGTAGAGTGAGAGGGCTCAGGCTCCCCTACCAACAATCTGCCCACCATTCACGGAGCCAAAGCCCCTGACCACTAGGCAATGCTCCCCTACCAACCACCCCCCCCCCACCAACCACCTACTCCTTCAAAACCCTCTTTAGAACTTTCCTTTGTTGTGACACGTACACAAACATTGACAACGGATAGGCTGCCAGTGTGCTAAGACCACAGCCTCCCATGCTGACCATACTGTACAGTTGTTTCCTTGTACTCCTCAGTCGGTCTATCTATATCCGTTGTGTCTTGTCTTGCACTTAGATTGTGAGCTCTTTGGGGTGAGGGTGATGGTTTTGGTCTGTATTTGGACAGCATTTAGCACAATGGGGTCCTGGTCCATGCCTGGGTTCCTAGGTACTATGATCATACAAATAATAAAGAATGCCTCCTCCCCTGCTTGGCTATGTAAGTCTGCTTAGTCACCTTTATTGTAGGCAGTTTGTACCACTGCAGGCTTTCAACACCGTCCTCTAAACCCTTCAGGGATAAGGGCCCTCTTATCAACTTGTAACTAACCCCTCCTTACGTACCATCCATTAACTTGGCCCACGGCTCTCTCCTCAGGCACATGGTGGAAGGCAAAGGGGCTGCCTGCGCAACTTACTCAATACAGACCTGCTGAGCAGGACTTTTCTTGTTAACCTTCATTCAGCAGAAACTTACATCTCCCTCCGGCACAGAACGACATTAATGCTATAAGGGATTAAAAAAGACACCTCTCCAATGTGATTATTATTAGTAAGGAGTATTCTAGCCACTGGGTCAAGAGGGGAATTCTGCATTTCTCCTTGAGGGATGTCTGGTGCCCAGGGAAAGAGGTTGCCTCCATCTTCTTAATTTGTTCTCATCAAACTGCTACATTTTTTATGACCTTCTGCTGGTTTATTAACAGGACAGTTTATGGCAATATCTCATGCCCCTTCTATCTGTGAATGTTACACCAGAGAGAGCGAGTCTCCTTTAATGCACAGGAGCAACATGACAGCTTGATAAAGACACATCACACTTTCATGCTGTTATTAGGTAAAGTATCCGCCATGATTTCCTCTTTGTGGTAACTGCCCGGTTAAATTGTCAGTGTAATATAGTGCCCACATGCGAGTCATGCTGCATTGGGCTACATCAGCTCAGAAAGCTAATGTAACCTAACAGCACAATCACCTTATGTCAGAGGAAAAGAAAGTGCCCAGAAACAGGTTGTTTCTGCATGAGCTGTAGCTCGCGCAACGAGGCGTCCCTCTAATTTTTAACAGGCTTTAGGGGCTGAGTTATTTCAATTGACAGCATGCCTCATTTTGAAAGGCTGCCTCTCCTTTTGTTCATACTCTGGCATTTGGTACTGAGTGCTATACTTAACCTGAGTAAACAGCATCACAGATTGGAGACAGCACTGGTGTCACCATATAATTTTGTTACTGTGCTCTTATCCCCAGAGCCGACTTGCAGTCAGAATGTTGGTTCTCTCACTGAGCAAGCATTGAAAGCATCACAAATTGACTGTAGGCTTTTTGTCACCAAGTTTACGCAGGGGGCAGGGGAACCATAACCCCTTGAGGGTCAGTGCATGACGGTCAGAAGCAAGAGAGTCCTAGAAAGGGAAAATGTTCTGCTATGACAGCAAAGCATAAGCAGCTTCAGAAAGCACAAGCAATCAGCACTATTCCCAGGGCTTAATTTGTGCCAAGGCCGTGCCCCGGCACCTCCGGGCTTGGCAGTGCATAGCCCCGGCACCTCCGGGCCTGGCAGTGCATAGCCCCGGCCCCTCCGGGCCTGGCAGTGCATAGCCCCGGCCCCTCCGGGCCTGGCAGTGCATAGCCCCGGCCCCTCCGGGCCTGGCAGTGCATAGCCCCAGCACCTCCGGGCCTGGCAGTGCATAGCCCCGGCCCCTCCGGGCCTGGCAGTTCATAGCCCCGGCACCTCCGGGCCTGGCAGGTCATAGCCCCGGCACCTCCGGGCTTGGCAGGTCATAGCCCCGGCCCCTCCGGGCCTGGCAGTTCATAGCCCCAGCACCTCCGGGCTTGGCAGGTCATAGCCCCGGCCCCTCTGGGCTTGGCAGGTCATAGCCCCGGCCCTTCCGGGCTTGGCAGTTCATAGCCCTGGCACCTGTGGGCCTGGCAGTGCATAGCCCCAGCACCTCCGGGCTTGGCAGTTCATAGCCCCGGCCCCTCCGGGCCTGGCAGTTCATAGCCCCAGCACCTCCGGGCTTGGCAGTTCATAGCCCCGGCCCCTCCGGGCTTGGCAGTTCATAGCCCCGGCACCTCCGGGCTTGGCAGGTCATAGCCCCGGCCCTTCCGGGCTTGGCAGTTCATAGCCCTGGCACCTGTGGGCTTGCTGCATCAGTTATGAATGTAAAAAACTTGCCCCAACACCTCTTTCATTACAAATAAAGCACAGACTATTCCCAACCATGTCAGTCCTTTCTCCAAGGGCAAGACGCCCAGTTAGGGCTTGTCTACAGGGATTCGTAATGCACATTCCAGGGGTGTGACTTCTAAAGCACACTGAGGTGCTGCGCATTAATTGGCCTGTGTCAACCCCACTGGTGCGAACTATAAGTTCCCTAGTGCGTGAGGGGCTGAACCTCTTTGAGAAAAACTAAAATGAACATGAGGACAGTATTTAGCAAGGCCATTATATGTCCCCCATCGCTGTAGGAAGGGCGTACCCATCGGATATGAATACCTCCCAGGAGTTTTATGCTGTATAGGGTGCACACAATTACATTGCTGAGCAAAGACTGCACTGTTCTGCAGCTGCGTTCCTCCTTGTTCTTAGCTTACTTGGGTCAAAACCCCTGAGCCACCCTAAACCCTGAGTTACACCTGCTTCTGTGGGTGAATCCCAATGGATGGCAGAAATTCCAGGTGGTTGGGGGATTCCAGCACGACGAAGTGCCTGCAACCCCTGTTCTGCCAATGAGTCCACAACCAGCTAGCACAGCTGCTGAATGGGCCGCTGTGGCCATGGATAGCTAGAGTGGTCCTTGCACTGATTCAGCACAAACCCCAGGGAACCTCTGCCAGAAAAGCTCCTTGGGAGCTATTTTCCCCTGGCTGAATCCCCAGGAAAGGGCATTGATGCAAACACTGCCTGACCTGTCCTGGTGGTGAATCCCCGATGTGGCTTCAGCTGCTCCATTAGTGCTGGAGGGTGAGATTTGCACCCCTCTGCATTTATTCTGCACATGAAGAGCTCTCCAGGTTACATTACAATCAGGACTCCAAGTTTCTAATCTCTGCCACTGACCTTGAGTAAGTCATTTATCCTTGCTGTGTCTCAATCCAGGTGACTGCTTGCTAGCATTGTGCTCCTTCCCATCCACATGCACCAAATGCAGCTTGGCTGCCAGTGGTATTTTTCGATAATAAATCCTCCAGCAAGTTCAAGTTAAACACAGCTTTGCCAGAGACAACACAAAAAAGGGTTCTTGTCCAGAAGGAAAGATCACTTGTAATCAAACCACACTTTACTATCTAATCCTCTTCCTCCTCCGAGAAATTCACGCTCCTCTGACTCAGCTTCTGTCCCCACGGCACTTTGAACACACAGAGCCTGATTCTGATCTCAGTTATACAGTGTGAATCAGGACTAAGTCCACTGAAGTCAATTGGCATAAACATGGTGTAGATTAAATCAGACTGGGGCTAATTAAGCATATTATTATTTACCCCAAATTTCTCAATTACTTGTTCCTCATCTCTTCTCATTTGTAATGATGTTAGCTGCATTTCTGCTTTATCCATGTGGCATGGCCCCTTTTTCCACACAGAAAATTGAATAGACCCCATTGCTCTAAGAGCCAGACTGTGCTCTCAGACACACGTGTGCCATGCCCCTTTAAGTTGGTGGGATTTGAACGTGGGTTTCTGATGCCTGAGTTTGACACCAATGCACTTATTTCACCTGTTCAGGGTCATGAAAGGAGAAGAGAGATGACTAGTATGGTATGAAATCAATTCATGGGCTATGCTTTAGTGTAATCTACCTTTTCAATTATGTTGATGTTAGTGGAGGAAACTGATTGATACTGTGCTCATAGGCCAGCCAATTTTAGTGAAGGGTATCTAGCTTATGCAGGGTTATGCCCTGCAGCTATGCTACTTTCTTAGCTACATGTAAAAACTAGTCTTTCGACAGCAAGTTCCTCATGTCCTAGAAATAGGTCATGATGTCTACGATGCACTTTTAGATATTTTGCCACTACCAGCTTACTGCACAAATGCCAAGGTCGGACAATCTGCAGAAGGTTAACTTAGTCGTATCGCTGATCCAATCTGTTTATGGTGTCTTTGTATTTTAAGTGGAAAAATAATGCTTCGGATAGGGTCAGAGCAGCAGCTGATCTTAGCAGCTGAGTGTTGTATGGACTTGAATGGTGGGAATGATGTAGGTATTAGGGACACCAGAGAGGAGAAGGAGGATGTAGTAATCAACACAGGAGACGAGGAGCATCTGACTGAGAGTGTTAGCTATGTGGGCAGAAGGAAAAGACTGGCTTTCAGATATGCTATAGAGGAGAACGCATGAGGATATGGTTTGGATGTATGAGGTAACAGAGAGAGAGAAATTGAAGATTTCCTCAAAGGTCGTCTCATCAGCTCTCTGCGGCATCAATAAGTTCTGCTGTAATAACTGGGCTTACAAATTTACCCTCACTGTGAGCTCAACTGTAAAATGTGTATAAAAGTTTGTAAAATGTCACAGTAACCTATAATAACTAATATTGATGGGAAAAGATAGGAAAGAGAGACAGAAAAACCGAATGAGTTTAAACAAAAAAGCTTCCTGATGTAACTCAAGGACAATGTTAAAATCATGGTTGGTAAAAACAGGAGCTGTGGAACTAGAAATTAATGAGCCAAAATTGATAAATTGGACGTTTGGCCTAATTGGTGAACAAAATCACGAGGGGATGGGCTATGCCACCCATCATTCCCTTTGTGAGTCCTTAAAGAAAGAAACTTTTGGGGGGAAATATGGAAGCGCAGATGGAGGCTACTGAAGTGAGCTTCACAGTCATGGCTGACACCCCCACCATCTCCTGGGACAACAGGACTTTGTCCTAATACCGGCAGATGTCCTGAAAGATGGCAGGTGATGACTCTACCCCTACCAGCTCCAGCTGAATTCCAAACACCACCTGAATGGGATTGGACCTTTAACAGCAGCAACAACAACAGCGCCACCTTTCCTCAAAAGGACGGTTAGAGCCATCTTTGATACCATCTAAGAGTCTGTCAAACAAGAGGGTTTTTCCTTCTAAAACTCTTTCCAGCTACAGGGAAAGGGAACGAGGGATGTTAAAACAAAATTTTACTTAATACTTCACATTTCAAATGCATTAGCCGGTTTTGGTTTTTTTTCTTTTCTGAATCTTTAATAAAAGGTTTAAAGGATTTTTAACAGTGTGTTTGCAGCGGTAATCAGGCTGAGGTCTCTGTATACCAACCCCAGACCTTGTTTAACTGTTTAATGTTGGACAGTGACTGGGTTATGTTAGCACTTTCAACCCATTTATTCCATCTGTATTAATACAACAGATCTCATCCTGCCCTGTCTGCAAATACACCTCTACTTCAATATACCGCTGTCCTCGGGAGCCAAATAATCTTACTGCTTTATAGGTGAAACCGTATTATATCGAACTTGCGTCGATCCGCCAGAGTGCACAGACCCACCCCACCCCGGAGCACTGCTTTACCGCATTATATCCGAATTCATGTTATATCGGGTCGCGTTATATCGGGGTAGAGGTGTACGTTCAGTTCTTTGATTGGTAGCAACAAATATATTTGACGTTGCAAGCTTGGGTTACAAACTTGGGTTTGCATTTTCACTCACGCATTACTTCCTAAGGGCTCGACTGTACAATCTTTACTCACCTTGTTAAGCACATACCTCAGTGGAACGATTCAGCCAGGTATCTGCTCATCAACGTAAGGCTTGCTCAAATTAGCCCTAATGCATTAAAAATATAGTGTGTTCCAGGTGATATCATCAGAATAATCACTGAAAGCCATATTATGGACTGGATTTCAATGAGGAGGTCAGTTTAATGTGGATGACATGATGCAGCCTTTATTTGGAGCAGGGATGTTCGAAAGACCCTATTGCATTTCTTTCTCTCTTTTGAAATACAACTCATTTATTCTGATATACACCACCAGTAAGAAGGAGTTTCTGTCTCTAGCTCTCAACAATTTTTTAAATACTAAAATCATTCCTTATCCAACAACAGTTGGAGTAGTTTAAAATAGTCATTCAAAGGGAAGATAGTTCTAATTTGCTGTGAATCTCTTAATCAAAGGTCTGTGTCCGAGAAACTGACTGACTGCTCTTGAAAATGTGACCAATTTTGTCTCTGTGATATGATCGTATTGGTCCTGGAATATTCAGACCTTTATTTAATGCTCTGGCATTACACTGCTACAGGCGATGTCTTCACTGCTAAAAGAGGTGTATTTTTACATCAAGATAGCTATCTTGAGTTGAAATCCTAATGGAGATAAGGTACCGTAGTTTTTGCCTTGATGTAGCCAGTCGAGGTCAACGCTATGGTGGTTGTAGCTATGGTTTATCTCCACCAGCTACAATGAGGTAAAAACTACCTTGTCTTCACTAGGATTTTAAATCATGATAGTTAACTTGAGATAGCTAGCTTGGTGTACAAATACCCTAATCGTCACTGCTAAAAGAGGTGTATGTCTATACTGCACTCATAGGGAGTGACTGCATCTTCAGATGACAAACCCAAGCTAGCTTTAATCTCACTAGTTTGGGTCCCAGAGCAGTGAAGCCATGGCAGTGCATGTTTCAATACAGGATCATCCTGCAAATAGTTACCCAGGGTTCCAGGTGGACCTGCATTGAAGCTCACACTGCCATGGCTTCATTGTTCTGGGACACGAGCTAGCTAGATTAAAGCTAGCTTGAGTATGTCAGCTTGAACTGCTGTCACACCCTCTAACTGTAGTGTAGACATGCCCTTAGCCACAGTCTACAACGTACTTTGTAACAGATAGCTCTAGGTTTAACACTGCATAGATACTAACATTACCACGTATCAGAGGGGTAGCCGTGTTAGTCTGGATCTGTAAAAGCAGCAAAGTAGTTGTTCAGTAATTCATATAGGATTGTTTGTTTTTTCCTGGTTATCTATCTAAGTTTTTATACCATGCTTATGGCCAGAGTATTTGAGCTCCCTGTAGCTAGTAAATTATAATTTATAGACAGTTTTATAAAATACTTTAATAATTTATATCAAGCCCATTGTGATAATATCTGGGCCCATCTTAAAAAGTTAAACCCATCAGTATCTATTGGCAACAACCGGCTACAGAACAAACAGCTCATCACTGTTACCCACTGCCATTGAGATAGCCTCATCCAGCTATTGACCTCAATTCACAAAAAACAGATCAAACAGATGAGGTTTGACCTGCATTCTGTAGGCCATCACACTTGGGCTCTGTGGACAGCAGGAAAATCAATCTGAGAATTTATACTATTTTACATTTTAAATGGAAATTTATAAAATCATGATACAGGTAACACTGAAATACTGAGTTATTTGAAATCCAGTGCACACCATGTAGTATAACAATGACATGCCTTGGGAGGGGGTTGCAATTTTTTTTTAAATGCAAGGATGTTGGATTATCAGCTGAATAACCTGGTGTTATTTCACACTCTCCATGAAGCAAGGCCATTAGAGACACTTTTTTCTTAATTACTCAGCAATCCCACTGAGATTAATTTACCTCCAGGGTTGAAATATGCCAGGCATTTAAAGTGCAACCCAAATGATTGTATTAAAAGTTTGCCAGAAGGACTATCGGTATTTTATGTGCATAACATCCCAATTCAAGTGGTTTGAAAAAGTGGCTGTGATGTATTTAGTTTAATTATTCCTTTCATTGCTTTTATAAATGTAGTATATATACTTCACACTGTACACCTAGGCACGTTCATTTTTAACTAAAAACAAACCAATAAATAGATTCTGTTTTTCATGTAATGTATTCATTGCATTACTGTTGGTAACGAAAAAAATACAAAGTAGATTATAGGAACAATAAAAAACTTAATGGGCTAGTTAGTAAAGCATAAAAATAAAGGCCTTCTTTGATTTAAAGAGCAGAACAAATTTAAACAACATGTGCATGTCTGAAATGTAAGACAGCAGGCTTTAGAGGAAAAAGCACAGGGTCTGGAGTTAGGAGTTTTTCAGTTCTAATCCTAGTTTTGCCACTGACTCGTTATGCAGCACCAATCTGTGCTTTAGTTTAGCCAAATGAAAAATATGGATAGTAATAGTTTAGTACCCAGCTGAGGTGAGATGAAGATTAGTTAATATTGGTAGCGTGAATAAGCAAAGCACTCAGAATTATTAGAGTCATGGTCACGTGGTGATATTATTTGGCAACACGGTTAGTACTGTGTGTAAATTAAAACATCCAGCTGGCGTTTCTTTGCTGATTAGTTACATAATGTATAGTCTTGTGGGAAGCAAATCCATACACAAACACCTACACAAAGGCACAAGTGAAAGAATGTTTTATTAGCAGAGCTCCAGCAGCCTGCTTCATACTCTGTAAAAGCCCTACTGATTGATCCTGCCAGCAGTGCTTGGGTTTGCAGTTTAAGAGCCAGCCTTAAAGAGACACACCACTGCATGGAACAAAAGCAGAATTAAATGAAAATAGTCTCTAGACGTACTCCTGAGGGTGCAATGGCCAGTTCGGGGTAATGCTGTTCATGAGTTTTTAAACATAGCCAGGCCTTTTGATTTTGTGTGATTATAATATGGGCATAAATCCCAAGTCACACGACAGTGAGAGCCAAGTTTTTATAACCAGTTAGGAATGTGACCAGTTTTACAGCCACAAGTTACAGCAGGGGTCGGCAACCTCTGGCACGAGGCTCGCCAGGATAAGCACCCTGGAGGGCTGGGCCAGTTTGTTTACCTGCCGCGTTGGCAGGTTTGGCGGACCGCGGCTCCCACTGGCTGCGGTTCGCCATCCCAGGCCAATGGGGGTAGCAGGAAGCGGCGAGGGATGTGCTGGCCATGGCTACCCGCCACCCCCATTGGCCTGGGACAGCAAACAGTGGCCAGTGGGAGCTGCCATTGGCTGAACCTGCCAACACAGCAGGTAAACAAACTGGCCCGGCCTACCATGGTGCTTACCCTGGTGAGCCGCGTGCCAGAGGTTGCCGACCCCTGAGTTACAGGGTTCCATTTGTGTTGACACACCAGCTTCTATGCCATCATAAATGTGTTTTCGCAGCCATACCTAGCTCTTTGGCTGTTCACATTTTTAAGAATACATTCTGGGCAGATACCCCATAGTGGCCCAGCAGCAGCTGCCAATGCAAGTGAAACCCACATACCTCCTGAGTGTAGTGCTCTATCCTCCCTAGTGTCAATGAGACCACTTAGAGAAAGAGATTAATGAGTCTGCTACAGTCTTAGCTAAGGGCCATGTACCTTTTAGCTCATGCATTTAGCTCCAGAAATCCCAGGTTCAATCCTGGGACAAAAATTGGTCCTGCTAGTGAAGGCAGGGGGCTGGACTCGATGACTTTTCAAGGTCCCTTCCAGTTCTAGGAGAGTGGTATATCTCCAATTATTATTACCTTTTTTTATCCCATCTGCCAACAACTGGGGTCTGTCGGTTTACACAAGGACTATGGGTATTTTTGCAGCTCCCTCCTCAAGTCGGATTTCTTAGGCAAAAATTATAATCTTCTGCCTCCAAAATCTGCCATTTACTGTGTACAACCCCTCCCACCCCACCCCACCCCACCCCTGGATGAGGTCTCTAGGTGTTACCACAATATGAATGTCAAATAAATAATAATAATGATCAAGGGCCATAGTGGCCATTTTGCATCACTGAGACTTTACTGGCCCTTCAGGTGGCTGCATCTTCCATTTTCTGGCTGGTGCTGCCTAAGGACAGAGAGGAGATTGTAGCAGCATCCAAAGATGTATTGGGTGTGGGCATACCATGAAGCAAGTGCTGCTGAGCCATGTGAGTCATGTTCCTGAAACAATGGAGAGTTCTGAACAATACTGGGGTTTCCCAAATTGTGCAGGGGCTATTGACAGAATACCCTTTCCAATTCTTTGCCCTCACAATCAGGCCATGGAGCTCTACAACCAAAATTCTTACTCTGCTCTGGTGGATCGCAGATGGTGTTCTACAGATGCAAACGCTGGCTGACCTGGCAAAGGTTAATAATGCCAGGACATTAAAGAATTTCATCCTGGGAAGGAAGAGACAACCAGGGATTCTGTTCCCCCAACACAGCTGAGAAATATGTGGTGTATCTGCTCCAGCGGCGATTCTTGGCAGCCCAGCCTACTCTGGCTAATGTAGCCATAGCCACGTCGGGAGGATGTCAGCAAAGGGTAATTTTAGTACCACTTTGGTGATGTGACACAGACAGTTTGGGAGACTGAAGGGGAAATGGCAATTCCTACTGAAGCAAAATGGCACAGAACTGGAGTATATCCCTACAGTCATGGCTGCTTGTGTTGTGCTCCCTCTTGTTTGGGAAAGCTGCGAAAACACATGGGATGCTGAGGCTGGGCATTTTCTTCAACTCATTGTGAGCCCCGAGGCTACTAGTGATGGTCCTGCTGTCGTGGTGAACAAGGTAAGTGCAGTATTTCACTCATATGTATCCTTGAAGTCAGGAAGAGGAAGAGGAGTGAAATCCACATAGTGCGATGCTTCTGTTAAATGTTCTTCATTATTTGGCCTTATTCTAATCTGATTAAATTGACATCTGGCATTCATGGCTGTACGTAATAAAATGAAGCATGTATTGAACTCTGTTCCCGGGCTTTTTATGCAGGCACATGTCATCACAGAACAGGATCTTTATTAGGAAAACAATCATGCAAAACACTTTTGGGGCTGTGCAAACTGGAACACAAGTGGTATTTAAATGTCAGCTCTGCTGCTTGCTTGCAGCTGGTGGGTCACGGGGCGGTGACAGTTCTCGTCTCTTTCCACGCTGTACTGATGGGAAGCGGTTCTGAGATTCCAGGATGGGGAGGAGGCATCAAGTGTGGAAGGCTGAAGAAGTGTTGTTGCACTTATTGTGAGGCTGGAGTGCATGAATAGTCCCATTGGCAGCCTGGGAGCTGCTGCTGATGGTGTCTCTGAGCATGTCTACACTTTCCTCCGGAGCGATCAATCCAGCAGGGGTCGATTTATCGCATCTAGTGAAGACGCGATAAATCGAACGCCGGGGGCTCTCCTGTCAACTCTGGTACTCCACCGGAGCAAGAGGCACAGGTGGAGTCAACAGGGGAGCGTCAGCAGTTGACTTACCGCGGTGAAGACACTACGGTAAGTAAATCTAAGTACGTCGACTTCAGCTACATTATTCATGTTATTCACGTAGCTGAAGTTGCGTAACTTAGATTGACCCACCCTCACCCTCACTGTAGACCAGGCCTCTGTCACCATTTCCATCATGTGACTGCATACTTCCAAAGACTATCTCCTCTCTTCTCCTGCTGCCTCTCCACCATCCTCCTCCTTCCTTTGGTAGCTTCCCACTATCCCCAAAACACCACAACACCAACATGCAGTCATCTCAAAAAGATCTGAGCACCTGCTCTCCTGTGGAAGATACTAGATCCAACACAGGCGCTATGTGTTTTGATAAAAAGCCTTTTTTCTGCTTCCAGCCCAGTTTCATTTTTTTCTGGGTCCTGCCATGATGGTGTAATACTGTGCTTCAAGATGGCACCCTCTGGAAGCTATGCATGTCAGGAAAATCAGGATTTTGAATTTGTTGCAGGAAAGAAGGAGAGCTGGGATGGAGCAAACCTTCTTTCCACACAAATTGATTACTAATTAGCAAACGAGACTTTTATGGTTTTCATCTCCTATACATGAAAGTTTCCCTCAGTCTGCAGGTTCCTCTTTAAATTTACACCATGGATAAGAAAGCATCCTTTATTCTTGCATTTCCACATCATTTCCCAGTGCTCTGTCATTAATGTAAGTGCAGCCCTGAGGGTATCTCCATTTGTGTTAGAGGGTGTCAGTCTCATTTACAGTTAATTTGGGAGAGATCAACTCCACTTTGCTTCGCAGGACTATAGCACAGAGCCAGATCTGTTTATGAAACACACTTTATTACAAATAGTGGTGCCCTCAGGGTACCACATCAATTTATAAATACTTAGTCACCCTTATTCTCGTAACCCATTAATTGCCAGCATTTTCCATTTTGTTAGACTATAACCATGAATCATCTCATTATTTAGCTGTTTCCACCTGGAAAGTGACATCCTAACTAATGAAACTGGGGTAAGAGTCATTTATTTGCAATCTAATAATACTAATGAGATAGTTACATAGCAGCTTTTTGTCCAAGGATCTCAATGAACTTTACACACACTTAGAGAGCAGTTAGGAGGAGTGTAGATGTGCGAACTCGCCCCTGTGGCGCCTCCTGCTGGTTACATAGCTCGTTCCAGCTCTGGAGCGCCCTCTGCAGGCCAGTGATCTTCCTATCCTCTTGGGCCCCGTGTCCCTCCCTGGACCCCGGTGCCCTTTTAGCTGGGGTTCTGCTTCCTGGCAGCAACCTCTCAGTCTTAGGGTCTCCCCTCCCTCAGGAACCCCCAACCCACTATCCCCACTTTGCCTCAGTTTTGGCTACTGCCAAGTCTCCATCTAGCCCCCATTCCCTGGAGCCGACTGCAGTATCAGCCACTCATCATAGGCAAAGGGGTTTGGACCTGCTGCCTTGGCCTACCCCTGGGCTGCCCTCTGCAACCCCCAGTACCTTTTAGCCCAATCCTAGGCCGCAGCCTGGGGCTTTCCAGACTGGAGCTCCCCAGCGCTGCTCCACTCAGGTACTTTGTCTCTAGCTCCCTGCAGCCAGGCCCATCTCCCTCTACAGGCAGAGGAAGACTGTTTGCTCCTGGCTTCTCTGGCCTTCTTATAAGGCCCTGTTGCTCAGTTTGGGGTGTGGCCCCAGCTGCAGCCACTTCCCCCAATAGCCAGGGTTTTACCTTGCCCTCTGCAGGCCTTTTCCAACCCCTTCCAGGCTGGAGAAGGTTTCCCCCCTCTACAAGGATGAAGAAGGGATTAAGGGCAAAATCCTTGTGTGACACCTTGTCGGGGTGTGGGAGTGCAATCCAGACCAGTGTCACTACCTGTCCTGTAACCTTGGGTGCCTCACAATGCTTTGCTATTATAGCTCCCAACCTGGAATGCTCACTGCCAGCCTGCCAGCATGCAGTCACACCCTGAGTTTCTGTGTGCTATACAGATCATACTCCAGCCCAGCCCTTCTATAGCCCCACTCTGGCTTCCACCAGCCTTAGTTATTACTTGCAGGGTGACCCCAACTCACTCCCAGTTCCAAATTTTCCCAAAACCATGTGCTCTGCATGTCCAGCCTTTCCCTGGACAGTTCACAGAAATAATGTGGTTCGTTTGTTCCTTTAAAGACACAAAAACACATTGTGTAAACTTAACTGGGTGGTAAAGACACCCTCCCCTTTAAACACAGCACTGAGTTGCTTTATGGTAAAAATGAAATAAATGTATTAACAAAATAGACATAGGATTAAGTGAGGTCAAGCAGAAGGTAAAACAAAACAGGGCATGCTTCTAAAAGCCTAAAACCCAGTCTAGCAAGATACAAGCTTTGTTCAAGATGTTTTCTCTCACCAATCATTTTCTTCCCAGTATGTCTGACTTTCCCTATCAGTACCTTCCATAAAAGCACAAGGTGCTGGCGTTCCTTGTCTTCCTAGGTGAAAGATCTTTGCCTAAGCAGGTTTCTCACCTATATTCAGCTCCAGAGCCTTCAACCCCCACTTGGTTGAAGGACCCATCTTTCTCAACTTGCACGAGCTCTGGCCTCTTGCCTCTGTCTAGTGATGGATGCCAAAGATGGCTTCTGTCCTTGCTTATATCTTCCAAAGTTCTATGAACTTGTTTCAAGAGACAGATGACCTCATGCTGTTTTTCCCTTCCTGTGGGCTTCCCCTCCCTCTGTACGATTTCTATGTGAACAGAGCTTCCATTGTTTCTGATTCCACCATGCTTAATTTACATAGGAGACAGGTAGATAGCTGTGACATTCCCTTCTGTCTGGGCACACTGTACAACCTAATATCAATGAGTATCCATAACTCCTTACATAGTGTTAATACATACATTTCACAATGATATTGATCACCAGTATGGCATTAGCTTTCAGTGAAGACCTCACTTTATGCACTCTTATAATACACTAATATTATATAAAATCAGTCAATTCCATTTGGTTTTCACTTAGATATTCAGAACTACCACCACCTCTGTCTTTATAGACCAATAAATCTTTGAAATGCGTATTTGAAGGTTACTCCTCAAAGTAAAGTTTATTTACGCTATTAGGAAGGCAACATGGTGGTGAAGGAAGCTCTGTGCCTTCTCTTCCCCCACTTATGTTTGCTGAAATGCAAATTGTTCTGTTTCTTGCCACTTCCTCTCCTTGCTATCTTGATGGTCCTGTTTCCGCTTTTATGCAAATATGGACATTTGTTGCCATTGCTAGAAGATCGGACTGGTCAGAGAATCAAATACGCATACCTTTATCTAAAGCAACCTGTTGATCAACTCCCCTGATGCGCCTCTCTAGAACGCATTTTAGTTTTCAGTGCAGCATATGTCCATAACTCTTAATATCCACCATGTACATACATCATGGAAGATTATTAATGATCAATGAGTTATTCATTTTCAAATGATACCACACAAGGTGTATTTTGTACAAAGATTATTACAGTAGTGTGTAGGGTGTCAATACAGGGATGCTTAGCATCATAACTGGCTCTACTGAAGTCAATGCAAAACTCCAAATAACTTCTATAGGGCAGGATTTCATGCCAAATCTTCCAATGTCCAGAAGGTAGGTAAACATTATTATCCCCATTTTATAAATGGGCAGAGAGATGAAGTGACTCGTCCAAGCTTACACAGCAAGCCTGTGGCAGAGACAGGAATAGAAGCCACATCGCTTTGGATGAGGGGAAAGCAGTGGATGTGCTATTTCTGGACTTTAGCAAAGCTTTTGATACAGTTTCCCACAGTATTCTTGCCAGCAAGTTAAAGAAGTCTGGGCTGGATGAATGGACGGTAAGGTGGATAGAAAACTGGCTAGATGGTCGGGCTCAACGGGTAGTGATCAATGGTTTCATGTCTAGTTGGCAGCCGGTATCAAGTGGAGTGCCCCAAGGGTCGGTGCTGGGGCCGGTTTTGTTCAATATCTTCATTAACGATCTGGAGGCTGGTGTGGACTGCACCCTTAGCAAGTTTGCAGATGACACTAAACTGGGAGGAGTGGTTGATACGCTGGAGGGTAGGGATAGGATACAGAGGGACCTAGACAAATTAGAGGATTGGGCCAAAAGAAATCTGTTGAGGTTCAACAAGGACAAGTGCAGAGTCCTGCACTTAGGATGGAAGAATCCCATGCACTGCTACAGACTAGGGACCGAATGGCTGGGTAGCAGTTCTGCAGAAAAGGACCTAGGGGTTACGGTGGATGAAAAGCTGAATATGAGTCAACAGGTGTGCCCTTGTTGCCAAGAAGGCTAATGGCATTTTGGGTTGTATAAGTAGGGGCATTTCCAGCAGATCGAGGGATGTGATTATTCCCCTCTATTCAGCACTGGTGAGGCCTCATTTGGAGTACTGTGTACAGTTTTGGGCCCCACACTACAAGAAGGATGTGGATAAATTGGAGAGAGTCCAGCGGAGGGCAACAAAAATGATTAGGGGGCTGGAGCACATCACTTATGAGGAGAGGCTGAGGGAACTGGGATTGTTTAGTCTGCAGAAGAGAAGAATGAGGGGGGATTTGATAGCTGCTTTCAACTACCTGAAAGGGGGTTCCAAAGAGGATGGATCTAGACTGTTCTCAGTGGTAGAAGATGACAGAACAAGGAGTAATGGTCTCAAGTTGCAGAGGGGGAGGTTTAGGTTGGACATTAGGAAAAACTTTTTCACTAGTAGGGTGGTGAAGAACTGGAATGGGTTACCTAGGGAGGTGGTGGAATCTCCTTCATTAGAGGTTTTTAAGGTCAGGCTTGACAAAGCCCTGGCTGGGATGATTTAGTTGGGTTTGGTCCTGCTTTGAGCAGGGGGTTGGACTAGATGACCTCCTGAGGTCCCTTCCAACCCTAAGATTCTATGATTCTATGATTGCCTAACTTCCCAAGCCATCCCTTGCTCACTAGACTATGCTGTCTTTCATTTCTGATAGCTGTTTGTGTTAGGAAGATGAATGGGAAGCCAGGGAAATTCTATCCACCCAAAACTACTCCCTGTCTCTAAACATTGAATTACCTTCCACCCAGGGCTTGCACTTTCATATGCTAAGTAGATTACAGCACGTCATTCCATTTACTGATTTGCTGTGTCAGAGCTACAAAATTAGCTTACCCTGCATGCTTTCCCTGTTCTGTTCTTTTCCACCTAATTCCCATCAGCCATTCTGAGTGACCATCCTTTGTAGTAAGCCTGTGTGAACATGTTGATTGGGCAGTTCCTCCCAGATGCCAGTTGGTTATGGGGAGAGAACTCAAGGAATCCTCCTCCTCCTCTACCATAGTGTCCACCAAACTTTGACCAGTCGTATTTGTCCAGATAGTAAATGGTCTGACTAATCACCAACTCAGAATGCTTTCAATCAGTGTCAGACCCGAGTACCTCCTATTGCAAAGACATTTTTCCCTACGTTATGGATAAGTTCACCATATCTTATCTAAAACAATCTCTCCAGCGCTGCAGTGAAGGACTGCATGCAGAGGTTAGTGAACATGATTTCAGTCTCACAACCAAATGTCCTAAGAGCACTGAGAGAAGCCAGCATCGCCATACATGGAGGGGGATCCGTGTCCCTATTAGTTGAAGGCTGGATCTGCCACTGCCTAAGAACTTCAGAGACAAGAGCTACCAGCAAACATGAAATACACAATAATCCAGCCTGTGCTTGGGAAAATCATCACTCAGTCCAACCAACAATTCCAGCTAATACCCTGACTCCAACCTTTCCTTTTTTGGCAAGCTTATCATGAAGTTGTTAGTGACTCAAATCCAGGAGCAACAGCTCTTTCCCGATATCCTTTGCCTTCTAAATCAAGCTTCAGATTAGGGTATTATAGAACTGATGCTAGCAGCATTCATTGAGGATCTCCTTTGCCGTGTCTCCATGGCTGATATTTTTAGGTCTATTACCAGCCTTTCACAACAATCATGAGGTGCTGCTCCTCTGTGATCCCACAGGAGCCGAGACCAGCTGATGCTGCTCAGCACCTGTCCCCTTGCTTTAATCATGAGGGGGCTGGTGACAGGGCATTCTCAGTGAGGACTTCTCACTTCCCCCATCAGTTCAATGGAGCCTGGATTTGTTGACCTCTGTTTCCCCAGGACTTTCTCAGGGCAACTGAATGCTGGCTGGGTGAGGGTAGCATGAGATCTTGGCTTTTCTTCTAAAGAGCTGTAGGTTTTGAATGGTGGAACTAGGCCCAGCCCTTGTTTTCATAACACTGGGTCTAATGTGTGACTGATAAACTGAGCTGTATTGTGAGTAGGGGATGGGGCACTGTCAGGAGTCAAAAGAAATTAAATAACTCTAAAAGAAAAAGGTGTTCGTTTTGAAAAGACAACTTCCGCTCTATTAAAAATTACTAGTAGAGCTGGTCAAAAACTGGTCATTAGCATTTTTTTCAATGAAAAATGGCTTTTTGAGTAAGTGAACATCTTCAAAAAAAGAAACTCTGTTCTCAAAGATTTTTCAGTTCTCAAAATCCTAAAATTTGAATTTCTCAATGAAAACCAGAAGAAGTTCAATGAAAACAAAAAATTTTCATTTTTGTCAACATTTCTGCATGGAAAGGGGGGAATCTTATCCCAGGTAGTTCTAGTTACTATTGTAAAATAGCCCCCTTTTACTCTACACATTGGCCAATGAATGATTTCAAATCATATCTGCTTGCTTCACTGAGAAAAAAAAATGCTTTCAGTCCTGTTTGCCACTGCAGAACCTTTGTAGCCATCACGGAGCAGTCTGCCTTATTTAGGGTTGCCAACTCTCACTGAAGCCATTCCAGGAGATTTCCCCCCACCCCCAACATGATGTAATGTCATTTTCTTAAAATATCCTATTAAAATATCCCAGATTGTTTTCAATAGTCACCGGGAGATCAATGCCGATTCCGGGAGACTCCAGGCCAACCCTGGAGGGTTGGCAGCCCTACCCTCATTGCATCATCAGGAGAATGATTAAGCTTCTAATTGGAGAATCTTTATTCTGCTGAGTATGAGGCAGAAAGAACAACAGCTTGATTTTCAGATGTCAGGGCAGTTTGTAGCTCTGGATAGATTTGCTATGGCAATCACTGCAAGAGAATAAAGATGGAGCCCCTGCAATGGCAGTTTTACTCTCATTTATTGACTACAATCACATTTTAAGTAGCTTTTGTGCAGGAAAGACCTGGGTGAAAAGGAGGACAAATCAGGGAACTGCAGGAAATGGCAATAGGAAGAACATGTCAAAAGAGTGTAATGGTCATCTTGGTTATGATGATAGACTGAATATTTTAGCATCCAGCGTTTTAAAGCCCTGAGATGATCCTGGCTATATGCCATTGAAATTCATTATTAAATCATATTTAACTAATATGGTATTAACTATCAGAGGGGTAGCCGTGTTAGTCTGGATCTGTAAAAGCAGCAAAGAGTCCTGTGGCACCTTAGAGACTAACAGACGTTTTGGAGCATGAGCTTTCATGGGTGAATACCCACTTCGTCGGATGCAAGTACTGGTATTAACTGTGATTGTGACAAGTATTTCTCTATGATTTCCACTGTAATGCAGATATACTGAATGCATCATTAGTTTAAAGCATTGGCCTTGAATGGATAAGTTTCATGCTCGTTCCAGCTGGGAATATGGAATCAGCCTCTGTCTACAGAGGTTAAAAAAGGATGGATACATCCTTGCTACTATCTTCAATCCTGCACTTTTGACTCTCACATTAAAAATAATCCATTTGCAAAAGCAGAGTCTTAATTGTGCTATCTTGGCCAAATCCCAGCAGAGATAATTTTGCCAGCCTAGACAGAGACGTTATCCTTCATAGCCCCTCAAAAAACTGCTGCATACTGTTGCTGCCACAGAAAGATTGCAGCACTCCACCCAGGGGGTGGCTGCATTTCAATAGTTGGTCAGTGGTCCCTGTAGATACATTCTACCCGGCACTTTAGACTCCTGCAGGGGCAAGGGTCATGCTAGTGAAAGGCATTGATTCTCAAACACATGCAAGACCATTCATCAGACACATGTAATAAGGTCATTTTTTAAAATTATAATACAGCTCCAGGATGGACCAAAAAGCAGGTGACAGAGCTGGAAGTTCTAAGCCAGTAAGTGGAAAGCTGGGGGTTCCCTTTAAGGTTTCATCTTTGCTATCCCAGGCTTTATGGAACACTAAATCATTGTCACACTTGCCCCCATCTTCCTCTTTAATTATTTCCCTCTCCCTCTCATTGTGAAAGCTGACAGATAAAAATTGTAAAAACAACAACAATTCCTGGGAGTTCTCCTGAGCTTTATGGAACATTCCTAGTAACATGCATCCAGATGCAGTGACTGTGGCATCGGTTGTCTATATAGCTTGATGATGGCTATATGATGATGGAAAGATTAGGGATTATTTTTTTCCCTAATCTTTCCATTACCTATAATATTTTTACACACAAAGGGTTTGTTGCTTAGAAAACAGTTACTGTCAGCCTTTGAACAGCTGAAAAGCTTCAGCATCTTAATGGAAAGTAAATTATTGGTGCTTTCACAATCAAAGAGGTTTTGTAACCTGATGGGAATCTTAACCGTTTCATGTCTTTTTTTTTATTTGTCCACTCTTCTCAAAGTGAATGAGAATTTTGCAGAACAGTTACAGCGTGTGCGGTAGCGATGCAAGTTTCCCCACCAAGGTGTTTCAACCCTGAGCAAGATGGGCTTTCTTCTAGGGCAAGAGGATATTTCAGCTGGCCTGCCCATCAGTGCATTACCCCCTTCTGACTGCAAAAGGAGGATACCCAGTGAACACCTGTCCTGTGGGACTTGGACTGACTTCAACTCTTTCATTTCACAGAGGCTACAAGACTACAGTCAGATGGTGACAACTATTGGTTGAATTGCATTCATCCTGATTTCTTAGAGGCTACATATCCCATTGCCATTACCCTGATTCACTCACACTTGCAATCCGCTGGCAGTTGCAACAGGATTCTGTATTCATCACTCTGTCTCCACTGGTGAGTAGTGTAGTTACTGCTAAAGAGTTGCTGTGTTTCAGTCTGAAAGGGCCTGCCTTTTAGCTGTGGGTAAAGTGCCTGTGGTGCATGGAGAGTGTGTAAAGTATTTTGGGATTATTTGTGGACCAAATATTGGCCGCGTTTACACCCTGTAGAATCTCATTTATTAACCCGAGACTCCACAAAGGGTATGTCAGGGTACAGATCGGTTCATATAAATAATTTCACATGTGCGCACACACAGACACTGACTATCACACACAACTCTTAAAAGATAAAAGATCTTTCTACCTTTGTTGAAAAGGGTAAGGCAGAAGCCAAACTACCCACATCAGAAAACGAAATAGTATCCAGGCTTGAAACGTTCAATAGCTTCTCAGCAAAGGTGTGTAGAGGCAGAGAGACACAGAGAGGCTCTGGCTAGGAAGCCAGTAAATAAAGGACAAAATTATCTCCAATCTCTATGGTAGGACTCGACTCTGATATTTTGCTCTCCCTCCCTGTGACATAAATGGGAGGTCTTGTAGGGAGAATTTCCTCCCACCTGTAAGTCTGGTTTGGCGGCCTGTCGCCTCCTGACTGACAGCTAGCCTGTAAGCTCTCTCTAAGGAAGGGAGTGTCTTGGTCACATGTCTGTACAGCACCTCGCACAACAGGGTGCCCTGCATGACTTGGATCCTAGATGATACCATAGCACAAATAACAAATAATATTGTGAATATCATTTGTGCTTTAATCTGCAGAGAACTCTCTCATTTCTTTTCTTAGTTAATAAATCCTTAGTTAGGTTACTATAAGATTGGCTAGCAGTGTTATCTTTGGTGTGCGATCTAAGGTACCAATTGATCTGGGGTAAGTGACTGGTCTCTTGGGACTGGGAACAATCTGAATATTTTGTGATTTTTTTGGTGGAAGTGACCATTGATCATGATGTCCAGCTTGCCGGGGTTAGGATGACCAGATGAGAGACATGAAATATTGGGGGGCGGAGGGGGGTCGCTGGCAGAGGAAAAAAAACCAAAAGAGCCGCCAGAGCATAGGAAAAATTGGTGGGAGCTGAGCTACCACCGACAGCTCCCCACCCCCGACCGCACCAGTTCACCTCCGCCTCCCCTGAGCTGGCTGCCGTGTCCTGCTTCTCCCCACTCCCTCCCAGCACTTGTGCCGCCATACAGCTGATTCATGCAAGCCTGGGAGGGAGGGGGGAGGAGGAATGAGGCGTGCTTGGGGAAGAGGTGGGGCCAGGGTGGGGATTTGGATCCAATGGGGCAGGAAGGGGGTGGAGTCAGGGCGCACCTCTGCCTGTGCGCCGAAGTGCAAAATATCGGGACAATTTGCATCTCGACCGATGTTTGGTCAGGACACGGGACAAACAAGTAAATATCGGGACAGTCCCGATAAAATCGGGAGGTCTGGTCACCCTAGCCGGGGTGGCATGATAGACTGGAGAGCCCAAGTGGACTGTCTGTGATGCCATGGTAAGACTGTTATAGCACTTCAGGAGTTCACACTTGTTATTGGGTTGGTGAAATCTAATTATTGAACATGCCACCAGTTTGGGACATCTGCCCTGCTTTTTGATTGTCTGTCCTGAAGTTGGCACTCACAGTCTTGAACCACTCCAGGCAGCATGACAAATACTACTGAGTCCTAGTATGTGGCTGTGAGAGGAGCATTGCACACCACTGAGATGTGAATGTAGGGAGGGCAGTTCCCCTGATTTTTGTTCCTTATCACTAAACCTACAAATCGTTGCTGGAAATGTATTTTACTCCCAGCTATATAGATGAGTTAATAAGCATATAATGTGTGATCTACAGTATAAACATCAATAGGACTGTACATAGTGTAAAGCAGGTCAGAATATAGTCCACATGATATGAAGCTCATATTATATATAAAAAAACCTGGCTTTCTTTCACTGTAACTTTCTTAACCCTGTTAAAGGGAAGGATTGAATTTAGCTCCTGACAGGTGAAAGATTTATGGCTAGAAATGTGAAGGATAGTGACCCCTTTCATCAGCAGCCCACATGCCTAGTGGGTGAGAAGCTGTGATTCGACAAGGTCATATTCATTACCTACACCCTAGCCCAGAGACACAGATGACAACTGCACCTCATCCTTCAGCCAGGAAGGCTGTAGTCCAGGCCGCTAAGGCAGCAGGGGTAATCCACACAACTCATTCTATTTCCCCTCCCCCTGCAAAGAAAATTAACAATTTCACTTGTGATCCTAAATCCGATTCTAACCTAGGTGTCTAGATGGCAAAGGCAATTGCTTTAATCCATTAAGCTACTTTAGCACCCTGTCTTTATCTGAAACTTGCAGACAGAAAGTGTCACTGGGAACTTGATGGACTTAAATACTTAGTGCAATCAAAGTTCGTGGTGTGTAAATTACATTTTCTTGGGTAGCTTGTTTAAAAGGGAAAAAGCAAAAAAACCCGATCCTTATCACAAGCCTGGACTCTTCGGATACAGCTGTGACCATGTTAAACAAACCATGGCAGTGAAGGATTTGAGAAGAGTTTGGGGACCGAGGTGGTTTGTTTGTTGTTATTAATTTGGAAGTGGCTGCAGCCTGACAGACAAGCCATTTTTAAGGGTGACGCTAACCCAACAAGAAAAAACAACAGAGCCTGTTAAAACAGTGATGCTACGAGTAGACATTTGTGTGACATGTTGATTTCTTAGTCTCTCCCTATTATTTGCCAAACTGCGTAAGGTTTCCAACACCTTTATGCTGAATCTAGCTGTCACAGAACTGTAATTTAGCGTATACACAGGAATCGATGTTTGATGACTGGGAGCAGAGAGATCCCTAATGACAGCCTTTTTGGCCTCTGGCATTTTAAATCCCCTGAAGCTGTTGTTATGTTTAGATTCTGACTGTGGAGAAGCTAAAACCTGCATCCAGAACTGCCTATCTGAAGGGGGGAGGAGACCGTCATGCTCAGAAGCATCGTGTGCTATCTCAGCTCAAGATTTTAGAAACTCCAGGGATTGATTTTACTGACGCCCTAGGAAAATCATTCAGGGACCACATGTTTTGAAAAGGAGCTGGATCTGGGATTGGAAATGTGGTCAGGTCTTCATGCTCATGCCTAACAGCTGAAAATGAGAAAGGCTGAAAGCAGAGATACCTTTGCATTGAACGATCTGCTGGTGGCAACATGCATTTTGACCCCTTCTTGAAAAATTGGCCTCTTAATACCTTCAGGGAGTGTTACTTCCTGGTCCATGCTCATTAGTAGGGTGGATATAAATTGATTAAAAAAACCCACCGATTTTTAAAAAATGTAAGTTTTTTAATTTAAATTAAAAACAGGTTTATATACCAAAAAAAATCAATTTAAAATTAAATTTGAAATTGACAACCTATATTAAAGCCTAAACTTATTTAAAAAGTTATCAAAATGATTTAAAATATATACAAAATATATGATCCTACCTGAATCATGGGATGATCTTCAAATAATTGCAGCTGAGTTGTGAAGAAGACATGGAAAATTACGGAAAAGTAATAATGGATGTTTATTAATTGTGGTAATTTGGAAAAGCCACAGCAAACCTATTTGTTTAAAAAAAAATTGCTGGAACAATACAAACACTCAACTATTATGTTATGCCTGTGAATTTTTTTAGCCAACCAGATAATTTGGTGCAATGGCAGTGCCCTAACTTGAGCAGGGTGAGCGCGGCAGCCATCCAGGGCACAAAGCTGTGGCTGGTGGGCATAGGAAATGGGGCAGAAAAATGAGGGGAAAAAATGGTAGGAGGCAGAGCCCTGCAGTGAGCGTAGTATTGCCACCCTTACTTCTCCACTGCTGCTAGTGGCGGCGCTGCCTTCAGAGCTGGGCCCCATGTCCTGAAGGCAACACCACTGCCAGCAACAGTGGCAATACCATGCCCACTGCAGAGCTCTATCCCCTACTGTTTTTTCCCCTCATCCCTCTGCACCTGCTTTGCGCCCTCGTTAAAACCCTCCCCAAAACTCTCCAAGATCATTTAATGTACTAATAGTCAACAAGGTGTGCGTTGCAAACCTCAAAATGTATGCACAATTCTGGACTGTGCCAAATAAGCTAATTTAAAACAAAATTGTGGTAGAAGCCTAATATTGTGAAATCCACAAATCCTGCAATATTGCAAATGAAGGTAGGACTTAAAAATATAATATTAAGCAGTATGTGTTTGCTGCCAAGTTTTAGAGAAAGACAGACCACTGAACTGGTGGAAGTCGCTTGGCATTTGGAAGCAGAGTCTGTTGAAGTGCTAACCCAGTTTATGAAACAGTAATCTCTTCTGCAGGTTCAGAGAGAATATTTTCTTCATTTCAGTTTATTCAACTAGTTCAGTTCAATGACTAGTTTGTTCAAAGTTAAGAAACAAATTGGAAGTTGAAAAAGTTTTCTTCTTTAAAGCTATGAATAAAAGCTAGATGTGAGAGGATGAGATCTACTGGGTCTAAAATCTTAAAGGACGTGGTGACCAGAAACAATCAGTTCAATTAACTAACTAGAGATAATATTTCCTTTGCTTAATAAATCAGTTAGTTTTAAATGTAAAACATGTTTTGATATACACATTTGATATCCAGCACATTTATTGTACTTAATAAAAAAAATGCTGGTTTTGTGCATTTTAATTGTATTTGAATTTCCATCCAGATAGAGCTTGATATAAGTCACAAGTAAAAAAATAATACATTAGGAAAAAGTTAAACTCTATAATTGCTTAAATAAATGTGTATAGCTATAACGTATCCTCCCAGTTAGCAAAAAAGAAGCCCAAAATTTAGTGTATTTAGTGTATTTAGTTGCAAATTGATGTGTTTTAATGATTGCCAACCACTGCGAATTCTTTAGGGAATTATTATAAAAAATATATGCAAAACACGATTAAAATCGATTATGTAAATCAAGGTTTCCTGCTTGCTGATTTAAATCATTATTAAAATTGGAGACTTAAATCACTTTGATTTAAATCCCATCACCCTGGTGATTAGTAAGAAAGCAGTCAAATTGAACACAAAGAGTCAGGGTCCTAGAAGGAGAAGAGTGTTTTCAATTGAGTAAATAATTTGAACCACAACTGCTTCTAAATGTCTACACTGATTTGCTGCAACAGTAGTTTAATCTTGGAAAAGTTGGCTGAGATTTTCTTAAATCCTTGCATCATAACCACCCTATGCATGCTATGTAACCCAGCTTGACAGAAAACCTAAAATGCTTCATTACCCTTCATGAGATTATTAAAGCCAGTGAACTAATGGATTTTCAGAGATAGAAGCCATTGCAAGAGGCTCTAAATCAGCAGTGGGTGTTGAATCTGAATAAACTACTCTCTTACCAGGCTTTTAAAGTCTCAAAGAAAAGCACAGGAAGCTCTGTTCTTGTGCTGTCTTAAATAATCCACATAGTCGTACGTCCATCTATTCCCTGGACACGTCACTCCCCAAAGGCCAGATTCTGCTATCTGGCTGCAATAATAGAATCGTGCTGCAGCCGCTTGGTGCACGGTTCTTGACTAGACTCTTCCAAAACCTTCCCTGCACAAGAGTTAAAATCAGGGGAGTCATTATGGACAATTAACTTTTATAGTTGGCACAGCAAGGACCCTGGAAATTTACAGATGAAGCTAAAATTTTGTCCTTTGTTCATTCCATTCTAATGAGGTTTTCCAGCTCATACACTCTCTCCTTGATGCAGGCTGTAACTATTATTAAAACAAAGGAGTTTCACATGCTGCAGATGAGGAACAATAGTATTTAGGATTGCCTCGTGTTCAGTTGCTAGTTGACAAAATTGTCCATACTAAGGAAAGTTGAAGAATATTTCAGGTTTAGCTTTATTTATGTGGAATTAAACTGGTCCCTTCATATAGCCTTTTTTTAAAGAGTGACTTAACAGCCATTGCATTTTCACAGTAGTGCTTATAGCTCTAAAGGTAGGGTGACCAGACATCCCGTTTTTAAAGGGACAGTTCCGTATTTAAGCCCTCTTGCGGGTGTCCTGACTTTTTATTAAAAATGGACATCCTGCTCTTGCTGGATCCCTGCTCACCAGCTGCCTGCCCACCAGTGACTGATGATGGGGAAGGAGGGTGTGAAAGCTGGTGGTGGGGTGAAGATGCAGTATGTGAGGCCAGCCACTCCTCCTGCCAGTCCGTCAGTGCAGCCCTTGCTGCGTGTTGGCTCTTGGCCAGCAGGTCCCCACCCATTGTCCTGTTTCCGGCCGCACTGGCAACGCAGTGCAAGCTGCAGTGGCTAGTGAGTGTGGACAGGCATCAGGCAGTGATGAGTTACGTGTTGCCTCGATTGCCAACTCAGGGTGGGCTCCAGCTTTTCCGCCGCTCCAAGCGGGGGAAAAAAAAGAAAAGAAAAAAAGAGTGGCGGGACTTTGGTGGAAGCTCAACCGCGCCGCTTCTTCTGCAGCAGTTCGGCAACGGGTCTTCCCTCTCTTCCTCTTCAGTGGCAATTTGGTGGCAACTCAAAGAGGAAGAGAGGAAATGAGGGACCCACCACCGAATTCCCGCCGAAGACCTGGGCATGCCGCCCCTTTGAATTGGCCGCCCCAAGTGCCTGCTTCCTACGCTGGTGCCTGGAGCCGGCCCTGTGCCCACTCATCGGCCCTTTACATGTTCCCCCTCTTGCTGTCCTCTTCCTGCTTTGTCCCTTCACCTCACCAACCCCATTGCTCCTCCATCCCCTTCCCCCCTCAACGGGGCATGTGCCACTCCCAGCACAGTGTGGAGAACCAGTCCCTGGTCAGAGTGCTATGCTCACCAGCAGCCTGGCCAGCAGGCTCATTCCTTCTCCCACTGCCTCTGGCTGGGCCCGCAGGAAAGCCCAAGACCCTCCGGCCCCAAACCCCTCACAGCGCTGGCATAGGGAAGCCTCTCTGCCTGTCAGCTAAGCTCTGGAGTGGGGGGGGGGGGAGGGCGAAGCAATTTCCAGCCTGTTCATGCCCTGAACCTGCAGGATCCACAGCAGCCCCCAGGGCAGGGGCCTACCACCCTCGTCACCTGCGCCTCCCCCCTCCACACTGCATCCTGCCCCCAAGGAGCATGGGGCTGCTTCATCCCCTAGGCACCCTCCCCTGCTGAGCCACCTCTCTGTCCAGGTTCGCTGAAGCCCCTGCAGTCAAGTTTCCTGGGCTCTGGTACACAATGCAGCCTTAGGGCTTAACCCCTTCTTGTCCGTGCTGTAGCTGGGGGACAGGTGGTGGCTGGTGGTCGTGGCCAGCAGTAGCCTGGAGGTGTTAGCTGCCTTTCAACACTGCCGACAGGAAGGGATGAGCTGCTTCCAGCCATACAGGAGGGGAGGGGAAGAGATGAGCTCTGCAAAGACATGGGCCAGGTCATCCCTTCCCCCTCCTCCTCCTCTGCAGCTGGAAGCAGCTCCCGTCCCTTCCCTCCCACACCGTGCTGAAAGGCTGCTGCTGGCCACATTCTGGTGTGACCCCTGACAGAAATTTGGGGAGAGGAGCATGTGACCCCACGTGGCCCCCCAATGTGTTGCCTCGGGAGGACACGGTGCCAGATACCAGGAGCGGTGGGTCTGTGCCGGGGGCTCAGCCAGGCATGGAGGGTCAGGTCGGTTGGTCAACCTCCATCTGTGAGAGAGAGAGAGAGAGAGAGAGAGAAAACCCTAAAGCCTTCAAGATAAGAAGGTAAATAAAAAGAATCCAACTATACCATATTTCTTTTTAAGAGGTGCTCAGTCAACTTGATGTTAATTTGAACATTTGTACAATTGGTTGCCGTTGAACTCACTAGAATACTAGTAATTTTACCAGGTGTCCCATATTCGGTGTAGGGAAATATGGTCACTCTATCTAAAGGAGACCTACAAAAGGTTATTAAGAAACTGGTTTGTGCCCTTTTTTCACTCCTTTATAGTGCAGAAAGAGAACCTGATTTTGTTTAATGTTTTTAAAAAAAATGTCCTGCTTGTTTTTTCCCTTAGGAATATCAGGAACATTAAGTCTATTCTTCTCTGATTTTGCTGGAGGATATGTGGGAGGTCTCGGGGATACCATCCTAATGGAAGACGGGAGGTTGTCAAAGCCTTAAACAAAGTTCCCTTTATTCTGTGTGTTGGTCAATCTCTGAAGTCAAGTAAGTGTTAACAAAAACAGTTTTAAAATAAAACTAAAATTACACACATTTTAGGTAGTCTAACAAAAAAATCCCGTCTCTGCCAAATTGCTCAACTTTCACTCTCTTGGGTCTTGTGATGTCACCTTTCACTAGTCTCCAGACCTAGACAGGACTTGCATTCCTAATTTAAATCAGCCTTTCTTTATAAGCCGTAACAGAATAATAGCAAGGGACCAACCCCATTTCCTCCCCCACCCTCGCTTTGCAAGCCCCCTCTAAGGCTGGACTGTAGTCACCTCTATCATGGATTCTATGATTTGCCATTTAAAAACATCCTGTGATATATTTTGGGCTATTTGCATGGGAGTGCCTAGACGGGCGGGTCTGATGTACTCATTGAATAATTTTTTCTACAAGCTGGGTTGCATGAGAGGCTAATAGAGAAAAGAAACTCAGGGATAACAGTGCAAGGACATAAAGGGCCAGAGCAGCAGACTCTCAATGAGAGCGTTAATTACTCAGGGACTATTACATTGGAGAGGAAGGTTGAGTTCGTAAATGTAGCTTGGTTACTAGAAAACACACCAGTTCATTTCACAGCCGACAGGGAAACAATCACACTTTAGCACTCGTTGGCAGTCTGGGCAGAGACACAGAGGAACTGGACTACCCTCTCACCACTAGATGTTGTTCCATCACCACAGGGTTGAGGTGTGTCAGGAGGACAGTTTGTAGAACCTGCATTGCCTCTGCCCCTGCTCTCCCTATCCTGTGGATTGAGGATTCAGTCTTCAGGATAGTTGATCTCCCTCCTTTCACTGGCCAAAGTGGCCAGAAGGAAGAAACTCAACAGGAAAGTGGGGCTCATTTGACTGAGACCCTTTCACTCTTTAGGTCACATATCCAGGCACAGTTCCTTTGGGTGAAGTCCACTGAGTCCCTAGACTCTTCTGCGAAGCAGTGGGTATTGTGTGGGTTTCTATGCTCAGTGTCCCCTTCAGGTTCCCTGGTTTTAACAGTCTGATCTGCATTCCCATTCCTTTGTGTGGTCTTGGTCCCCTGTCATTAGTTTATTCTTGTTCTTTCGTAGCTTCCCCTTCCCTACTGTTTTTATTGAGGGATGGCTTCTTCTGTTCCTTTGTCCACTGATTCCTTGGACTCATTCTCAGAGCAGTGGGCACTTTCTGGGCTTCTCTGCTTAATGTCCTCCTCTGGATTCCTTGTTCTGACCCTGTGACCTGTACCTCCACATCTGTTTTTTCATTCTTTGTCCTCTGCAATCTGGGCTCTGTGGCCCCTCACATCTGAGGGGGTGGACCTTTCATTCTTTCTGCGGACTCTGCCCGCCAACCCAAACTCCAGGTAGTCTGACATCTTTCATGAGCATTAAATTCACAGGCAGGATTTAAAAAGAAAGAGAAAACATGCTTTTTAATTTTTTTTAAGAACACTTTTCTCTTACGCTCCTCTGAATTTGCTCTGAGAGAGCCACAGACCTGAGCCCTGCACAACCTGCCCTATGCATTGTGGAAAAGCATTATGCTCTGCTGAAGCATTGCACCCAATGGACTGATGGAGTCTGCTCAGGTATGTAGACTCCTAGGTTAAAAATGGTTAAACTATTTGCCAAATGCGTCTGCTGCTATTATTGCCCCCAAACAAACAAACAAACAGATGATTTAGGTTGCTTTGTCATAACCTCATGTCTGCTCCAAGACACAAGACTTTGCTAGCTCACAAGTAAGGATAGTGATCACATGGTTAAAAACCAAGAGCAAATTGAAGGCCCCCTTGAAAACATTGAAAACAGATGTTCAGAAGACTCAGACCTCTCTCCATTAATTTCAGAATTTAAATGCCCGTTAATTCCTCTTTTTATTGCACAGCGCCACACTGCAGCATGTTCAATGTCAGAGAGAACTATCCTGCAGGGACACTTGATTGATCAAACCTGAAGGTCACTTAAAAATGTGGGAACTTACAAAACAACAGGGGTGAGGGAGGGCGGTGCTTCAAGTGGCACGTTTCAGTCGGGAACCATCATGTTATATCGAACAGCTGCTGAAACTAGAAACAGTTAGATGTAGGGGATTGGCAGTGATGACTTCACACATGATCTGTAAAAAAAAAAAAGAGGGGGAAGAAGGCAATACACACAAAGGGATTTAAGTCTGGAAGTTACCCAACTCCTAGCCAAATAACCACTGGAAACTGGTGAACATCTAGTTTCAAGGAGGGGCAGATGGGACTCGTATTTTGGCATCTGGTGAAGAGGTTAAAGGGTATCCGTTCTGCCATGTTTTCGCCTCTTCTTATTCTGCCTCTCTCCCTCCTGCTTCAGTCTACTTACCCCATCCACTCCCCTCCCTAACATTCACCCCTTTCCCTCTCCCTCACTCTCTTTCCCAGACATTCATTCTGTCACATTCCCTCTATCCTTTGTCTTCCAATCCTGTTTCCTATATCTACCACCATTCAGCACTCCCCTCTCCTACAGAGAAGGTAAGCAAAAGCACAAACGCCTGCCCCAGTGACTATATCTGGAGAAGGGGGTGGCTGAGTTGCTTATAGCCTTGCCCCTTAACCTCTGCATAGTCTCCAACTCCTATGGATCTAACTAAATGTATAGGAAGGCTGCCACTGGAAGATTCACTGGGAGTTCTCACCAAAGACAGAAACATATGATCAGCCTAGCGGATGGTGGATCTTGGAGACACACACCCACAGCTCCCCCCCCCAATTTCACCGGTTCAGCTGGCCAATGGCTATTTCAGAAAGCCAGAATCAGCGGCAGAAGCAACTGCGATAAAAAGCCTATAAGACCCAGTAAACGCAATGGTTCCCCAATCCCATGGCACTGAGGAAGTCATAAGAAGTGGTCCACTGTACTATACATACCACTGGCAGCTCTGCTGAGAATTATATTGTAGCCGGATTTACAATGCAAATATTTAACTTGCAAATCATATTTCTAAGCAAAAGGATGTCCATCTATATGTGGTCAGTAAGTAGCACAGACTAGTGGAAATGAAAATAAGGAAGGGCAAGCGCTTCTGCGGTAAACAACTCTGTTAGTTGACAGATGAATGAACTCTCCTCCCAATTTTCTGTTAATGTCAAGAGCTTCACTTAATTAACAAAGATGACATGCCTATTTACCTAAACCTTTAACTGTGCATATATCATGTAGGTCAAATATATATTTGAAGACGGCATATCCCAGTTGCTTTTGGGGGGGGGCGGGTCTTGGTAATACTATTGATATACGGCTTTTCTATTTAGCATCTACGTACATCTTCTTAGACTCTTGTCTATGGTGGAAGCTTGTCAGTTTGATATCTACAAGGCCAGAAGAAGTCATAATTGAGAATATGTCTAACTGGTGCAGTATTAATTATCTGTAACAAACATGTCAAGTCAATATGCTGCTTGTACACATAAGATTAGCTTCAGTTAGTACATTAAAAGGTCAGCAGGAAGAAGAGAGAAAATGAGAGATGTGGAAAATAACATCTCTGATGTGGGGGGATATGCGGTGGGTACTCGTGAGAGATTGTCTCCAGAGTATTCAAGTCCCTTTCCCTAAATTAGCTGCACTTTCCTTCCACACAGTTACTATTAATCATGATGCTGTCAGTATAAAGACACAGGAATATGTTATGCTAGCCAATGACTTTCCAATTAATTCCAACTCTCCTGCCCACAGAATACAAATCCTTTACCCACGGAAATATTATTTCTGGTGGTCATCTAAGAGCTGCTCCTTAAAAGAACAATAAGTGTTATGGAACTCTGCAATCATAACTGATATTACTACATGATAAAATTCAGGGTGGACAAGAACCTATTCAGAAATATGCAGTACTCCCTTAGGACTAACAAAGTACCTTAATAATTCAAGGGAGATATCCAAGGTACAGTTAACTTTGGTTAGGCATATTGATCATTTGATGCTGGTAATGAATTGAGGCACTATTTAGAGGTCTCCAAGGAATATGCTAATTGAGAAGGTATTATGCTACTACAATGTGATGCATTAGCGACTATTAGACTTCTCTTTAATGGATAAAGACTAGGTGAAGGAGCCACCTCCAACCCATGCAAAGAAAGCAGTTAAGGCTGGAATTTTTTTAAATTTTTCCATATGGACAATATGGGCAAAAAGCCACTAAAGAGTGGGTTGTCCTTTCTATGATAGTGTTCTATTTTGCTGAGTACATCACTTCTGTTGATGCTGTTCAGAGTTATGTGTGCATCAAGGAAAGAATATAAACCAGTTTGAGCTGCAAAGACTAGTTACAATGGAGTCAACTAAACAATAAGATTTCAGCCTTATCTGTAAATAATCCAGGCTTTTGTATGTTTACTTTAAACCTCAGACCTGCAACACTTTAGAGAATGTAGAAACCTACCTCAGAGAATACAGATTTGCAGATATATGTGTTAGTCTGTATTTTTAACTGAAAAAGCTGTTACAGCTCTAGATGTATTTTGTAAATCCATAATTGAGCTGATTTTACACTATGTAAATTATTTACATATGTGAGGAACACATATACTAAAGATAATGAAAACCATGCATATGCTGATTAAACACTTTAAATGTTACTAAAATAAGTAGAGATTTGTAAGGCCCTAACTCAGTATTGTGGACTAACAGTGTAAAATAGTACTAAATCATGCCAGCTTTGAATTATGGACACAAGCTATTCAAGAACAGCAAACAATTTCTTTCCAGTCTTCCATTTTATGGATTCTGCTCCTCCTCTCCCCCAAGATGTATAACATATGTAAATAGGAGTTAAAGACAAAGACATTAAATAAGTTTCACCACACGCTGAATCTTAAACCTTTGCAAATAGGGGTTTATAATGCAAATATCGACACACTGCTATGTCCTGAGTCCTTGCCTTTAAAAACAGTAAGAAAAACCAGAACAGCCTGGTCACTCCCAAGCATCAAACTGTATCAGCTATGATGTTCATCCCATTTACTAATATGAACAGATTTCTGGGTTGGTTTTTTTTTAAGGCTAAATGCATGAATGACATTAGCGTTGGCTTCAGTTGCTACTTTCCTCCACATTGTAGCCTGCTTGCTACAGATAAGTGTGACAAGTTACATTTATGCTGCAACAGAAGGGACTGATGAAAAAAGTATTACATCTAAATAAGGATTTTAATATAGCTTTCTTTCTAAAGGAGATGGCAGAAGACCTTCAGAAAAGGCCATAATAATTCACATATATAGAGAGCCATTGAATCTTATCAAGTTATTAATGAAATTATTAGTCTTTTTAATTCTAAATGACTAAAATAGCCTCTTAGTTGGATGGCTAACTTTAATATCATATTGATTAAGATTTTGCCTAAGGGAACTTGCATTCTATACTAACAATCCAGTCCAACGAGGAACCCATTTAACACTCTTATTAGCTCTATACAAAGATTAATTAAGCAATAATTTCTTCAAAATGGCTCCTCATCAGTGGTTAATAACAGATTTGTTAGTTAACTTCGTAAAGCAAGATCCACAGTGGTGAATGTTCTAGCAAGCTGGTTAATTGTTTTAATGATTTTTGCAGCTTTTATTGCTGATTTAAATTGTACTTCTCAATTTGTAACAGGAGTAATGTTCATAAATAATTATCCACAAGATGCTGTTATGGCAGCACAGATGGAAAAAGTCAGTCATTTAACTAGAGGGGTTCTGGAATTCATTTAGAATGAAGGCCACAATTTACAGCAAGTAGTTCTTTTTAATGCATTTTCAAATAGATCTACGATTTCTTGGTTTAACATTTTGATTTAAAATGTTTTTATTGTTGCTATCTAATAATATTTCATCATTTCCTTTTAACCTACACTCCAGAAAACATAAATGTCTCCACTACCAAGCAAACAAAACCCACAACAACAGCAGAAGTGAAGGCTGGGGCAGGTGAGAAACATCTAAGACCTATAAATAGGCCTGGCTATCAAATATAAAGACTCAAAGGTACATCAAAACTTACTATTGTAAAGTCTAGTAGAGACCTTGCTAGATGCTGATGACTAGCATGTGACTGATTTCAACAATTACCTGTGCCTTGGAAAGATTTGCAGTGAAAAAAAGAAAAATACAGCCCCTATTAAGAGTTATGCTGACTTTTCATAGGCTCTTTCACAAGATACTGCCAGAAGCAGACAATTTCAATTACACAGTGAAGACTAGATAAAGGACTTCTCTTTGCACCTGCAGACCTTGCATTGTTATAATCTGCATAAAACAAACAAATAAATCTATCTAGTGCAGTAGTTCTCAAACTTTTATACTGGTGACCCCTTTCATATAGCAAGTCTCCGAATGCAACCTCCCTTATAAATTAAAAACACTTTTTTATATATTTAACACCATTATAAATGCTGGAAGCAAAGCAGGGTTTGGGATGGAGGCTGAAAGCTCGTGACCCCCCCATGTAATAACCTCGTGACCCCCAGTTTGAGAACCCCTGATCAAGTGTAAGCCAGGGTCTGAATGAGCTCTCCTCTGCCATCTGTTGATGAACTGGGGGGAAAAGACCTCAGGAACAGACTGTATTTGCATAGACACACCTACTTTGCCTCAGTGATCAGCAGACAGACCTACCTTGCCAAAGAGATCGATTTTGGCATTTTGGGTTAAGATCCACTTTAGTCTTGGATGCAGGAGCAGTGAAATTTAATTATCCTTATCGTTAGCATAACAGATAGGAGAATTATACTTAATATGCCATAATTGAGGGAGTTACCTTACACTGAACCCCACTCACTAAGTAGGGGATAGTGATGTTAACTTCAAGTGAAAGTCAGAGCGGGTGTGTGCTGTTCCTGAGGGTATTCAGGGTTGTGTGGCATCTCACCAACACCTGCCTTTAGCAAGAGGAAACCTTGTTTTTGGCTCCTCTAGATCAGCTCCCTGAAACTCTGAGGCTTTAGCAGCACAAGCAATACCATCCAGTAGTGATAGGCACACAGTGACCTTCAAGTTCTCTGAGCATTCCCGCTTTCCAATGAACACTCAACAGAATTACTAGGTCTGCTGTTCTCAAAGGAACACTACACACCAGCTTGTAAGATTCAACTCAGGACCTGCACTTGCTTACCACCACAGCATTAGATATATTTATAGTGAAAACAAGAATATGTTTATTATCAAAGAATAGAGATTCAAGTGATAGTGAATAAGAACACTGGAAAGAAGGTTACACTCATCTTGTGCAGCAACTGGAGTTCTTTGAGATATGTATCCCTATGGTTGTTCCACTTCAGGTATGCTCACACCCCACACAACTTTAATCATGGTACTTGGTAGTAGTCCCTGTTTGACCAGCGCATGCACCCTATGTATTCCTGTGCCCCACTCAGAGGCCATATAGGGCTGCATGGGCAAACTGCCCTCAGTTCCTTCTCCATCACAAAGAGGTAACTCCAAAGCGGAAGGGAAGAAGTGCAGGTAGTGAAGCACCCATATGGACACATATCTTGAAGAACTCCAGTTATTGCACAAGGTGAGTAACCTCGCCTTCTTTTTAAAGTAGTGTCCCTATGGGTGCTCCACTTCAGGTGACTACCGAGAAGTACCCCCACTGGGAGAGGGGAGCCTTTGGAACCAAGTTCAAGACTCAAGACAAGATAATATTTCCAATTTAGAAGACTGGGCCACTGCAGAATGCTTGGAAAAGGTATGTATGGAGGTCCAAGTGGCAGCCTTACAAATGTCCAGAATAGGAATCCTCATGAGTAATGCCATATATATATATAGCGAGAGAGAGAGATCATGGAATGGGCCAATACCCTAGGAGGCAGTTATATACCACAAATATTCTGGTGATTTTCTAAATGACTTAGTTCTGTTCAAATGAAAGGCTAATGCCCTCCCAACATCCAAAGTGTGCAAAACAGCCTCCTCTCTGGACTCATACAGCTTTGAGGGGAAAAAACAAAAGATGGATAACTTGGATGACACCTTGGGTAAAAATTTTGTGTGTGGACTTAACTTTGTCCTTGAAAAAAAATACTGTAAATGGAGGGCACACCACTACTAGAGACTCTTTCTCCAACCCTTTGGACGGCGGTAACAGCCACCAGCAAGGCCATCTTCAGAGATAAATTAATGAGAGAAGTAGCTGCCATTGGCTCAAAAGGAGGATCCATAAATCCTAAATTCAAATCCAAAATCAGGGTGGGTTCCTTTACTGGACGGGAAAGGTTCTCCAACCTTACAGTTATGGGATGAGCGAAAACTGAGAATCTCTCAACCAGGGAATAAAAGGCTATTATAGCCACCAAGTGGTTCCTGATAGAACTCAGAGATAGTTCTGTCTTTTTGGTCTCTAGGAGGTAGTCTAGAAGTATTGAGAGGGAAGAGTGAGCAGATGGAAAATGTCTCTGGACACACGGATGGCTGAACCTTTTCCACCTGTGATGGTAAATATAGCTTGTGGAATCTTTTCTACTGTTCAATAACACCTGTTGTACCTCCTCAGAAGTAGTAGACTCTTATTCCCACAAACCACTGAGGAGCCAAACTTTGAGACCGAAGAATCTTCAGATTGGGGTGAAGAGTCCTACTAGCATCTTGAGAAAGAACATGAGGCATGGGTGGAAGGCTGATTACCTGACAAGTGCGTGGGTGAAATACATCTGTCTGGGCCACGTTGGAACTGTTAATATGATCTTGCTTGATTTTGTTTACCACTTTCAGAATCCAGGGTATTAGTGGAAATGCATATAGAAGGCCTCTTGCTCATTGAACAAGGAAGGCATTTCCCAATGAGAAAGGGCCTCACATCCCCAGCCCCTGCCAAAGTGTTTACATTTCCTGTTGTTAACCATGGAAAAGAGATCTATTTCTGGAAATCCACAAGCCAGAAAGATTTGATTGAGAATTCAGGAATCTAACTCCCAGCATAGTTGTGGGAGAAGTACATCTGAGGTCATTCACTATCCTGTTTTGTTCCCTGGGAGGTAAGCTGCTGAGATTAGGATGCAATTGGCTATGCACCAGTTCCAAAGCTTTATCACTGTAGCACAAAGGGAAGGAGATCTGACCCCTCCATGTCAATTGATATAAAACATGCAAGGCTATGTTGTCTGTCGAGATCTTTATGGACCTGTCTCTGATTAAAGGCAGGAAGTGGATACAAGCATTCCTGTCGGCTCTCAGCTCGAGGAGGTTGATATGTGGTCATGCCTCTTATGCAGACCATTTGCTCTGAGTGTTGGAAGTCCCTAAATACACTGTCCCCTCTCTCCCCCCACCCACAGCTCATCAGGGTTGCATCTGTTGTTATGGTGATGGAAGGAGGAAATTGAACAAATGAAATCCCCATGCAGACATTATCTGGATCTTTCCACCAATTGAGAGAATTTCGTGCTTGACAAGGGACCAACATCAGCTTGTTCAGGCTGTGTTTGTTTGGAGTATATAAACAGTTCTGAGCCAACCCAAAACATCAAAAACAGAGCTTGGAATGTTGTGTCACAAAGGTGCAAGTTGCCATATGTGTGAGTAGTTAAAGACAAATTCTTATTGATGTCTGTGGGCTGATTTGAATTTTTGAGATGAGATTTGTTAACATCAAGAATCTGTCAGAGGGAAGATAAGTCCGGGCTGATATTGCATCTAAGGATGCTCCTATAAACTCTAGTCTTTGTACCAGCCTCAAAGTGGATTTCTCAATGTTGAGCTGCAAACCTAGCTCACAAAACAGGGATCTTATCTTTATGGCAGCGAAAACCTCATTGTAAGATTGGCCTTTGAGTAGCCAGTTCATCCCAAGGTGCCGAAGGTAATCTGCGACCACTGCCAAAATGTTCAAGAACACTCTTGGGGCAAAAGAAAGGCCAAAAGGAATTACATGATACTGGAAGTAATCCCGATCTATCAAAAACTTCAGGAATCGTTTGTGAGATGGATGAATTTCAGTATGAAAATAGGCATTGTGAAGATTGAGGGCTAAAAACCAGTCTCGCAGTTGTAATGATGGAATTATAACTGAGAGAGTCACCATCCTGAATTTTTCTGATTTCACAAAGTTGTTTAGGAGTATTACAGCCAAGATCAGTCTCCATCCCCCATTCTTTTTCATGACCAAAAAATAGTTGGAGTAAAAGCCCCTCCCCCTCTGTGTTGAACTGGAACTGGTTCTACAGCTCCTATGTGCAGAATGGAGTTGACTTCCTGTTTTAAAAGGTACTTGTGAGAGGTGTTCCTGAGGCGAGACAAGGAACAGAGGTAGATAGAGGAGAAGGAGATAAAATTGATGGATTACCCCAGTTTTATAACCTCCAGCACTCATTTGGCTGACATAATTTGCTCCCATCAGGATTGAAAGTGGGAGAGACTGTCATAGATATGGCCACTGTTGTAGATATGGATCGAGCAATAGTGTTGGTCACATCCAGTAAGGCCTGTAATGATGTTCTAGCTAACAATTTGCCCTTGTTAATAGCCTGAAACTGTTCACGCTGTTCAGCTGGCAGCTGCTCGGTATAGGGGGTGAACTTGGCATAATTTGAGTGGTTGTACTTTGCCATGGGAACTTGATAGTTCACAATCCTGAATTGAAGAGCTGGAAAGGAGTAGATCTTTCTGCAGAAATAGATCTAGATGTTTTTGTTCCCTCTCATACAACATGTTTTTTTCCTGGTGTAGTCAGCCATGACCATTCACTGCCTCCACAATCAGGGAGTTTGGTACTGGATGCATAAACAAAAATTCAGAATCCTTAGCTGGGACATAATATTTTCTTTTGGCCCTTTTAGGCATTGGTGGTATCATCACAGGGGTCTGCCAGAGGGATCTGGCAGGATTCAACAGAGTCTCATTGAAAGGCAGGGCAACCCCCAGTGACGTGAGTCCTTTGAAGAATATCCAAGAGCTTATGCTGCAGCTTTCTGATTGATTCCGAGGTGATCTGTAAGGAATCTGTGATGCATTTTATTAGCTCCTGGAAGTGTTAGAAGTCATCAACTGGGGGAGGTATAACCACTTCATCTGGTGAAGATGAAGAAATATTCATTTGCAGAGTAGCCTCTTTATCTGCCCTGGCTTCCTACTCCTCAGACAACTCTTGTACCTGAGGTAGCTGAGGAGGGATGTGGATGGATGAGTTCTCCCTCTGTAGTCCCTGTGAAAGAGACTAGAGGTATAGAAAAATTGTTGCTGATATGCAGACTAAGGATCCTAGTATGAACACTGGAGAGGTGGCATCCACTGGCGCTCGAACCAGTTTGGGTAGGTATGGGCTTGTCTCTGATATAACTCCCCCTTCTTCTCAAAAGGGTCAGGAAGGAATTCCTTTAATTGATTAATAGGGGAATCTGGGACTGAAATATCTGAGTTGGAGGAGAATTCAAACGGGGGAGCCCCTCCACTCTGAAGGTGTTAGAGAGTTGACTGTTACTGGGGAAAGGTCCCACCTCGGTGATCAAGCTTGTCTTGGTACCGATAATCATTCAATACCCATTAACAAGGGGACTCTGGTTCCTTCGATACAAATAAGTGCCTGGAGTATCTGAACTCCTGCAGCATCGGGTGGGGTTTGAGCAACAGGGCTCCATTCCCCTGTCAGTGGTGTGGGCAGATGCAGTCCCACTAAGTCTTTTCTGGCAGAAGTAGGCAGGACAAACAAGGATGTCTTGGGAGGTGCCAAGACCATTTGAGAAATGTGGTGTCTTCCTGGTAATGAAGCCATCTAGTGGTCAACTTGGATACAGACTGAACTCAAGGAGACCGTAGGTACTGCTCTCATAGGGTGCCTCTACACTGGAATAAAAGATCCATGGCATGGGTGTGGCTGGTCCAGGTCAGCTGTCTCAGGCCAACAGGGCTCAGGCTGTGGGGATAAAAATTGCTATGTAGATGTTTGAGCTCAAGCTGGAGCTTGAGCTCTGGGGCCCTCTCACCTTGCATGGTCCCAGAGCTCAGACTACAGCCAAAGCCCGAATGTTTACATAGCAATTTTACAGCCCCTCAGCCCAACCCCCATGTTCCGAACTGTGCGGTGCTCTCTCAATGCTGCGGGAAGCAGCTCAGATCGAGATAGATCATCACCTGCTGATGTACAGCACCTCAGAGTAAAGATGAGGTAGACCACGGGCCACCATGAGGAATACCTTGGACCACATTCCAAAATGTGTTACTGCAGAGGGGTCAAATAGCAGGAGTCTAATTCTTTCCAAAGACTGCTCTTTTTAGTTTTATTATTTAAATCCACAATCACAAAACATCTCTAATCACATCAAGTACAGCGTGTCATGCTTGGGAATGCTCCAGAATCCATTTGCTGCTGCTGTAAGTTACAGAAATTCAATAATTCAGATTAGTAGAAATCCAGTACAGATGTTTTGCCTGCTCTCCATTTAATTTGCTGGTCACACCAGACACACACGTCCCCTTCAGAAATCTGAACCTCCTATCAAAGAAAAATACATTTCAGTGGTAATCAGGGCCCAATAACAACAGTCAAAAGATGATGCTGGTACCGTTAACCTGTTACACTTGCTCCTCTTTTGACACTCAAATCAATACACCACTGACTAGTTGCTCTGAACATTGTCAGAAATATTTGTGTTGCTGTAAAGACAAACAAAACAAAAGAGAGTCTTCTTCATTGTTCTTAAAGGCTAAAGTGCTGAAAACCAATATCTGCAGTTTAAAAGCAAGCACAGAAGGAAAACATCTTTCCAGGTATTAGAGGTATCACTTTGGGAGTATGTTGATTTAGTCACGTCATTCTCTTCACAGTTCACACTTCTTTCTACAAGTGAAAATGAGAGTTGAATCACCCATATGTAAACATGATTATTCCTCTTCATCCAGAACTGTGTGGCTGATGTATACCCCTTGCCAAATGGGGAAAAAAAATAATCAGACTATGAAATTCCTTGTCCAGCTGCCTAGTTCATTAACTAACCAGTACATTTTATTACAGGCTTCAGCAATTTAATGTGAAATGGGCCCATTTTATGCTACCATGGTATATGAGCAATGTGAAATTGCTTTTTTGCTTTTCCTAAAAAGGTACTCAAGTGTCACCCTAACTTGAATGTTTCCTTATGAACAAACACAGCAGCAATGCAGTATTTCCTTTGATGACATTTGCATATACACTGAGAGGCTATTGCTACAGTGCTCCCACTGAAACACTCATGTACCCACATAAAAATGCACAAGGGATGTAACAAATTTGCCTTTCATTTGTTTGAGATGACTCTAAGACCAGTGCTAATATCAGTATATTTTAGTCTTCAGGTGATTTAACAAGCTCTCACACTTCCACTAGGGCCGCCCAGAGAGGGGAGCAAGTGGGGCAATTTGCCCCAGGCCCCACAGGGGCCCCCACAAGAATGCTCCAGCCCTGGCCCCACCTCCGCTTTCCCCCATCCCCTCAGCGCGCCGCGTCCAGGAGCGGCCCTGGACAGAGCTAAAGTGGCGTGGCTCTGCTGCGGCCTGAGCTCCTCCCCACTCAGAGCCGCATGGTAATGGGGCGGGGCTGCGAGGTCCGGTCCCGCCGGAGCCACGCTGCTGCAGCGCTGTCCAGGTGCCAGGGCAGCTCCTGAACATGGCACATGGAGGCTCCAAGAGAGGGGAGAGGCAGGGGTAACCCAGGAGCAGCCCTGAATAGAGCTAAAGCGGTGTGGCTCAAGCAGGGCCTGAGCTCCTCCCAGCTCAGAGCTGCGTGGTAAGGGGCGGGGCTGCGAGTTCCAGGCCGACCGGCAGGAGCTCAGGTCCCGCTGGAGCCACGCCACTGCAGCGCTGCCCGGGGCTGCTCCTGGACATGGTGCGCTGAGGCTCCGAGAGAGCGAGGGGGGGGTTGGATAAGGGGCAGGGAGTCCCAGGGACAGTCAGGGGAAAGGGAGGGGGCAGAGGTTTGGTGGGGTGGTCAGGGAGCAGGGAGTTGGATCATGGGCATTCCGGGGGTCTGTCAGGACTCGGGGGGGGGGGAGGTGGATGGGGTCAGGGCAGTCAGGGAACAGGGGTGGTTGGGAGGGGGTTTCAGGGGGCCAGTGAGAGGACAAGGAGCAGGATGGGTCAGGGATTCTGAGGGGGACAGTCAGGGGGCAGGAAGTGGATGGGGGTCAGATAGGGGGCAGGGCCAGGCTGTTTGGAGAGGCACAGCCTTCCCTACCATAAAGCTCATTTAGCAGTGTGTGTTAAATAGCTGTCTGCAAGCCTCAAAGAGCTGTTATCTTTTCCATGGAGGAGGGATCACAAGAGAAGAGCAATATCCTACACCACCTACCTCCTTCCCAACCCTACCAAGGGCGACCCTCCTTCCCTGCATTCCCCAAGGCTCCAGAGGTTTTAATTCAGTGGTTCTCAAACTTTTGTACTGGTGACCCTTTCACATAGCAAACCTCTGAGTGTGACACTCCCCCCCCTTATAAATTAAAAACACTTTTAAAATATATTTAACGCTATTATAAATGCTGGAGGCAAAGCGGGGTTTGAGGTGGAGGCTGACAGCTCGCAACCCCCAATAATAACTTTGTGAGCCCCTGAGGGGTCCCAAACCCCCATTTGAGAACGCCTGGGTTCATTTAATTTTAGCACCCTATGTCCATTCACATGCATGTGCTATTTTGAACATTTCAGTTTTCACAACAAAAGCTCATCCCAGATTCTGGAACAAGCTCAAATGCTCGGTTCATGGAGTATGTACATAAGCTATACTAAAGACAAACCCACAGTAACTGTCTCCAGTTTGTGAGGGACCCCATGGAGCCAGTCTCTAGGAAACAGATACATACATGGAGGTTAAGTCCATTAATGACTATTAGCCAGGATGGGTAAGGAATGGTGTCCCTAGCCTCTGTTTGTCAGAGGGTGGAGATGGATGGCAGGAGAGAGATCATTCGATTATTACCTGTTAGGTTCACTCCCTCTGGGGCACTTGGCATTGGCCACTGTCGGTAGATGGACCTTTGATCTGACCTAGTATGGCCATTCTTATGTTCTAAGCTAAATGAACCCAAAGTTATGGAGACAGATATGAGTCAAGGAAGCCAGCAGAGTATCAGAGACCTGGAAAAATCTCTCACTGGATAGGCTCAGGCATTTGGTCACAATTGCTGAGGTGGTTCAAAAGTTTTGGATTTTTTTAAGCAGTTTTTAATTGTTTCTTTAAACAAACACAGCAAGTAGCAAATATTTGGCCACATACTTCTGAAACCCCAAACCATGTTCAGGTTTTGGCAGACTAATTTCAGCTTTTCAATTAAAAAAACCACAACAAATTTTGAAGGAAAGCAGACGTCGTCCGTGATTTTTTTCTGCTTTTTAAAAACCCCTAGTTTTCGATCCAAAAAAAGTTTTGATGGAAAATATTTGTCCAACCCTTTTAATGAGCTTTAGTGCCTTTTAGCACTATCTGATGCTGAGAACCAGTGATACCTTGCAAAGGTGACTTGAAAAGAAGTTATCTCAAAACTGGGTTTGTGCCGAGATGCGGAAGGTTTTTAAATATTTATTTTTCCCAGGGCTGCCCAGGGGAGGGGCGGCGCCAAGTGGGGCAATTTGCCTTGGGCCCCGCAGGGACACCTACGAGAATATCATATTCTATAGTATTGCAACTTTTCTTTATGGAAGGGGCCCCTGAAATTGCTTTGCTCCAGGTCCCCTGAATCCTCTGGGCGGCTCTGACTTCCACCTGGATCACAGGAGACAGTAATTTATGTTATGATGTCCTCAGATGAAAAAACATGCTAAAAATTTGAAAGCTATTAATGCAGTGTTAACTAGAAGTATGCAGAGTGAACCAAATCAATAAAATACACATTTATGAATAATTCTGCAATGACTCACTCATTCTAGACTGTACTGTACACACTCAAATTTGTATGCCAAAAAAAGGGGGAATGGGCTAGAATACAGCAATTAAAAATGAAAGGGATAAATATCTCACAAATTTATTATTCTATAATTTCCAGATTACTTCTGAGTTCAGATTTTGACAGTAAGTGACTGTTTCGACAAAATTTGCAAGGGAAGGTACCACTGCCTAGCAGTGGGGAACAGAGCACATGTTGCTCAGTAATATGCAACATTCGCTGAAAAAATATTTCCTTTTATCAGTTGAATTTGCCACTTCTCCATTTCACTGAATGTCTCCTTGTGTTATGAGACAGGAAGAACAAAAGCTCCCTGTCCACTTTTTCTGTACCATTATTTCATATATTTTATTACGTACTCTCATTCATCTCCTTGCCAAGGTAAACAAACCCAATCATTTTAATCTCCTTTTATGAGTTTTTCCATGTCCCTAATCATTTTTGTCCCCTTCTCTGAACCTTTTCTAGTTCTGCAATATTATTTTGAGATGGGATGAATACAACAAAGAGTATTCTTGATGAGGCTGCACTATTGATTATATATGATGACATTTTCCATATTATTCTCTGTCCCATTTCCTATGCATTCTAACATCTTTTTGCTTTTTTGACTGCAGCTGTACATTGAGCACAAGTGTTCATTGAACTATCTGCAGTTACGCTCAGCTCCCTTTCCTGGATTGATATAGTTAATTTAGAACCCTGAAAGACATGCAAATTTTTCCAATGTGCATTAATTTGCATTTGTCAACATTGAACTTCATTTGCCATCATGTTATCCATTCACTTTAGTTTGGTCTTTGAAATTCCTCACAGTTCTCTCTGGTTTTAACTAATCTAAATAAGTGTATAATTTGAAACTTTTGCTACCTCACTACTTACCCTCTCTCTCTCACTACCACCCTTCCATATCATTATTATATTAAACACAGGACCTAGAATGGAATCTTCAAGCACCACCACTGTTAACCTTTTGCTATGAAGAAAACTGATCATTTAGCCTCTGTGTCCTGTCTTCTAGCCAGCTTTTGATCCACAGTACTTTGCCTCTTGACTGTTTAGTTTCTTTAATAGCCTCATGAGGGACCACATCACAGGTCTTTTGAAAGCCTAAACAAACTAAGTCAACTTTCTTTTGCAGAAACCATGGTTAGACTCTATCATATTTAACTTTCAGGTGTTTTACTCTAATTTTAATGATCATTTCAACAAATTTGCCCAGTACAGATGTAAATCTTACTAGTCTAATTACCCAGATGATGCCAGAGTCTTTTTTCAATACAGGTACAACATTTGCTACCCAACACTCCTCTCGTACACTATCTATTTCTAATGAGAGATTGATTGTTTTTGCCAACAGCTCAGCCACTTCACAACTCCTACAGAATTCTTGTACATACGCCATCTAGGGATGCCTTGCTTTTTACATCATCAATTTGTTCTAACCCATCTTCTGACACTATAGTCCTTGATATTACCTCACCTTTGGGTTTGTCTACACTACCACTAAAGTTGATGTAACTTATGTCACTCAGGGGGTGTGAAAAAACACCTCCCTAAGCAATGTAAGATACATTGACTTAAAGCGGTGTCTCTACCATGCTATGTTGATGGGAGATGCTCTCCCACCTACATGCTTCCGCCTTTCATTGAGGTGGAGTATTTGCATCAACAGGAGAGCGCTCTCCAGTCAACATAGCGCATTTTCACCAGACTCTCAGTAGTGAAGACAAGCCCTTTGTTGCCAGAAAAGAGCAGGACAGAGGTCGGTATCTCCACAAACATCCTCTGTGGTGAAGACTGATGCAAGACATTATTTAAGTGTCTCAGAACCTTAATTGCTCCTTTTATCCCCTCGGAAACCAACAGACCAACTTTTTGGTGGTGGTGGGGAGAGAGCTGCCTGCTCCTGATATTTTTGTTTTTATACCTTTAGCTATTTGTTCTCTGAATTCCATCTTAACCCTTCTAACATCTTACCTGCTATAATGTGTCCTCCTAGTGTCAAATTTCCAAATTTTGAAGGATTTCTGTTTGGTTTGAATAATCTCTTGAACGTTTCTCTTTAGACAGATCTGTTTACTCCTTGCCTCCCTAGTTCCCTTGTTGCTCAGCAGTCCTTATACCTTCTGAGATTGTCTTCTTAAGTAGCATCCTTTCCCTATTTATGGATTTGATTGCCCCCTCAAAACCTTCCTCTGCCATCATGCCTACAAAAAATCCGGACAGCTGTTAGGCAGCTGGTGCGCTAGCACTGCAGCCCATCACACTGTCAAATATTGTCTTACTGTTTCTTTGTGCTCTTCTTGTCTGTCTCATCTTTTACTAGATTCTCAGCTCCTTAGGACAGGGACCATCTTTCTTAACTGTTTGTACCGCACCTAATCCTGACCCATATTTGTGCCCCCCCAGTCCCCTCCCAGGAGAGGTTACTTACCTTACAGTAACTGGACTTTTTTGAGATGCCTGTGTCCACAGCTCGCTATTGTAAATGTATGCTCCCCGTGGGCACAAACCCAGAATCTTTTAGCCACCAATGTCCATTGTGGCCTCACGTGTGTCCCCCCACTTCCCTCACACGACCTTCCCTAGGGTATAAAAAGGTAAAGCAGCCCCACCCACCACAGACAGTCAAGTAAAAGACTGGCTCAATGGGGAAGGAGGCTGAGAGTGGCACCTGTGTGCACAAAGTCATCTCAAAGAACTCCAGCTACTGTAAGGTACATTCCCTTTCTTCTTGAACTTGAACCGAGCTCTTTCACATTCCAGGTGAATGTGCTAACCACAGGGCTAGAGGGTGTACCAGGAGGTATGCTATGGCTCTCGAACTCCAGTCCATGGAGACCTTCCTGGCTGGCTCTAGAATGTTTTTTAGAAGTAATCAGTGGGAGAATGTCGAAAAAGAAGTTGGTAGCCTTGCAGCAATCTGTATTATAGCATGAAAGATTTAGACAACCACTTATAAGGATTCTATAAATGCCCAAAAGAAAAATTTCTGGATGGAAAGGGTCAGAAGAGTCACCAAATGGAACTAATTTTGTCACATTCCTATTTCAGTGGTTGTTGCTCACACTCACTATATCTGGTATACACTACAGCAGTGGTTCTCAACCTATTTACCATTGTCGGCCCCATATGCAGCCCTCTGTGTATAACATGGCTGCATCCACAAAATATATATACTACCTGTATAGAATATGAGGGTTGAAAGGGACCTCAGGAGGTCTAGTCCACCCCCTGTTCAAAGCAGGACCAATCCCCAGACAGATTTTTGCCCCAGATCCCTAAATGGCCCCCTCAAGGATTGAACTGACAATCCTGGGTTTAGCAGGCCAATGCTCTACCCTTTGAGCTATCCCTCCTCCTCAAATGATGCTGATTAGGCTGCAAGTGGCCCACAGGCAACAAATTGAGAACTACTGCAGTATAGCCTTTTCAGAGCCAGGATTGTTTTAGGTTTTTTTTAAAAGAAAAGATGCCTGAAAACCTCCTAGCACCAACTGGGTATATCATCAATAGAGTGGACTGCATATTAATAGAAATTCCAGGTTAGAATACAAATACTGTACAGTGTGCGCATATGACTGATCACACCACACTGAAACTGATGGTAATGAGTCACCACTGAAAGAACTTGAGGAGACTGCTAGAATCATTACAATGACCCACTTCTGCTACAGAAATGTCACTTCAGGACACAAATTAGCAAATACAGTTTGTAATGGCATAAAAAAATTATTTCTTGGAACAGCAAGTCTCAAGAGATGAGAGGCTATTCTTGATACAATCCCTGATAACATTAGGAATGGTTCAGGAAGTAGAGTTGGACTAAACGTTTTACAGCCAGTGGACAGAAGTGAAATTCCCCTTCCCTAAATTATTGTAAAATTAGCTAAATGCACTACGAGGGTTTGTAACCCTCTGAATTGGCCTCTCTCAGACAGGATTCCTGGCAACTCTTACGTTCTCCAAAACCAGAGGACTTCCTCACCTATAAACACATTCACATCACTTTTTGGGGCCTGTTGCTGCAATGACTGAGATGGGTTCCATAGAACTCTTTTCAGAGTCCCTCACTGCTACTCCCAAAGCATCCAGGTTTCCTGCAGAGCACTGTAATGCACTTTACATTCACAGGCAACGCAAAGCTTCTCCACAGCACTCACATTTCTTGTCACACGGGAAGCAAAAGAGCATACTTGATTATTAGGGTTGAATTCAGTGCTGATTTCACGCAATACCATTAGATGAAGGTGTATATATGTCAGTGCTGCATTTGGCCCTTAATGCAAACAGCCACTGAGTGAAACACATGCCACCACTAGCCCATCAAACCTACTCTATTTTGCATTCTTTTATAGGGAAAAGTGAAAAATATTCTTCTACACAGTCAATGTGTATACAGACACTGACTGTTTTACAGGGAAGGTGAATAAAGAAAGTTCATTGTAATTAAATACCAATCTATTTTGTGTACTGCAGTCTTACACAAGACTATTTTTAGCAATAAAACGTGTGTATTTTGGAAAAGGAGATTAAAATAGGCTTTAACACAATTGGAAGCTATGAGTTAATACATTCAGCTCAAAGGCTACCTTGTAGTTATAAAATAAGCTAGAGCACTTTTAAAGCCTAGACAGAACAGGAACATTAACTCTTGCTCTGTTTAAACTACTGGTGTATGTTTAAAATACACATTAAATCACAGAAAGAGATTAATTGCTCATAATGCACATGGGGAAGACCCCAACAGAATTAAAGTAATATAAGCCCCCAAAAATGTTAACATGAAAGAGATAGAAAGAACGTAAGTTTTGTATGGGCCATGTTTTACTTTAATAAGCATAAAAACAAAATGGTAAAACTTATACAAAGGCATACCCTATTCAGGTATAAACATACCTACACATGTGCATACAACAAAGCTGCATATTTTCTTTAAAAAAAACCATGATTCTCTAAAAGCTACACTATTAGCATTTTGCTGTGCATAACTGAAAGCTGGATGCCTGCATACTAGGAAAGCATTATGGTAAAAATTAGTTACCTGTATGCAGAGCTACCTAAAAAAGGCTGGATTTGATTTCATTTTGATGGTCACATTGTTTTTAAGTATCTGTAATAATATATAAATGACTGGTCCCACGAAAAATTATTTCAGAATGAAGAAAAAAGATACACAGACAGTTTTCTTCTTCCTTTAATATCAGGTGATGTAATAGACTTCTAAAAATGGACATCTTGAAATTATTACACTGATGCATAAAACAAGTATATGTTACATTGTAAGATTCAATGTTATAAACGTTGAAATGAACTGAAAACAAAGATCTTTGTATTTTTACTATTAATTATTCCCTCCAAACGCATAATAGAATTACCTGTAAAAACAGTCTTTTCTTCAATGTCTTACAGCTGCTTTCCAACCAAATCAGAAAGTTCAAAGGGTATAAATATCAACATTACTGATGGGAGATAAACTAGATGGAGTTCCAAAGTGGACACTGGCTTAAGACACACATACTTCCTGCTGGATATTTGGTTGTGGAAGTTTACTATCTTCTGTCTTTTCCTGCCCAGGACCTTGGCACACAGTCTTGCGTTTAAATAACCGTAGACTCAACCTTAACAAGTCACTGTCTACTACTGGAGAATTCGTGTAAGTCTGTTTTGTTGTGCCCTGTTTGGATCGAAGAAAGAAAAATTAGTGGCTTTTTGACAAGTGGGCTGAGATATTAGACTAAAATATCCTCAATAATTAAATAACAACTGTATGTCCTTTGAAATGGTCCCTCCTAGCATTAATTCTAACAGTAATTTTGCCTTCTCTATTGACATGCAAAGTCAGGAAACCTAATTCAGCATGTGACAACTGACAAATCCTTAGAGAAAACATTTTACAGGAACAAATATTTAGTAACATTCCTAAACTAGAAAACTATACTTTTATAAACATTATTTGTACAAAAGCCCACAGAATCCAAAGACATCAAGGAATTATTCAAAAACCATCCCTGAAACCACATTTCTTTAAATTATTTTAATTTATATATTCTACCTTTATAAAAGCATGTTCCCGGAGTTTAAATAAAATCTAGCATACAAGGGAGCACTCACCCCTAGTAACACATCTCAAATTAATCTCTTAGGCTAAAGTAAAATAAAAATCCCATGACCACTTAATACCAATGGAAGTCCATCCTCCACTAGATTTTGGTCAGTAAACCTTGATTTCACTGCACACATACAGACAAAAAATATTTCCATCAATAATCAAAAAGGAGAGAGAGGAAAAGCTGCTTGAGAACTCACTTTGATTTAAGGATATTCGTTTTGTAAGGTTTGACATGTGATGTTGACAACCTGTGTTTTAACAGTTATAAAACTTCAACTTTGTGAATGTCAACATCTGCTGCCAATTACAGTCTGACTTGACCACTCCCTTCATTTTGCACAACTGTGAAAATTTAAATCAATACCAATTGAAAAAATGCTATTATCCACTGACATTTAAAAAAAATAATCAAATTCTGCCAAGTCTAATTATTTGTGCGTGGAGGGAGGCAAGAACAGAAAAATAGACCAGCAACAACATATAAACTATATCAGAAGAAAGGGTTATATCATTGTAGAGATATTTTGAAGGCAAAGACAATTCATGTTCTTATATTTTAAATGCTTTATGTAATCCATGCACTTGCCTTTTCATTTTTCACTAGCTGCTTGCGAATTGCAGAATCCCTTCTAAAGCACAGGGCTTTACAGCAAGGACCAAGGTTACTAAGAAGACCTGCTCTCTCTTCTTTTCGCAGTAATGCAGCCATGTTCAGGGCCCCAAGTTCATGTTCAAACAGATTTTCTGCATCTACAAAGAGATCAGCATGTATAAGAATAACTTTGCCGACTGTGAAATATTTTTTGTCCCACAGAAAAGTGAATTTATTGAAGGTAAAAATTCTCACATGTGATTTACAGACTCCCTAGTCATGTATTATTTCTAAAATTCTTGCCCAAAGTTGAACTCAGTGTTAGAGGAAATAGGAGACGAGGTGACCCTTGGCCTCTGAGAAGAATACAAACAACAGCTCCTCACTTCACCCTTTCCACTGATTGGTGGAGCAGCATTAAATAGAAGAGTCTAGAATGGGTGTGCTTTCACCTTCTGCACTGGAGGGAAAGGACTATGATGGCAGTCATAACTGAGGGTTAAAAACTTGGGCACAGCTTTAGAACGGAAGAATAGGCTTCTTCCGTGATCAGATGAATGGGTGTGAAGACAAGGGGGTTCAAAGTTGGCATTAATCAAAGTCCTATGTTCCCCTTTTGTGTATCACCAATGACCAATGGGTACACCATCATCAAAACGGGCCACATGTGGCTAAACAGATGTGAGATGTAGAATATTTCCCCTTTCCTTAGTGCAGTTGCCACTTCTCACTCTGCAAAAGGGTGACGCAAAAAGGATGGCAAAAAGGTGCCCAGGAACCATGGAGAACAAGTCAGAAAAATCGATATTTTAACCAGCACACACTTCCTATGAGAGTCGCTCCCACCCCCCAAAAACTACCCTGTTAATACTATTTGGAATGGAAGCATTAATTCTTCCTCTATGTTCTGTATAATATCTCTGCCAGAAGTGTCAGTGGGCTGCAGCAGCAGCAAAACAATTAGGTTGGGGGAATCACAGAGAAGTGTGGATTTGGACCTAAGCTTCTATCTACTCTTTTCCAGGTCACAACCTCTAACCCAGAGAACACTGCCATTAATCCAAGAATAAGGAGAGGATGTATCCAAACCCACCTCTGATTAATGTAAAAATGAAAGGATAACATATTAAAGTATAACAGTGTGACCGAAAAACGTAAGTTACAAAGACAAATGTGATATACTACATGGCCTTCGGTAAAAGTCAGTGACATCTAGATATCAAAAACTGTTTTATTTGGTGCTTGGCAGAGAGCAAGAGCATTTTACATGAAGTCTCACATATGGCACTGTAAAAAGCAAGGGACCTGGGACAAGTCTAACGGATAAAGGTTTGAAGGCTAATGCAGTGATCTAGGCAGAATGCATACAGGGACATGGGGACACATGTTTTAATCCACTTACAAAGTGATCTTTTGACCAAGCTGAGCAGGACATTTTTTAGACAAGGTAAAAGTAAAGAAGTACTCAGAATCAAGGATGGGTCAAAGAAAATAACAATGAAGTTGCCAAGACAATCCAGATGGCTAATCAGGAACTCAAGTAAATGACAGACCAAAAGGCAACTTCAAAGCCTGCCTGTAACCAGGAGTCTGCCAAGGTACCAGATGCTGTTGCTCAAAGAGCATGTTTCACAGCTAAGCACCAGGGTCCTAAGAGGAAACAGTTGTAAATAGTAGATGGGGAGGAAACAACTAAATAAAGACTAGAGATTTAAATTCCATCACTTGTTAGAAAATGGATAAACAAACAAGAATCCCAAAAGGGGTTCTCTTTCTTTTGTACTTCAATTTACTAACAGAAGCAAGAGATCCACGTACATTAATAGGTGAAAAAGTAAACACAAATCAACCTAGATCAACGGAGCCACTACAATAATACAAATATATATTTATACCAGCAAGTATCAACATAAAATCTATGTGCATCTTGAAACTAAAATGCTTACTAGTTCTTTCTTTTCAAAGACACTTTATAGAATCATAGAATATCAGGGTGGAAGGGACCTCAGGAGGTCATCTAGTCAACCCCCTGCTCAAAGCAGAACCAACCCCAGCTAAATCCCATCCAGGCTTTTGTCACTTTCTAATCCTGAGATGGAATTTTATCCCCGCGGGAAATAGAATTACCTTTAGGTTTTTCTAAAACTCTCTGGCAGGTTTCTTTAATTTTGGTGACGAGTTCAGGGCCCGCCAGTCGTTTGGAAATGCCAACTCTCAACATAACAGCACATGGTGTGAATTTTAAGAGTGCCGCACCAGGTTCCCGTGGCTCTTTTGGCTGCTTTGGCATAAGACTGGACCAATCCACATCTATTACATCAACAGGATCTGCAGAAAGATACAATGGAGAATGAGCTATCACATCAACATCCCTTATTATGAATGGCTAGCTTCATCTGGTGTCTTCAAGGCAGTATAAATCAGCTGAATATTGTTCAGAAGCTCTCTCAAAAGGTGAATTCTTTTGTATTTCAGAATTTAGATTATGGTGTCAAACTCATGACGTTGGTGGTAAACTGAATTAAGGGATTCCTCCAAAATCTACGTCTCTTGCTTGTATTTAAAAAGAAAACCCAATTTCTGTTTTTAATATTCTTGAAACCTCCTGATGAAGAGACTGCTTGGGCTCTGCTGAATCTGTGGGTCTGGAAACAGTCACTTCAGTAGGCATAGAAATCATAGTACAACTAAGAACACACTACACTGGACCTGATTTAAAATATTTAACTGATTGGTGTATAGATTAGACCTTTGGCTGCTATTCTTTGCTGTAGCGTTGGTGCAGGCAATAAAATATATCTGCTCTTTAAGGAGACGTGATTTACTGGATAGAACTGGAGCTGTGTTTTTGTCTAACACAGCAGGTATGTTGTAGCCAGCATGAACAGATCCCACAGGACTTAGCATGAAATGCCTTTCCTACTTTGGGTAGGTTAATAGGCAGTCAATCCATTAAGATACATTGAAAAATATGAATCTTGGAACCATTACAGTATCTCTAAAATTCCCTGTCCCTTTCAAACACACCAGTTCCCTAGCAATAATAATGAATGGGATACAAAGATACTTATTAATTCAGCTGGTCCAATTTTTGCATTCAACTGCTAGCAAAAAGGGATTTACTATACATTTTACCTGGCATCTTCTCATCCTCCTGTTGATCCTCCCTCTTTTCAGCATCACCTGCCAGAATTTCATCTAGTTCATCATCACTGATTGGCTCATATTCTCCAGCAGCAGACCCTAGTGACTGCACATCATCTATCTTGGCCTCGTCTTCTCCTCCTACAGAAACAGACATGCACTGTAAGCTTAAAAACTGTCATTTTTTAATATTTCAGTATCCTGATAAACTAGACTACAGCATGTATAGGCTTGAGCAAATAAACCTGATAGCTTTCTTGTGGAAGCACATTCAACACTGATAGAAGTTGTTCAGTTCTGCGGGTGGTCAAATAATGTTTCCCACCTGACAGATAATAAACCCTTGAATTTAACTTGGCTCAAGTCAATTTCTACTCGTGCAATGTTAGGCAGCATTCATACTCAGGGTCACATTTAAAAGGAATACAGACTGTGGTGTAAGTTACATGAAAGTAGGTGTGTGTATCTTGCACTTTCAAGCCCCTTTCTGAGAAGGTTACACCAGGTTCCCAGAAGCCACCTACTACAGGACAGGCCCAACAAAGAAAATAACAGAACGCCACTAGCCATCACCTACGGCCCCCAACTAAAACCTCTCCAGCGCATCAAAGATCTACAACCTATCCTTAAAGATGATCCCTCACTCTCACAGATCTTGGGAGACAGGCCAGTCCTCGCTTATAGACAGCCTCCCAACCTGAAGCAAATACTCATCAGCAACCGCACACCATACAACATAAACACTAACCCAGGAACCTATCCTTGCAACAAAGCCCGATGCCAGCTCTGTCCACATATCTATTCATGTGACACCATCATAGGACCTAATCATATCAGCCACGCCATCAGGGGCTCATTCACCTGCACATCTACCAACGTGATATATGCCATCATGTGCCAGCAATGCCCCTCTGCCATGTACATTGGCCAAACTGGACAGTCTCTATGCAAAAGAATAAATGGACACAAATCTGACATCAGGAATCATAACATTCAAAAACCAGTGGGAGAACACTTCAACCTCTCTAACCACTCAGTGACAGACTTGAAGGTGGCAATTTTGCAACAAAAAAACTTCAAAAACAGACTCCAAAGAGAGACTGCTGAACTCGAATTAATATGCAAATTAGACACAATTAACTCAGGCCTAAACAGAGACTGGGAATGGTTGGGTCATTACACTAATTGAATCTATTTCCCTATGTTAAGTTCTCCTCACACCTTCTATGGGTCATCTTAATTATCACTTCAAAAGTTTTTTTTTCTCCTGCTGATGATAGCTCATCTCAATTGATTAGACTCTTCCTGTTGGTATGCATACTTCCACCTTTTCATGTTCTCTGTATATATAAATATCTCCTGTCTGTGTGTTCCATTCTATGCATCCGAAGAAGTGAGCTGTAGGCTCACGGAAGCTCATGCTGAAATAAATTTGTTAGTCTCTAAGGTGCCACAAGTACTCCTGTTCTTTTTATCCAAGGGTACAGTTTGCTTGCCCTTGATACATTAAAAAATTAGAAATCAATGCAGAAAACTAAGGGAAAGACAATAATAAGAGTGTAAATTAACTACTCAGAACACCTGTCACTGCTTTGCAGGGAGCACAGCATCTCTGGCATCATTAAAGTCTTCACTTGAAGCAAACACATTAAACGTTCAACACACAATCATAATTAAGTAATTAAATCCTCACACATTTTATGTTAAGGCCTATACACAATGACTGTAGCCTAAACAGAACAAGACAGTTGATGCTGCACCAACATCAGAGTTGAAAGTTGTGCTAAGATACGCTCTCTTTTCTCTCCAATGGGAAATTTTTAGACGCTACACTAAATTTCACTCTGGATCTCATCATAATTTTCAGTGTCAACACTTGCATAACGAACTTCAGATTTTCATGATACATCCTCTATTTTCTAGTAGAATGCTGTACTACTGAACACACCAGTTCACATTTTTTCCTCAACTACATGCTTGAGTAGAGCAGATATTTTCTGATTTTCAAAAGTCGAATGACCTCCTTATGAAACAACGTATGTGGCACACAAAATGTGCATGAGCCATAATTCAAACCCAACAACCAAAGTTATTAGGTAATAATCAGGAGAAAGAATGTACATCACCCTTTTGTTTTAGTTCCCATTTAAAAAAATATTTTGCTTTGAATCACTGGAAGTGAATTATTTTTTATTCTGTGTGTCTAGGAAAAGATATAAATTAAGACAAAACTATGCTGTAATTAAAAAGGTAAATATAAACAGATTTCAGACTGCTAAAAAGAATACAATACAACCAGGAAAAACTGAGTAACAAAATACTTTCCTTCCCTAAATATGTGATCCTTTGGGAGAAGGTATGGACAATATAAACATAGCAGGAAGAATTTATTGAATGTCAGCGAGACATGCACTGAGAATACTGTTTCTTATTTAGTCACAAATTTGTGCTTGCTTTTTTAGATTTTTCCAAATAGGTTATGGAATTTTTCCCTGCTTCATAATGAACCAGACAATTGACAATTGAACTCGTTCAAGTGCAAGACTCAAGCTACTTAGTTCCGCTCTTCCTCAGTGGGTTTTAAATGTAGTTTTCGATTTAAGTGTTTGCCCTTGTCTATATTACCTTTATTTCTTAAACTGAGCACATATTTTTTCAGAGCGAGAAAAACTAGCACATTTTCTGTGTGTTGAATAAAATTACTTTTCTGAAGTTATTCCTGGACAAGACCTATCTATTTATATGTTAAGAACTATACACATCTTAAAATTATACCATCGCCAGTTCTCTGGCAACTGGCTCTGTGGAAAAAAATAATATGATTGAGATCTTTTAATGATGCAACATTTTTTAAAATGTAGGAAAATAAGACTGTCAATTTTTCTTCTCCTAAAATGCTTTCTATTTTTCTACAGTTTTCCCCTTTAACTCTTCTTACCAATATCCTCCTCAGCTGTCACTCCCACACTGAGAAAAAGGCTAATGATGTAAAGGGGTGATGAAGAAAAGGGAATTTTTATTCTTTAAGCCACCTGACTATTCAGAAATTTGGTGCCTAAGCAAATTATACCTTGTCTCATTTATGTTTATTTGTCTCAAGACTGCTTTGGAAGTACACAATTAACAAAGCACATGCTAAAAAGGCTGCTCATAGGGATTATATCTCAGGGTACCTGCTTCCACAGTGGAAAAGCTGGAGCCAATCTGCATATCAGAGAGTGACCTTTCAGTAGAAAATTATTCTAATTACTGTAGTTTGATGTTATGTTAAAAGAGGAAGGCATAAAATAATTGACACACTAGTTTCTGTTCCAGAACATCTCACCTTCTAAGCTCTCCACTTTCTCAGCTTCATTTCCATCTTCAAATCCTTGTGAAGTTCCCAAGTCCTTTTCTGTCCTTTCCTTCTCCAAAGCTGTAGTGTCCCGGCAAACCCCATCAGATTCCTTTTCATGATCCCTGTCCAGTTTTGGTTCATTGCGCTTTGTTGTCTCTGTTTGAGAAGAAATGTCAAGAGTTCTGTCCCTGTCTCTTTCAGTAGTATCAGGAAGTTGTCTCTCTCTTTCCCTGTCCAAGTCTCTTCTTTTTTCCCTCTCTCGCTCTCGGTCTCTGATTCTGTCACGATTCCGTGGCCAGTCTTTATCTACATCCCGGTCCCATTCTCTCTGCCTTCCATCCCTCCTTTCTCTGTCTCGTTCACGATCGTGATCATGTCTATCTCGTTCTTGAAGCCTCTCCCTGCTATCAAAGGACCCAGATCTGGAATGGACCTGACGATCTGATTCAGGAGAACTTCTTCTTGAACTGTGGCTTCTTGAATCTTGACGATCTGAATAAAATATTAAAAAGACATGACTGTAGCAAGTGAATGCAGTACACATTTATCTGTATCAAAACAGACAAAAATATCCAAGTTTTTACAGACTCTGCTGTCAAAACAGATCTTTGAGGGCAAGAACAACACAGAATGAAGATTTCTTCATAAAAATCACCTCTATGTATTTGACCTTATTCAAGGGCATGACTTCTCTCTTAATTATCCCCTTCCTCCTCCCCCACTTCCCCCAAAAAACATTTTTCAATAGCTAAAAACTGCTTCTTTAAAATCAAACTGTAGGCATTTCTGTATGTGAAACAAAAGACGGGAAAACAAGTGTCATCGTTTTGAAAATTTGCCATTCTGAAATCTAATAAAGCCATTGTTGGCAAATAAACTTGTTCTGTAATTCCATCATATGTCAAATTTAAGCAAGATGTAGATTGACATTTGATTGGGGCCCTCCAGGATATACCCAACTGTGGCAAGAAGTTTGGCATTTTCCCCGAGTCAGTACTGAACCAATTCTCCAGCATGGTTTTAGGAAATAGTGGGTTGGTGGAGGGTGCATTCTATCCCGTAAAAGAGGAAAACCAATGACCTGATCACTTGTAATCATGAACCATTTCAAATCAAGCAATGGTTTCTGCCTAATTTCCCCTTGAAATTCCATTCAGCTACTATATTCTTCACTTACAAGTATTTTGCAGCACTGCATGAAATGTTAAAACAGCTTTGCTCAAACAGACACGGCCATATTTCCACAGCAGGTGAAAATATTTTCTATACATTCCTTATCTGCCTTCAACAATCTTTAAATGAAAAGTCCTATGCATGTGCAAATTACAAAGATTGGCACGTCTATAAACTAAGAGCTACCAGTTTAGCTTTCTTCCCCCACTGAAGTTAAAGACCCAGTAGAAAGGCTGACAGTGTCAGGTCATCACACACAACCACTGCCCAGCAACAAGAGTACAGGATAGAGAGGACCAAGTAACTGCTGCCCAATTGTCTGCAAAACTGTTTAAAGGCTTCTTGAAAGTTTAAAACAAATATTCCATTGTGTCCAGAATCACTTAAAGGAAACCATTACCTATAAAAAGCTTGCTATTGGGTTTAAAGAGCCATAACTTTAAATAGCATGTGTAAATGCTGTTTATTTTGAGATGTTTTCATATGGGTATATTTGTGTTCTTGACAGTATCTTATTATAAGAACATAAGAACAGCCATACTGGGTCAGACCAAAGTCCATCTAGCCCAATATCCTGTCTTCCGACAGTGGTCAATGCCAGGTGCCCCAGAGGGAATGAACAGAACAGATAATCATCAAGCGATTCATCCCCTGTTGCCCATTCCCAGCTTCTGGCAAAGAGAGGCTAGGGACATCATCCCTGCCTATCTTGGCTAATAGCCATTGATGGTCCTATCCTCCATGAATTTATCTAATTTTTTTTTTAACCTTGCTATAGTCTTGGCTTTCACATGTATTTTCTTGATGCTAAATCAAGACATTTTAGGAGAAGCTTGGTATGATTATTATCCTACTTTGAACTGAACTGGACTAGAAAGAGCAGAAGACGACTCCAGAGGCTTGTCCAGACACCTGAGGAAACAACTGGAAGTCACAGCCACATTTTTTCATCAGAAGATTATAGGGAATAATTTGGACAACAGAACCACCACCACAGAAAGTGGTAATGGAGATTTCACCTTAAAATGGAATCTGTAAATAAAACAAGGATTTATAACATGGGGACATATTTTAACATTCTAGAGGGTTGAATTCTCTGTTCATGGTTTAGTAATTAAGTTTAACTAAAAGACACCTCCCCACCCCCGTGAGCAAGATCAATTTTTTTCAGTATAACAGCCTACCTGAAACAAAGAAGAAGAAAAATAAAGACTTGAAAAAAATACTATCTGGTCAGGGGTCAGGTCAAGTCTTTCAACCCCACAGCAGCAATCTCAGATTGCTGACTATGCCTCAACATAAAAAGTATCTGCCATCTGAAAGAGTTAAAAAATAAATCAGAGTATGGGACACAGATGTATGTCTCCCATGCCAATTTTGTCCTGACAACATCCAGGCTGCTCTTGCTTCTTCCCTGATCTCTTTTCACATGGAGGAACATCCACCGATGTCTCTATCAGAGAAACATCTAATGTTCCCCATTTGCCAAGTGGGTGAAAAGCATTTTCAGTACTGCTAAGTTATGTATGATGTAGTACAGGAAGCAAGAAGAAAGCTGGAGCTCTCCAACAGCCAGTTTGTTTAATGAGAACAGTAACTCTCCAATGAAGAGGCCTAATATCTTAAATAATTTCTTGCCTGTTTTCCTCACTCTCCACAGGCATAAAACTAAGCAATTCAGTTCCAATTGATTATTTAAGTTCAGGACAAAGATGATTTTCATTTGTATTAAACTTTCTATTAAGGGCCGCAACCTAATGACTTCAACATGTTTCCTGAGAGAAATTTGCAGTGAACATAGCTCCCTGAAACATGTAAAATGTAACCTCATGCACATCATTGCATAATTTCAATATTAAAATTTAATTTCAATTTGTTTATAATTGTTAAAGTACATTTTATATAATAAAATTACTACTATGCTCTGTGTTAGCATAAGAGCTTTTCTAATTTAAAAGTTTAATTAGTTCCAGATATGTTTTAACTCTGACAGCATAAATTGCTATTTCTTGTTGACTATTCCAGGCTCAGCAAAGGGATAATCCATCCCCATTGATGCCAAGAGTTTTAAATCATAATTTGAAGGAATATTCAATTCCCTCTAATTTTATTAAGGAGGCAGAAGATGATTCACTGGATATGAAAGGAAAAGCAAGAGCTTAAAGCCATGCTAGAAGGATTTTGAAGTAGAGTCTATTTACTTTCACACAGTATGATATAAATCTGTCTCATAAGGACAGTATCTTATTACCTGAAGATGTGCTGCGGCTGGGTTCCCCTCGTTTCAACTGATCAATTCTAGACTTCCGTTCTCCGGTGATTTCTAAGCTTTTTTTCTCTCTGTCCCTGGAGCTGCTGTGCAGGACCCTTCTCCGACCTGTCTGGTCATCTCCACTGCGATGAGCAGACTCATTGGAGGGTGATCGAAGTCTGCTTGAAGTATGACTTCGATTGCTACCAAGACTGCTGCTGCGCTTCTGATCCACAGGTTTGCGATGAGGTGCATCTTCTATAGTAACATGTGGGGTTTCTACCTTTTCTCCCCTCAGTCTATGGGTTTTTCTGTGGGATTCTTCTGTGCTTCTTTCTGGAACAATGATTTCACCACGTTCTGGAACATCTTCATCTGACCAGTCACTAAATGTTGTCTCTTCCCTTTTCGGAGCAGTTTCTACTGCCACAGCTTTCTCAGGTACTGCTTCAGCCAACTCCTCTTTTGTTGTTACAGGGGGAGTTCTTGGGCCTTTTTTCTTTTTATGGTGTGGGACAATTTCTTCATCAGAAACCTCAGAATCACCCTTTGACCTCTTACGCTTCTTCTCAACATTTTTCTTTTTTGGAACTTTCTTGGGTGAAAAGACCTGACCCTCTTCTACAGTTGACTCAGTGTACCGTTCCACCCCAATGTCATCATCTTTTTTCTTCTTTGTGGTCTTTTTCTGCACTTTAGATTTCTTCTTATTCTCCTCATGTATTCTATCAGATGCATCTCGTTCTTCAGAAGGGTGATGTCCTAAGCTCTCTTGAACCCTGGTTCGTGAGCTTTCAGTGACTTCTGTTTGTTCTCTCTGCTCTCTCTGTTTATCTCCTGAAGAAACCCTCTCTTTGAACTCCGGTTCTTCATAACGTCTTGAACTTTCCTTTCTCTCTGGCTTTCGACTCTGCCTGTCTTCTGTAAGGTGCGTGGGGCTGAGAGATCGGGATTCTTGTGGTCGCACAACCTGACTTAGCAGCCTGTGCTTCTCATCTACAAGTGGAAAAGATATATATTTTTATTGTTCAGGAGGGGGAAAAAATACACATTTTGTGCATCCTGTACACACCAAAGGAAGTTTCAATCAAAACAATCCATTATTTCCAGCTACATTCTTCAATCTTTTAAGCAGCTGCAGTATCAATGGATTTTTTCCACTTTTAATAGTTATGCATCTTAAAGACAAATGTTGGGACTACTGCCCCAGGACAATACCAATACATTATAACAAAATTAGCATATAGAATAAATAGTATGTCTAATACATAGCCCCACCACTCTACAAGAAAAACTGCCTTACAGTGAAAAAAACAGGGAGATGAAGACACTTTGAAAAGCTTAATCCCTCATTTTCTATTTAAGGTTAAAAGGAACTTCTTCATAGTTACAGGTTAGCCTGTATACTGTGGCAGACACAACCCACTCCTACTTACTTTTATCGTCTCCACTGTTGTAGGCATCGCTATCAGGAGAATGCTCACGGCGGCGCTTGGGTGATGGACGAGGACTAGGGCTACTTTCATTTCTGTGACGCTTCCTATATTGGACAAATAAATGCAAATTCCATGCAGATGCCTTTTAAAAAACCAATAGCTGTATTTCTTTATCAGTAACATAACAACAACTGTACTCTATGCACCTCTCTCAAAATACAAGATACCAAAAGATGTCCCACAATTTTCTAGCTTTATTAGCAACAAAGTTTCAAGTAAGATCAGTTTTCATTTGCACTCCAAATACTTAAAATACTTTCATTGATGAGACTTACCAACTTTTAAACAAAACAAAATATTTTTTAAGATGATCGACTGTTTTTTAGAGAAAGGGAATTTATAAACTTGGTAAGTATTGTTTAAGAGATGATCTTAATCTCAATATTTTTTGGGCCAAAGGTCCCACACAGATACCTGGAATCCTACGAATCAGCAACCCAGGCTATGCCAGAGGTAGTCATAACCTGCAGCACCATGGTGGGCAGTTCAGCCACACCAGCCTTAAACTCTTAGGCTATGTCTACATTGCACTTTCGTCAGTAAAACTTTTGTTGATCAGAGCTGTCGGGGGGGGGGGGGGGGAGAACAAAAAACCCACCCCTGACTGACGAAAGTTTTACCAACAAAAGCGTCGGTATAGACAGCACCATGTCGGCAGGAGACACTTGCCCGCTGACAAAGCTATTGCTTTGGGGGTGCTTTTATTTTGTCACCGGGAGAACTCTCTCCTGTTGACAAAGAGCGGCTACGTTGTGTACCTTACAACGGCAGGGCTGTAGTAGCACAGAAGTGCTGCTGTAAAGTGCGCAGTGTAGACATAGCCTTAGTGATGTTTCAGCCTCTTTCTTCTAGGATGATGCTCAGAATTCCAGTACCAAAAACCCTTTAGGACCTTTTCCTTGCCCTTGGTAAGGCAACCAAAAATGACAAAGAAGTGACCTTAAAAGGAGTTCCTGCTCGAGGCTGAAGAAGAGATGGTGCCAAAAGGAGCCCACACCCAATGGCCTTTGGGTGTAGAACTAACTTTCTTGGCACTGAGGAAAATCCTGGCACTGTGGACCAAACCTATTTGGTGCCAAAAGTGGTGTATTGGTGCTGACGACAACAGGTTCTTGTTCGTGACCTGGCATATTTATAAGACTACCTTGGTAAGAAAGGCACAGAACCCCCACTGCCTATTGGTCTGGGTTCCAAGTGTAACGGCCCTCCACATCAAGAATGACCCGGGAGAAAAGCTTTTCCCAGGAAGTACATACATACAGACGTGTGTATCTACTTCCAGGAGGAAGTTGCAGCATGATGAATACCACTTAAATCAATCTGCCATTCCTGTCCAAGTCCTTGGAGAGACATCTAACCAAGGCCCAAAATAAAAACAAAGGACCGGAGTCTGGCCCCTGTTCCCACTCCTTTTGCATGACTCAAGTGGTGTTCAGGCTGCAAAGACGAGGCAGCTCAGAATTCTACTGGAGTGCTGGAATCACTGGTAATGTAGAGTCAAGGAAGGGTTGGTTGCCTGAAAACAGCTGTACTGTTGTAAATCTGGATGCAGAATGGGCCATTGAGGGCTATTGTAACTGCACATAGTATAAGCAGCCCAGAGGCTGCTCTAACAGACTAATGGTTAAACTGGGCCCTAGTTTATTTTCATTTATTTGTAAGCATGCCTTCTACTTCGAAAGGAAAGCGGAAAGGTTTGAGGCAATTCTTTGTTCCTGTGGGAGCTCCACAACTGTACTAGTAACTGAGGCCTTGTCACTTTTTTGTCAACAAAACAGCGGAGGTCTACACACTGAAATGCTTCTCCTGCCGATGTAACTCCCCTGCTACGAAGACATAATAAAACCACCTCAACGACAGACGTAGGGCTTACGTCTGTGTAGTTAGGGCAATGCAGTGTCTGTGTAGACACTGAATTCTTTACCTTGGTTGTTGGCTGCTTGCTGGGAGCATGGCAGCCGATCAGACTCTGGGTGTGGATCTCCCCACCAGAGGTGAGAAGCCCTAGGCAGCTGCCCCCTGCTCCTTGGTGGGAGTGCTGAGGTGAGAAGCCTGAGGGGGCAGCGGGGCTCCCAGTGGTGCGCTGCATGGACCTGAGAGCCCTGGCTTTCAATCCCCCACATTGCCCCCCTTCAGTCGGTGGAAGTGCTCCTGGTGAGGATGCGCAACACTGACAGAAACAGGGTAGTGTGGACATCAGCCACCGCAGTAAGTAATGTGGTGGCTCTAAGTCGACCTAACAAAGGTCGACTTACCTTTGTAGTACAGACATAGCCTAAGAAAGCACTGTCTCCTGCACAAATAAACGTAACCCTTTCATTAAACTATTTCATTGTGCCAGTGGAATGGAGATGACTTGCAGCTTGATCCAGAGCATGAGACTCTCTCAAGTATTGCTGGGCCAGCTGAGGATCTGGTCCTAAAAGTGAAACAGTGCAAGCTATTTCCTTTACAAACTAGCTAACCAACAATATAGGAGAAATTAAAGGAGCTTTGAATAAAATCCAAGAAATTGCTTTGAGTGTAGTGAAAAGATCACAATATCCACAGCTGGCTACATAAAGAAAGGACTGAGGTTAGTCTTGTGGTCCCAATAAGCACTACTTTAAAGACAGTTCCCAAAACTCAGAAGTGCATCCTACTAATGGAAATACACAGAGATCACTCCAATGGAGAATCAAGAATGTATTTGCTAGAAGGATCTAGAAAAAGGTTAAGCACAAAATTTATATTATCCTTCTAAACTTTGTAACTGATTATTTAAATTAGATTTTTTTTTAAAAAATGCATTCTGTATTTAAAGAGTAAATGCCATAAATTTAGGGAGGATATGCTATGTTATTCTTACATAACAGAGGTTTCATCTCATATTTAAGCAAGAATCTCAACACAACCTCAATAAAGGATCTGCTACAGTAACATCTGAATGAGACACAGTGAACTCAGATTTGCTAGGGGCTCTGGAGTCAACACATAACCCTTTACAAGCTCCTACTAGCAGACATGTGCTACTTGTACCATTGCAAACACTTGGTTTACAACAATGAAAACAGAGTTTTACCCCATGAAACATTAAAGGATCACATGGTAGTTTACATTTTTGGTGAGAAAATAAGTCACATGCAGAATCACTTACTTAGATTTCCTCTCCTCATGGACATCTCTTGTATTCCTTTCTTCTCGGACATCTTCTCTCTTATCTCTGCGGTCATCCCTTCCTTTTTCTTTGTCCTCCCAGTCTCTCGGACGTTCTCGTTCCTTATCCCTGTCGCGACCCCGCTCTCTCTCTCGTTCTCGCTCTCTTTCTCGCTCTCGTTCTCTCTCCCTTTCCCGTTCCTCCCTCTCTCGCTCTCGTTCTTTCTCTCTCTCCCTTTCTCTCTCTCTCTCCCTTTCTCTGTCATGGTCTCGGTGGTCTCTTTCCCGTTCGCGTTCTCTGTCTTTGTCCCGCTCTCTTTCTCTCTCCCGTTCTCGGGCACGATCTCGTTCTAGTTCTCTTTCCTTTTCTCTCTCCCTCTCTCGGTCTCTCTCTCTTTCCCTCTCTCGTTCCCTCTCCCTCTCTCGTTCCCTCTCCCTGGCCCTTTCATCTCTCCTATCATCAACCCGGTCTACCCGTCGTTCTTCTCTCCTTTCATCACGCTCAAGGTCATCGCTCCTTCCTTGGTGCCGTACTGGTGAGCTTGGTCTTTGATCTGTAAAGAAAGTCAAGTTTCATTGCCAGTGACTAATTAGATAGATACACCTCTCACAGCACACTAAATCATTTAAAATTAGAATAGAAGCTTCTGTATTCTTATTAAAGTAGGATACAATTTGATTCTTGCAGAATCCTGGAAAAAGGTTCTGAATGACATGAGGGGAAGGGCATTATCTTGAAATATTTTTAAAATGAAGAAATTTAAGTCTTTTCTACTTAAGCTTAAGGTCACTACAAACCATGGCTATAAAGGTTTTATTTTGTATAAGTCTATTCTCAGTAATTTCAAAATTTTATCTGCTTACCATTTGACAACTACTATTGCCCAAGAGCATCATCAGATATTTTCTATATGATTTCAATTAAACAGATGCTTAAAACTTTTCCGTTTTATCATTCGATTAAAGAATGCAGGATTTTACTTTTCTTCAATCCATTCTCAGTTCCACAGTTCCTCTAGCCAGCACTTTCAATACTTAGAAAAATATGAAACGGACTGGCCCAGTGGCTCATCATCTGATCATTCAGGTGACTCAGATCAAGAGAAGGAGGCAAAGAGGAAATATTGGACACATGAGAACTGAAATCTTTCAAATATTCCTTGCGGCTTTACAAGCAAAACTGTTATAGGCACAGTACACAGGAACTGGTGGTGAGGGATGGGGGAAGAATACATGTGTAAATTGGAAATAACTAGTCTAGAATCACAAGGAAAGCCCTATTTAACTTGAATATTAGCAGCAGCAGGGGAGGGAGAAAGACTAGAAAGGAAGACAAACTCTGATGCCTAGATCACCTTTCCTTAGCAACAAAAAATATACATAGTTGCAGACATCTAAATCTCTCTTAAGTGGATATAAATTGTGACTAATTTGCATCAATAACTATATTGTGATCTTAATTCTATTTTAGTAAAGAATAATAGAAAAATCCTCCATGGTGTATGCTAAACACATTACATAAAGGGGTGGAGGAAACACTTGTATGAATAAAGGAAAATGCAGATTTGACTTTTTGTCCATTATTGCAAAGCTGACATAATGCACATCTCCATACATTATTGAGAGAATATCCTTCAGGGGCATGCATGTGGAGTTTGAACAGAACTGAGTCAATAAAACATACGTTCCCGTCAGTTTAATCAATTTTCACCTGCGAGTGAATGAATAATGACTTAATGCTCCATTGCTTCCAGGTAAAATTAAAAGTAAATAGGAATGACATTTCTGCTATGGCCAAAACAATCATTTTTTGGATATGAAACATTAGTTCAGACAACTCGGGTCCAGATACAGGATTCACATTCTTTATGCTGGTATGCCCACACCATTTCAATACCACTTATTGCAATAGTACTACATTGTAATTCAAGTTCTTCATTTTTAAACTATTATTTTTCCACATTAGATTGGCACGAGGAGTGGTATTAAGTATCTGCAAACCAGGGTGGATAAAAATCGTTTTTTGATAAAATGCTTTTTGAGGAAAAAACCTATCTAAAGGTAGTTTTAATAAAGATACATTATAGCTCAAAGATACCTCATCATGGAATAGGGATTATAAATTCTAATTCTATAGTATGAGATGATATATTCAGGTAATGTTTAAGAAAAGTTTTGTAAATGATTTCCAATAGTTCATGGATTAGGGACCCAATCTTATGGGGTTCCAGGGGCTTCGGTGTAGATTTAGGTTAATCTTTCTATCTACCCAGTGGGACTCAGTGCTCAGTCTAGAAGATACCATCAGAGATGCTTAGTTTTGCAGTTCTCAGACTGCAGATTTGTCTCTCCAGAGATAATATGCTTGTTAACAGCAAAAAAGTTTTAAAATAAATAAATATATAGAGGTGAGAAACAATCGACCTCAACTCTATTGTCCCTCTGCAAATTTGTGTACAGAGTCAAACACTTGCCTCTCTTTAAAAGTGAAAAGTTTCAAAAAGTTCAACGAATAGAAGATTGTTGGGGGCTGAATAGCTCTGGACAAGGAGAAAAGTCTGGAGATAAATGCGAGGCGGGAGAGACAGGCAATAGAAACAAAAGTGAAACTGTTTGAGCAGCATAACCCAGAAGTCTTGAGGTCTCTCTGAGTGTAGCCTTCATTGATTTGAGATCTACCAAATCATTCTCTCACTAGAAGGGAAAACCTATAATGGCAGCAGGCTGTAAAAGAGACCCAGTTTGGGAATAAGAACCATTCAAGAAATATATGTTTGCTGATGATGTTTTAAAGAAAGTCACCCCAGTGAACTGGTGGAAGTCATTTAAGCACTTGGATTCAGAGACTGTTAAAGTGATAATCTCACTTTTAACTGCAGTAGCTTCTTCTGCCAGTGTAAAAAGAATATTTTCTTCCTTTGGACTAATTCATTCCAAACTGAGAAATTGTTTGGGATCTGAAAAAGCAGGAAAGCTTGTTTTTCTTTTCCAGATTATGAACAAACAGAAAAAATGAAGGTGAAGACGACTGAGTTAGCTGCAGAAGCCAATATTTTAAGTTTCTCATGTTGACCTGGCTGACAGTATTTTTTTTAAAAAATATTTCATTTGACTATTTTAGTTAACAATTTTAACAAAAACAAACCTGATTTTAAAAAACTTGAATGTTTAACTAAATTCAAAAATTCATATGCTTGTTTTGCTAAAATATTATCTGTTTGCTGTTGCAGAAAAAAAATCCATAAAGTTGTTGTTTTAGTTAAATAAAACAATTTAAATGTCTGGTGATGTTCTCCTCCTAATACAGCACGGCAAGAAAATCCTCAAAATATTAATGATTAACCTGTTGAATTGGAGATAGTTCACCTCCCAAAGACTTCATAAATATCTGCTTCAATTACCTTTGGTAAATGAAATAACTAAACAATCATTCATTTTCTGATATAGCTGTAAAACTCATCTGAAAAGTTTTCAAAATAAATCACTTTAAAAATGTATAATGTGTACCTTCTAAAAATGAAACCTACATCTATGTCTGAGTTGTGAAGAATATGTATTAAGGTTATAACAACCAACAAGAATGAACTTTTATGTAGAAATCCATGATGAAATCGAGTCTTCCTGACTAGTGATTTAAATCAAATCCACCCTGTTGCAAACAATGCTTAAATGTGAAACATGACAGACATCCGGAAGTACATATTTGCTAAATACATGTGGGTATGGATGAATTAATAATTACTGTACTATACGTTCACATCTTTCTCCTTTAAAACACTATACTTGTGTTTAACTTTAAAGTATTTCCGTTTTATCTGAATACAGGATGCCTAGCCCTGATAATTTGTATTTTAGTTTTGTATTATTTAGTTTAATATTTTAAAACATATTAAAAACGACTCCTAATATATTTGGAAAGAAATAAAATTTTCTCTTACGTGTTCCCTTTTTAAAGCACTCTTAGCATTTCTCAAACTTCATGTAAATCTGTACTTAAAATTAAATCTTTGAGAAGATTTTAGTGTTAGAAAAACTATTTTTTATTTTTATTTTTTTTAAGAAACAGAGCAAAGTAAAACCATAAGAGCTAAGGAAAGATACTTAAGCCTGACTCAATTCTATTAGAGCTCCTTATAAACATTTATTGTGCATTTCACTCTAAAACAAATGGCTTGCCTCCCATAAATTTCCTTTGTTGTACTGGCATATTTACATTTAATTCTAATTTTAAGATTTTTACTTAGAACTCAATAAGACATGAAAGTTCAAACTGCACTATAATTTAATCAGCTGGTTACTGCAAAGGTGGTAGAGATAAAAAGTAATTAGAGACTGCCAATGTCCAGGACACATTCAGACTGCAGTATGTAGGCTAACGACAAGAAGGAAGATGCAGATTAGGTTCAACAAAATCCTTCCTTGAAGGTAGAAGAAAAACTAAAGCAGAGCAGCAGTTAAAAAAACCTCCAGAGCTTTTCATAGGAACAGAAGACATGGCATATTATGCTGTTCTGTGGAGAGAAGAAAACTTGGCAGAGTAGTGCCTAACATGCCTTTTTAAAGGAATGAACACAGGCAGCATCTGGAATTCAATGGCCACATCCAACACAATTAAAACCTTCCCGAAGACCAAAAATTCATTTTAAGTTTACATTTATTCTCCTCACTGTCCCTAAACCATGAATTTGCCTTAATTAAGCTCTCTTGTTTTGCTAACTGCGGAAGTCAGCAAGCCAACTTTTTCAGAAGCCAACTCTAAGATGACTCTTCAGACTGGATGTTAGAACAGAACTGCCTAGGGACAACTTCAGCATTCTCTCTGCTATGAAAATGAAACGTCTCATGCTAAGCCCAAAATGGCAGACCCTTATAAAAACATGGACTCTCTCCATCCTCACCAGCATTTGTATCAAGATTTATTTGCCATTTGACACTGACCACAGCAAAGCATTAATCAATATTAAATACCCAAGTCAATAAAACGTCATACTGTATTAATCACAGTATTATACTGTGCCTAACTTTAGTAGCCAGTCAAGGTTAGCCAAAGCTTCACAACAGCATATTTAAATATAAGACAAAAATATTCTGTACAATTCTATATCAACAAGTAATATTGTATTGAAATGCAACAGTAGCCACATGCTCATGTATATAAATAGGTTATATCCTCCAAAAAAATGTGCAGTTCTTTTCAACTTACTCATTTTACACTGAAGTCACCCAAATTTGTTTGCTTAAAACATACTGAATGAATAAAAACAGCAGTGGGGGAATGCCTTAAGCCAGTCAAGGCGGTGGGGGAATCTATTATATAGCTGTGCTAATGAGCATTTGTACTAGATATGTCAATTTTCATTAGCCTCAGCACAAGACTGATGCCAAACTCCAATATCAGGTCAGCTGTATGTTTCTGAATTAGTGCATGCATGTTTACATACCTCTCTCTCTGTTGTCACGTCTTTCCCTTTCTCCATGTCTTCTTTCAAAGGATGAATCCCGTGCTTGCTCTCGATTGTCATAGCGGTCCCGGTCAGGATAGCTACTCCGTGATTCCCAGCTGTCATGGTAGTTGCCACTACTGCTATGACTGTCAACTTGAGACCCTCTGGTTGCCCGACTTCCTATTGAAAACATTTACACCCATCATAAGAGTTCACGTGTAAGAAAATCCATTGACATTTTATAACAACTAACTATTTAAAATATCTAACTTCATTTAATTATACCATTGAAACAGAAGTTAAATTCTAAACTCTATTTGACATAGAAAACTGTTTCAATGCTCAACTCCCCATCCTGATGATTTAAAAGTTTATAGTTAACAAATCTGACACACATTTGTGATAATGAGACATCAACCTACCAAAACCAGAATTAAGATGCTGCACTTGAGTTCTAGGCATCTGAAAATTATATACACCATGCCCAAATACAGTATTCTATTTTCAGGAGAAATCAACTTCCTCTAGTTACAATATGGGGTTTTCTGACTGGTAATAAGGTAGCATGGAGGTGGCGGAAATTTGTCCTTAGAAGAATAAGGCTGCAGACATTGTGCAGAAGGAAATGAGCAGACCAAGCAGTCAAGATATGATGGAGGTTGTTTTAAAATTATTGGAAGCTTTTAAAAAAGAAAATAAAAAGAAAACTGTTACATTAAAACTAAGAAACCAAAGCAAAAAACATAATGAATACAGATGACCAAATGGTGATAATATAAAAGAAGTAACAGTTCTTCAAATACAAATTACAATGGAACGGGTTTTGGAAAGCCATAGAAAATGTTACATATTTCATACGTGAGAAAAATGGAAGAAGTTGAACCTGGGAATACATGCGTATTTGAGGAGAAGGAAGAGGGGTGTGTAATGCATATGGTCGGAGAATCTGCCTCTGCTAGTCTTTCATTTTGTATTTCATGGCCCTTGGGAACAGCTAAGGTTGCAGATACCTTAAGCAGAGTGGCACAGGATTTTTAAATACTATGGCAAGATGCCAATGCTATACTGTTTTAATGAATGGAAAACAGAAGAGTGCTATGCATTTAAGCAACAACCGTTCTATTTTAACGAAAATACCACTTAAAATTGCTTTAACAGCATATGCTTATTTGGCAGCAATTCGTTATCAAATAATGTAGTACAGATATTGAAAAAATAAATCATATAGTACCTTTGTCAGATAATTCTGGACCTCTGCCTCGACTTCTGCCAGTCCGGTCACTTCTACTTTCATTTCTCGACTCATTTCTGGACTCATTCCGTGTGTCAGCACGGGAATTCTCTTCTCTGCCATGGGTTCTTCCATAACTGCGTGGTTCCTCCTGATACTGGTCTTCCTTTTTATGGGTCTCTCGATTCTCTCTGTCTCTGTAGTCATGGGTATCTCGTATAGAACGCGAGTCTCTCTGATCACGGCTATCTTTATTATCTCTGCTGTAATCCCTTGTATCCCTGGAGTCTCGAGTGTCCCTGGATTCCCTTGGCTCCCTTCGGTCTCTGTTATCCCTGGTCTCCCTCCGATCCCTTCCATCCCGAGATTCTCGGTCATCTCTATGATCTCTCGAGGCACTCTGCTCTTGGTCATAATCTCGTTCCTCTCTGGTTTCCCTCTCTTTTTCCCTTTTTCCTCTAGTTTCTGAAAAACAAATTAAATGTAATATTCATCTTGATTAAAGTCTGCAATATTAGATTCTAACAATCCAAAGTAGAAAGGATATAAAATGATCCAACCAAATAAGATTTCTTACACAAAAGCCTATGGGGAGAGATTTACAAAGGCACAAATTGGAGTTGGGTGCTTAACTACCCTTGTTGCTTTAGAAAAATCTCCCCAATGGATTTGAATCTGTGATCTAGTAAGTATCACATTTCATTGTTTAGAGACTAAATATATTCAGTAACTTCAAAATGCGTTAGGACGACGATTTGCTGCAATAATTTTAGGACTAGGAGCATACTCCTTTATAGAGTACTGAGTTCCAGTACTTTTCTTGTGGTAATTTCCCTTTTCAATTCCTTATGCACCTGACAATGTGCTCAGAGTGCATCTACACCATCATCTTTGTTAAGACCTCTCACCACTAAAAAAATGATTTTTAAAATTATTTATTTATTCACAATATGTTCCTATTATAAATACAGTAGAACCCTATTTATCCGATCTAGTTGGAACTGGGTCCAGGCTGGATAATCAAAAATTCAGCTAATCCAGAAAATGGAAAGTGTGAGACTGCAGCACCATCTAGCGGCCACTAGAGAGATCGCCTGCTTCTGCACTTGTGTGCACTGGTTGTTGGGTTAATATGGAGAGACAGATAATGGAAGGTCAGATAAATGGGGTTCCATTGTATTATCTTATAGTTGGTCTACAAATCTTGACAATGTTCTCTTCATAAATTTGGGGGTGATGGCATTTTTGTTCACCAAAACTGCCCAACAGACTTGACAGGCTATGTGGTTCACTGGCAGGTATTTGGCATCTTGAGAGAAGACCACTATCCTACTGTGATTGGTGCAGCCACTGCCATATACAGGAAAGGGTGGTTAGATACTAGAGAGAAAAAATGAAGGCCATTCTGGACTTTAACACATATCATACTGGTGAGACCTAGTACAGTGAAAGATCTTGCCTACACTATCATTCTTGTTAAAGTCTCTCCCTTTTACACTATACCCGATACAGTGGGAACAGGAGTTCTGGCACAGATGTCTGCAGGCATTTTAACCAATGTGTTGTCTAACTATCTGGAGCAAATCTAGATGAGACAATGATTAAAATAATTAGATTTTTTAACTGTCAGCTAACTACACTTTGGGGGCAACGTAAAATGTTTCTAAAAAACGTATTCTTGTTCATACCATCCCTCCTTTCGTGGCGTCTATCATGCGATTGTGAAGTCCGGTCACGATCATGCCTCCCCTTCTCTCTCCCTGGGGACTGATGTCTTGAAGGACTTCGCTTCCTCTGAGGAGAGGATGAAGAGTGCGGGGGATAGGGAGAGGAGGAACGCCTCACAGGTGGGGAAGCTGTCCTTTGATAGGTTGGAGAAGGAGTTCTTTTACGGCGGGGGGATGGGGAATGTCTTTGAACAGAGGAGCCTGATTGTGATGAAGAGGAGTGATGTCTTGATGATATGGGAGAGTGATGCTGCCCTGGTGGGGAAGTAGACCTGCAGGACACAACATTAAAATAGCCACAACATGCAATTTTTTATGATACAATAAAATAAATAAAACCTCAATAAAAAAATCCATTAAAAAATAAAATTATTTCTATAGTCTCCGCCCTCTAGCCATCAACTGGAAAATAAAATCCTTATTTCTAAAATATATGAACTGCTCCCCTCCCCCATGCATATTTACTGTTATCTCAAAAATGATGGAGGCAGGATAGCTCAGGGGTTTGAGCATTGGCCTGCTAAACCCAGGGTTGTGAGTTCAAGCCTTGAGGGGGCCACTTAGGGATCTGGGGCAAAAATCAGTACTTGGTCCTGCTAGTGAAGGTAGGGGGCTGGACTTGATGACCTTTCAAGGTCCCTTCCAGTTCTAGGAGATAAGTATATCTCCAATTATTTATAAAGATACTTTAAGGGTTTCTTATAACCACTCTATATTCCTAGTTTAATCTTTAGATAATATTCAAGAGCAAATCATCCAGAAAAAAAACCTATATATTTCAGAGAAAAAAAGCACCTTCGATTAGACAATGACAAGAACTTTGTTGCTATGAAACATGCAGTCTTCCCCAGCAACATAGCTATTTTACTAAATACGAGGTGCTTTCAAGAAATCCTGGTAACATGCAGCAGACACATTATACATTTTCTTTCTTGGGTGCACACTCTAAGTATAGCTATATACAGCATCCCTGTGGCAAGTAACAATGGCTTCTTAATTTCTGTTTTTGTAATTTTCTGTTAGCTGTAAACTCTTATTAGGATATCTCTTTGTCTAAGACAATTTAGGCCCCAATCCTGCAAACTCTTACGCATATACATAACTTTCTCACCTGCATAACTTTAAGCAGATATGTAGTCCTGTTGACTTCAGTGTGGTTATTCAGGTGAGTAAAGAGATTTCAGGACCAGGGATTCACAGCTACTCATGTTAACAGTAAAGTAGATTATTCTTTAATACTGCTACTAGGGTAAATAATTCTGTATCAAAATGCTCACATCTTTGGAAAGAACATGGATATCATGTGATCTCACCAAAGAGAAAGTGACTTGATAAGGTGGCAGGAAAGTTTGAATTGTTTAGGAAAATAAGAACTATGTTATTAACTTCCCACCTGCGAGAGGGTGAGAAAGTATGCTTGTGTGTAGTTGACTTGGCTGGAGCTCGGGAGGTTTGTCTTCTCCTTGAGGCAGGAGGTGAATATTCTCTGGAAGGAGAGGAATTACTGCCAGAATGATCAGCAGGACTAGGAGAACGCTTCTGTCTATGGGAGCCTTCTGAAGGATCTCTAAGAAACATACAAGTAGCAGCTTGTTCAGCATGCACAATATGGGATCAGTACATCTCCAATCAATTAAAGTCAACTCCAAGACCACACCTATAGTACAGGATCAAGAATTACTTCTGGTAGAATAGTTTGTTCATCATATATGAAATTATCTTCATAATACAGTGCTCAAGAATCTAATATCTACATAATCTACAAACTTGTTTAGTTCCAGAAGATCCCATTTAATATATTTTTCAATGTAATACAAAGAGGGTGAAGCCTGAACCCTCTAGATTATTTGTAATTTTTTAAGCAGCTAGATGTCAATACAAAAATAAGGAATTTGTTGTTTTTGTTGCTTTAATTTAATTCTGTAAAATCAGAACCTTACTATAAAAAAGTTCAGACAAGTTTTCAGACCTTAATGATGACTTCTGAAGGAAGAAAAGGACTGCTGGTATCTTGAACTGCCATTTGGCTTACTGAAGGATCAGGAGGATTTCAAGTATTTGTTTTCAATATTAAGTACCAAAAATTCACACACAAAGGTCACTGACACTTTTATAACAGGCTGCAGCCATTGCCATGCAAGTACTTACTGCTATCATGGTACCGCACGCACACAGGCTGCCAAATACACTTCTGCTTCTATCACAGCTGCACTGAGTGCTCCCCACTACTGCTTGTGACCTTCTGACACTAATTATGGAAAGGGGCATAACTCTGCCTCAGATCCAACCACCTTTCCGAGTCTTTTTACTTTATCAGCTCATGACAGAATGTAAAGGTTTTCCTAAACTCCTTAGTCTTCACAAAGTAATAGCAAACTTACCACTATACATTGTGTGCGTGAGAGAGAGAGAGAAAATGAATATGACCTACCTTCCCCACATGGACATACAGGTTTTGGGATGGATAAGGTGGGCAGGTATGAGTGTGAATACATAGAACCACTTTGGATGTAAGCATCTAAAAAATGTAGGGACTTAAGAGGCAATTTTTGAAGAAATAACATTACTAAAATACTAGATTTACTAAATGAGGCTTTAGGGAGAGGAGAATGCCTCCTAATGGCCAATTTGCAGAATAATAGTGTTTTCTCTTCACGGGTCCACTGACCTGATATTCTGAAGAAGTGACGTAGTGTTTCTCTACAAGGGTAAGTTCAAGGTATAATGGAAAAATTATGGCTTTAGAATGAAGATGTGAGGACCCTGGACTGGACCACCAGTCAAGGTCTGACTCACTGATGGAGAACATGACAGTTATCTCAGAAGGGCATCTCAACAAGTTATTTTTATTAAAGTGACAACTCAATTAGCTGCAGTTTATTAGTCCACTATATGATGCATTTATTATATTTAATGAATTCAGAGAAAGTTGGCAGCAAGTCAAATATAAAACCCTCTCTATTTAGTGCAATATGAACTACAGATTTAACAGAAATGCAGACAACCAAAGCAAGGTTACATTAATGCTAAAAACCTAATAATGCGACAGAACTCACCTCTGTTTCTCTTTTTTCTCCTTATGTCTTTCAAAGTCACGTCCTCTCTCTTTCCCCTCTCTTGTTTTTTCTTCTAAACGCTCTTTTGCTTTGTGTTTTTCTTTATGCTTTTTCCCCAGGGGAGTCTCCTCTTGTACTGGAGGAGGTGGACTAGGTGTACGAGGACCCTTCTTTTTACTCTGGGTGCTTTTGGAACTCCTAAATGTATCAAAATACCGGAAAAAGCTATTTAAAAGGACTAAATAAAATATCTGTTAATCTCTTAGATACTAGCAGCACCAATTTATAGAGCCAAGCGCTTTGCAGCTTTTGGGGCAGACTTCTCTATTCCATCAGCAGATAGTGGCATTTGTAGTTGTACTTGACTGAATGATGAATACAAAGGAAAATTAATGTCAAGCTCTCCTTTGAAGTTTCCCGTGGCCATTTGAATTTATAACCCTTATTTCTGAAACAGGCTTGCAAAATTTGGAACTGCTCCCAAATGTGTAACTATAGCTTCCAACGTTACAATGCCCTTGTAAAACTGCATGCATCAAAACACCAAAATCCTTTGTATCTTGTCCAGATTCTGCAATTGAAACAATACATCTGTGCACAATACACTGCAGGGTTAGTGCCTCAAATTTTAAGCTATCTGGGGTAAGGATCACTCATTCCTTGTATGTAAAGCATCCTACCATATTTTCAGGAGCCTTATGAATAAATATTGAACATTTTCTTTCCACCATGAATTACAAGGAAATGTAAAGATATTTCTTTATACCCATATGTATTTTTCATAAGTCAGTAACAAACAGATACAAACATATTAGTACCTAGATGTCACTGCATCTTAAAGCACGGTAGCAAGCAATCCCTTATACTAGTCTTTTACAGCAAAATCAACATTTACGAGTATTGTGCCCCTATTTAAGCATAACTTGCTTCAAAGGCAATTTGCTTGGCAAATATAGGTGCCTGTTCTTGTATTAGGGTTGTAATTTTCCTCACAGCTAATGGAGCTAAACATTGATTCCCAGGTTCTAGAGTCAGCAAAGTCTTTTTTAGTTGATTGATTTTTTTGTGGCAAGAAGCCCAGTTGTAACAGCCAGTGATTTTGCCTACTTCATTCCCTCTCTTGTCTTCCTTTCCCAGTGCTATAACTCTCCAGGTCACTCCTTAATCTAGAAGGCCAAGTAGTATCTTTTGTATAGCAATATGTAGTGTCAACAGAACACCTGACTCCCCAAACTGCAAAATTTAAATTCTAGCCTAAATTAACTTGCATTTAACCACCACCAACACCCCACACCATTGAACAAATGTAATTTTATTTCTATTTAGATTTCTCCAGTGCATCTCACAGGCTCTAGGCAGTTCACGGCATTTAAAGAAACTACGTTTAATGCAAAATCCAGAAGTTATTAAAATCAATGGAGACATATATATGCTGCCTTGTCCCAGGGATTCTTGTGAACTCTGCAAAAGATCGACAGTTTCAAAACTGGTACACTGAATTCACACCTGAAGGGGCAATGAAAATGAGTATCTATATCCACTGATTAGCATGAAACATTTCATAATGTATCGACATACCACCCTGTTCCCCACCCATAATGTATGTCTATCTACTGACCTCTGCTGGTCCAAGAGAGGTGAAGACACTGTAGAAGTCTTCTTCTCTTTCTTACTAACGGAAGATGAAGATTTGGGACTTGACCTTCGTTTTGGAGATTTAGACTTTCTTGGTGAAGGAGACGGTGATAATTTAGATCTAACCACCTCCGGAGAAATCTTGGATAAAGAAAAAGTTTAAACTACAAACAAAAACTCATGTGCTGTATGTGTATCCTGAATAAGGATACTAATATCATTCAAACTTTAGATAGTAATAACCACTGACACACCATCTGCCTCAGACATACTAAGCACATACTTTTGCAGTAGTTAATTACATTAGTATTAAAATATCTTAAAATAAAGCTGATCTTAAAGAAAATGCTGCACAAATGACCTACGAAGTAATTAAATGACACCTAACAGATCATTACATTCATATCAATAAAATTATTCTAATTAACACTCTAAAGTTAGCCTGAAAAATTGCACTCCAGTAAGATTTACCTTCAGCCCCAAAATTCTGGCTCTTAAGGTCCCACACCCCAAATAGGAATAGTCTTTCCTGTTATGAACCACTCACCAAGATTATGCCTAATAAAAGCCAGTGTAATATGAATAGTGAGGGCAGGTGGGGGACTGGCATAGATAACATGGTCCAGACTGAAGCATATGAAATAAATTCACAGCTCCTAAACCCCAATGTGGGCAGGCATGGGGAAGACCTCTCTCGCATGTACTTCACAGGTTTTGGGACAGCCAGTTTGAGTATACAACGATTTGTGCCCCAAAGTTCCTCTCCTATCTGCCTCCTTCCCTGCCTACACAGAAAGGCTAGCCAGAATATAGCCCTATGTTTGTTAAGTTATGCCCAACAGTCATTTATCATTTGCCCATGGTAGCACATAGCGGCTCCAGTCATGCAGGAAACAATTAGGACTCTAAGGACATAAAATGGCAGTTGATTAGTTATAAGAACATGTGCCTATTTTCAAGATACAAACCTCCTTTTTAATGACTATTTCCTCTCGCTTCTCCATGTTTTCCTGTTCCAGCTTCATGAGTTCTCTCTGAATCTTTTGACGTTTCATTTCCAAAGACAGCTCATGGTCATAATCATAATTAACTTCTCCATTATCAGAGTCTTTATTTAAAAAAAGATGACAGGCAATATATGAAATAAGTGGTCTTAAACAGTCATACTTCTCAAAAAACATCACACCCCTGAGTGACCTTATGCAGACCTAATTTTCTAATGTAGAACAAGCCTTATATTTAGATTATAAGCACTTTGGGACAGGCAGCATCTTTTTGTCTTATGTTTGTACCGAACCTAGCAAAACAGGGTCCTGGGCATAACTAGGGCTCCCAAGCAAATACACATCATAATATTCAACTACTCAAAATAGCATGAAGTATTTCATAGTTATGTAGATATCATTGAGCTTCACTGGAAACCAGGATAACTTCATAGTAAGTCAGAACAAGTCAACTGTCTCCCCCAACAAAGGGAAATAGAAGTGGTGATCCTCCCCCAGAATTGTTCCGTTTCAATCCAAAAAAATAGTTGGTACAGTTTTTTAGTTAAATGAAAGCTAAAAATGAGTGTTTGTGACTGACATCCTGGACACCAAAATCCTCTTTTTGACCACAGAACAAGGCGCAGTAGCAAGCTTTCTCTTGTCACCCTGACACAATGACCTATATGGGCTATGTGCAAAGATAATTTATTTTTTGTGCTCAAATGAGACAGGCAAATGTAAAAATTGTTGTAAAATTGAGTCCTTTTTTGTTTTAAATGAGGTAAACACACCTAATTTCACTGATCAGCTGTTCATCAGCCACAACTGATGTAGGCTGGATTTGAACCAGTCACCTAGATGTGAAAGGCCCTGCCAGCCAGTCAGTGGCTGAGGGCCAATTTCTTTTTGCTAATGTACTGATCAAACAATTCTATGACTGATGTCTTGATCGTCAAGTTTCAAAACAGATTGAGAGAGAGGGCAGACAGTAACAACTTCTTGTTTTGCATCATATTTAACTTGGAAGGATTAGATCGGGGTAGGCAACCTGTGGCACGTGAGCTGATTTTCAGTGGCACTCACACTGCCCGGGGGTCCTGGCCACCGATCCGGGGAGCTCTGCATTTTAATTTAAATTTTAAATGAAGCTTCTTAAACATTTTAAAAATCTTATTTACTTTACATACAACAATAGTTTAGTTATATATTATAGACTTATAGAAAGAGACCTTCTAAAAACGTTAAAATGCATTACTGGCACACAAAACCTTAAATCAGAATGAATAAATGAAGACTCGGCACACCACTTCTGAAAGGTTGCCGACCCCTGGATTAGATTTTTAATGGTAGATGTCAGTAAATGTTGATTTCACAAGCCAACAAACATTTCTATTGATAATCAAAATTTATAGATAGGCAAAGAAAGAAAAATGCTCGAGAACTTATAAAGCGTTTGGTTTAAAGATATTTACTTTGTATATTTTGACATGTGATTGTGATAATTTGTGATTTTAATGGTTATAAAGCTTTAATTTTTTTAATATTCATGTCTACTGCCACTAAATTTAATTAGATACAAATCTTAAAAAATGCTTAAATATAAACCAATAGCTATTGAAAGTATAGAAAAAAAAATTCTGCCAAGCCTAATTATATTACTTAGTCCAACCCCAACCACTAAATTTGTTCCTTGTCCACAGATAAATTGAAACAATCCTTATTCATCACTAATCCATGAATAGTCAACATATCAGTCCACTAGTATGGACAAAACTTCCTACAAACTGATAATCTGTAGTATTTGGAATATTGTAATAGATTAAATGGAGAGCCTTACTTGAATTCAATTTACCTTCTCTATTGGTTTCCCAGTCTCCATTTTCTTCTTCACTTTCTGGAGTCCTCTCCTTTGTAATTTTGATGTCTTCCTTCTCTCTATGCCTTCCTCTTGAAGACTCTTTCTACAGGGAAAAAATGCTGAATTAGAGTAACAATTTTTTAAAACAGAAGCCTGCAGAAGTAGATAAATTTTGCACAGTATTTTGTGCTTTATAGAAAGAATTAAACTAATTGTTTTCTTTAGTCTGATTAGTTTTCTCAGCTAAGAAGAAATTACACTGGGAAAATATTCTAATGTAATTTCATATAATCAGTGGGTCGGGAGGAAAAACATCTATACACGTGAAGTCAACAAAGACTTAAAGGTAGGCCAAGAAAGTGATGTTTACAATGGAGACTGAAAAAAGAGCAGATCAGTTTTGAAGACCAGAAATTTTTATATGAGAAATTTAGTGAAAATTAAAAAGTATTAATAGAACAGCTAGAAAAAGAGTAATACAATTTTAAATGAGAATGGTTATGTGCATTTTACAATTTAGCTCCTGAGGACTGAACTGACAATTCCCTTAGAGGCTAACGCCTCTGGAAAGTACCAAAAAGTCCTGTATGGAGGTGGGGTGGGGAATTAAAAACATAATATGCTATAGTTTTCCTGACAGCTTTACATCTGAATTACATATTTTACTGGCCTAAACAAACTAAAGTCTTTTTACCTACTGTAAGGGCACAGAAACCCATGGATCCACAAGGAAAACAGAGTCAATCTTACAGAAATTCTAACTTCACCAAAAAGACAGCTGGCCTTATGCTGCTCCTCTCTGCTCACCCAATCCCAGTAGCCAATGACAGCTGCTCCTGAGAGGCACTTTCCTCTATGCACCCTTCCCAGAGGACTTTTTTGGGAAGGCGCGGGGAGGAGTATACTACACATCCACCACTTTCCCTCTGTCCCCACCTCCTGCAAATGCGGTGCCTATTCTGTCTCTCTTTATGGGCCTTCTTGCAGACTTATAGAGCTCTTGTCCAGTCACAAGAAAAAAGTTACCCAGAAACCAACTAGGACACTTAATTTCTCTCTATTGGCAGCTTGAACTGAGTTTGATTTCAGACCTCAATCATCATCTTAGAATTACAGTAAGGAAATAAGATCACATAATCACTCCCAACTACACAAAATTCTATTTCCTGATTTTTGCATTAATAGTTTTAAATGTTGTCTCAGTTAAGATTTTCATAGCTTCCAAGGCCAGAAGGGACCATTATGATCATCTAGCATGACCTCCTGTATAACACAGGCCATAGAACTTCCCCAAAATAATTCCTAAAGTTTATCTTCTAGAAAAATGTATTTTCTTTTACAAAAGGCACTACCACATGAAAATACTGTGAATTTGTTTGGCTTTGTGATTTCTGAAATAAAAACGCAAATATGTTTATTTCAGTGCACGGCTATCTGAAGTTTCTCTCTTTGATGCACTGTTCAAAAGTTAAGTGAAATGCTTTCTCAAATGCTATACACATTATTTCTCAGACAAATTGTTTCAAACATGTCAAAGGCAATTATCATTTCAGAACTCAGTTTAACTTTAATTAAAAGCAGCATGTGTTATATGAAGGGCTTGGTTTTGGTTTGCTTATTCATGATTGGATATCTCAAAAATGCTGGGCCACATCCTCAGCTGGTGCAAATCACAATACCTTCCATAGACATAAGTGGTGCTACACCACGTTCACATGAGCTGAGCATCTGACAATAACTTATCAAGCTTTCAAAGGAAAATTGCACCTGGTCTAAGGCCAAATATGGAACTTTTCAGCCAAAATACACATTTCTGAAAAAGACAGAGCCCTATTATAGAAATCTCTTAGCTGTGCAATTCTATGAACGAACATCATTTGCAGCCTTTTTTCCTTAGAGATTCTTTATTTTCCTAGGTTCTTTTCCATCCAGTCTGCAAACACCCTCTTTTACAATGTTGGCAGCTTACATTCACCATTAATTACTTGCTATTTAATTAAGCAACAACATTAATGGAATGTGACATTGATGCTTCAGTAAAAATCTGACAGTGGACGTAACTAGCAATATGAAGTTTGCACATATACTGGCACATCCTCCACACATTGACTCCAAAACACCCCTACCTTCTCAAAGCCTATATACAAAGTAACTTGTCAATATAGCAGGTGCACTTATAGGGGCTAGAAGGCCTGAAGACCAACACAAATTGTTAATATGACAGAATGTTTTATCCTCCAAAAATTAAACACTGAATGCGATATACCTTGCATAAATCTCTAATTCATGTATTGCTGGAGCCCAAATTGCATTGTTGCTATTATTGCAAATTTACAACTAAGTCTAAGCCTCAAAAACAGCTTACTTGTATTCTTTCCTCTAAATAACAAAATGCAGAATGGTGGTTGTGACGGGACAATCTGCCTTCTAGAATACAATGGGGAACAAGAACATTTGTGAAAGCAGTTCCTCCTTTAATTACTGATAAATACAGTGAAAACAGCTAAATAATCAGTTATATAAGCTAATTTATTATTAGTCTAGTTTAAGAAACATACAGTACACCTGTAGTTATGCCAAACAGCTTCATCCTTTCAGTTGCCAAAAGAGATCAGAGCTTAGTAAGGACAACATTTAAGAAAACCCACTCAATTTATACATTCCCATTGTTGAATATATGCATTTTTCTAGAGGATAGAATTAAAAAATCTAAGTTATTATTTCCCTAATATGTCCTGGATACCTATTACTTCCATGAGCCTTAAAACAAATTCAGTGGCAAGTCTTCTACTTACTCATTTTAGTTTTTTAATTTCACTCAAAAATACATTGTTTTTGTTCCATCAAAGTATGCACCAGACTTGCTGAAAAACCCCGTAACCATACTAATGTTGTCCTTATCCTCCTTTCCTCAACCTTCCCTACAGGGATCGTACACTCCTCATTATTTGGTAAAGACCTCTGTACTCTGTACACCAACTGGGCCGTTAAAAGTCCCATCGGCGGTGCTGCCCGGCTAAGGCAGGCTAGTCCCTACCTGTTCTGACACCGCGCTGCGCTCCGGAAGCGGCCAGCAGCAGGTCTGGCTCCTAGGCAGGAGGGGGCGGGGGGCCACGGGGCTCCATGCACTGCTCCCACCCTGAGCACTGGCTCCACTGGTTCCCGGCCAATGGGAGCTGGGGGGGAGGGCACGGTGCCTGCAGGTGAGAGCCATGAGGAGCTGCTTGCACGCAGCATGGTCTGCAGTGCTGGGACAGGCAGGAAGTCTGCCTTAGCACCCCCACTGTGCCGCCAACCAGGAGCCGCCAGAGGTAAGCCTGCGCCCCAAACCGCTAACCCAGCCCTAAGCCCCCCCAAACCCAGAACCCCCTCCTGCACCCCAAAGCCCTTATCCCTGGCCCCAGCCCAGAGTCTCCATCCCCAGCCCACAGCCCTGACCCCCTCACACACCCCAACCCGCTGCCCCAGCCCAAAGCCCCTTTCCATATCCTGAACCCCTCATTCCCAGCCCCACCCCGCACCCCAACTCTCTTCCCCAGCCTTGAGCGCCTCCTACGCCCCAAGCCCCTCATCCCCAGCTCCACTGGGTCATGGGCATCAACAATTTTCTTCAACTGGGTCGCCAGAAAAAAAAAGTTTGAAAACCACTGGACTAGAGGACACAGCCATAAACCAGCAAACAGACGTCAAGCCAAGAAGTTTCATTACCTTACTAATGTTAATTGAGACAAAGTTTGTGGTTCTCCTGTATCCCACAATTCCTTTATACAAAGCATCTTATGCTTACCTGGTGTAGTAATAGCCTATCAGTACATATGCATGCAATAGTAGTATAAACTGCAACATGTACACAGATTCTAAACCACAGAAGGTTTGGAGTTTAGTACAATTAAGCTTCTACTGATTGTAGCTAGAATCTTTTGGGCAAGCACAATACTCTTTAGCTTTCATAACATATGTTACACTTCAAAGCACTGAACAAACACTGATTAAGCTCCCCAGTGTGGTAGAAAGATACTGACTCCACTTTAGAGCAGATAATGGAAGACAGAGTTAATGACTTTCCCTAGGTCAGCAAATCAGTGGTAAAACTGGGATTAGAACTCAGGTGTTTTTGTTCTGAGGCCCTTGTTTGCTGCATTATTAGACTCCAATGGTCTCTCATTCTCATGGTCAGTAATTCCATTCCAGTCACAACTGTGTTACTGCATGCTGGTATCTGTTCTCACCTCAAACATTCAGATACCACAGTGATAGAGTATAAGCACATGGATTAGATATACATACGTTTTACATTACTCCCAATAATCTTGCCTAACTGCATGCTTTAAGACCTTCTCTCCCTCTCAGCTTCATCCTGCCTCTACTCTTGGAACTGACTCCCACTACAGTAACTCTTCACTTAACATTGTAGTTATGTTCCTGAAAAATGCGACTTTAAGCGAAACGATGTTAAGCAAATCCAATTTCCCCATAAGAATTAATGTAAATGAGGGGGTTAGGTTCCAGGGAATTTTTTTTCATCAGACAAAAATATATACACACACACATACACACAGTATAAGTTTTAAACAAACAATTTAATACTGGTACACAGTGATGATGATTGTGAAGCCTGGTTCAGGTGGAGGAGTCAGAGGGTGGGATATTTCCCAAGGAATGCCTTACTGCTAAATGATGAACTAGCATGAACTCTACAAGGCAGCAGGAATGGAGGGAGGGAAGACAGCTTGCAGACAGAGACAGAGAGAGAGATGTGCATTTCCCCTTTAAGTACACTGCCTTGTTAATTAGATCAGCTTGCTGAGACCACAGCTGCTGCCAGCAAGCTCCCTCAGTCCTGAGCCCTGCCGTGTGTCGTTCCCCCTCCCCCCCCCGCTCCATGGAAGATGGAGTAAGTGGGGTGCAGGGGGACACTCTGACATCAGCCCCCCTCTTCCTCCCCTCCTCCCCACACAGCAAGCAGGAGTCTCGGGGAGCAGCTCCAAGGCAGAGGGCAGGAGCACCACATGGCAGTGGGGGGAGGGACAGCTGCAACTGCTAGCCTGCTGGGCAGCTGCTGCACAGGGAATTTAGGGGAGCAGGGAACTGATAGGGGGGCTGCCGATCCACCCTGGTTCCAAGCCCCCACCAGCTAGCTGCAACGGGCTGCTCTTCCTGAAACCAGTGGACAAAGCAGACGGCTGCCAAACAGAGCATTGCACAACTTTAAACGAGCATGTTCCCCAACTGATCAGCATCGTAACAAAACAATGTTAACCAGGACGAAATTAAGTGAGGAGTTACTGTATGTGCAACCAAGCCATCCACACACTCAGTAAGTTATTTTGTGAAATTTCCCAGTATCAAGCCCCCAATTGGAATTTGTTGGCTCATACTCGCATTTGAGCTGCTCTAAGTATTATACCTGTCTAAATCAGATTGTAAACACAGGGATCTTGTCCCATTATTCATAAAACATTTTGCATACACTTACTTACACTTGCATACAAAATAATTTCATACAAATATCTAGGAACATAGGATAGCCATATTAGATAAGAGCAGTTGTCTTCATAGTCCAGTATACTTTCTCTGAAAGTGGCCAGGAAATAGATATGTCCAAGGAAGATGCAAGAATCCCCAGAATGGACAATTATGGAATATCCAGTCCATATGAGAAGTTTCTTCCTAATTTCAGGCAGATATTGGTTAGCTGAAGCATGAGGATTTATATCCCCTCTAAAAAAAGTTTTTTTCCTGTCTAATGCAACTGTCTAGTCCTTTTATGAAAAACACTAAATTCTTGGACTGTGCCTTATGGCAATGAGTTCCCCAGGTTAGTTACATGTACTGCAAGAAAATTTCCTTATTTTTACATTTGTTGTCTTTTAGTTTCATTGGAATACTCCGTGTTCTTCTAGTATGAGAAAGTGTAAACAGGAGTGCCTAATTTACGTTCTATTTACCGTTCATTATCATATACCTCTATCACGTCCCTGCTTATTTGGCTCCTCTCCGAACAGTGCCATTCTCACCTCATTGTTCACCTTCCAGACATCATCATCTTCTATTATATCTTCTTTCAAATGGGGTGACCAGAATAAAACAGTGTTTCAGATGAGGGTGGACTATTAATTTACATCATGGCATATTTTAAGAATTATTTTCTATTCCATTACTTATACACCTTAACATTTGTTTGCTGTTTTGACTTCTACTGCACATTGAACCGATGTTTTCATTGAGCTATCCACAATAATCCCAGGTCTTTTTCCTGAATGGTTACAATTACTTCAAACCCAGTAATGTGAATGAGTGCTTTAAGGTACTCCCTTTAATGTGCATTACCTTGCATTTGTTAACACTGAATTACATCTGTCATTGTACTGACCTAAAACTGCTTCCTTTTTAGGTCCCTGTGAAATTCCTCATCATTGTCCCTAGTTTTGACTAACTTAAATATATTTTTTTTTATCTTCTGCAAATTGTCTTCTTACTGTTCAACCCTTTCTCCAGAATCTCTTTGGAGCACCCCATTGTGGAAAACTGACCACTTCTTTCTTTCTGTCTTCTGTCTCTTGGCCAGTTTCTAATCACACCTTGACTGTTTAGTTCTTTCAGAAAGCTTTTGTTTCAAGAGAGGCTACTCAAGTCCAATTTCTGTCAATCAGTTCTCCTTTAGCTGCTATTTTGTGGACAAGTTTCAATTCTAGTAGAATAAAGAAGAACAATTTTAATTGACAAGAGCTGTGCTCATTTTCCCTATCATATCATGTTCCAAAAAGTGTTTCGTAACTATCTTTAATTATTTCAAAATAAAGGTTACTTGTTTTTGATTCTCACCTTCACCTCTAGAGCTTTAGGGGGGAAGGAAAAAAAAGAAACCCAATTGTGCGACCATCCAATCCTTTGGAATAGTATCTATTATAATTAGACTGTATATTTTCATTAACATGCGTCACTTCATTCTTCCTTGAGAACTCTTGGTTCTTTACTGTCTGGTCTTGGTGACCCATTGCCCTTTATCAATTTGTTCCAGCACCACCTCTTGACAACTCATTCTGTGAGTTTGCCTCATCTTTAATAGCTGCTCTCTTCAGGTATATCTCCCCAACATCACCTGTGGTGAAGACTGATGCAGAGGAACAGTTTTGCTTCTCTGCAAAGTCTTTATCTTCCTTAATTGCTCCCTTTACTCACTGGTAGTTCAGTAGACCCACAACTTCTCTTGCAAGAGTCCTGCTTTTGATATACTTAAAAGATTAGCTTGGATTTTTTGTTTGTCTCTCTTTGGTTACTACAGGAATAGCAGGAATAGAACATTATGGCTGCCTAGTTAAGTGCTAAAAAATGTGCATGTTAAGGTTGCACACAGCAACTAAGTCATAATACCTTTTTATTCATGGGAAAAATACACTTTGCCCACTTTCCTTGTACTCAAGAACTGAACCGTTTTTTCTCAAACTTAAATAAAATCACCTTAGTGTAGAGAGTTGACAGCACTGAAAATTTCAGCAAGTTATCAGCAACTGAAAACGAGGTTAGAATGGAAACCATTACGTAACTTTAGTGACAGCAGTTCCTGCTGATTCCTTTATAGCAGACTTTCAAATTTCCACTTACATGCAGCAAGTTGGAACAGACCCAGAAGAGAAACAATGCCAATAATGCTCGCAGAATTCAAAACATTCCTTTAAAAACAGAAAGGTTTTAGCCCTTACGGTTGTGAAAAATTTTTAAATATTTAAAGAGTAAATCAATGTTGCAGCTGTCGTCCAGTTGCAGAGGAGCTCTACCAACTTTGTCTCTCTTCAATAGCAATGTCAGTGGAGAAGGTGAAATAGACTTCGCTGAGAAAAAAATTGTTTGGAGGGGGTGGGAAGGCAGAGAACAAGAACTGGTGAATTTGTTGCAGAGATAAAAGCTGATGAACTACAGTGAATGAAGGGAGAATGGAGGGGAATTAATACATGGAGTAGTGACTACATGGGCTTATGAAGGGGGTGTTTTCTGATAAGCAAGATGGAGTTGGGGTGAGTAACAAGTAAATGATGTGTTATTATGCGAATAAGGGTAGGTGCTTTATACATGTCAGTGTTTAAAGTAAAAATGAGCTAGTAGGTGTTTGCTTAGGCTGGTACATTTTATTGACAATTTCAAAAGGTTCTGCTATATTGTTAAATAGCTGCCAGTTTCACTCCAGAGGTAGCTGAATGTCAAAATTTTATAATACGCATTGCAGCTTGTGGATTTTGTAAAGAATTCAGGTAACTTTCATGACAAAGTACTATACAGATGGAAAATAATATTAAATATTTGTAGGCAACTAAATATTAAATTAAATATTTTATAACACATTATGTTATTTATTTAATATTAAACAATTCACAATGACCACGTTTCTAGGACACACTAACCTACTGCTACTGAGGGAGGCTGGATATTCCATGCACTCCATTCTTACCCTAACGGGAGAGGACGATTCCTCTGTATTTCTTTTCTGTGGCTCAGCCTCCACGTCCTGACGCTTGTTCTTCATTCTCTCCCGAAGATCCCCAGTGGGCCTTTCTGGTGACCTGTATAAGGCAGAAATAGATATGATGTAGCTGCTTCCTTTTAAGGAAAAGGACACTCAATTTCCTTTACTGATTTTTGTAACTAACTTTTATAGAAAAATTTGTTGACAAAATTTGAGTTAAGTAATTCAACCATGATGCCTAAGAGCCCCACCCAGCAAAAGTGAGGAAAACTAATGAAATCTTAATGGGTTTGGTGTTACTAAACAGCTTTTGGAAATTAAGATCATGTAACAGCTTCCTAGCAGTCAAGAAAGACTGAACTTCAGGAATGGGTTATTTTCTCACTGGAAGCAAAATGACTTGGCACAATATTGTATTACTAGTCCAATTAAACTGACATATGCAGGGCAGAGTGCAGCTTATAACTCAGATGCAGCATCACTTTCACAACTGTATTCAAAATCCCAGCCAGGTTGACCATGTCTGCCTTTCCTCAACTATTGTCTAGCTCTCGTTATCGCACTCATGACCCACTAAACCCTTCCAGTTATCTCTGGCCCTGTATATATTCAAAGATGCACTAGATTTAAAAGAAAAATCATACCTTTATTTAAACCCAGTGCAAAATCTTCTGTGAACACATTAAGAGCATCCACATGGGGCTCTGCACTGGTTTAACTAAATCTTTGTTTAAACAGATTTAAAGTTAAACAAGTGCAACTCTGAACATAGATAAGGCCTTTGAGCAGACATCATTCAAAATTGCCACTCACCCATAGCGTTGGCCTTTTTGCCAAACAAAAGGAAGCCTACCTGAATTCAGGTTCCAACCTCCTGCACCCTAAGGCCAGGACTACTTGCAATTTTGTCTTGGTATAACTATCCTGATCAGGTGTACGATTTTTTTTTTAAACCTGAAATAGTTATAGCAGTACAACTCCCCTAGTTCAAATGTGCTATGGTATAGAGGTGCCTTATGCCAGTATAGCTTATTTCCCCTCTTAGGGAATACCTTGTATCAATATAAGGCACGGCCTTTCAAGTTAAAAGCCATCTATTGTTCTCACCAAATAAACCTAGCTGAATACTGAGCTGTGTGTATCTGCAATGCCTCTTAATTCCTCCTGCAGATTCTCAACTCAGATAATTCTATTAGCTTTATATCTTTATCAGTGTAGCTATAACTAAACTGGAAGATACTGATGAACTACTAGCTCCAGGAAACCTGTCTGATATTTGAAATAATGAAACTTCCATTGGTTTCAGGACAGCAGTTTTCAACTGGTGGTCTACAGACCCCTTGGGGCCCACAGACTATGTCTAAGGGGTCTGCAAAAGGTGATTATGAAAATAAAGTTTCAGATCCCAGAAAAGGTATTCCATTGTTCTCATTAATCAAAACGATATGACTAACCCTACTGACAGGTCAAAACCCAGAAGTGTTATTGTTACCCCAGAAGTCCACAGGTTAGCATCCTTTCTCACGCTGCATCAAATGCCATGCCAAGCTCATGCAACATTTATAGTTGATTTCTGTTCAGCCAGTTTTCAGTCTAAGGTAGGGGACCACAGGTTGAATTTCCAAATGGGTCTACACCTCCATTTGAAATTTTTTAGTGGTCCACAAATGAAAAAGGGGTTGAAAACCACTATTCAGGGCATTTGTTTTTTCCAAGAGGGATTTGTGCTGTCATTAGGAATGATAGATTTCTATATTTTGTGCTGGGTTGTTTCCCCATTATAGAATAGGTCTATTTCCTATACATGCAGCTATTTAAGAAAAAAATAAAATTTGTTTCTACTTTTAAAAATTGCTGGTTTGAAGCCTTGTTATTTATGTTTCAATTTCCTCTTCTGCAATATTTTCCATCATTAAAATGTTAAACATGGCCATAAGGTACAATCTTAAAGAGATCCAATAAAAAGGACAGTGATTCCTATTTATCCTCCTCCTGCTTTTAAATATTTAACGTGCAGTAAAATTGTACACACGTCATTTTCAAGTCAGACGAAAGGTTCAACAGTAACGGGTTTTTCCATCTGCTCTCTTTTCCAGCAGTACTAATCAACAAAATACCCTGCACAAAAATATAATTAAAAGTCACCTTCCTAGCATTCATACTTGCACCATATTTTAAATTTATAGTTTTAAGTAAATTATAGATCATTTTTAAAAGTAATTTTAATCCTCTAAAAAATGTTCCTTTGAGCTGTATCAATATTTCTTCAAAGATGCTCAATATGCTACTTGTTCCCTCCACAAATAGCATTCAGCATTACAAAAAGTGGTATTTCTTTAATGTTCTTTGTGTCTATTTTATTTAAAAATCAGTTCCATCAAAAATCCCAAACTTGCTACATGAAGGAGCAGGACTTGTGGAATTGACCAAATTTCATTTACATGGCCGAGGGATTACATATATAATCTAAAGATGACATACTTTGCCCCTAGAACACTGGTTGAAGCACTGTTCTCATAATACTCTCTGTGGGCAAATCAGAAAAGCAACAGAACCTAGTGAGAATGCAACTCATGTACCAGCCAACAGAAATAATCTGATGCTATTGGAATGCATAGGGCTTTCTCCTTAAGTTTCAGGATAACTGGAGAAACCCACCAAACCCACTCCTCTCAATACACATTTCTAAATTGGAAAAAGCTGGAAGCCAACAACAGCTCAATTTATTTAGGCATTATTCAAAACTACTTTAAGATGAGGAAGGCCATCAGGAAATTAGAAGCAGAAAAAAGCACTGTGTGGCTGTCATATTTTATTGCTCTGGGAGATAAACACGGAGGTGAAATAAAGGTAAACCCTTTCCCCCTGCAAATAATAAAACAACATAAAGACAGTAGAAATAACTAATTTGGTGAAACTAAGTTAATAGGTTTACTCCTTAGCAGGTGGTTGCTTAGGAGGCATTGGCTGGTTTGGGTACTTTGGGTTAGGGCACAGAAAAAAACCTCCACAAACTGACTGGAATTTTCTAGTAAATTTTCTGCAGCTGTTTCATCTGGTGCACCGGAAGTTGTTTCTTTTAAATAATGTTTGCTCCTTTAAAAGGTCTTAAGTTTTCTATATACTACACAAGACAGAAATTCCTGCATTATGGACACTAAATGTAAGGTTTTTAGTTCCACGGGTGATTCCAATTAAGTGTGCATGTTATAGTATACAAAGGACTGGAGACAGTCTACAGCTGTCTCCAGTAACAATTTTAAACAGAAATTCCTAACAAAGTACCCTTTAGTAAGCCTGTATTTTCTCCAGGGACTTTTACATAAGATACACAGATGGTCCATATTTTAACTGTGTCTACACTAGAGAATTTCACCATATCAAGGTTTCACGTTGCAGCTAAGCACTTTTAGCACCATTACTTCCTGCAGCAGTTCAACATGTTAATGCTACGCAAACCAAGCTGCGTAAACCAGTGCATGTGTCCACTCGCAACAGTCCTTCCAGTTGTTTTGGGCACCATTGTGGCACCTATCCAATAATGCAAGCAGTTTGATTTTATATATAAACTACACACAGACATCCACAGTGTATATTTATATATAGTGTATATTCTATGTGCACATATTATGCTTGAGTGGTCGCGAGACCGTAATTAAGACTGCATCAGTTTTCAGTTCATCTCTCTATTAGTTGTGCCTCTCAATACATCATACACATATTTGTACCTGTTAACCTTATGCTGTATTTGGTTTCATCAGTGCTTTGTTCCAACAATTGTTTCAAGTGGTTTTGTACAGTGTGCATAGTTTGCGATGAGCGTGAGTTGTGCCTTCAAACAACTCTATGACAACAATATTGCAGAAGGCAACCAGATCTCCCTACACCTGCTGATGGCGCTATGTGCCTGGATTCCTCTGCAACAATCCAGGATACAGAGAAAAGACATCTCTCCAGGCAAAATAATGAAGTCCAGCCAGTCACCTTGTACCTCATGCCCCAACTCATGAAATGAACCCTCAAGAAGGTGTACCAGACATCAGGTAGTATATAAGGAGTGCCAAACAACTGGTTACTGAGGTACCATTAGCAGGTAAGTAAATAATTAGGATTCAATTTGGGATTGTGGAGTAACTCTGATGTCTCAGAGATAGAGCTCAGGCAGCTGTCTATTGTGATGCCATCCTTGTCCCCCAGTAATGAACATATAGTAATTTATTGATGTGTTGTTAAATTCTTAATTTTCTCAAGAGGAATGCAGTGTGTGTGTGGATGTGTCTGTCTGACGATCTATTTTACATTGTGTTTGTCATGAACAGACCAAGACCCACGGGAAGAGAACAGGGAATGTTAAAGTTCAAATAAAGTTTTATGTTAATGTTTCTGAAGTTTGAAGAAGCTAAGAAGTGTCTTGTTTTCCTACCGTAGGAGGATGGCCTGAATTGCGAAGGGTGTAATGGTCAGGACAGATATATTAAGTATCACTGTGGTTTCTTTTGGGCAGGCCTGGAATTGGAGGGGCAGGGACAGGTGGCAATGTTTTCTGCTACCAAAGTTGCTTGCAAGACAATCATGGGACTACACTGAGAGGATCAACTGACCCAGTACAGCCGTAACATCTGGGCTTCCCAGATACTGTAGCACTGAATGTCTGAGCTGAAATAGTGCAGACAGAAGCATTTACAAGACTTACTTGGAGACAGTATAACTGTACGGGTTCTTGGAACAGATGTTCCCTGATACAAAATGGTACAGAAGATGCCAACATTCTTTAGTGTAGAACAGACTCTTTTGTGCCTTGCTAAGACCTATGGATGAGTTAAAGCAAGCTTCCAAATGCTCTGGTTGCTCACTTATCCAAAGTTCTGAGTCAGTAAGCAGCAAGCTATGCAATTTGACTTTCATATAATTTATAGGAGAAAAATGTTAATATAAATAAAGATGTAAACCAGCATTATTCCTGAATACCAGTGATAAATTCATGCCTTCATATGAAGCAAAAAATTAAACACAAAAAAACTGCTAGCCATTAAAAGTAAACAGCTTTAAAAAAAAAAAAGAGAGAGCGCAAGAAGGGCTATACACTCAATACTCCAAATACTGTAGCAAGGGAAAGTGACATTCAGCACATAAAGGTAGGTTTAGAATCATTTACATGTAAAGCACCTCTCTTCCTTTGCTCTTTGGAGAATTCAGCACATAACATTACAGTAAGTTTCCTTGCATACTGAGAAAAAAGGTTAAATATAACCTGTATTTTATATCCCAGTTGCTACAGTTTTATAAACAATGAAAGTTAAGATGGTCTTAAGATTAAGGCACAGAAATGGGAAACAGAGCCAGGAATAGAACCATAATATCCATGCCAGACATCCTGTTTGACTTTCAACAAGTCACTTAACTTCTGTGTCTCAGTTTACCCATCTATAAAGTGAGGCTAGTTTCTACCTCCGAGGGGCATTGTGAAGCATTATTGTTTGTAACATCTTTGAGATGTTTGTATGAAAGTGCTGAAGTGAAAATTATTAAATCATATTTTTCCCTTCAGAAAGAATGATACAGACTCATGCTACTACACAGTGCACTTTTTGAAAGATAGCACTGAGTAGATAATAAGACATTATAAATTGCATTGATTTTACTTAACAACAAAGACACATTTTTTTAATCTGCTGGACATTTGTCTGTAGAGGTAGTCATGAAACCACATTTTCCTATCCTAGCACAGTGGTTCTCAACCAGGAGTATGTGTACCCCTGGGGGGGAGGGAGGGATGCAGAGGTCTTTCAGGGGGTACATCAACTCATCTAGATATTTGCCGAGTTTTACAACAGGCTACATAAAAAGCACTAGTGAAGTCAGTACAACTAAAATTTCATACAGATAATGACTTGTTTATACTGCTCTCATACACTATACACTGAAATGCAAGTACTAGATTTACATTCCAATTGATTTATTTTATATGTAATTATATGGTAAAAAGTAAGCAAGCAAGCAATTTTTCAGTAATAGTGGGCTGTGACACTTTCGTATTTTTTTGTCTGATTTTGTAAGCTCAGTAGTTTTTGTAAGTAGTTTTTGAATGAGGTGAAACTTGGGAGGTACATGAGACAAATTAGATTCCTGAAAGGGGCACAGTAGTCTGGAAAGGTTGAGAGCCACTGTCCTAGCATGTCTCTTCACAACTGGAGAAAAAGAACAGCCACCTCACACACCAACAAAAATATTGTTACTGGTGAAGGCAAAAGGATATGGGCTGTGATTTTGAGAGTACTGCCTTAAACAGTTGCAAAACAGCATTTTAGTAGAGGATAGAGGCAGACAGAAGTTGCAGTGACACACTACACAAAAATCCATTTATTAAAGTACTTGCATGTCCCATTTCAAGGCAGGTTAAAACACTATCATGCAAAAGAAGTTAATCTGCATCCAGAGCATTTTATTATTTTTTAAAGTTACACACACAAGAAAATCCAGGGAAAACCCACTGCATTTTGCCAAGTTATTTGTTTTCAGCAGCTTCACAATCCAATAAGGTTATGGATAAAACATACCATTAGGCACACCACAGCATTTAAAATTTTTACAGAAGACATACTTGAAAAAGCTATTTTCCTACAGCATGTGAACAATTCAAAGTGAGTTCTTGATTTACCTTCTATAACTGCTGCTATAGCCTTTACCTCGTGGTGAAGGGCCATGTACGAATCTACATGTGTTCCCATAGAGGCAGTTGCCAGTCTTCAGCCAGTTACGGCACTGTGTCTAAGAGACAGACATTACTAGGTGAATTTCACACTCATTTCTGGAAATACCATTGGTGTGAGTGTGGCAGAACAAACAAATGAGTCCACATTTACTCCCATTTATCTGAGATTTCCATCCACCAGTAATTTACTTCATTAAAAAACAACAATGAGCATTAAGTCTGCCAGATAAAAAATTTAGGTTTATAAAAATATTAGTAAATGTACATTGTTACTGCTCCTCATCAGAAGCTGGAACACCACAAGTAATTTGAAAATCTAAAGATTAATATCTTGAACATCTATGTGTGAATGTGTTCTCTTTACCTTTACTTACATCACTAATGACTGAATATTCAGTACTCATGAACAACTCTACCCCACTACTTATGTCCTGGAAAAGAAGTTGTTGGGGTGGGAAGGAAGAGAACAACACTTTTACAACTCACCTCTGCAGTACTTCCAGTGCTGGGTCCAAGCCTTTCAAACACACTGGGTCTTCGGGATGTGCTATCGGATATGGTCTTGGTATTTTCCACTGTGACCTTCCTTCTAATTTTTGACATTTTGTACTACTTCAACCAAAAAAAAAAGCAAAACTGTAAAATCCTTTAGTTTGGAGCTATTGTCACTGAATTCACAAGTAAAAAGAACATATTATGCTATAAATTACAGGAGAAGTGACGAATAAAGGAACAGGAGAATCATAAATAAATAGAATGTACCTGACTAAAGAGATGCCTTTGATAACTAATAAAATTGGTATAAACTAGTCAACTGAACACCAACAATGGGAGCTTTTAATTTTATTTTATGGACCTGCTTTGGATTCCCCAACATCCCCCTTTGGGAGAACATCAGATGCTGTTCTGCTCATTCAGGCAGCAAACATACAGAACAGCTGCTTTCTTTGGGCACATGTGTTTTGACGATTACCTCAGTGATTTCAAATGTAAAGAGCACTTTGAATGGTACTTAACCACTCTTTCCAGAGATGGGATTTGACTGGTAAAGAGGGCTCAGAGTTTGGCAATGTACGTTTCTAAGGAATTCCCATTTCTCCCCTCACTGTTTATGAGGGCTTATTGGCAGCCATCCTCTCCTCTCCCCTCCACTACTTAAACCAGCATGCACAATGAGCATGGCTAGTAATTGTATGGCTGTTTGCAACTGCTGTGCTTTAAAGAAAGAATGCTGATGTACTTCTGAAATTCTTGTGATCACTGAAAGAACTCAATACATTTTGCAAACAGATACACCTTATGCTTGACAAATCTTCCTAGCCATAATCTGTTTTACCTGGGAGCAAGGAGGGAAGTTATAAGGGGAGAGGAGGATATGAGGCAGGAGAACTGAGTCCAAAAAGATTCTCAATTTGTTTAAGTGATATCAATTTATACAGAAAAAATCAGCTTGGGAAAGCCAGTTTATGTGAAAACAATCCACAGCCAGTTTTAAGAAAAATTCATTACATAAGAAAAAAATACCACTGATGTAACCTACATTTTAGATCTGGCACCTTTGACAATATCTCTCCATTTCTTCACTACACTAAGACTTCGTTATCTGAATCTCATGGTTATCTGAATGTTGGCTCTTTCCCTGAGCTTTGACTTCACCACAATGTTCTCTCTGTAGAAAACTATACACTGAAGTCCTTAAGCTCTTTAACCCTTCTATAAACTGCAGGAGACAGCTTAGGGTTCTGCAAGAGGCTTTCCCAGTCCCCTGACTATTTATCCAAATCTTTGCTTGGGACATAACATTCTTTCAGATAATCAATGTTCACATTACCACATTTTTATTGTATGTGCAACGTTGTTACATGATGTGAGAGAAGTTAATTGTAGGATGTACCAGAGATTAGAAACAATGGTTAACATTTATTAATGATCTGAAGGGTGAAGTAAGATAGCAAAATAGTAAATCTTGCCAGTAACAAGAAGTGATTTAGGTTAGTAAAAACTGTGGAGAATATTGAGGAACTCCAGAAAGTTCTATTGAAGCTAGAAGACTGAGCAATACAACAGCAAATGAAATGTAAATAAATGCAATGTAATGCACAACAGGAGAAATTATTTCAATTTGTATATAGACGATGAGTTCAAATTAGCTCAGTCTTCTGAGAAAAATAATTAGGAGTCATTGTGGATAGCTCAATGTGCAGCAATGGTTAAAAAGTCTAAAGATAAACTGTCGAAGTTAGAGAGTGAAACATCAAGTCTAGACTAGCCCAGCTCCCTTCCAGTTCAAGGTTGTTCCCTACAGTTTATCCAGGTGTTTCGTTCACTCTAATTTAAGGTACCATGCAATTAGATCCTTGGATTTTGGGGAGGGAGAGACGACAGAATACAGCATATATTAAAAAGGCATTGTATATATTAATAGTAAGACTACACATCAAATACTGCATTCACTTTCACAGGCTTCATATTAAAAGAGACATCTGAAACAGAAAAATTTAGAAGAACAGTACTAAAGACAGCATGGGAAGGGGAGAGGGTCAACATATGAAAGGTGAGTAAAATGGGATTATGTAGCACAAAAAGGAGGAGAGTCACAGGAACACAATAGAAGCATATAATGATATATGGAATAGGAACACACTGATAAAGAGTTCCCATTCATCTTGGCTTTAACAAGAATGCGCCTTTATTTAAAAAAAAAAAACAAAGGCAACAAACAGAACTGGTTATTTTTAATTTACTATTCACTCAACTAGTAGACTTTTGGAATTCACTGCCACAGAAAAGTTAAGATGATTGTCAATTTTAAAAGGATAGATCTTTTATAGTATTGTGATAATAACAGTGTACTTATGAGTAACCTTCACACAAAAATTACACTTTGGACTGTAATTTCTTCACATCTTTTGAACCAAAAAGAATTTTTAGTTAAATTCCATTCAGCCATTTGAGTTTTCTGAACATGGAAAAAGTGTTTTCACACTTAACCTAGGTTTTTTATTTTAAATGGAGTTTTGTATGCATGTGTTTAGATAACATAAGATTGATTCCATTTTTAAATGTTGGCACATATCCAGCTGTCAATGAGAATCATGTACTTTGCTAACCGGAAAAAAAAATTGGTGAGACAAACCATTCCAAGTGAAACAGCATGCTATGAGCGCACAGCATGTTGCTTTCAAGGATCATCAAATTGCACATAAGAGTCTCAATCCTCTGTAATCAGATCTGCATGGTCAGACACTTGAACCTACAGTAAAGGCCCACTGACTTTCATGGGGATCCATGCATTTGAAGCCAGTTGCAGGATCAGGGCCCAGGCATGGTTATCTAGACAGAGACAAGTATATCTGAGAACTAAGTACACTGGAACAACATTTATGAAATTAAGTAGAATGCATTTATTTGAATGCACAATCACTATTTTTTTATTCTTCAACAACCACGGAAATTAAAAGCATAAAATACAGTTGATATTTTACATGCAAGTAGTGAGGAAAATTGTTTTTTGACTATGTTTTGGCAAGAGTAGGAACATTCATTTTGCCTCCCTCCATATGCACTCTTGTGTAGGCAGAGGGAGGGAAGGATTCCAAAATTTTAAGGGGGAAGTTTTATTTCTGACTCTCTCGGCCAACAATTTAACAGATAGCCAAGAGCAATTGAAATGTAATGTCCCCATAAAATTCAGCAAATTACTTTAATTCTTCCTAAGTTTCTCTAAGAAGTGCTCTTACACTTGCTTGACCACAATCCAAAAAAAAAAAAAATCAGTCCTACAATGAACACCAATGCAGTGCAGACTCCTAATCCCATCTGGTCTGCTTCTGTGTCTCCTCTTTCAACTTTTAACTTGTTCAACAAATTTTGATTGAGCCCCAGTTAGGATAGAGCCGTAAGCACTCAACAGTTACCAACTCAGTCAATAAATACATTAAATGCACAAAATTGGGAAATATCTTTTTTAAATTAATTAGAAGGAATAATTGTTAATTATTTATTTCAGTGACATAACTTAGTAACTAAATACATTTAGGAATATTTAGAAATTTGCAACTTCCATGACATCTTACCACTATTAATGAATATCACAGAAAAATAATAATGAATATGGGACAGGGAAATCAATTTTATAATACTTAATCAATTTACAGGGTTAACTGCATTAGTTAAACTAACAATAATATATTGCTTCCCCCCCACACACACACGTATATAATATCCAAAGGCGGCACTATAAAAAAATAAGAATACACTATCAACACCATTATACCTTACTCTCTGCAGTACAAAAGGTGGCTTATTATTAATTAAGCTTTTTCAAATGCATGACAGATAACATTTAGTGACCAGAATTCATTGTATTACTATATTGCAAATGAATTAACATGTACTCCCCCAACAATGCATCTGTATCCATTTGTTGTTTCTGTCTTATAGTTAGAGCGTACGCTCTCTGAAGCAAGGACTGTCTTTTTGTTCAGTATGTTTGGGGTCCTGATCCATGACTGTGGCTCCCAGGCACCAGCACAATACAAATAATGATGTTTGGGTAATATTTTCCTTGACACTTCTGTTAATGATAATGTGTAACATGTGGAATGATTTAAATCAAAAAATAGGAAACCGTAATTTAAATAATCAATTTTAATGCTGTTTTGCATTTCTACTTTTTAATTATTTTCCTAAAGAAAGGTTGAGTCTCATTAGCTAGTAACCATTAAAATATGTTGATTTCAAAGTAAATACAGCCTTTACACAAAATTTGGTGCTTCCAGAAGGATACACTATATCGATACACACTTATTTAAGCTGTTACAGTAAAAGTTTTGTTATCCGGCATGTTAAGGGCGTGCGGGGGTGCTGGTAAGTCAAAAATTCCGGTTAACTAAGAGATGGAGTTTGGATGCAGGAGGGGGCTCAGGATAGGAGGTCGGGGCACAGGACGGGGCTCAGGGTGCCAGATCCAGGCGGCGCTCACCTAGGGCAGCTCCCCGCAAGCAGCGACATGTCCCTGTTGCTCCTAGGCTAAGGCGTGGCCAGGCGGCTCTGCGTGCTGCCTCTGCCTGCAGGCGCCACCCCCGCAGCTCCCCTTGGCCGCAGTGCCCGGCCAATGGAAGCTGCGGAGCTGGCACTCAGGGTGGGGGCAGCGGCAGGAGGGACATGTCACCACTTGCAGGGAGGGGCCCAAGGTGAGCACCACCCAGATCCGCACCCCAAAATTCCCCCCATGCTCCAAACCTCTGCCCTGAGCCCACTCCTGCACTCAAACTCCCTCCCAGAGATGCCATCCTGCACCCCCTCCCAAAATGCCAGTTTCTAGAGCTTTCCAGTTGGAAAAGTGCCAGATAACACAGCTTTTACTGTATATAGTTTAACTTACGTTTATTTGGAATCTTATTTTTTACCTTTTTATGGATGTTAGAAAATGGTGAATAATGCACTTCTTGTTTACTAGATGATTTTTTTTTTTTACTTATGAATTGTGTCTAACTATTTGGATGAAAACAAATTCAATTAAATGCAGAAAGAGCATTTTAATTTTTTTTATTAGTTTAATAAATTACCTTACAGGTACTGAGTATGTAAGAAAAAAGTTTATCAAAACATGATTTGCATTTAGAACTGATTTATTAAACAAAGCAAGTATTATCTGTAGTTAGTGAACTGAACTGATTGTTTCTGGTCACGATGTCGTTCAAGATAGTCATTGAACTGAACTAGTTGAATAAACTAAAATGAAGAAAACATTCTCTCTACACCTACAGAGGAGACAACTGCTGTCAAAAGCTGGTCTAGTACTTCAACAAACTCCGGATCTAGGTGCTTAGTCAGTGATTTCCACCAGTTCAGTGGTTTGACTTTCTTTAAGACAGGGCTTTGGAGCGAAGCCTGGAGCTGGAGCGTGGAGCAGCTCCAGAGCACTGGAACTGCAGGTTTTTGCCTGGAGCTGGAGCAGAGCCGAAGCACAGTTCCAAAGCCCTGCTTTAAGATTTCTATAGCAAACATGAACTGCTTAATATTTAAATTATTTTAATAGATTATAATAAATGCAGGCCTTAATAAAAGTTGACATAATTTCACATTTAATTTTAGTGGGTTTTTTAAAATAAGATGGTATTTAAATAAATTAAAAAATCAATTTAAATAAAAATCAATTTTTTTATTTTTTTTAAATCATTGTTTTTTTTATTACACTCTTGAAGGAGACTACATCCATTGGGTTTACTTAAGTAACAGCAGTTGCTATACTATGATACAATGCTATGATTCAGGATAGAATAGAGTGTACATTTAAATTAATAGTTATGACATACCTATAGTTCAAAAGTAGTCCAACATTAAGATTTTGTAAAAATACAATTTCACAAAATCTAAAGGTAACAAGAATGTTCACACGAAATGTTGATTTTATCACTGATTTTTTTTTTAAAAGGAGAAAAACCAAACACTTTCCCTTGCAATAATAACATCCTGCTTCAGTAGAAAAGCTAGCAATTGAGAATAAATGGAAATGGAGTAGACTTATTTTCACTGTCTAAGTGATATGCAAAAACTAAAAGAATAAATGATAAAAAGTATGTTAAGTGTTTAGCCTTAATACAAGGTGGAACTAACAGGCAATTTATGTGTATTGCTTGACTATACAAGTTATCATCATCTGCCATGTTGAATAGCATCAATCTTTAAAATGCTATAAATCAGGGGTTCTCAAACTTCATTGCACCACGACCCCCTTCTGACAACAAAAATTACTACAAGACCACAGGAGGGGGGACCGAAGCCTGAGACTACCCAAGCCCCATCACTCAGGGGGCAGGGCAGGGGGCAAAGCCAAAGCCCAAGCCCCACTGCAAAGCCGAAGTGCAAGGGCTTCAGCCTCAGGCAGGGGGCCTGTAACCTTACACCCACCACCCAGGGCTGAAGCTCTCAAGCTTGGGCTTGGGCTTTGGCCTCGGCCCCCAGCAAGTCTAAGCCAGATCTGGCAATCTCATGAAAATGGGGTTGTGACCCACTTTGGGATCCGAACCCACAGTTTGAGAACCACTGCTATAAATTATGTCCCATTAGAAAACATGTCTTTTTTAAAATTGAAAATATTTTAAAAATTTAACTGTACACTGATTATGCTACAATATTCTGGGATATAGCAAACTAATGTCATTTAAGAGATAAATGACATTTCGCCACACATTAGAGTGCTAAAAAAAAGGTTAAATGTTGTATATTAATATTCAAGTGGCCAATTTTCAGATGCATAACATACAAAAACTAATGTCAACATAAAAGTAAAACCAAATTACTAGTCTTCAAGTTGGAAATGAAAACTTGTGTCTGGCATTCAGCAACTAATTACTCAGAGTTCGGCTTTTACAACCCTCTGCTATGAACATGTCTTCTTATTTAAGTTAACTACACCTCTTATTTAACACAAAGCATTCCTTTATCATCTTAAATATATAAACCAGTAATGTTAAGTAATTGTTAGCAATGTGTTTACATTTGTGAACTGGGGTTAGCCAGCTATTGGTAAAATGCAACAATTCAGTCCCTAGGATTACAGAAAAAGGTAAACAAACAAACAAAAAAAAGGAGTATGGATGCTGTCTTATATGCATGGTATTTCACATTTTGTCTGAAAATGTAGGGAGCCACTTCCCCAAACAACTTTTACCAGACTAAGGCCTGGTCTTCACTATGGGGAGATCGATGCTGCTGGGATCGATTTAGTGAAAACCTGCTAAATCGACGGTCAACCCCGTTATTCCAGCTCCCCAAGAAGATTAAGGTAAATAGACCAGAGTCCTGTCAACGCAGCTCAGTAGACACCATAGTAAACTGACCTAAACTACATCAACTCCAGCTACTAGCATAATATCTTAGGTCGACTTAGCCCTGTAGTGGAGACAAGCCCTTTGTCTTTAAATGCAACCAGCCAGTTCCCATCAGGTCCCATTCAGTAGCACACAATCTACTGTACAGTAGAATCCAGACTTCAAAAGGTCCTGAAGCAGTCCAATCTAAAAAAGCAATGGTCTAGGTCTAGAAAGGATCCAGTAGCAATCCCTAGGTGTGATGCTGGGGACAAAATGAAGAATCTATAATACTAGTCACACAGGTTCATATCCTCAAAGATATGTAAGCACCCAACTCCTGTTGATTTCAATGGGAATCAGGCACCTAAATGCCTTTGAGGATCTGGGTCATCAGCATACACCAGTGTTTTTCAAAGTACTGGTCACGACCCAGTACTGGGTCATGGAATGTCAGGCACTGTGTCGCCGTGCTGATTAAAATTATAAAGATCATTGCCATGCAGCAGGAGAGAGGTAGGGGGTGGGCAGGAACTGGGGAGAGGAGCAAGTTGGGGCTTGTAGGGCTGCTGCGGGCCTTTCTCCCAGCCCTGGAGCTCCATTCTGTCTGCCAGCAGGGAGAGAGAGAGTGGCCCCTCGCCCAGAGCTAGCTGCTGCCGGTGGGGAGAGGGCTGGGGGGGAGTCCTCTGGCCCCAGACCTGGGGCAGCCTGCCTGCACCCCAAACTCCTTATCCCTGGCCCCACCCCAGAGCCTTCACTCCCCCCACATCCCAACCCTGTGCCCTAGCCCTGAGCCCCCTCCTGCATCCTGAACCACTCATCCCCAGCTCCACCCTAGAGCCCTCATCCCCACACACCATTCTCTGCCCTACCCTGGGACACCTCCACACTCCCAGTGTTAGTTATGTAAAGTAGGTTAAGCTGGAATATATTGCAATATTATGGTTTTATGAAAACTCTAGTGAAAAGATATAATTATGTTTGGTCACAGGCTCCAAGAATTTTCTTCAACTGGATTACAAGTTAAAAAGTTTGAAAACCACTGGCCTAAACTACAAGTTCTGCATGGGCATCAATGACAGAAGTCTTTAAAGAAAAGGCAAAAGCACCAAGGTTCAGGATTTATGCTACAAGGGCTGACAAGTCCCAAATTCAGCTAAAAAGGCTGATTACATTTCACTACTATCAGCAGAGGTGACGGGGACTCCAGTGCCCTGAAGCCCATAAAGGACAAAGATCACGTGTCTGGGAGGCAATGAGAAGCCCGCAACAGGGTTCCCGTCTGTAAAGCATCGGCCACAGAAGATGGTAATCACGGTAGGATGGCAGGTCTAGCTGGCAGTTCAAGTGCAGCAGACTCGCTGGCTGATCGGTGCCCTGTCTGACCCACAGCTCTCCCCCTGCTTCTCCTCACAAATCACCCCCCCCACACACACCCCGTACCCATCTCAGCGCCAGGGCAGAGACGCCCCCAGAGCCTGGGGCCGATCCGCTCCCGCCTGCATCACGATCCCCCCCGACCAGCTACTCTCCGACTCCCTCCCCGCCGGGAGTCACCTGCCATCGCCCTTCGGCCCCGCTGCCCTCACAAGTCACTGCCCCTCAGCCCAGCGCTTCCCCCGGCGGCCCCACCGGGACCCCCGGCCCTGCAGCCGCTCTGCCCGGGCCACGGGGCGCAGGGTGGCAGCGCGGGTGGGGAGGCTCGGCCAGCACCGAGCCCCTCCCGCCCCGCCGGCCTGCTCCTCGCGGCGGTGGGAGAAGGGCCTGTCCCCGGGGAGCCCCGCTCCGCCCCGCCCCTCCCCCGGCCGCCCAGGCCCGGTTTCCCCGCCGGGGCGCCACACTCACCTGCTCCTTCCACTGCCTGGCCGGTCCCCGCCGCCTCCTCCGCCGCCGCCCGGGGCGGAGAGGGTGGGAGGGGGCGAGGGGGGAGTCCGTCCTCCCGGGCCTGAGCGCGGAGCCACACGGGGAGGAAGACAAGGAGCGCGGCCCGCTCCGGCCACCGAACGGCGCTGCCCAAGCACAGGGGCTGCCGGGAAAGCAGCGCAACCAACCGGCCGGCCCCAGCGCCGCCGCCGCTGCCGCCGCCGGGAGGAGGAGCCTTGGCTCACCGGAAACCGCCTTGCCGCCATGATCGTGCGTAGCAGCGCAACTTCCGGCCGCGCAGGGCAACGAGACGTCGGGCCTGAAATGGGGGAGGGGGAGGCCTAGTCAGGGAAAAAGAAGGGGGAGGGGCCTGCTCAGGGGAAGAGAAGGGGAGGGGCCTGAACTGGGGAGGGTGGGGCCTAGTCATGGAAAAAGAAGGGGGAGGGGCCGGGTCAGGGGACGAGAAGGGGGCGGGGCCTGGTCGGGGGAAGAGAAGGGGGAGGGGCCTGGACAGGGAAGGAAAAGGGGCGGGGCCTGGTCGGGGGACGAGCAGTAGGGTTGCCATCTTTCTAATTGCTGGTAAGGGGGCCTCCAAGGCCTCATCCCGACCTGCCTCTTCCCCTCAAGGGTCCACCCCGCTCTGCCTTTTCCATGGAGGTTCTGCCACCTCTTCCCCCAGGCTTTGCCCCTCCTCTGTCTCTTCTCGTTAAAGCCTCGCCCTCGTCACTCACTCCTTTGTCTCCCTTCTCCCCATCGCTCACTGGATCATCTCCACCTCTCTCCCCCACCTGCTGTAAGTATGAGGCAGCCCTGGATAAGCAGGGACTGGCGAGGGTTAATCACACAGTACCTCCCCTGCCTTGCAGTCAGGGGCGGCTCTAGGCACCAGCGCGCCAAGCAGGCGCTTGGGGCGGCCGTTTCCCGGGGGGGCGGCATTTGGCTCCGGTGGAGCTCCCGCCGGCATGCCTGCGGCAGGTCCACCGGAGCCCGGGACGAGCGGACCTGCCGCAGGCATGACTGCGGCGGGTCCCGTCTTCCCGCCGCCATGACTGCGGCAGGTCCGCTGGTCCCGGGCTCCGGTGGACCTGCCGCAGGCATGCCGGCAGGAGCTCAACCGGAGCCGCGGGAAGAGGGGACCCGCCGCGGGACCGGGGAAGGGCGGCGCAGCGCTCCGCGCTGCTTGGGGCAGCCCAATTTCTAGAGCCGCCCCTGCTTGCAGTAACCAGCCTTTTGGTGTCCAGTCAGTATGTCAGACTGCACCCTGCCAGTTCCCCTTTTCAACTGGACTTTCCATAGGCATATCTCTTCAGTCTGTTCAGATGCTGGACTGATTGGGAGTATTGGACATTTGAGCTGTGTTGCATAATAGTGAGACGTTAGCTCAGTCATATAGTGTTGTTCCAACTTCCATGGCGAGGCACCTCAACAGTGACTGCCACCATCCTGGCTGAAACATGAGGGATTAAACCTGGGACTTATAGTGCTAAAAACGTAAGTGGCTACATCATGGCTACAGAGCCATGGCTCTCTAGCTGGGGTTGTAAGACATTCATACCCTCTGTGGATCTGGGACAGGGAGGTACATGTAACATGTTCATCAGTGGGTTACACAAGCACTTCAGGTACAAATATTACAATTTGTTTTAAAAGTTGCTTTTCACCATTGTTGGTGTGAGTGAACTGGATTATTCAAAAGTTCTCCAAAAGCAAACACTAAAGGGGTACTAAAACGGACAACATGTATTTGTTTGAATATTATTGGGCTTGGAAGGTTGCATTTGCACAGTTGTAGTTTATCTGTCACTACCCTGATCATTCTACAGCTGGCTACATTTAAGCCACATTGTGAAGCAATTTAATATATGTCATGGTGAAAGGTAGTAAATGAAACATCAACCTGTTGCCCCTAAACAAATAATAATTATAATAAAGCAGTAAGTAATTCCTTTTATTTGAGTGAACTTAAAAAAAAGCACACTTGAATGAATGACACTGCCCATCAGGTCACCTAAATTACCAGTTAAAGCAATGAAATGACAAATTAAAATATAGCACATTAAATATTGTCGATAACATGTAAAGCTATTGTTTTGATACCACTAAGTGCTTCAATACAAGTGGGCTTAATTAGATTTGTAGGAAGCAAAAATCCATGTGTTCCTCTGTCCCGAAGTTCAAAGGTAAAAGAATACTTAATGCCAAGATCATAAGCCCAGTCATCTGAACCTCCAGGAGCTAAATCTGTAGGAGAAAGAAAAGGAAACAGATTATTACCTGCAATCTTGGCCTCAGTCCTACAAACTGCCTTGTGCTAGAGAGGATACTCTGTCATACTGATTATAGTACTAAAAATGATACTTACAGATAGTTTGTGCACCAGGGCCAGACTCATACGTTTTCTGAGTTGTTTTTCTAATAGAATGAACTACTTTATTTGCCACAGATAGCTGAAATCAATAAAATATTAATTAACTTTTATAATTTAGTAAAAGTGTTTCACACTGACTCTGTTAGGGCATTGTAACCATCCACTAAGGGTACAATAAAGAGAGAAGATCTGTTTACAACATGGTTGTCCCCAGACCTGGCTGCATTGCAGTTTGTAATGTGAATATGTGGTTGGCTTTAGAATGCTTACAAGATGTGGTAAAACATGGTTAGGTTATGTCCATGGTACAAATAGCATCTATGCTTCAACTGGACAGCAAACTTATCACCAAATCCATTCTGTGTAGCTGTCCTGTATTTTCCATTTCCTGTCATATATTGTTTAAGTAACCTTTAAGTATTTTAAGTTAAAGTTAGTGTTGAAGCATACAAAAAAGGATTTAATAATATACTACTCATGAACAACTGACTAGAATGAACTATTCTGTAATTAGTTTACAGGATGTTACATATCTGCTTCACAGGGAAAGAAGTGACAAATCTATATTTTCTTTATCTTCTTTCACAAATACATTAGCTAGGATAAAAAAAATTTAAAAGGGATATAAACCCTTAACTTTCAGGCCAGAAGATGGTCACTAATTGAGGAGGCTTGGGAAGAAACATTCCCCTGTGGGCAAGTTATTTTATGTCGGCTACAGGATTTTTTCCTCCTTCCTGTGAAGGCTGGCACTGGTCACTGCTAGAAACAGCATACTGGACTGAATAGAGATCTGGTCTGATCAGATATGACAGTGTCTGTGTTCCTATTCTATCACTGTACAAAGCCCATTTATTTAAAAAAAGAGAAAAAAAACTTCCATTAAAGAGACAGTAATAGCTAATTTTCAAAATCTTCCTTAAAGACCTTGGATCTGTGTGGCGAAAGAATGGGAGGGAATGGAAAGGTTGGAGGCAACATTAAGGAGCAATCCCAAATACCCATCACCTGTTGCTGCTGCTTGGCCCCATGCCAGGGATGCTGTGGCATAAAGAATGTCATGAGGCTGCCCAGGGAGATTGTGGAAGCTCCTTCTCTGGAGTTTTTCAAAAGGAGGCTGGTTAGCAATGTTACCTCCAATTTTTTACATCCACGTGCGGAATGCTTTTGTTATGTGTACCAATATGGAGGTGATGTGTGGCAGGAGTGGGGCCGAGGGGTTCGGGGCTAGGGAAGAGGATTGAGGTGCAGGGGGTGAGGGCTCTGGCCGGGAGTGAGGCGCCTCTCCCCAGCTGCAGCAGCTCTGGTGGTGCCAGGGCCGGGGCGCCTCTCCCCAGGCACAGCAGCTCCAGCAGGGCCAGGTCTGGGGGAGAGGTGCCTGTGCCACGCAGCTTAGAGGGAACTTAGTTGAATAGCCATCTGTCTTGGATGGTTTAGGCCAGTGGTTCTCAAATCCGGTCTGCCACTTATTCAGGGAAAGCCCCTGGCAGACCGGGCCGGTTTGTTTACCTGCTGCATCCGTAGCTTCGGCCGATTGCGGCTCCCACTGGCCTCAGTTCGCTGTTCCAGGCCAATGGGGGCTGCGGGAAGTGGGAAGTGGTGGGGGCCGAGGGATGTGCTGGCCGCCGCTTCCTGCCGCCCCCATTGGCCTGGAGTGGTGAACTGTGGCCAGTGGGAGCCGCGATCGGCCGAACCTGCGGATGCAGCAGGTAAACAAACTGGCCCAGCCTGCCAGGGACTTTCCCTAAACAAGCAGCAGACCGGCTTTGAGAACCACTGGTTTAGACCAGTGGTGGGCAACCTGCGGCCCACGGGCCACATGTGGCCCGTTGAGGTAATCAGCGGATTACCCTGACGGGCTGCATGTGGCCTGTGGGCCACAGGTTGCCCACCACTGGTTTAGACACAACAAATCCTGGATCTTTGAAGGAGGTTAGACTAGATGACCCTTACAGTCCCTTCTAACCCTGTGATTCTATGTCCACCCTGATGATGTCCTGTGTCTCCACATAGCAGGTCCCATGGAGTGAAAAGCCCTTCCCCATTCTGTCAGCAACTTCCTACTCCTTCCCTGGTCCCATGCAGGAGGCACTTGGAGTAAAGAACCCCTGTCCCACTCCCCCATGCATGGAAAGCATAAGGAAATTGGCCAGAGGGAGCAGGGAAAGGATTCTTTACTCTGTGGGGCTTCTCATCTTACTCCTTTCCCCAGGAAATCTTGTGAAGCTCTTCAGTAACCCAAGTAGCCTAATTGGCCTGCATATATTGGCTAACTCCAACCTAGCCTGGATCTCTTTTCCTAATCTAGATAAACCCAAAGATTTGGGGGCTAACCAGCAGGGCCGGCTTTAGGAAGTGCGGGGCCCAATTCGAACAGTTTCGATGGGGCCCCAGCACGGATGACTAAAAAAAAACCCAAAAAAACCACACATGTAAAAAAACACGTGGGGCTTGTACTCACCGGGCGGTGCTCCGAGTCTTCGGCAGCACTTCAGTGGTGGGTCCTTCACTCGCTCCAGGTCTTTGGTGGCACTGAAGGACCCACCGCTGAAGTGCCGCCAAAGACCCAGAGCGAGTGAAGGACCCGCAGCCGAAGTGCCGCTGAAGACCCGGAGCGCCGCCAGGTGAGTAAAAATTAAAAAGGTGCCTCTAGCCAGGGCAGGGATTCTCACTGGGCGCGGGGCCCTCTTAGGCGCGGGGCCCGATTCGGGGGAATTGGTGGAATAGGCCTAAAGCCAGCCCTGCTAACCAGTGCAGGAAAAATAATGGTGTTCTTCACTTCCCAGCTTCTCCGGTTTATCCTGTTGATTAATAGAATGGGAGATGATCCTACACAACTCCTAGGCTCTGCAGGAGAGAGGAGCCCTGATCGTGTGGATCTCCAGAACGTCACAGGACTTGGACTTCTTTTATACAGGCCTTAGGAGACCATTAGCCCCAGGACCCCTGGCTAGCGGACAACGTCATGACCTGCAGAATCAAAAAGGTATTCTGCTTCAGTGGACTACCTGTGATCTGCTGGTCCTCCTAAGGACCTCAGGGTCTGTAAAAAAGGGCTAGTTTCCATCAGACCATTAGGACCATTTAAACATATTTCCCATAGAAAAAGATTTACTTAAGGTGCAGTAAAGGCTGCAGGCACCTATCAGTGTTATGGGTGCACCCTATTCAAGAGCAATAGAGTTAAAAAAAAGCTACAGACTCAGTAGGTTCAGATATAGGGGAAAACTTACAAGAAACCTGTACTTGAATGTACTGAAATGCCGTACTAAGGTACTCAAGTTACCTTTACTTTGCCCCCTTAGCGATACCTTGAAAATATCAGAAAGTCAGGCTACCTTATCCATCCAGAATAAACATTTTCATCTTATCAGTGTCCTCCAAAACTAGAATACTTTCTTGTAATCATATAGTGGTGGTGCCAACAACCAGCATCCTTATGCTCTTATCCATCGAAAAATCAATTTTCCCAAATCTTGAACAGACTCAAAGCCTACTGAAGGCAGTCATTCACACTTCTCATTAAATGTCCATTCCCGCAAGGTGATGAAGGTGGGAGATATAGATGAAATTTAATAAGTGGTAACACTTACCAGCTCATCATGGTCTTTACTTTTATTCATAGTGTAGGAATATGGAAACAGTACCATCTGTGAGTAAGAGTGCATAGTTATATATGCCTTAATGTGATCTTTATGCTTTTGGAGAAAATGAGCCACCGCTTTCACTTCTGGTTCAGACTCAGGATAGGGTCCGCAGTATATTTCATGACAATCATTATGAGAGGCACCTTTACCTGTAATAAGATAGAGGATACAATGTCACCTGTTGAGTTCTTACAGTATACACTGAATTGTCTCATGGCTCAGTGTCAATATAAAGCATTAGGATGCTATACAAGTGAGCATAGAAACTGGGACATCTTGGATGCATCATTACTGCATGTATCATTATTGCACCATTAAAGCATCTGGGCCTGATTCTCCACTACCTTGCCTTACGTTAAAAAAAATTGGAGAGGATACAGAAAAGGGCCACAAAAATTATTTGAGGGCTGGAGAAAATGCTTTACATTCAGAGACCTAAAGAGCACAATATGTTTAGCTGATCAAAAAGAAGTTTGAGAGGTAACTTGATTACAGTGTATAAGTACCTTTGTGGGGAGAAAACATTGGTACCAAGGGATTCTTTAATCTAGCAGAGAAGGACGTAACAAGAACCAATGGCTGAAAGCTGAAGCTAGATCAATTCAAATTGGAAATAAGGCACAATTTTTTAACAGTGAGGTTGATTAACCATTGGAACAAACTACCAAGGGAAATGGTAGAACTGGAACAAACTCTTCACATGGACTGCCTGTTGGATTATAACCTTTTACATTGATTCCAGAAGGATTTTTACAAATCAGCAGCCTCACTATCTCTGTTATGAAACTGACCTAAGACCTTTATTCATATCTCTATGTAAATGGATCTTTTAACCATAGCAACTCTCTTTCTTTTTTCTTTTTATTAATAAATCTTAGATTTAGTTAATACAGATTGGACGATAAGTGTGTATTTGGGTGAGATCTGAAATATTCATTGATCTGGTGAGCAATGTGTCCAGTCACTTGGCATTGGTAAAACTTTATATAATGGAAATAAGGTTTTTAGTAGTCCTTCCCTATATTAGACTTGGCTGTCTGTGTGGGAGACAAAGGCTGGATTGCTTAAAGGGGACTGTATTTTGGCTTCTTGGTAACCAGATAACTGTTTGGTTACTGGCTTGGTGAAATCTAATTACAGAATAAACCACCAGTTTTGGGGATTGTCTGCCCTATTCTTTGTAGTTTGCCCTGAATAAGCATTCTCAGTGAAGCCCCTCCAGGCACCACGGTCACAGCAGATCTACCCTACAGACTTATGTAAGTATAATTACGTCATTCAGGAGTATGAAAAATCCATACTCCTGAGTGATGTAGTTATACTGACCTTAACCTCCCATGTAGACAATGCTATGTCAACAGGAGATCTTCTCCCTCTTGGGGGAGGTGGATTAACTACACCAATGGGAGAGCTCTCTCCTGCTGGTGTAGGAGCATCTTCACTTAAGCGGTACAGCGGCACAGCCCTCAGAGTTTCACAGCTAAATACAAGGTGAAACAAATTGTTTAGCATAAGTAGTTAGCACATATTTCAAGGGACCATTCAAGGAGAAGTGGCCCGTTAACACGTCTCCAGTCAGAGAGGAGAAAGGAAGGGAGGGGGGGGAAAGGCAGCTGGGTGCGTTGGGGGGGTGGAGGCATTGTTAGTGGATTGTAGATTGTTGTAATAAGCCATAAATCCAGTTGTCTCTAGTCAGTCCATGATTTCTAATGTCTAGCAAAGTTATGTATTTAAGCTCCCTGGTTCATCTTTTGAAGATGATGGGCAGATTTCCTTTGAGAATGAGAACTGAGAGGTCACATATAGAGAGATTGTTTTGTAAAAAAGTGTTCACACACAGGCAATATGGTGTTTGTCTTTTATCATTTTTCTGTGTGAGGGTTTCACCCATATAGTTATTATTGGGCATTTAGTGCACTGGATGAGATACATCACATGTTGAGATAGGCATGTGTAGGACCCATGGATCTTAACAGGTGTGTTGGGGGTGGGTGTTGATCATCAGAGCAGTGGAGATATGTCGACAGGTTTTGCATATCTTGTTCTAGCAGGATCTGGTTCTGCTTTAAGTTAGTGTGTTCTGGTCCATAATGCCAGCTGAAGTCAGTTGTAGTTGTACCTGCTCAACCTCTGAAAATGAAGCCCTTCCCTTAAAGAGTGGTTCTACTCTGAAAAATGTTAAATTGAAATTGTTGCATGCCACCTTTATTGTTTCACAGTGATTGTTTGTCAGATGTGTTCAGTTTAAGTAAAAAATATTTTAAAAAGAATTATAAGACTCAATCATTAACGATAATGAAGAGTCTGCAGGCAAGGTTATGTTGTGAGTTGCACCTATACAATCCCATTACTTTCAATGGGTTTGCTAAGGGGTATATTATTGAAATGTAATAAGCAATTCTACTGAGGATGTCCAAGAAGAAATAGAATTCAATTAGCTTTCTGATAGCTATATTGGCTCCACAAAATAGAAACTTACTTTAGTTACTGAAGTCATCCGATATGACTCAATACACCCAGAAAGTAGGTCTGTTGCATATAAAGGTGTCCTTTTTTGCCACGTGCTGGCCACAACTTCTCGCAGCTCCCATTGGCTTGGAACCGCAAACCGCAGCCTCTGGGAGCTGCGGGCAGCCATGCAAATGTAAACAAAATGTCTGGCAGCCAGCCAGCTGATTACCCTGATGGGCTGCCTATGGGCCGCAGGCTACCCACCACTGCTCTAACCTCAGTGTGCCTGTTTCCTCACTTTTAAAATAGAGACAATGTTGGAGTTGCTAAGCATTTTAAGTGCTTTGAAAATGAAATGTGATATATAAATCCCTGCTGTAATTAATATTCACAGCATATAAATTTCCTATTAAACTCCCTCTCCAAGTTCTGTATTGATTAAGTATTTTACTTTTGATATTACTCTTAAATCTTATATGGTCCCCATCACCATAGTATTTTAGCATCTCACAACTTTAATGAATTTATCCTCACAACACTCGGTAGGGAAGTTTGTTTAGTCCCATTTTACTGATGGAAAAACAGGCACAAAGAGCTTAAGTGTCTTGCTGATAACCACACAGAAAGTATGTGGCAAAACTGGGAATTGTTCTCTGGTCTCCTGACCTTCTTATAAACATTTTGATTAAGTTCATTACTAAGGTACATTATCTTTATATCAGAAATGACTCTATGACTAGGTAAATAAAAATATTTTCAAAATGAAGAACTTTGAAGGTTAAAACTGAAATGTCTGTAATAAAATATAAAGAAAATTGCATCGTACCACACCAGCCTGCATCAAAATTCCTGTTCATGTCAGTACCAATGCACCTGTTGTTGCCGTGCTTTGAGCGGCTCTTCCTCCACAACCGATTCTGTGGACAGAGACTCAAAAATGTGGGTTTACATAAAATGCTTTAGAAAAATGCTTATCGCTATTTCATTTGCTAGTGAAAATGCAACTTTTACATTTCTAGATGTCAAGGCTAGAAACCTCCAATGAAGGGAAGCAAAATAGGAGATTTAGGGACCCTATAAAACAATAAGCTAGTTATCTGCATAGAATCATAGAAGTGTAGAACTGGAAGGGATCTCAGGAGGTCAGTTAATCCAGTCCCCTGCACTCAAGGCAGGACTATGTAATAACTAAACCATTCCTGACAGGTGTTTGTCTAACTTGTTCTTTAAAACCTCCAATAATGGAAATTCCACAACCTTCCTAGGCAATTTGTTTGGTGTTTAACTACCATGACAGTTAAGAAGATTTTCCTAATGTCTAATCTAAACCTCTCTTGCTGCAGTTTAAGACCATTGCTTCTTGTCCTATCCTCTGAAATTAACAAAAACAATTTTTCACCCTCCTCTTTGTAACAACTTTTTATGTACTTGAAAACTGTTATCTTGTCCCCTCTCAATCTTCTCTTCTCCAGTCTAAACAAACTCAATTTTTTTTCAATCTTTCCCTCATAGGTCACATTTTCTAGACCTTAAATCATTTTTGTTGCTCTTCTGGACTTTCTCCAGTTTGTCCACATCTTTCCTGAAATGTGGCACCTAAAACGGGACACAATACTCCAGCTGAGGTCTTATCAGCACAGAGTAGAGTGGAAGAAAGCAAGTCGTATCTTGCTTTCAACACTCCTGCTAATACATCCAAGAATGCTATTCACTTTTTTTGCAACTGTGTTACACTGTTGACTCATATTTAGCTTGTGATCCACTGTGACCCTCAGATCCCTTTCTGCAGTACTCCTTCCAAGGTAGTCGTTTGCCATTTTATGTGTGTGCCATTGATTGTTCCTTCCTAAGTGTAGTACTTGTCATTTGTCCTTACTGAATTTCATTCTATTTACTTCAGACCATTTCTCCAGTTTGTCTAGATCATTTTGAATTTTAATGCTAGCCTCCAAAGCACTTGCAACCCCTCCCAACTTGATATTGTCCACAAACTTTATAAGTGTACTCTCTATGCCGTTATCTAAATCATTTATAAAACCACTGAACAGAACCGAACCCAGGACTGATCCTTTTGGACCCCATTCAATATGCCCTTCCAGCTTGACTGTGAACCACTGATGACTACTCTCTGGAAATGGTTTTCCAACCATTTATTCATTCACTTTATAGTAGCTCCATCTAGGTTGTATTTCCCTAGTTTATGAGAAGGTCATGCAAGATGGTATCAAAAGTCTTACTAAAGTCAAGATATACCACATCTACCTCTTCCACCTTATCCACAAGGCTTATTACCTTGTCAAAGAAAGCTATTAGGTTGGTTTGACACAATTTGTTCTTGAAAAACATGTTGACTTACTTGTTGTCACTTTATTATCTTCTAGGTGTTTGCAAATTGATTGCTTGATTATTTGCTCAGTTATCTTTCCAGGTACTGAAATTAAGTAATGCTAAACATGCTAGATAACAAGACAAAAAGTTGTACAGTACAACACCTGGTTGGTCTGGTATAATTATTTTGATTTGACTAGAACTTGGACTACGCAAATAGGGGAGGACTCAAAAGATTTGTCCAGACACACAATTTGACAACTGCAAATCAAAATCACATTTGAGCTTAATGAAAGATCTGAGGGTGGTAATTAAGAGAATTTCAAAAGATGCTGCTTAAAATAAAGATTGTACAATTTTTGCATACAAAAAGGGAAATTGTGACATTCTTACTCGGTATCTATTCAGTCAAACTCTCATTGAGGTCCATGGGAGTTTGCCCACATAATGACAAAGTAAAAATTGAGTCAATATTTTAGAATGTGGCTCCATGACCCAAATTCTCCTGTTACCTTAATCTCACTCCATTGATTTCAATGGCACTGTGCATTGTAACTAGGAGGTGAACTACTGCTAATGATAGAATTTTCATACACCAAACTCTTTTGCATGCACAGATTGAGACCCATTGGGTATATCATGTGTAAAGTCTATGAATTGTGGATGCAACTGGTAGCCTGTAAAGACTGTGTATATAAAATTGAACATACACAAATAGAGGCTGGATTTAAAAAACATAGCCCAAAGTTTATAGAAATGGAGAAGATAGGTGGCATAAACATACAGCCAAGGGTAGCATAAAATCCCTCCTTATCCTGTAAAGGGTTAATCTCTCCTTTACCTGTAAAGGGTTAAGAAGCTCAGAGAACCTGGTTGGCACCTAGCCAAAAGGACCAATAAGGGGAGAAGATACTTTCAAATCTGTGGGGGAAGGTTTCTGTTTTGTGTTCCTTTGTTCTCTCCAGGTCCGCGAGGAACCAGGGCAGGAAAAATACATCTCTCTAAGCCAGGGTCTCAGGACTAGTGCATTGGCCTGAGGGCCTGTCTCTGTCTCTGTCTCAGGTCTAGGCAGAAGGCACTGTGGCAGCAGGTGATGCCGGCTGCTGGCAGCAGAGAGGAGGAGCGTGCGCTCCTCAGGCGCTCCCCCCAAACATTAGGAGCAGCGAGTAACAGAAAATAACTTGAGACCCCTGCTCTAAGCCATATCTGAACTAAGCATCCAATATTACAGAAATAGTAAGTATTAGTAAGGAAATGCGTTAGATTATCTTTTGTTTTAGCTTGTGAATTTTTCTGTGCTAAGAGGGAGGTTTATCCCTGTTTTTGTAACTTTAAAGTTTTGCCTAGAGGGCAAATCCACTGTGTTTTGAATCTGATTACCCTGTAAGTTGTCTTCCATCCTGATTTCACGGAGGTGATTCTTTTATCTTTTTTATTTAAATAAACTTCTTTTAAGAACCTGATTGTTTTTCAGTGTCCTAAAGACCCAGGGGGGTTGATCTGTTCTCACTTTATAACCAATTGGTTAGGATATTAGTCTCAAGCCTCCCCAGGAAAGGGGGTGTAGGGCTATGGGGGGATATTTTGGGGGAGGTATGGCTCCATGTGGCCCTCCATGAATGTTGTTTAAATCACTTGGTGGTGGCAGCGATCCCAAGGGCAAGGAAGGAATTTGTGCCTTGGGGAAGTTTTAAACCTAAGCTGGTAGAAATAAGCTTAGGGGGTTTTTCATGCAGGTCCCCACAGCTATACCCCAGAGTTCACAGTGGGGAGGGAGCTCTGACAACAGGTTTCTGCCTAAAAAGGGAATCTGGACACTAAGTAAAAGGATAAATTCATAAAGCAAATAAGTAATTCAGCCTCTGGGAGTCTTGAACCTTCTTCTCATAGTGAGTAAGTAAAATACCTGATAAGACACTGGGATGTTATCTGAGCTTACCTGCTGCTCATTCGTTTATTTGAAACAAATACTTGGAAAACTATGCTATCTGGCCTTAGACCACAGAAAGGAGAAGTGAGTTGTTCAGTCAGGTCTTTGTGCCTTATGGTGGACTGTCATAGTATTGGCAGTCTTGCTGATGCAGCCTATCATACTTATCACTTGACATCCGAAAGAATTAAAATCACAGAGTGGATGCTATGACGCTCCTAAGCATTGGTTTGACCTGGGATCTGGAAAATGCCTGTGTTCTATGAGTTAAAATCATATATTTGCAGTAACTATTGTGGTCTATGAAGGGGCAAAGAATAGAGAAATTCCAGGTGTGAGTTCAGAGGTTTGGGCTCAAAACTGCCACATGGCATTTTGAAAAGTATGCCTTTAAATCTGTCCAGTATATCAGCCCTCACAGTATTTGTAAATAACATGCTGGAATGTTCCACCGTCTGTCTAGAAACCTACGTACAGTGGTCCACGTATATTCATAGCCATCTACATTCATCACAGGCATGACGTAGAAATCAAGATGCTGCAGAAGTCTTGTCATGGTCCGATCTTTCTCACGGAAGTAGGTTGTCTATAGAACATGAAAAGAACTTGTTCATAATGTTTATAATAATGTTTTACTCGCCATCTTTGAAAGGCACCTGACACGTCCTCAGTTGGCCCTATGTAAAATAATAATGTGATGATAGTGGCATCAGTCCAGCCCCTGAAGGACAAATACCCACATCACAGAAGTCACCACTACAACCAAAACCTTAGTTAGCACAGAGAGGCTTGGAATTCAATTAAAATGGAGATTCATCTGTCCGCTTACCCAACTGGGTGGTCACTTTAGGCCAGGACTGAGGCATATTGGTGAAGAAGCTTGTACTTTTGCTGCTTATGCAGATAAACAGTGTAAGTCTCCAAAGTTGTCACAAGCACTAAAACTGCTTAATAATAGCATTTGAAATGGCTGTTGCAAGTATGCATTGTTTTGGTTTTTAAAAATTATTAAAAATGAAATACACCCTTGTGCAAAGGGCCACCCACAAGACCTAGGCACTACTTATGTCCCACCTAAGACCTATTTTGAGGGCATAAGTGGGACTTAAGTGGCACCTATGCCTTTTATTTGTCCTCTGCATAAGGGTAAATTGTACCCTAATAGATTTAGCTGGGTTGCTAAATATAAAGAGTTAAGTTTAATAGTATCTTTTTTCCCCCTCATATGTCTTGCATTAGGCATGTCCTATTATTGTAACTTCCCCTGTCCTTTTTATTCCCTGGCAATTGTTTTTCTCTGATGTGAATATAAAGTGGCAGTCTTTATTGTGCCTAAAAACAAGATTAAAAACATAATTAAGAAGAATGTTTATTGTAGCCAAGAAACTACTATGTGGAATGTGTGTGGCTATGTCTGCGACAATTTTAATAGAAGTGTTATTCCCATAAAGTGACATGGGAATAAAGCTTTGGATTGAATTTAAAATGCTCAGGTAAATTAGATGAAGGAGATAGGGAGGCAAACAGTTTATATTTTCTCTCAACTAGTTAACTGCTTACAGATCTTACAGGTACATTTCAGTGGCATGACAGCAGCACAGCTGGTCATCATTTAGACCAACAGCAAGAGGTTAATTAGCATTAGCGCCTATGGGAGTGTTTAAGGCTTGCCTTATTCAAAGGGGCTTGATGGAGTTAGGTGCCCAAATCCTATTGACTTTCAAAGAGATTTGGGCACCTAACTCCTATAGGCTCTTTTGAAATCTCCTATCTAAACTCCTTCACATACTGCCAGCCAATTCTGGAGCCACATTGATTTCAGTGGAGTTTTATGGGTGTAACTGAGGGCTGAAGTTAGACCCTTATGTTTATTCTGATGCTTTTACTCTCTATATATCATTCAAATCCATGGTGGACAAACTGTTATTCCGCCTTCGAGTTGGGTAACTCTACATTTGGACTTTACCACTCAAATGCACTCTTAGGGTATATCTGCACTGTCAAGCTGGAGGTGTAAATGCCATCTGGAGGAGACATACCCATGCTAGCTCTGATCGAGCTAGTGCACAAAAAATAATGTAACTATAGTGGCAGGAGAGGCTGGCTGCCCTGAGTATGATACCATCCGAGATGTTAGGCAAGTACTCAGGGCAGTTAGCCCCTTCTGCCGTTCGTACCACTCCTATTTTTAGTGCACTAGCTTAGTCAGAGCTAGCATGGGTATGTCTCCTCCAGCTCGAAGTGTAGACATAGGTTTGAAATACAATAACCTGTGTTCTCCATTCCTGACCATTCCATAAATATGAAAGACTTGGCCTAACTTACTGCTGATGTGAAAAATTTACCCTTATAACTGCTATACGAATTGAGCTTTTTAATCTCTGTCTCATGCAGACACTTTATTCTTCAGTGCTGTGGCATTAAATTGAATAGGAAGTTGTTGAGATAGAGCACAATTTGCAAGAGAAGGAAAATAGGATCAAGGTATTTTGTTTTGTTTTAAATATTTTAATGAAATCTACTCACATGTCCTATGAACCACAGGCAAAAAGCAGGAGCAATCCATTCCCTTGCATGGATACCACAGTCAATCCATATGGCACTTTTGGGTGTTCTGTCTCTATTAGATGAAAGCTAATGAAAAAATATGGTATGTTTAAGGCTGTAAGAAAATTGTGGATTTTTGTTTGTTTGTTTCAGGAGCAGTGGCCACAGTGTATTAAAGTTGTGGTTTTGGTGCAGTCAGCATGTGCACACAGCACTAGGCAGACACTCTCCTGGAGGTCTAGTCTCAGGCTTCCCCTCAACCTGTTTCCTGATGAGGAAGAAAGACCCACTCAGGATACCCCGACAGAAGCAGCAGCCCCGGGTGCACACTCACACGTAAGCTCTGGCACCTTCTGCCAAGGCATGCAGCCTTCCAAAGCAGGGCAGCAGCCAAAAGACACATGGTGTATCCTATTTTGCTCTCAGAGGCAAGCATGGCAGAAAAGCAGTTGGGCCAAATTTGAGTGAGTGTCATTGCAATGTGGTACACAGGGTCGCAACACCACTCAAATTTGCGGTAACTATAAAAAGATGCAGTTTCCACAAAAAAATTGCATCCCACGATTTTCTTGCAGCCTTATTTATATTGAAATGGCACATGAGAATGGAAATAGAACAGTAAACAAAAAGAAGAAAGAGAGACAAGAAAAGGAAGTGCTCTCTCTGGGTACGTCTACACTACCCGCCGGATCAGCGGGTAGCGATCGATCTATCGGGTATCGATTTATTGAGTATAGTGTAGACGCAATAAATCGATCCGTGATCGCTCTCCCATTGATTGCTGAACTCCAGCTTGGAGAGAGGCGGAAGCAAAGTCGACGGGGGAGCCACAGCAATCGACCCCACGAGGTAAGTCAAACTAAGATACATCGACTTCAGCTACGCTATTTTTGTAGCTGAAGTTGCGTATTTTAGGTCAATTCCCCCCCCCCCCCCCCCGCCAGTGTAGACCAGGCCTCTCTCTCTCTTGCATGGCGTTCTCAAGGAAACACTGGGCTGGACTCTGATCTCACTTACTCTACTTTTTGTACCCAGTAACTCAATTGACTCACTGTAGTGCAAAGGAGAGCAGTATTTGATCCATATGCCAAATTTCAGTGGCTCCCTATTTACTTTTGGGAAGGGAGGAGTGGAGCATTTACAAAAATTAAAAAAAAACAAAACATTTTCTATCAAAAAAAATTTTTATTGAGCTACTAGTACCATTTTTTAAAATTCTCTCTGACAAAAACCTACACCTGTAGTTTAAATTACTAGATAAAAAGATTGCACGTTAAATCATAACCATACCTTCAATATATAAAGTGGTCGTTTCTCAAATGAGGATCCAATATATATTTTCTGGAGGAGATCAGCATTCATCTCTGTTATTTCTTCCATCCATGAATATATCTATAAAGATGGAGTGAATCAGTTAGCAAATATAGATTCAGTTTAAAAGTCTCAGCCCCAACTCTGCTTTCCATGCACAGGAAATATTCCCACTGAAGTTAATGAGAGATTTCGCATTTAGTGCAAGGAATGCATGGCTGTGCCTTCTTTTTAGAAAGGGAAGGAGGGATTTTTCCAAAATGCTTACATGACATAGCTGCACAAGTTCCCACCCAAAACCAGTGGCTAATTATCCATAGCCAGCTCTTCTATCCAGGAGCGGCGCCAGGGTTTCTAGTGCCCTAGGCAGAATTCAGGGGGCAGCATTTTGTGCACGTCCCACGGGGCTTGCGGGAGCTTCCGGTTCCGCCACCAAAGAAGGACCCTCCGCCGAAATGCCGCAGGCGACAGCAGCAGTCATTGAGCTGCTCAATTGCCTGCCGCTGTTTTCCGCGGCACGTCGGCAGAAGATCCTTCTTCGGTGGCGTGACGGGAGCGGAACTGGAAGCTCCCGTGCGCCCCGTGGGGAGCGCACAAAATGCCGCCCCCCAAATCCTGGCACCCTAGGCAACCGCCTAGGGTCACCTAATGGAAGCGCCAGCCCTGCTTCTATCTCATACAATTTGAGTGACAAAAGAAGAAGAGTAAGGTAGTATCTTTTATTGGACCAAATTTGGCCAAGTTATAAGCCTTTGAAAAAATGACAGTTTGCACATACTCAGTAGAGACTTCTCTGATTTTACCAGCTAAAATCTCTGATGATTCCAGCCTCACTGAACATGCTCAAGTTTCTCATAGCTCCTTGTGCTGAAAAAGTAGTATGTAATCAGATACTTGAAGACTGTATGCTAATACATATCCACAAAGGGCCAAATTAAGAGTACACAGGAACATTAACTCTGGCATTTCCTAACTTCTGAGTGCTTGACTTTGCAATCTTAATAATGTTTTTTTAACATAGTTTTTTGTGTGGAATATAAATATACTGTATAACCTGCATAAGGCATTATCTTTATTAGGAGCCTAATTTAACACTCATTGAAGGCCAGTTTCACAAAGATTAAAACAATGTTGATCCTGATCAGCTGGAAAGAAGAATTTAATCAGAAAAATGTGAATGGTAATTGGGAATCATTTACAAATATCTTAGTAGGTGCCCAAAAAGCTACAGTCCCATAATTGAGAGAAAAGGCCATACTGGTTAAAAGATGGATCTGGTTTAAAAAGGAAGTGAGGGAAGCTATAAAAAATAAAAACATATAACAAATGGAAGAAAAGGGAAGCTGATAGGAATTAATATAAATCAGAAGTTGGGAATTATAGAGAATTGATAAGGGAAGTGAAGGGATCTATGGCCAGCAGACAATAAGGATAATAAGAAGGACTTTTTAAATATATTAGGAACCAAAAGAAACTTCACAATGCTATTGAGCCATTACTAGATTAAAATGGTAGAATTATCAATAATAATGCAGAAAAGGCAGAAGTGTTCAATGAATATTTCTGTTCTGTATTTGAATAAAAACATATGCTATAGTCTCATCAAAAGGTGATGGTAACACTTTTTCCATTCCACTAGTATCTCTGGAGGATGTTAAACAGAAGCTACTAAAGTTAAACATTTTTAAATCAGCAGATCCAGATAACTTGCATCTATGAATTTTAAAAGAGCTAGCTGAGGAGATGGACCATTCATATTGATTTTTCAATAAATCTTAGAGCACTGTAAAAGTTCCAAAAGACTGGAAGAAAGCTAACGTTAGCTCCGTTTTTAAAAAGGGTAAACAGGATGACCTGGATAATTTCAGGCATGTCAGCCTGACATTCCAGATGAGGTCTCAGCTGGAATTCTGTGTGCAGTTCTGGTCTCCCATGTTTAAGAGGGATGAATTCAAACTGGAACAGGTTCAGAGAAGGGCTACTAGGATGATCCGAGGTATGGAAAACCTGTCTTATGAAAGGAGACTCAAAGAGCTTGGCTTGTTTAGCCTAACCAAAAGAAGGTTGAGGGGGGATATGATGGCTCTTTATAAATATATCAGAGGGATTAATATTAGGGAGGGAGAGGAATTATTTAAGCTTAGTACCAGTGTGGACACAAGAACAAATGGGTATAAACTGGACACTAGGAAGTTTAGACTTGAAATTAGACGAAGGTTTCTAACCATTAGAGGAGTGAAGTTCTGGAACAGCCTTCCAAGGGGAGTAGTGGGGGCAAAAGACATATCTGGCTTTAAGACTAAGCTTGATAAGTTTATGGAAGGGATGGTATGATGGGATAGCCTAATTTTGGCAATTAATTTTGGCAATTGATCTTTGATTATCAGCAGGTAAATATGCCCAGTGGTCTGTGATGGGATGTTAGATGGGATGGGATCTGAGTTACTGCAGAGAATTCTTTCCTGGGTGCTGGCGGGTGAGTCTTGCCCACATGCTCAGGGTTTAACTGATGGCCATATTTGGGGTCAGGAAGGAATTTTCCTCCGGGGCAGATTGGCAGAGGCCCTTGAGGTTTTTCGCCTTCCTATGCAGCATGGGTCACTTGCTGGAGGATTCTCTGCTTGAGGTCTTCAAACCACAATTTGAAGACTTCAATAACTCAGACATAGGTTAGGGGTTTGTTATAGAAGTGGATGGGTAAGATTCTGTGGCCTGCTTTGTGCAGGAGGTCAGACTAGATGATCATAATGGTCCCTTCTGACCTTAAAGTCTATGAGTCTATGAGACATTGATCCTGGGAAATATAATGGAGAGGCTGATACAGGACTTGATTAATAAAGAATTAAAGGAGGGTAATTAATGCAAATCAGCATGGCCTTATGGAAAATAGATCCTGTCAAACTAACTTGCTATCTTTTTTTGATGAGATTACAAGTTTTGTTGATAAAGGTAATAGTGTTGATGTAATAGACTTCTGTAAGGCATTTGACCTGGCACCACATAGCATTTTGAATAAAAAACTGGGGCAGGGATCAGCAACCTTTGGCACGTGGCCTATCAGGGAAATCCAGTGGCGGGCTGGGATGGTTTGTTTACCTGCAGCGTTCACAGGTTTGGCCGATCACAGCTTCCACTGGCCAGAGTTCGCCTTTCCAGGCCAATAGTGGCCAGCACATCCCTCAGCCTGCATGGCTTCCCACAGCCCCCATTGGCCTGGAATGGCGAACCGTGGCCAGTGGGAGCTGCGATTGGCCAAACCTGCAGATGCTGCAGGTAAACAAACCATCCCATCCCACCAGCGGATTTCACTGATGGGCCGCGTGCCAAAGGTTGCCGATCCCTGAACTAGAGTGATATAAAGTTAACATAGCACATATTAAATGGATTAAAAACTGGCTAGTTGATAGGTCTCAAAATGTAATTATAAATGGCGAATCATCATCAGGCAGGTATGTTTCTATTGGGATCCCACAGGGATCAGTTCTTGGCACTACACTGTCTAACAGTTTTATCAGTGACCTGAAAGAAAAGGTAAAATCATCACTGATTAAGTTTTCAGATGACACAACAACTGGGGGAGTGGTAAATAATGAAGAGAACAGGTCATTGATTCAGTGTGATCTGGATTACTTGGTAAACTGGATGCAAGCAAACAATATGTGTTTTAATACGATTAACTCTAAATCAGTGCTTCCCAAACTTTAACAATCTGTGAACCCCTTTCACTAAAATGTTGTGTCTCACGAACCCCCTATTAAAAATGAATATTCCAGGGATTTTCTCCTTTACCTGAGTTTAAATGATAAAAGCAGTGATCTTGGAAATATAATTTTTTATGACATGTTTATTACACACTATTTATTATTAATTATTTATCATTACAGTATTTTTACTACATTATGAAAATGGCAACACTCTTCCAAGATCTCACTTTTGTAGCTTGTATCACTTTGAATAAGCCTGTTATAAGACAAGGCTCCTATGTTTCATCAAGGAGTATCAGATGTGAAATAGCATGAAGGTATTTAAGAAGCCAACTCAGAGTTCCTCCTACACAAGCATTCGGGTCTTGAGCAGTCCAGGCAAACAACGCACATTACAACAAAGCTTAAACTTGTTCTTCGCAATAATTTAAAAAACAATACTAGCTGCCTATTTAATTTTAAAAACAGCACAAAATATCCACCTCCCTTTCTATTTCTTATAAGGAATCTTGAAGTTTAAATCTCCTCAGTGTGATAGATATGCTTGCATTGATATGCTTAGTTCTTGGAAGTCCAGGGGCTCCAGGCTGCTGGTCCTGGGGTGCCTAGGGACAGCTCTGTCCGCCATTAGGGAATTTTTTCCCGAGAACCCCCTGTAACATTTTACAAACTCCCAGGGGTTCACGAACCCCAGTTTGGGAACCACTGCACTACAGTACTTGTATTAGGTGAATTGAAAAATGCTATTTCTTTTGTTTTTTACAGTGCAAATATTTGTAATAAAAAATAAATATAAAGTGAGCATTGTACACGTTGCATTCCACGTTGTAATTGAAATCAATATATTTGAAAATGTAGAAAACATCAAAAAATATTTTAATAAATGGTGTTCTATTATTGTTTAACAGTGTGATTAATCACACAATTGATCGTGATTAATTTTTTTAAATCGCTTGACAGCCCTGCTTTAAACAGGTTGACAGGAGAGCCTGTTAATATTTCTTCCTTGCTGGCTCATATCCATTTAGTATTCAGAAAAACAGAATCATCTGTAGAGTGTTGAGTTTACAAGCACATTGTCCTGCTTCTCATAAGTCCTAAGTGAAAATGATTAGAACTCTATAAAAGAATTACAGAAAACACAGGTAGACGATTAGAGATATAAAACACGTAGCAGGTCATCTAGCATATCTTTTTGCAGCAGCAAGAAAAAAGATATTAATCAAGAAAGAAAAACAAATTCCTTTCTTTGCATTTTCCCTAACCTTGCTTTCAATGAGCTTTCCACATTATTCTCACTAAACACTTCTTTGGAGTGAACATTAAATGATAACAGTTAAGGCAAATTTGGCAGAAATACACAACTGCAACGTGCAGGGTGCCTTTTCAGGTGAATTGCAGAATGATCCATTAGAATTAAATTTTCAGAAGCAACTGAAGTTATGATTGTAAACTTAGGGTGTGCATTTCCATGAAATCTAAAATGTCTTGACCAAATTTCATTTTAGGTAATTACATTGCGCCTACCTTAAATTTCTCATGTGGTTTCAGTTGGTGGGTAAAGTGGTTCTTATGTAGTGTGCTTTGTAAGGTGCTGGGATCCTTCTTTATTAAAGGTACTGTATTAATGTAAACTATTATTAGCTAATCAATACAAATGTAATTGTTTCCCCGATAGGTCTGTAATGTAATAGTCCATATCACCATCAGACAGTCCATATCACCATCATCATCAAATTAAATTTAAGCCCTTTTTAATGCAATAACAATAAATGCATAAAGGATCACAAGAAAAATATAACATATCTTACTTCATTCAGAGAGTGATATTGTTCATAATAGGATGCCGAACTGCGGGGGTTGACTGTGTCATTGACAGTTTGTTTTTTGATAACTCCTTGAACATCGTCCATCAAAACTCTGAACAACAAACAAAGAGCATAAACCATTCTTAAGCAGTGTCTCCAATTGGCTTGAATTTCTGATTTAATATCTTCACAGCAAGAAATAAGAATCATACTTGTATGGGATGGTGGATCGGTTTAGCTCAGCTTTCACATCATTTATATCGGACACATTAACATAGAAATGGACTTCTTTGTTCTTCATAATGTTTTCAGCCGAAACAGGTTGCCAGAGAACAACCTACAAAGTTTCCAAGAACATTTTTTTCACAAGGAAAGAAAAAATACTTTACCATTTAGTAAACATCCTGAACACGATCAAAACACAATACATGTCCTCAAACTACTAGGTCGTGTGTGGGAAGCAGTTTTATGTTTCACGTGTTGTGCTGTCACATCATGCTATTGCTAAAAATGAAAAGTGTGTGGGTAAGAAAAATTTATAATAACAGCTGAATATAAATTCATAAATCAAGAACAAAGGCAGGAACATCACCTTTCATGAGATAATATTACTAGTTTAATATATCTGTTTAGCTGATTATTACAATCCAAATCCTCAAATCAGTAGAGGGTTATTTTTCCTGAGGGTATTTGGGGAATTAATGCAGCTCAGACTAGTCATTGCAGTTATTGTATTCAGTGATTACTTTGATTATAGATGAACCAAATGCCAGAAGGGATTTCAAAATAAATTCAGATGAAACAGCAATATAAAGGGGCCTAGAGAGATTAAAATTGGGCAGAAAATAAAATGAAATTAATTTTAGTAAAATTCAAGTTCGTAAAATGAAAGTTAATGAAATAAAATAAAACTCAGCTATTCAGTGGGAGATTGAAAACTGGGAAGCAGTAATGTTGAAAAGACTTAGGGATGGTAGTGGACTGCAAATTAGACATGAATTTATAATGCGAAAAAAGGCCAGTGCAATTTTTTTGCTGCATATTCAAAATCAACATGTCATGCTCTCCTTGGATCTGGTGCAACTACACTTTGAATATTGTATTCATTTTGGTGCACCATACAGGACTATGTTAATTACAGGCGCCAACTTTCCAATGTGCTGTGGGGTGCTTGATCTAGGGGAGAGAGGGGGAAGTGCTGATCAGCAGGGCCCACAGATGGGCAGGAGGCACTGAGGAGAAAAGGGGAGCTGAGGGGGGTTGCCGGTGGGTGCCTAGCATCCACAACTTTTTCCCCATGGGTGCTCCAGCCCGGGAGCACCCATGCAGTCATCGCCTATGATGTTGATGCAAACTAAGTACTTTTTAGTTCACACCAGCAGCATCCACATGGGGCAGTTAGCACCCAACATTTTGGTGTGCTCTGCAATTCATATTCCCACAGTCTGCACTGCAGTGCAATGTAGCTATAGCCTTTGGAACAACCAACATAGAGAAAGACTCTGGAGAATATATTCTAAATTTTAAACAAAATTAAGGGACAGATTCCCAAAGGTACTTGGGTACCTAGTTGCCTCTTTAGGTGCTTATGTCCACCATTAGAGGCTGGTGACATTCTCAAAACTAGTGCTTAGCTTCTGCCTAACCCAATAGGCACCTACATTGCTGCTGGTGGGCATTCACAAAACTGCCTTTGTCCTGATGCCACCCCATAGCTAATGAACTACTTGGAGACCTAGCCCTCCCTTCACCCCCAGTGCCTCCCTCCTGCCAACGGCCCTGCCAATCGGCTCCTCCCCTTCCTCCCAGCAGCTCCCACCTGCTGCGATCAACTGTTCCATGGTGTGCAGGAGGCACTTGGGGAGAAGCGGGAGGAGTGAGGGCTGGGAAGAGTGCATGGGGGCAGGGCCTTGGGGGAAGGGGTGGAATGGGGGTGGGGTCTGGGGAGGAGTGGGGGTCAAGCAACCCCCCCTCCCCGGCACATTAGAAAATAGGCACCTCTGGCCTGCAATGCCTAAGTACCTTTGTGAATCTAGCCCTCAATGTATAGTATAGGCAGGACAATAGAGGTTTACATTAGTTTTAAGGAGACATATCATACAATCTGAATGCAATCAATTAAGCTGCTAGGTCTTGAATACCCATTATGAAGGCCATATTCAAAGGTGAATCTAAATCTGGAGGGCGTGTAAACTGGTGTAACTTACACTTTCTTTCCAGCCCCCCTAAAATATATATTGCAGCAACTTACTTATTTGTTCAATAACCACTTTAAGAACATGCAATGTTTACCCCTTCTAGTACATATATCTCTAAATCTGGCCTGCTAAGTCTGAGTATAAGGAAGTACAATGAAGTCTAAGTTGGCTTAACTAAGTTAGCAGAGAGTCTAGCAGGTGAATGAAGTAATACAGGTAACATAGGAATTGTCAGAATGGCTCAGACCCTTGTCCAGTATCCTGTCACCAAAAGTGGCCAGTACTAAGTACATCAGAGGCAGACACAAGAAACTCTGCAGGAGGCAGTGATGGGCTAACTTTCCTTCAGAGGGGGGTTAGCTTATGCCCACAAGCATGGCAGTTTATATCCCTTCCAAAACTCTTGTTAATTTTCAGATATTTATTAGTATAACTCTGTCAGTGTACAATGCTTTGCTGAATCCTCCAATCTCTTGACCCCAGTGATATCTTCTGGCAATAAATTCCATAGGCTATGTATTGTGTGAAAAACGATTTCCTTTTTCAGTTATCCTTAAACGTTACATATTCTGAAAGCTTTCGGTTGCAATAGACATTTTTTGTTCTTATATTAGGAGATGAACAGCAGTGGTCAGTCTATCTTCTATATACCATTAATTACTTAAGGCAGTACTGCCTATATTTAAGGTTGTCTGATATTTCCCATTATAAGACCCTGTTTTCAAATGCATTTGCTTTTAATTTTGCTAAACTGGCCTGTTAAATCGAGGTTAAATTTTCCATGCCACATGGCAGCCTAAGGCTGATTTTTATTTTTTCAGTTTCAGCTAAATAGCTCAGCTGTTTCTGAGAACAAGAATTCATTGTTTTGCCCATGTTAAAAAAGTTCTTACAGCTGTTTAATTAAGAAGCTTTAGTGCCCTCATGCTTTGGAGCAGGGACTTGAAATTTAGCATGGGTTTGACCTTTGTGTCAAGGATGTGCCTTTTGGCGTCCCCATGAAAATCCACGCAAATGTGGTCAAGTTATAACCCTCTGAACATTCTCAGTTCACACATGATCTGTACAGACTAGTTAGAATTTGGCAGGAAAAGTCACTGAATGCTCTACCTTCACTGAGCATGCTTCAACCCAGTACTGCAGGAGCTGAGCAACACCTTCCCTTTGTGATGCTGGAAATCAAATGCCAGCTTTGGCCAAGGTCATAGGCATCAGCTAAGAACTGACAAACTCATAGCTGGAAACCAAACCAGCTCACCTGGATGTTAATTTTGTTCAAAATAGGTATTAGTCCTAGAAGAATGTATTTAGTGTTTAGACTCTATGAAATGCTTGTAAGTTGCTGCATGTATTAATCTCATTTGTAACATCTGCATTCCATGCTGAAAGGTAAAATATAAATTTGTTTTATAATAGTAAAATCCTGCTCTGACCTTGTGAGCTCAGACGGGAGGAGTAGTTCCTCTGCCCGTCAAGAAGGACTATGAAGACTTAATGGGCCATCTAGGACAAAAAGCTTTGTTGATTGCCCCAGCCACCCGGGAAGAAGTTACGGGCAGGAGCCCTCGTCCCATTGGTTTGAACTCTGGGGGAAGGTCATATAGAGATGCTCACAAGACGAAATGGTGACCTTTTTGTTGTTTGAATTTTCACAGGGCCAGAGACACTAAACTAAGGCAGAAATCCCCAGGAGTTACCCCGGGTCTGCCCTGAAAGACATTTTGAATTGACAGATAACTACATCTCTGTCATCTTTAGGAACTGTAGATGGTAACTCATTTGTGAGTATGTTTGCTTGCTTTAACGTGTAAATTACTCTCTCAATTTTTCCGCTAGCTATTAAACCTTTAGACGGTTTATTACAAGATGAGCTTCAGGCGTTGTCTTTGGTGTAGGAACTAGGGTACCAATTGATCTGGGGTAAATGACTGGTCTTTTGGGATTGAAAACAACCTGATTATTTTGTGGGTTTTGGTGTAAGTGACCATTTATCACTAAGTCCAGTTTGTCTGAGTGTCAAGATAGACTGGAGAGCCTAAGGGGTCTGTCTGTGACTCCGTGGTAAGACTGTTATAGTGATCCAGGAATTCAAACTTGTTACCGGGTAGGTGAATTCTAATTACAGAACATACCACCAGTTTGGGTGTGTCTGCCCTGTTTTTAACAGTCTGCCCTGAGGTTGGCACTCTCAGTTGTGAGCCACTCCAGACAGCATGAAACCCTTTACTGACTCCTCCTGGCTTCTGGGGGGTGTGGCACCATGGACTGGAACTGCATGCAGAGAGATTGTCTTTCTTTTGCTTTCAGTGCCTCCCTCTCTGCTGGTGTCCAGACACACTGGAATGCAGAGAGAGGGAAGAGGGGATTACAATAGCCAGAGAGAGAGATGGGGAGAGGGTGATCCAGAGCTAGAAGGTGAGAAGCAGCGGAAGGGGAGGGAGACCGGAGCTGGTCTGGAGGAGGTGAATAGGAGCAGTTGGTGATGGAAATAAGAAGCAGGAGGGAGGGATAGGATAGGGGAAGGGTGACAGGTGTCAGGGAAGCAAATTGGACAGAGACAGGCTATGGGCAAAGGGGCTGTTAAAGGCTCTTGTGATCAGGGACACATCAGGGATCCTGGTAATGACACTGAATAGGGAAATGGTTATGCTTTTCATTACGGGGTGCTGACTTCAAACGAAAATATGATAAAATAATGGGGGAAGTGCTTTAGAAGAAATTTGGATGCCTTATTTTAATTAAACGCTCTTCCCTGCAATAGCAGATGGAAATCACAAAATCCTGCTGGTGTTCTATGAGATTATTAGTTCTAGATGAAGAGATTCTTATCATCTAAACTCTGTCTTTAGCGAAACACCACCAAGTACTGTAATATCCAATCCTGCGTGTCGGGGTCCTAGAAGTCATACGGTTAGAAATTGTATTAGCTTATACTCCTGGGACTTCCTGACAAATGATTTTACCAACCATCACATGTCAGTATTTCATCATCTTTGTTTTGTTGCTGCTAATGTACAAAATCAATTACATAATTCTGAAATCGGGTGCTTGATATAATGTGATAAAACGTTATCAATCAACAGAATCTGCTCATCTCAATCAGTAGACATTAAAATAATGGAAATAAAGCATCCATTGTGCTTCTAGAAACTAAAAATATATATAACATAAGAGAATGAAAGGGGGAGCTAAATCTTCCTCCCAGTGGAATGGCATTGGCATGCCTGAGAGCAGAATTTGGCCTAGAGTTTATAGAGAACAAATTACCTCAAAGTTGGTGGTTAAATTCTGAAGGAATTCAGCTTGTCTCTCTGATCGTGGGAGAGCCCATAATACTTGATCACTGGAAAGAAAAAGACATTCAGAAAAAGCAAAGGCTTGAGTGTGTGCATGGAAACATTCTGTATTAATGTACAAGTCTGAACAGTCTGTCTCAGTCTCAATTTGCTTCTCTGACTTGGGTGCTAGGGGAGCCGAAGGAGGTTCAAGCAATTAAAATGCTGGGCCAGATTCTATCCACTGCTTGCATTGCTGAAAAGCCCCTGGATCTCCCAAAAACGGAGCAGCCCCCAGCTGATAAAAAACTGAAGTAGACAGTTCCTACACTGCTCTCCCATAGCCCAAGGGTGTGTCTGGAACCAGCCTGACGTATTTTAGAGCAGCCCGAGCCTCTAAAGGACATCAGGGCTGGTGTATAACTGGTCCCAGGATTAGGAAGCTGCAACTAGCTCTTATGCTGCAGTCCCCAGAGGATGCTGAGTGCAACAGAGAAACTGGCCCTCTCTCTTTACTTGTTGAGGTCATACTGTGATTGTGAGCTCCTGATGGCATGTCTTGGATTGCCACAAAATGTGAATATGCTCTTCCTTACACATATTAAAGGTGCCCCAGCTCTCTTTTCTTCCCAGCGCCCAATCCTGTCCATCTCCCCCTTCCTTTGCTCCCCTCCCCTTCCCTCCTCTACTATCTACCTGCCTGCAGGTGGTTTGGAACCTATATACCACTGGCCTGCTCCTCTCTCTCATTCTTTACAGATACTGATACTCATCATCCTGCTTGAAACCCATAGCCAGAGTGGCTAGCTATCTGTTGTGCCGATTAGTGCCCCAGTTGTTCAGTCCAGGGCTAGGTGTCCTTCCTCTGACTGTATCCCTCACCCAAATCAGTGCCTTTTCACCACTGTAGGGAGGGACTGAGACGGGAAGCAGACCAGAGATGTACACATGCTGCCAGGGCCGGTGCAACCATTTAGGCAACTTAGGTGGTCGCCTAGGGCGCTAGGATTTGGGGGGCGGCATTTTCTTCAGCAGCAACCGCAGCGGCCGGATCTTCGGCTGCCCCAGTCGCTGCCGGCATTTAGGCGGCGGGAGCGCGGAGAGGGCCGCCTGCAGCAAGTAAGGGGGAGGGCAGCACGCAGGGGAACTCCCCGCCCCAACTCACCCCTGCCCCGCCTCCTCCCCAAGCATGCCATGGCTGCTTCACTTCTTCCACCTCCCAGGCTTGCGGCGCCTAAGCTGATTGGCGCCGCAAGGCTGGGAGTCGGGAGAAGTGAAGCAGCGACGGCGTGCTTGGGGTGGAGGCAGAGCAGGGGTGAGCTGGGGTGGGGGGGTGCCTCAGGGCGGAGGGTGGGGAGCTTCTGCGGGGGGGGCACCTCAGGGTGGAGGGGGGGAGCTGCCGTGGGGGAGGGCGCTCAGGGCGGGGGCTTGGGGACAGGGGAGGGCGCAAGATGGAAGTTTTGCCTTGGGTGCGAAACATCCTTGCCCTAGCCCTGCATGCTGCTGACTGGGAGTTAAGAAATAACTTTCAATCCCTATGTAAGTGCAGAACAGTGGTGGTTTGAATGCACCCTTATCAGGGAGTTTGGAGAAGTTTGAAATAGTATGTGTGTATCAGTGATGCCAAGGGTTGGCTGTCCTTAAGAGTGAGATTTACAGCCCAAAGAGTCAGGTGGTCTGTTAGGTCATTGCTTAAGACAGGGACTCTCATCTTTGGTCCTTGGCAACACCCAATAGTCCAGGGTTTTAATCCAACCAGCACTTAATAGTTTGTTTTAAAATGTGCACTATTTAATATTGCATATGGAACACTTAAATGTCCTCATTCATAGTAAGTCTAGGGCATGTGAGAACTCTAGATGCAATGCAAAACAGTGGATTTTAATAAAAACAATTATTTGCTGGTTGGAACAAAAACCTGGATGGTTGACGATCCCTGAGACATGAATTTGTCCAGTGTGGTTTAAATTTTGAACTGTATTTTGCAAAACACGCCATCTTTTGATCAAGTCCTGCTTGTTTTTTGGGCGAACTCAGATTTTTTTTGACCGCCAAGTATTCACACACGCAAACAACCTCCCCACCCACTCCACGTAACTTCTTCTCTCCTCTCGTGTGCATATAGAACATGGGCCTATAGTCTCTATGATTACCACAGTACACAAGTTTGGAAAGTGGCTTTCCAAGCTCTAAGCCTTGTGCCTGAGGCCCTAAATATATTGTTGTCTCTTACAGTGCCTGAGTAAAAATATTTTAAATCTTTATATATTTACTCAAAATGAGTGGGATAAGGTTAGCAATCTGTGTGAGTGTGAGATAGCTTGCTAATGAATGAGTCTCACACCCAGTGAAAAAGACTTGACATGTCTGGTGTATAGGTAAGTACAGGGAGTGGGGAGAGGTGCCAGTGCAGGTCTGAGCCCCATTTCCATTTTCTTGGAGTGGAAGCGGTTGACCCAGCAACCGCATGGAGTTGGTGACAGTGCATGAAGCAGGCTCTTGAAGGATGACTGACAACACCATTTCAGAAAATTGCCCTTAAAACAAAACAGACAGGGCTCTCAAAACGTAGTTTTAATCTGTGGATCATGATTGTCACAACCCACTCTTGTGATTTATTTCTAGCTGTGACCTGACTGAGGCTAGCAACCAAGTGATTTATCATTTCTGCTTTTAGCTGTGCTCCACACAATCACTGTTGTTTCTCAAGCAGAACCAACAATGTGCCAGCCTTCTCCACACACCCCAACCTTCATACGAGAGAGAATCAAACAGCAATCAGAGTTATGCAGCACTGGCTACTTGCCCACTTCTCAGGGCAAGTGCACTACATAACTTGTGATTGGGGTTGTTTTGAAAAGGAGCTTGTCTCCTGATGCTGCTATCTACCATGGGAGTTAATTTTACGAAAGGTGCCTGAACTGGGCTGCCTGCATGTGACTTCTTCATGTAGTTTCCATTGCTCAATATAGTGCAAAGTATTAAAATGAGGTGACTGTTGTGTATTCATACCACTATCTTCTGTTGGATGGAATCAGAACTGCTCAGCTGACTGTTATAGGCATTTAATTAGTCAACAGTTAATGGAGATTCTCCTATAACTTATGTTGGAGGGGCCTGTGCTTTTGGATCATAAGGATATGAGTTCTGTCCTTACTGCTGTTGTGAAATTTGAGATACTATGGTGTGCACCCTGGAGACAATTGTGAAATCCTACTGATAGATTTGGAGGACAGGAACTGAGAATTCTTATCCTAGACCCTTTCCAATCTGGCCTCTGTCACTTTCCCGTAACTGAAATCACTCTTGTCAAAGTCTCTAATGACCTCTTCCTGGCCAAATCTAGAACTAGTACTCCATCCTCACCCTCCTTGACGTGTCAGCTACCTTTTACATCATTGAACATGCTTTTCTTCTTGAAACCCGGTCCTCCCTGGACTTCCATGACTTTGTTCTTTCCTGGCTTTCCTCCTATCTCTCTAGTCGCTTTTCAGTGTGTCTATCAAGGGATCCTCCTCATCCCCCCTCCAACTTCCTATGGGTGTTCCCTAGGGCTCTGTCCTTGGCCCCTTTCTCATCTTCCTCTGCACCTTAGCTCTGGGTAATCTTATGTGCAAAGACAAATTCAACTACCATTTCCATGCTGACAACTCACAAATCCATCTCTACTCTAGACCTGTCTCCTTCTGTCCAAACTAAATTTCAGACTGTTTCTTTGATGTCTCCTCGTGGATGTCTAGGTGCCAATTCAAACTCAAAGCAGAGCTCTTAATCTTCCCCACAACCTCTCCCCACTATCGCCTTTCTCAATAATTGTGGACACCACCACCACCCTGCCTGTCATTTAGGCCTGTAACCTGGGTGTCATCTTTGACTCAGGCCTCTTTCTAGATCCTTATATCAAGTCTATGTATAAATCATGCAGATTCTTTCTGGCTAACATATCTATGATATGGCCTTTCCTATCAATCTACACAGCTAAAGCTCTCATCCAATGTTTTCATCATCTCATGTCTCAATTATTGCAACATCCTTTTCTCGGGTCTTGATAAATGCAGTATTGCCTCACACATATTTATTCAGAATGCTGCTACAAAGATCGTTCTGCTAGTCAATTGCATTGACTATGTCAATCTTCTCTTTGCATCCCTCCACAGAGTTTGCCTTCTCTATCTCTTGAAACATGTGCTACTTGTCTTTAGTTTCAAGGCCCTTCATGCCTATGCCTACCTATCATTTCTCCTCTGATCGGCCATCACCCACTTGTTAAATTTTCAAACACCTTCAGTATTTCTCTCATGTTGTCCTTCATGCTTGCAGGCTGCTCCTTGTAAACATCAGCAAAGCTACCTTATTATCCACCTGCACATCCCTCCTTAAATCTCTCATTTCCAATGATGACTACAAAAAACTTGGCAACGGCCAGAATCTGATGTGCTGAGAGACTACTGTCAGTCATGCTTCCCACTATTGTCTCATTATGTTCTTGTACTCAAGGCCGGCTTTAGGCTGATTTCCCCAATTCCCTGGAATCGGGCCCCACGCCTGCACTTAAGAGGTCCCCATGCCTTAGGCGCCTTTTTAATTTTTAATTTTTTTTTTACATACCCAGTGGTGGTCCAGGTCTTCAGCGGCACCTTGGCGGTGGGGGGTCCTTCATTCTCCCCAGGGCTTCGGTGGCATTTGGGCGGCGGGGGGTCCGGAGCGAGTGAAGGACCCCCTGCTGCTGAAGTGCTGCCGAAGACCCGGACCACCACCGGGTATTCGATCGGGCCCTGCAGTTCCTAAAGCCGGCCCTGCTTGTACTCCCTCATCAGTCAGTCCATAACCATGTGTTGTCATTTATCATCTACATAGATTGCAAGCTCTCTTTTTGTTCCGTTTGTACATTGCGTAGCATAAAGGAATCCTGGTGTACAACTAGGTCTCTTGGGCACCATAATACAAACAATAAATATGAATAACAGGTGGCCAGGGATTTGTTACAGCTTCTTTCTGGCAGTCATGAGTGTCTTTAATCTCACCAAGTATGTGTCTTGCTTTCCTCCACTACTCATGGCTTGTATATTTGACACATAAAATTGTCCCTCATGACTAGGAATTAAGATATTTCATGACAATGGAGAACAGAGTTATGAACAATGGAGTCTATTCCCTTCCACAAACCTTTTAGGTGCTGTAAAATAGTCTCCACCTTTATCCCCTCCGTAAAACAGTTCAGTGAGATGGACACAGGGGCGGCTCCAGGCACCAGCGAAGCAAGCATGTGCCTGGGGCGGCAAGCCGCGGGGGGCGGCCTGCCGGTTGCTGTGAGGGCGGCGTTTCTGCGGGAGGTTCGCCAGTCCCATGGTTTTGGCAGTAATTCAGCAGCGGGTACGCTGAAGGCGCGGGACTGGCGGACCTCCCGCGGAAACACTGCCGAAGGCTGCCTGACTGCCATGCTTGGGGTGGCAAAAAACATAGATACGCCCCTGGATGGACACATTCCAATGTTGACAACTTTCATGATCTTATCACTAGTCTTGCAGTATTTGGCATTTTTCTTAAAGGCCTATCTTCTGGAATCATGCTACAGGCTTTGTGGTTACAGAGAAAAGCCTGGAAATGTGATCCCTAAATGCTCTGACACCAGTAGACAAATAAAATGTATTAGTTTTGAAATCTGTGATACAGGAGGGCCAGGGAGCAGTGGGAGAGTGGTAGAGGGGAAGTATATAAGCCCTAGGCTAATTAAGGTGTGGTTCCCTGAAGACTAGGGAGGGTTGCTACAGGTTAATTGGAGCACCTGTAGTCAATTAAGGCCCTGTTAGCAACCTAATAACCCCTCCCCCCCGCCCCCGCTTCAGGCAGTCAGGGGAGAAGGAGAGAGGACTGGAGCTTGGAGGTGTGCTGTGAGACTTGGAAGATCAGAAAACCGGAGTACGGGAGACCCTGCCCCAGCAGGGGAGGGAGACTCCCTCCCCCAGCATCTAAGGACTGAAAGTACCTGTTAGGATATAGATATTCAGGCCTGTCTGCAAAGGCCTATACTTTAAGAATTTGGGTGTATTCTTATCACTTAGCTAGTTATAGAGGTATAAAAGAAAGAATCAAAATCACTGTCTGTGGAATGGCCTTCTCTTACTGTGACAGGCTAAGGCCGTCAGCTAAGATGTAGTTAGGGAGCCATAAGCTGGGAAGTGTATAATCACAGTCACACATTCCAAACTAGTCACATTGAAATAAGGTGTTATTGGGCTTTTAGGAATACAGTCCTGTCCTGATATTCCTATCACCTCCAGAGAAACGGAAGAGCCTAGAAGATGTAAAAGGAAAAACTTAGTTTGATAGCATCCTGTCTGGTAAGAACTCACTTATCAATAGACACAGCTGGAAAACCCTTATGTCTGTATAGATGTAGTTGTGAAATCCTCACTTCTGTATTGTTTTGTATGTTTATTTGCATGGTCTCTGTCTGGTTCTGTAATTGTTTCTGTCTACTGTATAATTAATTTTGTTGGGTGTAAACCAATTAAGGTGGTGGGGTATAATTGGTTAAATAACCATGTTACAATATGTTAGGATTGGTGAGTTAAATTTCAGTAAAATGCTTGGTTAAGGAAGAGCTAAGCAAAACTCTGGTTTTACTATATAGTCTGCAGTCAATCAGGAGGTGTGGGGGGGGGGGAAATGGGAACGGGAGGGGGAATGGGAAAAGGGACTGGAGATGGGGGAATTGGGATCATGTTTTGCTAAAGGGGAAATGGGAACAGGGGATGGGAACAGGAACAGGGACACAGGCAAGGCTCTGTGGTGTCAGAGCTGGGAAGGGGGACACTAAGGAAGGAAACTGGAATCAGGCTTGCTGGAAGTTCACCTCAATAAACATCGAATTGTTTGCGCCTTTGGACTTCGGGTATTGTTGCTCTCTGTTCATGCGAGAAGGACCAGGGAAGTAAGAGGGTGAAGGAATAAGCCCCCTAACAGTACCCCACCCAAGGGGGAAGACGGTAAGGACCCATAGGGGTTGAGAGGGGCTGGGACTCAGAGTGAGGAGCAAACCCAGACCCCCTCCCCTGCTTCCCCCCTTTATCAGCTTCCTGGGCCACTAGTGGGGCCCTCGGTGCCCCAAGAGCAGGAGCAAGGGGTGGCATCTTAGCCCCCCACCAAGAAAAGCACAGGACACATCATACTACATCGGCCATCTTGTCACACATCTCACAACTTTTCAGCTAATTTCAGTGTTTTTAGGGGCCCTGACTCATGATTTTTGAACACTTGGGGTTGGAAATACTGCATTTCTGCTGACTACGTCAAATCTTAACTATTGTGTTTAAACATTAAAAAAAGCTTCAACTGGTGTAAATTGGTGTAGCTCCATTGACTTCACCCAAAGGTTATTTTATTGAGCCTGTCCACTTCCTTCCCTATTTATCCCATTGCGTATAACCAGTTGTAACCTGTATTTAGGTAACCATTGGAAAATGTGATTACAACACAAGGCAATAAAAACAATCTTGTGTTTAGGGCACAAGACTAGGAGCCAGAAGACCTGGATCTAGCTTCTATTCCCAGTTCTGCCACAAACTTTTAGTGTGAACCTGAGTAAGTCACATAAGAGTGTTGTGAGGTTTCGTTCATTAATATTTGTGTAGCAGTTTGATATATTCTGATGGTGGGTGCTATTTAATCATGATGATTTTTGTTACTGAGTTTGCTCAATATAGTTACAAGTTGCATTATCTTTTTATCTCCAGATATCCAGTGTTTCGGGTTTTAAAACCAACTGAATATTAGAAAATATAATCTTTTTGGCTGTTTTTGTTTCTGGCATCTGTTTTCATGTTTTTACTAGAGCTTTTTGATTTCAGGCCATTTCTGAGGTTTATCAATAGGTAGCAATAAAGCTGCTTCTCAGATGTCATACGAGGATGAAATGGTTATTTGAAAATGAATTATGGCAGGAAAAAACAATCATAAAAACTCTTTTAGAAAGAAAACAGATTGTTAGCACTTTCAGAAATGGTTTCTATTTCCACTTCAAGAAGTAATTCATTTAAAGCCTTGTTTTAAGGCAAATGAAGCAAATTATTTTTTCCCATTAAGCTTAAGTATGCCATTTAACTGCATTCCAGAGCACTGACTGAACAGAAGTGATTTGCACTTAGACCAAAAAGAATAGTTTTAATATGATTAAAAACATAGGATTTATGGTTGCAAAGGAGACATATATTAATTTCATTGCCTACGTCATCTATATATTATATTGATCTATACATCCAATTACAAATACAATAAATAACCTTAGATCTATGTAAAATGTTTGTTTATACCAGTAGGCGATATTATGATTCAGCCAGACAGCCTTCCATACCCACACCCACTAAAATACAGATAACACCAGGAGTTTGTTACCTTTGAAAAGTGAAGACATGTTTCTGCTGAATGCAGATAGCTACGGTGACAAATAGAAGGTAAAGCTTCATCTCAACAGCATCTGCCATGAAATCAAGTGCAGTTAGAGAAGCCAAGGGTTCAGGACCTACACTATTGATTTCTAAAACCATTATTTGAAGAGTGGTTAAAATTTAATACTGTCACTGTTCTCTGTCCCCCGCTTCCTGTGGTTGAGTAAATGTGACTTAATTCCTGTGGGAGATTCTGTCCATATTGATGAAGCAAATACTAGAAGGGACATGGTACATTTTAATCATTTTCATATTGATGAGTCACTTTGTCTTCTGAGCTTTTAAATCATTTTATTGTGGCTACAAAACTCGGGCCTAAACAAAAAAGCCACATTGATGCCTAAGTTGTTGATGTTATCATTCTGTACAGCATACAGGAAATCATGGTCTAATGTGAAACGGGGATGGTGCTCTCAGTCCCAACAGAAGCAGATAGATATCCATGTTATTCTCTCACTATTTCAGGATTGGAACACATCTCCTAGACCTGCTTCAACCACACCTGACCTTGCCCACTTTTGGTGCTGCATTGGCCAACTCCAGCAGAGCGGGAACTGTGGGCTACTTGCATTGCTGCACCCTCTCTCTTGGGAGATTTTCCTTTGCTGATCCCCAAAGCCTGGATTTTCCACTGGTGGAAGCCAGGTAGTGAATCAGGCCCTCGAGGTTTAGCTTTGTGATGGAAGTACTAACTGTTTTGCATAGGATTCCTCCTGTCCTACAATCCAGAGAGTAGCACTGGTGCTTTCTGTTTTTAGGCCCAGTGAGACTGAGAGGGAAAAATATAGAAACAATAGTGCTTCAGATGAAAAGTAAAGGCCCAAAACTTTTCCTGTGTCTTTGTTAGTTGCTTCATGTAATACTTGAAGTAAGATAGGTGATGATACAGGGGTAAAGAACCCGAGGATCAATGGGGAGCAGCAGGAGACAGACTTCTGAGTTATATTCTCAGCTTTGGTAGTGGTCTGTGCCTAAGTTTACCTATATAAATACATGCGATAATACGTACCTCCTCAAAGGAATGGTGTGAACCTTAATTCATTAATGTTTCCAAAGTGCTTGAAGATCCTCAGATGAAAGCTGTATAGACATGCACAGTATTATTTAATAAAAACAGCTGAGTCTTTTAAACTAAGGACATTTCTTGAATGTATCATAAGACAAATAATGGATCCCAACACAGCCAAAAATAAGCCAAAAGAAAATACCTCTAATGTGTCAGTAAAAATTCATGAATCATAAAAAAGTCCCTGAATTACAAAAGAAGGGCAAGACTGGTTGAGCAGGACATAGGAAATGAAAAATAATAACTAATAATAAAAAGAATCACTACAATGCCACCCATTACTGCCTAGATTTCGAAGTCCCTTTCTTATCTTTTCTAAACTTTGTACAAATAAATATCAGCTTCTAGTAAGTTACACAAACAATTCTCAGATAAGGAAGCAGTGAGCACTCTGCCACAGTGGTTGATGTTTAAACCAATGGTTCAAGTGCTCCTCTGTCATAAGAAAAGCTGCCTGCTGCACTGAGACCAGGTTTCCAGAGGGCTCTGGATAAATCAACGATTTATCTGTAGAAATAATGGTCTCTCTTCATTCTGAAATGCGTAGCAAAGTAGAATATTGGAGGATAGTGCAATCTGAAGATTGAGCTTCAAAGCACATGACAATATAGCAGAGACCCTAGGAAATAATGTATTATAGTCATCCAGACTATTAATTTATGTAATTAGCTGATTGATTAATTGATAAAAGTACTCATCACCACAGTCTCTAGTCATTGTATTAGTTATAGAAACAACACCATACTGGACAATAACACTAAAGAGTCTTATTCCACTGTGAAACCAGAGCCTCTTACATACACGCACAAACATCACTCCAAAGTCCCTCCTAGGTAGGCAAAAAATTAATTTGTTTCTCAAGATTCACTTGACAATAGAAATTCTTGTTGTTCTCTGTCAATGGTTACTAGACTAACTGTACTTCTGAGCTCTCCTGGTCTTTTTGAGTGCACCCTCCTCAGGTCTCAGGCCTTAAGCCGTCTCCTCTCTCTTGGGATGGAATCATGTGATTCTCTCACTCTCAGAATCTGCCCTGGGCTGCAGTCCCCTGTTCTCAACCACAGCTATGTCATCAGGCCTGATTTATCTTCAATGTGTGCATTTCTGGCCCCACTGAGAGCAATGACAGTGATAACCAGGACCCAGACAGCCTTCTTAAAGCAGAGTATTTTTTATTTAGAACCAAAGCGTTTAAGAGCAAATAGATATTAAAATAATAAACCAGTCTATTGGCATGCCTGCCTCTCCCTAAGCCTTGCCATCCCCTGGATCTGGGAAAGCCCAGCTGCTTTAGAGCCTCTGTCAATCTCTGACAACTGACCTCTCCTTTTCTCTCCTGAGAAGTGCTTTTTAATTGTTTTGTGTCCTTTTGATCTCTCAGCTCCCAGTCTGGCAATACCAGACTTGCATCTGCATTGGAGACACAATATAAGATCCCCAAAGCTAATAGCTTTCCCCATTATCTTTGAAGGTGTGTTGGAGATTGCTTATCTAGATCTATTGCTGTTCTTTCCTGCTTACTCATCCAACAACTCTCATTGAGTTAAATCGATATAGGCATATAATAAACATTCCACTAGCCTCATCTAGTTTTACAGTCTGCCTCAATTACAAGGCCATATCTACCACATTCATAATATTATTACACTATTCCTAGATGAATTAGATCAGTGTTTCTCAAACTGGGCTCGCCACTTGTGTAGGGAAAACCCCTGGTGGTCCGGGCTGGTTTGTTTACCTGCCCTGTCCGCAGGTCCGGCCAATCGCAGCTCCCACTGGCTGTGGTTCGCTGCTCCAGGCAAATGGGAGCTGCTGGAAGTGGTGCAGGCCAAGAGACTTACTGGCCGCCGCTTCCAGCAGCCCCCATTGACCTGCAGCGGTGAACCGCGGCCAGTGAGAGCCATGATCAGCTGGACCTGCGGACGGGGCAGGTAAACAAACTGGCCCAGCCCACCAGCGGCTTTCCCTACACAAGCGGCGACCCCAGTTTGAGAAACACTGATTTATCGCGTCTAGTATAGATGTGATAAATCGACTGCTGAGTGCTCTCCTGTCGACTTCAGCACTCCACCAGAACGAGGAGTGCAAGCAGAGTCGATGGAAGAGCATCAGCTGTTGACTTACTGCAGTGAATACACCGCAGTAAGTAGATCTAAGTATGTCGACTTCAGCTATGTAGCTGAAGTTGCGTACCTTAGATTGACCCCGCACAGTAGTGTATACAAGCCCTAAGACTGGGATTCCCAAAAACCAGCATGCCACCTAAGCTAGCCAATGTCATGGTGAGGGATGTGTCCTAAGCCCTGCCTGTTTCAGGACATTTGCTGCCTAAATCTGGTCTTCCAGCCACTCATTCTGCTGCCGGCCACACCATCTGCTCTGACATCTGCTCCAGTCCACCCCACTGATCCTCTGGGATATCTTGAAGTCCCACCACTTAACACAGCTTCCAGTAATTTCAGCTGTTAGTGGGGAAGCCTCCCTGCCACCAGAAACACTATCCCAAAGCAGGGATGTTTAAACCTGGTTATCAGTTTTTCAGCACTAGTAGTCCGCAACAAAAGACTCTCAATTGAGTCTTAATCAGCTCAATTATTACACAATGGACACAGAGAGAGTGTCAAATGGTGCCTATAACCCTCAGGCAGCACCCATGCCACCATATACAAACTCTTGTCTCCACCCTCTCTCTTCTCTATGGGGCTTTGGCACCTCTATCCCCTGCTTAGCAAGTACAGTTCGGATAAGGGTGAACCCCTCAATCAGGGCATCCCAAAGCACAGTTCAGCTGCCCTTGATTCACACAACTAGAATAACAACTCTTTATTACCCTTACACCCAATAACAAAGTGACTTGCAATCCAACACCAGCCAAAAGTGATCATTTGGGCAAAGCAGCCCGATCATGCTGGAACATCTAACAAAGTAGATGTGTCTATGCAAACAAGGTTGGTTCATGGAGTCTTCTCCCCTAAGCTCATCACTAGATGTCAGGAGAGAGCTCATGTATACCCTGTTTACACAGTGGTTAGAGCCCACTTCTGAAAGGTGGCAGATCTCTGTTTTAACTCCCTTCTCCCCTTATGTGGACAAGGGATTTGAAGAAGGAGTCTCCCACATCCCAGATGAGTACCCTAACCAGTGAGCTAAAAGTTACAATTGAAGTCCTTCTCCTCCTCACCCTCCCTTTTGCGTGCTTGCCTGTGAGGCTTGATCCAGTAGTTGTGTTCAGAGAACACCTACTAGATTGGGCCCTGAAGAAGAGTTAGGTGGACAAATGCCTATTTTCTTCCATTTCATGAATCGCTCAGGGCTTAGCCATCTGGACTCCTAGAATGAGGAACGATGTGTGTGTGCACGCTCAGAGGCAGAAATATAGGCACCTCAGATACATTTACTGTAAAAACGTAGGTGCTGAGTTTAGGCACTTACAGTGTTCAGTGGCAGCTGAGTGGGAGTTTTGTGAATACCAGTGGCATCTGATCCTGAGATTTAGGTACCTAAAGTGGAAGTCAGGCACCTTGGTGAATCTAGCCCATAGTGGAACATGTCCATGGAGATGTATGTCATGTGATGGTTAGGTGCGTGATACTATTGAGCATGAAGGCACAGAGTTGTAGAGCAGACTTCCTGCCAGTTTCCTCTTCAAGGCGCTTCTTCAATAACTCACAAATCCTTTTGTCTATTTGCAGACCTTCTTGGGTTCTGATGTATTAAATTAATGAAGAAATTCCTAATAAAGTTAAGCCCATCTGTTTTCCCTTCTCTCTCCCATATCTTTTCTGCCTGTAGTATCACTCTCAAGTTTTTCTGCTGGAGTCTACTCATTCCCAGCAGCATCCGTACTCTACTCTGGTCTCCCTGAGCATCCTCCCCTTCTCTTCAGCTTCCTACTGCTCTTTATAGGGGAATCAGCTGATCCCTGCTTAGGCGTGCCTACTTAGTAACCAGGACTGGGCTAAGTGAAAGGATTTTCAAAAATTTTCAAGATATCAACTTTTCATCCCAATTTAGGCTGGAGAAACCCTTTCACTCTTTCCAACTGAATGGTATCTTCTGGATTTCCAGGTAACGGCTGAACCTTTGGGCAAGAGCTTTCCAGAGTTCCTGACCTCCTTAAGCACTTTTGTTGTCAGACTGTCCTTGCCTGGAGTCTTCCCTTCTTTCATTTGATGGACTGCGTGACAGACTTCGCTGATGAGAACCGGGAGTATGTGTTCATCAGTTTGTTGAAGTGATGTCATTGGGACGTCTATATGGGATGCAAAGAGCTGGATATAGAAATCCCTGAAGATTGCCTCCATCTCTGTTTGATCAGTTACTGATTCTCCATCCTTGTTTTTCAAAGCCAATAATGATGACCTATACAACGCCAGTTCCCGTTTGCATTTTTTGAGACTTTTACGATCTTCAGCAGCCTTTAGGAGCTTTTCAGTTTGAAATTTCTCTGTCTTCCTTCAGCTTCATTCATATGAGCTTGCAGAGAAGGGAGTACTCAAGCCTGTCACTGCCATTTCTTTTCATTTTCCTCCTCTTCTCCAGTAAGGTCTTTGTATTCTCTGAGATTCTTCCACTAGCTCTTTTGAGTCTTTCACGTTCAGCTGATTTCACACACTGTTCCAGTCTCTTGCTGAAGTTCTCATAATAATCGTCGCAGTCATCCAGGAGGCTCCAGTCTTCCCTGGAAATGTTTTCCTTCAGGATTTCCTCGCCGAAAGCTACCAGTTTGTGCCTTCTGTTCACCATACACAGCGCCTTTTTCCCCACCTTCACAGTGAACGTGAGTCTGGCTCTCAGTAGGCGATGATCACTACCAATGTTAAATGATGGCACTACTGAAATATCCTGCACAATGCATTGTCTATCGATCAGAAAGTAATCGATTTCATTCTTTGTCTTCATGTTCGGTGCGATCCAAGTCCATCTCCTGTTGGCCTTCTTTCAGAACCAGGTGTTACCAATGAACATTCTCCTCGTCTCTACCAATATAGCTAGTCGTTCTCCTTGCACGTTTCATTCTCTGATACCATACCTTCCTATGAACTTTTTGCCTTCTCTCCCTCTTCCAACCTTGGCATTAAAATCTCCCATCTCAATTGTATATGTGGAACTCTGAGTGAGGGTTTCCTCCAGCTCCTGATAGAATCCTTCCACATCATCATCTTCGCATGCACTTGTGGGAGCGTAGATTTGGATGTTTGTGAGGGCGCTGTTTCGGTTCAATCGGCGGTAAAGCACTCCAATACACGATGACTTCAAATGGCATGAGACAATTTTCAAAGACCATTCCTTGTTTATGATGAATCCGACTCCTCCAACTGTCCTCATGCCTTCTTCTTTTCCTAGAATTACTGTGCTTCCATCCCTCCAGCTGACCTCCATCTCCTTCTTTCATCGTGTTTTGCAAACACCCAGCACATCACAGGCTGTTTTTGCCTTTTCCTTCATGAGATGGTTTATCGATTCCTCCCTCATCAGTGTTCTGCAGTTATAAGTGCACACTGAGAGAGTTGTCTGGTTTCCTTTTGGCAACCTGGCACCTGAGATTCTTTTCAGCCTCTCGTCGATCAAATGCCTCTCTGCCTCCAGAGCATGGAATGAGGAACGTGCAGAGAACTGAGACTTGGTTTTCCGTGTTGTTTTAGCCATTATTTTAAGCCACCCACTGGCTGGGCTGTCAGTGGTGCATTTACCTCCTCAATTTAGCTAGCTTACAACCTCAGAAAGAAGGATTATACACCCCTCCGCAGAGGAATCAACCCTCTTGCTGGGCTGACAGTCCGACACCTTGATAGCATGGTCAGACCTGCCGGAGAATACATTCCGGTACCATCGCTGTCGAATAGCCAGGGTCACCACTGCGCCACATTGAGGCATCGAGGTAGGATTTGCAGCAGATCAGCATTGTATATTGCTAACACCGTTGCAAGCATCGCAGGACATTTTGGGAAGGGTCAAAGGTGTGAGTGAGTGTGGAATGGAAGATTCCTTTGCAGGTTGCGAGAGGCCAGAGAGGGAAGAAGGAAGAGAGCAAAGAATGGGTTAACTCCACGCTCCTATTAGGCCCAAAGATAAGACGCTGACTCCAGCTAGCTCAAGGCCACAGACAGCACACATATGACTCTTGGCTGCCTGCCAAGAAAGAGGGGAGCCCGGAATCCACTGACCAGCTGTAAGAAAGGAAGATTCAGCTGAACAGACCTGCAGAGCCAGCCCATAAGAAGCGAGGCAAGCAAAGGCCAGCATGGAGGACAACAAAGAGGACAACAAAGCCTAGCTGGTGTGTTTTGGGAAAGTTGAGGAGACCACAGAGAGCCGGTTATGACTAGAACAAAGAGCATCAGGAGCAGAGGTCCCTGAACGGAACCCCCCCAGAGGAACCCAGGACTTAAAACCCTCCTGAGAGCTGAAGCAACAAAGAGATTACAGCAACCCCGGATGACCTGGCCCCAGGACAAGAACTCCTGTCCACCCCTCTCCGTCTTCTTACATTACACCCAGGCTTGGCCAGCCTTGGGTAGTGTGGGTGTGAGTATGAAAGTGGGTTAGGGCTTGGGGCACTAACACTTTCTTCCTTCCTGTGAGTAATGTGTGGACCCCCTGACAACCCCAGCACTTGCCGCTGTTATTTTATTATTTTATTAATGAAGCTTTAAAACTTAAACACTTGGTGTGTTTCGTCATCTCCTCCCCAAACAATCATGTGACCTCAGCCTTATCACCTGATGCCTCAGGCAGATTGGTAATAGAAATCTGTCACACCAGCACAGAGTCCCACTGAGTTCAGCAGACTCCATGTGGTGCTGTGGTCCATGCTAGCAACTCAGGATGCAGGAGTAAGATGTAAGTTTGGCCTGTCGGTTGCTAATGATAAATCTATTAAAAAAGCAAACATTAAGAGGCATAATTATTATTATTGCAGCCACATTTCTCAAAACTTTTTTTTTGTATTAGCATATTCTTTCCATTGTTATTTTCCTGGTGGTAGCCTGTTAGTTTTCAGCTGATCAGTGATGAGTCCCTGCAGTGGCTGATAATAGCAACAGTGGACCCATCTGATTAAAACAAATCCCAAAGGCCATACTAAATTATGTTGTTATGCTTCAGGTTGTTTATATTCAGGTTAAATTGCTAAACAAATCCCCTGGATAATGTTTACAGATTCTTACCCCCTTTCCACCTCTGGTATTATTAATTATTATTATTCTTATTATTATCAGTGGAAAATAATTATCTGCTCTCCATTTTATATGATGGAAAGGACAATGACTAAAGTCTAATTAAACTCTGATCTCCACTGTCCTCCATACTATGCAGCATAATGCTGTTGTTCATGAACCACGGAAGGATGCAATTAGTTTAACAGCTTTTTATTATGAGTGCAGCAGAACAGAATTAGAACTCAATTTAAAAGTCTCCCTCTCAAATTCATTCAGCCATTAAGGCCACACCATCTTTCAGTTTTTCCATGGCATATAATTGATAAATTATTTCTTCCTCCACACCTCTGCTCCTCATCTTTATTCATGAATCAGTTCATCTCCACAGGATACTGTGATCGTTTACATACATGGGCAATGTCACCAACTTCTGTCATCTGGTTGAGGAAACAATTTGCAGCCTATCAAACCAGTGAAATAAGAAACTCTTTAGTATGTCTGAATTGATACGATTCTGTAATTCACTTCTGGCTAAATCTTGGTCCTACTGAAGTCAATTGGACCAGAAATTAGCTTTTACATTGGGTTGTCTGCTCCCACTACCAAGAGCAGTAGTCAGTCATTAGCAATGTGTCCTCGGAAACAGTCCTCATAGATGCACTTTTATATTTTCCCTAATTCTTGCTTTTTTCTTAATTTTTTTGTTTTGTACTTTGTATTTTTTTTAGTTGAAAAAATAAACAGAATAATCATAAATAATAGAATCAGCCTCAAACGGGAAAGATCATTTTAAGAAAGAAAAGATCTGTCACGTGACTGGGACTCGGGCAGTCATTCTTAGTGGTTGGAGCAGGAGTCTGTAGCTAGGAATCAGAGCCCAAGGTCAGTGCCAGGGTCAGAGGGCAGAGCCCAGGGTTTAAGCCGGAGTCAAGAGCCAGGAGTGATGCCCCAGATCAGAACCAGTTTCAGAGCCCATAGTCAAAGTCAGAGATCAGGAATCAGAGCCGAGGATCAGAACTGGGTTACCTGGTGTGAGTCAAGGAAGGGGCACGTCTGGGTCCACGCAGGATGAGAAACAAGCAGGCTCAGGAGCAGTCACAACTATGGGCAGATGCTTTGAGCAGCCACTGAACTGCTGCTGCTGCTGGACTTAAGAGCCAGTCGGCTGACTCCTCCCACCGATCCGGCACTCGTCAGGTTGCCCGGAGATTGGCTTTGCTGTAGGCCCTGATTCCTGACGAAATTCTTAGGATTCACCTCAGTGTTTCTTCTTTCTAGAAAGCTGTAATTTGAGTTGAGACTAGCTAAGAAAGGAGGCAAGGTCATTGCTGATGCTAAGTCATAGATGGAGAGTTCCTCAGAAGGAAATAGACGTCATGGACTAATTTTTTAAAAACAGTCTCCAATTTTCGACTGCAGTTTTGTGCCTGCTGCTGTTAGTACACTGATGCCCAGCTGCTACAGCAACCAGCATATTAGAACTGCCTTAGATACGCAATGTCTATCTTTCTGATCTTGTATTTAGCTGTGACACTCTTAGTACCTTCCCCAGACCTGAAGCAGAGCTCTATGTAGCTTAAAAGCTTGTCTCTTTCACCAACAGAAGTAGGTCCAATAAAAGGTATTACCTCACCCACCTTGTCTCTCTAATATCCTGGAGTTGACACAGCTACAACAACACTGCATAGATATGCAGTAGACAGGTGGACGGATGAATGCTGGAGATGCAAATGAGTATTTACATAAGTAAGTGACCACATCCATTGTTCAGATGGTTAGCTATCTAACTGCCATCAATTGCACTTGCACCTGTTTATATCTGTTGAAGGTACATATTTGGCGGGGAGGTTGGGGCCCCTTTCAAAAGTGTGACTCTGTGTTAGCAAGACAATCTTGCCGTCTAGGATGTTAACATTTAAAGGTATCTTCAGAAAGATTTTTAAATGTTTAAAATTTCTCCCTGCATTGCTTTTTTTTTAAAGTTTGTTTAGATTGGACATTCTTCAGGGCATGGCCTTGTCTTCCTTATGTATGAAAAGTGCCTAGCACACTTTAGTCACACCCACAATCTAAGTAAATAATAATAATATCTCGCATATAGGATCACAGAGTTACAAAGTTCACACTTTTGCCACAGACCCACACAAACCTTCTGTATATCCTAATGTGACCCAGGGAACCTCTTGATGCCAACTGGTTGAGGACATATGGGGTGAACAGAGATCCCCTAAGTCAGGTATATATATACATTAGTTCACCAAAGGGTGGCATGTGAGGTCTCTACCAAGAGCCAGTAGCCTCCTGGTCATCATAATCATTGTGAAATGTATGCAAAGGTAATATTGAAGAAATCATGTATTGATACTGAAAATTAAGTTCTTAAGGTAAGTCAGGTGACCAGAAGGTGGCATGCCTTGGACAGGTTCCTTCTAGGCAGTGTGCAGCAGATGCTTATCTCCCTATCTGGTCATTATGTATTGTCCATTGTGTGGTTTAGCTGAAAACTGAGCCTGATGCTAATCAAAAGATTGCTAAATGGGCAACAAAGGAAGCCACAGGAAAACCCAGTCAGTGGGAGGTGCAGGGGGAAGAGAGGATGAGGGGGCACTGTTTATGAAAAAGAATAAAGGACTGTCGTGCTATGTCTAAGGCACAAGAGACTCCCGGCATCTTTCATCAAGGAGGCAAGCTGACATTATGCCTTGTCTCATGAATGGAAGATCATATCAAGCCTGGCTGTAAATTGCTGGAAGCGCCTTGGTTGAGCATTGCTCTATAAGACATGAAAGTATCTAGTTAGGTAACTCTAGAATGCAAATTATGAGAAATCTCTACACAGTACTTTGTTAAATAATCTTTTACTTGTTTTCCCTAAAAACATATCTAAGTGCTATGTGTCAAGTGGAGCGATGATCTGAGGTAGACTGGTAAATTGGGGTGTACGGCTTCTTTGGAAGAGGTAATCTGTGAATACCGCATGTGTCCAATGGACCAAGGGATAGACGCTCCAGGGAGATGCTCAGCGGGCTTGGTGATTGGTGTGTGCCTACCGCTAACCTGTAGAGAGAGAGTGTGGGGCCTGTGTAGGCCTGGAGGAGAGAGCTTGTGTTGCCCGTGGCTGCTGGAGTCAGGGGCCTGACCCACAGCAGGCACAGACAAGACTTCCTCATGTTCAGGGCAGGTGGTTGCGAGGTGGCTCACAACCCTGGGTATCCCAGGAAGCGTCATACCTAGCAAAGTCACATAAGCTACTGATGCAGAATTCTGGGACTTTTGAACACATTTGTGAAAGTTAACGGGCTACATCCTGTGGGTTCCACACATGGAATGAAAGCAAGATATAGCCCATGTTGTACAAATTGTCATAGTCAGCAATAGAGTCACTTTTACTTTGATTATTGCAGCATCTCTTAGAGATGGGCCCAAGCTCAGATCTGGATTCAGATCTGAATTACCCTGAAGTTTGAACACATTAGAAACCAGAATCTAATGTTCTGATTTGGCCCTGTCATAGGTATGGGCCAGTTGTAAAGTTAATGTCTGGATCCAAACTTTACCAAACTTCAGAGGGGGAACAACATGTTGTAGAACTAGAGTTCTGGTTTGACATCATTATAATGTAGATATACACCTTGGTACAGCCATAGTAAAACATATCAAGCATCCATCCAATTTGGTATTCTGTTTCTGAAAGAAGCCAGGACCACATGATTTAAAGCAAGGTGTAAAATCCTCATAATGCACCTAATTATGCTCTACTATACCATGGGGGAACATTTCTTTCTGACTCCATCTGGTGATCCGATTATGCCCTGAAGCATGCTGATTGAGCCCTTGTAATTTTCATCCTAGCTAGTGCAACTGCTGATGTTCTATTCTTATTCATATAAAAGTCTAAGCCTTTTTTAATCTTTCTAAATTATGATGACTTGTGCACTGAAAATCAGTCATGAAACAGTTTACAAAGCCAGCTTGCTTTGAAAGTGAAGACTAAAAAACAGCTGTTGCCTTTTGGGGAGATAGAAAAGTAGGGAGAAAGAGACAATGAAAAGTTCAGAATTTCTGTGCTATGATCAAAATGCCATGTAATGGTACCTTTCAATGACTACTAAGAGCGTCATTCTGTGCCACATTTACCAGTCCATCAAAGCAAAACTTCAAACACCACCTGAGTCCATCAGCAAAATGCTAGCGAGGTCCCATTTTCTGTATGTGAAAGTGAAAATATTTATAACATTCTACAATAATGTAGCTATTCCAGGTTTATTTTTCACATAAGATTATAAAATGATAGAAATGAAAGATCTGCTGGGTCATGTAACTATATTGCCCTGACAATGCAGTATTGTAGCCGATTGCACATCTAATTTTGTGTCCAGGTTTAAATATTCCAAGTGAAGTGCTTCCACCGCTCCCCATGGGGGACAGTTCCACAGTTGTATGGTTACATACCCACGTATTTGTGTTAAAACTCCAGCTAGATGTATTGCCATCTGGTGGTCAGTTTGCTCTACTGCATTGTTAGTATTGGGAGCAGTAGAGAGCTGATAGCAAAGCATTGGAGTAACATAGTACAGTGCATGAATGGTCTTGGCATGCTGTTTGAAGAGAGTAAAGGAATAATGTTCTGGGCTCTTCACTGGACCCTGCTGCAACATATTTGAAAACTTATCTCTTTTTCAAAGGAAGCTTTTATTTGGGACTTGCCCTGATTTTTTAGTAGGTTTATAAAATAAGATTTAAATAGGTTTGTTTAAGCAGAGAACTCACATGAACATCATTCAGGGATGTATTAGCAGGAGTGTTGTAAGCAAGACATGAGAAGTAATTCTTCCACTGTACTCCACACTGATTAGGCCTCAGCTGGAGTATTGTGTCCAGTTTTGGGTGCCACATTTCAGGAAAGATGTGGACAAATTGGAGAAAGTCCAGAGAAGAGCAACAAAGATGATTAAAGGTCTAGAAAACATGACCTATGAGGGAAGATTGAAAAAATGGGGTTTGTTTAGTTGGAAGAAGAGAAGACAGAGGGGACATAACAGTTTTCAAGTACATAAAAGGTTGTTACAAGGAGGAGGGAGAAAAAATGCTCTCCTTAACCTCCTGAGGATAGGACAAGAAGCAATGGGCTTAAACTGCAGCAAGGGAGGTTTAAGATGGACATTAGGAAAAACTGTCAGAGTGGTTAAGCACTGGAATAAATTGCCTAGGGAGGTTATGGAATCTCCATCATTGGAGATTTTTAAGAGCAGGTTGGACAAACACCTGTCAGGGATGGTCTAGCTAATATTTAGTCCTGCCATGAGTGCAGGGGACTGGACTAGATGACCTCTCAAGGTCCCTTCCAGTCCTATGAGTCCATGAAATATTCTACCCTTTAAAAAACAACAAATAGTAGAAAGTGTGCAAAGGAACAGCCAGTTCCCCCCTGCCACATTATTCTTAGTCACGCACTATTGCTTCACCCCACTCTCTGACTTCCATTAACTACTCAGCATAAATGTCCCCTAAAATGTGCAAAATACATGCAAAGGTCAAAATAAATAACTAGGAGATGCTAAAATCACATTTCCCATCAGTGGATCCATTTCCTGTTCATTATGGGCTGGACTGTGAGTCAGATCTACCTGTTAAGGACTCAGATGTGGATGGGCTGATCTAGTGGTTGGAGGAGGAGTCAGGAGCTGGGAAGTGGAGCTGATGGTCAGAACCAGAGTCAGAAGCTGGATACCAGAGCCAAGGGTCAAGCCAGAGTCAAAGCCAGGAATCAGAGCCAAAGGCCAGGATCAGAATCAGAGTCAGAGAGTTGAGCCAACAGTCAGAGCCAGAATCAAAGTCAGTGAGCAGGGGCAGGGATCAGCATCAGGCCAGGAAGACAGAAACTAGGACTCAGGGTGAGAAGGCAGGGTCTGATGTAGCAGCCAGGAATTCACCCAGTTGCACAGACAACTTCCTGTGCCTCTTTCTGGCTTAAATAGCACAGCCAGACCAGTCGGTGGGGTTGGGCACTCCTCCAATCAGGATTTCTGTGAGCAGTGCCTCTGGTCAGGCTAGTGTTCCAATAGTCACTCAGCTCAGCCATTACTAGCAAGCTGCCAGAGGGTAGCTGTGATACAAGGGTTGCCTGGAGACCCAGGTTCAAGACCCATGGATCCTCACATCACCCTTTCCCTAGGTCACCTTCAAGGTGCCACTGGACCAGGCTTCTTAGGGTGGCTTTCACGGCAGGTTTAGCCCGACCAAGTACCAATGCTTGACATACAATTGAGGACATCATGCACAATATACTTGTCATGATCCTGGCTGTGTAGCAATGGGAAGGAGGTTGGGTTTTATGGGGAAATGAGTCCTTTATACACAGCTTTAGGAGAGACATATGAAAGTGTCTATTCTGAGGGATTGAGGCAGGTGGAGCTGAAAACTGACAGGGTTGATTTGTCTATGGATCCAACAGGGGCTGACAAACAGACAATGCAGTTTTGTGGGTCTGTCCATGTGTAATGTTTAGCTGAGAGACACATCTTCTGCTCTTATGGATTCACATATTGCCTGTAACATGTTTTTGCTTCTTCAAGGTAGTTCTTTAACATATCTTGGGTCTAATGGATCTATTATATCCAATCTGAGACTGCTGGGATGGAGGAGGTCATAGGGAACTCTGGGTGGAATAGGGGATGGACCCCATAATTTGCAAAAGAAGTGTAAAGATCTATAGATTAGAACCCAAGTCTGCAGAGCCTGGACCAACTGACATTCCCACAGTGCCACAAAGAAGCCATGTAGAGTTGCAGTCAGGAAGCACTTTGGAGAGCAGATGCCACAGGAAGTGCTACCCAAGGGATCCAGTGTGACAGTACCCTTCGGTTCTCTGATTGGCTGAGCACCCTATTTAACTCTAGAGGGTGCCTCAGGAAGTTGTCTGGGCAACTGCACAGACTTTGGTCTGCTGTGATGCCAGACTTAACCTCATCTTCTGGTCTCTAATCCCAGCCTGACTCTGATGCTGGCTCTTGCCTCGTGACTCTGGCCTGCTACTACTCTGGTCTCCAACTCTGGCCAGATTGTGACCCCTGACTCTTGCTTACTGAACTTGGCTCTAGCAATTCCTTTGACTCCTGCTCACTGACTACCACTCCTGATGTGTCACCCCCAGCTCAGCTGTGACTGCTAGGCCAGCCCACCTACACCCTGGACCCTTACAGAAAGGGCTTTTCCCAGTAGAGGCATGTTCTGCATTGTTATGTGTGAACTCCACATTAGGGTAACTGTGAGGACCAGTTATTCTGTTGATGACTGATGTAACACCTTAGGTACTACTCTAGTATTTGATTTACTCTCTCCAGCTGGCCGTTCACTTGGGAGTGGTAGGCAAAAGAGGAGCAAGAGTGAGCCCCTAATATTTGGAGGGCTTGATACCAGAAACAGTAGATCAATTGTGGACTGTGATTGGAAGGGATGTGCTCCAGGAGCCCATGAAAGTGGACAACCTGGTTAACTCATAGCTGGGTGGTTTCCTTGGAAGAGAGGGCAGGTGGGTGCAGGGAATAGAATCATAGAATTCAAGATCAGAAGGGACCATTATGATCATCTAGTCTGACCTCCTGCAAGATGCAGGCCACATAAGCCGATCCACCCACTCCTGAAATAATTCTCTCCCTTGACTCTGCTGTTGAATGCTCCAAATCATGATTTAAAGACTTCTAGTAGCAGATAATCCACCAGCAAGCGACCCCTGCCCCATGCTTTGGAGGAAGGCGAAAAACCTCCAGGGCCACTGCCAATCTACCCTGGAGGAAAATGCCTTCCCGACCCCAAATATGGCGATCAGCTGAACCCCGAGCATGCGGGCAAGACTCTCCAGCCAGACCCTCTGGAAAAAGGCTAACAATATCCTATCATTGACCCTTTGTACTAATTACCATTGTGGCACGTTATTGACCTATTGACTAAACCTGTTATCCTATCATACCATCCCCTCCATAAACTTATCTAGCTTAATCTTAAAGTCATGGAGGTCCTTCGCCCCCACTGTTTCCCTCGGTAGGCTGTTCCAGAATTGCACTCCTCTGATGGTTAGAAACCTTCGTCTAATTTCAAGCCTAAATTTCCTGACTGACAATTTATATCCATTTGTCCTCATGTCCACATTAGCACTGAGCTGAAATAATTCTTCTCCTTCCCTGGTATTTATCCCTCTGATATATTTAAAGAGTGCAATCATATCTCCTCTTATCCTTCTTTTGGTTAAGGAAAACAAACCGAGCTCCTCAAGTCTCCTTTCATACAACAGGCTTTCCATTTCTCGGATCATTCTAGTGGCCCTTCTTTGTACCCGTTCCAGTTTGAATTCATCCTTCTTAAACATGGGAGACCAAAACTGCACACAATACTCCAAATGAGGTCTCACCAACGCCTTATATAATGGGACTAGCACCTCCTTATCTCTATTAGAAATACCTCGCCTAATGCATCCCAAGACCGCATTAGCTTTTTTAGCGGCCACATCACATTGCCTACTCATAGTCATCCTACAATCAACCAGGACTCCTAGGTCCTTCTCCTCCTCCGTTACTTCCAACTGGTGCATCCCCAGCTTATAACTAAAATTCTTGTTAGTCATCCCTAAATGCATAACCTTACACTTCTCACTATTGTATTTCATCCTGTTACTAATACTCCAGTTTACAAGGTCATCCAAATCTCCCTGGAGGATATCCCGATCCTTTTCCAAATTGGCAATACCTCCCAACTTTGTGTCATCCGCAAACTTTATCAGCCCACTCCTATTTTTGGTTCCGAGGTCAGCAATAAATAGATTGAATAAAATCAGACCCAAAACCGAACCTTGAGGAACTCCACTGGTAACCCCCCTCCAACCCAACAGATCACCCTTCAATACGACCCTCTGCAGTCTCCCCTTTAACCAGCTCCTTATCCACCTCTGGATTTTCATTTCGATCCCCATCTTTTCCAATTTAACCAGTAATTCCTCATGCGGTACCGTATCAAACGCCTTACTGAAATCAAGATATATTAGATCCACCGCATTCCCTTGTCTAAAAAATCTGTTACTTTCTCAAAGAAGGAGATCAGGTTGGTTTGGCATGATCTACCTTTCGTAAAACCATGCTGTAATTTGTCCCAGTTGCCATCGGCCTCAAGGTCCGTAACCACTCTCTCCTTTAAAAATTTTTCCATGACTTTGCATACTACAGATGTTAAACTAACAGGCCTGTAGTTACCCGGGTCACTTTTTTTCCCCTTCTTGAATATAGGAACTATATTAGCTAATCTCCAGTCAAACGGTACAACCCCCGAGTTTAGAGATTTATTAAAAATCATCGCTAATGGGCTTGCAATTTCACTCGCCAATTCCCTTAATATTCTAGGATGAAGATTATCCGGGCCCCCCGATTTACTTCCGTTAAGCTGTTCAAGTTTGGCTTCCACCTCAGATACCGTAATGTCTACCCCCATATCTTCATTCCCATCAGTCCCTCCATCACTATTCCTTAGCCCTTCATTAGCCTCATTAAAGACCGAGGCAAAATATTCGTTCAGATATTGTGCCATGCCAAGATTATCCCTAATCTCCACTCCGTTTAAAGTTTTAAGCGGTCCCACTTCTTCCTTCTTGGTTTTCTTCCTATTTATATGGCTAAAAAACCTTTTGCTATTGGTTTTAATCCCCTTCGCTAGGTCCATCTCCACCCGGCTCTTTGCCTTTCTCACTGCTTCCCTACACCTTCTGACCTCAATAAGGTAGGTTTCTTTGCTGATCCCTCCCATTTTCCACTCCTTGTACGCTTTCTGTTTTTTCTTAATCACTCCTCTAAGATGCTTGCTCATCCAGTTCGGTCTAAAACTGCTACCTACGAACCATTTTCCCTTTCTCGGGATACATGCCTCTGACAGCTCCTGCAACTTCAACCTGAAATAACCCCAGGCGTCATCCACCTTTAGATCCCTAAATATGTTAGTCCAATAACATATAAAATGAGCCGTCTTTGTGAAATGATCCACAACTGTCAAAATTGTCATATACCCCTTAGACTCAAGTAGCTCCATGATGAAGTATAAAGCAATAGCCCTGCAGAATCTAGGGGGAGTCTCTAGAGGGTTGAAAGAGTCTGAGGAGTTTACTGCACAACATCTTGGTGTGGGTGCATACATTGCAGGATGCAACACATTCCGTTGTCACTGCTCTCATTCAGGGCCACCAAAAGGAACAAGATGCTAAATACTGGGTCTTAGAGGGAGTGGAAATGCCCTACCCAGGGGGAATTGTGGCACAGTTGCAACTTGTGGAAGTCCAGCGGAAACGTATATGTATTCCTTTGTGAAAGTTAGTCCATTCCGGGTGTCGTGTGATTCCTAGTTTATAGCTTCATGTTTGTCAGTGGGAGTCCCTGTGATAGTTGCGACCTGGATTAGGACAAGCAGATCATGGCTGACCATTGTGCCAAGAAATTTATGGGGCTTAAGGATGCAGGAGGTTTCCTGATTAGGCCTCTTTGGATCAACTCAGTACTCCCCTTTCTAGGACAGCATGTCAGCCTTGCCATTCCAGGATCCCAGCCAGAAGGAGATAAAGTCAAAATGGGGAAAGTATAGACTGAATGGCATTATGAGGTACTTGAAATGGCTGTAGCGGTTCCAAAAAGAGGTCTTCCACCCATCTCCCACTCTGATACATATGAGGTTATATGTTCTCTGGAGGTCCAGTTCCATGAATATTCAAGTGGCCCCCACATGACCCAACAGTTTGGGGTGCAGGTGTAGAAGGGTATCTATTCCTTATAGTTATCTGGTTCAGGGCTTGGTAATCAAAACAGAGGCAGAGATGGCCATCTTTATGTTTGCTTTTGTTTTTTTTTAAAAGAGGACAGGTGCCCTGGTGAGCAAGGTGTATTGACAAACAAGTTATCCTGGAGATACCTGCATAGAATGACCAACTCAGGCTCTGACGTGGCATAAACATGGTCAAACAGAATCTTCACCTCTGTTTGCAAGTCTATAAGGCACTTGTGGAGACAGGGAATCAGTGTTTTTCTTTTTGAATACATCAGCAAAGTCAATATATTTAAAAGGGAGCTAGGATGCAGAATCAGTGACAGACCTGGCAGGCCAGTCACCTCCACTGAAGTCCCACCAAGGAGAGGTACATGACCCCACTCCTGATTTAACAAGGCAATGCTGTTGGCAAAGTTCCAAGAGAAAACTGACCCTTTGTTCCTGCCAATGGACAAGAGAGTTGTGGAGGGTCGGCCAGAAGATGCCTAGGCTCAGAAGAAAGTACTGTGAGTGGATCGCATGAAATTGCAGCATTTCCCAGTGCTGAACCTCAAAAGATACAATTTCTATACTCACCAGCCCTCAGGATAGGTGGCACCCATCAGTTATGTCTCTCAGGTCCAGGGCAGACTGGGTCTATCAACATATCCATAAAGTTATCAGCTGCACATGTGTCAATGAGGGCCCACTGCACAGGAAGACATCTGGACTGTCCAGAAATATGTAATCATAGACTCATAGACTTTAAGGACCTATTGGAGGAGTGGATGGGTGAGGTTTTGCGGCCTGCAATGTGCAGGAGGTTAGACTAGATGATCATGACGGTCCCTTCTGGCCTAAAAGTCTATGAGTCTCTGAGATGGGGTGGCCTAGAAGCAAAGGTTGAGGTGTTGTCATTGTTCCTTTCCCTCAAGGTTAAGTTATTGACAAGCCTGGTCTACTGACATCAGCACAGTGTGCTGAGCAGGGTTTAACAGTAGGGGCCATGGGCTAGGTGGCTGTGACAACCCTCTTTTCCTGCTGCTCACACAAACAATTGTCACTATAAATAGCGAGGTCAATGAAGGCATCCACACCTGTTGGGTTTCTACTTGGGCCAGCTTGTCCTTAACCTCCTTCTGTAGGCCTCATCGGATTTGTTACAGCTGGGCCACTTTGTTCCACTCAGTGTCTGATATGAGTTGACAGAAATGCACCACGTAGGAGGCAGCTGTGCCTTGCCCTCACTGGAGTTTTCATGGGGAAGACTTGGCAGGGTAGGCACAACAGGGGTTTTCAAAGATAGTCAAGCTCGACCCTAGGAAGGCATTCCAGTTGGCTTGTACTAGACTGTCACCATTAGTAAATGGAAGGCCTTGGCCAATGCTTCCCCAGTCAACAGGCTAATTACCAGGCCTACCTTGGCCTCATTGGAAAAGTAAACTTGCAGGTGAAGTAGGAACAGGAAGCAGCAGTGGTTCATGAAACCTTGGACTCTCTGATGGTTCTGGTAGCGGAATCACAGGTCTTGGATCAAAGGGCAATGCTGCAGGCCAGGTCCAAAGTGTAGATTTCTCAGTGCGAAGCTGAAGTACTTGTTCCTGTAACATCTGGTTCTCGGTTGTCAGCTGTGTAATTTGGGTCTGCATCGCTTGGTTGTCTGCCTGCTGGCAGGCTACCCGCTTTAGTGATTCTGGCACCTGTGTAGTGGGAGAGCTCTTCTGCTTGCATCTTTCCCAGAAGAGTCGACCCTGGGAGGCTAAAGGTCCATGCAAACTGTTAGGGATTGGAATGTGGACAGTCTGACCTCGTGGTCAGAGCAGGAGTCAGGAGCCAGAAAACAGAGCCTAGAGTCAGAACCAGAGGCAGACACCAGATTCCAGAGTCAAGGATCAAGCTGGAATCAGAGCCAGGAGTCAGAGCCAAAGGTCATAACTGGACTCAGAGGCTGAATACCAGGGCCAAGAGTCAGAGCTGGAGTGTAAGAACGGGGGCAGGGATCAGGAACACAGCAAGAAGGCAAGAACCAGTCAGGGAATCAGGGCTCAGGAGTCAGGTGAGAAGGCAGGGTCCAGTGTTAGCAGCCAGCCAGGAACTCACCCAGTTGCCCAGAGAACTTCCTGTGCCTCTTTCTGGCTTAAGTAGCAGAGCCAGACCCATCCGTGGAAACACACACTCCTCCAGTCAGGACTCCTGGGGGTGGTGCCTCTGGTGGGTCTAGGCTCCATTAACCACTCAGCCTAGCAGCTACTAGCATGCTGCTGGATCACAGCTGGGCTATCAGGGTTGCCTGTGGACCTGGGTTCGAGAACCAGTGATTTCCCCATGCTAAGCTTCTGTGCAGAGGAATAAGGGGGGGATAAGACTCTTTTTTGACTCCCTGAGTGGGAACTAGGGGCCTGAGGCACGGGCTGTGAACCAGTACTGTCCTCCCTGCTCAGAAGTGGCTGGGGTGAAGTCTACTTTTATAATGCCAATCATATCCAAATGTATCATAAAAAAAGTTGTTCTGCTCTACCAACACATCACACGATGGGATGTATCATGACATAATTAAATGTACCATGGGATTATATTCCTTTCAAAATCTTTACGATACAGTTAGGGCCAGATTCTGCAACCCTTACTCGCCTTGAGTTGCACTTGATTCCGTCAGCATTCCCTTTTCAATCAAAAGAACTAAACACAAAAGGCCAGATTCTGCTATCCTTACATCCTTACTCCATGCCTTACCATGCCAACCGTCTCACTGAAGTCACTGGGCCCACTCAGATAGTGAGGTATTACTCAATACGAGCAAGGGAGCAGAATCTGGTCAGGAGCAAGTTACTACTCAAGATGAATACGAGTGGCAGAATCTAGCCTTTCTAATCAATATTGTACACCTAACAGCACATTTCCATTACAAAACAAATAAAGCAGTAAAGTGTCCATAAAGTGTGATGATACGGAGTGGTGGATTATATAATGATGTACAAGTCCAGCATACAAGTCTACATATATTGAGTCCCATGAGTTTGTTTTAAAATCTGTATGTGTCAGTTGCACAAGCATACAGTACTTATCACATCATTAGCACATACATCACTGAAAGGAAAAGCCTTAAATTTTGACTTATAGGCTGTTTTATTTAGAGAGGCTTTTCTCATCACTGTATATTTATTCTTCGTTAAGGCAATTTCGCAGGGAGAAAGAATGTGCATTAAGGCAAAACTCACTTCTTTTGCATTTGAACTACAGTAGAATGCACTTAATGAGCATAACAATGAATACCACATGCCAAAGAATAGATTCAGTGCAATGTATTTCATTCAAAACAGATAGGGCTAGATCCTCAGCTAGAGTAAACTTACATAGCTATTTTGAAGTCAATGTGAGCTATGCTTTTTTTACCCCAGTTGAGGAAATGGGCCCCCATTCCGTAAAGCACTTAAGCATGTGCCTAATTAAGATACGTACATGCTGAACTGCCTTGCTTAATCAGGGCCCTGGCCCCTTGTGTGCTCAGTAGCATACCTTGTATTGTCTGCAAGCCTGTTCGAAGTTGTGAGCAGGGCTGAATTATTGTTTGATAAATAAATCTGTCACTATGTGGCCTTATGTTCACTTCACTCTGATCCCAGCTGTATTGTTGCTACTACGTGAGTAGAGCTCTCCTTAAGTTCTTTAGCACAGATTTCATTTTAAGGATGTTCTTGCTTTGTTTGCATGTCATGAAATAAAAATGAATGATCATCTTGCACAACATGGGCTGTGAAGGTATCACAGAATTAGGATGCTCTGATGGCCAGCCTTTTATTCAATGATTAATGTCATATTCTGCAAGTAATGCCACTGATATCACTGGGACTTCTCACGGTGTAAAGTACTACTTAGTCTGAATAAGGACGCCACAATAGGGCCCTTAATTGGCACTTTTGTTGCCACAAGAGTTTCCCAACAAAGTGGATTTTACTATCACAGAAAAATAAACACTGATAAGGACACCATGCAGTACCTGCATTGGCTTAAGGAAATCTCTTTTGTAGGTCCAGGTACAAGCTGAAGGAAAGCATAGCGTAAATGTCACAAGCGTGAACACCCATAACAGAGTTAATGTAACATTTCACAATCCTGAAAAAGGTTTATAACCTGATCTTGCTCCCAAAACAAAAATGCCAGGTGACCTCCAGACAATGACCTGGACAGCCATTAATATCAGCACGTATAAAGCTCGTGTTGTTTGGAAACATATTCAGGAAGCAGAAAAGGCTACATCTAGCAAAGGGGATAATGTGGCAAAGAAATCAAGCACATTGCTGTTCCATACAGAACATGGTAGATTGTTTTGCTGGATATGCATGTCATCTTTTGTATGATTTGGAACCTTGCCTAGCATTCATGCTTTGGTAAGTACCAAGTCTGCATATTTCCTTGATAGCTGAGTCTATGAGGAACATCAGGTCTGAGGGAGTCAGGGGGCATATACCAGTCATGAGTATCAGTCTTTTATGGCTTAAACTTTCTTCATTCCTTTTCCCATAAGGCAAGCAAACACAGTCATGACCATTTTGGGTTTTACTTCAACCAGGTCTTCTGGAAGGGCATAGACTCTTGCTCCAATTTTTCTTGCCATGGAGATGGCATATCTACATTGGGGGGAAAAATTAAAAGAAATGTAAGAAGCAACCTTAGTAATCAATTTGTTCAACAACTTCTTGTGCTTCATACAGATAAACAGTAGATTGGAGGTGAGTTCAACAGTGACAGAGAATGGGGGAGTGCACAAGGTTTCAGATGAAAGATCATGAGTTTGGCTTGAACTATATTAAATTTAAGCGACAAAGAGTCCTGTGGCACCTTATAGACTAACAGACATATTGAAGCATAAGCATGCATCTGACGAAGTGGGTATTCACCCACGAAAGCTTGTGCTCCTCCAATACGTCTGTTAGTCTATAAGGTGCCACAGGACTCTTAGTCGCTTTTTACAGATCCAGACTAACACAGCTACCCCTCTGATAATTAAATTTAATGTGGTGGCAAGATGTCCAGATCCAAATGCTGGAGAGTGAAGCCAAGATTTAAGATTAGATGGCTGGAGACGGACCAGAAGTAGAAAGGTAGATTTGTGAGGTGTTGGCATATGGATAGTAGTACAGTTTTATGAGTTGATGAGTTCACCCAGATATAGAAGGTAGAGTGAGAAGAGGAGGGAACAGAGACCTGTGGGACTCACATGGGATATAGCAGAATGGAGGAAGATGACACACCAGAAGAAATGCAAAAAGAATGGCCAGGGAGAACAAGTGTTGGAAAAGTCAACGGAGGATAAGCTGGGAAGCAGGAGGGAATGATCTGCAGTGTCAAAAGCAGCAGGAAAGGTCAAAGAAGATGAGAATGGCCTTGGGACCCTGAGATTTGGCAAGGAACAGGTTAGAGACTGAGGTATGAGCAGTTTCAGTGGAGCAGAGAGGCTGGAAGCCAAACCAGAAGGGACTGAAGATGGAGTTAGAGGTATGTGAGGCAACAATTGAAGACAGAGTATTCAATAAGCTTCTCTCTATCTACGGACTATTATGGCCCCCCCATCACTATCATATCTGAGTGCCTCCAAACACTAGAGAAGAAGTGAATCCATTAGGCAGTAGTTATAGGTGGGGTTAAAGGACAGGAGACAGCAAAGCACACATCTATTGTGAGAGGAAGGAGTCAGAGGTGAGGGTGATATTCCTAGAATACTTTTTGGTTCCTATTTTAAATAAGTAAAGTTTATTAATGCTACAGAAAGAGAAAAACTCTCAGCCAGTCCCTTCCCTGATTTATGCCTGCTGCAATCACTTTGACGTCAGTGAGGCTGCATAGGCAGAATTTGGTCCTTTATTGTCAGCTGGAGTTTTCCTTTGGTGAAGAGACTTGACAGATCAGGAAAGGAAGTGCTGAATTTCAAGTTTTAAAATGGAAATATATCTGTGATTAAGTCCACTCCTGTAGTATAGCAGTTCCCATCCTGAGGCCCATGGGAGCACTCGTGACCTGCAGAGAACAGGCTGGTCAGATGGTGCTGGCTCTCACCTGTCTTTCCAGTCACTTCTACTGGTGTCTAGGCACTTCACCACAAAGAATATAAACCTACAAATCAGCTGGAAGCAAGAAGGAAGAGCCAACCTAGCTGCCTTTACCAGGGTGCTGCTACAGAGGAAGGAGATAGCAAACAGGAGGTGCCCTCAGGGCCTGGATTCACCAGTGGGACTGGAGCTGCCAGCCACCAGAGTGAGAAAGGGCTGGGGCAATATGCTGAGGGCAGCAGAGGAGAAAGGAACTAAACAGCAAGGACGCATGTGAAGGAGAAGAGAAGTAGGTAACAGGGAAACATGAGCATGAGGAGAGGGGGAGAAAGGGGCCATGTGAAGAAAGACAAGTACAGGAAGCAGTGAAAGGAACAGAACAGTTGGGAGGGGGAGATGAAATAAACATTAAAAGCAGACAGTGTGATTATCTTTTTTTCCAAAAGAACTAACATAGTGTAATGTATCCCTAGTGTCCCATGGCATGCACATACTTAGCATTATTAAGTTTCTCTTCCTCATTCAAATCCTCTGTTTTCAGAAGGTCGTATTTGATGGAACCTGGCTGAATGGCATCAATGAGATCCAGGACTGGCATGCTTGTGCTGATTTTGCTGTCCTGCACAGACGGAAAATACAGTTAGATACAAACACAGATTGACAGATGTCCTACAAAGCCATAATCATGGCTCAGGGATAGTGGATGGGTCATTCAAATGACAGACTGTTTAGAACTTTGCAACAAGCAGCACAGTGGGTGCTGAGATATGGAATGAGTCACCAGGTTTCCACCTTGTCCCTCCAACCAGCCAGGAGGTGGGCAGAAGAAGAGAAAGGTGACGTGGAGTCAAAAGGAGCTGCAATGTCCACACAATAACCCTGGGATGGTTATCTTGCTGCTGCATTGCAATATATGTGTCACAATGTTATTATAGCTATAGCAGGGGCGCCAGAACAGGGGGAGGCAAGCCCTCTGCCCTTCTTCTTCCCCCTGCGGCCCCGCCCCCGGCCAGCAAGAAGCTGCAGCTTGGCCTAGGTAAGAGTGGCCCAAGGAGCCCGGGCAGCTGTGGGGGGAGCCAGAGACCCTCCACCTGCCTGGGACTGGGCAGCCCGAGAGCAGCCCCTGGCCCATGTCCGCCCAAGGCAGATGGAAGGTCTGCAGCTCCCTGCACCTGCCCTGGTGGCTCTTACTGTGGCCTGGCTGCAGTTCTTCAGCCCCCAAGGCCCCACCCCCAGGCCAGGCTGTAAGCTGGACCTGGGTCGGGTTAAGAGCCACACAGGCAGCTGTGGGGAGCCGCGGAACCGCCACCTGCCCTGGGCAGAGGGCCCGGGGGGCAGGAACATGGGCTGGGGGTTGCTCTTGGGCCCCCCCACCTTGGGCAGGTGGAGGGACTCGGGCTTCCTGACCCAGCTATAGCTTTTGGTTTGGCTGGGGGACCGGGGGCTCAGAGGGAAAGGAGGAGTGGGGCCATGGAGGGGGCAGGGCTTTGTCCCCCCACACCGCCAACCAACACACACACTTTTTGGAAGAATCCATTGCCCCTGATCTACAGGCAATGATTTTATGTCACAAAAATTGAATGCCATGAACAACTATGACCACAGAATGCCAAGCCATTGTGTGAGACAAGGTGGGTGAGGTAACATTTTTAATTGGACAAACTTCTGCGGGTGAGAGAGTTGAGCTTTCGAGCCACACAGAGCTCTTCCTCAGGTCTGGGAAAGGAATTCCCAGCCTCACCAGACTCCTTTCCCAGACCTGAAGAAGAGCTCTGTGTGGCTCGAAAGCTCTTCTCCCTCCTCAATAGAAGTTGGTCCAGTAAAAGATGTTACCTCACCCACCTTGTCTCTGTAATATCCTGGCACCGACACGCTACAACTGCACTATGTAAGACATTACTGTACAATTCACTGGCTCACTACAACCCCATTCACCGATGAAGTGACTTTCCAGCTGTGTGAGGCTGATGACGACTGGCAGAAATTAAAACTCTCATTATCACCTCACTTGGCATAAAGGTCCCTTCAGGATGGATCCAAGCAGGGTATAAAGCTTCAGCTTTTGAATGTCATAAATGCAGTAATTTAAAAAAAAAAAAAAAGGTTTTTTTGTTTGAACTAGAGATGAGTCTGAACCGAACCCCTAGATCTGAACATCCCTTGAAAATGCAGTGAAAAATAAACAACAGTACACACATGTAACCACCTGGGGTCCCAAAACAGAGACTTATCATGAAATACTGTACCTTGAAACTACTGATGACTGAACTTTTTCCAGCTTCAGTCAGTGTTTCATTTACCCAGTTGACAATGGTGTCGTCATTGACCTTCTGTCCCCCACCAATATCTTCCAGGATACTCAGAGTGTACCTTAACACAGAGGACAAAATGCTGTTTGCTCCTTCGTGCTTTATAAAAAGCTTGGCATTTTAGCATAGTGTATCTGTGAAACCTGACAAGGGCCAAATGCTGCAGTCTTCACTCACACCTGATTCTGTTCCCTCATGTTATGTTAACTTATACAAACTACAGGGCTGATTCTCATTTACACTATGCCCCCTTAACATTGCTCTGGCAGCATCAAGGGGCTTCAGAATAGGTACAAATTACATTTACTCCCATGTTAAGGCCCTTTTATATGGCTTGAGTGGTGCAAAGGGACCATAGTGTAAAGGTGACTCAGGCCCACAGTATCTAAAAATACTAATAGATGTGTCGATTTTAGCACCAGAAAGGACCACTGTGATCATCTAGTCTGACTTGCTACATAACACGGGCCATAGAACCTCACCCTGAGATTCCTGCATCAAGCCAAACACTTCAGTTTGAGCTAGAGCCTAGCTTTCAGAAAAACACCCAGTCTTGACTTACAGACTGTAAGGGATGGAAAATCCATGACATCCTTAAAGGATCTAACAAGGTGTTTCCATAACAGAAAGCAGCTACTGTTTCAGCCCTTGACCTTCCACTGTTTTCTCTCTCTCCTTTCTTGGTGCAAAGACCTGCCTTTTAATTATTGTCTGTGAAGGGCCAGGAACACTTATGGTGCAATACAGACAATAGGAATAATAATAATGGTATTGATCCTCCTGTGCAGTGGTGAGTGCTGGCACCCCATTTCCATGGAATCTCTTCATACCAGAACAGCAGTAGGTGTATGTGCAACTAGCATACCTTCTCATTAACTGCCAGATCAAGGCAAGGGTTAGTGTGCGATTTCCTTCATTGAGATCCTGCCCAGCAATTCCAACGAGGGAAAACTTGGCTTGATTCTTTCCCAGATCCACTGCGTAGTTGCAGTTTTCAAGCTGTTAATGACAGAGTCAGTTAGTGTGCTTCGTAAATGTGAAAAAGTTGCTGTTCAGAGCATTCATGCTATCTTTAATTGTTACAGGGAACTTAGGCCAGATCCTGCCAATGGATCCAGGCAGGCAGCTCCATCCAATGGGGTTCAATGTGAGTACAGGGGTTTGGCCGTATTTAGGATCTGGCCCCTAGATACTATGAGGATAAGCAACTTAGACAAATCTAACACAGAAACGCTATTGTGTATCATCAGAGCCTAAATGCCATCACACAGACCAGGAAATATGGAGACACAGTGTACAGCATTGTGCAATCATGCCCACCTCCAGCAGCACAGAGTGATTGTGTAGGACAATAACTGAGGTTTTCAGTCCCTAGTATTAATGCTTTAGGTCCTTTAGTCACCTTGTGCTGCTTCACTCACAAATAGTATGGGAATGTTTTGGACCAAAATTCCTCACTGTGATAGCTGGGACAAAGCTGGGTAGTTAGTGGAGATTCAGATGGGAACTCTTAGCCAGCTTGTCAGGTATCTGTGTCAGGAATGTTTAAAATCTGCTTATTTCTTTCATGTGGTGGAGGTGATCTGGAGGGCTGGAATTAATGTGGGTGTCACATGACTCATCATGGACATATATCAGGACTTGTGATTAGAGCGAATTGGATAGCGGGAAAAATTATTCACTAATACATTTTTAAAGATTGATAGAAAAATGTCAAGTATCTTGATATTGCAAATAATGTTTGTCCATCCATCCAGCTGGTGAAACATTGTTGAATTTATTAGAAAACTCATGGAAAGTAGACACTGATTAGACTAACAAAATGTCAAGTATCAGAGGGGTAGCCGTGTTAGTCTGGTTCTGTAAAAGCAGCAAAGAATCCTGTGGCACCTTATAGACTAACAGACGTTTTGCAGCATGAGCTTTCGTGGGTGAATACCCACTTCTTCGGATGCAAGTGGTGATGTAACAAAATGTAATTTGGTTGGATCTACTTAAGAACAATGTTTGCTGGCACATGCAAGTCCCTACACAGACATTTTTAAGCACAGTCATCTGTCACATGCAGATGCTACATGCTATTGTTTGTACTCAAAAGTATACAGATGCAACTGTCTGCAGGTGCAAAATTACATACACACAAAAGGAGGTCAGATTGAGAATACTTTGAAAATGTAACCCACACTTTACACTTTGACTATGCACATGTTTGAAAATGGAACTGAGTCCTTAACCAACAAATTACAATCTGTAATGAATGGGGCTATGTATGGGTCTATTGCTCTTTATGGGCTTGTCTACACTGGCCCGCTAAATCAGCCCCACTGCAATCAATGCAGCGGCGTCAATTTAGTGGGTCTGGTGAAGACGCGATAAGTCGATGGGAGATCACTCTCCCTGAGAGGTGGAAGAGTTAGGTTGATGTAAGCTTTTTTCACCGCACCCCCCGAGCAATGTAACTTACATCGACTTAAGCAGTAGTGTAGATGAAGTGGAATAGATATCCTCATAAGAACCATGCCTATTTTTTTACCTTTTTCATGTTACCACCCAGCTTAGCGTATGGTGGTTTGTTCACTCTGCTCCAGTCTACCGGCACTTTAATCTTTTCATAAAGCTGGAAGATAACCATGGCATCTGACAAGTCACTGAAACAATGGAAACATATTGTGACTTACAATGTGAGCAAGGAATCCAGTTGATTTAGTTGGGGATTGGTCCTGCTTTGAGCAGGGGGTTGGACTAGATGACCTCCTGAGGTCCCTTCCAACCCTGATATTCTATGATTCTATAATTCTAATTTAAGCATTAGTAGAATGAATCACATTTTCCTAAAGAATGAAACAGAGACATCTGTTTTCATAAGGACTAGCAATGTGTTCATGTTTTCTAGAAACATTTTTTCCTTAAGACATAGATCACATTAGTCATCTAAAGGAAGGTTAACTTTCCTTACCTATATAAATGATTGACACGGGGACTAACACCCAAGGAGTTCATCCAGTTCCTAAATGTCCTCTCTTCCCTTGTTTCACCTAAAATAACAGAATATCAATCAACAGATCCTCAAGACAACACTTCAGTGAAATAAACTTTTTACAACAAGGAAAATATAAATGCAGATTTTACTGCATACTAAAATGACATGTAGAATGAGATATCAACAGGCAGTGAAATATGAGAGTACAGAACAGTAGGTAATGTTCTGTACATACCATATGCACTGTCATATTTGAGCAGATTGTTCTCAAACTTACTTAAGAAATTCAACTTTAGTCTGTGTCGAATCATGAGACATTTCAGCATGAGCTTTGTGAGAAAGTTAGAAGCAATTGAAAATACAGATTTATGATGAGTAGCCATCTGCAGTCACACCACATAAGAGATTGATCTTGTATGGAGCTGAGAATTCTTCCTCAATCCAGCAAAGCACTTACTTAACTTTAAGCACACAAAAAAAATCTCATTGACTTCAATAGGACTACTCATAAGAACATATAAGAATATAAGAACGGCCATACAGGGTGAGACCAATGGTCCATGTAGCTCAGTCTCCTGTCTTCCGACAGTGGCCAATGCTAGGTGCCCCAGAGGGAATAAACAGAACAGGTAATCATCAAGTGATCCATCCCATGTTGCTCATTCCCATCTTCTGGCAAACAGAGGTTAGGGACACTTCAGAGCATGGTTTTGCGTCCCTGCCCATCCTGGCTAATAGCCATTTTTGGACCTATCCTCCATGAACTTATCTAGTTCTTTTTTGAACCCTGTTATAGTCTTGGCCTTCACAGCTTCCTCTGGCAAAGAGTTCCACAGGTTGACTGTGCAGTGTGTGAAGAAATGCATATGCTTATGCTTAGTTTTGAGCACACTATTTAGGTATTTTGCTGCATTGGGCTAGAAAGATCAGCACTTTGCAAAACTCTGCTGCTACTGCAGACTGGCGAAATTGCATTTAAAGAACTCCTTAGTTGTTGTTGTGGTTGTTGTTGTCAGCTATACAACAATATTTAATAGAAGTGTCACACTGAGCATGTGCAAAAGCCTGCTTTTCATTGATTATAATTTACCTATATTTTAGAATTCTTCAGAAAGCTATCAGTGACTGTTGTTGACTGATGTCTAGACACATGCAGTTTAAAGTTTTGCATTCAGATGTTTGTGAGTTATTTGTGCACAGAAAAAGTCTTTAAAATATTAGCAAAGAGGGGAAATTATACTTTTTTTCTGCTCATTTAACTTAAAAATCTCCAAGCAGAACCTCCTCCCAGAAAAATTCAACTTTGGGCTGAGACAAAGCAGGAAGTTTCAGTCCAAGCAAAAGTTTTTTAGGAGGTTTACATGCAAAGGAAATATGTTTATAATGGACATTTCCAAGTTGTCATATTGGATAAAAGAACTAAGATCAGCTCACAATAAATGTAAGGCCATTGAAGTCATTCAAGTCAATAAGCTTAGGTGGCTCGAGTGCCACAGAAGACAAGAACTCACTTTGCTCAGAAAGGAGATCTGATGTGAACAAAGCAAACTGTGCCTTTCTCATAATAACTCCATAAGAGATTTGTCTAGACTAGAGTTTTTGCTCTTATTTTAACTCAACTGTTTGCTAGTTAAATCAAGTTAATTGACAAATACAATTGTAAATGCTAGTCCAGACATCTCATAAATGTTCGTTCCAGGACACAAAACTGGAAAAACCATTTGTGGAGTGCCTAGCGTAGCATTTCCATCGTGTTTTTTAACTTGAGTTAACTGGCAATCATAGAATTGTAGGACTGGAAGGGACCTCAAGTGGTCATCTAGTCCAGTCCCCTGCACTCATGGCAGGACTGAGCATTATCTAGACCATTCCTGGCAGGTGTTTGTCCAACCTGCTCTTAGAAATCTCCAGTGATGGAGATTCCATAACCTCCCTAGGCAATTAACTCTAATTTAAACAGGACCACAAATTCTAGTCTAGACAAACCAAGGAGGCATAAAGCTTCAGTGCATTCAAAAAAATACACCTACAGTGAAGGGAACCAACTATATCCGAACCCACATGTAAGTAACATGCAGCAATATCCCATCCTCAAACCTGCCTTGGCTAATGTTGCAGTAAGTACATATCAGGAGAAAGTTGAGCTAACAGCTGAATTACCCAACCAGGTCTCAGTTACATTTTAAAAGTCAGAGGCCTCGGCTGGATGACAATTCTTATTTGTATTTTCCTTACCTTCAATAGAACTCCAGTCAATGTCCTGGTTCTCTGGTTTTTGGAGGGCAGGATATCTGTTAAATAGGTTGGCAATGAAAGCCAAGTTTAACTTGGGGTTGCCACGGACTACATCTGTAGCAGTAACAAACTGCCGGCAGCCCAATCTCTCTGCTTGCTGCAACATGCACTCTGCCCTCTGGATGTCATCCTTCTCCTAATAGATATCAAACGCATCAGTCAGCAAAAACATGAAAACATGTTGACATTCAATAGCACTGAAATATCACACCCTTAATATACATGAATGTGCTGTCTCTTTTCATACTGATGCTGTAAAAACTACAACACATTCTTGTTTAAATCCATAACATTTTCCTTTTCCACTTTACAAACCACATGTCAATATCTGCAAATTGTTTTTAACTAAAATCAATGTGCTATGCCATGCGACATTAAAATGAATGTTTAAGATAAATCTTATCACATAGGATAAGCTTGAGAAATAACACAGAAAAATGTCTGTAAACATATATTGGCAAAGTATTGCTAATATGTCTAGCTGGTTCATTGGCTTTTAAAGCTTCTGTGATAACTGATGCTGGAAGATAGTTTAAGCAGCAAAGAATCCTGTGGCACCTTATAGACTAACAGACGTTTTGCAGCATGAGCTTTCGTGGGTGAATACCCACTTCTTCGTATGCAAGTAGTGGAAATTTCCAGGGGCAGGAAGATAGTTTGTTATCATTAGTACAATCTAACCTAAAACATATCAATTTAATTCTGCATTTTTGGTTTTTGAATGCAGGATTACACTCCAATGATTAAATCTACTTTGCTTGTTTAGGTATTATAGTGCATCACAATGCTTCCTAGGTTCTAGGAATGTTAGTATATAAGTGTGTATCATCTTACCCTTAATCCTGTCATGTCAATTGCAATAGCTGGAATACCTTCTTCATTTCCCTTTGGGGCAACTTGGTCCAGCAAATGGTAATAAGCTTTGGAGTCCTGCAACAGACAAAGAAATTAAAAGGGGGGAAAGATCCAGCTAAAGCCAGGTTTTGCATGCCAATACTGTACTTCCCACAAACAATGAGCAAGCATGCTTTGTTTTTATTACGTCAGCCATTTGACAACATAATTAAATTAATCAAGCTGAAAGCATTTAACAGTTTCCATTGTATGTCTTCTGGTTTACATATCTGTTTGTTTTATAAAGTAATTAAAATGTTAAATATGGAAAAGCTGGAAGCATTAGACACAATGTTCCATTTTGGAAAAAAGGATAGAATTGATTTAATATGAACATATTAAATTAGAGATATGAAAAATATACCTTTATAAGGCTGTAGAAGTCAGTCAGCTAAAGGTTTAGTGAAAGAACAGACAGAAGGAGGAAGCAGAAGTTTAAAGCAGAGTTTAAAGAAACGTTGAAATGGTCACAAAATAGAAAGTAAAGTTTTCAAGGACAGACATTAAAGCTGACACCAGTTAACAGGGACGGCTTCAGTCATCAGTGCACCAAGCGCGTGCCTGGGGCAGCAAGCCACGGGGGGTGGGCTGCTGGTTGCTGTGAGGGGGGCCGTCAGGCTGCCTTCGGCAGCATGCCTGCAGGAAGTCCGCCGGTCCCGCGGTTTCAGCAGCAATTTGGCGGTGGGGATGTCGAAGGCGCAGGACCGGCGGACCTCCCACAAGCATGCCGCCGAATCTGTGTTACCAGCAGACCTCCCGCAGGCACGCCGCCGAAAGCCGCCTGCCTACCATGCTTGGGGCGGCAAAATACATAGAGCCGCCCCTGCCAGTTAACAAACATTTTTCCAGAAAAAGGCTAGAACAAGACAAAGATTTCACATGCTGTTTACTTTCATGTTTATAAAGCATAGTGTTGGTTCTATGTATACAAAAAATTAATCTCACATCAGAAATAATCTTAAACATAAATACAGCTCTTCAAATAAAGATTCAGATTTTTTTTTTTTAAAAAAGACCAAGAAATTGTTACTATTTAAATACATGGGAAAAGGCTCCAGGTGATATCCTGCAAACCTTTACTGCCAATATTTGTCTTCATTTGCACAAGTAATTCCACTGAAGTTTCCAGATTTCTACCCAAATGCTTCCTTGTAAGCATACATTCATTGAATAACATATGTATTTATAAAAGAGGCAAAGCTGATTAGAAGTAGTAAATAGTTACATAGGCTGAAATCCTGGCCCTGTTGAAGTCAATGTGTACTTTATATTTTCCAACATTGATGTGACATAAATCATTGTTTAGATTTAATTAGCTATATTAGATAACTCTCCAGCCTATGTAAGGGTGAGGGTCCCACAGCCCTTCTCCAGGAAAAATATCTGTTGAGTTCAAAAAAATCTATTGAGTTCAGTGGAAATGTTATGCATGAGGTGACTGCAGAATTGGGCTCAAAATCTTTCATATTTTCTTCCCACTCTTATTTGTTATTGGGTGGCTAGGCCAAGCCTCCGTCTGTGTTGCAATATCCAGACTGCTATTTTTCACATGCTAATGCAAGCGCTGCCAACACTGCTCTGTCTACCCCGGACTGGGAGGCTCACCCCCAACTGCAGTGTAGACATACCCTAAAGCCCTAAGCCTGGAAACACTCTACCCACATGGTTAACTTTAATCATGTGAGTAGTCGTACTGAATTGAATGGGACTATTTACAAGCTTAAAGTTAAGCACACACATATGTGTTTTCAGGATTGCAGCCTAAGCCATCACCTCCAGCTGAACAAGCTCAGTCCAGAGGAGAAAGCCGAAGCTTGGGGTTGTTGTTTTTGCTGTAGCTGATCACTGTTTCTCATACCTTGATGTCTGTGCTGAAGTTATTGATTTTGTTGCATCCAGCGTTCTCCAGGTGATAGTTAGCCCACCTCAGCAGCAGTTCCTCTGGGGATAATTTCATCAGATCCTCTAGACTCTCTCCTTCACGCAGAAGGGCAATCAGAGCTGGGCAAGCACAAAATTGAAAGAAAAATAAACACCATGCATGGGAATATTTGTGCTCTTAATTTATCCTTCTTAACTTCCTTTATGGAGCAAGGGCCTGATCCATCTCCGACCGAAGAAAATGGGGGAGATCAGTGTGTTTATATATTTGTGAGGCTCAAGTAGAACGAAAGCTGTCCCTCGAGCCTAGAGTTATTTTATTGTTAAGGAATTAATTTGTTGTTAGAGATGTTACAGCCATTTTGCTCTGTTCTGGGCAGTGTTTTGTATAACCATAGCATCACAGAATTGTAAACCCAGCTTCCTCCATCCGTGCTCAAATAAAAAAATGTTATTCTACTGGCAGATTTACATTTTGTTTTTTTTAATTTTGTTTTTCTATTTCACATGCCATACATTCTCAAATGTGTTTGGTTTTCATTTTATATTAAGGAACTACATTTTACATAGACAAAAAATACAACACAATGTATTAGAGCAGGGGTAGGCAACCTATGGCATGTGTGCCGAAGGCGGCACGCAAACTGATTTTCAGTGGCACTCACACTGCCCAGGTCCTGGCCACCGGTCTGGGGGGCTCTGCATTTTAATTTAATTTTAAATGTTCTTAAACATTTTAAAAACCTTATTTGCTTTACATACAACAATAGTTTAGTTATGTATTATAGACTTCTAGAAAGAGACCTTCTAAAAACGTTAAAATGTATTGCTGGCACACGGAACCTTAAATTAGAGTGAATAAATGAAGACTCGGCACACCACTTCTGAAAGGTTGCCGAGCCCTGTATTAGAGCATTGTTCATTCACAAGTGACACAGAATGCTTTCCAGCTTTTTGCACACTAAACATGCAATGAAAAGCAACATTTGTAGCTTACAGTGTATTGTCTCATGCATGTAACATCTACAGATGTCGCTGGGCAGTGGTGAAGTGGGGTACAAAGGCTAAGTTTCAGGAAGAATGAAGAGCATCAGTATGGAGAGCAAGGCGATTTAGAAAGTAGGGTATGAATAGTCCAGAAATTCCCAGCTGTGGTTTATGGATCACTGGTAGTCTCTGGAGCAATGGCTGGTGATTTACAGATCTGGCTGGTCACCTGGGGCTGGCTCCCTCCTTTGTTTCCAGCTGTTTCTACAAGTGGCCAGGTTCATCATTGCAAGGAGAGCCTGGAGGCCTTTAAAAACAGCTGGGAACAAGGAAGAAGAGTGAGCTTTGCTGCCTCTTCTAGATACCATCACTATATAATAAGTGAAAGAGAGGAAATGGAGCCATTCTCTGCAACTGGAGATGCCAGTGGGACTGCCAGCCCTCAGCAGGACAGCAGTGTGCAGGGGAGAATGAAGAAGCCAAGCAATATGTTCAGGGAGATGGCAGAGGCAGTGGTGGTATGGGTTATAAGAAGTGTTGGTGACTGGGTATCAAAACCAGGGGGGAAGGGAAAGAAGCAGCAGGAAAATATATGGTTGGAGAGCAGTGTGCGTGTGTCATGCTGAGGCAGGTTCACAGAGAATTTTTAAGAGAAAGCACTGGATTCTATGAAGAACAGGAAACCAGCAGGGCTTCCTGACTGTAGCCTGATGTGCTCCTGATCCCAGGTGTAGGTAAGGAGACAAGGATACACATTTTGATTGGACTGAAAGTTTGGAGCCTCTGGGCTTATGGAGACTAGAACTGGATGAATCAGAATAGTGAAGAGGAGAGGCAATGAAGACTTGACTAAGGACAGATCTACACAGTGGGGCTAAGTCGACCTAAGTTACACAATTCCAGCTACGTGAATAATGTAGCTGGAGTCAATGTATCTTAGGTTGAGTTATTGCAATGTCTACACTGCGCTGGATCCACAGGAGAAACTCTCCCGTCGACTTACCTTATGCTTCTCATTCCGGTGGTGTACTGGTGCTGACGGGAGAGTGATCGGCGGTCAGTTTAGCGGGTCTTCACTAGACCCACTAAATCGACCCCCGGTGGATCGATCGCCGTGTGTCAATTCCTCCAGTAAGTGGAGATAAGCCCTAAGAGTCCACAGGACTCGTTGAAATAACACTTCTAAAGATGAGAGCACTGGTTTGGGAGAGTGCACCGCATGTACCTTCATTTCTGCTGAGCTCAATGTCGGCAAACAAGCCAATTTTGATAACTTGCCATAAGAGGCCCAAGACCAGGTAAGGTTTCCCTTCTTTTAAGTCTTCAGCCCCAATGTTAACAACATGGCACCCGATGGCTGAGGCAGAGTTCAAGGCAAGGTTCAAATTTTCCTGAAGAGAGAGAGAGAGAGGTTTCTTATTATGCAATAACTAAATAGTGGAGGGGAGGGAGGAGAAGAACTAAAGAGGGGGTGGGGAACTCAGTGGAAATATAGTGAGCAAAATTAGGTATAACCCTTTTCAGATCAGGGTCTAGGGTGTGATAGCTTAGAACTCCCAGGAGTAAAAGCAAGTCCTGTGCCCTTGTGCAGCACAGGGAAACTCTCCTTTGCAAAATTAAAAAGCTTCTGTTTCTTGTCCTGAAGTGTTACAAGATATTGGACTTTAAGCCCCGCACTTGTCCTTGTCTGGAAATTTCTCATTCTGGTGTTTACATTGGTGGAATATGGGATGAGAGAGAAAATCCATATTTTGAGGAGTGTGGGGTGGAAAGAAGGAATTTCAATATATCAAGGTGGTGGGATGGAAAGAAGAAATATTTTGGGCAGGTGGCTTTTTTTTTTCCTTTTCTTTTCTTTTTTCAAAAGGGCAGTTTGAATCTGCTCGAAGGTTTGGGTTGTTTGAATAAGTCCTTGGGGAGATGGACTAGTGGGCAGAGGGCAGTGAGGCAGGCAAAGGTGCATGACAAATGCCATTTGTTTCCTGGCTCTGCAATTTATCACATGGATTTCACCACCGTGAGTGTGAGAGGTACATTCGATTAGGTAGAAAATACACTGGGACACAAAGCGTAAATTGTCATAAACTGAAAAATTTATAGCATTTAAAAATAATCATCCTCTCTTTATTTGACAGTTGTAAAAGGGTTAAGTTAAAGCATAAGCTATATTGATTAAATCATGTCTAAATCTGACAGGAATTGATCCGTGCTGCATCAATAAGATGTGCCGCTGACCAAGAGGATTAAAACTGGAAAAAATGTGGACTGCAGCACAGAAACCCAATTTAATGGCTTCTAAGCTTACTTGAGCCTGGCTAATGTTCCATTTAATCAGAGTAATTGAAGGCTACAGTCGGTTTTGTGTACATATATAGTAGATATCTATTTATATACTGGTACAGAGGTACATATATACTGTATATAGAACGATATATCTCTACATATTATTGTAAAGGAAACAGAATAAACTTGAATTTAGATCTTGGCAGGTAGAATTGTTTTCCAGTTCGTCTTTTAAAAATGAAGGTGTGCACACATGCACGCAATGTATGTTACCAAATGAATCCAACATGGTGGTTGAACAGATAACCATCACAAAAGCAAATGCAAACACTAAGGGCCCAACAATGTTAACTCAGCCATCTTTCACATATGTGGTATTTTCTAGAGCAAGGATGACCTTTTGATTAAGGCACTAAACTGGAACTCAGGAGATGTGGGTTCAGTTTCTGGCTCTGCCACAGAATTCCTGTGTGACCATGGGCAAGTGACTTAATCAAAGTACTCAGGTGTCATTTAATCAGGGATGAAAGTGGGCCGGTACAGGCCGGTACAGCGTACTGGTAAAAAGTGGCCACCAGTACCGGCCTGTACGCAGCTGACATTAAAGCACTTCCATGGCAGCACTTTAAGGATCATTGCCCCTTTTGGCCCCCAAGGCTGACGATGGGGGGGGAGGGGCAAAAGAGGCAGCGTCCTAAGATTTATACCTTGCTTAATTACAAGCACATGAGTAGTCCCATTGACTTCAATGGGATCATTCTCAAGTTCAAAATTAAGCATGGATATAAATCTTTGCAGAATTGCAGCTCAAGTACCCTACTTTGCCACAAACTGTGTCTGGCTGCATTGTGCAGGGCCATGAGATTTATAGCATTACACCTAATTAATTACATAACGGAGACTCAGCATTTATACTTGATGTTTCAGTACCTGTATAGTGAATGGAGTGAGCTTCTTTTTGTTGATTGTTCTTTCATCAATTGTATCTGGCACTGAAAAGTTGATCATTTTACTGTAAATTAAAGAATAAACACAAGTGAGAAATATGTCACTTTGCCTACACTTTGTCACTTTGTCCCATGCATCTGACGAAGTGGGTATTCACCCACGAAAGCTCATGCTCCAATACGTCTGTTAGTCTATAAGGTGCCACAGGACTCTTTGCTGCCTTTGCCTACACCAAAGTCATTTTGAACCTTCACCATGAAATCATAGAATCATGGGAGTGAAAGGTACCTGAAGAGCTCATCTAGTCCAGTCCCCTGCACTCCTGGCCAGACTAAGTAATATCTAGACCAGTGGTTCCCAAACTTGTTCCGCCACTTGTGCAGGGGCCGATTTGAGTACCTGCCACGTCCGTACGTTCGGACGATCGTGGCTGCCAGTGGCTGTGGTTCGCTACTCCAGGCCAACTGGAGCTGCTGGAAGCAGTGGCTTGACCTGCGCCACTTCCATTGGTCCAGAGCAGCGAACCGCGGCCCCTGGGAGCTGCGATCAGCCGAACCTGCAGACGTGGCAGGTACACAAACCGGCCCAGCCTGCTAGGGCCTTTCCCTGCACAAGCAGCAGTACAAGTTTGGGAACCACTGATCTAGACCATCCCTGACAGGTGTTTGTCTAACCTGCTCTTAAAAATCTCCAATGATGGAGATTCCACAACCTTCCTGGGCAATTTATTCCAGTACTTAACCACCCTGACAGCAAGGACATTTTTCCTGATGTCCAACCTAAACCTCCCTTGCTGCAGTTTAAGCCCATTGCTTCTTGTCCTATATTCAGAGATTAAGGAGAACGATTTTTCTCCCTCTTCCTTGTAACAATTTTTTATGTACTTGAAAACTCTTATCATTTCCCCTGTCAGTTTTCTCTTCTCCAGACTAAACAAACCCAATATTTTCCATCTTCCTTCACAGTTCATGTTTTCAAGACCTTTAATCATTTTTGTTGCTCTTCTCTGGACTTTCTCCAATTTGTCCACATCTTTCCTGAAATGTGCCACTCAGAACTGGACACAATACGCCAGTTGAGACCTAATCAGTGCAGAGTGTGACATGTTGATCAGATATCCGGAGGCTGAATTGATACAAGAACTTGCTTAGTGCATTAGAAAGTCCAGGAACACTGTAGATAGTCTCTCTCTCCCCACCCATCCCCCATCCCCACACAGACTCATATACACACATACTGCAATATTTAGCACAGCTTTTTCCTAACCAGTGGAGGCAGGGAAGGTGACAAGCAGACATATTGAATAGTGGCCAAAAAGGGCAATAAAGTAAACCTGTGTGCAATTCAAAATGTTCATTTTGTGAAAATTCATGTCAAAATATTCACCGTTTCGTGTTGCTTTTCACCCTCTACCTCCAAAGATTTTATGCAAAATTTGAAAAATATAGCTATTTTCATTGTCTACATCTGCAAACAAATCCTCAAATTTACACACATTTTTGACACATTGTACAAAAATGGCCTCCATTTTGCTCAAAAAATAAGCAGACTTCAGCAGAATTTCACATTAACAAGAAAATGTGAAAACCATAATTTTTGCATCACAAATATTTCGCATGGCTCTAGACAGGAGCCCCCTAGAAATTCCCTGTCTCAGGTTTCTTATTACTATTACAAAACATAGTTAATACAGAAGAAAAAGAACTATACATTCATGTGTTTACTGGGCATGATTGACATGGAATTTTCCCTTTGCATCTAACAATATAGTTCTTTCACAGTAAGTTATAAAGCCTTGGGCTGGTCACAGCCCTTCACATTTAGGCAGGTTGGTTGTGTTTCAGTATCATTTAATAGAAAAGGTGGAGCCAACTCCTGAAGCCCTTACTAAGTTATTCCGTTCTTATCTTAAGCAAAATTTCCATTGTGCCAAGTCTTGAAGTCCTTATTAATCTAAATCTCCAACTAATCCTACATAAGAATTGTATATGAGTAAGGACTGAGTGAGAACTCCAGGATTTGGCTCATGTCGGGTAATGCAGGCACATTTCAGATATGCAAATAAGTAGATAAAACTCACTGGGTTCTATATTCTGAGGTCCTTACCCAGTTTTTACTCATTCTCTACTCAGGCTCACTCCTGTTGGCTCCGTTATTTCTCCCCTGATTCTAATGGACAGAGACAGTCACTTTTAACATACAACATATCTATTTTTCAATTATAAACAATAGTTTAAAAAATGTTTATCGTCTCAAGAGAAAAGATGTGTGAGAAAGAGAATCACTTGCAGGATCAGAGGGCCCTGATCCTGCAAGAATTACACACGTGCCTAACTCGAAAGGCAATGCAACTGCTTGTGTACTTCAAGGTAAGCACATGCATCAGTTTTCACAGGGTCAAGGCCTAACTGTGTAGGGAAACATAGGTGGTATTTACCACAGCACGATGCCATCACCAACCGCCTGGAAGAGGTCGTCAGTGTCTGGATTCATTGGGAGCACGTGTTGGCAATCAGGATCATTCTCTAGGGCTTTGTTAACCCAGTTCACAAAGGCGTACTTTTCTTCTTCTGCAAGCAAAAGATCAGATCTATCAATTTGGAGCCTAAACTTTTACCAATTCTCTTGACATGAAAATCTCAGTTCTTATTAAAAAGGATTTGGCATCTTTTCTGATACTTATCTATTCCACCTGAGAATCGAATAATTATTTAAAATAAGGGAGGTTGCATTTTTGGCCAAAATACTGCTCTTAATTCTCCTCTGCTTTATTACAGTTTGTCCAAAATATGCCAATTCTAAGTCACCCTTACCGATACTGCAATTCCCTAAGGCTTTTCACACAGACAGTTATGAAATGATCTCCAAGGGACCATTTAGTTGCAGTTACTACCTATATCAATTGACTCTACATACCCGAATAAGAATGTTGGGTTCCAACACTGGACTGTTCTGAAGTTCCACCGATAGCACAAATCCCCTCCTTTTTATTGATTGCTTTTCGAAAGGTTTTAGCGACATCTGTGCTCTTCAGGCCCTGGAAAATCTTTCAAAATACACAAAGTGATTTTAAAATTGCAAGCTATAAAACTAGAGTAAAACTATGAGCTTTTAGGTTGTAAGTTTCTTGGGACCATGCTGTCCTCTGTTTTTTTCAGAGCTGAAAACAATGTGGGCATCGAATAAATAAATAATCTGTAATAATAATTACTTGAATGGGCACTCTGCACAGAAGCAAGAGTTCGCACTTGTGGCTGCTTTTGCAAAATTGGGACCTTTGAATTTTTGTATATTTTAACTAATGAATAGGAAGTTAAAGAGTATTAGGAATCTACAGAGTTTTTGTATTCTGGAGACAAGCCCTTAGAAGTTTAAGTTTTGAACAGAGATAAGTGAAATTCTGAAATTTCCCTCCTGCAGGAAATTCCAATACTTTGACATTTATTTTTGTCCCAGTTTGTGGAAACTGCATTTACCACCAAAAAATCATTTTGACAGAAAATTCCTGACCAGCTCTAGTTTTGAAAGTTAGACTGTTTTTTTCTGAATTCCCTTTTTAGAGGATATTCTCCAAAATAACATTTTACTCACTGCAATAAATTCATCAAAGCTGATTCCTTCATTGTTTTGCTCTCCCGTGGCCATCAAATTCTGAGTGATTTCTCTGATTTTATATCCCGGCAGAGGCAGATTGGCTGCTTTGAAAAGCTCTGTTAATTCACTACTGCTTATGAAACCATTTCCATCAATGTCTGTAAAGGAAAAAAACAGCTTAATGAACCTGTCTGCACAGAAAAGCTTTTTTTCAGGAAATGTGAATTATATGTAATGATTTTTTAACCTTATAACAAAAATATAGTAAATTATTTTTAACAATTGCAGTGACCTTTTCAACCCCAGCGAAAGTTTATGGATATAAACTATCCATCAAACAAAAAAAGAAGGAATAATTTGCATGTTAGTTGGATATATATTACGGTAGCAGCACAATATGTGGATGTATTTATAGTTTGAATTTATAAAATTTATGCTGAATTAATGGTTTTTACAAAATAAACAAAAACAAACTCAAAACCAAAAGTTATTAGCTTTCTCCTACTACATTCTTTTATTAAGGCCCGAAATGAGAGTGAGTTAGGCAGAGATTACCCTGTCTGTAGCTTATGCTCCAATACATCTGTTAGTCTTTAAGGACTCTTTGTTCTTGTCTGTAGGAGCATTTCTGAAAATATGCAAAATGACTATCCACAAATTGCTCTCAAATGTACAAATTACGCAAATGAGAAAAATTGGTAACATAATTTTATTGCTCTAATCTCTTTCCATGACAGTAACTTTGCATGTTACGTGGAACAGTAGCAGGCAAATAATAACAGAAGTATGATAATTCCAATATTGTCCCATTCTTTCATTGCTTCTCATTTTGCTTTGGTGAGGGTCTTGTACATGCAAATGTTTAGCCGTCAGCAACCCGTGGCATCAAAATGCAGAACTCTATGGAATTTAAAAATGAAACCTTCAGTTGTATCACAGCGTATTGTGATTTGTAAGGAATTTTTAATGAGGGGATTTATATGTTGGAACTATTTAGATGTCATCTAGACAGATTTTTTCTTTGACATATGAAAATGATAGCAACTTGTTATTTGTAATAAACTCTCCTATACTCTCAGTATATATATATAATCCAAATTTTGTTTTGTAGTCTTCATTTGCCCAGAGATTTCAAAGAAGTATATATTGTGATTTCCTGAGTTGAGTTGGAAATTGACCATGCCATGTGCAGCAAAGCCACATAGGATCTACATCTGAGGCTGCTTCTTAGCAACAGAAATATGGATTAATTTGGGATTGGGAAGAGTGTCCTTTCAATGTCTGTCTCACAGTGGAGAGAAGAGGACCTAGAGAGAAGATCAGGACTGACAGAGGGAAAATGCTTGGTAGCAATGAAAGGACTTAATGGCTGAGACTAAGGGCAGGTCTACACTACGGGGGAAAATCGATATAAGATACGCAACTTCAGCTACGTGAATAACGTAGCTGAAGTCGAAGTATCTTATATCGAATTACCTACCGTCCTCACGGCGCGGGATCGATGCCCGCAGCTCCCCATGTCGACTCCACTACCACCGTTCGGGTTGGTGGAGTTACGGAGTCGACAGGAGCGCGTTCGGGGATCGATATATCGCGTCTAGATGAGACGCGATATATCGATCCCAGAGAAATCAATTGCTACCCGCCGATACGGCGGGTAGTGAAGACGTACCCTAAGTGAGCTGTGAGAGACAGAAATGCAGATTCTAAGAATCAGGGGAGAAAGATGGTCCAGTGTAAGTAGAGAAAAACAGAATGGGGCTTAAAAGTAGAAAAGGGGATATGAATTTAAAAACACACATAGAGCACTAAAGGATCAAGGAAAAGGGCTGTACATTTGAGGTTTTTTTAATTTCCCTTTGTTTCAGTTTCCCTAAGGGATGTGAACAAATGTATTATATTATATCAAAAATCCTTGTTTTGTCTTCTCAGTAATTTGCCTTAAATAAATGTTTGGGTGAAAATACTTTAAAATACTTCATGTATCATTTTCAAAAAGGTTTTCAAATTATTTCATAAAACCTGTTTCACAACCTTCTGCTATCTTCTTTCAGCACAGGAATGCCAATACTGTACTCCCAGAAAGCTACGGCAGGCTGAAGTGGTTTCCTTTGAAAAGGACTGCAGTTGTATGAACATTACTTCATATAGTTTCGATTTCACAGTATGACAGTACTGAAGCATGGCTCATTTAACTGAAACTGGTCAGTACAGAGGGATACAATACAACTTCACCTTGTGTCGTATGTAACATGCTAACTATACTCACCGATTTTATTGAAAGCTTCTCTCAAGTCTGTCATCTCTTCCTCAGAGATGTGTGCTGTTGATGCCATTTTTACTTCTTTGAATGACAAGTCTGCAGGAAAATGCATGTTATTAGTTTGTGCCTTTTATTTTTAAGAGTCAGAAGTTCAAAGCAATTTCACTTAGAAGTTAGAATAAACAGCATGACACGAAATCACTGCATCATTCTTCATAATTTACAACACAGTTTCCATCTCTACTCAGCAGTGTAACTAAGATGTGACCTTTTTTGATCCTATAGATGTAAATCCACATTGATTTGTTACCAAACTGCGCTGTTTTGCCAAGTCCTGCCCAAAATGCTTGTCAAGGCTGGTGAACACTTTTGATACCTAAATCCCGTCCTCACTTGCCTTAATTACTCCGTGGAGGGACAGAACAGAATTTTGCTGGACACTCAGGAATTCCCAAAGCCATCCTGCAAGTGTGGGTCAGGATGGCTCAGGATGTTTGGGGGCAAACACATGATTGGGAGCACTTTGCTACTGCTGCCATGGGGGGCAGCTTGGATCACCAATTAGCAAACGCTTCACATTGCAGCATACATGCTAACGGCCTACTTGGGTCTTCCAGCTAGCAGAACATGTATCCCTTGGAGTGGGATACACTGGCAGGGGTTGTAATAGGGCCTTCATCTTAGTGCTCTGCTCAGCTCGAGGTTGAAACTGTAGCTCTGTTGTTTTACAGGCACATGGTGGGAGAAAGAGGCATTTTGTGCCCTCTTCCTCTCAGTACACCAATGCAACACAAAGAAGGATTAGGTTCTAAACGCGATTGTGCCTTCATTCTGATATCATTGAGAATGCTGCACAGAGGTGGAAGATTCAGTTCCACTTGTGACAGATGCTTGTCACGTTGCTTCATCCACTGCTGAAGGGTCCTCTCATACCATGATAATGGGAGTGGGATTGTCCTGCCTTGCCCCTGTCTTGTCTGTTCATAGTGTAAGCTCTTTGGGGCACAGACTGTCTACAGTTCTGAGTTTGTACGGGACCTAGCACAATGGGGCCCCACTTTTGGTTGGTCCTTAGGCACTAGTGTAATAAATACAATTTACAAAATAATATAGGAGCTATACTAGACTAGAATACTATATGGGCCCCAGTTAGAGGATTTGAGAGTGGCTGCTGCAGTTGCAGTGCCCTTATTTAGGAAAGAATCAAAAGCGAATGCAATAAAACCACTTCAGACCTAAAAAAAACCCCTTAACTTCATTGGGAAGGCCCAGATTGCAAACATTTGTATTGTTTTGTAAAAGATATTCAGGGTAGATTTGAAAAATGGAAGATGATACTTGACACATTTGCTAGAATAATTTGAGTATAACAGTTAGGCACCATTTATCTGAATTTCAGGTTTAATGCCTTCCTGAATTTCTGCATTGATTTATAATGTCAGTAAGTGTGGCGTAGAAAGAGAACTCTTTATGGAAATGGATTAAAAATAAGCCAAAGGCAATAAAATGTGGTTGGTTCTTTCATCCTGTCTGTCCCTACAGTAGCACCGTTTAGCTGCCTAATCTCTGCAAGTTCTGGGTCAGAACTAAAAGACTTTTTCATCAGGAGAGAAAGAAGGTTCATCTTGCTCAGACTTAGAGAAGAACAACACAATACATATATAAGATTGTAAAGGCAGGAAATGTGTGTTTGTGTTTGTATAGTGCTTCGTACAATGGGGCCTCTAGGCTCTATGTAAAACAAATAATATTATTAATCGTATTGAGAAGTATTACTATTAGGGACCTACTGGAGAGGAAATCATGGAAAAGACTGATTAGGACATCTCATTAATCCATTTTCCAATGCAGATTTATGCTGTCCAGTCTAGGTTCTTTATCAAGCAATATGATGTCTAACACTGTTCCAGGAAGGTTATTCCATAGTGCAATAGATAATGTAAACAACAATAATAGCACATATTGGGTCACGTTCACGTTCACCATCACCATAAATGGTCCCATTGAAACCAGTGGAGTTGTGCCCACATAAGCTGGTGGAGAATTTGGTCCATGAAGGAGAATGTAACCTGATAATAATGGCCACCAAAGGCACAGGTTTCAGTTATTAATCCTCACATACCCCTGTGAGGTCAATATTATCATATTATGGATGGGGAAACAGCAGAAAAGTTAAATGTTTTGCCCAAGGCTACAGAGTCAGTGTCAGAGCTGAGATTGGAACTGCCAGCATGCTGCTGTATTCATATCACTAAAGTACCCTGATGTCTCCTCCCCTCCAGCATACACGTTAGTTGGAATATTTCTATATTCTCAGTTTTACTGTACTTTTTAATTTCACCCAGTTAATCCCCTTGTGCCACCAACTTCAATGGAGTTACTCCCTATTTATCCTGGGGTGCGATCAAACTTGGATCCCCAGATTCTATTTTCATCAGTTAATCCTAAACTGCCATCAGCACAACTCTGTCACGGGACTTTGCAAGTCACATAACTGTTAAAGTTGTAAAATTGGGCACCTTAGTACCTCATCACAAGTACATAATATCAAGAGCAAAGTCCCTAGTGGAACACCGCTCCTACACTGTTTCAAGATTACCTTTAACCCCAATTTGGCAAGATATCACAGTAAAGGCAGTGAAAGAACTAATTTATTTTTATTTTTAATAGTTATAGTCTCATATTTGGCCAGATTTGCTCAGTAAAGTCAGTGAAGGTCCCCCAAACGTACACTGGAAGAACTGAGAGCAGAATCTTGTCCAGAAAGTTTTCAGAGTAAGAGAAACAAATTTTGTGTTAATCTCAATGTGATTTATTTTAGAAAGATGCTGCTTGAGAGTCTGATTTGCTGGGGATGCCAAGGGAGTTTTTCTGTGCATTAGTTTATACTTAAGAGTTATTGTCACTTTTCTGAAATTATCTGAGGTGGTTAAATCAAATGCACTGAGAAACAGAGAGCTGACAAGGGCCAGGTGCCTAGTGTACCTTAACCAATAGGTAGGGTTGCCACTGTGTCCAATTTTCGACCAGAACACCTGGTCAAAAAGGGACCCTGGCAGCTCTGTTCAGCACCACTGACCAGGCCGGTAAAAGTCTGGTTGGCGGTACATCGGGGTTGGCAGTCTCCCTACTCGGCTCCACGCGGCTCCTGGAAGTGGCGACATGTCCCTCAGCTACTAGGCCCAGGGCTGGTCACAGTGGCTCTGCGCACTGCCCCCACCCTGAGCACCAGCTCTGCGGCTCCCATTGGCCAGGAACTGCGGCCAATGGGAACTGCGAGGCTGCACCTGTGGGCAAGGGCAGCGTATGGAGCCATCTGGCCGCACCTCTGCCTAGGAGCTGAGGGAAATGTCGCCACTTCTGGGAGCTGCCTGAGGTAATTGCTGCCCAGAGCCCACAGCCCGAACGCACTCCCACACCCCACCCCCTTGCCCCAGCTTGGAGCCCCCTCCCGGAGCCAACACCCCACACTCCCTCCCACACCCCAACCCTCTGGCCCAGCCTGGACCCCCCTCCCACACACCAAACCCCATTGGCCCCACCCCCCAGTCCAGAGCCCCCTCCTGAACTCCAAACCCCTCATCCCTGACCCCACCACAGAGCCTTCACCCCCAGCTGGAGCCCTTACTGCCTCCCACACCCCAAACCCTGCCCCGGCCCTGAGCCTCCTCTCAGACTCCAAACCCCTTGGCCCACCCCCCAACCCAGAGTCCCCCTTGCACCCCAAACCTGAGCCCCCTCCCACACCAAACTCCTTCTCAGAGCCCGCACCCCTTCCCTCACCCCAACACCTTGCCCCCCACACTCTGAACCCCTCGGTCCCAGCCCAGAGCCTCCTCCTGTATCCCAAACCCCTCATCCCTGGCCTCACCCCATAGCCCGCACCCCCAGCCAGAGCTCTCACCCCCTCTCACACCTTCTGCCCCAGCCCGGTGCAAATGAGTGAGTGAGCAAGAGTGGGGAAAGTGAGTGATGGAGGGAGGGGGGATAGATTGAGCAGTGGGTGAGGCATCAGAGAAGGGGCAGGACCTCAGGGAAGGGGTGGGGAAGGGGCAGAGCAAGGGTTTTCTGCAATTACAAAGTTGGGAACCCTACCAATAAGGATAAATGTTTTCTACTTAAATATAAAATGTAAATATATGGAGATATACCTATCTCATAAAACTGGAAGGGACCTTGAAAGGTCATTGAGTCCAGTCCCCTGCGTTCACTAGCAGGACCAAATACTGATTTTGCCCCAGATCCCTAAATGGCCCCCTCAAGGATTAAACTCACACCCTGTGTTTAGCAGGCCAATGCTCAAACCACTGAGCTATCCCTCCCACCTTGTTTAAGAGAATAAAGAAACTTGCTAATGACCATCTTGTACAGTAATTGCATGTGTTGTTTAGCTAATTGAATACTTAGATATTGTTGAAAAATAAGATCATCCAATACAGTAACTCCTTGCTTAATCTTGTACTTATGTTCCTGAAAAACGCTACTTTAAGCAAAACGATGTTAAGCCAATCCAATTTCCCCATAAGAATTAATGTAAATGGGGTGGGGGTTAGGTTTATATATAATGTCTTTTGTCTGGAGAAAAACATTTCCCTGGAACCTAAACATATATATATATATACACACACACACAAACACAATAACTCCTCACTTAACATCATCCTGGTTAACATTGTTTTGTTGTTACATTGCTGATCTATTAGAGAACATGCTTGTTTAAAGTTGCGCAATACTCCCTTATAACATTGTTTGGCAGCCTCCTGCTTTGTCCACTGCTTGCAGGAGGAGCAGCCTGTTGGAGCTAGCTGGTGGGGGCTTGGAACCAGGGTGGGCTGGCAGCTCCCCTAACAACTCCCCTAAGTTCCCTGTACAGCAGCTGCCCAGCAGGCTATTAATTGTCGTGAGGTTCAACTGTCCCTCCCCCTACTGCCATGTGCTGCTCTTGCCCTCTGCCTTGGAGCTGCTCCTGGGAGCCTCCTGCTTGCTGTGTGGGGGTGAGGGGTGGGGGCAGAAGAGGGGTGCTGATGTCAGGGTGTCTACCTCTCCCTGTTCCTGCCCCCCTGCTCCTGTACCCCATGTCTACAGAGCAGGGGGACACACGACAGGGCTCAGGACGGAGGGAGCTTGCTGGCAGCAGCTGGTGTCTCAATTTGCTGATCTACTTAAAAAGGCAATGTACTGTATCCCAATTCTGCCCAAGCTCTTCCAGACCTTCACTGAGTGACACTGGCTTGGACTCTAGCAAAGAAGCCTGCATTTATTTCCCAGATATTGGGATTATTGGAAGTCCACCAAGTCCATCTGAATCTGAACAACTTTGTAACTCGTCATTCACGATACACTGTAAAAAAATGTATGCTACACTTTATAAAACTTACAGTAAGACACATTCCCTGCTCCAAAGAGTTTGTTGTGTATGGCAGACAAGACAAGATAGAACAAACAAAGGCAGGACAGTAGTTCAGGCAAAGGAGGATGTGAGGAGATTACCAGTGAGGTGAACAAGGTGGAAAGACAACGAGGAGTCCGGTGGCACCTTAAAGACTAACAGATTTACTTGGGCATAAGTTTTCATGGGTAAAAAAAACACTTCTTCAGATGCATCATGCAACTGAACAAGTGAGGTTTTTTTACCCATGAAAGCTTATGCCAAATACATTTGTTAGTCTTTAAAGTGCCACTGGACTCCTCTTTGTTTTTTTGGAGAGTTAAGGAGGGGTTGTAGTGATTGGAGCAGTGGGAAAGAAAATAGCATTAGCAGCAGTTGTTTTGAATAGAGGGGAGAGGGGAAAGGCAGGGGTGCCAGGAAGGGCAAAGTTAATCAAAGTGAAGAATGAGCAAAGTATGGTCAAGGGTTATAGCAGAATAAATGGCAGAGCTGGGGACCATTACAGAGAATGAAAAGATTGGACTTAGCAAGAACTTGAATGCAAAGGAAGGAGCTGACGACGATCAATATGCCAGAGAGATGGGGAAAATAGTGAACATAAGAATGGCCATACTGGGTCAGACCAAAGGTCCAGCCAGCCCAGTATCCTGTCTACCGACAGTGGCCAATGCCAGGTGCCCCAGAAGGAATGAACCTAACAGGCAATGATAAAGTGATCTCTCTCCTGCCATCCATCTCCATCCTCTTACGAACAGAGGCTAGGGACACCATTCCTTACTCATCCTGGCTAATAGCCATTAATGGACGTAACCTCCATGAATGTATCTAGTTCTCTTTTAAACCCTATTATAGTCCTAGCCTTCACAACCTCCTCAGGCAAGGAGTTCCACCAGTTGACTGTGCGCTGTGTGAAGAAGTGGAGTTGTCAACAGCAAGAAAGAGGCCGAAATAAATGGAAACAGATTAAAAGGAGAGGTACAGAGCTGTGTTTTGGATAGATTGAATTTAAGATAGTAGTGGGACATCCAGACTGTGTGTTACTTAGGTCTGGTGCCTTGTCTTTTTATTTACCTGCAAAGCACTGCTCACACCAATGTTGCAACATAGGCGTGAACTGTGCAAATGCATTCTTGCTCCATCTTCATAACCGTATCTGAATGTTGTTTTGTGTGTTCCTTTATTTAAAAATATATTCTCATCCTGTGTGCTGAGAATGCTGACAAATTTACACTGAAATAGCTTCTGTAAAGCCATTACCCTTATTGTCGTATATTTAAAATAATACAACAGTGTAATTTGTCTGGTTTTCAGTTGACCTCATCTTTAAAAGGAACAACTACATCATGGATGTTTTAAGAGATCTAATGACAAACTATTTTCAGCCTAGGACATAATGGAAGAACAAGAACAACAGTCTCAAACCTGAGGAATGAAATGTCACCACTAAACTGATGCACTTCAGCGTTAACGTTCTTTCATTTCTTCTGATTATTAGGCCATAGTTAAAAAATCTGAAAAGTACTGTAATCTCATGAATTATTACATATTACTTGGCAAAGTAAGTGTGCACTCATGATGCAATATAAATAATAAATAGTAAAGTCATTAAATACTGAATGCTTTCACAATTTGTACTAAATTAGTTACTAGAAGCTCTTGTTTCATAAACTCTTCCATTTTGTGGCTTCTCACAGGCACTAGAATGAAAACCATAAAGATATATCAATGCACTTAAGTAAAGTTGCACTTTTTCCCCGGAGTAAAATGAGAAATTTTATGTGGCAACATTACATTTCATAAACACACATTTGAATAGTCATTATCAACTCAGCAATGACTTAAAGTGCAGGAATAGCTGAAGAAATAAAGATTTTCCACACACTCTTTACCCACTGGGGCATTACTTTGTTAATAGTATGTTTTTTCTAGAGTATTGTGGGGAACAGGGAGGGGAGAATTGGGTGTGTCCCTTGTCTCATAAATTTTCAACTCCCCCACCACCCTCTTCTAAATCGTTTATTCTCACTTAGGCTGCTGGAACAAGAAGCATGTCATCCCTGTGAAATAGAGCATTTAGAGCAACAGAGGAAAAATACAAGACACAGCTCTCCCTGACAACACAGTACCGTTTTCTCTGGCCGAGCTGGATCCCCTTTAACTCCTGTTTTTTTTACTCTTCCTTGCCCTATCCAAGCTGTCAGTTATCTGAGACCTGATTTCTTTGTGCAGGATTTTTCATCAGGATTATAGAACAGTTTTCCACTTTTCTGAATTAGCATTTCTTTCTGATCAATTTCAAGGAGAGTTTTTGACCCAAAATGCATCAGGAAAATTCTCCTTACCCACAGCACATGAGATAAGCAACAGCGACTGAGAATGAGCCTCCGGGAAGTGAAAAGGAGTTCTGCATCTCCTGATGTACCCCATGTGTGCTTGAATATCACAAAGATATATGGGAGTTGACACGGGTGCTGAAACAATTTGTATAGTGGGGGTGCTGAGAGCCATTGAGCCAAACTGTAAACCCTGTATATGATGGAAGCCACTTCAAGCCAGGAGGTGTGGCAGCACCCCCAACTACCCTATTGCCAGCACCTATGGGAGTAGGTGGTATCTTTGGGGGATTTTCCTCACTAAATTCTTCCTCCAATCAATGTTTCTTAAGTCCCCCTCCTCATCCATGTGCATGTAACTGATGGTTATCAAAATGTCTCTTCTAGGACATTCTTCTCCTGGAATATTTCTCTCTCTCTCAATGGGGACTAGCATGCATAGTCTCCATGGTTTTGCCCATATGTCCTCTCACCCAGCTACACTCCCCATGCAAAGGTGTCCTGGTCAGACTATGTGTCCAAATAGTATATTTTGTATGGGTGGGAAGGTGGCATTTATGTTTTTGGGCCTTAGAAATGTTTGACAACTGCAGATAGTCTTGCAGGGAGGGCACATAATATTTTCTTCTGTTTTTGCTCTCACACAAGGAGAGAGAAAAAGAGAAATTATTCAGTTGATCTCATGTGAAAAGAAGAATCAATGCTATAAACCACAACATTGTGGCTTAAAAGTTGCTCAACTTTAGTCTTCCGTTCACTGGCAAAAAAAAGAAGGAAAAAAAGCTCTAACTTCTTTAAAATAAACATCTATGAAGGCACTAAATGGAGAGAGCAAAATAGTGTTGCTGATGCTCAGCAAAACATATTTAATGCAGTTACAGCATAGTCTAAAATTTCCTCTCTCTCACTTCTCAGGACACATTTTATATTATATTTTTGTTATTTTAAGCTGTAATGTACATAAACCCTAGATTATCTAGTGTTGTCTGAGGTAAATTGCACCTCCCTTTGCCAAGAAGGAAACCCAGGATAGATTCACAGTCCGGGAGGACAGGCAGTGTTGGCATGTCAACCTTCCCTCAGAGTTTCTGCCAGAGTGGGACAGGATTATTTTATAGGTGGGGGGTCTACAGGAATCTAGCAGACAGCAATGCCTTAGACAGCTGGATAGATCCATCAATGCTCCAGTGCTAATCTACAACACTCTTTTTTCAGTCTGGAGGTTCTTGACCAGACTGGCGATCCTTCCTATTTGTGTGGCAGTTTAGTTAAGTGATTTAATGATTTTTCAATAGTAGTCTAAGGCAAAATTTGAACCCACATCTCCCAAGATGAAAGGACCCACTGAAACACCTTGTCCTTCACTGGTTATTTATCATCACAGAATCATAAAAATGTAGGACAGGAAGGGACCTCAATAGATCATCTAGTCCAGTCCCCTGCATTCAAGGCAGGACTAAATAATAAACACCTGACGTGTTTGTCTAACCTGGTCTTGAAAACCTCCAATGATGGAGATTCCACAAATTCCCTGGGTAATTTGTACCAGTGCTTAACCACCCTGACAGTTAGAAAGTATTTCCTAATGTCCAACCTAAACCTCCCTTGCCGCAATTTAAGCCCTTTGCTTCTTGTCCTATTCTCAGAGGTTAAGAAGAACAAATTTTCTCCCTCCTCCTTGTAACAACCTTTCATGTACTTGAAAACTGTTATCATGTCCCCTCTCTGTCTTCTCTTCCAGACTGAACAAACCCTGTTTTTTCAATCTTCCCTCACAGGTCACGTTTTCTAGACCTTTAATCGATTTTGTTGCTCTTCTCTGGACTTTCTCCAATTTGTCCACATCTTTCCTGAAATGTGGCGCCCAGAACTGGACACAGTACTTCAGCTAAGGCCTTATGAGAGTGGAGTAGAGCAGAAGAATTACTTCTCGTATCTTGCTTACAACACTCTTGCCAATACATCCCAGAATGATGCTTGCTTTTCTTGCAACAGTGTTACACTGTTGGCTCATATTTAGCTTGTGGTCCACTATGACCCCGAGATCCCTTTCCGCAGTACTCCTTCTTAGGCCACTGTGGTTGACTGTATTAGGAAACACCAGCAATTTTCTGAACAAAATGTCAAATTAAAATATAATTCTTAAGAAAATGACTTCCAAGATCACTGAAGGGTATAGACCAACTAATATATTTTGAATATGCTGCATTTAAGAAAATGTTCTTTTTCTAGGTGTATATTCTTTGTAGTGTATCCATCAGCCTATTTAAATAGCTACAAATACACAATAAAGTTAAATGTTTCACTCTAATTTTCTCATATATGTTGAATTAAATTCTGAATCCCAAACAGCCCAAAATGTGCCCAACTCCATTAACAATACGGAACATCCCTATTACGATAGCACCTAGAGCAGAGGTTGGCAACCTTTCAGAAGTGCTGTGCCGAGTCTTCATTTATTCACTCTGATTTAAGGTTTCGTGTGCCAATAATACATTTTAACGTTTTTAGAAGGTCTCTTTCTATAAGTCTATAATATATAACTAAACGCTTGTTGTATGTAAAGTAAATAAGGTTTTTAAAATGTTTAAGAAGCTTCATTTAAAATTAAATTAAAATGCAGAGCCCTCCGGCCCAGTGGCCAGGACCTGGGCAGTGTGAGTGCCACTGAAAATCAGCTTGCGCGCTATCTTCAGCACACGTGCCATAGGTTGCCTACCCCTGACCTAGAGGTTTCAACCAGGTTGGGACCCCCCAGGCAAGGCCTTGTATAGAACTACAGGGCAAGATTGTGCAACCCTCATGAAGTCAATGGGATTACTTCTGTGAGTAACTGCTCCCCAGTGTGAATAAGGGGTTCACAATTCACAGTAAATGATAATACCATCCCCAAAAAGGCTATAACCATCTACAATACAGCTGCTGAATGATAAAGATGCTGCATCTGAGAATTTGAAGAGACTGTAGTAAAATGACATATTTATCTCTGCTTGAAAGACAACACGGTGGTGCTACACAAGTCTTAATTTCATAAGCTTTCAAGAAAGGACATTGTTTCTCAATATAACTTATTAGTGCTTAAGGCCAAATCTTGCATCCTAGACCTAGCTTAAGTAAACAGAGTTTGTGCAAGCGAGTTCCAGAGAGGTTGTAGGGGAATGGAGTCCTCCTTCCCACACTCCAGCCCAGCCAATACTGGGCTGTTGTAGCGGCTACTAATCCTGCAGGGATTTTTGGCCAGTGGTTATGCAGGGTTGTGGAACCACTAGCCCTGCCCTTCTGTGCAATAAATCCATCACATTTTTCCTGCTGTAGAAAAGCCAACACAACACTTCTTAGAATCCAAGAAGGGCAATGAGCAGAATTCCCAGCAAAGTTCACTTCGGATATTAGCAAGCAGACTTAATCTATATGTTCAGCACCTACTGAGTGCAGAGATAAAGAAATCTTAGGTAAACAGGGGACAGCCTCTCTCCAATCAATCCCCCATCCCTACGCAGTAGAGTCCCGGGGGTTCTGCAAAATGTGGTGGCACTACACATGGTGGTGGGTTGTTAGATGTACCTCCAAGTGTTTACTCAATTAAAGTATGCTGAATATGTACAGTATAATAAATCTATTTGATATAAATTCATAGAAGAAAATTACTGTATATATTTCAAGCGTATTAGTATGTAACCAATAACATGGTGCATGTAAAATAATCATAACCAGCTAAACTTTCAAAATATATTCAGAAGGTAAAACAAAGAGCTGCCAAAATATTTTTATGTATAAACTATTAATATTTATTTGAGTTTGGTGTTCCAACTGGATTTATGAAGGATTTTTTTCTCATATTCTCCAGTCCTTTTTTCTTTTTGCCCCAGTATGAAAATCTGCTGGTAGATTTCTTCCTGGGACATACTAAGGGCCATATTGTGCTATCAGTTATGCAGAACTCCTTATTGCTTTCAGTGGGGAATTCTGCTTTAAATCTGAGGTCATGATATAGCCCAAACTCATTCAGCTATCCCAAGAATACTAGAAATGGAAGAAAACTCTGTGTATCCTACTGTTGTTTGACTGTGGTGTACTGCTTTCTTATATGATCTTGAATGACTTCTATTTAATTGTCCCTGTGTCTTTGCTTCCACAACCTTGCTTAGGAGGTCCTTCCAGTTAGTTACTATTTTCTAAGTAAACTAAAGTTTCCTTATGCCTGCTGGTCTAAACCTGTTCAGACCCTACATAATTCTGTCTCTCCTTATCTACCTCCCTTTGTATCTTATCAACTCACCCATCCTCTCTACTCTGCCAGTGCCCTGTTTGTCTGCTTCTCCCACAACTGCCTCTGCACCTTCCCTCAAGAAAACTTACTTTTGTGATTCCTTCAAGAAATTATCTGACTAAATCATCCACTTTCCTGTTTCTTTGATTCATAAATGAACTGCTCCTCTGCATGGTGGGAGGGAGGTGAAATGTTGGGGAGGAGAGGCCTAAAAACACTGGAACTGAATCTGGGATTCAGCATGAGAGAAAGATGGGAAGGTTAAATTGTGGAGGGAAGGTGGGATAAGGGGAGTTTAGTGTGTCTAACTTTGAAAAAAAGAGAACAAAAATGACAACAAACATACACCTGTCTAAGAAGTCATGTGCCCATTACCACCCTGATGATTATTCTGTTTGTGTGTTTCATCCTTTTTCCCCTCCCACCAATTATCTGTGTTCGGCTTTAAGATTGCATGCACACTCTTCACCTCAGGGGCAGTGTCTTCCTGTGTTTGGAAAATGCCTAGCATATTTAGGTTGCTACCACAAGCTAGTCATCATCACAGTAATGGGTAATTACTAGTAATAAGAATCCTTAATAACAATAATTTAACTGATGAAAATCATCATCAAAACCCTTCTCTTTCCTGCAGCATCAATTTATTCTGTATCCTCAGCACCCATTTTCCTTTTTGTTAATCATAAAGGGCCTGGTTTAGTACAGAATGACCAACGATGCGCCTCCCCACTGTATTATAAGATAGGATTTAGTATGCTTAATGTGGTTTGATTTGCTAAACATATTGCATAACATCATCAGAATTTGACAAGATTCTGCAGCTGTGTACAAAACAGATAAGTAGATGAATTAATCAGCTGTTTTTTTTGAAGGCAAGTCACCGTTTAATTTATCTCCCTGTTTCGCCACCCATTTCCTATATACACACACTTTCCAAAGTAAGTACATATTTTAATAAAATCTTTGTGATAACCATTGCTTCAAGATCTCCATCAAAATCTTTGTATTAACATCATAATTTCCATGGAGCCATATTGTGCCACTGAATTTTAAGCTCATCTCCCTAATACCAGTACCGGGGCTTAAAAATAAATGACATGGTATAATACTAGCTGTTTCATGCTAATTTTGTGGGCAGAAGAGAGGAGACTATACTCAGTGAATGCCATTCTGCATATGCTTACAGTCAGTTACTTTTGAAAAATATCTTACAAATTCTAGAGCCATATTACATCATCCATGTTTAGGCAGAACTCTTTTTATTTCAATGGAGGCTTCTGATTAAAAACTGACTATATGATTTTTTCTGAGGTGGGGAAGAATGTATTATCATTTACTTCAACTTCTGTGATTATAGTAAATACATTTTGACACTATTATCAAGAGAGACCAGAACTTTCTATCAGCCAAATCACGCTCTTATGCAGAAATACCTAGCTGTGCTATCAGGAATTTCCCAAATGGCTCATGCTGCTAGTGCCAGCTCTTAATGGGATTTTCCAATAAGAAGGGGGTTTTCTGTTTCTACTCGATGCAGGGGGAGACTGCCTGGGTCTTTCCCTGCCCTCCCCTTCCACTCATTCTCTACTTTCAGACACCATGGAGGTCTGATCCACCCCTTCAGCATAAGGAGGGAGAAATGTGTGTATGGAGGGTCCCCTCTACACACGTGGCCCTGAGATTTCACCAAAATGATCAAAACTCCATTTGTCAGCAATCCATCTGCATTCTAAAGAAGCAGCCTCATTTGTAATTTGTTTTTAAGATGATCTTCACTTGATGTTTGCAGGAGCTAGTGCACAAATCCTGCATTGAGACAAACTCCCCTCAATGTCAGTGGACTTTTGCCCAAATGAGGACTAAGGACTATAGGATTTGGCCATTAAGTTGTGTTTCACATTAACGATTATCATTATATATTTAATATATATATATATTTGTTATTCTTTCCTGAAATTTTAGTGTCATGTATTTAGAACCTGACATCTCATGTCGTTTATGATTTGGAAATCAAACTCATCCAGAGACATAATGTTCCACAATGCTATGCAGCCAATGTTTAATGAACCTTGAATTAACTGCATGGTGAATCCACACCTGCCTGGCTGAGGGAGGCAGGAAAGTCTATGGAAGTTATGGAATGGAAGGATCAGCAGGAAGATCCTTGTTTGTGCAAGCATTCCCTGAATGCTCAGAAGAGATAAAGCCACCTGGAGAATCCAGAGACTTGTAACACACAATAAATTTAGAGTCTAAATCAAAGCCCATTCAAGTCAATGGCAATACGTTGACTGACTTAAATGCACATTGCCTCAGGCTTTTCAAAACCAAGTTTTATTCTGGGGCTATCCCACCTGTTTTTAAGCAGTAGTCCCTATTGAAATCAGTGATAAGTTCTGCTTTAAAATTGATAACCCAATATGGCTCCCATTATCGGGGAAGGGACAGCACAGTGAAATTAGATAGATAATAGGTTAGCTTGTATGTCTTCCTAACAAGCAACAATTTTAAGCCGTATCAGAAAAAGTCAATCATCTAGAAAATATCAGCCTTTTTCAGACCACTGGAACTAAAATTAAACTACCCCACCACATCAATCCACTATTATTCTCCCAACATTTTCAAATGGATCAAATACAGCCGATAACTCCAATACAAATCGAACGAATGGCAATATACCAGAATAACACACTACATATACTCCCAAAGGTTTATAGAAATAATCTGCACTAGACTGGAAAATGATTCATGCTGTTGCTGATCCCATGCTCTTGCTCCTGGTGACCACAGGTTTCCTGTGCAGTTAAACTGCTAGAGTGCACATTGAGGATGGGTGCACAGAAAAATAACAGGTGCTGTAAGCATACCAGAAATCTAATGCTGTGGTCCGAACTACCAGGCAGTGTGAGATCCAACTCAAACAGAAAGAAAAGATTTTTTGTAAAATTACCTTGTTTGAAAGCTGTAAAAAAATAAGCAGAAGCTGGTTGGAGTGTGCCTAGGAAAACCCTCCTTTCTGATCCGAAGTGCAACTTGTCAACCTTCAGTATGTGACCCCAATGAAGGAAATGACTAGAGTGATCAAATGTCATGTGACAGTGAGATAGATTTTGTCTTTATAAGGAAATATTACTTACTTTGGGCAACCCTCCCCCATCACCTGATTACTCACACAGAGCAGGTCACATTGAAATGTAGAGTTCTTGCCACTTCCTCTTTATGTCTCTTAAAAGCATCTCTCTCTTTCTCTCCCTCTCTCTCTCTCTTTCTCTCCTATCTATCTATATATATACACACACACACTATTTATGCCTCTTCTCTTTCTAAATTGAACAATTACAGTTTCAGGTCACAGTCACACTAAGGCTCAATGTAAATGGTGCTTTAAAGTGGGTGTGAATGTAATTTACACCTACTTTAATCCACCTCTACACTGTCAGAGTGCTGTATAGGGGCCTTAAGTAACTGAAAATCAGGCTCTTGGTATGTAAAAATGACTCTTCAATACTATGGGAACTTGGGGTGAAATCCTGGCCCCATGGAAGTCAATGGCAAAACTCCCATTAACGTCCATGGGGGTGGGATTTCACCCTTTCTCTTTTGATTCTTTTGAGCAGTTTTTCTTACTGTTTTAAGTTCAGTAAGGTTACTGCTGGGGAGGAAAAAAGACCCTTCATCAAAAACAAATAAAGCACCATTCATCGGACAGACTGACTAACTGGACCACTCTACACCTGAAGATGTAGAGTGCTTTGGAACCCTATAACCCCCTGCTTAAGATCCCATCACTGATGCAAATACAGCCATCTGCGGGTGGATATTATCATATAACGGTGTGGTATTACAGTGAAACTTGCACAGGCATTCTCTCCACAGTAGGCAACCTCCTGTTTTAGGAGACCACCCCAATTCGTGGGAAATGACTGCCTAGGAAGGCGTACTGTAGAAAGGGATCTAGGGGTCATAGTGGACCATAAGCTACATATGAGTCAACAGTGTAACACTGTTGCAAAAAAAAGCAAACATCACTCTGGGATGTATTAGCAGGCGTATTGTAAGCAAGACATGAGAAGCAATTTTTCCGCTCTACTTCACGCTGATTAGGCCTCAACAGGAGTATTGTGTCCAGTTCTGGGCGTCACATTTCAGGAAAGATGTGGACAAACTGGAGAAAGTCCAGAGAAGAACAACAAAAATGATTAAAGGTCTAGAAAACATGACCTGTGAGGGAAGACTGAAAAAAATGGGGTTTGTTCAGTCTGGAGAAGAGAAGACTGAGAGGGGACATGATAACAGTTTTCAAGTACATAAAAGGTTGTTACAAGGAGGAGGAAGAAAAATTGTTCTTCTTAACCTCTGAGGATAGGACAAGAAGCAATGGGCTTAAATTGCAGCAAGGGAGGTTTAGGCTGGACATTAGGAAAAACTTCCTAGCTGTCAGGGTGGTTAAGCACTGAAATAAATTGCCATGGGAGGTTGTGGAATCTCCATCACTGGGGATTTTTAACAGCAGGTTTGACAAACCCCTGTCAGCAATGGTCTAGATAATACTTAGTCCTGCAATGAGTGCAGGGGACTGGACTAGATGAGCTCTTGAGGTCCCTTCCAGTCCTATGATTCTATGAATTCTGCTCAACTGTTATGAGTAGATTACCTGATAAGCAACAGATTTCTGCTGGTCCCTAATGTGGTTGTGTAATCATCAAAAAAAGTATTAGAAATGACTGGAACTCAGCAAACAGAGATTTTATGAAAAAGAAAGATTCAATTTGCAGGGCACATTTTGTGATGTTCATCAGCCAATGCATATTTACAAGCACTGGAAGGGAAAGTTAATGACAGAAGAAAACGAAACAGAAAAAGAAGATCATGGATGGATAATGTGGTATCTTGGCTATAGCCAAAAAGAAATGAGCAGAGAATCATACAGCATGGGCTAAAATGAGTTGCAAACCTCCAGTAGTGGAGATGCCGAAGAAGAAGTGGCTGCTGAAGGCAGGTTTCACTGTATATAATACCTGATTTTGCTTAGCATTTATATAGTGTTTTTCATTTTTAAAGTGCTTTACAGACATGAATTAATCCTCATTAATCCAGGGCTTGGCTACACTTGCAAGTTGCAGCACTGGTAGAGGCTTTCCAGCGCTGCAATTAGTAACCGTCCACACCTGCAAGGCACATCCAGCGCTGCAACTCCCTGGCTGCAGCGCTGGCTGTCCCTGGCCAGGGTTGGGGTGTAGCGTATCAGCTGGTGATCCCAGCGCTGCTCATCAAGTGGATACACACCAGCGCTTTTATTGGCCTCCAGGGAATAAGAGATATCCCCAATGCTTTTAACTAATTACCTTTGTTTTGTTATGCAGCCTCTCTTTGTTTTTGTTGACCTCCGAGCTCCCTTTTTTCCGGAGCTGCTTATCAGCTCCTGTTTGCTGTGATCAATCTGTGAACAATCAAATGAGATCCTCCTCCCTGTTGTGAACAGCTCTGTGGAGCTCCTCCGTTACGCCTGCTGCTATCTAAAAACAAACAGAGCTCCTGTTTGCTGTGATCATCTGTACCTGGCTGTAAACAATCAAATGAGAGGCAGGCAGGGAAACAGCGGGAGTCATTTGCCTGCAGGCTGTTTGCAATTAAGAGTTAAGACTAAGGGGGGAAAAATGTTCTGATTTTTCAAGTCAGGAAGCTAAACACACAGTGTTGGCTCCAAAAATCTCTCTCTTCCCCCCCCCTCCCTCACACTACTCCCCCCCTCCCCCCCTTTTTGAAAAGCATGTTGTGGCCACTTGAATGCTGGGATAGCTGCCCATAATGCATCACTCCCAACAGTGCTGGAAATGTGGCCATACACCAGCGCTGCAAGTATATAAGTATTACTATCCCCATATTCCAAATAGGGAACATGAAGCAGAGAAGTTAAGGGACTCATTCAAAGCCACATAGTGCTAGAGCTGGGATTAGAATGCAGAATGCCCAACCCTATGCTCAGAACACCATCTCGTTTCATGTGCTATGAATGCAGCATGCTACTTATTAGTACTAGTTATGGGACAAAACTAGAACCTTATTGTACTGGGCCACTGCACAGGTACACAAACAGAGAGTCCAATGTCCCCATTCTCAAACCCAGGGCTGGTCAGTTCTATTGACAGTATTCTAGATGAGGGAATTTAGATTATGACATTATAATATTTTTGGTATTCTTCATCCAATTCCCGATGCATCTCAACATCTTGTTCAGTGTGTTTTTGTTTGTTTTGTTTTTACCACAGCTCTGCATTAAGCAGAGATTTTCATTGACTGTCTATAGTGACACCCAGATCCCTTACCTGAGTTGATAGTCAACTGAGAACCTTCTAAAGTGTAGGAGTAACTAATTATCTTCCCTCCCGTATTCATTACTTTGTATTTAACAACACCGAGCTTCATTAGCCATCATGTAGCCCATCCATCTACCATCCATTCATTCTTGTTTAGGTGTCTCTGAAGCTCCTCCCAGTCCTCTCTAGTTCTGACTAAAATAAATAACTTTATATCATCTGCAAATTTTGCTACTTACATCCCTCTTTCAAGCTAATTAATTAACACAGCTCCTCGGACGGTGCCTTTTCATGTCTAACCTCTCAGCACTGACATTGTCCCCCACCTATCTGCCCAATACACCACCACTCTTCTGTGCCTGTCAATCAGATAAGGCCATTCCAACTCAGAATCCCTGCATTGGCATCCTCTTGCATGCTGCATTGAGTTGGAACTTCTCATCCTCTCCCTCAACTCAACCTTGACCTGACAGATCTGGGACTTTTGTCTCTCACTATGTCCTTTAGCAATCTTTCCCTTTTCCCAGGGTTCATGCCCTGTTCATTTTTGTAAGAGGGCATACTAGCCATTGAAGATTGGTGGGGGAAGTCTTTGGAGACAGTATGATCCTGTTCCAGATTTTTTCTGGAACTAGACAAATCGGTGGCACAGGGGATGTAGATGATGAGCTGGAGGAAGTAGTGTTGTGGCAGTAGTTTGGCACAAAAACCCAGGCTGCTCCCTTTGTTTAGGGCCTCGGACTAGAGTTCCAGTGCCGGAATGGGCTGGAACTCCTCTCCCCCTTCAGTGCTGAGGGTCAAACTGGGGCTGTGAGCTTCCGCCCAGCCAATCTCCCTGGGACCCAGTGAGCAGAGTCCAGTGTACTAGCAAGACCGGATGAGGAGGGGGTTGGGTATAAAAGCAGCTTCCTTCTACAGTATTACCAATCTTAAAAGTTCAAATATTGAGTCAGAACCCAGTAACTCATGAGATTGGCCTACAACTCATTAAGTGGTTGGTTTTAGTAAAGATGATGTTGTGGTTTTGGTGTGTTTGTTGATTTTCAAACTCTCCTTGCTTACCCCTGATGTGTGTGTGGCAACTACAGTTTTGCCAACTATCCCAAATTCAGATTAAAGTGAATCTGGCCCCCAGTGCAGGAGTTCCTGTTGGCTACCTGAAGGCACGGAGCTTCCAGCCTGCCCTCTCATCCCCAATCTTAACAGGGTGAAGGGGAGAGGGGTGTCTCTATTAGTTCAGTGGGAATTGAATCAGTACCTTATTCAGTGAGAGCCTGCTGCTGCTCCCATTGAAGTCAGTGGATACAATTTTCAAAAGCAACTAGCAATTTAGGTGCCTCAGTCCCATTTTCAAAAGTAATGTGGGCACTTAGGCACCTAAATCTCATTGCAAGTCAATAGGACTTAGACTTAATATGACATATTCTGCCACCTGTTATTAAGCAGATCCCTGCACTGGTTGCAATAGAGAGTTCTGGTTAAATATGACTGATACAATATGAGCCCCTCTTAGGTACAGCTAGGTGGAAGTAGGCCAGTTTCTGCCTACTATTAAGTGAAATAGAACAGCTGTGGTGTATCTTTTTTTGTTAGACAACTAGCCTCTTGGCACTCTACTTACACAGCTAAGGTAAAATAGTGGTTGTGAAATACAGAAGTGCTTATTTTGGCTGTAATGGGGGAAAAAATGTAATCTTGCTGGATCATACTGTGTCTCAAATAGAGTTTTATGCTGAATGCACGAATATTTTCAAAAGGGCATGAGTTATACTAGTGGTTCACAAACAGTTTTATAGCGATGCCAAGACTCTTGATTTTATCACAAGGCTCATGAAAACTGGTATATCTCTTAAAGCCTGAGCTCCTGGAGACAAGTGATTATGTAAGAATCTCAGATTTCATTTTTTTAATAGTAAGTTTCAAACTCTCATTACTACGGGGAAAAGATGAAAATGTGACCTCAGTGGCTCAAGTGGCTAAAGACTAAAAAAAACCTATAAAAAGGGAAATAAGGACAATCTGGGGAATTACAGACTAGTTGGCTTAACTTCTGTACCTGGGAAGATAATGGAGCAAATAATTAAGTGATCAATTTGCAAACATCTAGAAGCTAATAAGGTGATAAGTAACAGCATGGATTTGTCAAGAACAAATCATGTCAAACCAACCTGATAGCTTTCTTTGACAGGGTAACATGCCTTGTGGATAGGAGGGAAGCAGCAGACATGTATCTCTTGACTTTAGTAAAGCTTTTGATACTATCTTGCATGACCATTTCTCAAACAAACTAGGGAAATGCAACCTAGATGGAGCTACTATAAGGTCGGTGCATAACTAGTTGGAAAACCATTCCTAGAAAGCAGTTATCAGTGGTTCACAGTCATGCTGGAAGGGCATAATGAGTGGGGTCCTGCAGGGATCAGTTCTGGGTCCAGTTCTGTTCAATATCTTCACCAGTGATTTAGATAATGGCATAGAGAGTACACTTACAAAGTTTGAGGATGATAACAAGCTGCGAGGGGTTGCAAGTGCTTTGGAGGATAGGATTATAGTTCAAAATGATCTGGACAAACTGGATAAATGATCTGAAGTAAATAGGATGAAATTAAATAAGGACAAATACCAAGTACTCCACTTAGGAAGGAACAATCAGTTGCACACATGCAAAATGGGAAATGACTGCCTAGGAAGGAGAACTGCGGAAATGGATCTGGGGATTATAGTGGATCACAAGCTAAATATGAATTAACAGTGTAACACTTTTGCAAAAAAAGCAGATTCTGGGATGTATTAGCAGGAATGTTGTAAGCAAGACCCGAGAAGTAATTCTTCTGCTCTACTCCACTCTGATTAGGCCTCAACTGGAGTATTGTGTCCAGTCTGCACACCACATTTCAGGAAAAATGTGGACAAATTGGAGAAAGCTACAACCGTGCCATGCGAATGCCTGTTCTCACTTTCAGGTGACACTGTAAACAAGAAACAGGCAGCATTATATCTCCTGCAAATGTAACCAAACTTGTTTGTCTGAGCGATTGGCTGAACAAGAAGTAGGGCTGAGTGGACTTGTAGGCTCTAAAGTTTTATTTGTGAAGGTAATTTTTTGTTCATAATTCTACATTTGTAAGTGCAACTTTCATGATAAAGAGATTGCACTACAGTACTTATATTAAGTAAATTGAAAAATGCTATTTCTTTTATTTTTACAGTGCAAATATTTATAATAAAAATAAATAGAAAGGGAGCACTGCACATTTTGTATTCTGTGTTGTAACTGAAATCAATATATTTGAAAATGTGGAAAACATCCAAAAATATTTATATAAATAATATTCTATTATCGTTTAACAGTGCAATTGTGATTAATTTTTTTAATTGTGCGATTAATCATGATTAATTTTTTAATCGCTTGGCAGCCCTAATAAACAGCAATTTAATTTGTTTTTCTTTTGGATTTCACTCAGAAAATTGCACACACGTGAATGTGTAATTGTGTTTGTACATATACACACTTGCAAACTAAAATAATTGGTGTACTTTGTCACATTTTGGCTTTAAAATGTTAACATTTTAACTTGCCAATCTCTGTTCATTTTTCTCTTAATTTATTCTTTTCACTTCCTTCACTCAGCTTTTTTGAAAATTATATCCCTGTGTCTCTTCCTCTGTCTTTCAGTTTCTGCTATTCACTTTTTTCTCTCTCTTATTCCCACATGTCCCTCTCTTTCATATAATGCATTCTCTCCCTCTTTCCATGGCTTCTTTTTATTTCACCTTACTTCCTTTTAATCTCTTTCCATTTCCACTTTCTCCAACTACCCTTTTCTGACTCTTCCCCTCATTCTCTGTCTACCTGCCCTTACCCAGTCATGTGGCCTCTTCCAACCCTCTTCTCCTTCCTACTTCTCTTTGCAGCACCCAGCCTTGCTCCCTGCTTATCTCTGAATTACCCTGCCAAGAATGCCCCAGCACTTGTCTTCTCCATTCTGGCCCATAGCTCATACAGCTCTGCAGTTTTGTAGCATTTTGCAGATAGGAGACTGTAAAAATTGCTATCAGTTCCCTGTGAGGACAGGAACTAGGCCTTCCCCATGAGGAACTTGCTACCCTTCCACAGCACATAAAAATCTTTGCACGGAATTGGGATAGTAAACTCCAAAAGTGAAGGACTGGATGAAATACAGAAGTGTTATTCTCAACATATCAATAGTTGTTTTGAAGGTCATGGGCTCCATTTTTTTCCAGCAAAAAAAGCAATGACAGTTGTCACAGTGCTGATTGTGCGCCTTAGTGTTAGACTGAAAGCCAAAGCGGTGCTGCCCTTTGGGGGCCCTATGCAAAGATATTTTGGCCCCTTTCACACACAACACATACTAAGAAAGGGGGGCCTCTGGAACTGGTCAGGGCCCTAAGCAATTGTTTAGCCTGTTTATGCCTAACGCTGGCACTGACTGAAAGAGATGCTACAGAAGGACAGACAAATATAGATTGATATGAGACGGGGGGTGAGGGATGGAGTTGGTAAAGAAATGAAGCTAATAACTTTACTGAAATATCCTGCAGGACTGAAATATAAGGACCATAGCAGGGAATGTCTGAATGGTTTGGGCTAGCAATCCCCATTCAATTCAGCTCTACCCTGAAAAATGACTGTGTAAAAATGCTATCATCTTACCTGACAGATCAAGCCCCCACCCAGTGTGTATTGAGTCATACCTGCTGACCTCAGTGACAAAAAATAATGTTTACTTCTGTTAGTCCCACAGAGCTAACACAGCTAAAAGTGGGAACTGGATTCTATTCCTTCTTATGCATCACCAACAGGTAACCTAGCACGGAAGGCACCAGTTTGTACTGGTGCCGTTGACAGCATGATGAAGACCTAATTTGGCCTGCAGAACCTTTATTACTGGTGATGCACTAGAAAGAAGGAACCCAACTTGATTTACTGAGATCAAACTATGTTTGCAGGAATTAGAGTAGGATTTTTTTTAATCTTGTTGGTTAAATGCCTTATCGAGGCCATGTTTGCACCGCAAACTTTGGCCGAAGCATGTTACATTGGCATAAAGCCACCACACTTAGTATATCACTCATGAACGTGCACACTTGGCTCCTTGCACCAGCGCTGAGCACACTCACCGGCAATGTATTGTGGTGTACTGTGCTCTACCTGGCCTTGCTGTTTTGGGGCTTGTTAGAAATGTGGTGCTTGGTGTATATCTCTTACCATAACACTGTCAATGCACCTATTAATTTTGTTGTGCTCACTGTATAATTATTACATCACGTTTGTCACTGATCCTGTAAGTTGTGCCAAACTGTACAGTAACCAGAAATTGGTTACATTCAGTGCTGCTAGACACTCTGCAGCATATGTTCTGATCCAATGAATATGGACAGAACAATCAGAACACACTCTCTTTCCTAGTGATCTTTCCAATATCATAAGAGGCTGCTTTACATTCTCTGCAGCTAGGGCCAATGCACGCTGGGGAGAAATGAGACAAAGAGACCCCATGTGTTTTCAAATGTTAAAATGAGAATGATGGCTCTCAAAAGCTTTCCCAATAAACCCTAGCCCTATTCTTGAAAAAGAGCAATAAGCACTAAAACTATCTAAAAGACAGACAAGTCTGAATCAAGATTCTGTATTCATCACTATCCTGAGATAATACCAAAAGAACATAGGGGAACTCAAACAATTGACATATACAATACGGTAATATAAATCACAGTGGAATTTTGTTTTCTATTGTTAAAATAAGTATGGGTTGAACACAATCATAGTATCGAGTCAAATCCTGCAGTCCTTACTTAGGCAAAACCTCCTTAGACTGCAGTCGGAGTTTTAGCTGTGTATGGACTGAAGGCCAAATCTTGCTTACTTTACCCATGCAGTTATTCCCATTTGAAGATACTTGGACTATTTGCAGGAGTAAGATAATCAGGACTTGGACCTGAGTTAGGACTGAAGGATCTGTCCCATACAAATTAGAGATGGAGAATATTAGGTCTTCAAGTCCAACAACAGCATGTGATGAATGAATTAGAGAAATCATCAAAACAAAATATTCTGGTAACATCAGTGAGATCTATGGAATCCAATGAGTAAGCACGGTCTGCCCAGGCAGCTTTAACTTACATACTCAGATTTTCCAATGTTTAAGAAAACACTATTGACAAGAAAATATTTAATATGCTTAATTGAGTTTCTTCCTTCCTCCTCTTTTTCCTTCCTGCTTCACTCCCTGTTTGAGCATACCCTTGTATAACCCTCTCTTGTGCAACTGTCATGTTTTCCGAGATCTGCACACAATGCTTTGAGGGAAATGGCAAATAACAATATTTTTTGTGCAACATAATTCAAGATAAACCAGTCATAATAATTTGCATTTTTGGAGTCATATTTTCCCACCCAGTTTCAAGTAAAACTCCCTGCTGTAAGCACTGCCATCACTGGGGGAATTTTGTTTAAACATAGCTGGTATGATAGAGCTTCCGCAGTGTATGAGGTAGCCACAGAGTTTGGAAAGAAGTCGGGGGACAGGAAGTGGAGAGTTGGAGGAGAGAGAGTCATGGAGGCGGAGTGAGAAAGTGCTACTGCGCAACATTTTCTTTCAGCAACTGTTTACCAGAATGCTGATACTGGCCTCCCCTGCCTTGGTCACCTGGCCTGGAAATAAATGAGGATTAGCAAAGACACCACTGGTTAAAGAATGGTTTACTCACTGACTCTAGTGGCTCAGTAATTCAGAAAGTTTATAAAAACAAAGTAAGCTGTTTGAAAAAACAGCACTGGGAGAAGAGAATCTATAAAAGAGAAACAGCAGAGGGGGAAGTTGGTAGGGAAGGGAGTGGCCTATTGCCACACACCCTAAAAACTTAACTATGGCCTTGTATTCAAGCTCTCACAGTGAGTTGGTGGCAGAGCCAATAGCAGGATACAGGAGTCCTCTCCTGGTTCTGTGCTCTTGTGTACAAGACCACACTTCCATACTGTGGCCTGAATCACAAAGGGACTTAGGCACTGCAATGCCTAACTTTTAGTCACCTAGAAAATCACAGTAACAACACTGATGATCCACAAAGTTAGGCATCTAGGCTCCCTGTACAATAAATGGTGAGAGACAGCATCCAAGAATGAGATCCACAAGAGCCAGCATGCTAGCTAATGAGAGATGCCAAAGAAAAGGGGGTATCCTAAGGCCATCCCCTCTCATGGAGATAGGTGCTTATCTCCACTAATGATCTACAACCAGATTCACTCCTGGAATCAGGAGGCTTAGGTCAATGTTTCTCAACGAACAGGCCGTGGACTGGTCCCTGTCCCTGAGATCTCCCTGACACAGTTTAGGGAGGCAGCAAGCCGGTCCCTGATATCAAAAAGGTTGAGAAACACTGGCTTAGGTGATAAGTGGTTTCTGATGAGAAAGAGTTAGGCACCTGCTTCTTTCCACACACAATGGCTGGAGGAGGAGGAGCTGCTATTCCTTTTAGAAGTTTAGCCCAGTGATAAAACACTCACTTGGGAGATAGGAGACCCCTATTCAATTTCCTCCTCTCCCTGAAGGGGAGAAAGGATAAGATCAGGGATCTCCTATGCCTCTCACGAGAGTGCTCCAGCCTCTGAGCTATAGGATATTCAGACTCCCTCAGTCTCTTCTGTTGAAGCTATTCCACTTTTTATAAATAACTGAAGAGTCCTGGGAGCCAGGGGATTTGACCTGGCATCTCCACCAGGACACAGAGTCACTCTCACGCTCTCTCTGTGGCCCAACAACTAATATCCCATAGCTGTTGGGAGTTGTTGAATATCCCATAGCTCAGTGGTTAGACACTCCTCAGAGAAGTGTGGGAAACCCCTGTTCAAATCCTTTCTCCCGCTAAGACAGAGTGGGAAATGGAACCTACATTTCTTATATCCTGAGTGTCCTAACCACTGGGCTAAAGGTTATACGGTGGGCAGCACCACCTACAGTGAGGTGTTGAACAGGACCTGATTTAGCAGGCAGCCTCTGAGCATGCCTACCAGATCAGGCCCCGCAGGCAAGATAGACATACAGATGCCTATCTTTCCACAGTTTGTGGAACACATTGGAGCTTATGTGGTAAAAACATACAATGGGTAGAGGGAGGCAGCAGCAGTGTGCTTGTCAAGAGGTTTAGACACCTAGAGAACTTCAACCCTGAAAACTTATGTGCCTACAGAGTTAAGTGACAGCAGAGCAGGAATTTTTGTGGATCACAATGGAGCCTAAAATTCAGAACCGAAGTCTGGGGTTCAGGCACCTAAGTATCTTTGTGGATCTGGGCCTGGATCCCTAAATGTTTATCATAACTGAAAAGGTATAAAAACCATCATGAATAATGAGTGAACTTTTGAACACACATCTTTGACTAGTTAATTTTTTTATATAATTCTACATAGTAATTGTATAAAACGAAGGATTCAGACTTGCACTCTGATTTTATTGAAGTCATAGAATCATAGAAGATTAGGGTTAGAAGAGACCTCAGGAGGTCATCTAGTCCAACCCCCTACTCAAAGCAGGACCAACCCCAACTAAATCATCCCAGCCAGGGATCTGTCAAGCCGGGCCTTAAAAACCTCTAAGGATGGAGATTCCAACACCTCCCTAGGTAACCCATTCCAGTGCTTCACCACACTCCTAGTGAAATAGTTTTTCCTAATATCCAACCTAGACCTCCCCCACTGCAACTTGAGACCATTTCTCCTTGTTCTGTCATCTGCCACCACTGAGAACACCCTGGCTCCATCCTCTTTGGAACCCCTCTTCAGGTAGTTGAAGGCTGCTATCAAATCCTCCCTCACTCTTCTCTTCTGCAGACTAAATAAGCCCGTTTCCCTCAGCCTCAGCCTCTCCTCATAATTCATGTGCCCCAGCCCCCTAATAATTTTTGTTGCCCTCCACTGGATTCTCTTCAATTTGTCCACATCCTTTCTGTAGCGGGGGCCCAAAACTGGACGCAATACTCCAGATGTGGCCTCATCAGTGCCAAACAGAAAAATCACTTCCCTCAGTTTGCTGGCAATGCCCCTACTAATGCAGCCCAATATGCCATTAGCCTTCTTGGCAACAAGGGCACACTGTTGACTCATATCAGCCAGTCGGTCCCCAGCTTCTGGCAGTGTATAGGATTCTTTCTTCCTTGTTGAACCTCGTCAGATTTCTTTTGGCCCAATCCTCCAATTTGTCTAGGTCACTCTCGACCTTATCTCTACCCTCAAGCATATCTACCTCTCCCCCCAGTTTAGTGCCATCCATGAACTTGCTGAGGGTGCAATCCATCACATCATCCAGATCATTAATGAAGATGTTGAACAAAACTGGTCCCAGGACTGACCCCTGGGGCATTCCTCTTGATACCGTCTGCCAGCTAGACATCGAGCTGTTGATCACTACCCGTTGAACTCTACAACCTAGCTAACTTTCTATCCACCTTATAGTCCATTCATCCAATACATACTTTTTTAACTTGCTGGCAAGAATACTGTGGGAGACCATATCAAAAGCTTTGCTAAAGTCAAGATATATCACATCCACTGCGTTCCCCATATCCACAGATCCAGTTATCTCATCATAGAAGACAATCAGGTTGGTCAGGCATGACTTGCCCTTGGTGAATCCATGTTGACTGTTCCTGATCACCTTCCTCTCCTCCAAGTGCTTCAAAATGAATTCCTTCAGGACCTGCTCCATGATTTTTCCAGGATCTGAGGTGAGGCTGACCGGTCTGCAGTTCCACGGATTCTCCTTCTTCCCTTTTTTAAAGCTGGGCACTATATTTGCCTTTTTCCAATTGTCTGGGACCTCCCCTGATCACCACAAGTTTTCAAATATAACGACCAATGGTTCTGCAATCACATCAGCCAACTCTCTCAGCACCCTCCGATATAAGTCTCTGGCCAAACTCCTCATTGGCTTCAGTGATCACCAGGATTTGCCCTTGGTAGCCAAACTTTCAAAAGTGACCATTGACTCTGGGTGTCTCCTTTTCTGAGTTCCCAGCATGAAATACCATACCTGACTTTCAGAGTTATTGAGCATTCACAGCTCTCATTGTCATCAGCTGGAAATGTGGATGAACAACTCACCTGAAAAACAGTCCATAAGTGTCTGAGGGCTGTAAATGTCCCACATCTCAAGTGACATTCACACATTTACCTCCCAGCTGCCAGAGGATGCTGTGACTCAAGGTTTGATACAGCCAGGCAGCACCTCTGCATCATCAATCTGCTCCCCTGCTGGTGCCAAGTCAGCCCTGAGCTAGGAGAAAGAGGAGTGGGCAGCTGTCAGGGACGTGTGGGGGTCACCTAGGAGGGCTCAGAGTGAGCAAGGACTGATAATGGGGAAGAGATCAATAGGAAGATGAAAAGGGGCATGTCCCAAAAAGGGGATGGGGCTAATGGGGAGAGGAGTAGAATGGGGGAAGCTGTGCCAAATTCTGCACACCCTCAACCCCTCAGGTTCCCATTCCCCTCAACGCTGACACTCCCCCCCACATACACAAAGCTGCTGTCCTAACACTTTAGGTTCTCGCCTGCCCCCATGCCCCAGAAACAAATCCCTTTACTAGATTTGGGCAGCCCCTTACCTCCTCCAAGAACTGGGTCCCCATTGGTTACCCAAACAGTCTGCCTCTGGTTTGCACTCCTCACACCCTCCTTTTTCTGTGGAGTGCACAAAATACGCTGCTGTATATGAGGAAATCATTACTCCCATGCAGAATCATTGGATAATCAAATTACAGCAGTCAGGCAAAGCTCTCACATCCCCTGCCCAAGAAACTCTGTACTAGTCCTGGTCCCTTTCTCCCCTCAGCTCGGACCATGACAGTTATCCCTGAACAGCTATTGGAAAGGGAAGAAATTGACTGGGATCCCATTGTTGGGCTGCAGTGGTCCCAGGAACCCAACACTTTTTCCCTCAGTGTTGCAGCCAAGTCCTAGCATGCCGTTCAGGGGCACTCTGCTGTTGGAGGTGCCATCTTTCAGTCACAACTGGGAGACTCTTTCTTGTACCTCATACGTAAAACTGATGTCATTATAGTTAACCTTGGTGTCCTGGCCAAATTGTAGTTTTGGCAATTCTGCCTACCTCTGAAGTTTTATCTGGATACTGTATTCTTCACTTCCTCTCCTGCTGAACAGTGGCCATGTGTCATGTCAGAGGTGGCTGTATTTCAGTAACCAATACGTGATCCAAGTGTAGTCTATCATTCAGTTACTCTGCTTAAAGCATGTGCACACTTTGGAAATTCAGTTAATTACTTATTATAGGCAGAGCAGATAGACTGCCTGTGGTTAAGGTTAACCTACACTTCCCATTATAAGATCTTATTTTCTGTAACTTTTAACTTTGCCAAAATACAGCCAGCCATTCAAGCTAAAATTTTCCATGCTGAGTGTCTGCTCACAGTGAATCTTCCTACAAAGTTTTAGCCAAAACAGTTTACCTGTTTCTGAGAACAAAATTAAAAAAAAAAAAAAAAGGAGGCCCGGGGATTCTGAGACCCCATCTCACCAAGGATAGATTGCACTGCTAGCGTGATGTTTACTCCTATGCTCGAGTTTCATATAATGAGGGTGTCATAAACAGTTAGTTAAGGGTTAAGATTTGTTTTTTACCTGTAAAGGGTTAACAAGCAGTACCTGTGAACACCCGACCAGAGGACCAATCAGGGACAAGATAATTTAAAATCCCTGTGGAGGGAAGTTTTTTTTTCCTGTATTCTTTGTTTTGAGTGACTCGCTCGTTGGAATTAAAGGAGTCCAGACATCTTAATCAAGTCCTCTCAGAGTTCTGCAATAATTTCTTCTATTCAAGCTAGTGAGTATTAGAAAGGGAACTAGTATTTTTTATATTGTCATTTCTGTATTTGCAATTGTGTGTTTTGCTATAGAATTTCTTTAATTCTGTACTGTTATTGCTTTTACTGAGAAAGAAGGGAGGGGGAATTCTCTCCAGAGAGTGATAAGTTTAGACCCTGTGTATTGTTCCATCTTGGTATTACAGAGAGAGTTTACTTTTTTTTTATTCTTTAATAAATCTTTTCTGTTAAGGACTTGGTTGATCTTTCCTTGGGTGAATTCTCAGGGAAAGGGGAGGAGGAAGGCATCCCTCTGTAGTTGAATCCCGGTATCACTCCTAGGAAAAGGGAGGGGGGAGGAAGCAGGGGGGAATGGTTTACTTCTCCTAGGTGTAAGAACTCCATGGATTTGGGGCTCTTGGGATCCCCAAGGATTTTGGGGAAGGACTGTGTCCCAATACACGTACATTATTGGGTGGTGGCAGCTTTTACCAGATCTAAACTAGGATTTTAGTTTAGAGGAGTCCATGCAGGTCCCCATTTTGGAACCCAACAGCTCTAAGTGGGGGTGAGACCTATGACAGAGGGGCATAAGCTGCTTTGTGCTGACTGAGAGTGCAGTGGTCGTAACAACTTGAATCCCTTGAATACAGACATCTCCATAATGTATCTCTGCCTGGCTTGGGCACATAGCAGGTTCTCTCCTCGCCTACTTAACAGGAAACCTTCTCCCATTCATATCAGTTTCAAACACATCCAAAGTCGTCACTGCACTTCAGTGAGACTTAACCTCACCAGTTAGCAGGGCAAAGGAGTTTGGGCTAGTTGAGGAGTAGGGTAGAAGATTTCTCACTGATGTTTGGACCTTTTAGTTGCACAGGCCAATTAAGCGGTATTGCAGGGAGCCCCATATCTGCTCGAACTGCTCCTTTCTGGAAAAATTTTTGGTTCTAGGAATTATTCTCCTTTTTCCTAAAGTGATATATCTTAGGTAACATCACACTTCTGCCCAATAATCAAAGTCCAAGTTAGTGGAAGAGAAGTTTGGCTGAGAAAAGACAATCAGACCATTTTAAAATAAACATAGATTTTGAGGGAAGTTTAAGTATTTTTAAAAATATTTAAATTCGTTGTTCATTTTAATTTATAGGTTAAAAGAAGCCTTTATTATATCTTCTCTCATCCCCATTAGCATTTCTAACTGCTTGTGTGCACAGAACTACAGTTCTGATTGACTTTGTATACATATATGATCTCACTGTAACCTGTAAAATGTAATAGAGTCCAATAATGTTCTTCTTGGACAGGTTTAACCCTATAGAACAATGAATGGAGTTCAGATAATCCCAGAAACTAGAGTCCAAGATCTTCAACAGTGACTAGTGAGGATGCATGCATAAGGGTATGTTTACTCTGCTACTAAAAATCTGCGGCTGACCTCTGCCACCTGCAGGGACTGCCGCTGAGCTGCCTGCCAAGAGAGCCTGTGCATCCATGGACAAACCACCTCTTCCTGCAGCCTAATACAATGGGGTCTGGGGACCTTTCCAAGCTGCGGGTGATGGGGCTCTGGCATTACCGGGGTCTGTTCCTGGCTCTGTCCCTGACCTGCTTGGTGACCTGGGGGAATTCACAGCCCCTCTCTGTTTTCCTCCTCCCCATTGTCTACTTGGATTGTGATCTGTTTGGGGCAAGGACTGTCCCTCTCTGTCTGTGCACTGCCCAGCAGAATGGGGCTGCTGATCTCAGTCAGGTTCTCTGCCATGTGCTGCACGATGGGGCCCTGATCTCCATCAGTGTCTGTGCAACACAAAGCACAGCTTATAGACTCACAGGCTTTAAGGGCAGAAGGTAGAGGTGTATTTCAGATGAGTTCTCATTGGTGCCTTGTATAACAGTACTAACCCTTTCATGTATAGCTCAGTGGTTTGAGCATTGGCCTACTAAACCTAGGGTTGTGAGTTCAATCCTTGAGGGGGCCATTTAGGGATCTGGGGCAAAAATCTGTCAGGGGATTGGTCCTGCTTTGAGTAGGGGGTTGGACTAGATGATCTCCTAAGGTCCCTTCCAACCCTAATAATCTATGATTCTATGACTTGGACCTGTGGGGCTTGGATTAAGGGGCTGTTTAACTGCAGTATAGACATTCAGGCTCAGGCTGAAGCATGGGCTCTGGGACCTTGCAAGGTGGGAAGGTCCCAGAGCTTAGGCTGCAGCCCAAGCCCACATGTCTATACCACAATTAAACAGCCCCTTAACCCAAGCCCCTTGAGCCTGAGTCCGCTAGCATGGGCCAGCTAAAGGTTTTTAATCGCAATGTAGACATACCCTTAGTTTTTGCATGTCTGACACCTTAAATAGAGCCTTGTCTTAAGAGGGGACAGTGCTCAGCACTTCATGGAAATCAGGGCCCCTTTAATTTGTACCCCCAAACCAAGGTACCCAACATTACAAATGACTTTTCAAAATCTTGGCTCAAGTATATAATCAAAAAAATCTGAGGGCAAAGGTCAGCCAGGAGACCTGCTGGTATATAGCCAACAAATGTATGAAATGGGAGAGGGAAAGGGAAAATACATTGTCAAGTCTAAACTACTAACATCAAGTTAAATTTTCAATATTTTATTATATACATTTCATAATAAAAATCTCACAGATTTTTTTTTTAAACAGAACATCAGTGATTGAAGACTGTGTACAAACAGCAGAGAATTACAAAAGCTTGGAACTTAAAAACTTTGATGAAACACACCCAGGAGATTTAAAGATTCCAAATATAAACAATAGAGCTGAGGTTGTATAGTCAGAAAATATGTGGAGTTTAAATGATTTATCTTCTCCTACATTCAAGAAAGCACTGGTCTACAAGATGCACTGAGATATTGTGCTTCAGTTCTCCCCATAAGCATTACAAAAAGAACTTGCTGGCATCCTATTGTAGCTAATCTTTTGGAGACTTATATTCACATACATTAAAGGATGTTCTCATGTATTATTTCACAACCATAAAATGTAGAATCTGTTTCTTAGGTATATCAATTTAGACAGTAATTTCATCTGAGACTTCTGCTTAAGAACTGCTAGCATATTATGTTTGTATGTTTGTACAAATAAATAAATCTGTTAGTCTTTCAGGTGCCACCGAACTCCTCATTGTTTTTGTCGAGGACATACATTCAAAGCATAATCACCTTGCTCTGGCAATAATATATCACAGCAGGAAAGAAAGATTAAATATTAAAGCTTCGGTGGCTAAAAGGAACAAAAGCAAAGCAATGTAAAGCTAGAGATAAAATTAATCATATTTAGGGAAAGTTTGTCACAGATGGTTAAAAAAAGCCATTTTTTTTAAAAAATGTATAAAAAGGTTCACAACAGATAATCATCAAAAACAGAAGTCACTGCATTCCAAAAGAGCAATCAAATGTATTAACAACTTGTCCTCCACCCACTAATATTATTGCAGAAGAAATTCATGTTCTTCAAACATTAAGGATCAAACCCAAATCCCAGTGCCCGGCATGAGAAGCTGACCAAGATGACAAGCAGGAGGGGAATCCTCAAGTACAGACTGCAGATCTACTCTGTGACCCCTTGATGACAGCCCAGCCACTCCCACTGCCTCTTGGAGTGTGCACGGGCTATACTGCCCCCGGCTTTTCCATTTTTACACAGCAGAATTGCACCAGTTTCATTACTTAGGGGACTTCTGTGGCTATAGAGGAGGGAGCTGGATTTGCCCCTACAAGCACAATATTGAAGAAGCAACAGCAGATTTCTTCCTTGTGCTGAATATTGAAGAATTTAGGGAATTAAAGTCCCCAAGCAGGCTCATGATGTTGTCATAAATTTGTGCATTTTCACAAATGTGCTTACAGTATTGTATCCGTGTGTCACAATTACAGTACATTCTACTAACTTCAAACTCAGCAAGTTTGTGTTTTTTAAGACTGCTCTTGTCCCTGCTTTATATGCTGAAATGCAAAACATAGGCCCTGATCCTACAAACACTTAGGCATAAGCTTAACTTTACTCACATAAACACTAAGGGTGAAATCCTTGCCATTTGGAACCTAATGGGAGTTTTGCCAGTGATGTCAATGCAGCCAAAATTTCCATCCTAAATGGTAGGTCTACACTGGAGCTGGAGGTGTAATTTCCAGCTCATGTAGACATACCCACACTAGATCTGATTCAGCTAGCATGCTATACAGAGAAGCGTGGCCATGGCAGCATGAGTGGCAGAAGGGGCTAGCTACCCGAGTATGTACTTACGGTCTTGGATGGCATCAGAAGGTACACATCCAACCACTCGCAGCTATTCTATTTTTAGTGTGCTGTCTCAATCAGAACTAGTTAGTGCAGGTATGTCTACTCAGGCTGGAAATTATACCACCCAGCTCCAGTGTAGCCATACCCGTAAGGTTTGCAAAATCAGGGCCTTAAAATTTGGAGCCCAACCCTGCATTCCATATGCAAGTAATGAAGGATCAGGCCTACTATTTGGTTTTGACTTCCTAAAGAGTTGGAAGGCTAATACTGTTTAATATTTAAGTACAATAATCTGCCTTTCCTAAAACTATATAATGCCCAATGCTTCCAACACTTCTCATGTGCAGTTCTTACTCAGACTGTTGGTTTTATTAAGCTCAATGGTATTGCTTACATGAGGAATAAGTATTTATTTCAGTAAGGGTTTGTATGATTGCACCATACACGAGTCACAAAATTGCTCATTCAGAGTCAAAGACAAGGAACCCAACCAAATACTTCACTGTGGACAATGTGAAAATGTAAATTAGTTTCAGCACTACAGTTTTTTGAGATCTGTTTAAACAAAAGGATTTCTTTAAAAGTCTTAATCAGGATGAGGGCCCTGTTGTGATAAATGCTGTAAAAATTTAGTAGTGGATGTGGTGCCTGGCCAAAAGAATTTACAATCTAATCTAGAGTTCATCATTTCACATTACATTACTGTGAGAACACATCTTAGACATAACATTGCTTTGGATTTCACATCAATAAACACAACAGAAGTATATGAGTTGTAGACCAGATATCACATTGTTATTGATTAAGGAGTGATACTTATATGGAAAAATCTGAACATACCGATGTAATTTAGCAAATAACCCCCCTTCAATTTTCTATTATTTACTTTACAGTCAATATCTTTGGTTTTGTTTTGTATAAAATATATATATATATATATATATAAAATGTCTCCCCTCCTCCCATCCCCAATCTGTAATCTTCCATGTAGCTGAATTTGGACATTAAAAAAAGCACAAGGCAGGACAACTGATTTGATGACAGTCCAGTTGAAAAACATTAACCTTGCAGATAAAGGACAAAAACATATTAAATCAGCAACATGCAAAACAGTTTCTTTATTTCCATAATAAGTTAGAGCGGGGTGGGCAACCTACCACTTGCGGGCTGGATCTGGTCCGTCAGGGCTTTGGATTCAGCCCACAGGATTGCCACCCCGGTGGGGCTGCAGGCCCCGCAACGCTCCCAGAAGTGGCCGGCACCATGACTTTGTGGTCCCTAGGGGGCGAGGGTGGAAGGGCAGCATGCGGAGCCCTCTGCCCTCCCTCCCCCGGGGCTGCAGGGATGTGGTGCCGGCCACTTCCGGGAGCGGCGTGGGGCCAGGGCAGGCAGGGAGCCTGCCTTAGCACGACTGCATGTTGCTGCCACCCCGGAGCCACTCAAGGCGAGCGGCGACGGGCCAGAGCTCACACCCTGAACCCCCTCCTGCATCCCAACCCCCTGCCCTGAGCCCCCTGCCACATCCTGCATCCCAACCCCCTGCCCTGAGACCCCTCCCACACCCCAACCCCCACCCCAGCCCTACATTCACAGCCCTGCATGCAATTTCCCCACCCAGATGTAGCCTTCAGGCCAAAAAGTTTGCCCACCCCTGAGTTAGAGTAAATGACCTTCAATGTTTGCGAAAACAATTACAAATATAAAGAAGTTTTCTTTAATGTGACCCTTTAAAAACTAAGATTAGCTGAAACAAAAAACAAGAGCCATCACTATTCACACAACAAAGATACTATCTTCCTGCTTCTCTTAAACATGCCACTGAACTTAACGTTTTCACCTGACACAGATATGAAAAGCAACTCCATCTCTGCTTTCTCTCTCACCCCTTCCCTTTTATAAATAGTCTGGAATGGACCCAGTTTAGTCTTTCCTCAGGCGACATTTCTAGTGCAGTCAATCAATAGGAGTTTTGCTTGAATCAGGACTGCAGTATTAGTCACCCTGCTGAAATTTAATGTTATCTGAAGGCAGCTGGAGTCAGTTTGGAAATAAAAACCACTAAGAAACCTGCACTGTTATTAAATACAATTAGTAACTCTATGTCCAGTAGATAACAAGACAATGGGTCAAGGTTAAATGAATTCAACTAAGCTAAATTTGAAGTTTAATTTTTTTTTAAATCACTGCTAAGGACAATTCCTTTTTACTTTGCACCTTTCCAGACTACACACAGACAAAAAATATTTTGTCAACTATCTTAAAGCTGATAACTTAACACACAACAAGAAAAATGAGGAAAACCAGACACATCCCGAGCAACAAACATAAAATGAATGTGACAGGAGATAATGGTTTCAAAACTCACTGTTTGCTTTGTTTTCTTTTTAACTGATGCTGCTGCCCTTCAGCCAGTGGGTTTCATTCCTAGGCACACAAACAGGCATTAGAATCCTGCACCGAAAGGAAAGGATGAGAAAAAGGGTAAGAACTCCTGAGTCATTAACTACCAAGCAGCATGCTCAATAAGTCTCCTCATGAACAAGGATCAATACACTAAACAGCATTATAGATTATTAAAAAATCATCAATCAGTACAGAAACATCTCATACAAGTAATGTGCCAGTAACAATTCACAACCATAAATAGCAATGACAAGCAGAACAATGAAAAACACAAATTATAAGGAATACTGTAACACCACGGCTGATAAATAACTGCAGATGGTAATAAAGGAAGAACAACAAAAAGGTAACAGCAATAATAATCACATCACTAATGATGATAAAGCTAACCCTAGGGCAGTAGTGATAAGGACTATTCTAGCATCATCCATAACTATTCAGCGACACCAGTAACTACGGAAAGGCTGACTAGGAAAGACTATAACTGCACTAACAAACGAATCTAGACGAGCCCATGCTAATTAAGAGTGTGTCATACTTATAAACTCAATACTATTAATTATCTTCACCACCCCTGTAGTGCAATGCTGCTGCACGTGGGTCCAGCGCCGCCTCCTGTCTGCCTCCCCACCTTGGCCACTAGCACCTTGCAGATGGGCTGCACCACGCCTGCCCACCAGCCCGCGCGCGCGCGCCCCGCGGGAGGGCGCCGGCCTCTCTCTCTCTCCCTCCCCCTGCCCTGGAGGAATGGAAGCGAGGACGCGCACTTGCGCGCTCTTTCTCTCTCGCCGCGCGGGCTGGCGAGAACGAGGCTCCCCTGGGGGTTGCTAGGGCCCGTCTCCAAGGACGCCTGGGGCAGCCCGGGAGGCATGTGAGGGCCTGCGGCGGCGGCGGCTGCAGGGCGGAGAGGAGCCCCCGCCCGTCTCCTGGTGCTAACGGGGATGGGGCAGAGGCTGCCGTGAGGCTGACTCCCCCCGAGGAGAGGCTGGGGCGCCCGGCCCTGCCGCAGCCGGGCTGCAAGAGGCAATGCCAGGCCGCTGGGCTGTCAGGTGCGGCTGGGGGTGGCTGGGGTCAGGGGGGCAGAGCAGTGTGACGGGCGGATCCCCTCTGGCACACTTCCCCGGGGGCTGTAATGCTGCCAGATGTCTGTGCTGAGAGCCCCAGCAAGCCGGTGTTAGCTGCGAATTGCAGCCGGCTCTGATGCAGTGAACGTTTCTAGCGCTCCTGGCTGTGGTGGAATCAGAAAACCAGGGCTGAGCGCACCCCCACGGCTCGAAGACCAGTAGAAACAACCCTAAATTGATTGTTTTTGTCAAATCCCATGATTTCTAAGCCAATCTCATGGGTTATTTTTTTACCACTTGTGGTCAGCAGTGCTGTGTTTGGATGAAACAAAGCGTGTGGCGGTCAGAAAATGGCACGAAATATCACAACTGTTTGTACAGTGTTTTGAGATCCTTGCATGGAAGGAGCAGTAGACATGCAGAATATTATATTGTTATGTATGTGTGTGTGTGTGTATACACATATCTATAAATCTTCACTTTAATAAAATTGGGGCAGGGGCTTAAAATATAGTTAGACTATGGCAGGGATGTTACTGTACCAAAATGTGCTTTTTTAAAGGACATGTAGAAATAATGTATGATACAAAAGAATTTTTTTTTAATTGAAGTCCAAGATGGGGGAGGGGGAGGGAGGATTCTTGGTTACAAAACAAAAGCGAGTATAATATGTATTATCAGTAGCTTTTGTACAGTAGTCTTTATTTGTCCCTAACTGTAATATTCTTTTCAAAGTATATATTTATGAAAAAAGTTACTTTTTCATTTAACATGGAAAGCAGATGCTTTGTCCTGGACAGTTAATATGAAGTTATGTGGGTTAGGGTGACCAGATAGCAAGTGTGAAAAAGCAGGGGGTGGAGGGCCTATATAAGAAAAAGCCCCAAACATTGGGACTGTGCCTATAAAATCAGGACATCAGTTCACCCTAATGTGGGTATAAATCTATTTCTGCTATATACAGAGCATAGTGGTTCTGATATTTAGCAATTATATTAAAGCCAAATAGAATCTGGTTCACACTTTAAACTGATTTGCGTCCCATACTGTATTATTAGTCACAAAAGATGAAGAGAGGAAATTTAGAGTGAAAGACATTGAAAGCATTTGGCCTTTAGTGCAAATTTATAACATGATTGAAGAAGAGTGCTAGAATTAGATATGAGATAAAGAGGTCTTGTTACTACAGCTGTGTCAAACTTGCAGTTTTGCTTGCAAGGGTTTATATATTTTTCTTCAACTTAATAGTTTTTTAAGATGAGAAATTTTATGATAATGATAATCTTATGATAATCCAGTCTGACTACTTGCATAAGGCCACAGAATCTTACCCAGTAATTTGTGCATCAAGCCCATAACTTCTGTTTAAGCTATAGCTTATCTTTTGGAAAAATAACTAATCTAGGTTTAAGTGATAGAGAATCCACCTTGTCCTTAGGTGAGTTGTTCTAGGGGTTAAATACTCTCAGTGTTAAAAAAAAAGTGCTTTATTTCTGGCCTGAATTGGTCTAGCTTCTGCTCCTGTGCACTGGATTTCATTATTGCTTGTTTTCTGCTTTATTAAAGAGCAGTCTACTATCAGAAATCTATTCCCCATGTAGGTACTTTCCAGACTATGATCAAGTCATCTCTTAATTGTAGTTTCACTTTGAGGTTTCTTCGCACACAAAGTTGCACCAGTTTAGCTAAATTGGTACATCACACTTAGTTAAACCAGTGCATCCTTGTGTGTAGTCCAGGACATATATTCAGGTTTGAACAAAGTCAAAATGACTTCCAAATGAAACCATCAAATTGATGCTAATTTCATATGAAATCATTCAAAACCAAATATTTCATTATTTGAAAGCAAACCAACAGAGATTCACTTGCATGTAAGCCCAGAGTCACATGAAAACTTCAAGAATCTTTCTATGAACCTCTTTACATACTGTATATAGCTTAAATGTCTAGTCCTGCCTTTCAGTGTCTTCTAGAGCTGTGTTCCTGTCTACATTATAGACCTTGTCTCCTATCTTGTCTCCCCTTGACACTTCTGCCTCATCAATTAACCCTAACAATGGTATTGGTCCATTACTAGATAGAAAATGGTAGAATTGTCAATAAAATAATGACGAAAAGGCAGAAGTGTTCAATAAATATTTGTTCTCTATTTGGTGGAAAAAATAGCTGATGTATCATGATGATAATGAAACATTTTCTAATCCAATGATAACCCAGGAGGATGTTAAACCGCAGCTACTGACGTTAGATATTTTAAAATCAGCTTGGCCAAATAACTTGCATCCAAGAGTTTTAAAAGAGATGGCCAAAAAGCTCGCTGGACCATTAATTTTGATTTTCAATTACTCTTGAAATATTTAAGTTCCAGAAGTCTGGAAGAAAGCTAATATTGTGCCAATGTTTAAAAGGAGTAAATGGGACAACGTGGGTAATTATAGGCCTGTCAGCCTGACCTCAATCCTGAGAAAAATAACAGAACAGCTGGTATGGGTCTTGATTAATAATGAATTAAAGGAGGGTAATATAATTAATGCCAATCAACCTGGGTTTATGAAAAATAGATCGTGTCAAATTAACTTGATATCTTTTTTTCATGAGATTACAAGTTTGGTTGATAAAGGTTGTAGAGTTGATATAATATACTTAAATTTATGTAAGCCATTTTACTTAGTACCACACAACATGTTGATTAAAAACCGAGAACAATACAAAATTAATGTGGCACACATTAAATGGATTAAAAATGGCTAACTGATAAGTCTCAATATAATTTTAAACAGAGAATTTTCATCAAGCTGATGTGTTTCTAATGAGGTCCTACAGGAATCCATTCTTGGCCGTAAAATATTTAACATTTTAATCAGTGACCTGGAAGAAAAACAAAATCATAACTGATAAAGTTTGCAGATGACACAAAGATTGTGGGATGGTAGATAATTAAGAGGACAGGTCATGGATTCAGAGTGATGTGGATTGTTTGTGAAGCTGGTTGGAAGCACACAATATGTGTTTCAGTAGGGTCAATTTAAAGTTATATGTCTAGGAACAAAAATGTAGCCCATACTTACAGGATGGGGACTGTATCCTTGGAAGCAGTGACACTGAGAAAGGTTTAGAATAGTAGTGGATAATCAGCTGATCATGAGCTTCTAGTGTGGTTGTGTGGCCAAAAAGGCTAATGCAATCGTTGGATGTATAAATGGTACTCCTAGGGGAATTCCGCACCACTGCGTTTGCGCAGAATTCATGGCCCCCGCAGATTTTTTTTGCTTTCTCACAGAAAAATGACTTTCTGACAAGGAAGCAAAGGGAAGCCACAAGTGCGGTCATGTGCCCCTCCCCAGCAGCATAGGCATGTCATTTTGGGCACCTGGAGCAGCTGGCAGAGAAGTAAATTATGGGGGGAAAGGAGGGCTGGGGACACCCTAGCTGGTGCGAGGTCAGACCCACCCCCCATCTGCCCAACCCTTGTGCATCCAGACCCCCCTGGACCCTCTACTGAGCCTCATCTGGCCTTCACAACCATAATCCCCCCCACTGAGCCACCCGCATCCGAACCTCCCCAGCCCTCCAAGCCTTACTTCCTGTACCCAGCCCTCACCAGCCCTTGTACCTTGAACTTCCCCAATAAGGTGCTGTACATCCAGATCCCCCCAACACACAGTGTCCCACACCCAGATTGCCCCACACAGAACCCTCTCGCCCCACACCTGGACCCCCCCAAACTAAGCCCCTCCACACTCGGATCCTGCTGGGCTGAGCCTGCCTGCCCACACCTGATATGGAGAGGCAGGGCCATGGGTGTTTCTGGGGCAAGCCCAGCCCTTGTGCTGTAAAGGGTCGGGTACAGCCTCACCACTGAGTCCGTGTCCCGGGGTGGGGGTGAGGGCAGTGGCGTAGCCAGGTGGAGGGAAAAGGGGGAGCGGAAAAAAAAAGGCACCACCCACTGCAGCGCTTTTACCGATGGGGCAGTGCTCCGGGTCTTTGGTGGCACTTCAGCGGCAGGACCTTCACTTGCTCCACAGGTCTTCGGCGGCATTTCGGTGATGAAGCTTCAGTGCCGCCGAAGACACAAAGCGAGTAAAGGTCCCACCACCGAAGACCCAGAGCGCTGCCGCATCAGTAAAAGCACTGCAGCAGGTGGCGCCCAGTTCAGACCCACGCCGTGGCAAGGAGCGGAATATCAGGCCTGGCTGGGCCGCACGTGGAAGGAAGGGGGCGGCCAGAGCTCCTGGGGCGCTGGGACCCCACATGCTGGGGGGACTCCTGGGGGGGAGAACGTGGAGAGGGGGCACTGCTGGGGGGGCCCTGGATCCCAGCAGCAGGGGGGCAGCCCAGCAGCGCTTTCCACAGCGGGGGCAGCAGCATTGCCTCGGGCAGAGTGGACTCGGAGTCGACGGGCCAGACCCAGCGCAGCGCACGCTGAGCAGGGGACCCCTAAGCCGGGCTGTACCATCTTGGGGGGGGGGGAGGAAACGGGCTACAGCTCCTGGGAGAGGATCCTGCTGCCCCTCCAAAGGCTAATGCATCCAGCAGAGCGTCCCCAAGCAGCCGCCGGGTGGGGCTGTCCCAACCCCATCCTCTGCAGCCATTCCCCAGGGATCGCATACTGTGCCACTAACCCCTTTTCCCCTCTCCAGCACATGGTGCAGTCCGTTCCGTCCTAGGGCGGTGCTGTATCAGCCAATCAAATCATAACGTGGGGGCCTTCTGACGAATCAGCTGCTGCTTCAAGTTACAACCCGATGCAAGGAGGGAAGCATCGGTAAAGTTCTTTAAAGGGTCACCCAGGTGGCAGGGGGTGGGGAATGGGAGAGTTTGGATAAACCAATGGGGGGTGGCGCCTTTTTTTTTTTTCACTGGGGTGAGTTGGAACCCAGGCTCCCGGGTGAGTAAAATTAAAAAGGCGCCACTTGTGCTCGGTGGTGGAGCGGCTGCTCCCCCGGCTTCCCTCCCAGCTATGCTACTGGGTTGGGGGGACTGCAGAGTGATCTCACACCTCCATGCAGCCAGTGGCCTGTGCTCCCCACTGCCATGCTAGAACCTCCACATTCATTGACAAATAAAATCTGCAGAATTTTGCATTTTTAAAAAATATTGTGTGCAGCATTATTTTTTTGGGGGGGGCAACAATTCAAGAAGGATGTTGATAAATTGGAGAGGGTTCAGGGAAGGTCCAAAAGAGATGTAAAACCTGCCTTATCGTGACTGACTCAAAGAACTCAATCTATTTATCTTAACAAAGAGAAGGTTAAGGAGTGACTTAGTCTTAGTTTATAAGTAATTCATGGGGACCAAAAATTTGATAGATAGTTCTTTGATCTAGTAGACAAAGGTATAAGACGATCCACTGGCTGGAAGCTGAAGCTAAACAATGTCGTCTAGAAATAAAGCACAAATTTTGAACAGTAACTGTAATTAATCACTGGAAGAATTTACCAAAGGTTGTTGTAGATTCCCCAGCACTGACAATTTTTAAATCAAGATTGGATGTGTTTCTAAAAGATGTGCTCTTGTTCAAGCAGGAATTAATTCAGGGAAGCCCAATGCCCTCTGTTACATAGGAGGTCAGACTAGACTGGACCTAGATGATCACAGTGGTCCCTTCTCACTTTATAATCTGTGAATGATGCCAGTCTCAATTACTTCTTTCTTTCTTTCTCCCACTCCCATCTGTGTGGTTTTTTTCCAGGAATACCCCTATGCATGGAATGCTATCCCCAGGCCAGTGTACCAAGCTGCCACTTTCGCTTCATTAAAGTCCCTTTTATAATCCCCTTTTGCCACTAGGCCCTAAAGAGCGAGTTTATAAATTACAAACAAAAAAATAAAATCATCCTCACCAATGTGTTGCATCTCCAAAAATCTATAAGATAACCTCTGTCCTAAGAAACGTGTCTATCTCTGTTTTCATGTACTGTACGCCACCACATACATATTTTATAATAGTAATTTACGGTGCACTTAAAACACAGATTAAAATTTAAACTTTTATAAATTAAAATCCATGGTCTTGAAAACATGCTGAAGCAGATGAGAAGCCAATTTGAAGCATGGAACACAAGTATAATATGCTTATGCCCAGCTGCTTCACTAAATCAGAAGAATTAACTGTTACCCACAGCATTAAGAAATACCAATTTAAAATTGAATTTTTATTATTAACTATTCATCTGTTTATCCATGTTTAGAAATGCTGCTTTTTGTGAACTTTCAAAAAGTTTCATGTAGCAAAAATTAGGTTTCCTTTTTTCACTCTTTGCTTCTTAGAGACAGAACCACCACTGCCTCACTTTTATAACAACGATGCCATAGGCCATTCTCTAATATGAGTATTCCAAACCTAAATTAACAGAACAGCTAGATTATTTTTTAATAATGTCACCTTTTAGCTTCCAAAAACACTGCTGATAATTAGCAAATTGTCAAATGAGTTACTAAGTAAATGGAGTACCATTTTCATCCATTTATACTGGTGTTTTCTAACAGCGTATCTGGGCAGACATTTACAAGTCAATACATAAATCCAGAGATGATTTTCTTTTGTTTGCCTTATATCTAGAATTTTCAAACTTTTGAATCCTCCTCAGTTGTCCAGCAAGAATAATTTTTAGGCCGAAAATGCTTGAGCAACCAAAGCTACTTCGTAGGCCTCTGCCTCCAAAGCTGCTACCTGAACTGCCTATGCCAAGGGAGAACACCTATAAAGGTAAGCAGTACTAATAACAGATAGTCTTCACAATGCATAGTCCCAAGATTTACATATTCTTTGCAGACAATATTGAAGGAATGTGTATTAATCAATTTAAGCATTCATTTAAACACTATATAGTTGCTATCATTATTCAGCAAATAATGAATCAACCCAGAATAATTCCTCAATGAGACTGCACTGTGACAACAAGGATTGGAGCTGGAGGTGTAATGCCATGTGAATGACTGGAAGATGATCATTGCATGTGTTCACAACCCAAAGGAAAGCCAGCAGTTGATAAAATTTGAGATTGCTATCCTGGTTTTTGTATGAGAGTGTGGGATTAAGTATGAAGAAGACCCATATAGTCTCTTGTCCCACTGAACTGACTTCAAGATGCAGCTGTACAAAAAATTTACTAAGTACTTAACTTGCAGAATAGAGTATTGATTAATTAGCACCCCATGCAGCAGCATAAAGAGAACAAGAGAAGAACCCTTTGGGGCCCTACCTTAGGCCTCACTTCAGGCTTACCTCCATTTCTATTAAGGAAAGTACTTAACTTAAAAGCATATTCTTATGTCCCATTGACTTCAGTGAGACTTAAATTACCCACTTAAAATTAAGCGTAGGCTCAAATGCCCTTCCTGAATAGCGGTGCTTCCCGGAATCATGGCTTTACATTGGTAGCCATTTTAAAGTAAAGTTAAAGAGATAGTAGCTCGGACTCCTTTTTCTTTCAACTGCTTTTTATTGCTCAGGCAGTGCGGAACAGTCAGAAAGCTGCCCCTGAGTATTCCAATTTGTTGGGAAGTTGCCACATGCCAGGTGGCATATAGCCAATGTAGCTGGCTCTATGCCACTTGCTTCAGGTGTCCCATGACACAGACAGCGGGGAGGGTAAAAGAACTGGAGCAGGCAGGACCAGAGCATGCTGTGTTTCAGCTGTCCTTTATGTAATGGGCTCTTGGGAGCATTAAATGCGGGTGCAAGTTGGAGCAGTTCCTAGGCTGCTCCAATTTGTGCTGAATCTTGTTTGGCCCTATAGTCACCATTAGCATCAGGGTGGGGAATGGAAACTGCTCCAGTGCTGTTGTGGATTTAACTTCAAATACTTGCTGATGGTTTCATACATTCAACATATCATAAATTCATACATTAACTGAAATGACCCAAAACTACAGTTAGTGCTGAGATAACATATTAAAAAACTTTAATCTGTGACAAAATAAATGTTTGGTTTCACATGGTCTCCCCTCTAATCCCAGAACAAACCAATGTTATTAAAAATAAATTTATAATTAGAATTCTTTCTTGCATGCATTGAAGTTAATGGCAAAACTCTCATTGACTTCAGTGGGATCAGGAATAGACCACAAGTATCCATTATCAGACACCAGGCTATAACTAATTTCCCTAACACCACGATGAAGGCTTATGTTATGATCCAACCAAGGCCTGTCACCATGAGGGTCAGTTACCAAATGACAAACAAAAAGGTGTAGCAAGAGATAAAGAAGGTGCTGAGAGAGATCAGAGAGGTTGGAGTCAGGAACAAAGGTAAAGATACAGGGAGGTACAATTGTGATTCAGTGATTATGAAAAAATTAAGGCCATTTGGGGATGGTGTACAGCTGCATAAGTAAACACTTGCCTACATACATATAGGGTCATGTTGCCTTTGAAGACAATGGGGAGTTCTGCTTAAAAACGGATATAACTGATGATACAATACAGTTCAGAAATATCTGTACATTTTGCATGCTATATGTGACCTAGAAGATGCAAAAATGTGCTTTGCCATTTATTTAACAATAGCTAGTAACTAGGGCTGTCAAGCGATTTTAAAAAATTAATCGTGATTCATCACACCGTTAAACAATAATAGAATACCATTTAAATATTTTGGATGTTTTCTACATTTCCAAATATTTTCAATTACAACACAGAATACTAAGTGTACAGTGTTCACTTTATATTTATTTTTTATTACAAATATTTGCACTGTAAAAAACAAAAGAAATAGTGTATTTCAATTAGTCTAATACCAGTACTGTAGTGCAATCTCTTTATCATGAAAGTTGAACTTACAAAGGTAGAATTATGTACAAAAAATCACTGCATTCAAAAATAAAACAATGTAAAACTTTAGAACCTACAAGCCCACTCAGTTCTACTTCAGCCAATTGCTCAGACAAACAAGTTTGGTTACAATTTGTAGGACATAATGCTGCCCATGTCATGTTTACAGTGTCACCTGAAAGTGTGAACAGGCATTCGCATGGCACTGTTGTAGCCAGCATCACAAGATATTTATGTGCCAGACATGCTAAAGATTCATATGTCCCTCGATGCTTCAACCACCATTCCAGAGGACATGCCTTCATGCTGATGATGGGTTTTGCTTGATAACAGTCCAAAGCAGAGCGGACCGACGCATGTTTATTTTCATCATCTGAGTCAGATGCCACCCGCAGAAGGCTGACTTTCTTTATTCGTGGTTCGGGTTCTGTAGTTTCCATATCAGAGTATTGTTCTTTTAAGACATCTGAAAGCATTCTCCACACCTCATCCCTCTCAGATTTTGGAATGCACTTCAGATTCTTAAACCCTGGGTCGAATGCTGTATCTAGTCTTAGAAATCTCACACTGGTACCTTCTTTGCGTTTTGTCAAAGTGTTCTTAAAACAAACATGTACTGGTTCATCATCCAAGACTGCTATAACATGAAATATATGGCAGAATGCAGGTAAAACAGAAAAGGAGACATACAACTCTCCCCCAAGGAGTTCAGTCACAAATTTAATCGACACATTATTTTTTTAATGAGCGTCATCAGCATGGAAGCATGTCCTTTGGAATGGTGCCCAAAGCATGAAGGGGCATATGAATGTTTAGCATATCTGGCACATAAATACCTTGCAACACCGGCTACAAAAGTGCCATGCAAACCCCTGTTCTCACTTTCAAGTGACATTGTAAATAAGAAGCAGTCAGCAGTATCTCCCGTAAATGTAAACAGACTTGTTTGTCTTAGCAATTGGCTGAACAAGAAATAGGACTGAGTGGACTTGTAGGTGCTAAAGTTTTACAATGTTTTGGTTTTGAGTACAGTTATGTAACAAAAAAAAATCTACATTTGTAAGATATACTTTCGCGATAAAGAGATTGCACTTCAGTAGTTGTCTGAGGCAAATTGAAAAATACTATTTCTTTTGTTATTCATTTTTACAGTGCAAATATTTGTAATAAAAAATAATAATATAAAGTGAGAACTGTACACTTTGTATTCTGTGTTGTAATAGAAATCAACATATTTGAAAATGTAGAAAAACATCCAAAATATTTAATACATTTCAATTGGTATTTTGTTGTTTAATAGTGCAATTAATCTTTTTAATCACAGTTAATTTTAATCGCATAAGTTAACTGCAATTAATCAACAGCCCTACTAGTAACTAATAATTAAATATTAAATTTAAAGATAGAGTTAACAGCCAATAACAATTGATAGTAGGAATATTTTAATGTAACTAATAGTTCAAAGAAAGAGCTGAAAACTCCACTGCTTGAGACTTTTTGAAAACTAGGTCCTGATCCTACAACTGAGTCTTGCAGAAGGGCTTTTACTCCTGAACAGTCCCATTGGCTTCAGTCAAACTTGTGCTCCCACAAGAGTCTGCTGTGCAGATTCTTTAGACTGGACAATATGTTAAAATAAACTAGCACTGATAATCCTGCCTTGGCAGGGACATGGAAAAGATGTCCTAATAGGTCTTTTCTATCTCTAACTTCTGCAAAATTATGACCTATATGTAAAACTACTTAAATAGATAAAACTATTAAATCTGAACATAATCAATAAGTAAACTAAAGAAAAAGTTCTGAAAACAATTTTTTCATAGTATTTGATATGTATAACTAATATGAAATTTCTTAACATTAATATTATGATATTGTTTTATTAATATAGTGTCACTTATAGTGTATTTGTTATCATAATAATTCCGGTTATCATTTACTATTTCACTAATTGATTAAGAATACTCATAACATTATAATGGTATGGTAAAAAATAAGTAAGAAGGGAAATCTCAGTGAGTGAAGTAAGAAGCTGCGGTTCTTGTTCTCTTGATATTATTAAGTCCATTAGGGGATTAGTTAAAGTTGTTGGTGAAATTTTCCAGCTATGTCTGTACAACACATTTCCAGTCTGGCACCATCCAAAATGTATCTAAATATTTCTGGCTCAATACCAGAGCTCTGCTCCACTGATTTAAAACTATTTAAAAATGATAAACCTTTTATCCGGAGACAATGTTCTGTTGCAATGGCTTTTTTCTATTATAACATATGATTAGTGATGAATGCTATTTAGAATGTATAGATTTATACAGTACCCTGACAAGAATCAAAGTGCTGCACAATAAAGTACATTTAAGGATCACTTCATGCACCACAAAACGCAGCCATTACCTTTGATGGATGTTTATAAAGTGGAGTGACCGTTGATCAGAATCCAGTTTTTCAGTAACTGTAATATGATCACCTTGGAGAACACACTGGTTCTGTGTTTCATCAAATATGAGACCAGTTCACTCCTTAAGAATAAGATGAACCTATTCCCAGGAAGGTGGGGCACTATTCCAGACAATACACAGGGAATTCTATGTGACTGCTCTTCTAGCTGGTGGCCTGGAAAAAAGGCTGCAGCTCCTCTGTGAAGATTTTTGGGCACTGGACCCTATATTCACCATTTAAGTGTCTTCTCACAGGCTTATCATGCTGGTCTCATCTGCATCATCCTACATGAAGCCGGCACAGAGCCCACGTCATGGTGTTTAGGGGATGTGGAAGCCCCATGGATGGTTGCTTCTGCCTGAGCCTCCACTCTCCACAAGCATTGCTATCATGGGGCCTAGATGGTGTAGAGAGCCTTATGTGGGTCCTTCATAATGGGATGGATGTTAGACCAAGTGACCATCATTAGAAATTAAATATGTCAGTTTATAACTGGCTAATAATTTGAAATTATTTGTTGGTAAATTAACAAATCAGCCATTTGGTAATTTAACCAGTGAACGTTAATTTAATTTGCTTCTTCTTGTTCAAGGTGGTATATATTGTTCTTTGGAGCAACACAGTTCATAAGGGATTAAATTGTGGCTCTCAGTCAGCCCCACAGTAGGGTTCTGTGGAGGAATATTGCCCCAGAGAGCCCCTGCAAGCTTCTTGCAGCAAGGACTGCCTCATTGTTATGTGTGTCCAGTGCCTCACACAGTGGGACCCTGATCTTTGATTCAGGACTCTCAGAACTATCACAATAATCAAGTTTTATGTGCAGTAGAACCTTAGTAATTAGTTTTTCACTAATCTGTGTGGCTCATCATAAGCATTCTAAATATAGATGTCTAACACTCACATGTTTACAAAATTACTATAGATCATTCAGTGTTGTTTACTTTGTTCAAAATTAAATTATACTTGTCAGATAAATGTACAAAGTAGAACATTTTGCGATGCAGTAGGGTTGATTTTCTTAAATTATTATTTTTGTGTGTTTACTCAGTATAGGGGAAATTCTCTCTGTAGCATCCAGTTTCAGTCAATCACAGTATTTTCTTGAAAAAGGTGTGAAATGTATGCCTAGTTATAAATGTATCCTCACTTTTCTTTCTTTTGTGTTCTCCAGGCAGGATTCCTGGAAAACACCGACTTGGAGTGATAAGAAGCACAAATGATGAAGACAGTAATATTTTTTCCAGTAGTTATTTCAGTGGTCAAACACAAGTCCAGCCCAAAGATGCACATCTCCTTCTTGACCAAAATTCCAGTGGTCAAACACAAGTCCATCCCAAAGATACTCACGTCCATCTTGATCAAAATCTAAAAAAGGAGTTGACTGTTACTGCTCCTTATTTTTGTACACCTGCTGGCTGCACATTGCAGAAAGATGGTAGATCCTCCGACATGGACGTTCTAGCTCCCCCCGAGGAGAGTGATTCTGTTTATAGGTCTTTACCAGACATTGCTACTGCTGCAAGCACAACTGACAAGGACAGAATTACTCTTTCTGGCTATTATTCAAGCAGTCGAACATCAGTCCAGCTCAAAGTCCAAAATCTTTTTCCTGATCAAATTCTTAAAAAAGGTATTATAACTCCAACTTCTAGTGGTCCCGCCAGCTTCCCATTACACAAACGTCGTAAATCCTTTCGCATGCAGCTTCTTGGTTTACCGAAGGATGAGCCTGCTTATTTTACGTTACCAGAGTTTACCTTTGGAAGCTTAGCTGCAGTGTCCTCTTCTCACCCATCACCTGTGATGGCAACCTTCAGAAAGCCAGTTGTTTCTCACTGTAACTATCAAAAACTCACTGCCCAGTTGACCAGTAAAGTGAGAAAGAGCATACAGACTGAAGTTAACACAACAGTGTTGTCCGATAATGAGTTCCCAGTAATTTCACAAAGAAAGCCTGAGAGACAGAGTATCATAGGTACTGTATTTTACATTGTCAAGTGTTCTAATTCACTTTTGTCTGTGCATGATTTTTACTGAAAGCATTTCCAAAATAGGCCTCCTTTACAGGAAAAAAACTTTGCCATTTGTCCGTTTGTGAGAATTTTACATCATCATTTAAGAACTAGAAAGTGCAAAATTGTAGCTAGTAATAACTAAACTAACTTTATTTTTAAAAACGTTAACAACAGGTAACAATTTGGGGGGAGGGAGAGCTCAATTTAGGGGGAGGGGTTTGAGCATTGGCCTGCTAAACCCAGGGTTGTGAGTTCAATCCTTGAGGGGGCCACTTAGCGATCTGGGGCAAAATCAGTACTTGGTCCTGCTAGTGAAGTCAGGGGGCTGGACTCAATGATCTTTCAGAGTCCCTTCCAGTTCTATGAGATAGGTATATCTCCATATATATATATATATATACTAAGAATATCTTAAAATACTTAATGGTATAAGGAAAGTGTTTAAAGCCCCATTGCTTGAGACTTTGAAAACTGGCCCCTAATCCTGCAACGGGATCCATGAAAGATGGTCCTAACACCTGCACAGAGTCTTTCTAGGCCCAGTTCATTGTAGCCCTGCATCTTGTGCACTCATTTAAATGAGTGTAAAATGCTAATATTCTGGTTTACTATCATTTTGCAATCACTTTGTACTAGTGTAAGGCCCAGATTTTTATAGGTATTTAGGTGTTGCTGAGTTCAGTGTTGCATTGCCTAATTGATATAGGAGCCTTAATCTTATTTTCAGAAGTGATTTAGGCACTGAAGAGCCTAAATCCCATTGCTAGTAAGTAGGATTTTGGCTCTTAAGTGAGAATAAGATTTAGGCTCCAGAGTACAGCAGCATCTAAATACCTTTAAGAATCTAGGCCTAACTGACTACATAAGGTGCAGGACAACAGTGAATTGGCCCCACTGGCTTCCGTAGGACTCTGATGGTATTTCTGGGTAAAGAATGGATTGGGCTTTCTAACCATAGTGGTTTTTGCTTACCTATACAGGGTTAAACAGGTTGACAAATCAAGGCAACAATATGAGGTCATTCCTGCAAAGGCTTGTTGCCATGCAAGTAGTCTTTATTCATGTAAATGGCCCCATTGACTACACATGGGAGAGTAAAGGTTTGCAGGATCAGGCCCCATGTTACCAGAGATCTTGGGTTGTTATGGCTTTCCTCCAAGTCTAAAGCACTCAGCCAAGATCTTTGATTAGGAGATGAGTGTATCCCCCACAATCAACTTCCTTTGCTCCCAGGAGAGACAGTCACAGAGAACCATATTTTTTTTCCAATTTTTGACCTCTAAGTAAATAATGTTTGATAAAATTATGGTGCAGCAGGGCCTGTGCTATAGTTAAGATTGTGTTACAGCATAATTTTTAACCTTTTATATATATATAAAATATGTCCTTGAATAGGCAAAAACAAAAACATAGAATATAAATTTTGAGCACTGTTTGAATTTTTCATGATGGTGTGATGAAAAATGAATTGATAGAGAATAATAATAAAATTACCCTTTCTTATGATTCCTTCTTCCACTGCCTCCCTGGATTGCCTCACTCTCCTTTGCATCCCTTTTGCAAAAACTCTGCAACTCTCTGGGACCTATCTTTTGTCCAGATTGTTGCTCCTCACGTGCTGATTCCTAGAATATCAGTTATACATCGGTATTGTTTATCTATATTTTATACCTCTTCAGCTGTAACAGAAAATGTGTGCCAAACAAACCCACTGAATTTTAATTCAACAATAAATAACATGCTAAGAGATAGGGCTTACTGTGAAATCACTGGTGGCCTAAAACCTAAGCTTATGGCATGCACAATCCCAAGTTTAGCCACTGTGCTATGACCTTTTAGAGCAACTAACCTAGTTTTGGTTGGCCTATCTTTCACCAGTGTCAACTGCACTCCCCACCCAGAGCCAGGGATAGAATCAACTGGTGATTCCCACGCACCAGTTTTATATTAACTACTAAATAGGTGGGTAACTCACTGTGCAAGTGTGTCTAGTCTCCTCTGATGCCTGGTCTAGAAAGGGGTGAGCAATTATTCCAGTAGCTAAATTAGTAGTGATTCACAAAAGGGAAGTAAGCAAGCCTTAACTGTCACTAAATGTAATTTTTGTTTGCTAATGAAAATGTCAGAATCTGACCTGATTCTAGGACTGGTCAGACAGTCCAGTTCTGTTATTTCTCTTTGCTAATTTACAGGCTTGGCCTTTTATTACCTGAAATATTGTAAACATTTTTAATATATTTTTTCTGGAGAAGGGTGATGGGTAGAAAAAACATTGAGTAGGCAATATTCACCCATTATTTTCTTAAAATATATCTTAGAGAGACACTTATTTCAAAGGTTGCATGGAACGTTAAAATGAATACACACTGTAACCAGATAGTTATGTCATTTTTTTGTTAAATTGATTGCACAATCTATCGTTCAGAACTGTCAATATTAATATATATCTCCACCCTCATCTTGAACAAATAGGCACTCAACTCTCACTGTAAATACAACACACCAGCCGACACACGTGCATATTTCAATTCTGTTATTTTTACATTAAAATTGCTTCCAAATTTGGGCCCATCACCAACCAGATAAATCACCCATTTACATAACATTTCCTGAATGTTACATAAAAACATAGTCTGCAGCCACCATTTGCAGTCTTACCCTCTATCTCTTTTACACACCCCAGTACAAAACTATGTATAGGGTTATGTAAAATGGAACATAAAACCACACCAACTCTATATTTAATCATATGAACACAACCATTAATGTGGTTGTGGTGTTGAGGCTGTACATTGGTTGTTCAAAATGGGTGGAGATAAGTGAATTGTGGTTGGTGGAAGGGAGGGAGCTGAGGTTGAGAAAGGGAACTGATGAGTGGAGTGCAGATGGGCTGTTGAATGACATAGATGCATATTTCCATTCTTCTTATGGTTTGCATTGGCTGGAAATACAGTGCATCAATCTTAACTCTAAGATAAGCCTACAGTGCATTTTAGTGGGAATATAGGTATGGGTGTTTTTTTTAAAATGACTGCTAGGAATACTAGTGAAATAGTGTATCAGGAATTTCAGATAGCTGTCCTATGACACATGCAAGCTTCTCTATGATAAGAAATTCAGTTCCCTGGTGGTCATTTACACTGTCCCTTTATGCTGTTCCGGTAATGTAAAGGGGCCTTAAAAGTAAATGCTGACTTGATGGTCCATTTATGCTGCAGAGCTGTGTAAACGGTGCTTTGTGTAAATGAGAAATGGGGTAGTCTGACTAAGTTAATACATTTCTCACATACCTCTTCTACCACCACTCCCAACTTTTTTCAGAAATGGCTTTGGAGGAGAAAATGAGAAAATCTAACTCATCGGAACAGATTTTAGAAGAAGGTGATGAAGGAAAAGGATCTTTTACAGACAATTTAAAGCTGTACACTCATGGACAGAACAAAAAAGTGTCTTCTTCAGGTAGGGGCAAGATATATGCATTACATGTATGAAATAAACTATGTACAGCACTGTAGTGGCAGTTTTGTAATGGCAATAGAAAAGATGAAGAGCAGTCCTACTATCAACTCCCAGTAGTGCATGCCATTGTTAAGGGGAGAATGAAATGGACGTTATAATAATAAATAATAGAAATGTACAATTACAATAAAACCAAGACAGGAAGGAAATTCAGAGCCAAAGCTTTTCACTCTGTTGGGATTTTGCATTGTAAGGTCTTAAACCAGTGATTGAGGAATCCATTTGGGATGTTAACAGTAAGAGTGGTAGAAAGCTTTTGTAACCAAACCTGAAATTCATCCCAAGCTTGTGCCTTGGGTTGAGCTTCCCAGAATTAAAACCCTCAGAATCAATTGCCACTTCTGAAAATGTAGGCTTTAATGGTTTATCTAAACAGAAACAAAATCTTCAGTCTCTTTAACATCATCTGTTGTGGGCTGAAGCTACAGATGGACCTGAACAAAATGCTCCCAAACTTTAGGAAAGTTCTGCTCCAAATCCAAAGTCACTGGTCAGGCCCTTTTATCAATAGCTGAAACCCATTCTGCTGCTCACCCTTCAAAAAAAAAAAGTTGAATAAATTTGAATGCTTTTAAAGGGTCAAATTCTGGAGTCTTTACCCAGACATTGCTAAGATACTGATTTGTATCAGGGAATTTTGCCTGAGTAAGACCTGACAGTGCATGGAAGGATTTGGCTATAAATTTGGGATCTACATAATGAAGCTTTAGTTCTTTATTTCCTAATCTCGATGTTTATTTCCGTATTTGACTACATATATTTTTACTTGCAGAACCTGATCTTACTCTTGATGATGATACTATAAAGGGTATCCAGGGATTCGGGTACCAGAATTTCTTAAGTGAGCACGATGAACAAGAACAACTGATGGCCAGGTCCAGAATGGCAGTTTTATATTGCATAATGCATAGCAGAAATGTACTTAATCTTAAGGTATACCTTTTAAAAATTACAACTGCACCCACTCTCCGTATCGCTATCCTTAATGGTCAACTGCTGCTTTCATTAGAAGCACAATTTCCCTGGGATTAATAACTTGGCTTTCTTAACTTAATCCACCTAGAACCTGGTATTAAAATTCTCAGTATTTGGCCACTTTTTAAAAATTAAAAATGGCAAAAATCATTTAAGATTTGTTTAGTAATTTTAGAGTAGTCTTAAGCTTGGTTGTTCTAGATGCACATTTTTAATTCTCTTGCCCCACCTTGGTCTCCTTCTCTATTATCTGTTTCCTCCCCTTTTTCACCCACACTCTTCTTCCGTTATGTTGTGTGTCTCTCCTCATTTTTCCGATGTACCTCATGATTTATGTGACATCTGCTGGCTCCCAGCACCTCCTGCAGTAGTGGACTGAGTTTGAACACACTGCTGCTTCTTCTCCTCCTGTAGTGCCATCCAATTGCTTCAGCATCGTGCAAGTAGGAGTGGCAAGATCCCGAAGATGGGAAAAGGTGCCCAACCCTCTTTCTAGAAGGCCAGAGACATGACAGTCTAAAGTTTCTAGAACCTTGCCTGGCATCAATTCAGCCCTGTTATGTACTTGCTGTTTTTAATTATTTCTGTTTTCATGTAATGTATGGATCTGTTGAGTCAAAGCATTGACAATTGATCTGTCAGTATAATAATGCTTAATATTTATTCAACTATTTATTATTGCTCCCTGTTTGTATTCAATCTGTAGTATCTGCTAGGTAGGTATGGTTTACTATGTAACTTTCATAGAAATGACTCATGAATTCTAGTTTACAAGGAAATAGTTACTGACATAAATAGATGTAAGGTTGTAGAGAAAAGTATATTAATGTATTGAGATTATAATGTATGATATAATCAAATACCGTATCAAACTATTTATACCAAGGGTGTAGACAAAGGTTGTGCATGCAAATGTAACTTAATTTATTGATTTGAGCCAAATCATAAATTCATATTTTTTTACCATAGCTTTTTGCATGGGGTTCCCTAGCTTTGAAAGAAAGGGCTTTTAAAAAATGAAAAGAAGAAGCTTCACTTTCTAGGACTCTGGACCTCTGAGTTGCAAACATCATGTGTACATCCCAGAACCTATTTAGCTAGACAGCCCCAGAGTACTCATTCCATGCACCTTAGGAAGATCACAGGAAAGAGCCCAGTGTATTTTGTACAAAGAGGGCATAATAAGAGATAAAAGTAGGAACTAGGCCATGCAGAGCATAGAAAGTGGGAACAAATAGCTTAAATTTGATGCAAGAGGGAAGGGAAGATCAATGAAGTGGGAGCTGAGAGGCGAGGCAGACAAAGTTTTGAGTTGCCAATGTGGCCCTCAGCTAGGCAAATATTTTGATGCTCCTTGCATAATGATTTGATACTGTCTCGTAGGATCTTTTTATAAACAAACTAGGGAAATACAACCTAGACGGAGCTGTTATAAGGTAGATGCATAACTGGTTGGAAAACCATTCCCAGAGAGTACGTATTAGTGGATCACAATCAAGCTGGAAGGGAATATCAAGTGGGGACTCACAGGGATTGGTACTGGGTCTGTCTCTGTTCAGCATCTTCATCAGTGATTTAGAAAGTGTCATAAAGAGTATACTTATAAGGTTTGAAGACGATACCAAGCTGGGAGGGGCTGGTTGCAAGTGCATTGGAAGATAGGATTAAAATTCAAAATGATCTAGACAAACTGGAGAAATGGCCTGAAGTAAATAGGGTGAAATTCAATGAGGACAAATGCAAAGTACTCCACTTACGAAGGAACAATCAGTTGTACACACACGAAATGGGAAATGACTGCATAGAAAGGAGAACTGTGGAAAGGGATCTGGGGTTTATAGTCACAAGCTAAATATGAGTCAACAGTATAAAACTTTTGCAAAAAAGCAAACATAATTCTAGGATATATTAGCAGGAGTATTGTAAGCAAGACACGCTGATAAGGCATCAGCTGGAGTATTGTGTCCAGTTCTGGGCACCACATTTCAGGAAAGACGTGGAAAAATTAGAGGAAGTACAGAGGAGAGCAACAAAAATGATTAAAGGTCTAGAAAAATGATCTATGAAGAAAGATTGAAAAAAATGGGGTTTGTTTAGTCTGGAGAACAGAAGGCTGAGAGGGGACATGATAACAGTTTTCAAGTACAAAAAGGGTTACTAAAGGGAGGCGGTAGAAAGATTGTTCTTGTTAACCTCTCAGGATAGGACAAGAAGCAATGGGCTTTAATTGCAGTAAGGAAGATTTAGGTTGGACATTAGGAAAAACTTCCTAACTGTCAGGATAGTTAAACACTGGAATAAATTGCCTAAGGAGGTTGTGGAATCTCCGTCATTGAAGGTTTTTAAGAACAGGTTAGACCAGGGATCAGCAACCTCTGGCATGCGGCTCGCCACAGTAAGCACCTGGAGGGCCGGGTCAGTTTGTTTACCTGCCGCATCGGCAGGTTCATCCGATCACGGCTCCCACTGGCCACGGTTCACTGTCCCAAGCCAATGGGGGTGGCAGAAAGCGGCACAGGTGAGGGATGTGCTGGCCGTGGCTTCCTGCCACCCCCATTGGCCTGGGACTTTGAACTGCAGCCAGTTGGAGCCGCAATCGGCCGAACCTGCCGACGCGGCAGGTAAACAAACTGGCCCAGCCCGCCATCGTACTTACCCTGGTGAGCCGCCTGCCAGAAGTTGCCAACCCCTGGGTTAGACAAACACCTGTCAGGAATAGTCTAGTCCTGCCTTGCATGCAGGAGATCGAACTAGATAACCTAAAGTCCCTACACTTCTATGATTCTATGTATCTATCAATGGAGTCATGTTGCTGATTTGTCTAACTATTTTTTAATGATAAATCTTTTAAATTAAGTCCTGGTGGAGCCTGTTCTTAGCTCGTTTTTTTTTCCTCTTGATAAAAAATGTTGATTTTTATTTAGTTAATATATCTTTTCTACTGCTTATGTCTTCTAGGGCTATTTTCTGACTCTCCTTCCAGACCTTACACCTTTAGTCGACACTTTGGTGTATCTTAACCTGTCATTCAATGACTTACACTTCTTTCCCAGGGAGGTATGTACCAGTTATTTTCCTTATTGTTATTAAGGGTAAAACTGTAAGACAGCCTGAATTTTTATAATTTAATATTAAACTAAACATAAAAAAAAATAACTTTCAAACAACAATGATTTAATAAGAGATGCAAATTGCATAGCTCAGATATTGGAAAAACATCATTCCTTTACTTTTCTGGTTATTTATGGGCTAGTAAGAATCAATGTGAGCCTGGAAAGATTCCAACAAGATTTAGAAATACCTCTGCATCTGTGTCTGAAGATCTCATTCCAATCTTGCTTTATACTAGTGTCACTCAGTTGACTTCAATGGGAAGTTATTCCTAATTTAAATTTATCCTCATTTATACAGCACCAATCTATGGGTTGATATTAATATTACACACAAAAAATACTCTGAAAGAACCTTAATCCAGTTGCAAAGTCAAGCACTCAAAAGTTGGGAAATTCCAGAAATAAAATTGCCTGTGCAATCTTAATTCAACTCCCTTGTGCATATGCTAAGATCCAGTCCTCAATTACATGATCACATACTACTTTTTCCACAGGATCCGTGCCTCGTTCAGTGCACAGGATGGACAGTACTCAACTAATAAGCAGCTAGTCAATATTTTTTTCTCCTCATTGTTCAGTGTGTGGCTGTAGGAGTTACTTACCGCGCATTATTCAAATCCTACTCTGAAGTCAGAAGTATTAAATTTCTCAGGGGCTTTGTATAACACTCAGAACTATAGCATCTGAGTGTTTCACAAACATTGGTGACTTGATTTTCACCACACTTCTGTGAGATGAATGGGTATTTATTATCCCTATTCTGCAGATGGAGAGCTGAGGCACAAAGAGATTAAAGTCACAACTATCCACTAATTTTGGGAGCCCAGTTTGTGATCCTGGAACCTGATTTTACAGATTACTTACCATTATAGAGCACAGTATATGTATGTTTAGGGCCCTGCCAAATTCACGGTCCATTTTGTTCAATTTCATGGTCATAGGATTTTAAAAATTGTAAATTTCATGATTTCAGCTATTTAAATGAGAAATGTCATGGTGTTGTTATTGTAGGGATTACGACCCAAGAAGGAGTTGGGGAGGGGGTCACAAGGTTATTGTAGGAGGGGTTGCGGTACTGCTACCCTTACTTCTGCGCTGCTGCTGGCAGAGGTGCTGCCTTCAGAGCTGAGCAGCTGGAGAGCGGTGGATGCTGGTTGGGACCCCATCTCTGAAGGCAAAGCCGCCTCCAGCAGCAGCATAGAAGTAAGGATGGCATGGTATGGTATTGCCACCTTTACTTCTGCGCTGCTGCCTGCACAGCTGGGCCCTCAGTCAGCAGCCACCACTCTCCAGCTGCCCAGCTCTGAAAGCAGCAGCGCAGAAGTAAGGATGGCATGGTATGGTTTTGCCACCCTTACTTCTGTGCTGCTGCTGGCGGGGAGCTACCTTCAGAAATGGGCGCCTGGCCAACAGCCGTCACTCTCTGGTCACCCAGCTCTGAAGGCAGCACCAAAGTAAGAGTGGTAATACTGTGACCCCCCACCCATAACTCCCTTTTGGGTCAGGACCCCAGTTTGTGAAATGCTAGTCTCTCTCTTCTTTCCCTTCCTCCCCCTCCCCCCGTGAAATCGGTATAGTATAGAGTAAAAGCACACAAAATACCAGATTTCACGGGGGGAGTCCAGATTTCATGGTCTGTGATGCGTTTTTCATGGCCATGAATTTGGTAGGGCCCTATGTATGTTCAAAGCACAGCTTCCATTGACTTCAGTTGCAGCTGTGAGTGCTCAGCATTTCTGCACATAAAGCCCCAAGGTCTCACTCTGGGCACCCATAAAATGAGGAACACACAATTAGTGATGACCTGGGGTTGTGAGTTCAGTCCTTGAGGGGGCCATTTAGGGAAGTGGGGATTGGTCCTGCTTTGAGCAGGGGGTTGGACTAGATGATCTCCTGAGGTCCCCTCCAACCCTAATAATCTGTGATTCTGTGACAAAAGTTTGGTTTAAGTGATTTGCCTAGTATACATAGGAACTCTATGGCAGAGGTAGGAGTAGAATCAAATTCTCCAGGGCAGCATTCAGTTTCCTTAACCACTTCCACTCTACTCTGTGCTGATAAGGCCTCAGCTGGAGTATTGTGTCCAGTTCTGGGTGCCATGTTTCAGGGAAGATGTGGACAAATTGGAGAAAGTCCAGAGAAGAGCAACAAAAATGATTAAAGTTCTAAAAAATATGACCTATGAGGAAAGATTGAAAAATGGGGTTTGTTTAGTCTGGAGAAAAGAAGACTGAGTGGAAGCATGATAACCATTTTCAAGTACATAAAATATGGTTATAAGGAGGAGGGAGAAAAATTGTTCTTGTTAACCTCTCAGGATAGACTTAAATTGCAGAAAAGGAGATTTAGTTTGGACATTAGGAAAAGCTTCCTAACTGTCAGGGTAATTAAGCACTGGAACAAATCCCTTAGAGAGGTTATGGAATCTCCATCATTGGAGGTTTTAAGAACAGGTTGTACAAACACCTGTCAGGAATGGTCTTGTTATTACGTAGTCCTTCCCTGAGTGCAGGGGATTGGATTGGATGACCTCTCGAGGTCCCTTCCCGTCCTACACTGTTATGATTCTATGAGACAATCATTCCTCTTCCTATAGTCCCCTGTCTCATTCACCACACACCTTCCAACTGCCATAAATGAAGCAGGGTGCCCGCAGACAACAGCCTCCTGTACTACACAACCCTGATTCATTCCCAGAGCAAGTTAAGAGGTAGGGGTCCTGAGGGAAAATAGTACGTGATAGTGTAATTAGACTGTATCATAATACATACACATAAAGGCCAAATTAAGGTTGCCCTGGCAACCTTAATTTTGGCATTTCCAAAGTTTGAGTATTTGACTTTGCAAGCCTAATAGTGTTTGCTTATCATAGTTTTTGTGTAATTTCCTAGGTTTTTGAAAAAGCAAACTGAAAAACATTGTACTGAGGCCCACATGAGTCATCAGTAGGGTTGGAATCTTTGGATCCATCACAAAGACCTCTGCCATTTGAACTAACAGAGTAACTGATAGATGATAACATACTACTGCTGTGGAGCAATATTCAAGGGGGCCAGCACACTTTGCCACTGGGTTACACCAATACTTATTCACAGGAAAGGAATGGTGAGACTCTGGAGTATTGGTTTCTATTCCAGACTGGTCTGTCCCTTTCCCCCAAGCGTGATCTGTAGTACCTCATCTCTCCCACTGGTCCTTGCCCCAGTCCTGCCTCTTCCCCACCCCTGGCTTCTCATCTTAGTCTCTTTCTCCTTATCTAGCCACTCCTTCTCAGGCTTTTCATCTAGTCTCAGAATCCTTGTCCAGCAAGCCCTACCTCACCCCTCAGGGCTCCCTGTTCTAGTCTCCTTGCCCAAACATTTCCAGTTCACCCCAGACCTTCATCTAAGCTGTCTCTCTCCCCCAGACTGGCCTTCTGTCTCGTCTCATCATCCACATTCCCCATCCCCACTGTCTCTCACTCCAGTTCCAATTTCTTTCCCCAGGCTCTGTGTCCAATCTCAGTGTTGTTATTCACCCCCTCACACACAGTGGGTTCTTATCTTAGTCTCTTTACCTAGTCAGTCCTGCACTCCCCACAGCTCCTCATGCAATCTCTGTCTCTCCCATCTCCCACCTACTGAGCTTAAACTAAAAAAGGAAGCTTTACAAGAAGTGAAAATTTGGACAGATGACTAGGGAGGAGTATAAAAATATTGCTAGAGCATGCAGGGGTGTAATCAGGAAGGCCAAGGCACAATTGGAATTGCAGCTCGCAAGGGATGTGAAGGGTAACAAGAAGGGTTTCTACAGGTGTGTTAGCAACAAGAAGAAGTTCAGGGAAAGTGTGGGACGCTTACTGAATGGGGGAGGCAACATAGTCAGGGCTGGCTCCAGGCACCAGCTTATCAAGCAGGTGCTTGGGGCTGCAACTCCGGAGCAGGGCGGCACTTTCAGGTATTTGGCGACAATTTGGCGGAGGGTCCCTCACTCCCGCTCACATCGAAGGACCTCCCGCTGAATTGGCGCAGATCGCAATCGCGGCTTCTTTTTTTTTTTTTTTTGGCTGCTTGGGGCGGCAAAACCCCTGGAGCCGGCCCTGAACATAGTGACAGATGATGTGGAAAAAGCTGAAATACTCAATGCTTTTTTTCCCCTCAATCTTCACACACAAGGGCAGCTCCCAGACTGCTGCACTGGGCAACGCAGCATGGGGAGTAGGTGAGCACTTAGTGGTGAAAGAAGAGGTTAAGGACTATTTAGAAAAGCTGGACATGCACAAGTCCATGTGTCCAGATCTAATGCATCTAAGGGTGCTGAGGGAGTTGGCTGATGTGATTGCAGAGCCATTGGCCATTATCTTTGAAAATTCGTGGCGATCAGGGGAGGTCCTGGATGATTGGAAAAAGGCAAATATAGTGTCTATATTTTAAAAAGGGAAAAAAGAGAATGCGGGGAACTACAGGCCAGTCAGCCTCACTTCAGTCCCCGACAAAATCATGGAGCAGGTCCTCAAGGAATCCATTTTGAAACACTTGGAGGAGAGGAAGGTGATCAGGAACAGTCAACATGGATTCACCAAGGGCAAGTCATGCCTGACCAACCTGATTGCCTTCTATGATGAGATAACGGGCTCTGTGAATTTGGGGAAAGCAGTGGATGTGATATATCTTGACTTTAGCAAAGCTTTTGATATGGTCTCCCACAGTATTCTTGCCAGCAAGTTAAAAAAAGTATGGATAGGATGAATGGACTATAGGGTGGATAGAAAGCTGGCTAGATTGTTGGGTTCAACAGGTAGTGATCAACGGCTCACTGTCTAGTTGGCAGCTGGTATCAAGCAGGTTTTGTTGAACATCTTTATTAATGATCTGGATGACGGGATTAATTGCACCCTCAGCATGTTCACGGATGACATTAAGATGCGGGGAGAGGTAGATACGATGGAGGGTAGGGATAGGGTCCAGAGTAAACTCGTCAGATTGGAGGATTGGGCCAAAAGAAATCTGATGAGGTTCAACAAGGACAAGTGCAGAGTTCTGCACTTAGGAAGAAAGAATCCCATGCACCGCTACAGGCTGGGGACTGACTGGCTAAGCAGCAGTTCTGCAGAAAAGGACCTGGGGATTACAGTGGATGAGAAGCTGGATATGAGTCAGCAGTGTGCCCTTGTTGCCAAGAAGGCCAATGGCATATTGGGTTGTATTAGTAGGAGCATTGCCAGCAGATTGAGGGATAGCAGCCTTCAGTTACCTGAAGGGGGGTTCTAAAGAGGATGGAGCTAGGCTGTTCTCAGTGGTGGCAGATGACAGAACAAGGATCAATGGTCTCAAGTTGCAGTGGGGGAGGTCTAGGTTGGAATTAGGAAACACTATTTCACTAGGAGTGTGGTGAAGCACTGGAATGGGTTACCTAGGGAGGTGGTGGAATCTCCATCCTTAGAGGTTTTTAAGGCTCGGCTTGACAAAGCTTTGGCTGAGATGATGTTGGTCCTGCTTTGTGCAAAGGGTTGGACTAGATGACCTCCTGAGGTCTCTTCCAAATCTAATATTCTATGATTCTATGATATGATACTGGTTCCCCATCTCCATTCCCATTGTCCCTTCCTGTCTCCTAGTCTCCTTCCAACCAGTCCTAGTTTCTGTGCCCACCCAGTCCCCGAACTCCCTCCTGGCTCCCAGTCTCTGACTCCTCCATGCTGCATGGGCCAAGGGTGGGCGGGGGGCGGCATTAGCTCACCCGTGTTCTCAATCTCTCAGTTAATGTGCTTGCACCCAGATATGGTATGGGCTGCAGCAGCCCAGAGCTGCCATCACTGGGAAAGTCCTGCTCTGACCTGTCTGTACACATTCAATGCAGACATAAACTTTAGGGAAATTAGCTGCTAAAATCTAAAGAAGTCTGTACTGATCATACGTGAACTGTGATTTTTCAAAAGCTTATAACTTGGTCAAATTTGGGCTGATTTTCATAGGGACAGCAAAAGGCACATCCGTGACACAAAGGCCACCCCTCTGCCACATTTTAAATCCCAAAGTATGGGGATGCTAGAACTTAAAAAAAAAAAATCATATTTTTAACATAGTCAAAATAATGTATTTTTCCCTAGCCTCATTCTTCAAAATGGCTGACTGTTTTGACTGAAATTTTCCAAAAAGATTCAGCCTGTGGCAGACACCCAGCATGGAAAATTTCAGCCAAAACAGTTAGTTTGGCTAAGTTATAAGCAACTGAAAACATGTTTTTGTAATGGGAAGTGTAGGGCAACCTTAATAGTAGACAGTGCTACCAGCCCAACCTATAATACTACAGGAGTGCAAGTGAAATCAGGATCAGGCCCAGAAACCAGATGACATATTTATACGGTACTTTAACTAAAATAACATTACTAATTAGCTACTGCTATACATTAAATACAAGATTCACACAATATTAGGACAGTTTCTTTGTTTCTAGTTCTTACAGTGTCACTTACTAATGTTAGAAATGTAGAAACTCTTACCATAACAGGAATCAGACTGTCTTTGTGGTAACAACTTTTTTTCCATTACCTCTTCCCCCTCTAAGGTATATAATATTAAAAACTTAGAAGTACTGAAGCTCCGAAACAACCCCATCAAAGAGATCCCTGATGATGTCCACAGACTCAAGACACTTAGGATCCTTAACATGTCCTTCAATTTACTATCTGTCCTTCCCACTGGGTAAGGTGTTTACTATTAATTAATAGATTAGATTGCATTATTTCTGTGCTCAAACAAGGATTCAGTTTTTTGTGTGACCTACATTATATTCATTCATTAATTCATTTCCATACTGGCTTTGTAAATTACACCTACAAAAAAGGCTCATATAATATAGTATATATAGTAGGGCTGTCAAGTGATTAAAAAAATTAATCAGGATTAATCGCACTGTTAAACAACAATAGAATACCATTTATTTTAAATATTTTTGGATGTTTACTACATTTTCAAATATATTAATTTCAATTACAACACAGAATACAAAGTGTACAGTGCTCACTTTATATTTATTTTTTATTACAAATATTTGCACTGTAAAAGAAAAATTGTATTTTTCAATTCACCTTATACACGTACTGTAGTGCAACCTCTTTATCATGAAAGTTGAACTCACAAATGTAAAATTATGTACAAAAAAACCTGCATTCAAAAATAAAACAATGTAAAACTTTAGAGCCTACAAGTCCACTCAGTCCTACTTCTTGGTCAGCCAATCAGACAGACAAGCTTGGTTACAAATTACAGGATATAATGCTACCCACTTCTTCTTTACAATGTCACCTGAAAGTGAGAACAAGCGTTCACATGGCACTGTTGTAGTGGCATTGCAAGATATTTACGTGCCAGATGCGCTAAAGAGTCATATGTCCCATCATGCTTCAGCCACCATTTCAGAGGACATGCGTCCATGCTGATGATGGGTTCTGCTCGATAATGATCCAAAGCAGTGCGGACCAATGCATGTTCATTTTCCTCATCTGGTCAGATGCCACCAGCAGAAGGTTGATTTTCCTTTTTTGGTGGTTTGGGTTCTATAGTTTCCTCACACATCCGCCAAGTATCCGCCACACCTCGTCCCTCTCAGATTTTGGACGGCACTTCAGATTCTTAAACCTTGGGTCGAGTGCTGTATCTAGTCTTAGAAATCTCACATTGGTACCTTCTTTGCGTTTTGTCAAATCTGCTGTGAAAGTGTTCTTAAAACGAACATGTGCTGGTCATCATTCGAGACTGCTATAACATGAAATATATGGCAGAATGCGGGTAAAATAGAGCAGGAGGCACTCCCCCAAGGAGTACAGTCACAAATTTAATTGACGCATTATTTTTTTAACGATCATCGTCAACATGAAAGCATGTCCTCTGGAATGGTGGCCAAAGCATGAAGGGGCATACGAATGTTTAGCATATCTGGCATGTAAATACCTTGCAATGCCGGCTACAAAAGTGCCATGTGAACACCTATTCTCACTTTCAGATGACATTGTAAATAAGAATCAGGCAGCAGTATCTCCCGTCAATGTAAACAAACTTGTTCGTCTTAGCAATTGGTAGAATAAGAAGCAGGATTGAGTGGACTTGTAGCCTCTAAAGTTTTACACTGCTTTGTTTTTGAGTGCAGTTATATAACCAAAAAAAATCTGCATTTGTAAATTACACTTTCACAATAAAGAGATTGCACTACAGTACTTGAATGAGGTGAATTAAAAAATTCTATTTCTTCTGTTTATCATTTTTATGGTGCATATATTTGTAATAAAAAATAAAAATATAAAGTGAGCACTGTGTACTTTGTATTCTGTGTTGTAATTGAAATCAATATTGAAAATGTAGAAAAACATCCAAAAATATTTAATAAATTTCAATTGGTATTCTATTGTTATAAGTGCGATTAATCGTGATCAAATTTTTAAATCACAGTTAATATTTTTGAGTTAACCACGATTAATGGACAGCCCTAATATATAGCTACAGATATGCATAAGCAAATATTCATCAACATCAGTAGTAGTACACAGAGGGCCTATCTGTGATCAGAGCCACATTGTACTAGGAGCTGTGTATACACATAGTGTAGGCAGCTCCTATCTGAAAAAGTTGATAATCTAAATAGGTACAACAGGAGGGAGAGGAGAAGTGTTGTTATGCCCAATTTAAAAATGGAGAAGAAAGGCACAGAGAGACGAAGGGACTTGCCCAAGCAGATTGTGTAGAGCCAGGAATTGAACCCAAATCTTAAGTATCCCACTCCACGTACCTTAATCACAGGATCATCCTTCCATCTAATGGTTTAAATTGAAAGTCTGTTTACTAAAAGTGAGCTAAGGTTGATATATACTAGTAGCCAAAAGCCCAGTCTATTGCATGGGTGTAATTTGTAAGTCATTTGTAAAAGCACTGAAAATTATGGAAAACTTAAAAATTGGATAATAACAGACAGAATCCCAGTGGTGATTGAACCATTGGTATTCTAAACCTAAAGAATTCTCAACCCTGCTTGTAGCTGTTTCCATCACTCACACTGACTGAACAAACGTTCTAGGCTTCAGTGTGATGTTTGGGGTTATTGTGTGTGCTGATTGTATTGCCTTGTGGGTGACTGTGTTGATTTGCATGTGGGATGTGTTGTGCAGGGGGAGTTGTGTGGTTAGTGAATGAGTGGGGTGTACTGTGGTGAGGGGCTATGTGTGTTTGGGGTAATTGTGTGTGCTGGTTGTGTTGTTTGGATAGTTGTGTTGATTTGTGCCTAGGAGATTTGTGCCTGGAGATTTGTGTGGATTTGTGCAAGTGGCAAATGAAGGGTGTGGCACTCTGTACCTCAAAATAGCACCCTGGAACCCCTGTATTCACCACTGTGATATGATTATAGTATGTTTTGTACAATGCATGGCTTGTGAGGGATCAGTTAAAAAGTCTTGATCTACTGAACATTAATATCCTGTTGAATTGCATGTTCTATCATTGTATGTGAAGTTATGAAGTATTGCTATATGCTTGTTACTGTAGTATGTGGTAAGTGGGAAACGCCCACAGCGAGCCTTTCAGTGACAACAAAGGAGCAACTAACAGTGGCCAGACAGGCATTGATGGCCCATTAAGGAGGATCTACCCTCTCAAGTGGCCCTCCCAGAGACTCCTCAGAGGGCATATACACAATGGGGTCCACCTAACCCCCATGTCACAGCAAGAATCTTTCTAGCACCTGGAGAGAAAGTATAAACAAGGGTTGATGTCATCACCACTTGGCCTCTCTCCTCCCCCACCTACTCTGAAGGCAACAAGAAATTTGGAAGACAAAGACTTTGAACTGTGGAGATTGGTCCCAGGCTAAGAAGGAAATTCAGCCTGTGTAATAAGAACTGTAAACGGCTGGAACATTTAGGGTATGGCTACACTTACAGATCTGCAGCACTGGTAGTTGCAGCGCTGGTCGTCCAGCTGTGCAGGGCCAGCGCTGGTGTGTGGCCACACTCACAGCTACCACCGCTGCAGTGTGGCCACATTTGCAGCATTTGCAGCGCTGTTGGGAGTGATGAATTATGGGCAGCTATCCCAGCATTCAAGTGGCAGCAACATGCTTTTCAAAAGAGAGGGGTGTGGGGCAGTGTGACAGGGACCGGGGAAGAGAGAGTGGATTTTGGAACTGACACTGTGCAAAATCAGAAAATTTCCCACCCCTTACTGTTAACTGCAAACAGACTGCATCCAACATACTCTCTTTCCCCCCTCTGCCCCCTCCCCCCGTTTCTCTCAAGCAAAGCAAACACTCAACCCCTGTGAATGACTCATTTTCTCGCTGCTGGTCAAGCAAAACACAAACACTCAACCCCTGTGAATCATGCAGGGAGGAGGATCTCATTTGATTGTTCACAGATTGATCACAGCAAACAGGAGCTGATAAGCAGCTCCGGTAGAGCAGCTCCGGTAGCAACGGAGCTCCAGAGGTTCACAACAAAACAAAGAGAGGCTGCATAACAAAACAAAGGGAGTAATTTAGTTAAAAGCATTCTGGGATACACCCTTATACCCTGGAGGCCAATAACAGCGCTGGTGTGTGGCCACACTTGATGACCAGCGCTGCAGCACCAGCGCTGCAATCCTTATTCCCCTTGCTGAGTGAGGTGTACGGCCAGCGCTGCAGCCAGGGAGTTGCAGCGCTGGAAGTGCCCTGCAGGTGTGGCCACTTACTAATTGCAGCGCTGGAAAGCCTCCACCAGCGCTGCAACTCGCAAGTGTAGCCATACCCTTAGAGGGGCAAGAAACTACTTGATTCAAATCTTGCTTAGTCTGTAGAATTTAGGCTCCAATTTTATTTATATTTCTTATATAACCAACTTTGATCTCTATGCCTACCCCTTATAATCACTCAAGATCTAGCCTTCATTAGTTAATAAATCTCTTTTATATTTTATCTAAAACAGTGTGTTTTGGGTTGAAGTGCTTGGGGAAGCTGCTTAGATTACAAAGATTGGTGCATGTTCACTTCCTTTGACGAAGTGGCAAACTAATTAATGAGCTTGCACTGTCTAGGGAGTCTTGAGCAGTGTGAGATGGCACATTACTGGAGTGCAAGGCTTGGGGCTGGGGACATTTGCTGGTGTCTCTTTTTACAGTTCCTGAGTGGCTTAGAGAGCATTCATACAACTCAGCTTGGTGTGTGTCGCTACATATTGATGGGTGAGTGATCATAGCATCTGGAGAGGTTTATTGCTTGTCACTAGCATAGCATTGTGGGAGACAGCCCAGGCTGCAGAATTTAATGGAACTCAGTGGTCTCACAGTCTAGGTTGTACCCCAGGGACATGTCATAGAGGTGCAGCGAGCAGACTGAAATGCACAGCTTGTTGTTCTGCGTGAGATTTGCATGTCATATACTGGTGCTGAGATTTTAGGTGGGTTAGCTGAATACAGTAAAAAAAAGTTACACTTTTGTTATTTTCTGTTTGCTTATTTTGGGAAAGGGAAATAGGAGCAGAAAGGCATAACAATGGATGAGAGTGATGCAGTTGCAAAGTTAGAGCTGTACAGACTGCAGGTAGCAGAAAAAGAGAGAGACTGTGAGCATCAGTTGAGACTTAAAATATCTCCATTGACATGCTTATTGGGAATTATTTTTTCCATGTAGCTCCGCAAGAAGGAATATTATAAGTCCCAGGAATTGCTGAAGGAAAGAGAGAAAGTCTCTTTGATTCCTCTGCAGCAAAGTGGAGCAGCATGCTTCCAGGTGTGGGTGGAGTTGAGACTGTCTCTTGCACTGCAGTTGAAGGCAGCACCTCATAAGGAAGGGATGGGGGTGGAGTGCCTGTCACTGACAGAACTGTTCCAGCTGTTAGCTGCAAGCGCTTTGCAGCTGAACAAAGGCTGGATCCCGCTGTAGTGAGCATAGAGAGAGGTGTCCTAGAGGGAGGCCCAGAGAAGGGAAATAAGGAAAAGATTTCTGTAGGAAATAGTATCAGAGAGGTAGCCGTGTTAGTCTGGTTCTGTAAAAGCAGCAAAGAATCCTGTGGCACCTTATAGACTAACAGACGTTTTGCAGCATGAGCTTTCGTGGGTGAATACCCACTTCTTCAGATGCAAGAGTGGAAATTTCCAGGGGCAGGTAAATATAAGCAAGCAAGAAGCAAGCTAGAGATAACGAGGTTAGGTCAATCAGGGAGGATGAGGCCCTGTTCTAGCAGTTGAGGTTTGAAAACCAAGGGAGGAGAAACTGGTTCTGTAGTTGGCAAGCCATTCACAGTCTTTGTTTAATCCTAAACTGATGGTGTCAAATTTGCAGATGAACTGAAGCTCAGCAGTTTCTCTTTGAAGTCTGGTCCTAAAGTTTTTTTGCTGGAGGATGGCCACCTTAAGATCTGCTATTGTGTGGCCAGGGAGGTTGAAGTGTTCTCCTACAGGTTTTTGTATATTGTGTAACAGGGTCGGTACTCACCCCTGCCGCGCCTCCTGCTGGTCGGTCCCGGAATGTCCCTCGGTCCAGCCCTGAGCGCCTCTCAGGCTGTGACCTGCCTTCTCTCTCTCTGGCCCGGCGTCCCTCCCTGACCCGGTGCCCGCTATCTATAATGGGGTCTCCCCTCTCCCAGGGGGAACCGCACCCCACCACCCCCACTCAGTAGTACTGTCACTCACAGTCTGTCTGGTCCACCCCTGGGGCAGACTGCAGTATCAGCATCAGCCCACTCATCACAGGCAAGGGGGTCTTGACCTGCTGCCTTGTCTCCCCCTGGGCTGCCTCTGCAACCTACAGTACCTATAGGCCCTTTGCTGGGCCGCGGCCTGGGGGGCTTCCCTCCAGCTCCTCAGAGCTCCTCAGCTCCTCAGCCCCCCACTGCTTCAGTCTCAGTCTCTCCTCTCCAGGCTCATCTCTCTCTGCCCCATCTCAGAGAGAGACTCTCTCTCCTCTGCTCTCTCTGCTTTCTCTGCTTCTCCTCAGTTTGGGTGTGGGGGGCGTGGCCCCAGCCCCAGCCATCAGCCCAGCCTGCCCAGCCCTAGCCTGAAGGCTGTCTTCTCAAGCCTTGCCAGGCCTTTTTTTAAGGACCTTCAGGCCACCCCCCCCCCCCACCCCCCCCCCTCAAGAACCTCACGGGCCAGGGGAGGCTGGGTCGCCCAGCTCCCAGCTTCAGCTGGGCGTAGCGTGAAAATCCTCTCCTCCAGGCTCCAGCCGCTCTCCAGCCTCTCCTCCTTCCTCCCCACTTCGGCCCTCGTGTGGGGTTCCCTCTGTGGGGGGGCCTCTCTGCCCCCTCTCTTTCTGGCCTGGGGTCTCCCTTCCCCCTTCTTTCTAGGTCCTTCTTGGACTCGCTGGCATCAGCGGCATTGCCCCTTTTCGCTGCCTCCCAGTGCCTCCCCTTGTGGCCTTTGGCAGGTGTGCCTCTCCCTTGTGGCTGCCCTGTGGCAGTGGCCAGCCCCGCGCCTGTTTCCCTGGCCCCCCCCTCTTTCTTGGGCTGGGAGGCACCTCTCTCTCCTCCAGGCCCTCCTGGGGTGTCCCAGCTCCCCTCCAGCCTTACACTCTTCTCCCCCCACCCCCCCAAGCCCAACAGGCCCTTCGCCCTGCCTCCTGTCTGAAGCCCCACTCTGTTGAAGTCTTTGTCCCAACCCAGTCCTACCTTGTGCTGAGACCTCAGGCAGTCTCCTCGCCTCCCCCTTGGCCTCAGCCCCAGCCCGCTCCCCACTGGCAGCAGCCAGGCCCAGCCGCCCGCCCAGCCGCTGAGCCGCCAAGCAGCCTCCAGTTCACACGTGCTTGCTGCTCCTTTCTCTTCAGTCTCAAAGTCCTTTCTTCCAAGTCTCAAGTCCTCTGGGCAACTGTCCCCTCGATCGTCCACTGTCCTCTGGGCAACTTGTCCCAGTTCTTGGCCTGGGTCTGCCTGCCCAGGGGCATGTTCCCGTCCCCGCCATCAGTTCCTGGTCGGTCCCCCTGTCGGTCCTGTCAGCCCCTCTCCTGCTGGCGCCCTCCCTGACCCCCCTCGCCCCCGGCCCCCCTCTGCCCCCTCGACCCTCTGGACCCCGCGCCCATCCTCCTGCCCCGCCTCTCTCTCCCCACCCCGGTCTCCCGCTCCTTGGGTCCCCACTCCCCCCACCTCCTGGTCTACCTCTCTACAGTCAGTGCGGTCCTAGCCCACTGTCCTTGTAGCCCACCTGCCCAGTCCCCACTGGCCCTCACACTGGGGGGTCAAGCCCTCTGCAAAGCACCTTGACCTGCAGCTGCTTCCTGCCTGCACCCCCTGCTCTCCTGCTGCCTGGCTCCCCTCCTTGCCTGGGCCCCAGCTGCCTCAGCAGGCTGGGGCCCTTCTCTCAGCCCTGCAGAGGCTTCCTCTACTCTGCTTCACTCTTCTCTCTCTGGGGCTGCAGAGGCTCCAGCCTCTGGGCCTCCTGAGAGAGAGGCTCCTGTCCTGGCTCTGGGCTGGCTCTTCTCTGCCAGGCCTTCTGCCTCTCTGCAGCCAGGGGCCTCCTGTTTCCAGCCCAACCCACTTTACTTCATTGCCATTCCTAATATCTGATTTGTGTCCATTTATCCTTTTGGTTATCTCCTCCCTTGGTTTTCACACCTCAACTGCTAGAACAGGGCCCCATCCTGCCTGATTGACCTAACCTCATTATCTCTAGCTTGCTTCTTGCTTGCTTATATTTGCCTGCCCCTGGAAATTTCCACTCTTGCATCCGACGAAGTGGGTATTCACCCACGAAAGCTCATGCTGCAAAACGTCTGTTAGTCTATAAGGTGCCACAGGATTCTTTGCTGCTTCTGTAGGAAATAAGCAACCTTGTAAGCATAATGTGTCAATACACAATGCAAGGTATCCCAGGGTGCAACCCGCCACCATCCTGTGCACTGTCTTTTGGGAAGTTATGGCAATGCATGGTGAGGAAAAAATGAGTCATGAGGGATAATAGGTAGCAAGGGGTCAACTTTCCAGTGTGCAACTTTCTCCATCCCATAATGTCACAAATAGCCCATAATTTTCACAGCTTTTTAAAAAATCCCATGAATCTGCACAGCCCTCCTCACTGTCCACCATCTCTGACAGAAGCATGGAACCTGCACAGCTCTGCACAGAACGCACGCCAATCCTCCGGTATTTGCAGAACCGCAAGAAGAACAGAATCAGCAGGGAACATCACAATTTTATGGAGGACAGATTGCTGTGGGACATAACAAGAATCAGTTCAACTGTTTTGGTGACATTCATGGAGCAGTTGCAGATGGTGGAGCACTGCTTCTGGGCCCGAGAAACAACCACTGACTGGTGGGATCGCATCGTAATTCAGGCTGATGATGAGCAGTGGCTGCAGAACTTTCGGATGTGCCAAGCCACGTTTCTGGATCTGTGTGCTGAGCTTGCTCCAGCCCTCCAGCGCAGGGACACCAGAATGAGTGCTGCACTGAGAGCGAAGAAGCAAGTGGCAGTCTCAAACACCAGATTGCTACCAGTCAGTGGGTAATCATTTGGGAGTTAGAAAATCGACTGTCGGGGCAATTGTCATGCAAGTGTGCAGGACCATTAATTACCTCCTGCTACGCAGGATTGTGACTCTCAGCAATGTGCAGGACATAGTGGATGGATTTACAGCAACGAGGTTCCTGAACTGCGGTGGGGCAATAGACAGCACATGTATCCCTATTTGGCACCAGACCACCTTGCCACTCAACTGAAAGGACTACTTTTTTCTGATTATGCAAGTATTGGTGGATTACTGGGGTCGTTTCACCAACATCAGTGTTGGCTGGTCAGGAAAGAGCGTGATTCTCATAGCTTTAAGAACATAGGATTGTTCATAAAGCTACAAGTAGGGACTTTCTTTTAGCACCAGCTGATTACCATTAGCAATATTGAAACGCCAGTAGTGATCCTGGGGGACCCAGCCTATGCCTTGCTCCTCTGGACATGAAACCATACACCGGCCACCTCGACAGCTCCAAGGAAAGATTCAGCTACTGACGCAGCAAGTGCAAAATGACAGTTGAATATGTTTTCAATAGATTGAATGGATTCTGGCAGTGCTTACTCACAAGATTGGATTTCAGTGAAAAAAATATCCTAGTGGTTACTGCTGCCTGCTGTGTCCTGCATAATATCTGTGAAGCAAAGGTGGGAAAGTTGCCATTGGGGTGGAGGGCAGAGGTAGAGCAGCTGTCTGCTGCATTGGAACAGTCAGACACAAGGGTGATTACAAGAGTTCAGTATGGAGCTGTATGGCTCAGGGTGGCTTTGAAAGAGCACTTTAACATTGAGCCATAGTCATGCACTGTGATGTACTGTGCTCTGCCTGGCTCTGCAGTGTGGGGGCCTGTTAGGAAATGTGTGGTGCTTGCTGTACATTTATGATTATTACACTGTTTGCCACTGATTCTATGAGTTTTGTATCATACTGTACGGAAACCAGTAAGTGGTTGCTTTCAGTACTGCTAGAGACTCTGAAGCATATGTTCTGAACTAATAAAGATGAATTATTCTCCAAATAATAGAATTTGAGTAACAAAACCAATACAAAGAAAAATCTGTGCAATTTAAAAGCAAATACATTAAAAACTTAATTAATAGAACAGAACTTAACAGGGCGAAAGAATGTTCATGTCCATTTTAGCTACACATACAGCAACTGGGGCTTTCATAGGTTAGTGCATGTGAAGCTGTGGTTGTTTATGGCTCCCGGGGTGGAGTGATAGGGTAGGGATGCCCAGTCACCAAGACCACGTGGAATGCTGGGGGAAAGAGATGTAGGGAGGTGCTATAATGGAGTTCTCCAGACACTGCAAAAGGAAGTGAGCTGGGATTGTTGAACCACTAGGTCCACAAGAGTTTGCAGCATCTGTGTTTGCTGCTGGAGAAGCCCCATTATATCCTGATGCATCTCTTTCTCCTTTTCCTATTGTGACTCTTGGGCCTGTCTGCTCTTTCCTTCTCCATACAGTCTGCAATATTCACCCTCCAGGCACTTTGCTCACAGTCTAATGCAGCCCTGGCTTGCAGAATCTCACTGAACATGTTATCCTGAGTCCTTGTTTTGCTCCTTCTTATCTGACACAGCCATTCCGTCAGTGTGGAGGGGGAACCCCTCAAAGCCACAATGGCAGCAGCTACAGATAAAACACACAGAGGTACTAGTGTTAGTATAGTCACAAAAGAAAGTGAACGTTAAGATTCAGAACTCCCTTCCCTCGCTCCCCTAGAGTGTTAAACCAGACATGAATATTGACACTTCTGCTTCGGAGTGCTTGTGCATGGCACCACTCACAGCACCAAACATGGTGAGCATGGCCCAGCATGGGTGAGGGAAATGAGACAGGAATTGCTCAGTTGTTTAAAACCATGAGTATATGGCAATGGCACTGAACAATGGCACCATTGTCCACAGGTGATAGTGATTTTAGCGGAGAGTAACAAAGGCACAGAGAGCACAGCTGCTGCTGACTTCCCAAAGATGCTCAGGTCCATATGCTGCTGGCCTGTTAACATGGGCAAGCACCATTGCAGTAATCACGACTGGCATGGGAAAACATCCTACCTCAGAGGAAGAAATAAGGCTGCCCTGCTAGAAATCTTCAGGAAGGGAGTGCAGAATACCTCCATGAAAGTTTCATTATGAGCTCTCTGGAGGATTCAAGGGACACCTGTGTACATACACAAACTGCTTCACATGGTCCACCCTGCCTAACTGTACAGGGAAATGAAAAGCACATGAACAACTCTACATCTCTTTGTAGTATGAGTAAATTTAATGAAACGTCGATAGCTGTGTCCTGTTAAGTTGGGGGCTTCATTAGTACATCACCATAATGGGAAATACATTTACACACTTATCCAAGGTTTCTTCCCCTGCATTGGGCTTACCCTGCTCAACTGCCAGGACTCACTGGTCTGCAATCAAATCTCAAACAGGCTCTGGATTGCGGCATAGCTGTATGCCCACAGCTGCATATCTCCCACCCTCCTCCTTTTACTCCTCCTCCTCATTCACGCTGTTCATGCGAGGGACCTGTGACAGGCTCTTCAAAGGTATCCAAGGTTGTCTGCGGGTGATGGGGTGTCCACCAAGTATGGCTTGCAGGTCTTTGTAAAAGCGGGAGGTCTGAGGCTTGGCACTGGATCAACTGTTGGCCTCCCTGGCCTTGTGGTATTCCTGGTATACTCTGCTTTCATGCAGCACTGCTGCTGATCCCTGCCATACCACTTCTGCATCCCCTGTGCAATCTGCTCATAGGTGTCCACATTTTTATGGCTAGTCTGTACTGCACCTGTATAGCCTCTTCTCCCCACAGGCCCAGGAGATCCAATACCTCTGGTCTACTCCAAGCCAGAGCATCTCTGAACGTGTAGCTGGCATGGTCAGCTGGGCAGTTGCATACAACAATGATGAGCTGGTAAGTGTGCTTACCAAGCTGGACAATCATGAAAAGGTATTTCAAAAACTCACAGGACTTTAGAGGGGCGGGAGGCCTTCAGGTCTCCAGACCCCTGGGGAATAGAGTTCAACAGAGTGGTCAGTGTCAGGCATTATGGGACAGCTGCAGGACTGATAGGGTTAACATAAGTAATGCAGTGTCAACACTTGTGGTTCGTCAACCCCAGTACATTACCCTGCTCACCACTGCTTGGGGAAGTGGTGTTACTGCATTTCTGTAATGGGGCACTTACATTCAGTCGGAGACAAATTTAAGTGTAGATATATGTGCAACTAGGTCGATGCAAGGCAAGGTTGACCTAACTTTGTAGTGTAGACCAGGCCACAACCAGGTGAAATTTTATTATATATCTATATATAACCTCTTTTCTCTTGGCACTACCTCCTTAGGTGATCTGTAGATCTTCCTTCTTTGGTAGTGTCCTTGTTAGTTCTGGATATATCATAAGGAATTCTGTAACTCAACTACTACTCTTCTGGCAAATGTATTTATTGGGTTTAATTGAGAAGACAGTGCACTGAAAGTGAAAGCCAGACACACAACTAATTTCCACTGATCAACAATAGTCAAAAATAATGCTCTTCTCTACTTCTGAAATGATTGCCTTGTGAATCACTTAACATTAAGTTCCCTAAAACACAGCTTATAGGTGGCTGGGAAAGGAAAGAACATTTGATAGCTTGCCAAACAAATGACTCATTACAATATGGGAAGAACTCCTGTAGAAGTGAAACCAAGCAACCTAATTGCCTGACAAGGAGCTGGAAAATTTTAATAATATATTTACTAGATGCAAAGTAGTGGTGTGCATTCATTGAAATTGGCAGGATGCATTGTTATATTTATGCCATGTAAAGATGTGTAAAAAGCCGTGGATCTTCTGTGTAAAGAAGGCTCATCGTATAATTCCAACCCTCTGTACTCCTAACTTTCTTTTCCTGCCTCCCACCTCAGTACTTTTATTCTTGTTCCTTCACCCATGCTTTCCTCAACTCATCCACTCCACCATTCTTGGGCCGTTCCCCCATAAGATAGTCAATAAAATAAACTTCAGATCATGGCTTTCCCAACCTTCCCCTGATTGCTTTACTTTTTAATTGTATGTACCCCTTTTTGTCCACCATGCATCTTTCATCTCTTGCTTGTAAGCTGTAGCTCTTACTGTGAAGTTGCACAGTGCCTGACCTCGATTAAGGCTTCAGTGCTATTTTAATATTCGTGTCGCGCTGGCTGGAGTGGCTCCTGACCAAAAGAGACAACCTCAGGGAAGACTGTTAAAAAGCAGGGCAGACGCCCCAAACTTGTTGTTCTATAATTACATTTCACCAACCCAGTAACAAATGTGAACTCCTAAAGCACTATAACAGTCTTACCATGGAGTCAAAGATGGTTGCCTTGGGCATTCCAGTCTATCTTGCCATGCAGGCAAGCTGGATTATGTGACAGATGATCACTTTACACCCAAAATCACAACAATATTCAAGTTTCTGCCAGTCTCAAAGGACCAGTCTCTTACCCCAGATCAGTTGTACTCCTATCTCAAATGAAGGCAATAGCAAATCGTGTAATAAAACAAAGTTTTATTAACTTTTTAAAAGTTCTTGAAAAAGTGAAAACAAGAAACATACAGACACAAATGAGTTACAGTCTTGGATTTAAAAAGGTAATATACGCTTCTATAATAAGCAGCTCTATATGTGCCCTAGGACTGACCCATGCCAAGCAGCATGGGAATCGCTTGCTTATGTTTAGGAATCCTTACCTCTTAGACTCCAGATGCATAAAGATCCAGTTTGTCCTTGTCAGGGATTTTTATCCCCTTGTCCCCAGAGTCTACACTGATAGAACAAGTGTCGGCTCCTGATGCCTCTTCATGAGAGTGGGGTGGGCAATCAACAGTCTTTGTCCTTTTGATGTCTTACAATGGCTCATTTGGTTTCAAAGGCTCTTTTGTCTGAAGGACTAGCACTTTACATTAATTAATACTTCTTTTCCTGTTTGAGGCCAGTTCTATACTACAGACCTACTACGTCCATATAACTGCATCACTCAGGAATGTGAAAAATCCACACCCCTGAGTGACACAGTATATTGATCTTAACCCCTGCGTAGAGAGCGCCATGTCAACCGGAGAGCTTAGTGCGGAGATGTATTAACTACGCCAACAGGAGAGCTCTCTTCCATCAGTGTAGGAGAGTCTTCATTTAAGTGCTACAGCAGCATAGCTGCAACGGTGCACCTACGCCAATGCAGTGTAGACCTGCCCTGAGTTACACAATAGCAGATGTTTACAATGCAAACAGTCAATATAACTTTATACCATGGATTGCAGTGGCTGTAAGTGAAGGATAGCTCAGTGGTTTGAGCATTGAGCTACTCAACCCAGGGTTATGAGCTCAATCCTTGAGGGGGCCATGTAGGGATCTAGGGCAAAAATCTATCTGGGGACAGGTTCCCCCTTTGAGCAGGGGGCTGGGCTTGATGACCTCCTGAGGTCCCTTCCAGCCCTGATATTCTATGATTATAAGAAGCACACGGAATCTTTTTCAAGGGGATAAGGCAATACACCGTGTTTACTGAGAGTACAGTTTAAATATCAAAATCAGCATATGCTTACACATACACACAAAAGGTTCTGCAGCTGGATCTTATAGTTACCAGTCCTTTGTTTTGCTCGGTCAGTTCCAGAGGCCAGCTGAAACTGCACATGAAGGAGGGAAGCTGGATCTCTGTCGAACGCGTCCGAAGCTCTGATGTTGATGCAGAACAAACCCAAAGTCCCATGGCAATACACCCTTCTTTTATAGTAATAAGTTCCCATACAAGTCTATGGATCTTGCTGTGGCACACTGGAGCTGTTAATCACAAGGTAGTCAAGGTTGCTCTTAATCAGCATTATTTTGAGTTGTTACCGGGAGGATCCGCAGCTGTTTATCTCGTCCTTCTGGCTGAGCTCCTTAGCTTGTCCTTGGAGTATATGCCTTTGCTTTAGGGTCGTCAATCTGCCATCAGGGTGATTCTGATAATAAAGTTGGTGCCTCTCAACTCCTTCACTCCCCTCTCAACCATCCAGCCCATCAGTACTGGTGCCTCCCGTCTCTTCTCTGTTAATCAGTATGCCATACATTCTTCACTCACACACAAAACAGTAAATGATTTCAAAGGCAAGAATTATAGCCATAAAACTTCTATTCTTCTAAGAACAATCATTGACATAATCAGCAAAGAATAAACTCAGAACAATTTCTTCTTACTAATTCAAAGCTAGCAAAATGGAGTACAAAGCAAAATAAGCAAAATGGAGTACAATTTACATAAGACAGTTTTTCCCCTTTAGGCTTTTGGCCTACATTGTCCCCCTTTTGACCCTTTAATATCAATATATGAAATGGGTCACATCTCGTGTAATTGCTTTAAGGCAACGTATTGCGAAGCAATTTGGGCTTGTGGTTTTAATTTGAGGTACATTCTTTTCATCCAACAGCACATAAAGACAAACATTGTTCCATTTGTACAAAGAAAACAATTATGAGATGAATCATAATATTTAAAACTGATGTCCATGAGAGGGACCAGCCTCTAAAAAGGCCATACCAATGGTGCACCATCATTTGTTGAGCTTGGGTGGATACTTTCAGAATTTCAGTTAGTTGGTGCAAAATAGCCAGACTTCATGTTAGTACTTTTGTCCGGGTTGCTGAAGTTAATTGACTAATCTGCTTATTCCTTGCAAGCCATTGCTATGAGGTGGTCCAATTAGCCCCCAAAGAAAAATTAAAACTCAGGGCATTATTGGTATCTACTAGGTTAACATCCTTATTTTTATGAACCGGAAAATAGTAAGTCATGGTGGGAGTTCGCAATATTGTCACATTGCACATACATTGTTGTACAGGTGGCCTTTGAGTATACTTTTCCTGCCACACAATTTTTTCCAGTCCAATCATACAAACATAATTTTTCCCATCATAGTATACTTTGGTGGTGCTATTAACCAATTCATCCCAGTAGCATGTTGCTAAATTTTTTATTTGCATGGAGCAATGCTCCTCTAAAATTGGCAAGGTGGGGCATACCCACTGTCAAGTAGTCCATTTTTTTACACCCACAGGGCGATCACTGATTTCTTCTTTATTATTTAAATACATTCCTGCCAATCGTGGGGCGCAAATATGCCTTCCCTGTAGGATTGGGAGTGCTAAGAAAGAATACAAGGTTTTCAGGTATCTGGCAGGGTGAATCCGCATCACCTGGATAGCTATGTGTCCAGTTAGGGTGTTTGTGTATACGTCTGAGTCCATAGGCTTATACCATTCTGGAACATAAGGGAGGAGAAGATTATTTCTATGTCTGATGAGAAGGGGAGTTAAGGCAGACACATCCTTGGCTCAAATCTAATCCATCTCTCTTCTGTTAAAACAATGGCTAACAGCGGTTGCTCAGACCACCATAAGGCTATAGCTATTTTATCAGCTATGTCTCGCATAGTGGCATAATAAGCCCAAAATGTAGATTGATGTGGTCCCAAGTGTGCCACTGTAGATTTAACGTATCCACCCCTCTCTGTACCAACTCAGTGATTTGGTGTTCTTGCCTTTTTGCTATTTTATGGTGTAAAGCTTCTACCACACAGGTTTGTTTTTAATGCTTCCAGATCCACTGAATTTAATATTCCTGTTCCAGCTCCTCTGCCTCCCAGTATAGCACTGGCTAGATCTCTCTTCCCACAAAGGGGAGAATGTTTTTGTTTCAAGGAGCCATACCAAGCGTTGAATAAGGGGGTGCTGTATGGTGCACATTTGGGCCATGTGATGGTTACATTATCCTTTATCCAATTAACTGTGATGTGTAGCGTTGTTATCATGGGTGCCATGTATGCCTTAATTGGTGGGTTTTTTAAAGTAAATGTGGGTAGGGTCTTTCCATGATTGGAAGGCCATTTAATAGTAGCACTGTTATGTTGCCCACAAAAATAGTTTTGTTCACCCACACTAATCGTGTGCACCTCTAATGGTCCTGGTGTGAATGGTGGAAAGGTGTGTGAACCAGGTTCACTGGGTTCACAAAAAGGATTAAAATCCATAATTGGCTCCGTAGGGGTTATCACTTCAATCACGCAGTCATGATCCTCATTGGTTATATTAACTCGGGCTTGCAATGTAATTTGTGTGAAGGTCCCATACAGGGTATTGTTATGTATGGGTATTTCCTGAACCCTGTTCCACTCTGTCCAATTAAACCATTGTAGTCCCCAATGTACATGTGTTATCCCTGAACCCCAAAAGCTTATGAATATCCCCCAAAATAACATCTTACCCTTAGCAGGTTTCTGGCAGGACTCCCTTAGGATCAGGTAGTGTGCGAGGGAATCTCTATCGGGAGGAATTCACGTGATTATTGGCAGGTATACTTCTAGTCCATATTAAATATAATATGTAATATAATAGAAAATATATAAAATATTAAATATAATTGTGTAATAATTAAACACAAACAAATTAGGAAAACAATTTGATCTGTGACACATGAACCCACTTAAGTTTGCCATCTTTTTCAATATGGTACACTAGGGTCTAAGATGGTCACCTATGGAATAGGGACCTGTCCACTTAGAATCCAGGGCATGATCCTTTTTCCCTAGCTTTAAATGCATTACCTGGTCACCGGCTTCCCATAGCTCAGAGTCGGTGGCTTTTTGCTTGTACAGTTTTGTATTCATTTGTTCAATGGCTTGATTCATCCTATATTGTAAGGTAGTTTTGTCTTCTTGTTTAAGCCACTGAAAGTAGTCATGCTGGGTTGCCATAGGGTGTTCTTCAGAATCTCTAGTGAGGCATTCAGGATTAATCATTAACCGCATCAGGTGCCAATTTGGTACAGCTGGATTTTTGTCTTCAGCCTGTCACTGCTGCAGATGGTAGCCAGGATCAAGGGCAGCTTTTCAGGCCAGTTCTTACTAGTGTGGTCTACCACTTTTTGCAGTGCCTCTTTAATGGTATGATTCATTCTTTCCACCTGTCCTGAGGATTGGTGTCGGTACGGAATATGAAACTTTTGTTTAATTCCCAAAGCATGCATCATCATGGTAAAAATTTCCCCCACAAATGCACCCCCATTGTCTGCATCTATAACCTTGGGGGTCCATACCTACACTTCTGTAGCCTTGGTAATTTTATTTTGTGCTTAAATTTTATGTTCATCATTTTTTTCCTAATATAGTATTTGCTTTAAAAAAAAAAACACACAATACACAACAATGCTAGCAACAAGACAAGACAAACAACACAAAACATATTTTTTGTCGTGACAGTAGATCCATGGTATTCAGAGTTGCTTCACAGCTGGTACCATTTTTTTTGCACATGCAGCATCCTACACTGTTCATAAGGTCTAAACACCAAACACATTCTTACAACTCTAATATTTATCTTAACAATACTAACACCCAGGTAAGTCAGACTGGTTTCCAGCTATGTATTTGTTAGTGTTCAGTGAGGCCCTGGGCCTTCGCATGAGCTGGCACCTGGTCTGCCAGCATCACAGCTAGTAACAAATAGTACTGGAGGATAATATTTTCACAATTTCTAGAGATCTCTAATGGAGCCACTGCTTGAAATGCACACAGGCCATGGTTACACAGGAAAACCCAATGCTACAGTCCTCAGCCTAATACACCTATCAGGTCTGTCTCTGTGTGGCTCTTTGAACCTTTTGCCAGCAGTGACAGTACAGTTGGCTGATTGTCTTGCTGCTATTGTGTACCATTTGCTGGCTTCACTCAAGTGACTCCCCTGAGGATTTGCAGAATACAGTATAGGAGTTGAAGGAGTTGAATACGCTTTGGGACTCTTAACCTGCCAGTACTTCAACCTCTTTCTCTCTCGCTCTCTCTGCATGGGGATTTTGGCTCACAAACACACATACACCAAGGAGGGAGGCGAGGAGGAATCCTGTTTGGAATAAATTCACAATGCAGCTATTTCATTCGTAATATTGCTTTATATTGTCAGCATATTAGCTTCTGTGCATGGAGTTATTTCCAATTTTGGGGTGACACCACATCTTCGTGGAATGTTTTCTGTTTTCTGCTCATTTTTGAGTACCATGAGCCTAAGAAATGGATGGTTTTGAAAGGACTTGTTCCCTTCCAGACACCTGTCTGACCAAGGGGAGTAAATCAGTCTTTTTAAACTCTCAACAGTTAACACTGATAGCAGCTGCCCCATCACAGATTTTATAGGTAGATATAAATAAGATGTACACAATATATCGATTAGCATAGATCAATGTATTTAACTAGTTCTTCTGTAATATACTGTGTTTTCTCTTTTTCAGGCTGTTTTTATTACCATATCTTAGTTATCTGGATGTTTCCTTCAATGATATTAGCGTTATCCCTCATGAAATCAGGAATCTCAGGTATTGATACATAATATACACTGGAACCAGACCTATGTGTAAAAATATTGTGAGCCTATTAGGAAGTCGATTGTTATTAGTAAATCTGGAGTAACACTACTGATGTTCATGGATTTACTCTGGATTTGCACCATATAACAGAGATCACAGTCTGGCCCACTGCCCTGTGACAGGGGTCTGATTTTTAAAATTAAATGCGTGTCCAGTTGCTTAAATATCATGATTATGCTTGTAAATCAGGTAAATTCACACAAATTATGATTATTTGCTAATCGTGCCTATATGCATGTGCACTTGCCTAATTTGCATGCATGATCCCTGTAATTGTATGCCCCCATATCATGTAAACCACATTGTCATTCCCAGAATGTGCAAGTGAAGGTGTGATTGCAGTGCAGGTAGGAATACCTGCGCTAGCTTTAATCCAGCTAGCATGGGTAACAACTGTAGTGACCATGTGGGCGCAGGGGTTTTAGCATGGGCACTGGAGTACATACCCAGGATCCCCTTGTACGCTGATTGCTAGCCCATGCTCCCACTTCTTCACTATTATTACACATTAGCTAGGTTAAAGCTAGCACAATTATGTCTGCCATGCCACAATTACACGTTCACTTGCAGTGTAGACATACCTCCAGTGTGTTTGTGTGTGATAGGCAGGAGAGGTTAATACTTTGGCTTCATGGAAATGATACAGTAGAAAATTTGTGTCAGACAGAAAAGGTTTTTCTGGAAAAAAAAACATATGGAATTAAGAACAGGAGTACTTGTGGCACCTTAGAGACTAACAAATTTATTTGAGTATAAGCTTTCATGGGCTACAGCCCACTTCTTCGGATGCATCTGTAGCCCACAGAAGCTTATGCTGAAATAAATTTGTTAGTCTCTAAGGTGCCACAAGTACTCCTGTTCTTTTTGCAGATACAGACTAACACGGCTGCTACTCTGAAATATGGAATTAAGATACCTTTTAGAATTAAGTTTAACACCTTTGGGGTATATTGTATTAAAAGCAATTGTATATGTGTTATTGTGGCATTGTATGTACCTTCTCTAGTAGGGAGGGGGCTGCTAATATACTTCTTCCATTATAAACCCTTTGAAGCCACCCTCTGGAGAGGTTCACATATACCAGTTCAGAGTGGATTCTCCAGGGACCAACAGACAAAGAAAGGGTTTTTTGGATAAACAGCCTGGTTTTAAACTGGCTCATGGCCTTCTTCCTGAGCCAGCAAACAGACAGGACCTGTGTTCCAGGGAGGGCCCCAATTCTTTAGGGCAGTGACTCTCAACCTTTTCAGACTACAGTACCCCTTTCAGGAGTTTGATTTGTCTTGTGTACCCCCAGATTTCACCTCACTTAAAAACTACTTGCTTATAAAATCAGACATAAAAATACAAAAGTGTCACAACAGACTATTACTGAAAAATTGCTGACTCTCATTTTTACCATATAATTATAAAATAAATCAATTGGAATATAAATATTGTACTTACTTTTCAGCATATAGTATTGTGGCAAAGTACCTGCTTCTCCTCAGCTGACTTAGTCCCTTTTTGCCTTGGAGACACAGGCTTGGGCAAAGTAAAAGCCTTCCTAGTCACGCAGGGTCTGGCTGATCCTCCTCTCAGTCAGTCCCTTGCTGTTTTTCTCCCCTTCTGGAGACAGAATGTAGTCTCCCTTGCTGGAAGAGGGCAGAGCCTTGCTGCGCCTATTCGCTGGCTGCTTCTCTGCTTCTCTCACTCCCCCCCTGTTTCCCTGCCAGGGAGGGTTTAAAAAGGTCACCAGCAATTGGGGCCAGCTGAACCAAATTAGTTCCCTAGTAACCCCTGTTCCAGCTGAACCTAATTTCTCATGGCTGTCTCTCCTCAATGGATAGGGAGAAGCCTTTTAACCCCCCCTGGGACTAATTCCTACCCCTCCCTTTGTAGCCATTTTGCCTGGGTTTGCCACATATCACCCGCCCCGCTCAACACTACGGGGTTGGGCTACTTGGGTCGGAAAGCAGTGCACCCTCGACAGGCCATGTGCATTGCCATGTTGGGTTCCGGACCTATGTCGTACTTAGAAGTGGAAGGGTTGAAGCGACAGAAACCATCTTGTTACTCTCGCATTTTTGTCCTTGTTTTGGTGCATCCACTGCAAAGGGGCATGGTCCGTGACCAGGGTAAACCTCCGCCCAAGTAGATAGTAGCGGAGGCTTTCTATGGCCCATTTTACTGCCAGGCATTCCTTCTCCACTATGGCGTATTTCCGTTCCCTAGGTAGGAGCTTCCTACTGAGGAAGAGGATGGGGTGTTCGTCATCTCCGACCATTTGTGAAAGCACCGCCCCCAGCCCTACTTCAGAGGCGTCCGTTTGTAAGATAAACTCCTTCCCCCAGTCCGGAGCTACTAGTACGGGGTCTGTGCAAAGGGCTGTCCTCAGATCGGCAAAAGCGGCTTCGGCTGCAGCAGACCATTTTACTATGTCTGGGCCCCGAGCTTTGGTTAGGTCTGTTAACAGGCATGCCCTGGTGGCGAAGTGGGGAATGAACAGTCTATAGTACCCCACTAGTCCCAGGAATGCTCTGACCTGTTTTTTCCGGAGTGGTCGGGGCCACTTCTGTATAGCTTCTAACTTATTGAGTTGGGGCTTCACCACGCCCCTCCCCACTATATACCCAAGGTACTTGGCCTCAGATAACCCGATTGAACATTTGGAGGGATTTGCAGTCAGTCCTGCCTTCCTCAGGGTGTCCAGGACTGCTTCTACCTTCTCCAGGTGTGTCTCCCAGTCGGGGCTATAGATAATGATGTCGTCGAGATAGGCTGCCACATACTTTCCATGGGGTCGTAACAGTTTGTCCATTAGCCGTTGGAAGGTAGCGGGAGCCCCATGCAACCCAAAGGGGAAAACAGTGTACTGATATAGTCCTTCTGGAGTTGCAAAGGCCGTCTTCTCCTTGTCGGCCTTGGCCAGGGGGATCTGCCAATAGCCCTTGGTAAGGTCAAGGGTAGACATAAACCGTGCCTTTCCCAATCGGTCAATCAGCTCATCTATCCTGGGTATAGGATATGCATCGAATCGGGACACCTCGTTCAGCTTGCAGAAGTCATTGCAGAACCTCATACTGCCGTCCGGCTTAGGCACTAAAACCATGGGACTGGACCTTTGACTATGAGATTCTTCGATGACTCCTAAGGCCAGCATCTTCCTGACCTCTCTCCTAATCTCTTCTCTCTTGGCCTCCGGGATCCGGTACGGCTTGATGTTCACCTTCACTCCGGGCTCTGTGAAGATGTGATGGTGAACCTCAGTCGTCCTGCCTGGTTTTTCCGAGAACACATCCTGGTTGCGTTCAATCAGGCTGATCACTTCTGACAGTTGTTCCGGAGTCAACTCCGAGGATATTCCCACCAGGTCGGGCTGGTTGCTTGTAGGGGATGGTGCCCCCAGTGCAACCACCGGAGCTTCTCTATCCTGCCACGGTTTCAGCAGATTTATATGGTAGATCTGCTCCAGCTTCCGGCGACCTGGTTGTCGGACCTTATAGTCGACTTCTCCTAGAGCTTCTATTACCTCATATGGCCCCTGCCACCTGGCCAGGAGCTTGCTCTCCGCTGTGGGTATGAGCACCATCACCCGGTCCCCTACCTGGAACTTCCAGGTCCTCACTTGACGATTGTAGTACGTCCGTTGTGCCCCTTGGGCCTTCTCCATGTGTTCGTGCACAAGGGGAGCGACTCGGGCTATTCTGTCCTTCATCCCCAGCACATGTTCCACAACGTTTCTCCCCAGGTTCGGCTGTTCTTCCCAGTCTTCTTTAGCCAGGTCCAGTATGCCCCTGGGGTGGCGACCATATAACAGCTCGAAGGGGGAGAATCCAGTGGAAGCCTGAGGGACCTCCCGCACAGCAAACAGTACATAAGGCAGGAGGGCGTCCCAGTCTTTCCCGTCACGACTAATCACTTTCCGCAACATGTTTTTCAATGTCCTATTAAAACGTTCAACAAGGCCGTCGGTCTGGGGATGGTAGACCGATGTTCTAAGGGTCCGTATGTGGAGCATGGTACATAGGTCCTTCATCAGTTTAGACACAAAGGGGGTCCCTTGGTCCATCAGGATCTCCTTAAGTATTCCACTCTGGAAAAAATTTGGACTAATTCTTTGGCTATGGTCTTGGACATGGTATTCCATAGGGGTATGGCTTCGGGGTATCGAGTGGCATAATCTAGCACTACCAAAATGTACTGATGGCCCCGGGCTGACTTCTCTAATGGCCCTACTATGTCCATAGCTATTCGCTCAAATGGAACCTCGATAATTGGCAGAGATACCAGAGGGGCCCTTAAGTATGGTCGAGGCCCATGTATTTGGCATTCCAGACAGGAGGTACAATATCGCCGGACTGCCGCATAAATGCCAGGCCAAAAAAACCTCTGTAGGATCCGGTCAAGGGTCTTATCTACTCCTAGATGGGCCCCGAACAGATGACTGTGGGCCAGATCCATTACCGCCCTCTGATGCTTCCGGGGGACCAAGAGTTGTTCTATAACTTGCTCTTGGACCCGGACTACTCTATATAGTAGATCTTTCTTAATCATGTAATATGGCCCTGGGCCCTTAACTCTCCCCTCCACTGGGACCCCATTTACCTCGACTACTTCCTTATGAATATTGTGGTATATGGGATCATTGGCCTGATCCCGCCCAAAATCCCCGCGTGCGGTCCCCATTGACCAAATTCTGGGGGGTCTACCTCTGTCTCCCCCTCAGGGAGAGCCCCTGGGGAACCAGGCCCGACGATAGGGTTGTTGATGGCCGACCCAGTCCCGCTGTCAGCCAAGCCCCTTCTTTCCCCTGCCAGCGTAGACTTCTGGTACTGGGTCAGGATCCTCGTCCCCCTCCTTTTATCCGCCCTCCGTTCCCTCTGAGTCTTCCTGGGCTTCCCCGGCAGGGAGAATAAATCCTGGCTAAGCTCATGGAGGGCTGGGGAAGGGTCATCTATCTGGACCACACCTTGGGCCCCAGGGTCATTATTTTCTTCCATCTCGTCCCCGGGGAGTAGGCCATCAAACCCCGGGAAATCTCGTCCGATAAGGACAGGGTAAGGGAGTTTCGGAACTACTCCCACCGTCAACTTAGTGGGGTTTCTGAGAATTTCTATGCTTACGGGGATGGTTGGATAATAGTTGACATCCCCATGCACACAGGATATTCCCGAGCGTTTGGCCCGGGATAGTTGGTCCTGCCTGACCAGCTTCCCCGAGACTAATGTGATTGCACTTCCCAAGTCAATTAATGCTGTGGTCTCTATACCGTTCATCTTAACGGGCCTAGTGTATCTATGCGGGACCATCGCAACCCCAACCAGACTTATTAGATCACATAGTCCCCCTATATCTCCCAGTTCACATTGCATAGGCTCTCCTAGATTTGGGCATTGGGCAGCAATATGCCCCAATTCACCACAGGCATAGCATCGGTACCCCGCTTGGGGCAGCCCCCTATTTTTCGGGCTGCTGGGATTTATCCCCCAAGTCATTCTCCCCCAGTCCTCCAGCCTCTCCGGGACTGCCAGCTGCTCTCCCGCCTCCTTCTTCCCCTCCATTGTCCGGCCTGGCGCTAGGGCAAACCGGGGCCTCGGCGCAGAGACTGGTCTCCGATTATGGCGCCTCCCTTCCTCGGTGGTCCGAGAAAGTTCTTGGGCTGTTACGTGTCTCTCTATGAGAGCAACTAGTTCATCACAAGAGGAGGGATCATTTTGGCAGACCCACCCTCGTATGTCTGGCAGCAACCCCCTCATGTACCTGTCCAATACCAGGATTTCCACCACCTTCTCCAGCCCATGGGTCTCGGGGTGGAGCCACTTCTGGGCGAGGTGTATCAAATCAAATAGCTGGGACCTTGGTGCTTTGTCATCCCGGTATTTCCACTCATGGAAGCGCTGGGCCCTTATGGCCGGCGTCACGCCTGTCCTCGCCAGGATTTCCACCTTCAACTGGGGGTAATCCATAGCTGCTTCTGTGGTCAAGTCAAAGTAGGCCTTCTGGGCCTCCCCACACAGGAATGGGGCCAGGAGGCCTGCCCACTGGTCTTGGGGCCATGCCTCCCGCAGTGCCATCCTCTCGAATGCAAGGAGATATGCCTCTATATTGTCATCTGTAGTCATCTTCTGCAAATAGTTGCTTGCCTGTAGCAGCCGGGTCCCCCGGGCCCCGTGGGTCAGCGTGGCCAGGGCTTTCAGCTGGTTCACTACTTCATTCAGGGTGGCTCGATCTTGGGCTGCCTGGATCATCAGCAGCTGGTTTGTCTCCTGTTGGACACATACTGACTCTTGCTGGGCCGCCTCCTGTACTCTGGTAGCCTCTTGCTGGGCTGCAGTGGCCTGTAACAACGCCTTCACTACGTCCTCTTTTTTTTTTTTTTGGTGATTTACCTTGCCCTGAAATGGCTTGCCACAGAGCCACACTCACTAGCTAGCTAATCCCACTTCTAACACCACGTGTGGCAAAGTACCTGCTTCTCCTCAGCTGACTCAGTCCCTTTTTGCCTTGGAGACACAGGCTTGGGCAAAGTAAAAGCCTTCCCAGTCACGCAGGGTCTGGCTGATCCTCCTCTCAGTCAGTCCCTTGCTGTTTTTCTCCCCTTCTGGGGACAGAGTGTAGTCTCCCTTGCTAGAATAGGGCAGAGCCTTGCTGCACCTATTCACTGGCTGCTTCTCTCACTCCCCCCCTGTTTCCCTGCCAGGGAGGGTTTAAAAAGGTCACCAGCAATTGGGGCCAGCTGAACCAAATTAGTTCCCTAGTAACCCCTGTTCCAGCTGAACCTAATTTCTCATGGCTGTCTCTCCTCAATGGATAGGGAGAAGCCTTTTAACCCCCCTGGGACTAATTCCTACCCCTCCCTTTGTAGCCATTTTGCCTGGGTTTGCCACAGTATATAGAGCAGTATAAACAAGTCACTGTCTGTATGAAATTTAGTTTGTACTGACTTGGGTCGTGTTTTTATGTAGCCTGTTGTAAAACTAAGCAACTATCAAGATGAGTTGATGTACCCCCGGAATACCACTGCGTACCCCCAGGGGTATATGTACTGCTGGTTGAGAGCCACTGCTCTAGGGAAGGGTTGGAAGGGCAAGACCCACTGAGGCCCCATATGACTGTTGGCATGTTCTGAGCTGAAGCTGTGATGAATTTGTTTCTAAAAGGCAACCCTTAATGTGGGGTGTTGAAGGACTGCTCCTTCCAGAGCCCATGTTAGGGCTGGGGTGAGGACTGGTCAGTTTATTAGCATGTGTGTAGACAGGGCCAGCTCTAGGCTTTTTGCCACCCCAAGCAAAAAAATTTTGGCTGCCCCCACCCCAACCCTGGGCTCCCCCCCACACTCCCCTTCTACCCCAGCCCTGGGCTCCCATCCCCCACCTGCACCCCCTGCCGCCCCAGCTCTGGGCCTCCCTCCACCCCCCCTCCCCCTACCGCCCCAGCCCTGGGCTCTTCCCCTGACCTGTACCCCTGCTGTCCCAGGCCTGGGCTCTCTCCCCCCATCCCTCCCACCAGTGCCCCCCCATCCACACACCCCCTGCTGCTCTAGCCCTGGGCTCTGCCCCCTCCACCCGCACCCTCCTTCTGCCCCAGCCCTGGGTCACTGGTAACTTGCTCCCAGGGCGGGTCATTCAGCAGGAATTTTGGATGTACACAGAACACAGACAGGAATGGTTCCCATATGGTTACAGAGCTGCAGTAAAGTGGAACAATTTTCAGCTTGTGTGATTGGAGGATATCTGGATGCATATTATAAGACTGTCCTCCATAAATGAGGAAAAGTTGAGGTGCCTTTATTATTCTTTTGTTCCACTCTTTGTTTCTATGGGGAATTTGCCAGTGCAATATCACTGTTTTCCTTTTAAACAAATAAAACTTAAAAAAAAAAAAAAAAAAGGCAATGGCTGTTGAAAATAGCAATTCCAGTCCTAAAAACCACTGGGAAGCATTTCTTGCTCAATTTTATCCTACTTTTTCTACACAAATTACAGTGGATCAGTATATTTGATTTGGGAGAAATGAAGTAACAGCTGCCCAAACTGAGCTTGAGCACTCCTGAATTTTGAGGTGTTCAAATCTGGAAGGCAGGTGCTAGATTCCCTTTCTGAATATTAGCCAAATCTGGAAAGGAAAAGTCAGTTTCTGCTTCCATACCTCAGACGTGGAAATCCTCCTATGTGCCTGGTAAGAACATAAGAAAGGCCGTACCGGGTCAGACCAAAGGTCCATCTAGCCCAGTATCTGTCTACCGACAGTGGCCAATGCCAGGTGCCCCAGAGGGAGTGAACCTAACAGGCAATGATCAAGTGATCTCTCTCCTGCCATCCATCTCCATCCTCTGACGAACAGAGGCTAGGGACACCATTCTTACCCATCCTGGCTAATAGCCATTTATGGACTTAGCCACCATGAATTTATCCAGACCCCTTTTAAACATCGTTATAGTCCTCGCCTTCACAACCTCCTCAGGTAAGGAGTTCCACAAGTTGATTGTGCGCTGCGTGAAGAAGAACTTCCTTTTATTTGTTTTAAACCTGCTGCCTATTAATTTCATTTGGTGACCCCTAGTTCTTGTATTATGGGAATAAGTAAATAACTTTTCCTTATCCACTTTCTCAACATCACTCATGATTTTATATACCTCTATCATGTCCCCCCTTAGTCTTCTCTTTTCCAAGCTGAAGAGTCCTAGCCTCTTTAATCTTTCCTCATATGGGACCCTCTCTAAACCCCTAATCATTTTAGTTGCCCTTTTCTGAACCTTTTCTAGTGCTAGAATATCTTTTTTGAGGTGAGGAGACCACATCTGTACACAGTATTCGAGATGTGGGCGTACCATGGTACTGTATCTAAAGCTGCCGAAGTCCCCTAGCAGAGCCTCCCCTCCCTTACTTTTCATTTTAAATTCTAGCAGTGAGCTCTCCATTCACAGCAAGCTGCAGCATGAGGTTTCAGCTACCATACTCCCTCCCCCTCCCTTTCCTGTTGATAGCAGCCAAGGGAATGCTGGGAAATGTAGTTATTTCCCTGCTCCAGGGCTGGCTCTATAGGCAGGGAGCTAACCAAGGAACTACAGCTCCCAGGGCCCCCTGTTGGTTCTCAGCTCCCAGGCTGGATCCCTGTGGGCTGCCGCCCCTGCAAATGGGCTGCCCCAACCACCTGCTTGCTTTGCTGGTGCCTCGTGCCACCCCTGTGTGTAGATTCTTTTATTGTTTTAATATGTTTTTTCTGTAATGCTTTGAACCTTAAGAATAAAGTAGGTTTGCATGGGAAGTGCTGTATGATACCTTATAAGTGCAACAATTACACCTGTTAACCATCCCTAAAGAGAAAGCACATAGGTGCCATGGGGCAACTCGTCTGTGCTGGGAGTAACACAGTGAAGGCAGGGAACTGTGCAGCCTGGAGATACTCCAGTCAGAAGGGACCAAGATGTGGGTCTCTGCCCAGAACAGCTAATGACTGGGAGAGCCGGTAACTTGAGAATGGTTGCCCTTGCTGGACTGTAAAGGGGAAAAACAGGTGCAGTTGCCCTAAATTGTGACACTAGGCAAAAGGAATTTTTTCCCACAAAGGGTCACTCTGTCTCTGGTTTTGGTTAGAAAGTTTGAGAGTATATCGGCAGCTGTTTATATGGGCAGAGGGAGGGCAGATATTGAAGTATACCTACATGTTAATAAGCAAGAGTGTGAAATTAAGAACATACACACTTACCATTAAGTTTTTGAGAAATCTGATGATGGCCTATGTGTGTGTTTGGACACCTGGCTTAAGCATTCAGTTGGATACACACACAATCCCTTATTTCCAGTTGCATTAGTTGTTTAAATTGTACTTCAGAAAATAATTCTCTTTGTGCACATAATTGCATCAACACTTAAAATGTATTTTTTTTTAAACTTAGCCTTCTATACATGTGCCCTCTTGGTGCAGTAACTCAGCAAGTGGGAAGTAGGATATGTATACAATTATAGCTGAGATGAATTGTGTACATAATTTGGTGGTCTTTAAAATTACAGGGCACTGGAATATCTGAATGTTGAAGGAAATCAGCTGTGTGCTTTGCCTTGTGAGGTTTTGAGACTTCCCCTGAAACTCCTTAACACAGAGAATAATTTAATGCATCCCTTCTTATGGAAAGAAAACAGCCAGAACCAACCACAGAGACTTACTGATCTGGCTGCCCTTTGCTTCTCCAGTAACAAGATGTGGCAAAGATATACTGAGATCTCAAAGGATATTCAAGAAATATTAAACAAGTAAGTGACAGAAATCTCCAGCTGCCACTCTGGCTTCCATGGGAATTTTGGTTACACAAGAAATGTACCAATGGCCCCATATCACTTATTCTGGCAATGTCAGAAGGACGCCAGCTTTAGACCTGGTAATGTATACTTTCTCCATCATGAAACCACCTCTGTAGCTCTCCACTGTAGGAGCTGCATGCCATGCACTGTGAGCCACAGAATAAGCTAAGAGAAGTTATTGACATCTTCACATTAAATTACAATAATGCTGATCAATAATATTGCTGTTACTTATTGGTCAATATATAACAAGTCCCATGCAGGTATACTAAGCTATGTATCTCAATGCATACCAGACCTATGTATTTTTGATAATACACCTCTACCTCGATATAACGCTGTCCTCGGGAGCCAAAAAATCTTACCGTGTTATAGGTGAAACGGCGTTATATCGAACTTGCTTTGATCCACCTGAGTGCGCAGCCCTGCCCCCCCCCCCGGAGCACTGCTTTACCACGTTATATCTGAATTCGTGTTATATCGGGTCGCGTTATATCGAGGTAAAAATGTACATGGAACTGTACATTTAATCAAACATCATGTGCAAATGATTGCTTTGATCCATTTAACTAGCTTAGGGTTCTGTACTGCCACCTTTCACCATAGTATATTCCAGCTGGAAATGTTTGCTGCAGCCTCATGTGGAGGTTGTGCACTGAACCAGTCTGTTCAAGAGAGAGCTGTGAGCTTCAGAACAACCTAAGTTGAAAAAAATACCAGCTCAATTTCTGGGAGTGACAGCACTATCTCCACCCATCCACTGCATCTCTCTATTTTCACCTTGTCTGCCTCAGACTTCCATTTCTCCTTCCCCACTGGAGCCATCCAAGTATAACTACACCCTTAGGGCTGGAGTAATTACCCTCTTGGAATAGAGAGCAGCCTACACCACAATGTAGTTCAGGAAGTGCAGGAACCTTCCATAACCATCAGTCTCAGAATCAATGTGAGGCCAGCTAGATCCCTTAATTTCTAGTTGAGGATGCAGAAAGTGAACTGGAATGTACTGTGTGTGTAGAGTCATGTGCAATGTTTCTGACTCATTTTTCTCTCCATCTTAGCTGTAGAGTCTGTGACTGCTGCAAAGGACCCTTGTATGGTCAAGGACTTCGTCTCATTCGATCTTGCAGGAACATATTTAGATTCCGCAAACTTCCTTTTCTCTTTAATGCCTGCTCACCATCCTGTTACAGCAGCTTCATGTCTCAGACTGACTCTTTGACTCGAATGCTTTATGGAAATTGATCTGGGTTGCAGCAGAGAAACCGGTGATATAATGCAGTTAAGAAATATGAGGTCTTGTAGGTCATGTTGTACAAGAAAATAGCTTGTGATACTGGAATGTTTAGGATCACTTTCTCTGTGCAATTATCATATACTCTTTAAACTGCTTTCTGGCCTAAATGTTCTATTTTTATTTGGAAAGGAGTCTTTGCCTGATTAGGTTTGTTTGGGATCACTCACTAGCCTTCTCGTGTGCTGTGTAGACATACCCATAGTTCCCAGAGGAGTGTGGACGTAACCTGGCTTTGATTTGAATTGAACATGATTAAAGTATGCTAGTAAAACTGCTTTTTTCCACTGGTATAAAAAATGCTTTAAAGTGCTTCACTATCTGCCACAGACAAGATACTAATTTGGCTATTAGTAATTGTTAAATGGCACAATTACAAAAAGGTGCCTCTTGAACATGTCTGCAACCCAGACTCAATATACTGTTGGTAATCCAGGTGCAGAGTCTGTATGTGGGCTAAGATTCTCAAAAACAACTAATCATTTTTTGTCAACTGGAGACACTTCAAGGAGGCCTGATTTTTCAGAAAGTGCTGAGCACTCAGTCCGAAAATCAGACCTTGTTAAATTGTCTCAAGTTGGCACCCAAAATCACTAGTTGTTTTTGGAAATCTTGGCCGTAGTGCATGTTTTATTACAAATAGCTTTGATAAAGGAAATTCACGCTAAAGTGAAATTTGCTAGATAGTGTTCTCATTTATTTGAACACGATACAGACTCCAATAGTCTAATGTCTGGCCGATTACATGTATGTATATGTTTGTATAGTCCTTAATTTTGTTAATGTGAAAACCCAAGCTAGGAGATTGCCAAAGGAACCCTGTAATTTGTATTTAAAGGATGTTTGGGCTATGCCTGTTTTTAATAACATTGTATATAATGTGACATTGTCAAATACAAAACATTGGTTGGTGGAAAATGTTTAATAAAAAATTAAACTTGAGGGCAGGAGAAAAATTTGCTCTGCAAATTTCAAAAGATTGTCAGATTTCCTAAGTAGGAAGTCTGAATTTCTTCACCCTCAGTCGCCAGTTTTCATTTGATGGGCTTGCTCTCCTCAAAATAGCTAGTAGCAGCAGCAGCAGCCAATAGGAGCACATGGTTTTGGTGGCATCTGTGGAGAGACCTTTTATGGCTGATGTCTTTCCCCAAAATCTCCTCTGTTTCAGGGAAGTATAGTCACAGCAGAAATGCTCATAGTTCAGTATTTTGCTTGTTTGAAGTTGTAATGGTGTGTTCATCCCACACAGGCCATGAAGGGGTTTGTGTGGGCCTGAGAGACCAATTTTAACCCACGTGGTTGCAACTGGAGGGTGAGCCAGACATAATTAGAGAAGAAGCCAAACTGGGTTGTGGTTATTAGAAAGAGAGGGAACCCACCGTAGAAGAATGCTGCAGGGGGAGAAAAAGTAAGTCTTTAGTCACTCTCTGGGATTAGAGAGACCAGGACAATTGAGGAGTAAGACCTGGTATCCTTGCCTGGGTGTAGGGAAGGCTGGTATATGGCCAGGAGAGACAGGGAGCAGCCACTGGGGTGGAGCTGGTTCTAGAGGTATGCCCTGAAAGAAAGCAGCATATGGTCTTCTAAGGAGGGAGTCCTGGGAGTCAGTCAGGGAATTCAGCAGGGAACTGAAAGAAGGATGAAAGGTCAAGCCCAAGGAAGGCAGAAGTGGGGTTAAATTTTAATTGTGGGTTTGGGATTTTGTTGGGGGATTCCAGGTGAGGGCCCTGAAAGTAAGAATAACGTAGAGAGGTTGTAGGGGAGAAGGCATGAGTGAGGCATGGGAGGGAGAAGTCTAAGGTCTGTCTGCACTACAGACCTATGTTGGTATAATGACATCACCCTGAGCGACATAGTTATACTGACCTAACCCTCCCATCAATGTAGCTACCACCTCTCAAGGAGGTGGATTAACACCCACAAGAGAGCTCTTTCCTGTCAGCTTACAGCAACTTAAAGTGTTACAGCAGCGCAAGTTGGCCAAGGCAGCGTTTTAAGTGTAGACGTGCCCTAAGGAGGTGACAGCAAGAAGTCTGGGGCCGTGAACTTTGCCAATCTGTCCTATGGAGTAGGAGGGCTGGGTTTCCCTACCAGCCACTGGTAAAGTGGTGTGAAGCCCTGAGAAGGGGGCCAAGGATAATGGAGAGCCCTGAAAGAAAGGTGTGAGGACTACAGGATTTTGAGGACTGAAGATCTTTTTGTCAGCATATTTGAACTTTTATTTGTTGGACTTTGTTACCCCAAAAGGGTGAGACTAAACTGATCTGTACACCTGGGGGAATTCTGCACCTAAAAATTCTGCACAAAATAGTCTGCAAAATTCTGCATATTTTATTTGTCAAAATAACACAATATAATCATGCCACTTTCAATTATTTTGGTAATTTATATCAAAATTCCTGTCGACAAGTAAGTCTGTAATAATACAGACAACAAAAAAGATTCAGGAAATGTTTTCTGACAAATAGATTCCTTACTAGGCATATTAATAGAGAACTTTGAGTAATAATTCATTTAAACGACTATACAGAAATGTATTTCCAGCACCCCTCAGAAGCAGTGCAAAGGCTTGGGGGAGTCAGGGGTAATGGAGGAGCTGAGGGAAAGGGAAGTAAGTGCTGGGAAGGAGCCTGGGAAAGAAAGTGGAGGGTTGTTGGGTGCAGGTGAGAAATGTATACAAGTTTTTTTGGGGGGGGAGGGATTGTCAGGGAGTTGGGAGCCTCCCCCATGCAGACCCTGGATGACTGCTAACTGCTCCCGTTCAGTCAGGCACATTTGCTCCTGTGCCCATGTGTCCCTGCGCCCCCACTTCAGCCACTCTTCCTCCCTCCATCCCCGTGTGTCCTTGCACCCCCCCACTAAGCTTCCCTTTCTCCCCATATGACTCTGTACCCACACTCAGCCAACTCCAACTCCCATGTATCCCTGCACTGCCACTCAGCCAACCCCTACCCTCACGTATCCCTGCACCCCCACTCAGGCCCTGTTCCCATGTGGTCCTGCCCCTATGCCCCCCATCTCCATGTGTCTCTGCACCCCCAGCCCCATTTAGCCCCAGTCTATGTGACCCACCCCAGCAGCCCCGTGTGCCCCGCTCTGTCTACCCCCCTCCCCATATCATATGCCTCCTCACCTGGCTCTGCAGGCAGGACGCTGTGAGAAACAGCCACTCCTCCTCCCTATTGGCTGCTGGCTGCTACAGTGAGCCAGCTGCTCCCTGTTCTGGTGCCACAGCAGCCCCTGGTGGGTGAGAGTTGTAACTGCAGCTCCTTTTAAGCAGAATCTATTTTCTGCGGAGAAAAAATAAATCTGTGGGGGACATGAAGTCTGTGTGTGTGCAGTGGCGCAGAATTCCCCCAGGAGTAAACATGGCCAGAGGGACAAGTGATGGGAAGAGAGCCCAACACAGGGCTGAAGCAGCTGTCAGCAGGGGGCTCCAGATGGGGAAAAGCCTGTTACACCACACCCAGCCACAAGGGGGCACACCAGCAGTGAAAGAGTGCTTCAGCAAAAGGCTTCCTCTCCCACTATATCCCCAGATATGTTTTCAGCCTTGCTTATTTGAGCAGTCTAAACAACTCAACAAAGCGGGCCTGATCCTTAGTTGTAGATGATCAGTGAACTTTATTAATGTCAATGGAACTATGAGAGTTTACAACAGCTAAAGATATAGTCCAGTTTTTTTTTCCAGAGGTGGCAAACTATCTGCCACACCCTTAAACTGGGCTCCTAAAAGATGAGGTGAACCAAAAGGAACATTTTCAAATGTCAACCGACTTTGGGTGCTCCTGTTTTTGGTTGCCCAGTTTAACACACCTAAATCCTGACTTTCAGAGGTGTGGGGTAACTACATTTGCCACTGGTTTCATTTGGAGTTGGGAATGTTTTTATACTGCTGAAAAAGAGACCAGGGAGGACTTAAGGGCCGGGGGGGGGGGGGGTACCCAGTAGGGCAGGCTAGACAACAGTTCCATTTTGCAACAGATGTTGAGGCTTTGACATTTGTTTTCATTCTGATTCTTGAAATCTTTCAAGAGAGATTGACCAATGCACCCGAGAACAGCCTGGAGGTTAGAGCACTCAGACTCAGGTAGAGCAGCAGCGTGAACCCGTGTCTTCCCCATTCCAACCAGGTATGTGCCTTACCCACCCAGCTAGTGATTGTTCTGGGGAAGTGGCTTTCTTGTTTTGACCAGAAATTCTATTTTGGACCTGAGACCATATTGTCGAAACAGATAAGTTCCTGAAAACCATTTCAGCTTTGACAAATTACATTTTTCTATGGAGAAAAAAATGTTGTCAGTTAACTTTCCATCAGTTGTCATACCCCAAACCTAATGAACCTAATATTGATACCTCTTTTTTTTTAAAGTTTGGACCATGTAACTCAGTGGTGGATTTAGAGTTTGTGGGGCCCTGTGCGCAGCTTCATTTTTAGCCTCTGCCCCTTCCCACCAGGGACCCAGCCAAGAAAAAGAACATTCTCCTTATCTCTCGCCCCCGTTTTTCATTCTTTTTTTCTTCTTCATCCTCCTCCAATATTATAAGTAATGGGAAGTAAATGAAAATAAAGTGAGGTAGGCAGGAGGGAGTGTGGGGGAAGGGCTCTGGGAGGAAGTTTGGGTGCGGGCTCTGGGCTTGGGCAGGGAGTCGGGGTGTGGGAGAGGTGAGGGCCCCATGCCACCTCACGGTTTGCTTCATCGTAAATCCGCTTCTGGTGTAACTCGTCTTCACGTCACACAGGAAATCTGTGATGGAGCTGAGATCAGAATCCAAAACTCCTATCTCTGGTACAGTATCTTAACCACAACACCGTTTAACAATGCAGAGTTTTTAATTGTATATTTTTCCTCACAGTTTCAACACAAGTGTTAAAATACACAAATAACTACATGAAACTTGCGTTTTTAAAAAAAACCTGACTTGTATGTGAACTAGCTCACAATACTTATCCAGAACTTTTCACTCTAATACAGTAACATTCTTTAGCATTTTCCTTTAAATAGCAAAATTGAATCTGTAATTCTTTTACAATTAAACTGGAAGGGCTTTGTTCCAATCTCAGTAACAAATATTCTGTCATTTGCTCTCAGATAGTCAACATCAGAATCAAAGCCTTAGTTTTATTTTCGTTTGTTTTCCTGGTAGGGTTAACTCTTGCTACATTCTTGAATTTGCATTTCTACGTGGTTCTCTTGGCTTGTGGAAGAAAGAAGCAGTGGTATGTTCCTAGCCTATACAGTACTTCCCCTTTCACTGGCTCACTGACAGGAGGGGTAGTGACTGTACAGGGACCAGCTCTGTGTAACTGAAATGCTATTAGCTAATACTTAAGAGCCTACTATTTGGGAATGCTCAGGATAGTTTTTGTAGTGTTGCTGTAGCCACATGGGTCCCAGGAGACCAGAGAGACAAGGGCGGGTAAGGTAATATCAGGATAGTTTTTAGCAGTTAGTGAACAAACTTAATGTATGATAAGGCTAGAATTATTATACACAAGGGTTTCAGGCAGGCACCTGCAGACAAACTTTGGACCTGAACCTTCCCCCTCATTGAGTCAATGTGTGTTCTGTTATTAACTCCTGTGTGAGGAGGCTGCAGAAGAGTCACTGCCCCAACAGTAGGCTAGCAAGGCATTGCCCCTCTGAGGCACAGATTCTCCTGTGATCATCTCTCGTGCTGGGACAGGAAGCAATCTGCTACAGTACTTACATACGCAACATAATCCCATTACCTGTGTCCAGCCAGGTCTGCTCACAGTGCATTGGAGGGTCAAAAAACACAATTCTGCCACCGCTCCCCACCTTGTAGGGGGCAGTGGTAGAGGCAGTCTCTGCTCCCCTCCCCTGTGCCCAGAGCATCGAGGCAGGTCTAAGGTGGCCAGGCAGAAGATGGGGTCTGGAAGGGTGGGGGGCCTTATTCCCCTGCATGGCCATATTAGTCCCAACCACAGGCTAACACTTTCTCAGTTTTTAGCTGAAGGTACCTTGTTTTGGGTGTGTTATGGGGTGTTTCATAACTACACCTCATTAGTTTAGAAGGACTGGGGAGCTGCTGTACATGGAGCTATATATGAAACATAATAAAGGAGATGTCAAGGCTGATTCCCCATTCTGGCACTTCGAGTGCAGAAGGTGGGGCCCGCAAGGATTCTAAAAATTAATACTGGCCACTCCAGGCTTATATTAAACTCCGAAGGTTACAGCTTTTCTCTGACTTTGGATGGGTAGATGCTGCCACCACCCAAGTGCAAAAAAACCCAACCAAACCCTTTAGAACCCAGGAAGGCACACTTGGGAATTCCTTCCTGTGGGGTACCCTCAAGCCTTTCACCTCCGCTCCGGGGAAGAGCTGAGAAAGAAAACAAAGGAAATCAGCTGTTGCCACCAGCTAATTAAACTACATAGGCACAAGCCTCTTAGGACACACAAAATCCTATCCTGTTCTTAAAAAAGGTAAATTTTATTAAAAACAAAAAAAAAAGAAAAAAACTAAAAACTCAGGCTATTGCTAGATTTAAAAAAAAAACAATTAAGCATCAAGATAGCTTTCTTGAGGTCCAGCTTAAAGGTGGACAAGCAAAACAAAAGCACCTGGGGGTTAGCACAGAGGAGTCCACAAGCCATAAAGAAATAAGAGAGAGAAACTTAATCGCATCTTCCTAGACATTTCCTGATCTACTTACATATCTGGCGTTTCAAATGAGTCATTTTTAGGTGTAATTTGATGATTTTTCATACCTGGTGCAAGCTTTTACAGCATAATTCTAGCCCTGTCTCTCCTCTCCGGGAGAACACCACACACAGACAAAAGGGGAAGTTTTTTCCCATTTTTAAAAAGTTCTAGCTCTTCCATTGGCTCTTTTGGTCAGGTGCCCACTCCCTTCCTTTCACCTATGGAATTTTTAACCCTTTACAGATAAAGCAAGTAGAGAACAGCTACTAAAAGGAATTTTGTAGTTAACTGGCTGGGTGGGTGTCCATAAAAGGGAGCGGCCCCCCTCCCCCTTTCATTTATCAGAGGAGGTTTGGGAGATGGGGGAAAACTGGAGGGAGAAAGAGAGGAAAGTTGAGGGTAGGGTGGGGTGGGGAGAATCTCAAAAGAAAAGACGGAGGCTTAGGCAGCACAAAGAAAAGAAGCATGTTCTGAACTCACATCCACTAACTTGAGTTAAAACACTAGTGAAGAGAAGGCGGTTAGCAGATCGATAGAGGTTTTTAGGCACCTAACTTAAATCAGTTCAATGGGAGTTAGGCATGTACATTTTAGGATCTGGGCCTTTGTCTTTAACTTGGCCTGCTGACTTGTGTGCAGTGTAGTCTAAGATTAACTCGAATTAGCTAACTCGGGTTATGAGCACACCTTTTTCTTAGTGAAGGGACCCAGAGATCTGGGCAGGGGGAAGACTTGGGAGGGACCTGGGGAAATTCCAGGGCAGAACCAGATGTGGACATGGCAGGAAATGGAGGGGAAACAAAGTGGGAATTGATGGGTCTGACAAGGAAAATGTATGGATTTTACAAGGAGAAAGACTAAGGAACTGAAGGATTCAAGGGTGGAGCCTCTATGCAAATTAAAGAATAAGTCATATGCAAAACAGGGCATAGCAGTATTTGCATAAAACATTCAGGGTAGAAAATGGAGTGCCTTGTTTACTGCAGGAGATGTTATTTTTGTGGTCCTAAATTGAGGAACGTCAGCACTGATTACAATGGGGGAGGGGATAATCTCCAGGAAAGGCTTTTTTTCTCTCTCTTCTTTTTGTTTAAAGTATTAGTATTATCACCCTTAGCAAATGTAGCCTGTACTGGTACAGGCAGGCAGGCGCCTCACATTTTTCTGCGAACTCTGCTCAGGAAACCACAGCAACACAGGAAAGCACTGTGCAGTTTTGTACATGTAGCAGGAACTGCTTCAATATACTAAGAAGTGCAAACTTTGAAATGAAATGGCTCATGCAGCAATTTACCCAGCAGAGGACTTGCATGTTACAGTCACATTTTTAGTCACTTAGCAAAGGTGTTGCTGTATTTTGACACCATCGCCACATATTTCTGGGTCACTTCATCATTACTGTAGAAATCTGTTGCAACACACCCACACTTTAGCTGTTGGCAAACCACAGAATGAGCTCGTTACATGAGGAAGGGCAGAGCATCCCAAGCATCTGTGCTTTGTCTAATGAAGATTGGCCTGAGATAATGCCATTGCAAATGATGTTTTGTGACTGTGTAGCAAAAAAACTGTATTAAGATGGTGTTTTCACACTATCTGCCAAACCACACTGATTGCAAGAGATTTACTCCAGATTTACATCAGTGTGAGAGGACCCTGTGTGATCACAAGAAGTGGTGTGTAAATAAATTTTGATGGCACATGAGAATCTTGAATTCAAGTGAGATTATGACATCACAATAGTGAAGAGAACAAAGCTCAGTGATCGAGGAGGGAGATTTAACTGTTTAAAGCTCCTGGGGGCCTGATCTTCTAGTCCTATCATGCTACACATATTGCAGGATCAAATCTGGTGAGCAAAAGTCAGTTTAAACCACCTCTATTGTCCCCTTTGGCCACCATCAAGTTTAGAGCAGCCTGAAGCTTCTCATAGACTTGTAGACTTTAAGGTCAGAAGGGACCATTATGATCATCTAGTCTGACCCCCTGCACAATGCAGGCCACAAATCCCACCCACCCACTCCTGTAACAAACCCCTAACCTATGTCTGAGTTATTGAAGTCCTCAAATCGTGGTTTAAAGACCTTCTCTTACTTATGCCTGGCTGCCTATGGTCACAAGGGATACAAGGTGGATGAAGAAATGTCTTTTAATGTACCCACATCAGTTGGTGGAAGAGACAAGTTTTTGTGCTACATAGCACTCTTCCTCAGGTCTCTCTCGTATCCTGGGACCAATACAGCTACCGCCCCACGGCAAACAACTATGATTATAAGGGCTTTTTCTGCCAATTGAAGATCATTAAGGCACTCATGTTCCCATGTCTTCCAAAGGCCAAACATTTGATAACATCGGATGCCCTGGAGATTTTTCCAGTATTGTTTTTTTTTTTTTTTTTTTAGAACCAGTGAAAAGGCTTGCCCTGGGTAATTCAGCAACAGATTTTAGGCTAATGGAATTCCAGATGAGAAGCTGCATTGCTCAGCATTTCTACAGCATACGCATAAAAGCCAGCTTCAGTCACATCTGCCAGGTTCCAAGAAGCAGAAAACTGAGCGCTTGCATTACTTAGCCTGGTGGTAATGGGTAGTGTTAAAGCTGAACAAGAGGTCTATGTGAGCTCTATGTAAGCGCTAAAGCGTCTTTCACCAACAGAAGTCCAATGAAAGCTATTACCTCACTCATCTTGTCTCGCTAGTATCCTGGGCCCAACACGGCTACATTAACACTGTGAAAAGCTTGATGTCTGTTATGCATGAATAAACTTAAAAAAAAAAAAGACTAAGGATGGACAAAGGTAAAGAAAATTGGAGGGTGTGAAGTGTTCTCAGGACTTGTGTGGAGAATCCAGCTGGTCTTTCTGCAGAAGCTGGACCAAGCTCAGGCCAGTGACACTTGGGCTTTACTCGCCCACTTACATATACCTACTTCCGACCACTCACTGTGAAAAAGGGGAGTGGGGGTGAGAGGAGAAAGGAAGGACCTGTTCCTCAGCCTTTAATGTAGAACAGTCTTTACTTGTGTACCAGCATCCCCTACTGGTATGTTTTATTCTGAAGCTTTAACCACCTCTGATATTTTTTTGTATAGAACAATGTGAACAGTTTTTAGTTAAAAAAAAAAAAGATCATAAGCTGTATTGTTTGCTATCATTCTCTTTTGGAAAAACAAGGTAGCAGGAGCAACTCCACATCATTTTTCTGTCAAGGTGAGGTGACAAATGTAATCAAAACATACAGACTAAAACAAAGCTGGTGCTTCTCAGCTGCATAAACACTGACACCTGTTCACATCACAATACTTTTTCTAACCACCTCTGCTAAATCGTTCAGGTCTGATTCTCCTCTCATTTATATGCAGAGCCTTACAAATTCACGGCCATAAAAAATGCATCATGGACCATGAAATCTGTTCTCCCACCGTGAAATCTGGTCTTTTGTGTGTTTTTACCCTATACTATACAGACTTCACCAGGGAGACCAGCATTTCTCAAATTGGGGGTCCCGACCAAAAGGGGGGTTGCAAGGTTATTCTAGGTGGGTAATGGTATTGCCACCCTTACTTCTGTGTTGCCTTCAGAGCTGGGCGGCTGGAGAGCAATGGTTGTTGGCCAAATGCGAGCTCCGAAGGCAGTGCCGCTGCCAGCAGCAGCACAGAAGTAAGGGTAGCAGTACTGCCACCCCCTACAATAATCTTGCAACCCCCCCCAAAAAAACACCCCTCTTTTTGGGGTCAGGACCCCTACAATTACAACACTTGTGAAGTTTCAGATTTAAATAGTTGAAATCATGACATTTACTATTTTAAAAATCCTCTGACCGTGAAATTGATCAAAATGGACCGTGAATTTGGTAGGGTATTTATACATGTGTACTTCCAGAGAAACTCCATTCAAATCAATAGGTAACAGAGGTATCAAACTGGTGAGAGAGGAAAATCAGGCTCAAACTTGGCCATGCTAATAAGGCAACAATGACAAATCTGTTAATATTGAAATAAATTAATCTGGCAAAGTAATTTAACTGTATTGTCCCTACTTCAGGAACTTACGCATAGAGCTTCTGTTTATTTTTTTATTTTTAACTGATAAACACAGTCTGAAATCTGAAATTGGAGTTTATCCAATAAACACTGGAAATGGTTACTTGTATCTAAGGGCTTCTCTCCACAGAACAGTAATGCAGACTACTGGCGTGTGATTGGCTAAAGTGTGCTAATGTGTTATGCATTAACTAGTCCATATGGACCCTGCTGGTGCACACTAAAGGTTCCCTAGTGTGCTTTAATGCAGTGGTGTTTGAAACGTACTATGTTAAATTGCACTGGGGACATTACAGAGAGATTACTCATGACAACATATACTACTGTAATGAGTAAAGTATATAAAACTCAAAAATTGGTAAAAAAAAAAATACCCTGAAAAATGAAATGAATAAACCCTAAAAAAGCAGGAGCCTTACTGATACAGCAGTTTTGGTACATGACGATACATTTCATTTGTATATAGGTCATTATGGACAGATGGTACAAGAGCTAAGGGCACAACCAGCTTGCATTATATGGCTCTATATTAGCTTCCCTATAATTCCGGATTTTAAAATTGTCCCATTTACCCTGAAGGCAGAGGAAAACCATTCAGTAAAAGCTGAAGAAACCTCATTAGCTAAAACTCATTAAGAATATTACCCTGATTTGAAATCTTGACACTTTTCTAATGTTTCATTGCCCTCTCTAGCTCAAAAATGGCTTGCTATTGACCCTTCAAATTTACAACTCAGTTTCCTCACAGTGGTTCTATTTGAAGAAAACAGGTTCTGATCAAGCAAATAATTACATATAATAGAGAGATTTTTGTCTGTGATTAGTTTTGGGCCCAACCCTACTCCTTTTGACAGCAAACAATGAAAGGTTTTCGCCATTGACTTCAGCAGGAGCAGGAGCAGGCACTGTACATGAATGGGTATGTTGTTGCAACAGGCCTGGCATTCTGGGAATTGTAATCCATAGGGGATCATGTGACCACAAGCTGTAAGCATGGCCTGCTGCAGCCATAAGGAAGGGCCCAGGACTATATAAGAAGCCCTAGCTTTATACTGGGTGAGACCAGGCATGAGGCAGGTGTTTGTGAGGGGCTTGAATGCTGTGGAGGAAGAGCTCAATAGGGATCCAGCATTTGAACTGAGATTAGCACGTTGAGATGGAGCCAAGAATGGAGTCTGGCAGAGGTTTGGTGGAACCAAATTGTGAAGAGGTCAGGGAAAAGGCCCCAAATACAGACAAACAGGTGGAAGTAGAAAGTGACCCTGGAGACTAGGAAATGAAGCAGTTTGGACATACAGGGCCCCACGGTCAAAGGAAAAAGGGAGGGTCCAGGCACCCTTATGCCGCCACCTAAAAGCAGTGGTGAAATCCCATGACCAAGGAGTGAAAAAATGTGGGGACTCCCTGTTACCTAGGAAAAAAGAGACTGTAAATCATTGTGGCCCTCTGAGGGGAAAGAACTTAGCCTGGGCAGGGCAGGAGGACTGTGAATACCTCTGTCACCAATGGGGAAGGACCATTTTGTTGCTTTCTATTTGAACTTTGCTTTGGTTGCACATTTGCACGGGAAGGGGCAGGCTCCAGCCAAAGTCCCTTACCAGTCTGGGGAGGATGGTCTGCAGTGGGGAAACCGAAGCAGTTCTGAGCATGAGGAGGGACTCCATGAGAAGGCCCTTCCACACACATATGAACATATGTGGCCCCAACCCCCATCCCCATCCCTAATGGTTGAGTATAGTTTAGAAAAAACGTAAGGTTCCTCCATAGGATACAAGGAGAGGGAATTGTACTGTGGAGGCACTTGAAATCCCCCCCCCCCACCTTGGGGAGGGGAGAAGGGAGGGAAAATCTGGGCCATAGATAATAGTTAATAAATTTACTTCCCTTAAATAGAACTAGCCTATGTTCTGGGACCATGTGCTGTCTGTTTGCTTGTGCCGGAAGACTGCAGCTCTACACCAAATACAGGTACACTTTGACACTGGCTTGCAAAGCTGCCCCAGCATACAAAAGAAGCATGTCCAAAGGGCAGCAGGTGTCTTATGTTCACTTCTTTTCCTTTTAAGTGCAGGGTCTCTTTTCCCTGAGGCTATAGTCTGGACTTGGCAACATGAATTCTGAAATGAAATGTTGTAGGTTTGGATTGTATCTGAACTTTTGACAGCTAACTACTTCCCTGCAGTAGAGGCTCCTCTCCAACATTTGTTAGCAGATTTTATACCATTTATCTTCCAGGCAAAAACAATTGAGACAGTGATTGCTTGGTACATCCTATAACTCAGGGGTTGGCAACCTTTGGCATGCTGCTCACCAAGGTAAGCACCCTGGTGGGCCGGGCTGGTTTGTTTACCTGCCATGTCCGCAGGTTCAGCCGATCACGGCTCCCACTGGAGCGGTTCACCGCTCCAGGCCAATGGGAGCTGCTAGAAGCGGCACGGGCCAAGGGATGTGCTGGCCAGTGCGAGCCGCAATCAGCCGAACCTGCCGATTCAGCAGGTAAACAAACCAGCCTGGCCCGCCAGGGTGCTTACCCTGGTGAACTGCATGCCAAAGGTTGCCAACCCCTGCTCTAACTCATTCCAGAAGCTAAGACCTCTTTTGTTGGAGAGTGATCATTTGCTGTAGGCCTCTACAAATGTGCAGCCAGAGCAGACTGTAACTCAGTGCTGTTACAAGCACATATATAGTGGGCGGGCAAGCAAGCTGCTGGGGGAAAAAATTAAAAACAAGAAAAGTTACAACAGCTCTGTGCTTAATGCCTAATACTACACATTTGCTTCAGCCGGCTTATAAAAGTGCCAACAAAATTGCTCCAGCTATTAAACTTTCTCTCGCTCATCAGATGCTAGCCTTCTTTCTGTCCTTACTCACAACCTCGCTACTCTTAGTGTGACAGTCTGTTCCTCAGCAGTTATTGCTATCTGGAATAGCCTACATGTGTCCCAGCCTAACTCGCCATCGTTGCCTATGGTAAGGACTTGGCTTTAATTCAGCCATGCTTGGCCAGCGACCAGTGTAGCTAAATCAGGGCAAATCCCTTTTGTCAGGGCTGGCCTTACCCTGAGGCGAACTGAGACAGCCGCCTCAGGTGCCAGACTGTGGGGGGGCACCATTAGGACCAAGAGTGTAGAAAATAGTGTCTGCTGCTGGTGCATATGTATTCTCTCTGCTCTAGATGCACAGAGATGGTAGAGTGCTGGGCTGGAGGAAGGAGGGCACAAGAGACATAATAGGCAGGCAGGAAAAATGGTGAGAGGGAATAACAGAAAGCAGCAGGAGCTGCAGGGAGAGAAAGGAGGAGCCTCTTATGTACCTCTCTAGCACCACCAGGAGCTTGGACTGATTAACACCAGCTTCTCAGGGAGCTTCCCGTTTCCTGCTGCTTCCCTGAACCCAGGCAGAACAGGCAGTCAACTGAAGTAGTAGGAGCCAGTTAGGCCCTTAAGACGCTGATATCTTCCCTCACTCAGGCCCTGCTACCAGCCTGCTTATTTGTCCTCTTCAGCTGAGTGTGGAGAGCCATTATAACTGGCACAGAACAGCAGTCATGAGTGAAAAGAAGAAAACACCCCTCTGGGGCAGCATTCAGAAAAAGAAAGAAAGCAAAGGAAGCTTTTCTATCTAAGCAGGAATGAGCTCTCCTGAGATACATAGACAAATGTTCACAGTGAGCCTTCCAGCCCCAGTGAGGATGTGAGATGCCTGATCTTCCAGTTAGTTAGAGTGCAGGTGACCTAGCAGCTACTGCAGCATCCATATCTCCATCTCAAATGGATGTAACCATGCACATTCCTGAAGAAAAGGGTAGATTAGAGAAGAGTGTGGTGGAGGTGCAAGAAACAGCTGCTGCTGAGTTTAGTTCCTTAAGTCTAGATGATCCAGGACTGTGGACCCACTTGAGCAGTAGCCTGAGGGACTTCCTTGCATTGCATGGGCCACAGCAAGTGAAAAACTTCATGTTCCCCAAAGACAATGAAAATAGAAGTTTCCATCCAGCACATTACTGGTGTGAAATCCCCAATGGTGACAAAGTGGAGAGGCCATGGCTTATGTACTCAAAAACCCAGAATGCTGCATACTGTTTTTGTTGCAAACTCTTCCAATCTAATATTCCAGCGACATTGGGGTCTACAGGAACAAAGGACTGGAAAAATCTGACTAGAAATCTGGCATGCCATGAGAAGGCAGCAAATCACCAGAGAGCATTCCATAGGTGGAAAGAGCTTGAGATGAGACTAAGGTTAAAGGCTACCATAGATGATCAGCATCAAGAGACGATTGCATCAGAGTCTTTACTGGCAAAATGTTCTGAAAAGGCTCATTGCCATTGTGAGAATGCTTGCTACTCAAAACCTAGCACTGCATGGCACTTCAGATTAGCTCTATGTGCCAAACAATGGAAACTTCCTTAAAATTGTGGAGCTGATGGCTGAGTTTGATGCTTTACTCCAGGAGCATCTAAGAGTCGTCACCACGCAAAAAATGTACACACACACACACACACACACACAACACTACCTTGGAAAAACAATTCAAAATGAGATCATACAGTTACTGGCAACAAAAGTCAAACAGAAGATTGTGGCAGATCTGAGGTCAGCAAGATATTACTGTTATTCAGGACTGCACACCTGACATCAGCCATACGGAACAAATGACTTTAATGGTGCGTTTTGTAACAACAACAGAACCTAGTGAAAATGTGTCTGCAACAGTGACTGTCAGAGAGCATTTTCTATCATTTATTGACATTGATGATACGACAGGAGCTGGTATGACAAATGTACTTCTTAAAAAGCTGGAAGATATGGGAATTGCGATAGCTGACATGAGAGGTCAGGGCTACGATAATGGTGCCAACATGAGAGGAAAGAACAGAGGAGTGAAGACACGGATCCGAGAGTTAAACCCTCAAGCTTTTTTTGTCCCATGTAGTTCTCATTCATTGAACTTAGCGGTCAGTGATGCAGTATCAGCTTCCAGTGAGGCGCTGAATTTTTTAATTTAATTCAAAGCATCTATGTATTTTTCTCTGCATCAACTCATCGATGGCAAATTTTGAAGCAACATCTGGGAACATCCTCTCTGACACTGAAACCACTGAGTGCCACATGATGGGAAAGTCGAGTGGAGATGATAAAGCCTGTGACAGAGCGATTCTGGCGGGACCCAACTGAGAGTGCCAAATCAGGACCAATTGCTTAAACAGGGCAGTTACAACCCTAGGCTGGGGTTTTTCCACCTCTAAGGCAAACCAAACCAGCCAGACAAAAAGGACTTTGGTCCCACCACACCCCACAAGCACACAACACACAAAACACACTTAGACACTCCAGTGTCCCAGTATCACCACCAGTCGCCTGGGGGGATGGGGATAAATGAAATGAAAACCAACACCCCAAAAAAAAAAAAAATCCCCCCCAATCCCAAAAGCCAAGCCCCCAACCAGGTCAATATACACACACATCAATCACAAACATCATCACGCTTTATCCATCCTATAAAATCTAAAATCTAAAAGAAAAGGTAAAAAAGAGAAAAAGAAGAGAGGTAGAGATGAGAAATTCAATTACATACAGTAATGGCAAGTTAATGGTTTCAGGCTTGCAGCAGTGCTGAGTAAACTGCAGGTTTAAGTTAAGTCTTCTGGAATACATCCCCACCGGGTGGGGTGCTCAGTCCCTGTGTACAGCTCAGTTTGTGTCAGCAGTCCTCAGAGGTCCAGAGGAAGGGAGAGAAGAGATGAAGATGAGATGGCATTAGGGGATTATAGACTTTTCCAGGTGTTTTTTGTTTTTTGTTTTTTGTCTTTTTTTACAAAAAAAAATGAGTCTGGAGTCCTGGGCCTGCATCCTCTGCTGCTGAGTGCATGTGTCGAGTCTGCCTCCATGGGTCCATTCCATCTCCCATGGTCCTCCATGGGGTCCTCAGGCTAGGCAAAGCTAACACCAGCTTGTCTGGGTCTGGGAGCCAGCACCAGCTGAGCTTACTGACAAAGCACAGCACACAGACATACTACTGACAGCATGGGAGCAACATTCATAACTTCAACAGAAAAATGATACAGACATACAGAAGCATAATTATAACCAGCAACCCATAACCTGGTCTTAGACACCTTATATGACCCCCTTTACTTATTGCTTGGTTACAGGACACCTTATATTGGTATATATGTTCTATATGGTCCCCAAAAGCCTATCAAACACCAAACTGAGAAGATAGATGATGCCATAGTTGCCATTATGAAGGATAATGCTATGACAGGAACTGTTCATGGGAGAACAGTGGCAGAAGGAAATGGAATCACCAGAAACATACATAACTTCAAATTTCTGTGTGGCTTAGTGTAGTGGCATGACATACTGTTTGAAATAAATGTTGTAAGGAAGAGACTCCAAGATCTTGACCTTGATATATCTGGAGCAATGGAACAACTGGACAAAGCAAAGTCATACCTACAGTCTTACCCATCAGATGAGGGATTTCAAAGCATTCTGAAGAGTGCACAGAAGTTGGCAGAGGAACTTCACACAAGCTATTTTCCCACCCATTCAAGAATACAAGAGTCATCAAAGACAATGACGTTTTGATTATGAGGCACGGGATAATCCCATAAGAGACTCCAAACAACAATTCAAAGTTGAATTCTTTAACCAGGTGCTAGTTTGTGCAATATAGTCAGTTGAAGAACGTTTCATGCAGCTCAAGGAACACAGCAGTATATTTGGGATGTTGTATGATATTCCAAAACTCCTCACTATACCTGAAGATCTACACCAGCAATGCAGGGCACTAGAGACAGAGTTGCCACATGACGACATGCGCAGTATTGATGTGAGTGATTTAGGTGATGAATTGAAAGCCCTTTCAAGATACATTTCAGCAGGATCAACTCCAAAGGCTGTTCTGGAATATATATGCACAAATCAGATGACCAACGTCTTTTCAAATGCTTCTGTTGCTCTGTGCATATTTCTAACACTTCCTGTAACAGTTGCCAGTGGAGAACGCAGCTTCTCCAAGCAGAAGTTAATAAAAACACATGTACACGCCAAAATGACACAGGAGAGGCTGGTAGGCCTTGCAACCATCTCAATAGAGCATGAGCTGTCCCAGACTGTGGACCTTAGCTGGAAGCAGTTCAAAATTTGCAACCAAGAAGGCACAAAGCACCACTTTAATTATTCAAACAGATAAAAATGCCAGTGTTTACTATGCAGACAAGAAAAGTTGCATTTGCTGTTCAGGCATTTGAAAGTTAAGTGTTACTTAAAATTTTTGAATGAGGCATTTTAAGTTGTTAGTTCTCCTTTCCTGGGGTAGGTAGCAGAGCAGAACCATGAGAGGAGTAGCACAAGAAGAAGGCAGAACTGAAACCTTTCAAAGTTTTGGCCCAAGCGAGCAGGTATTGGGGCATCATTTGAGCTTCCTGCCTCAGGTGCCAAAATGTTGTGGGCTGGCCCTGCCTCTTGTAGACAAGGAAAGTTGGAGTTTGCCCCGGTGAAGTTTATCCTGCTGCACTACTGCAGTTCCCCCCAATTTCAAATCACAGCTTTCCCTGTTTGCGCTTGGGGTTTGCACTGCCACAGCTATACAGGTTGCTGACAACTGATGGCTGTATCCAGAGCAAATCTCCAGTGTAGGCCAGGCCTACACTTCTTTGTACATCACAACTGAAAGCACATTCTCTCTCCTTTGCCTATTCCTTTTAATTGCTCTCCCTTCTTCTATTATTTGGCTTTGACTGGGCGCTTCATTATTACTTGTTAAGGACCAATAATGTACCCAGTTCTGAACAGGACACAAATATAAATGATGATACAATGTTTTCTTTTCTGTGATTTATACAAGTGCCAGATCTTCAGAATTTGTGCACTTAATTCGTAGGTGCATTTGCTGAACTGGTACAGATGCATTTGCTTGCAAAAATGGACTGTTAGATGCTTCAGTGGCTATTTACATGTGCAAACCCCCAATTTGCATGTGCAGTAAGGTAACTGAATGCACAAATAAGTTATGTAACTTCACACGTTTTAGAAAAGCTCCTTAGAAGCCCCATTTGGTGTGCTGCCTTCTAGAATTCAAGTTCACAAAACATTTGAGTGCAATTTGTCTGAAAGAGGATATAAAAATGTGATACCAGCTGGACAAACAACTTTACCAGAGTAAACAAATGCCTAGGAAGTTGTTTCCCCAGCTGTTTGTATGTGCTGCCACTCCAACTGAGAAGTAAAAGAGCGGTGCGCACAACAATTACATTTGGCTATGGGGAAAATATTTTATCTCAGCTTGCTGCTTTTCTCTTGTTCCTACTTCACCTGGCTCAAGCAGAAGCTGTGGGAAAGCCCCCCTATGTAAATCAAAGGGTATTTTGCACAACATCCCTTGTGATTCAGGAAGTGAGAAGGTTTGTTACTAACAGACTAATATTACTACTAATCTGAAGACAGATGTTTGAAACAAATTGCAGTAGATCAGTGGTTCCCAAACTTTAACAGCGGGTGGACCCCTTTTACTAACACATCAAGTCTCGTGAACCCCCTCTTAAAAATGAATATTTCCAGGGTTTTTCTCCTTTACGTGGGTATAAATTATAAAAGCAGTGATCTTGGAAATGTAAAATTTGTTTTTATGACTTGCTTATTACACACTATTTATTATTAATTATTTATCATTACAGTATTTTTATTACATTATGAAAATGGCATCACTCCTCCAAGATCTCACTTTCATAACTTGTATCACTTTGAATAAGCCTGTTATAAGACAAGGCTCCTATGTTTCATCAAAGAGTATCAGATGTGAAACAGCATGAAGGTATTTAAGCAGCCAACTCAAAGAGCTCCTCCTACACAAGCATTCAGGTCTTGAGCAGTCCAGGCAAACAACGCACATTACAACAAAGCTTAAACTTGTTGTTCATAATAATTTAAAAAACAATACTAGCTGCCTTTTTTATTTTAAAAACAGCAAAAAATATTCACCTCCCTTTCCATTTCTTAGAAGGAGTCTTGAAGTTTAACTCTCCTCAGTGTGATAGATATGCTTGCTTTGACCTGCTTAGCTCTTGGACATCCAGGGGCTCCAGGCTGCTGGCCCCGTGCTGCCCGGAGTCCCTAGGGACAGTTCTGTCCACCATTAGGGAATTTTTCCCCGAGAACCCCCTGTAACATTTCGCGAACCCGCAGGGGTTCACAAACCCCAATTTGGGAACCACTGTAGTAGATGAAAATAATCAGCACAAGTGGAAAGCAAGTTTTGCTGCCACCTGCTGTTGAAGTAGGACAGTGACACGTCTATGGTTAAAATGCACTCCTCCCGTCAGGGATACTGCAGTGACTGGGGTTTTTTCTGGTACAGTGGTTGTACCTCTTTAAAGCTGCTTTCAGGGCCATAAACAGAACATATACAAGTTCCTGAAATTTGCTGATCAGACAAATATCATCCTGAGGGCAGCCATGCCCCACCTGTCTCTAAACGGGTCCTGCAAGGTGCTGAGGACACTTGCAGACTCACAGGACTAGGCCTTCTAATTCCTTGGCTAAGGCCATTTTTCAGCATCTTTAGACACATATATCTCCATATATCATAGCCAGTGGCGTATTAGCCACTAGGCCGACGGGGCCTGTGCCCAGGGGCCCCGACCAATTGGGGGTCCTGGAAAAATGGGTGCCCCCGTTCCCCGACCCCGCTCGATGGCAGAAGTGCTGGGCAGGGCGGAGGAAGTCCCTGTGCCCTGATCCAACACCCTGGCAGAAGTGTGGGGGGAAGCCCCAGATTCCCAACCCCGGCTGCGGTACCAGGACTGGAGGAGCTCTCACCCCGTGCCGTGGCCTCAGGGCTGGGGGAGCTCTCACTCCCTGCCGTGGCCTCAGGGCTGGGGGAGCTCTCACTCCCTGCCATGGCCTCAGGGCTGGGGGAGCTCTCACCCTGTGCCGTGGCCTCAGGACTGGGGGAGCTCTCACCCCGTGCCGTGGCCTCAGGGCTGGGGGAGCTCTCACTCCCTGCTACAACCCAGGGCCATGGCTGGAGGGGGGACAGAACTTCTGCAGTCTGGGAAGCTGCAGTGAGGGGCGGGGCAGAAAGAAGCAAACATTGTGGGGCCGCAGTTGGGGGACAGAATGGGGCAGACCATGGCTGGAACAGAGTGGGGCCGCAGGGGAAGAGGCAGAAGGGGGTGAGGTCATGGGCAGGGCCGCAGGTGGAAGGGGCAGAACAGGGGTGGAACTGCCAGTGGAAGGGGTGGGGAGAGGCCCCCCACTTGCTCTGGCCGAGGGCAACCTTATTTAAAGAGAAAGTGCCTCAAAAAGGCAGCATTATACTAAACCAGTGTTTCCCAAACTTGGCACCCCACTTGTGTAGGGAAAGCCCCTGGTGGGCTGGGCTGGTTTGTTTACCTGCCGCGTCCACAGGTCCGGCCAATCTCGACTCCCACTGGCCGCGGTTCGCTGCTCCAGGCCAATGGGAGCTACTGCAAGTGGCGTGGGCGGAGGGACAATAATCTTAACTATCTTGGGAAGCTTTCATTGGCTTTTCTCTTGTCTGCCTTTTAAATACAAATTAACATTTATGAGCTAGCTGGATACTCCTCTGGCTAATGCTCTGCACTCAAGTCTAGCTCCTGCAGAGACAGTGCACTTCTGTAGTGAGGCGGGTTCTCACGTCACTCTTATGCCAGCTCTCTACTTAATCTAACAGTTGCACAAATGGACATCAAAGAGTTCAATTCCTGGTTAAAGGAAGGTTGCTACAATTCAGGAGCTTGATGAAGTGGCAAAAACCATGGGCTCAGCCAGAGATTAGCCCACCAAAAAACCCATTTTCCTTCAATTATCCCACCTTCTGCTGTGAATTCCTCCTGGTATTTCGCTTAACCATGATTCTCCTTCCCCTCCTGTTCTAAATGGTTGTGCAGTGTAGCTGTGCAGTGTCGTTACATTTCAGCCTAGAGGTAGCTACATTATAATAGTGAAGTGATTCCTGTTTAAACTGTAAAAGCCGATGGGGTCTGTCAGTAAAAAAGAGCTACATCAATACAAGGTTACTACTTGTTAAAGGGGGTCAGAAATAGAACATTAAACTGTATAGCCCATTGAATTTTAGAACTGAGTGTTTTGCAGGAGGAACAATTACAATCCCCGGAACCAAACCAAGACCTGTGGACTTGGTTGCAGATGGATGCAAATACTGAACTATATTCTTAAATGCAGCCAAAATCTCACAAGCTGGAACAGCCACTCTCGTTTTGGGCCAAAATCTCATTAGAACAGCTCCAAGATTTCAGTGCCATTAAAGCCCAAACCCTGGCCCAGATTCAGCTTCGAAGTCCAAACCCGAGCCTAAACCAAACTGGGATTTGAGCACCTCCTTCTGAGTAGGGTGACCAGATGTCCCGATTTTATAGGGACAGTCCCAATTTTTGTTTTTTTTCTTATATAGGCTCCTATTACCTCCCACCCCCGTCCTGATTTTTCACACTTGCTGTCTGGTCACCCTACTTTTGAGTCAGTGTGTTACTAATAGAAGACACGTGCCAAATTCAAAAACACACTTTCAAGCACATTCACCCTGTAAAAGGGGAAGACTTTGAGTTAACCAAACAGACATTGTTCTGAAAGAGGAAGCTTGTCAGGACAGCTGTGCAGTTACTTCTGCTTTTCTGCATCTCTATGACTGCTAGCAACATGCTTACGCCTTGTTCTTTGGAAACGTTACTAAATATGCAAATTATTAAGAGACTAAAGTTAAGTGTTGTGTTGGCCCTGAAGTGGCACGGTCTACTCACTCTTTAATAAAGTCCCTTACAAATCCCAATCACTGTGGGCCAGATTCTCTATTGTGCCCTCGTTATGCTAGGCTCAGAACTGACACCGATTTTCACGGGATTCTCTAGCCTGCATAAACTTGCCATAGTTCCTAAGAGACCACTGTGAGCTAAGAATTGCTCTGACTGTTCTCCCACCCCTGCCATTCCCCTTCCCACCTCTGCCCCACAACCTGCATTGGCACTTCAGAGAGGGCAGTGAAAGCCAACTCTGTTGACACACACCCAGGCTGGGGGAAATCCCCAGCATGACATTGACTTTAGCGGTGGTTTCCGTAACAGGGACACCATTCACCTGGCTCCCCCTTGTGGCCAGAGGTGTTTCAACGGCACCCTCCATCTACCTCCTCTCTTCAGTGCCCCTTGGGAGCGCTGGAAAGACTTTCTCAAGGCTATCACCAGACCTCCCCTGAAACTGGGTCAGTAGCCCAAAATAGTCCTCAGTATCCCAAACACAGTATACCCATAGTTCCAACCCATGTCTAATGCTCCTGCTTACCACAGAGCCTTTATTCTATCCAGCTTAAGTCTAGCCTTTCAGCTCTGCCTTTCTTCCTCTATCATCCCATACCCTTCTTTGAGAGAAAAGGTGGCATATATACTACCCTCCTGTTAAGCATTCCTCCCGATTGGCTGAAAGAGAGGGGACCCCTGCCCCTTCCCCCCCACACACACACACACACTACAGGGCTTCTGATTCAAGGCCCTTAAAGTAAGAGTGTCCTGGGAGCTTCTCATCCCACTGTTAATTCCCAAGGAGTGCTGCCTTTCTTCCAGTTTTGGCTGCTTCCTGATCCTGGGCTAACACTAACACACCCCTGGGATGGCATCTTCTGGCCCCCTTTAGGAATAAAGGACCAGTACACCCCATTACAGCTCCTTTTATGAGCAGAGGTGAAGGGGTGGTGTTCTGCTCCAGTGCATGTAGCTGCCATATTGCATGCTTCAGAGCAACCCTCATGCTGTGATTTAGTAATAATATCCAATGCAAAGGTATCAGTCACTGCACTACTGCAGTTCCAGTTACTCAGTACTGGCACTATGAAAACAGAACTGAAACGTGTAACAGGAGGTTAACCATCAGCATCAATCACATTTGTTGCAACTGAGGGGTCTGCAAAGATATTGTTTTCGGACTGAAAACTAGAGCTGGGCAGAGAAGCTGCCTTGTGGATCCCAATAAGTTAAGGCTAGCTTAGGGTTATATCATCAGAGAAAACATGTAAGCAAACCCCGACTGAGATAGGAAGCAATTTTTATTCATACTGTTTGATTTCCTCTTCCAATTCATCAATCAAAACCAGATGGGAGAGTATGAGCTCTACTAATTCTAAAAATTTGAAAGCTATAGAGCCAGATTTTAAAGGTATTTAGGCACCTAAAGATGCAGATAGGAGCTAGTGGGATTTTCCAAAGTAGCTGTCTAATACCCATTGGTTTCATTGGGGTTAGGTACCCAACCTGCTTAGGTGATGTTGAAAAAAAACTCACTAGTCCCCTCTCTGCATTTTTAGGAGTCTAAATGCTTTTAAAAATCTGGCCCATATTGACCAGAAACAATCTGTCACTTGGCTAACCACAGTTACTACTTCCTTTGGTTAATAAAAGTTAATATTAAATGCAAAACATGTTTTGATAAGTAGACTTTTGTTATGTATTCAATACATTTAAGGTAATTTTAACTAATAAAAGAACAATTTTAAAATGCTGGTTTTGTGCATTTTCCACTGAATTCCAATTTGTAATCAAATACAGCTAGCAAATAAGAAATGCATCACTCACTATTTTCTAACATAAAAACAATATAAATAAGAATCCAAACTATTGTTTAAACTATATAATTGGTTAAAGAGAGATTAATCGATATAGTGTATCCTCCTGGTTAGCAAAAAGTAGTACCACATTTAGTGTAAAGTTTATATCTGGTTGCAAATCAACATGTTTTAATGGTTATACCAAGGATCGGCAACCTTTCAGAAGTGGGGTGCCGAATCTTCATTTATTCACTCTAATTTAAGGTTTTGCATGACAGTAATACATTTTAATGTTTTTAGAAGGTCTCTTTCTATAAGTCTATAATATATAACTAAACTATTGTTGTATGTAAAGTAAAAAAGGCTTTTAAAATGTTTAAGAAGCTTCATTTAAAATTAAATTAAAATACAGAGTTGGGTTTTACCAACCAATGAAAATTAGCCTCTCTTTGGGAAAATAAAAATATACATAAGATTAAAAACAGGTATTTAATCTAGGGTTCCTGCTTGTTGATTTAAATCATGATGAAAATTGTTGAATTAATTCAATCCCCACTGCATGTGTAGGAGTAAAACCTGATTAAAGGTTTTACAACAGTGCTGAGAAAACTTCCAAATGAAATTTGAGTCATCCACTTAAAAAAAAAAAAGGTATGATTTGACATTCCTGGTTTTTCTAAGCAAAGAACATGCACAAAAATCTTTTCAGGTCATGCATATACCTCATAAAGGAGCAAAAAGAGAGATGCTATTTTCCTCTCTCTTTAGAGGTCAGTTTTAAACAGTAACCACTTCATCATTTCTGGAAAGACTAGGCTATTGGGAAACCTTGAATTATAGAAATGTATTAAATAAAACGTTATGCAACACTTCACAGCCAGGCCTTTCCCTTGTGAATGAGTGGTCACTTCTGACCCTCTCACCCTGTCGCTATCTTTGCCAAATAGTCTCTCTCTGGTCTCAGACTTGTCTTTCTTAACTGCTTCCTTCTCCCATATTTATCTTCAATCTCTTGCCACCTAACTTTAAAATGTCACTACCTAAAAGACACTCATCTCCTGCAACTCTTAATAGTTTTACAGAAAGTGCTTAATGAATCTTCCAACATACCCACCTCATTCCCAATGCCCATATTCTTTTGTGGGTTTACAAAGGCGCATAGGTATTGCCATACTGGATCAGACTCATGGTCCCTCTAGTCAAGTATCCTGTCTTTGACAGGCAAACACTAGATGCTTCAAAGGGAAGCTGCAAGGAATACCACAGTGGGACGATATAGGAGAATTTGCTGTCCATGAAAGTCTCATTCTAGATGGACTTAAATTCTGAAGGAGGGTCAATATCCCTTCAAAAAAATGTTAGCATTGACTATAATAACTAGATGTTCTTGTGATCCAGAGAAATGCCCAGCCCTTCCTTTGAAGTGTGTATATTTATAATAGCATATCTACTTACAAACCAAGTATTTCAGCTTCCAGGTCACATTAATCACCCGGGTCCTTTTTTTACCCATCTGTTGAGCTCTTAGGAACTATCTTTTAATGGCTTTTTATCTTGCTTCACTGAAATCTCTGGAAGCCCATTATCTGTTTGTGGTTACACCTTCATCAGACCAGTCAAACAGGATTCTTACTGTTGAAACCTTCTTTTACACAAGCTCTGTAGGATGCCTTCCACCTAATTAGCATTTCAGTGTTTGACAGGGACGTAACAGATTCTCCAAGCTCCTGAGTGAAATGAGTGGTGAAAGACTCACCTGTGAACAGTACCACAATTATTACAACATGTGCAAAATAAAAATAAGTACAGATACAATCTTTGTGAGAAGCTTTGAGCTGTTTTACAGTGTTCAGATCACTGGCTGATGGAATTAAAATACAGCTACAGCTGGCTGTCAAATATCACCATCCACATTAAAAGTGCAGACCTGGGGATGACTTTCATTGGAAATGTATAGGTTAACTAATTCAGACATATGTGGAAAATACATAGAGTTGAGAGTCCATCTACCGAAACAATTAACTAGGCTCTGCATATAGAAATACATGTTCATAACAATGATTCCTAATAATGTAAATATTTTCATTCATGAATCTGAATGGTGCGCGATCTACTGCTGGAATTATAGAGCTCAGTGAAGCTGTTTAATTATCCAAAGTATCTTCTTACTCTTGCAGTGAAACCTGTACTTGCGCTCACATGCTATGCTTGGCCATCAAAGGTTAACTCCCTTATTATTTATATTACGGTAGCAGGCCCCAGTCAGGAGCCAGGCCCCAAAGCACCTAGCAAAACAGCCCCTGCGCCAAGAGTTTATCATCTCAATTAAGCAGTCATGACAAATGAATGTAAGCGACAGCGCGGAAGTGGCTAAGAATGAGAATGATAATACATGTTTGACATTCATCACACTATATTGGCCAGGCACCTCTTAAAACAGACTGATCAACTGAGGTGAAATCCTGCCCCTATTGAAGTCAATGGCAAAAATCCCAGAAGAGGAAGTCCGTCAAAACTGTAGAAAGTTCCCCAAAGGAACTTTGGCTGCTTCTGCCTCTGCCAGCTGGAGTCTCTGGCTGGCTCTTTGTAGCTGCTTTCCTCCGAAGCCCATGTGATGGGGGAAATGGAGACACCTGGTCCTAATGCCCACAGATACATGTTAATGCCTTGGACCCATTCTGTCCAAGCCAAGCATTTTCCAAAGTTATCCCCAAATAAGATACATAGAGCACCATTTTCAATCCTGTTCTAGCTGCTATATGCCCACAGCTATCTGGGAACTCCTCTGCTGCAAGAGGAATCCTGTGCTGGCACAAGGTAAATCTTCTGTCCCCTAGTTTGGGGATGGAGCATGGGAAAGGGGGACAAGTGGCCTCTTGTGTTCAGGTTATTCTCAGCTACCAGAGTGGACTGCTCTGATAGGGCCCAGTGCTGCCAGAATCCAGGGCCCATAGGGGTGGCAATTGACCACTTTTGAACATCCCTCCCAGCTTCCAAGCACAATTTACATGCGCCTCATCATTGGAGTCTTGATCTTTTGGTGACAGCTTCTGCAAGAGAGCATTTTTTATTACAAACACTTATGTAACAACAGCCTCTATAACCTTGTGTAGAACTGTGACAAACTTCTTGGCGCCTTCTGTGGTGCATAGCAGGGATTATAGCGAGTAATGCCTAGTCATACAAATCTACAGTTTGTAATGGGATAAGTTAATTACACTCAAGACAGCTTAAAATGAAATACTTTCAGCTCACATGCTCCACAGACAGCTGGCTGGGCATTTTCAGTCCCTCTTTCCATGTCAATTGATATAGCCTACAGCTAACTCCTTTTCTTATTTTGTCTTGTTTCTCTAACATGACAGCAACGTTTGGGGTTTACTATGCTAGTGTTCTCCGTTTCACTGCTTTGTTTCTTTGGGTTCAAAATACCAATAGGAAAAAAGTAACCTGGGTTTATTCGAGCAGCCTCCTCAGAAAACACATCTTATCAACCGGGTATCACTAAACAAACCGCCTCATATTAGTTTAGCTTCCCCCAAAGCCTCATTCCACCCATGGCCAAGAGACAAATGACTTTTTACTAAAAACTCTTGTGAAGGTCTTAGGGCATAATGTCCTGTTGGCGCTACCTGTTCCAGCAACTCTTCAACACTAGCATGAAGTAGGGCTATGAACAGACACAAATATTTCAGTAGGGTTTGATACTGTTGAAAGCAGCCCCATACACAGCCAATTCCAAACAAGACAGATTATAAACACTGTAGGGTGCCAAAGATACCCTTGTCCACTGGAGAACTTTACAGGGCCTATGAATGACCAAACTAACAAAGAGTGAAAGACCCATGCTGTATCCCCAGACATACACACTTTGAATTTAAAGAAACATATCATTTATTTGGATCTGCGCTTCCATCAAGCACGCAAGCCAGGACACTACAGGGGACTGAGGTATGCGCTAGTCCACTACAGAATTTCAGCAGCTCCAAAAGAACAAGAAAGATGAAGGGAAGAGAACTGTAGGATATGAATGTTCTGTGGTTATATAATAAATAAGCAAAGTGAAAAAACTTGTAATGATTTTTTTTAAACACGTTTACCCTCTCCCTCTTCACAAGCTGTCCACCTGTAGCTTGTGATTTTCAAATTCATTCAAAGGCCTTTTTTATTGTTTTAAACTCAACTTTTGATAAAGTTTGAATTCAAGTGGTGATGCTTAGCAATGATTGGTCAGGTGATTCAAGTGGTATTCAAGTAGCCTGATTAAAATTAGCATAGGTTATGTGTGTGCATGTGCACAAAACAAACTCACGTTAACGTTCCTCTTTCTGCAAACATTTGTACAAGGAAACTTATTCATTAGATTATTCACGGAAAGCACACACAACCAAAAGTTTAAGTGAACATTTTCCCCTTACTCAAACAAAGCCGGTAGTCCTGCAAATTGTTCTATACAGGGATTAAGGCAACTTCTTTCATAAAATGTAAATCCCTATAGCAAATCCATTAATGTGGCTTATTCAGTCTTGTGTATAGATGAAGCAACTAACACTTAAACGCAGCCAATTCTGTAGGTGTGTCCCATCACCAAATCTCACCATTTGACATCACTCACTTCTCAGCAGAGTTTCATGTCTGTTTGCAGATCTTAGATAACAGTAATAGATTATAATCTTACGTCTATGCAATAAGCAGTTACATTTTGTTTATAGCCACAGGAAGATAAAAACTGTATGTGAAGTGTCCCCACTTGTAATGTGTATTGTGAAAGATTTTCAGCTTGGAAGTGAATTGCAACAGAAACTAGTTTCAGAGTTCCATTCTCTTTTAGTATAGCAGTAGTCTTTGAATGGATATTTAAGAGGAAGGGTGTTTGAAAGTCCCATAGGAAATTAGACATTGAATGACAGAAGCAGATCCAGTGTCTTAAAGGCATTTAGCTAGGGAGAAAGTACCTTTGGGACATGCTATCCAGATCAATGTCTACAATAACTCATAGTAATCCTTCCTGTAAGTTTTGGGGATCTCTGTCAGTGGGTGTCCATTGGTGTTGCAGTGAAGCTTGGACCACGTGTGCTGTCACTGCTGAGGCAAGTACCGCAGGAGTAGGAGTGATATTGGTTCAGGCAATAGCTCAACACTTCTGTGTACATGAGTCACTTCCATGGCTCGCTTCATTAGAAGAATCTGCAGAAGCAGGTAAGGAAAGCAGTCAGTTTTCAAAGAGATACCCTATACTTGGCCTGTAGGAGTCAGCAAGCTTGCAGTATTGGGCAGTGTGGATTCAGGGTCATGGACCTCCCTCTCCGCACCCTCCCCAAGTAGCCTGGCATCTCTCAGATTGGAAAGTGCTGCCACAGAGTTTAACATGGGTCTCTTTTTAAAACAAAACTGATCCACCATTTTGAGTTAGGATGCTTACCAGGATAACATTTTCAAGGGGGTGGGATGTGTGTGTGTGTGTGTTTTTTTAAATCAAACTCGCAAGTCAAGGCATTTCTATAGTATATTTTCAACAGAGGAGAGAAAATTCCTCACATTTTATCACCTCTTGCTTGTAATAAAAATCTGACAAGGTTAAAAGAGTTTTTCAATCTTATTTATTGTCTCTACGTTGCATGAAAAGTTACACATAAGAATTGTCAACTTGTCAAATATAAAATAATAATAATAAGAAGAAAACCTTAAGTTCAGAAACAAAAGAGTAAAAAACCAGTAGCAGCAAAATATTAATGATGGCATTAACATACACTTAAACCGATCACATTAAAAACTATTTTCTGTCAGGATAGGTATTCAAGCATAATATTCAAATCTTATTCTTTTTTTTAAAAAGTCACATTACAAAAGTGTTAACATGGCAGGATGACTTAAAAATACCAATGTTTAAAACAACATTATCCAACCTGTAGACAGACACCATATGTATCTGTATCTAGTTTCTTCAGAGGTATATACAGAAACCTGCATGCCTCTTCATAGTAATCCAGTCTCATGTAGCCACAGATGGAGATTCCAAAAACATCCTCCGAGCAGCTATTCTCAGACATTTTGGGCACTCTCCAGACTTGAAACACTGATTGTGGAAGCACGCTTTGCAAACTGTTTATACACACAAGCAGGTGGGAAAAATTGCATCAATAATTGTATTCCTTGAAGGATGGTAGTTTATCCATATATGAAAGTAACTGAAGACAATTCATGACCAGGACAATGAAGCACAAAGTAACAAAGTTAATTCCATATTTTGATCCCAAGCCAATGAACCTTGAAGTCAATTGGAGTCTTTCCATTGACTTCAATGGGCACTTGATTAGGTCTAGAAAAATCCGATGTAACAGCAATACATTTGCTATTTCAAACTCAAACTGAGATATGTAAACCCATACCAAGAACACACTTGAATTTTGTTTTCACTTACATTCAGACGACACATCCAAGTTTTCAAATATACAATAAACTCACTGAGACAAGACAGTTTGAAATCAGTGGGACTACTCATGTGCTTACAATTAGGCTCTTAAGTACCTTGCGGAATCAGGGCCTGAAACATTATACATGCATGCACACACATGCTCACAAGAAAGCAATAGATTTGGGCTGGAACATACCTGTACATCTTTTACATGTGGCAATTTGAAACGGGAAGAGTACATCTGAGCTCTGGCAAAATTCACAAATAAATCCCTTGGCTTGACAAAGCTAGAAGAATTGAAAGAGTTAATTACTTTTTTGATGTTTATTAAAAGTTCATATTTATAAAAATATATGGTCAGTTGTGGCTATTCTTCAGGATATATACCAGACACAGAGATTTCCTTACCTCACAGTTTTCTACATGAGATATGGAGCTTTTTAGAATATCCCTGAGAAGAGGCACTAACAGCCCTCGTTTAGTCTTCACCAAGTCATCCATTGAGAACAGATGCAGCTCTGTCGTCAGGTGGCTGGAGACCTGTTCAAATTCTTTCAATACACTACAGATAAAAAAACCCGTTAAATTACAAAGTGGTGACATGCTTATTGAGAGCATGTTTAGCAAAACATGTAAGTGGAGACAGCTAAGTCTAATCAACCAGGAAGAACATAAAATTGATCTCTCTATACACAGTAGAACTTAGTTTAACTGGGTTAAAGGGCACTTGTGAATTTTGCAAAAAGCCTGAAAGTTATAATTTTTTCCCCCTGCTTCTTAACTAACCTTAGAAGAAAGAATATTCAGTCTTGCCTACCCAGTTTCTGCTGGAGTGTTCTTTGGAAGGCTACAGTGAGAACTTTGACTTGTGAGTGAGGGTGTATGGGGGTCATTATTTAACAGCTTTTTCTCCCAAAGTTTGAGTTCAAATAAGTATTTAAACTAAAAAAAAAAAAATTTGTTCTCAATTGTTTAGGCATCAATCTTGGGGGGTGTATGAAAAAGCCTTTTAGACTATACAGCCATTGCAACAAGCACAAGATGACCACTATTGTACATTTTAACTTTCATTTGCTAACCATAACTGGATGGAGAAGGAGTGCATCAAAAATGCTTAGTTTTGACAATAATATTTTCATCAGTCATCGAATCGTTATTGTCTCTAGCCCTATAGTAGAAAGAGAGAGAGAGAGAGAGACTGACTAAAAGTTTTTGTTTTTTAATTTTTATTTATTTGCCTGGTTTATAAAAGACCTCTAATTATGTGGGTGTAAGCAACAGCATTCAGATGTCTTGCCCAGAACTCAGCTCAATGTCCAAGTGCTATCATATGCACCCACAACTAATTGCAGGTGCAAAACAGAGGTCCATTATTTTTCCATTTTATAGTTATTACATTAAGCATTGCAGGCGTTTGATTTAGACAAAAAATAATAAAATTTGCTGGAAGAACATCTTACTTTTCTTTAAAGCCACCAATGTTCCCTAAAACCACAGAGAAGTTAGGCTGATTGTGCAATGAGAGAAAGTAGTCACAGCTGCCTAACTCAGGCAGAATATGCACATTTTCTACAGCTTGTTTTGTGTCATTAGTTAAATGAAGATGGAGTGAATACAATCTACTAAAGAGCCATCATTTGAGCAACATATGGAATAACCACTCTAGTCACCTTAGAAAAACTTTGAACAGAAATTACATTGCTGAGGGAGGAACAATGTGAGTGTCCTTGAAGAGGAATAGTATCAGAAGGATGAAAGAAAAAATTCTGCCAAAAATAATTACACACATCTAATCATTAATCAAGTCTCACAGGGGTTTCTACAAAGGTACTGGGGGAAAAAAACAAGCTGCCTTATAAAATACACTATCACTTGACATTTGCAATAGATAAATTTGCAGGGAAAAGGAAGATGATATCAGAATTTCTGATGATCATATGGAACTAACGTCCTTAAAAAATGTGTGATTAAAAATTTTTCTGGAGGGGGAAGCTCCATGAATAACAATTGTACTTTTACCAAGTATTTACTATACTTAATCATGCTCCATACCTTTCAGCAAACCTGCAGGTTTTCAGTAGTTTTTTAATATGCAAAAGCTGTTCTTGTATCTCCTAAAGGATGAAGGGTAGGAAAATGTAGTATTTAAAATGAAAAGCAGAGCAGCATACTTAAACATTCAGAAGTGTTTAAGAGCACTAATTTAGCCAGTGATTATTTAAAAATTAGCATTCACCAATACAGCAGTTTTACTTTAAAATTAGGAAAAATACAGCAGAGAGTTAGATCAGCTATATAATGCACCAAAAGGCCTGCCCCACAAGTGAGTATGCATGGCCAAAATATATGACCCGAAGCTGCAAGTTGTTCCTGCAGGATCAAAGACTATATAGAACCAATTGCTATGCCCCAGGGCAAGGGGATGGGTTTATAAGCCCTTCCCTTGGGTACACAAGAGCCAATAGACTTGTGCTGCACCCTTCTGTCCAACCAGTCAGCCAGAGACACCCTCCTCTCCCCAACCCCCAGGGAGGTCAGTGTGCTCACAAGAAGGGCAGGGGGGAGTGTGAAATCCTTAGAGGAGTCAACTTTTTTCTTTTCCCTGCTGGCCAGACACAGCTGCTTTATGGGCAGAGAGCGGCAGCCAATCAAACTGCTGGTGTCTCCTGGTGGCAGGTACTTGTTCAACAGGGCATCCAATTCCCTGATAAACTGGAATTGGAAGTGGATTAGGAGAAGGCATCTCTTAAACAAGGTGGGAAATAGGTTTGGGGCTCCTAATGTCTGATACAGAAAGGAGAAAAACCCCTCGTCCCCATCCCTTTAACCTTCATAAGAGTGGATGGTGCTAGTACCAGGTGGATTGGAACAGCGGGAGAAAGGTGGTACAGATAACAAATGAAAAATGACCTGCACTGGATGAGTTATTGCCAGATAGTTCCCAGATATGTTACTTAACAAAGCGGCAACCTAATTAAACCAGATTCCTGGGGTCTAGTCTTTCTTCTGGCAGTGTGCAGGACAATGCCACACTCCTCAGTTACAAAGAAGCTGCTACTTACCCTGACTCTGTTCAGTTCCTTTGCTTTTGTATAGAGGGTTTTGTTGATACACGACACATTGAAGATGGGGTTTTGCCATATGCTGAGCAGGAGATGTTTGGAGAAGTTACAGACATAGTACTTTCTGAAGTCCCATTTCATCAATATTCGGGCAGGGATGGAAGATTGCGCATAACTATGGCAACAGTCGCAGAAGTACTTCCCCAGGTAATCACAATAGCGGAGTCTCCTGATGTATTCTGAGGAGGGTCAACAATGAAGATAATTCTTTAAAGAACCATTTTTCTAAAAACTACGGTATTGCCTTTTAACTGCATCAATCCAGTAATAAATAATTCAGATCTACAGAAAAATAGGCTTGGGGGAGGGGGAGGGATAGAGGGAGTTTGTTTTTTTAAGAGGTAGAACCATGGTCAGATTTAGTATTCTGAATTAAATATAGAAAAACTCTCTTTTGCCTATGCAAGACTGATAATAGTTATGACCATCAAAATTTACACAGATCCTTACTGGAAACACTTTTGGCTGCTTCCCACAAAACAAGTTCAGGACTGGGTCTTGTGGTTACAGGTGTAACCTCACTAATTCCTTTGCAGAGTTATTGTTAATGATTCTCTGAGTCCCTGATGTCAACTCAAATATTAATTTTGTTCTGACAGGCATGAGCGAGTCTCTCTCTTTGTATAATGGACCCAGTATAGCACTTTACATTCATTTCAGAGATTTCCCATGCAATGAGACCTGATGAAATGGATACATCTGAACATTACAATGCATTAAGCAGCTTGTGAAAAAAAAAGTATCCCAACGATTCTTATAACTTCAACAGGGTTTTGTGGTCAAGTCTTTAAAAATAAGAAAACCACTTACACATCCTCTCTCTTTTTAAGACCAGTTGACAGTATCAATTGGCAAGGATTACGAATTCTATTTCAAAAGTATTTTCTAATTAAGATTTATGATTTGCAGCTTGGAGACTTATATTTTACTATTAGCCTACTTTAAAAAAAAGTCAAGCTATTTTACATCATAAATAATTTGCTTCCAGTTTTATGGTTGAAAGTCACCACTTCTAACTGTGGATAAGTAGGAGTGCTATGAAGTAGCCTACAGCTGATGGAGAAGGGCGTTGTGTTCAGGTTGTAATAACATTTCAGGTAGAGATATGATCCTACTGTGCATTGTGCTACATGCATCCCCAACCTGGAATGTTTTCTTCTAGTTAAGGTATTGCCGGAACTGCAAAATATATCCTGTCAACACAAACTGGGGGTTGCTTGGTGTTGGTATGTCTGGGGGTTTGTGTTTCTGTTTCAATACTTACTGAGTTCTATTGGGGTTCCACAACCAGCACAAGTAAAGTTTTGTGCAGCTACAACGGCATCTCTCCTGTACAGACAGACAAAATTAAATCACACTGTCCAAAAGCATCTCTGATCAGTTACATTCTCCCAGAATGACAGACAACTGCACTAATACTTATGAATATTTTCAACTTGGAAGTCTGATCATGTTACTAAAAAAAAAACAAAACAAAAAAAACCACAATGTAGGAAGAGAAGTCAGTTGTAAAAGAGAAGTCTGTATGTTATTTTACAGTGGAACTCTAAGCTAATCTTTGTAGACTATGCAGACACTGGTACCCGAGATCATGGTATGCCAGAAGTATGATACTTCCCCAGTCTTTCTTTAAGAAAGCTTAAAGGGATACTGTCGACCCAGAAAAAAGTCACATTTGTCTGAACATTTTGTACCCATTATTAATTACAAGTAACACCCAAGATTTTTTTCTGCCAACTTCTGCTAAAACAAAGTTATTAGTTTGTTTACTTTGTGCATTTGACAGCACTTTAGGTAGAGCAAGATTCATAATTTTTCTGCATAGTCAATCTTTTGCTTGCTGAAAAAAAGTGTTGAGCCAGCAGGGGAGCAAAAAACCAAAACCCCACAATCCTCAAAAAAAGTAACCCACCATATTGAGTAACAGTATATAGACAGCGTTAGTCAAGACATAATGACTCAGCAAAAGTAGGCATTACTACATAACTTCCAGTGAAACACTGGAGAACAAGGTACTGAACAATAGGCCTCATCCAAAGCCCAATGAAAATCAACAGAAATCTTTTCACTGATCTCAACAGGCTTTGGACTGGGCTTAGTGTATAACAGAAACAAAATGACCAGTCCCACAGACAGACAAATACTTGAGACTTACTTGAGTGATGGGTGAATACTAAATATTATTTGAAACCTAGGTGGGGCCCAGTCTATGGTTCCTCTTAATCTGGCTTTGACCTTTATTTCTTCTGCCAGATTCCCACTAGACTCAAGTTCCTTTGGAATATTTTCTTTATTTGCATGCTATTGAAGACAGAAAGACAGACTTAAGTGTGGAATTTAACCTGCAACCTAGTAGTTGAACAGATGCTAACATGCTTTGCAGACTATGCAATGAAATGTCACCTTCAACACTCCAACAGCTGTCAGTACAGTCACAGTTTTGATACCCAAAGTCATGTTTAGTAGCAACTCTTGAAGGACTTCTTGTGTTCACAGAGATCCCATTTACATGACTGTCCTACGTTGCATTAAATGCATTAGAGCTTTCTAACCAAGACAGACTCCCCTCCCCCCAAATTGCTTGAAAATAACCAAACCCTGAACACACATTTATATCATTCTAAACATCCTCCTTCTCCCCATGCCAATGAGGCAGCTGCACTGAACGCTCTGAATAATAAGCACATTGTTTTCTGTTCAGAAGTCTTACTTTCTCCTTAGTTGTGTTCAGGCACCTAGACAGCTGAACGTTATTGGTTACAGACAGAAACTGTTTCCTGAACTCTTGGTAAAGCTTCTGTGCTGTTACTTCAGCAGAATTGCAGCCCGGATCAAAAGATAATCTGAAAATTAAGCAAGCCAAATGGTAGCATTTCATAAGTAGATTTGTGTCCTCCACATCCCTGAAGATTTCTCACGCTCCTTCCATCCTCCCCCCATTTGATTCACCTATGCCCTCTAGGACCCTTGTGCCACATCCATCAAACAAACTATGTTCCCTTCCTGCCTCTTTTTAGGAGAGTCACAATATGGCAGGAAGAGTATTGCCACCCGGCTATTTACTAAGTTATGAGAAATACAAAAAGTTACCTTTTATCTAGAGATGCTGTAATATTTTCCAAGTCTTCAAGTTCTGCAGAAAAGGAGGAAAAATTTGTTAGCCCTACAAAAGCAAAAACCTCCACCTCCTGCCATTGTATTCTATCTACTTTAGGTTCTTATATGGCTCCCATTACCGTAGTATCTGAGCACCTGACAAACCTTAATATATTTATCTTCACAAGAACGCTGTCAGGTAAGGAAGTGCTATTATCCCATTTTCATCAATCGTCATCACTCCCATAATCGCATTAGTCTTTGGGGCACCATCACTGATGAGCAATCAACCAATTGTCTCCACCCCTGATGATTGTGTGTCAGTGCTTGAGTCTCCACAAAGTCCATTCCTGTCCACTCTTCTATGTTGTCAGTCCATCTCTTCTTCTGTCTACCTCTTCTCCTCCTCCCCGTACTGTTCCTTGGAGGATGATCTTGGCTAGGTCAGATGATCTTGTTACATGGCCGTACCACTTCAGCTTGTGCTTCTTCACGGTTGTCAGGAGGTCTTCATATGACCCAGTGCATTGGATGATGATGTTGTGGTTGAAGTAGGAGATGCCCAGGATTTTACAGAAGTATCTCATCTCTACCACCTGTATTTTCCGTTCAAGTTCTGCAGTAAGGGTCCATGTCTCGCACACATACAGAAAAATGGAGATGACCAATGCGTGCAGCAGTTTCAGTTTGTTTTCCAGGGAGATGTTCTTATTCCTCCAAATTGGCTTTAGCATTGCCACTGCTGCTGTTGTTTGCGCAGTTCTTGCCAGAATTTCTGCCTGTGATCCTTCATCAGTGAGGATTGCCCCCAAATACTTAAACTGTTTCACTAGGACATCAGTCATTATTTGCTCCAAGTAGATGTTGAACAGTGTGGGCAAAAGAAGGCAGCCTTGCCAGACTCCAGCAGTGGTGCGAAACCACTCTCCTATTGTGCCATTGATGAGAACTGCACTGCTGGCCTTGGTATATAGTTGTTTAAGGGTAAGAATAAGCTTACAACCAACATTGTGCATCTTCATGGTTGCCCAGAGAGCTTTGTGCCATACTCAATGCCTTCTTGAAGTCAACAAAGACATGGTAGATATCCTGCTGGTGTTGTAAGTACTTCTCACATAGAACACAAAGATTGAAAATCTGTTCTGCGGTACTTCTTCCAGCACAAAAACCAGCCTGTTCTTCAGCGATGATATTCTCCACTTGTGGCTTCAATCTGTTCAATATGACTTTCAACATCACTTTGCTGGGATGGCTAATTAAGCTTATGGTCCAGTAATTTTGACACAATTGCAGGTTGCCTTTCTTTGGCAGAGTGATGATTAGTGATTGTGTCCATGTGGAAGGCCACTCATCGGTCTGCCAGATCTTGTTGCAGATCTTGGTGAGTAGATCTATTACTATTTCTCCTCCAAATTTCATCAGTTCGGCTAGGATATTGTCAATACTTGTAGCCTTTCTGTTCTTGAGTGATTTCACAGCTGTCTCCACTTCTTCACGCAGCATAGGAAAGTCATCCTCCTCTGTTGAATCTGAGCTATCTACACTAGTATCTCCATTTGTCTGGTGGTTTTATAGATCAGAGCAGTAATTTGTGCACCTATTGATGATGTCCCTTTCTTCTGTAAGATTGTTCCCTTCTTTGTCTTGAATTGCGTTAGCTTTTCAGATTTTTTACAGATGGGTAATGGAAGCACAGAGATGCTAAATGACTTGCCCAAGATCACACACAAAACCTGTGGCAAAGCAGGGAATTGAACTCAGGTGTCTCAGCAGCTATATAGGGAATCTGTGGTGTGTGCACTTTGGGCACTACCACATACATTGCATGTACACGTTAATATATACGTCAACTACTGGAAAGTATTCTTGCTGTAGAAATGAACTCCTGTATTATTATTACATATGATAGAGTTTTAGCACTTATGAAAAGCTATTTCAACTCTTCCAATTAGTAGTGCACGATTACCAAGAGAGAAATTTTATCATACACTTGTGAGTTTGTACTATAAAATACATACTATGGCAACATGTAGCTCTGGAAAAGCGGCACTGAAGTAGTTAGTAAATCTATCCAGACTCATTGCAAGTTGCAGCTGCACAGTTTGAAAGTCTTACCAATAATTACAAATTCATCATCTGAGTCACTATCGCAGTGAAATCTACCGGCCTCATGATGTGACGGTGGATTTACTGATGAGCTGACCTGCAGCACAGCACAACCTTTAACAAAGTAAATGATCCATTAATAAGAGCTTCATGGAGGGATTAATATATTTAGATCTTTGCACTATTTTAAACATTCTGTCACTGTCTTCTCCTCTCTCCCCCCATCAAACAAAAGCCACACACTAAATGTAGAATGAGCTTTTAGGTTGTATGTTCTTTGGGGTAGGGACTGTCACTTCTTTTGTATTTGTAAAGTGCCTGACACAGCGGGGCCTGAGCTGGTTGAAGCCTGTATTAGCTACTGCAATTATAAATATTTAATAGTAATGTGCTTTCCCCACTCCACACACTTCTTCTTCAGTGATTTCCCCCCAAGAAGTTACATCATTTAGATTCATGTTATCCTATGTATTAAAATCCCTTTTGGGACATGCTCATTTTACAAATTCATGTACTGTACAGTGTTACAATATCATAAGCCTTTGTTACCCTGACTCATACTACATGTGCACAAATACTGCTTGAGATTTCATCCTACTCAAATGTCTAGTGGCTGATCCAGGAACTAATGAAGTACGTTATAAAGCAAATTGATGATAGTCAGACTCCATAACCCGTAATACAAAAAAGGAAGATGAAGAAACCACACATTACAAACGTTGCACTTGAAGGTGGGTTGTTTTTTTTTAAATCCTAACTTGACAGTTTCACTAACAAAGAACATGAACTACAATTTCTAGTGAATCACAGTCCAGCACAAAGAACTACATATATCCGCAGGCACACTCCAAAGAGAGACACAAACCATAAAAAAAGATACACAGATGTGAATGTTAAAGAAAAACTGGCAAACATGGGAATCATTTGGAGAATCAAATTTATCAGGGATACATCTCATGGGACAAGCGACCTTTTATTTTTGACTGTCTGTCTGGGGAGTCAGTGAAGATTAGACAGGACAAGGAATTCACTTATGAGAAACACCCATCCCAACTCTTTCTGTAGGGTAATCACACAAAGGCAGGCAAGAAAGCACTGCATTATGGGTTAACATTAAATAAACTTGCCTTCATAGCCACTGTCTGAAGAAGCAGAAGAAGCAGATTGTGTCTTTACTCTGGTATAAGAGGATATTTCTGAATCAGTCTGATAGCTGCCTAGCGATCCACTGGTTTCCTCTGTATTCCAGGGCTCTGCATGTTGACTTAGGATACTGCACTTCATTTTTTCCAAAGATGCTATGATCATATCTGCAACAAAAAAGTGTGCATTCTCCTAGACGTAGAAAAGAGGAATGTTTATTACTAATTTACTTCTTAGTGTAATTAGTGTCAGCTTCTCTTCCCAACATTAACAAGCCAAGAAATGCATACTTAAAGCATACCTGGCCTTTAATTTAAGAAGCTGCAGGAAATTAAAATAAAACAATGCAGGTAAAAGGTACAGTATCCAAGAAACTCAATTTATGTCTATCTTAATTTTTTTAAAGCATGTTTGTTGCATTAATTCTCTTTCCCTCTTTTAAATCAAAAGGAAGAAACTTAAAATGCTTAATTGAGTACTCTCTTGGCAGGTGTATATATTTAGGCATTTTTAAGGGCATATTCCCAAGATTACAACATAAATTTTAGTAAGCATATTTTAAACCATGTAGCATATTTACTAGGCTTTAATTCAAGGAGTGAGGTATATATATAGACACTTTAGCGTGCATATTAATTTTGAAGTGGTGAGGTGTGGCAGGCTTTAATACTACTATGAGCTTCCCAGATGAGGGATGATAAAAGAAGTGCAAAAGCACTTGCCTATCTCACTGACTTAATTCTTTAATGTTTGCAAGGTATAATTAACCCCATTTTACAGGTGGGAAAATGGAAACTTGCGTGACTAGATCAAAAGGTCACACAGGAAATTGTTGATAAAGTCGGGGACAGAACTCAGATTCCCCTGGCTCCCACTGTGCAGTTGCTTGCTTGCTTGCTTGCATGCAACTTCAAGGTCTAATAGGAAAGCTCATGGCTTAAAAATACCCTCAGGATCTAGTGTTGCAACTTGTGAATGCAGATATCAAATAATCCACTAAAAAAAACTGAGTTACTGCTCTAAAAATGGCACTGGTTATAAGTGCAACATTCTTCACAGCAGTGTAATGGAAAGCTGTAGTAATAAGCTCTATTAAACTTTCATCACTTAAGAACAATTAAAAATGAAAACTTCAGTAGGCATTTCTTCAACTTTTTAACCATCTTTAGGACAAAAAGGTGAACAACAGATTTTATTTCTAAACAATTCCAATAAAATGGCATTTTCTCAACATTACAGGCCCTCATATAACGTCTCAAGAAGTTCACTTGGGTGCCTGAAGAAACTGTATCTTAAACTACATGTTGTTCGATTATCACTACTCCTTTCAACAAGATTTGGGACATACCATTAAAAAAGGAAAGAGAATTAAACAGCCATTTTTTCCTGGAGGGGAAATACTGATACCAAGGTGGTTCTGAGAAAGTTTGATGGATGCTGAATGGGGGTTAATTTTTAAGGGCATATTAAGGTCACTGGCAGATCTCAGAATAGTGCCATGTCCAATGGTTAAGAACGTGCCTGCAAGAGTTTGTGTTGCCAAGTGGGTACTTGCATATTGAGGAACTTACATAAGCAATCAGGCTGCATTTACATGAACTCTGCTCTCACTCCTTTTTCATCACCTTCCTTTTATACACTGAGCTCCTTCCCTTTAGGAAACAGCTCCGGATCATAGAAGAAAGGTGGAGAAGACCTATTAGGTCATCTATTCCCTCTCCCTCCCAGTGCAGGATTGTAACCTTCAATACATAGATTAGTGCTTTGTCCAATCTTCTAACAGTTCGCCTGGGAGACTACTCCATCATCTAATAGAGGTCAACTGTCAGGAAGTTTTCTCCTGTTATTCATCTTATTTCCCCCCTGTTAGTTTTACCCCATTACTTCTGGTTAAACCCCTTGTACCATCCCTGGTGTCTGAACCCTTTAATATTTGTTATATTCTCCCCTCTCCCTTTCATAATGACTGAGCACTTTGATCTTTCCTCTAAGATGACAGACTCCTGATAATTTGTATAGAGAGGGCAGTGCTGCCTAGTGGACAGAGCACTGGATTGGAATTCAAGAGACCTGGGTTCTATTCGCGGCTTTGCCACTGATAGACAGGATGACAAAATGGTGGGGTCTAAATTAGCTGCTACCAATCAGGAAAGAGCTCTTGGAGTCATTGTGGATAGTTCTCTGAAAACATCTGCTAAAAATGCAGCAGCAGTCAAAAAAGCTATCAGAATGTTAGGAACCATTAGGAAAGGGCTAGATAATAAAATAGAATATATCATAATGCCTCTATATAAATCCATGGCATGCCTACACCTTGAATACTGTGTGCAGTTCTGGTCACCCCATCTAAAAAGATATATTAAAATGGGAAAAGGTACTGATAGAGGCAACAAAAATATTCAGTGCATGGAACAGCTTCCGTATGAGGAAAGATTAAAAAAACTGGGACTTTTCAGCTTGGAAAAGAGATGATTAGGAGGGGATATGATAGAGGTCTATAAAATCTTGACTGATGTGGAGAAAGTGAATACGGAAGTGTTATTTTCTCCTTCACATAACACAAGCACAAAACAAATCCTGTGCTATACTTTCACAGAATAGCATGAAATAATGCAGATAAAATGGAGGTTTAGGAAAGGGGAAAACGTTGTTTGGAAAATGTTTGGAATGAAAAGGGAGTATCTTTAAAGTATTACATTCCCTGGAGCGAGTGAAAGGAGGGTGTGTAGATGGGGCAATATTGAAAAGCTTGGGCTGAATTTTAATTTGTAAGAATGCTCATCCTAAAACAGAATAAAAAAGAAAAAAAACCCAGCAGGTTGTAAAAGACTAATTTTGGCATCACTAAAATTTGTTCTTCTAAAGCTGATCAGAAGGAATCAGTTCTATGTAGCCTGACTAGCAAACAATCAAGTGTAATTATTCATAAGTGACTATTCTGTACTAGAATATTGGTGCAATAGATCCATGACAGCAATGATCTCACCTTCTCCACATCTACAGGAAGCATGAAGATATCCTGCAAGGAACGGTTCAAGGAAATAGCTCCTATGCTTAAAGCTGAAGTAGCACCTGTAGGCATAACAATAAGCATTATTATTAGTTATTTGTTTCTTTGCACTTGCCACAATGTGTTAAGTGCTTTCCAAGAGAAAAACTTGCCCTTGTTTTCCAAAACTGTCACCGGGTGTGGGAGGGGGGAAGAATTATCAAAGGTAGAGACAGTTTGAGAGGCCTTTGTCTTTGGAAAATACAGACAGTACTTAAGTTATCCAGCCAACCTGAAGAAAGTATGTCAAGTTTAGGGGAAACAAAGTATGTCAAGCTTAGGGGAAACAAAGCTGCAACACATAACTTCATTGTAAACCTGCCTCAGAATTCTAAGCAAAACCCAAAGCTGTTCATTTAGTACACTACCAAACACATAAAATACCACCACATTGAACTACAAATAGAGGAGTGTGGAACCGAGCAGTTAAGAAAAGCCACATGGCAAAGCCAGGACACTCCATATGCTACCCTTGGAAAACTTCATGTGTTATTACAGTAAGCACATGGAAAGTTAATGGTGCTCAGAACTGTTAGCCACTGGCTGGAAGATAAGACTCACACTAGCACAATACATGTTCCAATGGGGGTCTAATCATACAGGGGCCAGCTGTAGACAGCGTGGGTGTTGGTTTCATATGAATGCAAGAAGTTCAGAAAAGTTTGATGTATATTTCCATGTCTCCTGAATCCCTACTGCATGATAGCATATGTAGGACCACCATATACAGAGATGCAGCATTTCTCGTTTTACAATGTAGTAGCTGCCGTTTTCATTTTTACAGTGCTTACTGGTGATTTTGATGAATATGGAAGACAAAAGCACCATCTCATCCCATTCAGCACCTTTTTATGACAGAGCAGAGCATACATTTGTGTGTTCCATTCTATGCATCCGAAGAAGTGAGCTGTAGCTCACAAAAGCTTACGCTAAAATAAATTTGTTAGTCTCTAAGGTGCCACAAGTACTCCTGTTCTTTTTGTTTCTCTATAGTTCTTCAGTACCTACATTCAATCACATAAACATGATGTGCTGGAATGGGTCTTAATTCTTGTTGAAATTAAAGCCTCGCCTTCATTAAAATGAGTTGGCTCATATTCTAATACATATTTTATATTCAAATCCCAAAGAACCACTACTGCAAGAAATTAGCCAACTAATATTGACAAGATAGAGGGGCAAGGGGATAGTTTATACAGTCACAACTCTCTCTCTCTCTATATATATATAAAAATAAATAAAAGGAGCATATGATAATAAGACCTGTGCTTACCACCACCTTTACCGCTTTGCTTGTATATTGTTTCTCTCTTCCCTACCTTGCATGTATTGACTTGTTTCAGTTAAAGACTTTGGGGCAGGGCCTGGCTTCTTATGTACTCACATAGCATCTGGCACATTCTGGGTATACCACAATATAAAATGATTTAGAACATGCAGATGACAAGCAAACGGTCTGTCTTTTTCAAACTAGACCACCTCCACCATAGACTTTCTGCTTAAAATGATAAACTATAATGAACAGACAGGGGAGGCTCCAGGCACCAGCGCAGCAAGCGCGTGCGTGGGGCGGCAAGCCGCGGAGGGTGGCAGTCAGGCAGCCTTCGGCGGTGTTTCTGCGGGAGGTCCACCGGTCCCACAGTTTCGGCGGCAATTCAGTGGCGGGTACACCGAAGGCACGGAACCAGCAGATCCCCCACAGAACCGCCACCAAATCTGTGGGACTGGCAGACCTCCCGCAGAAACGTCACTGAAGGCTGCCTGACTGCCGTGCTTGGGGCAGCAAAAAACACAGAACCGCCCCTGTGAACAGAGAGAGACTCCTGAAAACACATACGAATAGTTTATGCAAATCACCCTTTCCAACTAATTAGCACTGAACATTTCTCAATACGTTAAGCATTTTTATTTGGCTATAATTGGACACTTCACCTTGAATGGTCCTTTAGAATGTGTTAACTATAATATGTGCTAACTACTTATGCTAAACTGTTTGATCTTGTATTTAGCTGTGACACAGACCTGAAGAAGAACTCTGTTTAAGTTCCAAAGCTTATCTCTCATCAACACAAGTTGGTCCAATAAAGATATTAACTCACCCACCTTGTCTATCTGGAACCCACAGGGCTACAACAACACTGCATACATTGAAGATAAAGTAATCCTGTCCTCCCCATCTTACTACAAAAGGGTTCCATTTCTCTCTGAAGGAGCTTAGTTAGGATAAGGTGGGGGAAGACAAAAAGACCAAACACAGCATCACACTAAGTAAGAGTGAGTATTTTCCTCTTTAGAAGTCTGCCTTCACATTCAAGTTTTAACTCAGCCAAGTTTCACCAAAACATTTGATTAAACTTAACAATCTAAAATTTGTACTTCCTTTTCAGATTTTAACATCTTTACAGCCTCAAACTTACACGTGCAACAGATCACTGTACGCACCGTTACAGGATGAGTGAGCTAGCCGTACTTTGTAGCTACCAAGTAGGATAAACATCCACCTGCCTAGTCAGGTAAAGGTGTGGAAAGAGAGAACTGTGCCAGCTGGCTATAACAGCAGGGTTGCACACACAGTCTGTAGGAGGAAGCTAGGTGGGGCCTGACAGCAACATGTTTCAAACTGTGACAGATCAAACTGTATGCGGTGTTGTAGCCATGTGGGTCCCAGGCTATTAGAGAGAGAAAGTGGGTGAGATAATATCTTTTATTGGAGAGCGGGAGAGGGAGAGGGAGAGAAGGTGGTCCAATACAAGAAATTACCTCACCCACTTGGGCAAAATTGTCAGTTTGCTTGCTAGGAACTGTGCATCACTGCTCTAACCCTTCTGGGGTCTGGGAAAGGACATTTCAGACAGTCACATTAGGAAACTGGTTACTCTGAGTAGCCTAGGCAAAAAATTAAACCTAAAGGGAAGTAACAGCCATTTTGCTTGCCACACACTTATCACCACAAAGACCAGGAAAAACCATTCATTTAAACAGTTACCTAGCAAAGGTAGAGATTTGCATATTAAATTAAACTGTACTGAAGTCATGGGGGGGCACCTTAGTGTGGCCCTTTTTAATCAGAGATTATTGGAGGGGTCCTTAGAGGAAGTTTCACAGGATAAGTAGAAACAGTTTCATAGTTAAAAAGAAAATTCCACTAACAATCAGTTTGTCTGGATTTAAACATCAAGGCTTTCATTTTCCTGGTTTTTTTCCTTAGCAGTGGGAGACAGGGCAGCAGGAATCACACCAACATTTAAATGGTGGGGGTGGATTTGAGAGAGGGACAAAGCTTGCTTTCAGGTAGGAATCAATCTTATCTCATCCTTCTGAGAATCAAAGGTAAGTTCAGCATTCAGGCTAGGTAGAGAGTCCCTCCTTCCCTCCCTCTCTCTCCCCCTCCCTCCAGATATTCTTGGAAGTGGTAGTGAATGGCCCTGCTCCACTAAGAAACACCCCTTCTTAAATACAGTCTATGCTTTTTTTTCCAGGTGCCCAAACTGAGACATTCCAGCCCCTTCCCCCAGTCAGATGTCTGAGTAGAGAGTTCATTATTCCATGGGATTGGGTGCAGTTGCAAGACAGTCAAAATTGATGATCTGGGGGCTTTTAAATTATAGGTATCAAGCATCTTTCCTGGGCTGGGCACCAGTCTAGAATGCAGCGCAACAGACTGGTCTTGACAACATTTTTCCAGCACAGAATGCAAAATTGTAGTCAGCACACAGAATGGAAGAGATTGCAAAAACAGACGTCATAATTTGACAAAGACCTATTCCACTATGCATGATAGGTAGAGCCCTCCATAGATACAAAATTTGTATCCGCATCCGATCTGCAATCTGCAAAAAAATGACCGACATATATACACATCTACATCCACAGATATGGAGATCCATGGATTTGCAGGGCTCAAATGATAGGACCCTAGCATCTGATGGGCGGGGAGGGGAGGGCATTAGGATCTACAGTAATATTAACACAGGCAAGGACATTTTTAGAGTGTTGACTTCATCTTTAGCACCCCTCTCCCCTCAACCCGTTCTGGCAATTGTTTTCCAGATGACCACTACACTACCCAACATCATCAGACTCATGAGACGTGCCAAAAGCCTACATTGTTTGCAATAAGACAGATAGTTCCATGCAACTTTAATGCATAACAATCCCTGGCAACAGTTTGGAGACTTGGCCAGGATTAAACTATTCAAACCTGCATGACTAGCTGTACTTGGTTACAAACATGGGTGTAGTTTGTTTCTTCCCTGGTCTATTCCAGACAGGATCCAAATACATTGTGGCTGGTTCAGTGAACAACTGTGAATAACTGGAGCAAACCACAATTGTCAGGCCACATTAATCAACTGCTCCCAGTGTTTATGAAACTATAACAATAACTAGTTATTTGGGACATAAAGTCCCTGATCCTGCAATGGGGTCTGCCTATTAAGGAGCTCACTGCAGGATCAAGACATGTTTTGAATTAACATGACATTAGCCATTTACAGATGAGAGAGACTAGAGTACTTGAGGGTGGAGCCACAGAGTCTGTCTTGGATTCACTCTCCAGCATCTGGATCTGGACATCTTGCCACCACCTTAAATTTAATTATCAGAGGGGTAGTCTGGATCTGTAAAAGCAGCAAAGAGTCCTGTGGCACCTTATAGACTAACAGATGTATTGGAGCATGAGCTTTCGTGGGTGAATACCCACTTCGAAGTGGGTATTCACCCACGAAAGCTCATGCTCCAATACATCTGTTAGTCTATAAGGTGCCACAGGACTCTTTGCTCCAATTCACTGAGGGTTTCTGGCCTTCAGCAAAACAGGGTACAAAAGATTTTACATTCCTGAGATTTCTAAGATAAAACAGAAAAAAATCAAATTCTGAAGCAAAAAGCCTTACAGTTCAAGCCTTTTTTCTAATCACAAAGAAGAGGAAGAGAGCACAAACCCCCAATTCTCTCCAACTTCAGGTCTCCTTTAAGTAGAAATCAAATCAGTTACCATTTTAGTTACCTGTATTAGAGTAGCAGACAGATGTCTTAACTGAGATTGGGCCCCATTGTGCTAGGCACTGAACAAACACATGAAAAGAGACAGTCCTTGCTGCAAATAGCAGCTCACTATCTAAAGGACAATACAGACAAAAGATGGGAGGGGAAACGGGCATGAAGCAACTTGCCCAAACACACACTGGAGGCCAGTGGCAGAGACAGAAAGAGACCCAGGTCTGACTCCTAGTTCAGTGCCCTGTCCACTAGACTAGACCATGCCATCTCCCCTAATGTCACTATTTGTCCTTTATTTTCCATTGGTGACAATCTGGGACTGTACTATTCATATGACTAAACAAACAAAAACTGAAGCTTATTAGCAGCAATGTATTTAGAACAAGGGGCTCCTGCAAAACTCTTCTCCCTGATCCTGTTTATGTGCTCACAAAGAACAGTGGGGAGTAACTGATGAGAAAATAAATTCCTATAAAACAGAAGTTCTTTATCATAACAATTCCAAGAGGCAATGCTCCAGAACAAGCAAACTTAGTATATGCACTTTTTTAGGAATAAATATGGTGTGGGGTTTTTTTTTTTTTTTTTAGGAACAAAATACAAGTATATTGCAAATACAGCACAGTGTTAAAATTTGTATCGTTTGAAGGAGGTGGATGACAAATGAAGAGCTTTTGGACGGTGTCAGTCTGAAGATAACATCCCTTTGAGGATACCTGCCTTTTGGTGAAATCTGGTCTATTCCAAAAGCAAAAAATATATATATTCTGCAGAAGATATAAGTCAATTGTGGCATATTATGATATAGCAGTACCCACAAAGGAGATTAATTCCCATCACAGTCAGGGAAATCACTACTCTTTCTTGCATGCAATTTGGTGTCAAACATCATAAGAGTCTCCCAGGCAGCCCCTCCAGCACATCGTTCAATCATTAGCTAAAGCAAAAAATGCCAAGATTTACTTTATTTGCTTTTAGCATAAGGGAAATTCTGAGATAAAATAAAGTCAGGTAGTAGTCTCTTAAATTACATTATCTGCATTATTAGAATTAAATGACTTATATTCTATTAGAGATTCAATACTAAATTAGAATCATTTAGCAACAAGAAAATAGCAGACACAGCCACTAGATGTGTTCAGAGTCTCACTGATTAGTTTGTCCCCAGAGAACAACTGTTCTTAATTTGCTATTCCTCCATCTTTACTCTGTCCCATTCCCAGGCCTGGATTACACTATAAAGTTAGGTTGACCCAGAGCTACATCACTCAAGGGTGGGAAAAAGCCACACTCAAGTGTGTAGTTAAGCCAACCTAACTCATGGTGTAGACAGTGCTAGGTTGACGGAAGAATTCTTCCATTGATATAGCTACCACCTGTTGGGAAGGTGGATTATCTATGGCACCAGGAGAACCCCTCCCATCAGAATAGGCAGTGTCTACACCAGGGCCAGCAAACATTTTGGCCTGAGGGTCACATACAGTTTCCAAATTGTGTGGAGGGCCAGTTAGGGGAATCTGTGCCTCCCCAGACAGCCAGGCATGGCCTGTCCCCACCCCCATGTGACCCCTCCTGCTTCTTGCCCCCTGACAGCCCCTCTGGGACTCCTGTGCCATCCAACACCCCCGTTCCCTATCCCCTGACAGCCCCCAGGGACCCCGCCACCCCATTCAACCCCCCCGTTCCCTGTCTGCCCCTGGAACACCTGCCCGACTGCCTCTCACCACCCCATCCATCCCCCCACTTCCTGATTTCCCCCATTCAACACCTCTGTTCCTCGCCCTCTGACCGCACCGACCCCATCCACACCCCCACCCCCTGACCACCTGACCCGAACTCTCCTGCCCTCTATCCAACTCCCTCCAGCCACACCGCCCAGACCACCAGGACAGGCAGCCGTGCAGCCCGGCTGGAGCCAGCCACACCACCGCGCAGCATAGAGCACCGGGTCAGGCCCCGGCTCTGCAGCTGCACCGCCCCAGGAGCTCACAGCCCCTACATCCAGAGCACTGCACTGGCGGCAGAGCAAGCTGAGGTGTGGCGAAGGGGGAACGGAAAGGGAGGGGCCAAGGGCTAGCCTCCCGGGGCAGGAGCTCAGGGGCCAGGCAGGAGGGTCCCAAGGGCCGGAGTTTGCCCACCTCTGGTCTACACTGTAGCATTTCAAGTGTGGACAAGTCTCAAGTGGCAGCGTTTGCGTTGTCAGTTATATCACCATAGTGAGACCAGTTTCATTTGGGTCTATCCCCTAGTACTAAAAAAGTCTTACCGGGAAAAGGTTTGGAAGTGATTAAATGAAAGTTACCTTGCTGATCAGAGGGCGCTGACTGTGAACGCGGGTGGAAAGCATTGCTGCCCTCATCTGTGAGTGGCATGGGTTCCGAAGTCTCAGAATTCCTAAATGCTGCTGACAGCTCATTAGCTGTTGAATCTGGAGAGATTCCTTTAAAAGCCAAAGGTTGGTCTGGTGAACTTGAAGAGTTTTTAAGTTCTTTTTCTGAACACACAATAGCAGAGTTCGCCAATGATGTGATAGTGCCTCCAGTTAATGTCACTTGGGTAAAGTAATCACATTTCAGAGGAGACATTTCCAAACGGGATGAGCTATTTAAAGTTGAAGTGATGGGGCTTCTGCCAGGATAAAGTGGGCATGATGAGGAATCCAGTGAAGATTTAGAAGAACTACACTGAGTATTATCCCAAGATGCCTTATGCCTCATAAATCTAACGTCCATTTGTGTAGAAGTAATATTGTGATGTGTATAATCTGGGTCACTGTCATCATTAGAATCACCATCGGTACTCTCCTCCCAGTGTTCCATATCGCTGTCTGGATCTTCAGTTGTCTGCAATACCGTTTTCTCTGGCAGCGAAGATGGTTTAATAGCAGATGCATTTAGAACAGATGCAAGAATTTCTTTGATGGCTGCAGTACTGTCCAGGAATGATCTAAAATTTCCTGCATGCCCAATCACTGCTGGCCTTGAGTACTCATCTGTTTAGGAAAAGTAAGGGATCAAGAGGTTAGGAAGTCATCAAAAAAAGTTACTAGTTACAGCATGAATAGAGAATACATTCAATGGGAAAAAAAATCCAGACAAACCCCCCAACACCACCTCCACTGGAAGGTTAGGATCTTGTCTCCTGCAACCTGGAAATGTTTCTATTGTTGATCGATGAACAGTAAAGTAAGCCATTCCTAGCCAAGAACTAGGCAGCTGCCTAGGGCGCCTAGTGGTGGAGAGCGCCTAAAAGCCCACTCAGGCGAGGAGGTGGAGTGGAGGTGAGCTGGGGTGGGGAGAGGCGGGGAGGGCCACCCGCAGTAACGGGGGAGGGGCGCACAGGGGAACTGCTCCCCGCTCCAGATCACCTCCACTTTGCCTCCTCTGCTGAGCACACAGCCCCCGCTCTAATTCTCCTCCAATCAGCGCCGCAAGCCTGGGAGGGGAGGAGAATTAGAGTGGCGCCAGCGTGCTCAGCGGAGCGGAGGTGAGCTGGGGCGGGCTCCCCGGGAGGGATTAGCTGCCACGGAGGAGGGGAGGTGTTAGCTGCCGCAGAGGAGGGGCACCCCGGGCGGGGTTAGCTGCCACAGAGTGGGGGGATCCCCAAGTGGGGTTAGCTGCGGGGGGGGTGGGGGAGGCTCCGCGGGGGTGGGGATGGCAGGCGTGGTTAGCTGCCACGCGGGGGGTAAGCTGGGTGGGGGGGTGCAAGGTGGAAGTTTCGCCTAAGGCACGAAACTTCCTTGCACTGGCCCTGGCCAAGCATATATAATTAGTAAACATTTAAACTGTAGTTGGTTGCCCCAATATGTTCCCATGTGTCATTGTTGGAAACTACGTGTGAGCTCAAAAGAAAGAGCCTTCAGGAAATTCTGAACAGGGAAAAACAAACAAAAACCACAAACACACACTGCTCCAGTCCTTACACTATCTCCTGCGTTAAGGCATGAATGGAACATAACAGTTTAGCAAGACAGCGGAATACAGATTACTACAAAAGGCAAAGGAGTCATATATTTTGTGTCAAAAAAGAAGTGCTAGAGTCTTCACCGACAGGACTTAGGCTTGGTCTACACTACAGACTTATGTCGATATAACTATGTTGCTCAGGGGTATGGAATTATCCACATCCCTTGTCAATGCAGTTATATTAATGTAATCCCCAGTGCAGACAGCTCTATGTCGACAGGAGGGCTTCTCCCATCGACATAGCTACTGGGGAGGTAGAGTACCTATGCTGATGGGAGAAGTTCTCCCACTACAACCACTGCAGCACTATAAGGCTTTGGCTACACTTGCATTTCAAAGCGCTGCCGCGGCAGCGCTTTGAAGCGCTAAGTGTAGTCAAAGCGCCAGCGCTGGGAGAAAACTCTCCCAGCGCTGTCCGTACTCCACTTCCCTGTGGGGAATAACGGACAGCGCTGGGAGCGCGGCTCCCAGCGCTGGGGCTTTGACCACACTGGCACTTTGTAGCGCCGCAATTTGCAGCGCTGCAGAGGGTGTGTTTTCACACCCTGCTGCAGCGCTGCAAATTTGTAAGTGTAGCCAAGCCCTAAGTGTAGACAAGCAGGCAAGAAAGATTCCCACTAAACAAAGAGGGTAATGAAAGGTGTAATATTTAGAATTTAACTTTTGTTTATATCCTTTACAGTTGCAAACGTCATTTTTACAAAGACACTTAGGGCTTGGCTACACTTACAAATTTGCAGCGCTGCAGCAGAGTGTGACACACACCTGCAGCGCGCTGCAAATTGCGCGCCGCGCGCCCGCCAGTGTAGTGCCCAGCTGCGGGAGCCGCAGCGCCCCCGCCTCCTCCCCACCCCCCAGGGAGAGGAGAGAGGCGCAGCGCTGGGAGCCTCTCAGCTGGCTGCTTGCTGACTACACTTAGCCGCGCAAAGCGCTGCGCGCGCGCCGCTGCCGCGCAGCGCTTGAAGTTTAAGCAGCCTTACTGAGTCTGCAAATAGACAGAAACAGGCACCAAGTTGAGATCTTTATAAGGAATTATTTTTGAAGCATAAAATATGACAGAATCCACTTTTTAAAAAAAAGGAGCAATGGATACCTACAGAATGCTTTTACAAGAACCTTCCCATTTTTATGTGCTTTCTTTCATAGAAAAAATTACCCTTCTTGAAGCATTTCCCCACTCACTAATACGCCTGCTGGATCCAGACCAGACCCTAGCTGGTGGGGACAGAAGGCAAGGGCATATGGTGCTTTCACTGCAGGCAGCCTTCGCACTCACTCATACTCCTGCTGGATCCAGAGGAGACACCAACTGAAAGTATGGGCCCAATACTGTCTCAGCCAGCTTAGCACAGGTTAAAGACTACACTGCTCTGCCTACACCAAGTTTTAGAATGTGTTCCTTTCAATCCCAGAGAAGACAAGGCCAAAATGACCATGAATCCATTATTCAGAATGGCAGCAGCATTTTGTCTGGACCCTCGGCAAACAACTGTAACACACAGAGTTCTTTGGAAGGAATCAAAGCTCTATATGCTAAAATTTCACAATTTTAAGTGAATTACTGCAAAGTTGGAGGTCAACAGAACAGGGAAGAATTTGGTTAAGATTTTTAAAAGCAGGTCTGACATCATGAATATGATGTACTAGTATGCACTGCAATCAGTAACTACAAATTATGGACTTGTAGAACCAAACATTTCTTCATCAAGAAATTTAGGAAAAATTTACCATCAGTCATGAAATGAAGGGCCTTGTCATGTGGTTGATGTTACAAGATAAGTTATCAGACCTCACATGACAAAGAAATGGGCATGTGTATCATTGACAGCAGATAAGTTGATTGTGAAAGTCTGAGAATAGGTGCAAACAACAAGATTCATATCCAGATCAAAGGGTGATTTATTAGGACCAGAGGGAATGCCAAGAACCACAAGCGGAACAAAGTGGCAAGTCTGGGAGACCTTTGTCCAGGAGTTGTCTCCTTGGACATTGTCAGGAAATGAATCTCAGCTAAAAACAACTGGCAACAAATCTCACTAAGGCCCACTCAACTGGGAGCCAGTATGTGCTGGAATTATTTGTTAGATAAGAGAGTTTACTAATTTAGGGACTCAAAGAAAAACCCTAGTCACTTTGCTCAGCCTAGCAGCCTCAATATTGTAAAAGCACGTCTCAAAAAGAGAAATCTAAGGTGCATCTGAAAAACTGCTAAACATTAATGAACTGATCCCACTGCTTGTGGAAATCACGTTGCTAGTGATTTGTTACTTAAGCAGCATAGACTCAAAGAGACAGGGACCAAAAGCTAAAAGACTTTCAAAAACAACAAAAAAGGGGCAGTACAGTAGAAACTCAGAGTTACAAACACCAGAGTTACGAACTGACCAGTTAACCACCCACCTCATTTGGAACTGGAAGTACACAATCTGGCAGCAGCAGAGACACACACACACACAAAAGCAAATACAGTACAGTACTGTGTTAAACGTAAACTACTAAAAAAAATAAAGGGAAAGCGGCATTTTTCTTCTGCATAGTAAAGTTTTAAAGCTGTATTAAGTCAATGTTCACATGTAAGCTTTTGAAACAACCATAGCGTTTTGTTCAGAGTTGCAAACATTTCAGAGTTACAAACAGCCTCCATTCCCGAGATGTTCAGAACGCTGAGATTCTACTGTACTTTGATTTGTTTTCCCAGGGGCAGGGGGTGAGACTGCACTTGCACGTCTCCCTCCGCAAACGCACATCATCCTTCATATAAGACAAAACATTCAAAAATATAGCCTCTCCTCTACCTTTGACTCTTTTGCCACTCTTTCCAATCACAAGTTCTGCCTGCCAACCCCCAGCCCTGGCTCGGGTCACTCCGCCCCCCAACATCCTCTTCCTCCAATCCTACTTTTGCACTGTGGAGCATCTCAGGTGAAAATCCCAATGACTAGGCTGACTTCCTCCACTGTAAATTCGTTCTCTCCTCCTTCAGTTCTGCCATCATCCTAAGTAAACAGCTGTACTTATCCAATTTAATTGAATCCCACACCCACAATCCTAGCTGCCTTTTTGTCATCTTTGACTCACTCCTCAAACCTTCTCCTCCTCCCTCTACTTCTTGCCCCATACAGGATCTCACCAATTTCTTCCAAGAGAAAATTAAATACACATGACACTGACTTACCCTTTCCCCTCCTACAGCTCTCTCCACCTTCTCCTCTGTAACAGATGTAGGTTTTTGCCTGCTCACCTCCCCCACTCTTTCCACTTCCATGAGTAACCCCACCCTATCCCATCTTCTGGTAGCCCTTACCCCCACTCATCTCCTTCCTTACTCTTCTCCTTAACCTCTCACAATACAAACATGCTTTAGTCTCTCCCACCCTTTGCTCCATTTTTCTCTCCAACTACTGCCCCATCTCCCTTCCCCCATTCACCTCTAAACTCATTGAATCTGCTGTCTGTACAATTGCTGTCTGGAGCTCTTCCATCCCAAGACCTCTTCAAATTTGGTTTTTGCTCCTTGCACTCCACTGAAACCTCTCTCAAAGTCTCTAATGGCCTCTTCTTAGCCAAATCTTAGAACTAGCATTCCATCCTCATTCTCCTTGGCCTGTCAGTAGCAGTGGCAGATTTAGAATGAGTGGAACCCTGTCCACAGCTTAATTTTCGGGGCCCAGCCAAGAAAAATAACATTCTCTCTCCTCTCCCCCCCCCCGGACGTTTTTCATTCTTTTTTTCTTCATCCTCCTCCTCATTGGGGCAGGGCATTGGGGTGCAGAAGGAGAAGCAAGGGGGTGGGCACTGGGAGGAAGTTTGGGTGCTGGGTGTGGGCTCTGGGCTGGTAGGAGGGGCGAGGGGTGCAGGCTCTGGCAGAAAGTTTCAGTGCAGGCTCTGGGCTGGGGCAGGGGGGCAGCGCTTACCTCAGGTGGCGCGGCTCCCAAAGCAACTGGCACACACACCCCTCTGGCAGCGGCTCTTAACCACAGGCACCACCTCCGCAGCTCCCATTGGCCACAGTTCCCAGCTGCTCTGGAGTCGGCATTCGGGGTGGGGGCAGCACGCGGACACACACACACACACACACACACACACACACACACACACCCCAAGGGCCACAGGGACATGCTGGCTGCTTCCGGGAAGCAGCGTGGAGGGAGAGACTCAGAGCGGGCAGGGAGCTGCCTTAGGCCTGCGGCTGGCACGTCTTTGTGTGCCGCTTGGGGGAAGGAGGGCAGTGGATCTCTGAGCTCTGCCTGGGCTGGGGCAGCGCACGGAGCCGCCACCGCCGCCTCCTCCCCCCTACCAGGGGTGCGCAGATATGTACCAGCACTTCCAGGAGCAGCGTGGGGCCACCAGCCACAGCATGCAGGCAGTCTGCCTGCCTGAGCCCTGCTGCGTTGCTGGCCGGGACTCAGGGGCAGGTTGTCAGATATTTGTCCTGCATTTTGGGGGCCCCTCTGTTGTTGGGACCCCATGCCACTTAACAGTTTGTTTCATGGTAAATCCGCTCCTGGTCAGTAGCCTTCAAGATAGCCAGCCATGTTGTTCTTAAAACATTTTCCTCATTTGGCTTCCATGACTCCATCTTCTCCTCTTACCTCTCTAATCACTCTTTCACTGTGTCCTTTAGAGGATCTGCCTCATCCTCCCTTCCAACTTTCCATTGGAGTCCCACAGGGTCCTGTCCTTAGTCCCCTTCTATTCTCCTTTATCTCTGGGTCATCTCATCTGCCAACATGAATTCAGCTATCATCTTGATGTTAATGACTCACAGCTCAACCTCTCTAATCCACACCTGCCTCCTTCTATCCAAACTAAAATCTCAGGCTCTCTCTCCAACATCTCCTCATGGATGTCTAACAGTCAGCTGAAACTCAACATGGCTAAAACAGAGTTCTTAATCATCTCACCCCCACCCCCAACCATCCTCTCGCACTTTCTTGATTGCTATGGACAACACCATCATTCCACCTGTCCTTTAGGCCTGGTTATCATCTGTGACTTGGACTTCTCTCTAGGTCCTCACATCCAGGCTACGTCTAAATCATTCAGATTTTTTCTGTGTAATCTCTCTTAAAATAAGGTTTTTCCTATCCATCCATCCATCCAGCTAAAATTTTCATCCAAGCTCTTATCTCATGACTCAATTACTGCAACATTCTTCTCTCTGTCCTTGAGAAATGCAATCTTGCCCCAGTCATACCCATTTAGAATGCTGCCACAAAGATCATTCTCCTAACTGGTCGCTTTGACCAACTTATCCCTCCACTGGCACCTCCTTCTCCACTGCAGGCATGAACTGCTTGTCTTCACTGTCAAGGCCCTTCACCGTCTACACTTCCTCCTACCTATCATCTCTCATTTACTATTGACATAAAATTATAGAACTGGAAGGGGCCTCAAGAGGTCATCTAGTCCAGTCCCCTGCACTCATGGCAGGACTAAGTATTATCTAGACCATCCCTGGCAGGTGTTTGTCCAACCTGATCTTAAAAATCTCCAATGATGGAGATTCCACAACCTCTCTAGGCAATTTATTCCAGTGCTTAACCACCCTGACCCAGAGAGTTTTTCCTAATGTCCAATCTAAACCTCCCTTGCTGCAATTAAAGCCCATTGCTTCTCATCCTATCCTTAGAGGTTAAGAAGATTTTTTCTTCCTCCTCCTTGTAACAACCTTTTATGTACTTGAAAACTGTTAGTTTTCAAGTACATAAAAGACTCTCAGTCTTCTCTTTTCCAGACGAAACAAATGGAATTTTTTCAATGTTCCCTCATATGTAGGTCATATTTTCTAGACCTTTAATCATTTTTGTTGCTCTTCTCTGGACTTTCTCCAATTTGTCCACATCTTTCCTGAAATGTGGCACCCAGAATTGGACACAATACTACAGTTGAGCTCTAATCAAGCGTGGAGTAGAACAGAATAATTATTTCTCATGTCTTGCTTATAACACTCCTGCTAATAGGTCCCAGAATGATGTTAGCTTTTTTTGCAACAGTGTTACACTGTTGACTCATATTTACCTTGTGATCCACTATGACCCCCAGATCCCTTTCTGCAGTTCTCCTTCCTAGGCAGTCATTTCCCATTTTGCATGGGTACAACTGATTGTTCCTTCCTAAGTGGAGTATTTTGCATTTGTCCTTATTGAATTTCATCCTATTTACTTCAGACCATTTCTTCAGTTTGTCCAGATCATTTTGATTTTTAATCCTATCCTCCAAAGCATTTGCAACCCCTCCCAGCTTGGTATTGTCTGCAAACTTTATAAGTGTACTCTCTATGCCATTATCTAAATCATTGATGAAGATATTGAACAGAACCGGACGCAGAACTGATTCCTGCGGGGCCCCACTTGTTATGTCCCTCCAGCATGACTGTGAACCACTGATAACTATTCTCTGGGGACAGTTTTCCAAGCAGTTATTTTCCAACCATATTGATTCCTACATCCAATCAGCCCATAATGTCAGCTTCTGTAATCCACTTGTTAAAAAGTTTCAAACAAGAACTTTTGTGCTTTCTCCCATGCTGCCACTCATGCTTGGGAGGAGCTCCCATAAAGATGTGCAAAGCTACCGTCTTAAAACTCTTAGCCAGGATGCCTAAAAAAAAAAAAACAGTTAGGCCACTGGTACCACTACCTATTACACTCACCAACATTGTCTCATTGTTTCTTTCTACTCCCCCACCTGTCTGTATCCATCAGATGTTTCTTGTCTTATACTTAGATTGTAAACTCTTTGGGTAAGGACTGTCTTTTCAGTCTGTGTTTTCACAGTGCCTGGTACAATGGAGTCCCATAAGTAGGACTCCTAGGCACTAAGGTAATAATGACAAAGTGATTATCTTGCCTTCTGAGGCTTTCAGTGTTCTCTACTGATTTCTCCAGCTTTCTATCCACATAATTCAAAGCAAAGCTTAAGCGAACAATGGAAGGGACTGTCCAAGTAGAAGTATTGTGATTGTTGCCTCAAAATTGAGTGTTTCCAATGGTTGGATTTTATTCTGGGTCAGCACTGGCTAAAATCCTAGACTGGCTAACCCACCATCATAAACTTTCATCTTTACTCTGCGCTCCTATGTTGCCAACATCAGAAGTGTTACTTTAAACTCAATTTTTGAAATTACAACTAATATATTCCTACTAATAGCTTCATCTTGCAAATTGTATTCAAGCTAGTAGCCTGTTGAAGTCAACAAAATTATTATTATTTGCATGAGTAAGGGCAAAGTCTTTATTTTCAAATACCATTCAGATTATTCATGGGAAGAAGCATTCATTTTAGCTTTTGAGCACTCAGATTGCTGTTCTGACCAGAATGGATGGCAGGTTCTTCTCAAGGCAAGGAAGTGAGGCAGAGTGAAGGAGACACTTTTGTACTGACTCATCTCAACAGCCAACAAATAAATTTTCAATTTCAGTCAGTTAGCTCTCGGTAATTAAAGAGCTATACAAATCTCTACCATTTCTATTAACAGGCTGACTATCATGCCATGCAATCAACAATTAAGACTATAAATTAGTAAATCGATGATAAAAGTCATACCTGAGAGATCTGAAATTTGAGGTGTCTGAGCAAGACAGCTAATTCTTGCTGGAGCAAACACTGTAGCATTAGATGAATACACTGACTCGGAGACAGTTACCTTATTGCTTTGCTTGGTCAACTAAGACAAAAAAAACAAAACAAATTAAAAAAGACAATTGGATTATGGAGTTCTCTCAGGAGAACAATGCACAATCTTTTATTAAGCACTGCAGAGAAAGACAGAGTTTAGTCAAACCTGTGTTACAAAAATGCTCTAATCTCTCACTGTAATATTGTTGCATTTCCATTGTTTAGGTCACAATAACATAACAGTTCAGGACTGGCAACAAAAAGTGATATGCTTCACAAATGTAATGGCCAATACAACTATTTTATTTTTAGTTATTTTTGAGAAAACAGAGTTACTAAAATATGTTGGGGGGCGGGGGAAGCAAAATATCTAAGGGGAAGAGGAAGAAATCCTGTTTTCTTAGGCCCCAATCCTGCTGACACTTATGCACATCCTAATTCTACTACCATGAATATTATTTATTTCAATGTAACTAACTACTCGTGGTAAAGTTAAGCATGTGCCATTTACAGGAATAGGTCCTTAGTTTGTGTTGAATTAAGATGTTTTAACACACTAGCATAACACTGAAAGTGTTAAGAAAAGAAAGAGGAACTGTAATTCTTGTAAACTAATAGTTGGAAGGGAGAAGCTGCTTAGATACGTACTGTTTTTAAACTAAACAAGCTGCACCAGAGTCTGACAGCAGACAACAGTCCCATTAGTTTAAAGATCAGAGCAAAGCTCCTTTGGAATCTGGGAAGGAACAGGTATCCAAATCAAAACTGAAGTATTTTCATTTTAGCTGGAGAATAGTTACTGGGGACAACCATATATTATTGTATGTTTGACATAGTTAGAATTCAATAACCTAAAAGGTTAGGGAAATATTCCGTTCAACATCGGATTTGCTTTAGACCCTTTTTACAAGATTCATTTTTAAAAACTGACATTTCCAAACTTGTCATATGTAATACACACACACACACACACACACTCTATAACCCAGCACCATCAAGACCAACATTTCTTATAGGAACATAAACATTTAGCAACCAGTTCGTTTGATTAAAACTTATTTTTGAGTACTCATTATTAATCAGTTATGCAATAAAGAAGTGCTGCCTTTTAGGACCCTAATGCCCTAATTATCACACAAGTCAACGCCACATCTTACTGCAAGTATTCTACAACTATAACATTTACACTGAATATATTTTTACTCTAAGACGCTGCCTGTTAGATCTTATCAGAAGCAGTTACTAGTCTCAGAACGTAGATAAGATATTTTAATTACTTTCAAAACAACTCCCACTTAAATGAGATAATATTTCAGGTTTTGGGAAAAGCTTGAAAAGGGAAACTCTCTTAGATATGTTTAATTATCAAACAAACATTTTAGACAGCCACAATTTTACTGTAAAGTCATAAATGAGTTATCTGAAGTCAATGTCCAAACCTAACAGAGGTATACAATGCACAGTTGTAATCAAAACTAACTAGTCACAACCAATTTTAGTTTTTCATAAAATAAATAATACATTTGGTTTTCAATTTGTGTTGGGCTTAAAGTCCAAGTTCATCATGAAACCAACAGCAGTTTAAGGATACAGCATCTACTGCACCTAAATTAAATGAAAAGCAATAACATAAGAGGACTTACAGTAAATAAAAAAAAAGGAACCAAGAACATGTTGCTTTACCTCTTGAGCACGTAACTGTTTGAAGGCTTGTGTTCTACCGTAGCTCATTAGTGATCCTGTGTGGAGAGACATGATGGGAAAATCTTCATTTTTTAAAATTACCTGGAAGCAATTGAGAAAAGGTGATAACAATTAACTAAATTAATCATGCTTTCATTTTGTTTTTCAGTCTTTAAATTCAGACAAATCTTTATGTACTGTTAAAGCTTGACAGTTGTGCAGTTTCTAACCTTCCCATTTACTACCAAGCACAATTTAGAACCTGCCAGGGCTAAGAGATAGAAAAAAAACCAAACACCTTATTGGAAGAGCCACTCTCTCTCCCTCTAACATCTATTATTCTAGAAACAACTGCTTGTTGTGTATTTCAACTCTTGCTTTTTCGCCCAGGATATTTGTAAATTAGATTTTGTGCTTCTTTAAGATTTAGCAGTTTTAGCTATCTTTTCCCCATCTGCACTCACAGTATTCGTACATAATATAAACTGCAGTTCAGAACAGATATACCATGAAACTGTTAATATACTGTCCACCAAACTACAGTAGGACTCCCAGCTAGTACCAGGACTGGATTAAGGAATAGGCATTACAGGGTCCTGTCTCCTAGAGTCCAATGAAGAGATCAGTCCCCGTTTTCACATTAGAAAAATGTTTCTAATCCTCCTGATAGCAAAGAAAAGCTTGAAAATGTGACTTGGTGTAATTAATGTCTGCAAACAGCTAAAACTATAGCTCCAAATGGTCTGAATAGCCCACCTCATCTTAATTCTGAAACCTACTTCCATACCCATGTGGAATGTGCCCAAAGGGCTAGATTGCCTTAATTCAGCTTTGTCTGCTATCACATGTGGACAGCATCGATGTTACAACAGTGGAAAATTTTTAGGAAAAAAATCTGTTGTGGACAAAGCCTTAGGGCACTATTGTGTCATATCTATTGAACTCGGAACACCCTAGTACAACCAATGAGGGTCTATTTAAAAAAAATAAGGCTGTGGCATGATGATGATCTTTTTTTAAAAAAAAAACATATATAAATATATATGGCTTGGAAGGATTAGATTTTTGTTAGCAAATGTCAATTTTACCATGTACACACAAACTGACAATTATTTCCATTGATGATAATCAGAATTTACAGATAGGAAAAATAAGAAAAATGTTGCTTGAAAATTTATTAGAGTTTTATTTAAGAATATTTACTTTGTATATTTTGACACGAGGTCCACAATTTGTGTTTTAATGGTTACAAAGCTTTAACTTTTTGAATCTCAATGTCTACTCTCAGGAAATAATTATTGTCTGACTCCTCACCAATTTCCCACAACTGTGAAAATGTAAAATGAATAAAAACAAATGCTTAAAAGTAAACATCAATATTATCCATCTAAAAAATAAAAATCAAATTCTGCCACCCACATATGTATTCCACAGTACTATGTAGCCCTTTAAGTGAAACTGACCAACCTTACAAGAAGCCATTAGATGAGAGAGAGATAATGTTCCAACAAAAATGTTTTAAATAAATTATTAGAGAGACAAAGTAGGTGAGGTAGTATCTTTTATTGTATCAACTTCTGTTGGTGAGAGAGACAAGCTTTCGCACTTACAGAAGTCTTCTTTCCCAGACCTGAAGAAGAGCTTTGTGTAAATTCAAAAGCTTGTTTATTTTATAGTTAAACAGGATAATATAATCTTTACTTTACATACAATAGAATACAAAGTAAGAATATTAGTCTTAGAAACACTGATGAAGATTAACTTAAACCAAATCAACTGCTACCGAAGTCCAACTCTATGCTCCAGTATTTATTAATATTATTACAGCACCACAGATATGTGCTGTCTTTTACAAATAAATTCAAACAGTTTCAAGACTTGAGATTACAAATCTAGGGCCGTGATGCTTATAAAAATGCATAACTTTACCCACTGGCTTCAAATAACTATTCAAATACATATAATTACATGTGCATAAGTATTTGCAGGATCAGGGCCCTAAAAAAGCTAACTTAAGAAAATGCTGTTGCAGAAATATCCTCTGATATATGCATAAGTATCTTCTGATAAGGATCACTGTTCATCTTTATAAAGCAGATTAGGCCAGGTTCAGCCCTGGTATAAAGCAGGTGCTACTTCAGTAGTCACATCTGCTTACACAGCCGCATGTATAGTCCAATGTTTGTTCATGCAAATAATGAGCCTACTATAGATGTGTATGAAACATTTATAATCAAATGGAAAGATACTCAAGTAAGGAATTCTTAAATATCATTATGTATGTGAAAATTTACTCAGGACCCAATTCCACCATGTGTCTCATGCTGAATACTTTACTTCTATGAGTAGTCAAATTAAGTCAACAGGACTACTTGTCAAAGGAAGGTACTATTCATGAATAAGAGTAGCAGAATTGGGCTCTTACTTTTTTTGTGAATTACTTTCATTAAAAACTGACCACCACATTAAATATATATATTATCACATAGAGCAAGATCCATTTTGAAGTGAAGGCAGCTTTGCAGTGGACGTGCTTTCAATGTGAAAATAGCCATTTTACTGAATTTCATTGGGGCGGGGGGAAACTGGCTAAAAAGAAAGTGAATATTTTTTCTTACACTTTCAGTTATCTAAAGAAGACAGATCTGCATAGACAGTTTTCTGCATATCTGATTGTAAATGTAATATTTGGGATTTTTTTCCCCCCAAGTTTTCCCATGAACCTTGCCATTTATGCTGCACTCATCACCATGGAATCTGAGCACCTAAAATGAGGAGGAGACAGCAGCTCTTTAAGCATAATTTTGGAAGAGGCTTATTTTTTTCTTCTGTTAAACATTTTAGTTATAACATATTGGTGAAAGTAATTGCTGAAACATTACTCACAACTGATTTAACCAGCATATCAAATTTACCAGAAACACATATTAGGCAGAGGCCGATATGAAAGATGAAGGAACCCCACCTACAAGGGGCAGAAGCAATGCCCTGGAGAAACCCTACCCAATATTTGCCTTGGTGGTTCTGGGATTCTCTCAAGAAGAGGACCCCATTTTTTGTATCCACCTTTAGCTAACAGATGAATGAAGCTTGAAATCCCAGCTCTTGGAAGTAAACCGGTTTCTCATCCTCTGCTTCCTACTGGGTCCCATCTAGGGTGACCAGATGTCCCAATTTTATAGGGACAGTTCCGATTTTTGGGTCTTTTTCTTATATAGGCTCATATTACCCCCCACCCCCTGTCCCGATTTTTCCCATTTGCTGTCTGGTCACCCTAGTCCCATCTGACAGGGCCATCTTGAGGAAGAATTTCTGGACAAGTATACCAGAAAACCAGTGATATAGCTGAGACATATCAAAGATATTTTCATCCTCTGTACAGATGACCTAAACTCACTCAGATTTCTACTACAACTTAAACATCCACCACCCATCTATCAAACTCCCTCTAGAACACTCTCAAACCAGCATCAACCTCCTGGACACTACAATCAGCTTCAGCAATAGAACCCTACAGACAACTATATACAAGAAACTCACAGATCCAGTAACCACCCAAACGCACCAAGAAATCTTATCTACAGACAGGCACTAGGATACCACAGAATATGTTTTGAGGAGAACCTCTGGGACACAAACCTAAACACACTTAAAAGTGCCTTCACCAAATAAGGACACTCCACTAGAGAAGTAGATCACATCCAGCGCCAGCTTTAGGACGTGCAGGGCCCGATTCAAAAGAGCTGCTGCCGAAATGCCGCCAAAGACAGAGGAGGGTGCGGGGCCCCTCTTCCAGACACTGCGGGGCCATCTTAGGCGTGGAGCCCAATTCCCAGGAATCACCCTAAAGCCGGCCCTGATCACATCATGGAACAGGCCATCCAATACCCCAGAGAAAACCTTCTTCAATACAAGGGGTGTGGGATCTGAGGCTTTTCCCCCCTAGTTGTCACCTTCCACACGGGGATCCATATGAGGTATCATTAAACAATTACAACCCATACTCGACGGGAACTACATCCTGAAAGAAATCTTTCCCGAACCCTCTCTTTTTGCCTTCAAACAAACCTCCAGTTTCATCATCAAGAGCGAGCTCTCTACAGACACAGACCCAACAACTCAAAGTGGCATCCGACCCTGGCATAACAACAGATGCAAAACCTGTAGTCATATCTCCACTGCTATAATGATCATTACCACACACAATACATCTTTCAAGATCCACAGGTCCTACATATGCCTATCACAATATGTGGTATACTTCATCCAGTGCTCTAAAGGCCCCAATAACTACTATTGGATGAAGCCAGACAATCACTATCCTGTTGAATGAATTCACACAGAAAAAATGATAAAAGACAAAAACACCATATTACCAGTGGAAAAACACTTTTCACAAAACAACCACTCCATATCTGATCTGTCAGTCCACATCCTCAATGGAAACCTGCACAACACCTTCAAAAAATCAGTTTTAATAAAGATACTAAATTTGTGTCTCATTACAACATTCTGTAACTCACCAGCCCCTCTTTTTTGTCCTATGACTGACAGGATGTTAATGGGCCATTTCACCTTGAATGGTCCCTTAGAATATGCGTTAACTATTTATGCTAAACAAACTTTGTGTTTAGCTGTGACACTCAGTACCTTTCCCAGACCTGATCAGAAGTTGGTCCAATAAAAGATATTACCTCATCCACCTTGTCTCTCAGAGAAAAAGGAGGGCATGTTTTTTTCAATTCTGTTAGTTTAACTCAATTGAAAGCCCTCTTAACCCTGGGTAAGATGCAAGCTAACGTGTGGAAGCAGTGTTGGCTTCTATATCAGGGGTTGGCAACCTCTGGCATGCGGCTTGCCAGGGTAAGCACCCTAGCGGGTCGGGCCAGTTTGTTTATTTGCCACGTCGGCAGGTTCGGCAGATTGCGGCTCCCACTGGTCGCAGTTCGCCGTCCCAGGCCAACGGGGGTGGCGGGAAGCCGCAGCCAGCACATCCCTTGACCCGCACCACTTCCCGCAGCCCCCATTGGCCTGGGACAGCGAACCGCGGCCAGTGGGAGCCGCAATCTGCAGAACCGGCCAATGCGACAGGTAAACAAACTGGCCCAACCCACCAGGATGCTTACCCTGGTGAGCCGCGTGCCAGAGGTTGCCGATCCCTGTTCTATATTCTAGCCTAAATCTTCCCTCCCCCCCACCACACATACACCTTTTGGCAACAATAGGGCAGCTAAGAGGGCATCAAGGATGTTAGTGGTGCATCTTAACTAGTAACAAAGAGGGCTTTTCAATTATGTTAAGCAAACTTGAGTGAAAATGCACCTTTTTGCCTGTCAAAACAGGGCTTTAGAGAGTGCTTGTACCTCACCCTCATTTTCCTGTGAATAAATGCAGGCTTTGTCTATGCTAGGGAAAATGTGGTTACCTCAACCAGCTAATACATTTTAAAACTACAACTGCCTTGTCTACACTAGGACTTAACATGTGTTAGCTACTAGCGTGTATTAAACACATCCTTTTTTGTAGTCTGGATACACCCTCAGAGCTTGACTCTGTTACACTTCATAATTTTCCCAAGCAGCAGCAGAGTGAGACTGATGTGATTCTTGATGGTTTCACTACTGTCAAAAATTCTGAGCAGCAGCACTTAAAGCTGATCAAATTAAGCCAGTTTCTCTTTGCTGCCCTTTGGAAAGCAACAGCCAACAGTAAGACTGGAAATGTCCGCAGACTTAGGAAGACAGCCCCATACCCATTCACATTCTTTGCAACCAAAAAGGCAAAAATAAAATAAAATAAATGGGGGGGAGGCTTAAATTCTTCAGAAATTGACAGCTCAAGCCCACAAACACACTTGATTGGTAAAGTTTCCTACTTGCCACTTGTATTTTTTTCCCCCAAGCATTGAGTTAACATTAACTGATTCTAGAGATATGGAATATTGAGTAGGCCTATTATGCCCCCAGAGAAGGCCACTAACTTTGCATAAAACACAGTAAGTTAGAGGGAAAGCCACATAAAAGCGTTAAATAAATTCCTGTGTATCTTACTGCCAAAAGATATTCAAACTCTGAACAGCCAAAAACATGTGGTCTCCTGCAAGAAAGTTATACAAATACTTACAAGCTAAAGTAAAAAATAATTACAGAGAAAACAAAATTGATATTAAACCCTTAGTGTTCCTGTAACACTTCTGATTCAGTTAACACTAATACTGTTTGCAGTCAGAGCTACCTCAGGTATATCCTTTGAGAGTCCGGTTGGGGGGGGGGGTTGTTTGTTTTTTAGTAAGAACAGATTTAGTCTCGCACAAATATTGCATGTTTCTTATGACCGATTCTCCCACTCCTGACTACTTATTAGCTGATGCAATCTATTTACAAGTATACCAGGGGAGTCACTCTATGCAACATCTGAATGACAATGTGGCTGTGACTGTTTATCTTAAGCCCTCCCTTATCCAGCCCCCCCCAGTGCAGAAAGAGCCCCGGCCCTGATTCAGGTCAGAACAGGCTTTGATCAGTACTGTCAGTAGGAAATCGAGGGCTTGGGGCAAGCACCAGGTTAGGCTGACAAGGACAGAAAGAACTTGGAAGCCAGAGCGGCCCTTGATGTTCCCAGTCCCAGCCAAATCCCGCACTACTCGGGATGGAAGGAGCGAGTCAGCTCCGCTCCCCTCCAACAGTCACTGTTTTCGCTTTTCGCAATAGGGGATGCGGCTAGATCATTTCAAAACCTAACCCTAGGAGCAGCCCGCCTCTTCCCGGCTCCCTCCAGGTGCACCAGCAGCCCGGGGAACTGCCGCTGCAGGGCCGGTGGCCTCATGCCACAGCCGCTATGCAGCGCTCGCCACTCCTCTGTGCGGCCATACGGTGCCCACTCACACCCCGCATCTCCATCCCCACCGCGCAGTAATAACCAGCGCCGCCTCCACCTGTCCCCCGCCCCCCATTAATCAGCACCCCCTCCACCTGCCTCCCATTAACCAGCGCCCCCCTCCAGCAACCAGCGTCCCTCCACCTGTCCCCGCCCCCATTAATCAGCACCCCTCCACCTGCCTCCCATTAACCAGCGCCCCCCCCCATCAACCAGCGCCGCCTCCACCTGTCCACCGCCCCCCACTAACCAGCACCCCCCTCCACCTGCCTCCCATTAGCCAGCGCCTCCCTCCAGCAACCAGCGCCCCCTCCACCTGTCCCCGCCCCCATTAACCAGCACCCCTACCTGCTTCCCATTAGCCAGCGCCCCTCCAGCAACCAGCGCCCCTCCACCTGTCCACCGCCCCCCACTAACCAGCACCCCCTCCACCTGCCTCCCATTAACCAGCGCCCCCTTACATGTCCCCAGTCACACACTCCCTCCACAACGCCAAGCCCCGGTCCCCCGGTCTGCGTGTCGGATTAGCAGCGCCCCATTGCCGCGCTCCCCCCAGCCCGCTCTGCCCCTTACCCCTGAGGCTGGGGGGGCGCAGGGCGCCTCCCTCGCGCGGCGACCAGCAGCTGCCCGCGCCGTTCGGCCCCGCGCGCAGGCTGGGGATTGTTTGCACCGCCCCGGTTGCGGGGCCGCCTGCTCGGTAGGAGGCGAGCGCCCTGCCCGGGCTGTGGCGGCGGCTGTCGGGCTGGGGAAGGGCGGGCTCGCGTCGCTTCCCGGCGGGGTTACAGCTACTAGCTGCGGCGCCGGGCGGGGAAGCGAAAGACGCTGGTTGCAGCTTCCAGCCTCCAGCCCTAGCCCGGTCTTCTTCCTGCCCTGACCTCCCGCTCCCGGGGGGTGGGGGTGGGAACAGGGCAGGGGCTGTTCCCGTCCGAGCCGGCGCACGCCCAGCTAACAGCGTGAGAGGAAATCCCACGCCCAGGGAGCCTTCCCTGTCCCCGCTCACAGACTGGGGGGAGCTGGGGGCATGGCTGCAATGTCACTGACTGCGGGGCCGCAGGGCTCCTGTTGTAACACACACACCGTGTTCTAACCCAGCCAGGCAACTGTGGCATCAATCCTGAAACATACTTCAAAGTTTTAGGCAGGGTGGATTTGATTTAAATCACTAGTCAGGAAGACTCAATTTCATCATGGATGTCTACATAAAAGTACATTCTTGTTAGTTATAACCTTAATACATATTCTTCACAACTGGGAGATAGATGTAGGTTTCATTTTTAAGTAATTTATTTTGAAAACTTTTCAGATTAGTTTTACAGCTATATCAGAAAATGAATGATTGGTTATTTCATTTACCAAAGGTAATTGAAGCAGATATTTATGAAGTCATTGGCAGGGGAACTATCTCCAATTCAATAGGTTAATCATTAATATTTGGAGGATTTTCTTGCCATGCTGTATTAGGAGGAGAACATTACCAGACAGACATGTACATTGTTTTATTTAACTAAAACAACAATGTTATGTATTCTGGATTTTTTTTTCTTCAACAGCAAACAGATTATATTTTAACAAAACAAGCATATGAATTTTTGAATTTAGTTAAACATTCAAGTTTTTTAAAATCAGGTTTGTTTTTGTTAAAACTGTTTAACTAAAATAGTTAAATGAAATATTTAAAAAATCAATAATTAAACTGACTGTGTCAGCCAGGTCAACATGAGAAACTTAAAATATTGGCTTCTGCAGCTAACGCAGTCATCTTCACCTTCATTTTCCTGATTGTTCATAATCTGGAAAAGAAAAACAAGCTTTCCTTCTTTTTCAGGTCCCAAACGATTTCTCAGTGTGGAATGAATTAGTTGGGGATTGGTCCTGCTTTGAGCAGGGGGTTGGACTAGATGATTTCCTGAAGTCCCTTCCAACCCTGATATTCTATGATTCTATGAAAATATTCTTTCTACACCAGCAGAAGAAGCTACTGCTGTTAAAAGTGAGATTATCATTTCAACAGTCTCTGAATCCAAGTGCTTAAGTGACTTCCACCAGTTCACTGGTGTGACTTTCTTTAAAACGTCATCAGCAAACATATTTCTTTAATGGTTCTTATTCCCAAACTGGGTCTCTTTTACGGCCTGCTGCCATTATAGGTTTTCCCTTCTAGGGAGAGAATGATATGGTAGATCTCAAATCAATGAAGGCTACACTCAGAAAGACCTCAAGACTTCTCCATTATGCTGCTCAAACAGTTTCACTTTTGTTTCTACTGCCTGCCCTCCCCTCTCACATTTATCTCCAGACTTTTCTCCTTGTCCAGAGCTATTCAGCCCCCAACAATCTTCTATTTGTAAGCAGAGTCAGGATGAGATCTACCCTGACATCTGGTGGTACATTATGAGGAGTGGGCAAAGGAATTTTAGGAATGTGCATTTGCATTGGTAAACCCACTCCACTTAGCATAACACACAGCAGCATGGGATGGTTATTTTCACACTGTGGAATCCCCAATTTCTGTGTTATTGGGGCAGGAAGGAAAAAAAGGGCTGTTACCTTAATTATGTGAATGAGGAACTATGAGACTGCTTTATGACAGAAGTGACTCAACCTACATTAAATAGTACTTGCTAGACAAGGGACATGGGTTCCAAAACCCAGTGAAGAGAGAGAGGCTGGGTACTGGTGTGTGTACCTGATGGTATGGGCCCCTTTTGAGGGCCTGGAACACCAATTGCACATCCTTCTCTCTCTCTCTCCCTCCACTGTTAAAGAGCAGAACTAATTTTGAATCCTTTAGGAGTCCATCTGGAAGCTACTGACCTGAATTCAGGTTGGCCCAAGGTGGCACTGGGGCTTCTCTACTACAAGCTGAAATCACTAAAAGAGCTAAGCTTACTGAGCTGAGATCACTGAGTGGGGGAGCCTGAAGATCGATCGCTAAGCAGCTGGCAGAGTGGAGCAGTCTGCAGCATGTTGGCGCAGCCCGTGGAACAGTGAGCAGTGTGGCGCGGTTTGTGTGGATGGCTGATGCGGTTCACGGGTTGGCTGGAGGAGCGGCACAGCTGGTGGAGTGGAGCTAGTTGTGGTGAAGGCTACAGCAGAACTCCACGGAGAAGCGGGGCAGTCGGCCCTGGCCCATGTAAGGTGTCCCTTAGCACCCTGTGTGTGCCCCCCCCCCATTTCCACCCAGGCTGGGGGGGTAAAACTATACAGATAAACTTTTGAACTCTGGGGTGGCACTGACCAGAGACAGAGACTCTTGGATTGTTGGACTTTGGGGTGATTGGACTTAAGACACTAAGGGGGAGAGGACAGTGCCAAATGTACTTGGAGGTGGGTTTTTTGCTTATGGTTTGTGTATAGTCCTGTTTGTGGTGTCTCTCCAACGTGATGCCGCATTGTTTCCCTCCTTTATTAAAAGGATTTTGCTACACTCGGACTCTGTGCTTGCGTGTGGGGAAGTATTGCCTCCTAGAGGCGCCCGGGGGGTGGTAGGTAATTGTCCCAAGTCACTGGGTGGGGGCTCGAGCCGGTTTTGCATTGTGTTATTGAAACGGAACCCCTGGATACTGAACCCAGCCCTTGTTGCTGCCAACTCAGAGGGGCAGAAGGGTTTCATATTCATTGAACTTTTTTAAACTTTGCACTTTTTAGAGAGAAGTAAGGGATTGACTCTGTACACAAATTTGCGGAGGGACAATAGGGTTGAGGTCTGTTATTTCTCACTTCTAATTATTTATTTATTTAAAAACATTTTTGCTGTTAACAAGCATGTTATCTCTGGAGATACAAATCCACAGTTTGAGAACTGCAAAACTAAGCATCTCTGATGGTATCTTCTAGACTGAGCACTGAGTTCCATTGGGCAGATAGAAAGATTAACCTAAATAATCTATACAGAAGCCCCTGGAATCCCATAAAATTGGGTCCCTAACTATTGGAACTTATTTACAAAACTTTTCTTAAACATTACATGAATATATTGTCTCATACTATAGAATTAGAATTTATAATCCCTATTCCATAATGAGATATCTTTGAGCTATAATGTATCTTAATTAAAACTATCTTTAGATAAAATGCTTTTTGAGGAAGAACCTATCAAAAAATCCAATTTAAATTTTAAAAAATCCAATTTAAATAAAAAAAATCCAATGTTTTTATTTTTATTTTTTAAACAAAATCATTGAATTTTATCCACCCTGGTTTTAGGTGTCTCCTAATGTATAGTACAGAGGACCAACAAGGGATCTTGCCTCATTTCTGGTTGGCTAGCAGTTACCACATAATTATTATTTAGTTCCATTAATGGCTAAGCTTATAGAGATTCATGTTTTTAATAATACATTTCAGTTTTCTTTGTGTAATGGCCATATGATGTTATACTCTCCAATTATTGGTTTTATTGTATACACAAATGTATGTATGTACAGTACCTGGTACAATGGGGCCCTGATTCTAATAAGGGTCTTTTGATTTTTCCACAATATAAATAATAGTAATAGCCCAATGTTATCCCTTTGAAGTGAATCTAATCTGAAGATCATTTGCCTGCTACATAATAAGAGTGGTTACTCAAAAATCTAATCAAAAGACACACCTTATTAAAATACATGCAGCTGTGTACTGGTTGATCTGTATCCAAAAACCCTATGACATCTGCTAATATGTAAAGATCAGTTAATATAAAGATCCATTAATATTACATGGAGGCTTTGGGAAAGAGTAATTTACCTCAATTTCAGTAAGGCATTTGATACAGTGCCACATGGGGAATTATTAGCTAAATTTGAAAAGATGGGGATCAATATGAAAATTAAAAAGTGGATAAGGAACCGGTTAAGGGGGGACTACAATGGGTCATACCGAAAGGTGAACTGTCAGGCTGGAAGGAGGTTACTAGTGGAGTTCCTTGGGGATCGGTTTTGGGACCAGTCTTATTTAATCTTTTTATTACTGATCTTGGCACAAAAAGTGGGAATGTGCTAATAAAGTTTGCGGATGACACGAAGCTGGGAGGTATTGCCAATAGAGAGAAGGACCAGGATATCCTACAGGAAGATCTGGATGCCCTTGTAAACTGGAGTAATAGTAATAGAGTGAAATTTAATAGTGAAAAGTGCAAGGTCATGCATTTAGGGATTAATAACAAGAATTTTTGTTATAAACTGGGGATGCATCACTTGGAAGTAACAGAGGAGGAGAAGGACCTTGGAGTATTGGTTGATCACAGGATACTATAAGCCGCCAATATGATATAGCTGTGAAAAATGCTAATGCGGTCTTGGGATGCCTCAGGCGAGGTATTTCCAGTAGAAGGAGGTGTTAGTACCGTTATACAAGGCACTGGTGAGACCTCATTTGGAATACTGTGTGCAGTTCTGGTCTCCCATGTTTAAGAAGGATGAATTCAAACTGGAACAGGTACAGAGAAGGGCTACTAGGATGATCCGAGGAATGGAAAACCTGTCATATGAAAGGAGACTCAAAGAGCTTGGCTTGTTTAGCCTAACCAAAAGAAGGCTGAGGGGAGATATGATTGCTCTTTATAAATATATCAGAGGGATAAATAACAGGGAAGGAGAGGAATTATTTAAGCTCAGTACTAATGTGGACACAAGAACAAATGGATATAAACTGGCCATCAGGAAGTTTAGACTTGAAATTAGACAAAGGTTTCTAACCATCAGAGTGAAGTTCTGGAATAGCCTTCCAAGGGGAGCAGTGGAGGCAAAAGACATATCTGGCTTCAAGACTAAGCTTGATAAGTTTATGGAAGGGATGGTATGACGGGATAGCCTAATTTTGGCAATTAATTAATCTTTGACTATTATCTGTAAATATGCCCAATGGACTGTGATGGGACACTAGACGGGGTGGGATCTGAGTTACTACAGAGAATTCTTTTCTGGGTGTCTGGCTGGTGAGTCTTGCTCACATGCTCAGGGTTTAGCTGATTGCCATATTTGGGGTCAGGAAGGAATTTTCCTCCAGGGCAGATTGGCAGAGGCCCTGGGGGTTTTTCACCTTCCTCTGCAGTGTGGGGTACGGGCCACTTGCTGGAGGATTCTCTGCACCTTGAAGTCTTTAAACCACAAGTTGAGGACTTCAATAGCTCAGACATAGATCAGGGGTTTGTTACAGGAGTGGGTGGGTGAGATTCTGTGGCCTGCATTGTGCAGGAGGTCAGACTAGAAGATCATAATGGTCCCTTCTGACCTTAAAGTCTAAGAGCAAACGTCTGCTAGCCAGCTCTCAGAATCAGCTTTACTAAAGTGGCACTAAAATTGCAAACTGCAATTTCTGGTAGTCTCAGTCAGTGCTAAAAATAAAGCCAAGAAAAACAGAGCCAAAGTCGTGGTTTTAAAAACTTGCTGACAGTATGTAAAGTGATAATGTATATACAAAAAAGGAAGGAAACTACTAGCAACGCAAGCACCAGAGAGGACACAGAAGGCAGTGTAAGTTATAGAGGAATAATTGGGAACAGTAAACAGAAGGCCAATTCTGAGCTGTGGCTAAAAATTTGGGCTTTCAGCATTGGGAGTCATTCAGGAAGATGAAGTGGGCTGGAATTCTGGAGACCTTGGTTCAATCCCTAGTTTGGTTGCAGATTTCCATTTGTCACCATTGGCCAAGTTATTTAATGTACCTTGTGCTTCAGTTCCCCGGCTGAAGAACTGAGGTAATATTTCCCTACCTCACAGGGGTGTTGTGAGGATAAAATCCATTCATGATTACGAGAGGCAAATAAATATGAACAAAAACAAAAGGGCATATAGGTCTATTTCTGGTTCGGCCAGACTTTCTGTGGCCTGGTCTACACTAGGACTTTAATTCAAATTTAGCAGCGTTAATTCGAACTAACCACTCAACCGTCCACACTAGGAAGCCATTTAATTCGAACTAGAGGGCTCTTTAGTTCGAATTTGGTACTCCACCCTGACAGGTGGAGTAACGCTAAATTCGACATGGCTAGCTCGAATTAGGCTAGGTGTGGATGCAAATCGAACTTAGTAGCTCCGGGAGCTATCCCACAGTGCACCACTCTGTTGACGCTCTGGACAGCAGTCCGAGCTTCGATGCTCTGAGCAGCCACAGAGGAAACGACCCGGGAAAATTTGAATTCCTTTTCCTGTCTGGACAGTTAGAATCTCATTTTGTGGTTGGACATCGGGGCGAGCTCAGCAGCACCGGCAGCAATGCAGAGCTCTCCAGCAGAGGAGTTCATGTAATCTCTGAACAGAAAGAGGGACCCGGCATAGACTGACCGGGAACTCTTGGATCTGATCGGTGTGGGGCGAGGAGTTCTGTGCTTTCGGAGCTGCGCTCCAACAAACGGAATGCAAAGACCTACGAGAAGGTCTCCAAAGCCATGATCCAGACAGAGGATACAGCCGTCATGCAACGCATCGCCGCGTGAAAACCAAGGACCCCAGACAAGGCTACCAAAAAATCAAAGTGGCAAACTGACGCTACGGAGCCTGCCACCACTGCCCCACCAGTGACCGTGGACTCTGACGATGGGACAGTGTCGACGGCCAGTTCCTCGGTGATGTTCGCGGACGGGGAAGATGAGGAAGGGTTTGTGGAGGACGAGGCAGGCGACAGCGCTTACAACGCTGGTTTCCCCGACAGCCAGGATCTATTCATCACCGTCACAGAGATCCCCCAACAACCCTCCCCGGCCATTAACCCGGACCCTGAATCAGGGGAAGGAGCAGTCGGTAAGTGCTGTAACCGTGTTAACTTTTATTCTTAATATAACAGGAATCTGAACTGTGTGAAAAGGAGGGCTCTCTAGATATGGGGATAGAACAGAAATCATCCTTGGAGAGCTCCACGAAGCTCTCCTTGCTTTAATCGAAAAGCATCAGCAGGAGGTTCCTGGGGAGAGCTGCCTTATTGGGTGCTCCGTGGTAGCAGAGTTTTCCGCGCGAGGCTTTCATGAGGAACTCAGGGAGCACTGCCTCCCCGAGCACGGCTGCATCGGGCCCTGGTTCATGCTAGCTTTCACGCAGCATGCACTCTATCTCCTTCAGTGACCCTCCTCAGGGTGATCTCGCTCGGAGACTCCTGCATCTAATTAGGGTAATTACTGTAATTTTACGCCTGGTCCAAAGTATTTTTCAGAAATCTACGGACAGACGGCATAGCACAGACTCAGCACGCAGCTGCGTGACGAGCGTAACGGAAAGCCAAAGAATATAATGGACGCTCATGGAGGGAGGGGGGAAGGAGGACGCAAGCTATCCCACAGTTCCTGCTGTCTCCGAAAAGTATTTGCATTCTTGGATGAGCTCCAAATGCTTCTAGGGTCAAACACAGTGTCTGCGGTGGGTCAGGGCATAGTTCGGCAATTTGCGCACACACCCCTCCCACCACCAGAAGTGAAAACAATCCTCTGTTGATTGTTTTACATGTCACCCTATCTTTACTGAATGCTGCAGATAGACGCGATGGTGCAGCACTCAACACCAACATCCTTGCTCCCCCCACGCTATTGAAGGCTGACGGTACAATAAGATGGAAATCCATCCTCATCATCAGCCTCTTGGCATATGGGGCAGTGCAAAAGGGCTGGTAACCATGCCGACTAGTATCAGTAAGGTCGATCAAGGGCGCCTGTCCCTAATTTTTGATGGCTGATGGTACAATATGGCTGGTAACCGTCCTCATCATTGCAACAGGGGGCTGAGCTCCATCAGCCCCCACCCTTCATTGTAAATAAAAGATTCAATTGCCCCTGGACTAGCAGAGGGATGATGGGCTCCTTCATCCACACTCCTTAATGTCCTGCCTGGACTATCATTGCAGCTGGAGGCTTCCTTCCAGTCATTTCTCACAAACAAGTCACTGTGTCTTATTCCTGCATTCTTTATTACTTCATCACACAAGTGGGGGGACAATGGTATGGTAGCCCAGGAAGGCTGGGGTAAGAACGGAATGAAGAGGTGGTGTTGTTGCAGGAGCACCCCCTGTGAATAGCATACAGCTCATAATTTATGCAGGATCAGACACAGAGCGGCTGTGCTCTCTGGTTCTATGATACAGTGGTTCTCTAGTACACTTGCCCATAATCTAGGCAGGACTGATTCTATTTTTAGATACCAAAAAGGAGGGATTGACTTAGGTAGTCATTCCCAATTTTTGCTTTTGCGCCCCTGGCTGCTTGGCCAGGGGCACTTATGACAGCCCCAAATGGGGCAGTGCAAAAGGACAGGTAACCATGCCCATCTTATTACCATCTTATTACCAATTTATGGTATGGTTGATGGTACAATATGGCTGGTAACCATCTCTGCTGTCATGCAAAAGCAAAAGCATGCTGCTGTGTAGCGCTGCTGGCCCGCCTCTGTCAGCGGCATCTAGTACACATACGGTGACATACACAAAAGGCAAAACAGTGTCCATGGTTGCCACGCTATGGCGTATGCCAGGGCAATTCTGGGAAAACGGGCTTGAAATGATTGTCTGCCGTTGCTTTCCCGGAGGAAGGAATGACTGGTGACATTTACCCAGAATCCACCGCGAAAATGATTTGTGCCCCAGCAGGCACAGGGGTCTCAACCCAGAATTCACAGAGACAGCCTAGACTCAGTTAATTGTTCACCAAAATGTATCTTTGCAAGGAATTCACTCCCTGTTTCCCATCTCACAGCTTCCACTGTCTCCAGACCTGCCACAGCATCCCACGCAGAGGCTGGCGAAGATTAGGCGCGAAAGAAAAGACAAGGGACAAGATGTTCGAGGAACGTATGGGCTGCTACCTAGCAGAGGCGGACCAGCAGAGCCAGTGGAGGGAGACCGTCTCTCTGTGCCAGCGCTCACACAGCGAACGGGAGGAGAGGTGGCGTGAGGAAGACAAGCAGGCAACTGAAACAATGCTTGGACTAGTGAGGGAGCAAACGGACACGCTCAGGCACCTTGTGGATGTTCTGCAGGACCGCAGGAGGACAGAGCCCCCCTGCACTGTATCTGCAACCGCCCTCCCCCGCCACAAAGTCCCATACCCCCCTCACCGAAAATAATCAGGAGGAGGGGCGGCCGGGGACGTGAATACTGTCACTGCACCACAGCACAGTGCTCAAGTACCCAAAAGCTCTCATACCCTACAGTTGCCGAAGTCCTTCACTTCCAGACTCACAGTAGTCCCAATCCCAGTCCCATCCCCTAACTGTCTACTTAATTAATAAAAATGCTTTGCTGTTAATTACTGTTTCCGTTATGTTTTTTCAAAGAAGACTGTGTTCGAATGGGGGGCGTGGGGAAGGGTGTGGTTAATTGCATAGGACAGTCACCTTTCCCAGGGTACAGACACGGGGGCAGGATCAGCAGCGGGTCACACACACGGTGCAGTCAGTAGGCAATCTGGTCGGTTTTTGGAGGTGGTTTCCAGGATCTGTGTGGGCGGGGGAGATGTGACTTTGCAGCGGGGGAGGGCGGTTACAGATCTTATACAGCGGTCCTTGTCCTGGACCGCTGAGTCACGCAGCTGAGGAATCTGTATCCGTCCTCCTCCACCACAAGGTCACATATCCGCCCGCACACAGAATTCCATAAAGAGGGATGGCAGGCTCCGTTGAAAGAAGCCTTCCGGCACTGCGGACCGCTCTAGGAGCAGGAGCCTGTCATTCCTTGAGTTTAGAGGCGGTCTTTACATCACCGCACACCCTACCCAGCACAGCCTGCGTCCCAGTTTCAACCCTTTCACGAAAAGTCATGAATAAAGAAACCTTTGTTAAGTAATAATGGGACATGTATTTTATTTTTACACGTGTGCTGGAAGTGGGGGTAACGGGGTGACCGGGGTATGTAAATCAAGAGGAGAGTCAACAGTCAGTGGGTAAAGAACAGGGGCAGGTTCAGCTTCTCTGTAAAGAAACTGAACAGTCACAGGTCACGCTGCTCGCTGGTATTTGAAGAGTTCCTTGTCGCTGTCCCAGGCGCCTGTATAGGGCTTCATGAGCAAGTGCATTAGCGGGCAGGCTGGGTCCCCGAGGATGACTATAGGCATCTGCACATCCACAACAGTTATTTCGTGGTCCGGGAAGAAACTACCTTCCTGCAGGCATCTGAGAGCAGCCCACAGTTCCTGAAAACACATGCATCATGAACCTTGCCCGGCCACCCGACGTTGATGTTTGTAAAACGTCCCGTATGGTCCCCCAGTGCTTGCAGCACCATTGAAAAGTAGCCCAATTTCTCAGCAGCTGACTGTGGAAGAGCTGGATGATAAAGTGCGAGGAGGAGAAAACGGCGATGATCGCAGCGGGCTCCATGCTTGCAGTGCTGTGGGGTCCGCGCTGTCACTGACCAGAAAAGTGCACAAACAGATTGCCCGCAGGCGCTTTCACGGAGGGAGGGAGGGAGGGAGGTTGTGATTGACGGTTCAATGACGACACTTACCCAAAACCACCCTCGACACATTTCTCCCCCCAGCAGGCATTGGGGGCTCTACCCAGCATTCCAATGCGCAGCGGGGAGTGTGGGAACTGTGGGATAGCTTCCCACAGTTCACCGCTTCCAAAGTCGACGCTGGCCCCGTGAATGTGGACTCTAAAATTCGAATTAGTGTATTTAGTATGGATACACAAATTCGACTTCATAAGGTCAAATCCACAAATTCGAACTAAGTTGATTCGAAATAGTCTTGTAGTGTAGACAAGGCCTGTGTGACCATGGGCAAGTCAGTTAATATTTCTGAGCTTCGGTACCTATGCCTGTAAAATAATCATATTTCCCTACCTTACAGGCATACCGAGGTTCAATTCATTCTTGAAAAGTCCTCTGAGATTTTCAATTATATAAATGCAAAATATCAGAATATCAAAGAGCAAAACAGAGCTGAAGAAGGGTAATGGCATTTTAAAGACTTTCAGATCACTACAGTGCATCTTTCTATCTACACTAATCTCTTTAAAAAAATGGTTAGTGTGTTCTAAATAGTGTAGGATGTTTGTCACAAAGCATCTTTGAAAAACAAATCATGTCTGAGTCATACTGCACAACTGATAAAATCACAAATTTGTATCTATTTGTGATTCATCTTGACTCATTTTTTTTAAAAATCTTTCCATCTCCTATTTCATGCTCCTGCCCTAACCTCCTGTGCCTTCAACAGAACCCCTTTCACAACAATCCTCTAGTGACCCAGTTAAGGCCTTTCTGCTAATAGCATTGCTAGGTGTGGTGGACAACTAGGCAAATGAAGAATAAGTAAGTCCCATTCTTCATTGAACAACAGAGGGAAATAAACCCATGTTTGTGAAGGGGATGACCAAAATCAGTCTGCCAGCCATACAAGTTCAAGTTGACTGGCTTGTGCTCCAAAAATGTAACAGAGGAAACCTGCTCCAGGAGTCTTTTCAAGAAAAGTGTAGGAAAGCTTGGGGAAGAGTTGTGTAGTGGACATGGGTGCATTAGAAATGCCTTGGATAGAAAGTTCTGCTATCCAGGAAGAGGTTAAGGCTTGTAACTGGAGCTGGGAAACGGGTCTTTTGAAATGTAGAAGTTCAACTATAACCAAGCAAGTTGCAGCATCTGGACATCTTCAGCAAATGAAAGAGCCAGGGTGATAGAGCTTCTCAATGTAGGTGTGTCTGAGAAGGGTTTGTAGGCAGGAACAGGAGTCAGACATTTATCTCTAATTTATTAAATAAATTTCTTCCAATATGTTCAAGGCACTGGCCCTCACTGCAGACTAGGTATATGTTAAACGTGTAGAGATTATATCAAGCTGTGCTCATGCGTGTGGAGAAACTACTTTGTTCTTTAAAAAGAGGAATAGATAAGGCTTTTTCAACAAAAAAAATTTAAAATAAAAGAGCTTAAAGGATTTTTTTAACTTTATAATTAACATGCTTGGGCTAAGTTTACAAGAGAAACTGCCTAAAAGGTGCTTCTTGCTGCTGCTGTTGTTAAACTAGAAGGAAGTGAAAGTGGAGGCCAGAATAAACGCATCCTGCAATTTTAACTCTGGCGATATTATCACACTTTCTCAATTCCCAGATAAAAACTACATGAAAATGGAGTTGAAGATTGAAAGTACATATTGTCAATGTAAGGGTAAAAAAAAAGAATTCCAGGGATGTTATAGTTACCCCCAAACCAAGCAAGTCCAAGAGATTCAGAGACAAGGTTAACCTTTGAAGAAATCCAAACCTGTTAATATATGGGAATGCACAGTTAAGGTACCCAAATAATTTTAACTTTGCCCTGTAGTGACACCATGCAAGAACACAGAAAGATGATTAATGCATATTAGTTTCTGTGATTCCCTGATTAGATTAAATTAATTTTAAAGAGACATTACAGTGTTGGGGGGTGTCACTACAAGACAGGATTAAGTTTGTATCTAGGTGGCTTTTGAGCCAATGGAATTAACAGTGCAAAGGAAGGATAGAGTAGAGCCTAATGGGGGTGAACATCTGGTACTAGAAGTATGTAGGGAGAGTGGTTAGAAGAGTTTATTGCTTTTCACTAGTGGTGGTTGCTGAGGTTTTCATGTATGATCCATTACAGGGATGATGGGAATACTTGGCATAATGGAGGAATAATAAGCCTTGAGGCCACAATCTGAATATCAGAAGCAGCTGAGAAAACATGATTGTAAATTCCCAGAGTCATTGCATTTAAGGCCAGAAGGGACCACCAGATCATTTAGTCTGACCTCCTGAACAGGGAGGGGCACCAACCCCACCCAACACTCACACACTAAACTCAACAACCAAAATAAGACCAAAATATTACAGCCCTTAGGAGACTAAATTATTATGTGCCACAGGCAGAGAATAGAAGGGAATGAAGTACACCCATGCCCAAGGGCCCTACAGTGGCAGGGAACTGATTAAGTGAGATATACCCAGATAATCCCACGCATGAGCGGCAGGTTATATACATCTATGGTGCCCAGGCTCCAGGAATATTCAGGGCTGGGGGCCCTGCTCCAGCAATATTTAGAGCTGAGTCTCTCCCCCGGCCCTGCCTGGATCGGGCCCTGGCCCCTGCCTGCCACCCCTCCCCCTGTGTGTCCCCCCCCCCCCCGCTGCCGCGCATCCCTGCCTGACAGAAAGCAGCGGAAGCCTCTTCCCTGCCTGCTTCCGCTGTTAGAGATCAGCTCCCAGCAGAACAGCTGTCTGCTGTCCCAGGGTCCTAGCGCCCGCCATTCACTAATGGCAAGGCAGGCTGCCCTAGCCCTGAGCCTCTCCAACACCCCAAACCCTCATCCCCAGCCAGAGCCCTCATCCCCCCGCACCCTAATCCTCAGCCCCAGCCCTGAGCCCCGCCCCCCGCAGCATGAACGCCTTATTCTCAGCCCCACAGCCCTCACCCCACACCTCACCCATGAGCTGATCCTAATCTCTTGCCAGGAGATGCAAGGGTCCTGGTGCTCCAGCCAGGTGATGCCGAGAATTAGGGGGAAGTGTGGGGAATAGATCACATTGATGACCCCGGAGTATGGCCTCTAGGGATACTGTTGCTTATGTCACTGACCTAGCATACAGGAGTGACCATAGGCAATGCGGGGGGGGGGGGGCATGAGAGCTCAAATGCCCCCTCCCAGATTTCTGCTTGGCTTGCTGGGGAGGAGGAAGAGGGGCTCTGTCCTTCTCCCACTGCACCCGCCCCCCAGAATGCTTGGCCCCTGTCCCCGGCAGCTGAGCCCAGGTGGGCAGCAGAAGAAGCAGAACCAGCCGCTTCTCATGCCAGCTGCTCTGGGTCGCTGCTCTGTGAAGTCCAGCAGCTGCCTGAGAGAGCCTGGCTAGAGAGGTGGTGGTGGAAACCCTCTCCCAGCACTTCTCTGGTTAGCAAACTGATCACTAGCCCCACCCTGGTCTGGACAGTGGGGTACGTTCAAGGGGAGAGCAGAAAAAGGAGGCAGCATTGGTTCAGGAACCCCCTGGACTTCTGGTGGTTCCCACAAAAACATGCCAGTAGCCTTACTGCAGGACTCTGTTCGGAGGTCAGTGGCTCAACCTGAGCCTGGAGCACAGACTTCTCTTCCTGGGACTGTGCTAGCTGCTCGCAAGTGTCTGATTTTCTGCTAGGAGCTGCACCATCTGGGACCGCAGCACACGGTTCTTGATTTGGAGTTGAGTGACACACTCCTGCAGATTCAGTACTCTATGGGGTCCAGTGGATTGTGGTAGACCGTCTCTTCCATTTACCTGCTAAGGGGCTTCTATGGACGGGGTCAGAAATGGGTCTGGATGAATTATAAGGGATCAGGGCATAGGCGATCCGGCCTAGCAATCATGGTTAGAGTGATGTTCACATGTCAAGGAAGGCCACTTGGCGGTAGTCAGCAAGCTGGGATCAATAAGCAAGAGCCAAGGTCAGAGTCAGGCCAGGGCTGGAGATCAGAGATAGTTACCAAGCTGGAATCAGGAGGCAGGAGGCAAGGTCAGAGTCAGACTAGGGTCGGAGACTTGTGATCAGAAAGAAAGGTGGAGGCTGGGGTCACAACAGGCAGAAGCCTGTGTGGTTACCTAGACAACTTCCTGGAGCACCCTCTGGGTTAAATAGTGTGCATGGGCCAATTAAAGGGTCGCAGGGTGCTGTCACTCTGGACCTTTTGGGCGGTACTTCCTCTGGCATCTAATCTCCACAGTGCTCCTTTGATGTGGCTCTAAGTAGTCTCCTGGTTGCAGGGTGGGAATGTCAGTTGTCCCAAGCTCTAGTCCCACTCCTTACAATGAGTTTTCTGAATGAAAGAGACTTATCAAGGAGGATATAGATAAGGTATTTTTTTGTGTTAAAGTAAATAGAAAAATCATGGATAAAATGAACAGCAGCAAAGTGAAAAATAAAAACAAGCATGAGTGTAGAAATGTTTTCCGTTCCCCTGCTCTGCCTAATGGGAAAACAGCTTCATTCGTAAGACTTTGTCTTCACTGCCAAAAAAGTTACTCTGAGATAGCTAGCTTGTCTTAGCTATACCACTGTAAAATCCTAGGAGACGAGAAACTTCAGTTTTATTGTGAGGTAAACTAGGTAAGGTTGCTCAAAGGTAGGGATATCATTTGTGCTGATCTCGCCTAGCTATCTCAATATAAAAACTATAGGTGCCTTGTCTCCACTTGATTGTACAGCAGGATAGCTAATGCATGTTAGGCCTGGCCTACGGGGTGCAAAAAGTCCACACTCTTGAGGGCCGTAGCAATGCTAACCTAACCACTGGTGTAGATGCAGCTGGATTGATGGAAGAATGCTTCCGTTGGTCTAGCTACCATTGCTCGGGGAGATGGTGTTCCTATGGCAATGGAAAAATCCCTTCTGTCACTGTAGGAAGTATCTACTACAGTACAATGCTACAGCAGCATAGCTACAGCACCATAGCTGTGCCACAGAAGAGCCCATGGTATAGACGTGACCTTAGACATCCCACAGCATGCACACATGTTTTGCAGTGAAAACATAGCCAAAAGGTTCATCTAGTCGGACACTGAGGTTATGTCTACACTGCGATAAAACACCACACTTGGCATATGTCAGCTGACTTAGGCTTGCAGGGCTTGGGCTGTGGGGCTATACAATTGCAGTGTAGATGTTTGGGCTTGGGTTGGAGCCTGAGCTCTGGGATTCTTCCCCAGCACGAGGTCTCAGAGCTCAGGCTCCAACCCAAGTTAAAATGTCTACACTGCAATTTTATATCCCTGCAGACTGAGCCCCATGAGCCCAAGTGAGATGACATGGGCCAGCCGCAGGTGTTTTATCGCAGTGTAGACATATCTATAGTCTGTGTCTAAGTTAAGGTCTTGTCTTTACCAGAAAACTTCTCTGTACTAAGAAACGTTTGTTCCTTCTCAATCAATTGAAATGAATCCAGCAGCAAATGCCAAAGTACTTCAGCTGATTGTCAAAGATTTAAGTTTGCAATGTTGTTGCAGCTGTGTTGATCCCAGGATATTAGACAGACATGCTGGGTGAAGTAATATCCTTTATTGGACCATCATCTGTTGGTGAAAAAGACAAACTTTAAAGCTTACACCAAGATCTGAAGAAGAGCTCTGTGCAAGCTTGATCGAAAGCTTGTCTCTTGCACCATTTGAAGATGGTCCAATAAAAGGTATTATTTCACTCACCTTCTCTCTCGAGGGATTTAAATAATGTTACAACTAGGATGTTTCTGCAGGAGTAAGTAAAGATTGAGGTAAAATTGTTCCAGGCTCAATTGTTTGTGTGCTCAAAATGGATGGAAGTGTTTTCAAAACATAACAAATAAACCTCCAACCACAATGAAAGTAGGAGTGACATATTCTGCTCCGCAGCTGTCAGCAGCTGGCTGTTGGTCTAACATAGGGCTTCCAGTGTTGCTAACACCAGTGGAAATAAACTGATGTTAACTCCATTTGCAAAAAAAATCCCACTATTGCTAAACTTCCCTAGCGTAGCCAAGGACATATCTTCACTTACAGTGGGAATAAACTGCTGTAAAAGCAGGTGTCAGGGATTCTGCCTTAACCCTTTGTCAGATAGATAGTTTGGCAAGCTCCGCATCCAGTAAGAATAAGGCCATGTCTACACTACAAAGTTAAGTTGACTTCATGTAAGTGGATATCAAGCCTCTGATTTAAGCAAGTCAATCTTGCGTGTCCCCACTATGCTCATTGTGTCAGCGGAGTGCACCCTCACTAGAAAGGCTTGAATCAACACATGGAGCACTGCACTGGGGGTAGCTATCCCACAGTGCACATAGCCGAGTGGAATTTGGGATTGGGCTTGCAATGCCTTATGGGACCAAAACATTTGCCCAGGTGATTATGGAAACATGGAGTTAGCCTCCCATGATGCACTTACCTCCCTCCCTGAAATCAACGGCAAACAAACCAAGCCTTTTTCGCACCTTTTTTCATAAGCAATACACAGTGATCCCTTCCGACCACAACCATGACACATTTGGGAAAGCATGGTTGTGTGACCCAGATTTCACCAAACTGGAGCAGCTTACTTGTTGATTTGTTTGTGGTTTAAGGACTAGCATTAAAATCTTCCCATTTCCCCAAGGTGACCGTATGTGATATTACTCTCCTGAGGGTAACACAGGAGGCAAGAGAGCAGATGCTGGTCTTTATGCTGCAATGCTGTGTGCCGCAATGATGCCAGCAGAGTTAATACTGGAGTGACATGGGATAAGGCAGCCCTTAACAGAAACCTTCTGCAAAGGATTGCAGAGTACCTCCATGAAAGCTTCCTAGAGATCTCCATGGAGGGTTTCACGGCCATCCCCGTGCACATAAACAGTCTTTTTCAGAGAGCATCCTCTGTGTAGCTGGAGTGGCCACTGATACTCACTAAATCCACTTTTTTGTTCAGATTAAACATAAAAAATAATAGCATGTAACCTCAACAGTTTGATTGAAATTTTGTACTCACCAGAGGTGCCTTCCTCAGCATCACACTCCGCTGCTAGCTGGTCCTGTGAAGGGATGGGCTCCAGGGTTAAAAACAGTTCTTGGCTGCTGGGGAGAATGCATCCTCCACGTCCCTGCTACGCATTCTCCTCCTACTCCTCTTCCTCATCAACAATGTCCTCTTTGTTGTTGCCCGAGGTCGTCTGGGGCTCCTGGGAGGTGTCCACGGAGCATTTTGGGACAGTGGTGGGGTTGCCACTGAGAATCGCATGCAGCGGCATGTCTGTGGGGCAGAACCAGAATGACTGTTCCCTTCCCTTGTTTTCTCGTACTCTTGCTGAAGCTCCTTTATTTTCACACAGCACTGCTGTGTGTCCTTGGTGTAGCCCTTCTCTCCCATGCCCCGCACGATCTTGGCATAGATGTCAGCATTTCTTCTGCTGGTTCGGAGCTCTGCCTGCACAAACTCTTCTCCCCACCCAGGAAAAAGATCCACCACCTCCTGTGCATGCCATGCTGAAGCGTGTTTGTGGCCTTGAGTCTCCATGATCAGCTGTGCTGACGAGCTCTCCATGCCGATCAAACAGGAAATGAACATTCAAAAGTTCCTGGGACTTTAACAGGGGAGTGGCTGTTTCCTGTGTACCTGGATGACATGCAGTGGACTTGAAAGTGCTCTCCAGAGCGGCCACAGCGGAGCACTGTGAGACATCTCCTGAAGGCCAATTCACTCGAGTTACTCAACACAGAGTCTACACTATCCCCATGTTGATCTGTGGATGTTGAATCAAGTGCTACGCCCCTCATGGAGGTGGAGTACAGAAGTCAACTTTACAGGCCACTTACGTCGATGGAAGGGACCCGGTAGTGTAGACACATACGTTAGATCAACTTAATGTGGCTTATGTCGACCTAAGTTTGTAGTGTAGACCAGGCCTAAGTGGTATAAGAGGAGAAGGTGATAACTCTCTTGGAGTGCAGAAATAACACCTGAGAGGTAAGTGATATCTGTTGCATTCTGAGGGTTACAAGACAATATCCAAAAGTGTCTAATTGCTGCATTCCATAGTCTGTGCATTATAGTGGGGTGAAGCTTCATCTCCAGAGAACAAAAGCCCACAGACAGCACACTAAAATAATTGATTTTCACTTAGGACCTTCTCCTGTGTAGCAATGGAACAATGGAAGGTGGGGATTCTCCAGACTTGGATTGGACTCATTATTGCATGGATTTCTAAAGCACCCATCACCATAGCATCTGGTAGCACTTCACAGATATTATATGAAAGGCATACCCAATAATGCAATATGCCTCTCCACCCCCCCATTTCTTTTACCCTCATGACTTCTTGAAAGGTTTTATTCCAAGATGATTCATGGCATTCCTTATGGTTTGTTATGAAAACACCTTTACAAAGCAATTATTCTTGAACCACGTTGTGAGCGTCTCCAGCAGAAACATGAATAATCAAAGTTCCTGATGTGCAACAGCTGCCAACTGTTTCATTTTCAGTTGAATCAAGCCACTTGATTCTTGTCATTTCTCAATCAAACCTACTTTGTCTTTGACAGCATAAAACACTTGCACTAGTTTAACTAAACTTGTGTTTTGGGAGCCCTTTGTTTTCACTGCAAACTGTTATGTAACTATGATTGGGCTATTGTGCAGGTTGCAGTTGAGCAAAATGCAGATATTCACAGCTCAGCAGCTTTGAAACACACGGTTTAGTCATATGGTTACTTCTGTATTTCATTATTAAACAGGAGTTCCTCTATTTAAATACCTACTGTACCTTCAATAGTGATATGAAAATTTGTTAGACATTTTATTAATCTTGTTTTAAAGTATTTCCATCAGTAAATTAGTTAAGCTAAACCAATTTAACTGAGGGCTAAAGTGATTTAAGTGCACCTACATTAGGGGGTTGCACCTGTTTAGATTTTGTTTTTAAACTGGTGCAACTTGTTTAGTACAGATAAGGCCTAAGGATCTATTACTGAAATATATTGACTGCTCAGGCCCACAGGTCCATCTGTGCAGTTCCAGTTGCAGGATTGGAGCGTAAGGTTCCTGCTCCTGAAAAGCTTTTCCTTACTATGTGTACTATAAAAAGAATGAGTTTGTCTTTAGTAAATGTAATAGATATAAACATACTCAGATATTACTGTGTTGATGGAGTCCATATAAATACTTAGAAAGAAACAGTATCAGTCAGACAAACTTTTTAATTGTCAAGTGCTTTAGAAAGCAATTCTGAGGACTAGGAGACTGTTATATTTCTGTTGGGGTTCTATGTCTTACATGGTACATTATGAAAGGGTTTCCTCTTTCTTTTTAATGTAAAGTGAAACTTTGTAATACTTCACACTTGGAAATTACCTGTCTGCAAAAATGGACTGAAATAACCTGAAGCTAATTGGAAATGGAAGAAAAACCTGTGACCTTACATGAACTGGTAAATTAAGGGGAAAGCCAATGGTCAGAAATTAAACAAAAGATGTTTGTTTCATGGAATCCAGGCTAGAGATTGGCATTTGCCTACATGGGGAAATTTACTGGCATAATTATACCACGGGAGTTTTACCAGTATAACTCCACATGTGGAAACTCTTAAACCTGCACTCAGGCTTTTGTCACCTGAGTCCCAATCTTGCTCCCACTGCCGGCAGTCAGTGGGAGCTGTGACAATAACTTTAGTGGAAAGAGGACTGAACTCTTGTGTCTATTTCAACTATTACAGGTGAATCTCATCTTACGCTAGGGTTACGTTCCGCTGTCAGCGCATAAAGCGAAAAACGCGTATAGTCAAAATTACATTGAGTGTAATGGTGGATGGAATCGCCCGCACTACAGGAACAGTATTTAAATGGTTATTTTTCTCTCTTTTTTTTTTTTTTTTTGCGGACTGCGCAAAGCTGAATTTGCGCATGTTAAATGCGCATAAGATGAGACTCACCTGTACTTTCTTTTCAGGTGTTTTCTTGTGTGCTAGGCTCCACTATTACCTGTCAGCATTGTGTTCTTGGAGAACCAGGGTACAGTACTCAGCCTGTCTGACTCATGAAAGACCCCTCCGCCCCCAGCCTCTGCTTGAACGAAATCTGCATCAGAAGAAAGACTTACAAAAAGCAATGAAAAGGCAGTGGGAGATGCACCTAAACCCCTGGGATAAGGATGACAGGATTAAGGAAACGCCCCATGCCCCATTTGCATTGAAGATGGGACAAGGAGGCATCTCCATTAGCATACAGAATGGAGAACAGATTCCAAAGCAAGAACCGCATGGAACTCTGGGACCAGACAAGCAGGGAAGCACTGCATGATGGGGGATCTCTGCTCCAGATGTTAAAGAACTCACGCCTGCACACACCCAGCTCAGTAGTTATCAGACCAATTCTAGTATCCAAAATAGTGAAGCTCCCTAATTGCATTGTGAGCTCCCTCCAAGGAACACCACCCAAAGCCAGGAATCATCAGCTCTCATGTCTAGCCTGAACAAAACAACTTTGGTATTCTCCCTTGTTTACAGATAAACAAATCTAGTGTTCTCCCTTGAATCATTGTTGTTTCTCTATAAAAAACCCTACCTATAAAAAATGTGAATCAGTTCCGTTGGAACTTCATCTTCTCCTGATTGAGCATGCTGGGGTCTCTGCCTGTCTCCAGCATGCCGGACCCTCAGCTACCACCACCAACTGGGACCCTTGATTGATTCAAGCTTCATGGGGTGGTGAGAAGTCATCTCTCTCTCTCAGTATAGCCTTCTGACCCTGACTTGTGTGATCAGTTATAATTTTCTAAACCTGACTTTTATAATCAAATTTAAGTTAGATTTAATATTATAAATGCTTTGTTTGTTTGTCTCCCCTATGGTTATTACCTGGCAATAAATAACTTTCATGATTAAGCTGGTTGCTTGTGTCTCTCTCCCCCTCCCCCCATGTGTGTGGGGGTTTTTTTTTGTTTCCTCATTTGCTCTGCAGCAACGCTCCTCGTACCTAAGCTAAAAGATCCCTGCAGTGCTCAAAAATCCTGTGGGGTTTGCTCATCAAGTGGGTTACCACCAGAACAAGTGTAACATGAAAGTGGGGATAAAGACATGCTGAACCAGGGACATATTAGGGTGGCAGCTTGGAGGGATAGCTTAGTGGTTTGAGCATTGGCCTGCTAAACCCAGGGTTGTGAATTCAATCCTTGAGGGGGCCATTTGGGGATTGGTCCTGCTTTGAGCAGGGGGTTGGACTAGATGATCTCTTGAGGTCCCTTCCAACCCTAATAATCTATGATTCTAACCTATCCCCTGGGGAACCGAGGTCCTGCAGGATAGCTCCATTGGGAGGGAACTTGCAGCAGGGAGAATTAGAGCTCTGTGTGAGAACACAAGTGACACAAGCAGTACATTGATAGAAGCACAGAACTCCCCCCCCACACCCAAAAAAGTAACCCTAATAAATGAGCATACCCCAAAGTAACGGGCAAAGCTAGTAACACTGACCAAGAAAGCAAAGCTATTGTCCTACCCCCATGTACCACATAGGGCTCTGATGCTGATTGGAGTCTTTGAGTGCTACTGCAATACAAATAAGTGTGGTTCATAAACAGACAAGGGTGGGAGTGAAGAGGACAAGGGTGACAACAGAACATGCAGTTACTCATTAAGGCATGTACACACTGAAGGTTCTTTTACTTCCTTCCCCCTCAATTCTCACAGGTTTTGTGGCCGCAGTACTAAAATCCAACTATTTTATTTGCCACCTTCATACAACAAGAATTTGCCATTGGGGGCAGAGCCCTGCTGATTTCATGGATAATTTATACATTTTCCTTTAACTGCTATGTTACTAACAACTAGAGTTAAACACACTGCAGCCAACTGGGCCTAAGGAGCCACCATCCTTAAGTGATGAGTCAAACGGCAACAACTGCCCCTTTCCCACACACTACACACCCTGGTGAGCACACCTATTTATAGTTATCAATGAATAATCTCAGAACAACTGCACTAGGTTTTTTTTCATTGATGTGAGATGCAATATCCGCTAGTACACATGCACATTTCAACAAACATGACTGCCTCCCAGCCTTCAGGGTGTGGACAATAATAATTAACACCTAGCCCTTCTATAATGGTTTTCATCAGTAGAGATCAACGGATTATCCCCATTTTATAGATGGGGAAACTCAGGCAAAGGGAGGTGCAGTGACTTGCCCAAAGTCAACCAGAAGGCCAGTGGCACAGCTGGGACTAGAAACCAAGTCTCCTGAGTGGGTCCCAGGAACCTCTTAGTGCTAGCTGGCAGAAGACACAGTGGGTGCATAGTGTTCTACAGGAATCCCCTGTGTCAGATATGTGCTTAGTAGTTCACCAAAGGGTGATATGTGAGGTATCTACTGAGAGCCAGTAGCCTGCTGGTCATCATAATCATTGTGAAATGTATGTATGGATAATACTTAAGAAGATATGTATCTATACAGAAAGTTATGTTCTTAAGGTCCTGGACGTAAGGTGGGTCACCAGGAAGTGACCAGCAGGTGTGAGAACTGTTGAACGCTGTTTGTCTAGAGAGACTTGGGAAGTATCATACCCTGGAAGGGGAAATCACTTAGTGACCTGGCCGGAGGGGCGAGTCATGGAGAGGAAGCAGCAGCTCCTAGAGTGAGAGAGAGACAGAGAGTGACAGAGTTCAACTGCTGGAAAGGAGAGTTTGCCAAGGCAGAGCTAATCCCCAGAACAGCCAGGAGGAGGTGCCGTCGAGTGGTGAGTAGAGCACCCCGTGACAGACTTCCATAGGCACAGGTCCTCTTGAAGCACAAAGACGTAGTATAATGGTTTTTGCTGAAAGACATGAGGGCAAGTAGAAATCTGGCCAAACAGGCTGGGAGAAACATGGGTACTTCTGGCAATGGGGAGATTGGGGCTGCAGGCATCATGCGACCCTTACAAAGATACATGATCAGAACTTGTCTTCCAGGAGGGTTATAGATAGGAGATTATGTAGTTTCACCAAATGTATTTGTGTCTGTGTAGTGAGGCGGTGGGATACGCCACAGCCCCGCTGAGGGATGAGCCTCCCCTAGCACCAACGTGGGCGGAGCCAGTGGATCCTGCGCCCGCCCCCCTGAGGTCATGCTGCAGGACAGGAAGTAGAAAAGCCCTGCTGCAAAGCTCAGTTAAAAGCAAGCCACTGGAGAGGCCAGATACCTGTGGCCTAGCTCCCCAGCAGGCCGACCTGACGACTGGCCGCGCCAGCCGTGCCTACCCCTCGCCAGCTACCCCGAGGAACCGATAGTGCTGGGAACCACCGAGGACGCCGGCCAAACCTAGGTACCTTACGAGGGGGAGTCTGGAAGTAGCCCAGGGGCAACCGACCCTGGCCTGGCCGCAGCAGGGCCAGAACCAATGTCAGTGTGTTGCGGTCAGGATCCCCACTGACGCAGCAGCGAGTCTTCTGCTGCTGCTAGGGCCCCAGGCTGGGACGCGGTGGAATGGGTGGACCTGTGTCCCCCCTGCCACCCCACTCACGGGTGGCCGTCTCCCCCTCGCACCAGACACTCAGAGGCCTGAGCTTCTGACTGTGTGTTTGCTGCCCCGCCCTGACCTAGGGCCTGGGCTTGTACTGAACTATTGGCTCAGCCCCACGTAAGGGCCCTGAGCCCCTGACTGTTTGTTTACCGGCCAGCCCTGACTCAGGGCTTGGGCCCAGAGCAAACTAGTGCGAGGTGGTGGGATACCCTACAGCCCGGCTGAGGGACGAGCCTCGGCCGAGCCCATCTACAGTCTCCAATTTACTGCCTCCTTCTCTTGCAGACTTAAGCTGTTCTAGAGCAAAGATACAGAGGTGGTTTTGGGCTTGGCCATAAATATAGTTTCCTGCACTCAGCTGAATTTTTGCAAGTGAGTTGTACAAAAAGGCTTGGCCTTTTCCCACACCAGTGTGGTGTCTCGTTTGGCCTGTAATACAGTCAATGTCAGAACGCAAAAGTCAACATTAAACAAATGAAACACCGGAAATACTGCTAGGGCTAGGGAAACTCCTGATTATATTTACCCTGATTCTAAGCTCCACTCATGCCTTGGAACTCACCCTGAGGTGCTTGCATGGAGTGGAATGGCCTTTCCGAACTTCCAAGCAGTTAGAGAAGACTGAAGTCCAGGAGTGGAAGCCTGACCCTGTAAGGTGCTGAGTGCCCTCAGGTCTCACTGACATCAGTAAAGAAGAACTGCAATGGGAACTGAGGGTACATTGCACTTTGCAGTAGGCATATCCAAAAGTTTTGAAGTCACTGCTGGTCATCCCAGTTTTGCAGCACAGTATGGTCTCACCACTTGGTGCCCATTGTATGAGCCCAAAATCGCTGCTCTGCCATGTACAAGTTTCTCAGTGAAATACAAAAGAATGTCCTAGAAAAGGTCAAAATAGTTGTGATCTGTGTAGCCTCCAGGGTTTTGAAGGTAAGAATGAAAAATGGTATGAAAAAAGAGTAGATTATGGGATGGAACAGAGGGATTTGTGAGAATTTGACCCCAGACTCCTTCACTTTCCTGAGAGGAGTGATGGTATTCCACAATACAAGCCGGCAGCCCCACAATACATTGCAAAAAATTCTCACAAGTTAGTGTCACCAGTGGTTCAGGAGCCACTGGGATGCCTACCTATTGTGCCACATTTTTTGCTGATACCAGTTTGGAATTGGAAATCCCCAGTAGGTGCTGTTGTGATGGAAACTTGTAAAATAGTGTGTTGGAAGGATGCGTGGGAGTTCTGACCATTATTCCAAGGGCAAGTTTAGTTCTATGAATAGGGTCTATAAAGCACACGTAAATTAGAATGGACAAGGAACAGTTGAGAACTGCTTGGAGAGAAACAGGATCCTCAGGGCCTGATTCCCCACTTGATTACATCAGTTTTACACTGTTATCACCTTATTGAAATCATTGGAGTTATACTCATGTAGAACTGGTGTAAGTGAGTGGAGGACTCTGTATCTGGCAGTGAGAGTGAGGCTTTATCACTGTTAGAGTATCTTTATTTATTTCAGATTTTGTTTGAATTATGTATGGTTGAGTGTCTTGAACTATTAGTGGCATTTGTTTGTCAAAGAAAGGATACACTGAGTAGCTCGCACAGAATTTTACAAATCACTTCACATTTGGAGTAAATTATTGCCCTAAATTATAAAGGTTATTTATTGAAAGCCAGTGCCGAGCTCATGGCTGCACAAAAGGAACAGGCCCTGCCACAAGGATGTGACTACATTTGAAATCTAGTATTGTGCTCTTTAAAATGAGCTGCTCACAGCTACTAAAAAGTTGTACCTCTTGGAACACCCTGCAATGTTAATTTAGTCAATTTACACATTGCATAAGAAATAGTTTCCCATCTGTCAACAGCTGACACCTCAGAAGTAAAACATTTTTACAACTTATTTACACAGTCAAAGTGTTGTGCTGAGACTTTTCTCAAATATTTTAAATTGCATCCGACGAAGTGGGTATTCACCCACTAACGTCTGTTAGTCTATAAGGTGCTACAAGACTCTTTGCTGCTTTTATTTAAAGAATAGAATGTGTTACTTAAATATGCAAACTAAGCTGCTCCACCATCCCCCTAGAAAATGCATGAAGTACAAAAGCATGCACCGAATACTTAAAGATGCTTACCACAATATATGTATTGGGTTACATTTTTGCTATTTTACAAAGAAATAAATGTAGAGTAACTTCATCTATATCAATGGGGTTTCTTTGGATTTATACAGAGAAGAATTTTGTCCAACAAGTCATTATACTCATGGAAAAAGAGGAATAAAAATACCCTCACACTTTCCTTGTTATTTAATATTTGTATTGGCTAGCCCCCATCAGGGAGTGGGGTCCCATTGTGCTGGGTCAGGGATGGGCAAACTACGGCCCGCGGGCCACATCCCGCCCGCAGGACTGTCCTGCCCAGGGCCCAAGCTCCCGGGCCCTCCCCTGCTGTCCTCCCACCCTCGAAGCCTCAGCTAACTCGCTCTGCTGCCGGCACAATGCTCTGGGCGGAGGGGCTGTGAGCTCCTGGGACAGCGCAGCTGCAGATCCCGGCCTGACCGGGTGCTCTGTGCTGCGTGGTGGCGGTGGCAGTGGCAGCAGCGTGTCCTGATTCCAGCCAGGCAGCACGGCTGTAGTGCCGCCAGCCACTGGTGCTCCAGGCAGTGTGGTAAGGGGCCAGGGAGCAGGCGGGGTTGGATAGAGGGCAGGGGAGTTTGGGATGGTGGTCAGGGGCAAGGGTTTGTATGGTGGTCGGAGGGAAAACAGGGGGTTGAATGGGGGCAGGGGCATGGGGGGTAGTCAGGAAAGGGGGGGTTGGATGGGGCGGTGGGGGGCAGTCAGGGGACAGGGAGAAGGGGTGGTTGGATGGGTCAGGGGTCCTGGGAGGGCTGTCAGGAATGAGAGGAAGGGTTGGATGGTGCAGTGGGGTTCCGGGGGCAGTCAGGGGACAGGGAGTGAGGGTGTGTGGATGGGGCAGGGGTCCCAGAGGGGCCGCCAGGGAATGGGGAGGTTGGATGGGCAGGAGTCCTGGGGGGGCAGATAGGAGGTGGGGGTTGGGCCACGACTCCCTCCCTTAACCGGCCCTCCATACAACTTACAAAACCCGATGCAGCCCTTAGGCCAAAAAGTCTGCCCACCCCTGTGCTAGCTACTCTACACATGTATAATGAAAAGCCAGTCCCTGCCCCCAAGAGCTTACAGGCTAAGTATACGATGAGGCAACAGGCAGATACAAGAGATGGAAAGCACAAGGTGATAGTGAGACAGTTCTGATCAACAGGGCCGGCTTTAGGGCGAATCAGCCGATTCCCCAGAATTGGGCCCTGCGCCCCTAAGAGGGTCCCGCAACGTCCCGAAGGAGCTGCTGCCAAAGTCCTGGCACTGTTGGCAGTGGCAACTCAATTGGCTGCCAGTGCCTTTGGCGGCATTTTGGCGGAGGGACCTTCCTTCGGAGCAGCGATTGAGCTGCCGCTGAATACAGCGGCGGGACTTCGGCGGCAGCTCCTTCGAATTGGGCCCTGCAGTGCCTAAAGCCGGCCCTGCTGATCAATGGTTATACCTTCGGCAAAGATAACAGTGCACCTATCATTTGACTGCCAGTGAAGTGTTTAAATTTATGCTTAGTGCTACATAAGAATTTAGTTTGTCCACCATTTATAGACTTTCCCCCTATGCCACTTCCAAAATCAGGCACTGGTCTATATGAGTAGGAGTATCAGAATCTGGCCCTTGATCTTGTTTTTTTATGTGAAGGGGAGAGGTTTATCCTATCTAAACCTTTATGTAACGCTTCTTCCACTATTCTGGAGTGTAATATCTACAGTATGCCTGAGAAAGCGCTTCTTTAAGGCTTTAATCTCAGCTGAAACAGAATTCTTGTTGAATCAAGCTTGAACTGCTACCTGGTAAGATGGGTCCAATGGCGCTTTCCTTTATATCATTTTAATGATCTCTGTATATCTTTATTTTTTTTATTGCCAAATATTTTCTTCTGCAGCGTCCATGCAAACCCTTGCTTTTCTGTATAGAATAGTACTTTTATTTTGCTCTTTGTTGTGTATCTTAGTTATAACTGACCAATTACTACTGCCTTCTGCTTCTGCACTTCAGCAATGAGCGACAAAACGACGCTGAACCAGTGCTTGACAGGGGAGCACAAATACATTCAGTATATCACTTTCCAGACACTAGGCGAGATTCAGTCAGGTCCTATGGCCAGCATATCTAGCCCAGGGCTGGCCTTACCATGAGGCAAACTGAGACAGCTGCCTCAGGTGCCAGACTGTGGGGGGGGGGGGGCCCTAGGATCCAGCGTGTAGAAAATTGTGTCTGCTGCTGGTGCATATGTATTCTCTCTGCTCTAGATACACAGAGATGGTGGAGTGCTGTGCTGGAGGAAGAGGGCACAAGCGACATAATAGGCAGGCAAGAGAAAAGGTGAGAGGGAATAACAGAAAGCAGCAGGAGCTGCAGGGAGAGAGAGGAGAAGCCGCCTCTTATGTACCTTTCTGGCACCCCCAGGATCCTGGACTGATTAACACCAGCTTCTCAGGGAGCTTCTTGTTTCCTGCTGCTTCCCTGAACCCACTTGAGGAGAACAGGCAGTCAACTGAAGTAGAAGGAGCCAGTTAGGCCCTTAAGACGCTGATATCTTCCCTCACCCAGGCCCTGCTACCAGCCTGCTTATTTGTCCCCTTCAACTGAGTGTTGAGAGCCACTGTATCTGGCACAGAACAGCAGTCATGAGTGAAGGATGAAAATGCCCCTCTGGGGCAGCATTCAGAAAAAGAAAGCAAGCAAAGGAAGCTTTTCTATCTAAGCAGGAAGGAGCTCTCCTGAGCTACATACACAAATGTTCATGGTGAGCCTTCCAGCCCCAGTGAGGATGAGAGTGGTGAGGAGATGCCTGATCTTCCAGTTAGTCAGAGTGCAGGTAACCTGGCAGCTACTGCAGCATCCATATCTCCATCTCAAATAGATGTAACCATGCACATCCTGAAGTGTAGATCAGAGAAGAGAGTGTGGTGGAGGCATAAGAAACAGCTGCTGCTGAGTTTAATTCCTTAAGTCTAGATGATCCAGGACTGTGGACCCACTTGAGCAGTAGCCTGAAGGACTTCCTTGTACTGCATAGGCCACAGCAAGTGAAAAACTTCATGTTGCCCAAAGACAATGAAAATAGAAGTTTCCATCCAACACATTACTGACATGAAATCCCCAGTGGTGATGTTGGTGTCATCAGGCATCTGTACTAGGTCTGAATGGACCAAAGTTATTTTATGCTTGCTCAGAGTGCCTCCATGTTTAAACTCTAATCGACCTAGCAGGCCAGTAACCGAGTATGGAATGTGCAACAGCTAGCTCAACCCTGGTACTGCCAGGAGATAATGATGAGGCCTGTTTGCACCTGGCTAAGGGGGGCAGAACAACAGATCAAGGAAAGTAAAACAAGATAACAGTTGAAGAAAAAGTCACTAACGAGATGAATTGTTTGCTGCCAAGAATGATTTAACCTGCTTAATGTAATTGCTAGCTGCATAGTGTGCCTGCTACATGGGAACGTAAGGGTGAGTAAGGGGGGGAGTAGTGTGGGGGTAATAGGAATGCTTAGCTGAAGTTATGTATAAAGAGAGAAAAACGGCTTGTATCTGTGTGCTTGATTTGAGACATGTCTGTCTCCTGGCATCCCGCTTTGAGATCTCAAATAAACTTTGTCTGCTTCTCCACCTTCGTGCGTTTATTGGAGCAAAGCACACCAGGCAACGAACCACTGTTGCTGTCCTCGGGCATTCTGTGCTGGCAATAGTGACAAAGTGGAGAGGCCATGGCTTATGCACTCAAAAACCCAGAATGCTGCATACTGTTTTTGTTGCAAACTCTTCCAGTCTAATGTTCCAGCCACATTGGGTTCTACAGGAACAAAGGACTGGAAAAAAATCTGACTAGAAATTTGGCATGCCATGAGAAGGCAGCAAATCATCAGAGAGCATTCCATAGGTGGAAAGAGCTTGAGATGAGACTAAGGTTAAAGGCCACCATAGATGATTGGCATGAGAGTCTCTTTACTGGCAAAATGTTCTGAAAAAAGGCTCATTGCCATTGTGAGACTGCTTGCTACCCAAAACATAGCACTTCGTAGCACTTCAGATCAGCTGTATGTGCCAAACAATGGAAACCTCCTTAAAATTGTGGAGCTGATGGCTGAGTTTGAGGCTGTATTCCAGGAGCATCTAAGAAGAGTCACCACCCAAGAAATGTACACACACAACTACCTTGGAAAAACAATTCAAATGAGATCATGCAGTTACTGGCAACAAAAGTCAAACAGAAGATTGTGGCAGATCTGAGGTCAGCAAGATATTTCTGTTATTCAGGACTGCACACCTGACATCAGCCATACGGAGCAAATTACTTTAGTGGTGCATTTTGTAACAGAACCTAGTGAAAAATGTCCCTGCAATGGTGACTGTCAGAGAGCATTTTCTAGAATTTATTGACATTGATGATACTACAGGAGCTGGTATGACAAATGTGCTTCTTAAAGCTGGAAGATTCGGGAATTGCAATAGCTGACATGAGAGGTCAGGGCTACGACAGTGGTGCCAACATGAGAGGAAAGAACAGAGGAGTGCACACACAGATCCGAGTTAAACCCTCAAGCTTTTTTTGTCCCATGCAGTTCTCATTCATTGAATTTGGTGGTCAGTGATGCAGCATCAGCTTCCAGTGAGGCTGCTGAATTTTTTAATTTAATTCAAAGCATCTATGTATTTTTCTCTGCATCAACTCAATGGCAAATTTTGAAGCAACATCTGGGAACATCCTCTCTGACACTGAAACCACTGAGTGCCACATGATGGGAAAGTCGAGTGGAGGCGATAAAGCCTATCAAATACCAAATTGGGAAGATAGATGATCCCATATTAGCCATTATGGAGGATAATGCTATGACAGGAACAGTGGCAGAGGGAGAACAGTGGCAGAGGGAAATGGAATCACCAGAAACATACATAACTTCAAATTTCTGTGTGGCTTAGTGTAGTGGCATGACATACTGTTTGAAATAAATGTTGTAAGCAAGAGACTCCAAGGTGTTGTCCAGCTGTTCCATTGCTCCAGATATATCAAGGTCAAAGCAAAGTCATACCTACAGTCTTACCGGTCAGATGAGGGATTTCAAAACATTCTGAAGAGTGCACAGAAGTTGGCAGAGGAACTTCACACTGAAGCCATTTTCCCACCCATTCAAGAATACAAGAGTCACCGAAGAAGAACACATTTTGATTACGAGGCACGGGATAATCCCATAAGAGACCCCAAAGAACAATTCAAAGTTGAATTCTTTAACCAGGTGCTAGACTATGCAATACAGTCTGTTGAAGAACATTTCATGCAGCTCAAGGAACACAGCACTATATTTGGGATGTTGTATGATATTCCACAACTCCTCGCTATACCTGAAGACCTACACCAGCAATGCACATGACGACATGTGCGATATTGATGCGAGTGATTTAGGTGATGAACTGAAAACCCTTTCAAGATACATTTCAGCAGGATCAACTCCAAAGGCTGTTCTGGAATATATGTGTACAAATGAGATGACCACCCTCTTTCCAAATGCTTTTGTTGCTCTGTGCATACTTCTAACACTTCCTGTAACAGTTGCCAGTGGAGAACGCAGCTTCTCCAAGCTGAAGTTAATAAAAACACATCTACACTCCACAATGACTCAGGAGAGGCTGGTCGGCCTTGCAACCATCTCAATAGAGCATGAGCTGGCCCAGACTGTGGACCTTCAGCAGGAAGCAGTTCAAATCTTTGCAACCAAGAAGGCACGGAAAGCACCACTTTGATTATTCAAACAGATAAAAAATCCAGTGTTTACTATGCAGACAAGAAACGTTACATTTGCTGTTCAGGTATTTGAAAGTTAAGTGTTAACTTAAAATGCCTTGTTCATAAATTTTAAGTTGTTAGTTCTCCTTTATTGGGGTAGGTAGCAGAGCAGTACCATGAGAGGAGCAGAACAGGAATAAAGCATAATTGAGACCTTTAAAAGTTTTGGCCCAAGTGAGGGGACATAGGGGGTGTCATTTGAGCTCCCTGCTTCAGGTGCCAAAATGTTGTTGGCCGGCCCTGATCTAGCCACAGGAAAACTCACCTAGAGGAGGAATGCAAAGTGCCCACAGATCAACACAGCCCTCAATATGAGCTGTGCTGCTTGGGAAGGGGTGATCAGGATGAAAAGGGATATGTATTTTTTAGGCAGCCTTCAGCAATGGGGCTCCTCTGTTGGGATTCAGTTATAGAGTGGTGGTGCCAACCCACAGCCACCATCCTGCACACAGTAATCCTTGCTATCACATGAAGGTGTAACTTACTTGATTGCCCTCAGTTCCCACTGGACTCACTAGAAGTAGTCCAACCCCGCACTGGGTCAACGGGGGCTGACCAATTATTGCAGGCCCAGGAGACCACACCCCTTTATCCCTGCTGCACATGTTTCTGGTGGAGGGGCAGATAAAGGAGGCAGCCCAGTTCAGTCATGGATGGCTGGAGAGGAGGAAGGATGTGTGCTGTAGGCTCCTGCAAAGGAACCTTTGACTCTCTAGGCCACTGGGACTGGGCACCTGGACTATGCTGGGGATGACCAGCCGACCATGGAGACTGCCAGCTGAGGAGATGCCCCAAATGGACCTTATGGTAAGAAGTAACCCAGGGAATGTATAGAAGCGATGCTTGAACCCTTAATAGGGAAATTACCAGCTTCATAGTGCCCTGGGTCAGATTCTGCTGGAGTACAGTGGGTGTAGAGATGCTGGTTCTGGTGGGACCCAACTGAGAGTGCCAATGCAAGACAAATTGCTTAAAACCGGGAAGTTACAGCCGAAGGCTGGGGTTTTTCCACCTCTAAGGCAAACCAAACCAGCCAGACAGAGAGGATTTTGGTTTTACCCCACTGGCTAACTACAAGTCACACAAGCAATTCCCTTAGACACTCCAGTTTCCCAGTATCACCACCAGTGCCACTCATTATGGGGACAAATGGTTATCAAAACCAATACCCTAGTAAAAGAAAAAAGGTTCTCTTGATCCTAAAGAATTAAGCCCCAGACCCAGGTCAATATACACATCAGATCTTACCCACAAATCACGCTGTTGCCAATCCTTTAGAATATAAAATCTAAAGATTTATTCAGAAAAGGAAAAAGATATAGATGAGAGCTAGAATTGGTTAAATGGAATCAATTACTTACAGTAATGGCAAAGTTCTTGGTTCAGGTTTGTAGCAATGATGGAATAAGCTGCAGGTTCAAATCAAGTCTCTGGAGTACATCCACAGCTGGGATGGGTCATCAGTCCTTTGTGTAGAGCTTCCGTTTGTAGCAAAGTCCCTCCAGAGGTAAAAAGCACGACTGAAGACAAGATGGAGGAGCTGCAGCAGCATTTTATAGTCTCTTGTCATTTGGCCTCTTTCTTTGTTCCAAAGACAAGCATTTGCGCACATGGCAAGAAAAAACCTTAGAGTTCTCTCAATAGAGTTCTCCGGCATACCTTGCTCAGTCACAAGGGGTCATTTGTATAGCTGAGGTCCTTAATGGGCCATCAAGCAGGCTAGGCAGTGCTGGTGCCAAATTGTCTGGGGTGTCACCCAGAAGCCTAGCATAAGTTTGAAATATAGACAGTACAGAGCCAATATTAATAACTTTAAATACAAAAATGATACATGCACCCAGATAGCATAATCATAACCAGCATATCACAACCTTGTCTTAGGCACCTTGCCTGACCCCCTTTATCTGGTGCCACTACAGGACCTTGGTAGCATCAATGATCCATATGGTCCCATTTCATGTCAATAACATCACAGTGTGGGCCCAGATTCCCCAAAATGCTCCCCACACCAGCCATGAGGTATGGCTACTGGGGCCCCAGTTCTAGACTAAGCGCTTGCTTAAGAACATAAGAGTGGCCATATTGGATCAGACCAAAGGTCCATCTAGCCCAGTATCCTGTCTTCCGACAGTGGCCAGTGCCAGGTGCCCCAGAGGGAATGAACAGAACAGGTTATCATCAAGTGATCCATCCCATCATCCATTCCCAGCTTCTGCCAAACAGAGGCTCGGGACACCATCCCTGCCCATCCCGGCTAATAGCCATTGATGGACCTATCCTCCATGAATTTATCTCAGGGGTCGGCAACCTCTGGCATGCAGCTTGCCAGGGTAAGCACCCTGGTGGGCGGGGTCAGTTTGTTTTCCTGCCGTGTCGGCAGGTTCGGCAGACCGGGGCTCCCACTGGCCGCGGTTCTCCGTCCCAGGCCAACGGGGGTGGCAGGAAGCCGCGGCCAGCACATCCTTTGGCCTGCAGCACTTCCCACCACCCCCATTGGCCTGGGACGGCAAACTGCGGCCAGTGGGAGCCGCAGTCCGCCGAACCTGCTGATGCAGCAGGTAAACAAACTGGCCCGGCCCTCCAGGGTGCTTACCTTGGCAAGCCGCGTGCCAGAGGTTGCCGACCCCTGATTTATCTAGTTCTTTTTTGAGACCTGTTATAGTCTTCGCCTTTACAACATCCTCTGGCAAAGAGTTCCACAGACTGACTGTGTGTTGTGTGAAAAAAATACTTCCTTTTGTTTGTTTTAAACCTGCTGCCTATTAATTTCATTCGGTGGCCCCTATTTCTTGTGTTAGGAAAAGGAGTAAATAACACTTCCTTATTTACTTTCTCCACACCAGTCATGATTTGATAGACCTCTATCAAATCCCCCCTTAGTCATCTCTTTTCCAAGCTGAAAAGTCCCAGTTTTATTAATCTCTCCTCATGCGGAAGCCGTTCCATACCCCTAAGCATTTTTGTTGCCCTTTTCTGAACCTTTTCCAATTCCAATATATCTCTTTTGAGATGGGGCAACCACATCTGCATACAGTATTCAAGATGTGGGCGTACCATGGATTTATATAGCGGGAATATGATATTTTCTGTCTTATTATCTATCCCTTTCTTAATGATTCCCAACATTCTGTTCGCTTTTTTGACTGCCACTGCACATTGAGTGGATGTTTTCAGAGAACTATCCACAATGACTCCCAGATCTTTTTCTTGAGTGGTAACAGCTAATTTAGACCCCATCGTTTTATATGTATAGTTTTCCAGTGTGCATTATTTTGCCCCACCCCGAGGCTACAGGCTGTTTGCATGCTCTGCCATGCCCTGAGGGTCTGAGTCCCCAACTGCTATTGTCTGCCCCAGCCAGGAGGTTCAGGGGCCAGAGACTGAATATTTGTTCTGCCCCATTTCCGAGGCTGTGGACTGCTTGGTTGCTCAGCCCTGCCTGGGGTCCTGAGTTCCCCAATCGCAATCATTTGACTCAACAAGGAATCCAGACGGCTGTGTGATGGGGTGTATCAACCCCACAGTGGGCCAACAGGGGTGGCTCTGCTCGACATACTGAGCCCTGTGACAGAGGATACACGGCACCTATCAGTACTGAGATCATAGTGTTCCATTACTGTGACACTGCACCCCATATTCTTCATGGGGATAGTATGATATTTTTGACATTTATTATCTACTCTATGCAAGATAAGTCATGAGATGTCATTGAAAAGGTTATGATTTGCTGAATATGTGTATCCTATTTGGATGCATGTGTCATTTTTGTATCTGAAGTTATGAATACTGACTATGCATCTGTAGTTCAAATCTAGTTACACCTGGGTAACACCCACTAGACAAGATGTTTTGAGTATAGATAGTGGTTGGGGAAGGGCTTATTCAGTGCAATGGACCATTAGGAAAAAACAGTAGGCCTTAGGAGAAGCTGATCTCCCACCTGGGGAGCCTTCCTGTGAACACTCCAAACAGCTTGTGAGTGATGGTTGCTGTGACTTGTGGCAGAGCTCTGACCTTGCCCCCGTGGGTCCTGCACTTCTAGGCGGTTTATGCTAGTCTCAGTGGCTCACTGTGACCCTACACGTAACCCTTCTCTCTCTAGGGCCAGGGTTACAGTCTACTGAGCCCTTCTCATCATAGGCCTGCAAGGAGGTTGGTGAGAGAACTCCCACAGTCTCTGTTGTCCCTGGGGGCTTATTTCAGAACAGTTTATCCTCCTGTCCTGACAGGGGCCTGACTTCCCCTTCCAGGTGGGTTGGGGGGAACCCAGGCGCACCCTCTACTCCGGGTTCCGGCCCAGGGACCCTAATGGTAGCAGCTGTTGGCAGCCAACCTTTCACTGCCAGAGTTGCTACATTTCCCTAGGCCACTTCCCCACAGCTGTTCTGCTTCTCCCTTGTTCACCCTTACCTTAGAGCTCCCTTACCAATGGTTTGAGGGTGTCTTTATTAACCAGTCCTTCAGCCACACTTCCTCTCCCCTGGCTCTCCTCTGCCTGACTGGAGTGAGCCCTTTTTATAGTATCAGCAGGGCCTTAATTAGAGTCAGGTGGTCACATTAGCTTAATGGCCTCACCTGACTCTTTGCAGGTTAATTAGAGTCAGGTGTTCTCATTAGCCTGGAGCAGCCCCTGCTCTGGTCAGTCAGGGAACAAAAAACTGTTAATCCAGTGTGCCAGTATATCTACCTTCTGCTATACCCAACTGGCCTGGGTCTATCACAGACTCTACAAGGACATGTGATGAAACCACATGTCTCTAGACTCCATCTTGGGATGTCAGTATTTTTCCACCAACCGGTCTGGGAACCAAGCTTTGAAACAAAGTGTTCCCACCATATGCAAAAGGTATATAAGGCAGGGAGTGATATAATCTGGGGTTCTTTGCTTCCCACCTAAAATGACTCCTGGAAACACCTGAGGAACAAAGATTGAACTGGGGGAAGTTCTGGATCCAGGCTAAAGGGATTTTTTGCCTGTGAATGGAACACCTGGTGATTCCAAGCTGTAAAGCAAGTGCAGTTTGCCCCTTAAGAATCTGCAGCCTGCTTGTATCATCTCTTAGGGTGAGAATCGGATTGGATATGAATAGCAATCTAGTATATTAAGCTTAGTTTGCATTTTTTGTTTATTTGCTAGGTAATCTGTTGATCTGTTTGCTATCCCTTATAATCACTTAAAATCTATCTTATTTAGTTAGTAAACTTGTTTTTGCTTTATCTAAACCAGTGTGTGGGAAACTTAGCTCAGGGATAAGAGGCTGTTGCATATTCCTCTCCACATTGAGAAAGAGGGTATATCTTATGAGCTTATGCTGTACAGTTACCCGTGCAGCACAAAACAGTATAATTTTGGGTTCATACTCAGGCGGGGATGCATGCCTGAGGAGCTGGCAGTAGCTTTCCCATGCAGGGGCTGGTCTGAGAGCCTGTTTGCAGCTGGGTGTATCCCTACTTGTATGTATGCTGGTGAAAGTGCAGGCTGGAGGGCTTTGTAGCTTGTCACAGCAGTACAGTGTGAGAGGGAGCCCAGGCTGGTGGGTCAGGGGGCTCAGTGGTAACCCAGTTCCAGGTCACACCCTGGGGGGAACCTGTCACAGTTACCTGAAAAGATAATATTATGACAATTAAGGAGACAATATGAAAATAAATTTGCTTTAATCTAATGGGAGGGTCATGCTGCCTGCCCATTTTGCATCTATTTTTGACTTATTTTTAAGCATCACACTAAATGTTCCTTGTTACCAGTAACCCCCACTTTTCTTATCTCTCTCTCCATCACTTTCCAGTCCTTATGTGACGTCCTCTGTATTTATTATTTCCGCAACATTGGTGCCATCTCCTAATATGAACACAGCTAAGTTGACACAAAACGAATGCATCCAGCAAATAAAGACATGAAGTAGCTGTGCAGGGTGAAGAGTGATGCTATTGGGGGTGGGAACTGTTTGTTTTGTTTTTAATTTGTCAAAGAATTCTCTGAAAATCCTGAGAGGCCTGGACATGGCTACAGCGTGCAAGAAGTAGCTCTGCTTGAAGACAGACAGACGTGTCACCCTGGTAACAGAAGCAGCTCCATGGAAGTGTTCTGTGCATCACACCAACCATCCACAGACAGTATTTCAAAAACCACTGAGCTTCCTGAAACGCAACAGAGAGGGGATGGAAACAGTCAATAGGTGTAAGGTAAAGATATTTACCTAACTTCCATATTTTTCACTTGGGAGCTCATGGCTTTTTTCAGACTCAAAATAGGTTTTCTTTTTGCAATCTCATAGTCACAAACCCAAAGTGCAATCCTGCTCTCAGTGAAGCCAGTGGGAGAGTTCATTACATGAACAGCAAGAGCAAAGGCCAGATTTGTTCTTTTGGTTCAGAAGTTTGCTTTGTGTTACATTCTCTTTTGCCCTTTCCTCTTTGCACTTTCTGTTCTCTGTGTAGATTGTTGATATTTGTTTTCTTCCCTTGAAAACATTTTGTTTCTCTTTTGAAAACTAATAAAATAGGTGAACATATAAAAGGTCTGCTCTGATTTTATGGAATCAGAGCCATGGGTTGTGAATCAAAATTTATTAAACAAAATAGACCTGTTGATTGGGTACTGTTGATTGGGAAGCCAATGCTGAAAAACGATCTGGCAGTGCCATATGTTGAGCTGCTCACATACATCTATATTGGCGAACTAGTCACAGAAGCCGCTATTTCAGGGATAAAACTGAGATACTTTGTCTATAAACTAGTCTAAAATAGAATATTCAATACAAATATTCAATCTGTGGGTATATATAGGATGGTAGATGATGATTCCATTGTATTTTTCACAAAAGTTGGGGTGTTAGCCTTTTAGGGCAAAATTCCAGTTTGAGTAATTAGTCTATAAGACCTCCTAAACTCTCTTCCCCACCCCATCCCCTCCCCCCCACCCCCTGCTCATTAATGTAGTGTAGATATGATAGTCTTTATTTCCTGCCCTGCCCTGTTGTATAGTAGTGCTGTGTGCTGTTAAATGGCTAGCTCATTCCACCACAGAGGTGGAAGTATGTCACTGGATGCCACTTGTATAAAATATACCTTATAAAGATATAAAGGCATTATGTATGCCCATAAATCGCTCATTACAAGTCTGAGCACCAGAGAAAGACAGTCACTGGGAATAAGTATTCATGGAGCTGCTCCTTCTGAGAGGGGACATAACAGTTTTCAAGTACATAAATGTTGTGTATTTGGTTGTCATGGTTTTTGTTGCTATGGCAACTGAGTTAGATGATTATGGGTTAGCTCAGCCAGCTTCAGTCGGCTGAGTGAGCTCTCTGAGTCTGTAAATAAAATGGTGGTTTTGTTAGCTGTCTGCTGTCTGGCCTCAAGTGATTTCTTCCTAAACCGGCTGCCCCCAAGGATATAACAAGTGGCGACGATGGATGGGATCCTGGTGCTGCTCCAGTAACAGAAGGAAGTAGCAGGCAAGGTACAAAACAAACAAATAAAAATACTGCTTGTTTGCACTGACTGTGAAAGTGAAACTAAAAATCATGGCTACTCTGACTAGGCCACTGGAACCTTTTGATGAGAATATAGAGCAATGGCATGTGTATACTGAGCGTTTTGAGCTTTTTGGTATTGCAAATGACATTACAGAAGCGAAGAAGGTGCCAATATTCTTAAGTGTTGTAGGGGCTAAAACCAACACCCTGCTACGCAGCTTACTACACCCTGTTAAGCCTGAGACTAAATCTTACAGTGACATTGTGGAAATCCTGGGGTCCCATTTTTCCCCAAAACCACTGGTAATTGCTGAAAGATATAGGTTCCACAAAAGAGACCAAAAGGAAGAGGAAACAGTTGTACAATTTGTAGCAATTTTAAAAAAGCTAGCAGAACACTGTGAATTTAAAGAGATGTTAAATGATGCCCTGCGTGACAGGTTAGTGTGTGGCCTCTGCAGTGAAGCTAAACAGAAGCGCCTACTGACAGAGGCTCAGCTTACGTTACAGAAGGCTGTTGATATTGCTGTCTCCATGGAACTGGCTACAAGGGAGGCGCAATACATTGGTGCATCCCCTAGGGTGCAAAAAGTGTCACAAGAACCGACCCACAAAACGGTGCAGAGTCAAGAATGTTACTGCTGTGGTAAGCCAGGACACCAGGCATCAGAATGCTGGTGTAAGGACCTGGTGTGTCGACACTGTGGCAAAAAGGGACACATTGAGTGTGCCTGTAAACAAAAGAAAAAGAGGCCTGTGGTCTGGCCGACAAAAAGAGGAACCTTGCATACCCTAGAGCAGACCCAGGATAATCAAGGAGACACCTCATCGCAAGAGGAAGTGCCACTGCATGTTTTGTCTTTGGCAGCGGGCTCACATGACTACTGGGTAACCCCCTTATTGGACGGCAAACCTATACGCATGGAACTGGACACCAGTGCAGCTGTCTCGCTGGTCTCTGAGACTATGTATAAAGAAAAGCTACATCATCTTCCGCTTAAGGCAACAAAAACTGTTCTGAAGACGTATACGGGAGAAGCTGTGCCCATGGTGGGCACTATTGATGTTAAGGTGGAGCTCAATGGACAGGCAGCTAGATTGCCACTGTTTGTGGTGAGAGGTAACTACCCAGCCTTAATGGGTAGGTCTTGGCTTGGGAAGATTCAACTGAACTGGGCAGAAGTGCACCGGATGACTAAAGAAGAAACCAGTCTAACCCCTATACTAAGGAAACATGCTGCTGGTTTTGGAGATGATTTGGGAAGTATGAAGGGAATCACTGTGACATTGAACATTAAACCTGGCAGTCCACCAAAATATCTGAAAGCCCGAACTGTGCCATATGCCATCAGGCCAAAGGTTGAAGCAGACCTGGAGCGCCTGGTCACCAATGGAGTCCTAATACCAGTTACCGATAGCTCATGGGCCACTCCTATCGTTCCAATAGTGAAGAAAGATGGCTCTCTCTGGATTTGCGGAGATTTTAAAGTCACTGTCAACCCAGTGTTGTGTGCAGAGCAATACCCGCTTCCCCGCATCGATGACCTCTTCGCAGGCCTGGCTGGGGGACAAAAGTTCAGGAAGATTGATCTGAGTCAAGCATATTTACAGATGCACGTCGATGAAAAGTCCCAAGAGCTGTTGACTATTGTGACTCATAAGGGGCTTTATCGATATTGTCGCCTACCCTTCGGAATAACATCGGCTCCCGCCCTGTTCCAGAGAGCTATGGACCAGATCTTGTGTGGCTTGTCAGGAGTTCAGTGCTATCTGGATGATATCCTGGTCACTGGAAGAAATGAAGAGGATCACTTAAAGAATTTAGAGGCTACCCTACAAAGATTGGAAGAGTATGGCCTACGAGTTCGCAAAGACAAGTGTGAATTCTTCAAGCCCTCTGTTGAATATTTGGGACACATCATCGATTCTGCAGGTCTTCATAAGGCCCCTGCAAAAGTTAAAGCTATTGTGGAGGCTCCCCCACCACGAAATGTAAGCCAGCTGCACTCGTTTCTAGGACTACTGAACTATTATGGAAAGTTCATCTCACAGTTAGCCACACTGCTAAAACCACTTCACGAGTTCCTTGGGCAGAACAAGGCCTGGAAGTGGACTGAAGCCTGTGATGTTGCATTTAACAAAGCTAAGGATGCATTGTTAAATTCTGAAGTTCTAACGCACTTTGATCCGTCCTTACCCCTGCAATTGGCCTGCGATGCTTCCCCTTATGGAGTGGGAGCAGTCGTGTCACACATTATGCCTTCGGGAGAAGAGAGACCTATTGCTTTTGCTTCATGCACTCTAAGCAAAGCAGAAACTAACTACGCACAAATCGAACGTGAGGCATTAGGAATTGTTTTTGGAATTCGGAAGTTTCATCAGTACCTGTTTGGGCAAAAGTTTACTCTTCTTACAGACCATCGACCTCTGACGTCAATTTTTGGACCCTACACAGGCATTCCCCCATTAGCTGCTAGTCGTATGCAACGTTGGGCATTGTTACTTTCAGCACACACATATGAAATCAAATATCGGAAATCCACTCTGCACGGCGATGCAGATGGCCTCTCAAGGTTGCCTTTGCCGGTCAAACATCAAGATAGTGCCCAAAAGGAAATCTTCTACTTTGAACAGGTAGAGAATACACCCATCACTGCTACTCAGATAAAGAAGGCAACTCGCGTTGACCCAGTATTGTCCCAAGTTATGAACCTGGTGATGCATGGAAAATCTCGACAAACCTCTCCGGTCTCATCGGACCTTGTTCCCTACATGTCCAAGCAGATGGAGTTATCGGTCCAATCTGGTTGTTTGTTGTGGGGGAGACGTGTCATTATTCCACCACCACTGAGATCACAGATGTTAGAACAGCTACATTCCGGTCACTGTGGAATAGTGCGCATGAAGGAAATTGCACGAAGCTATTTTTGGTGGCCTGGATTGGACAGCGCTATTGAAGAGAAGGCAAAATCTTGTATGTCATGTCAGGGTGTGAGGAATGCACCCCAGTGGGCACCCCTACACCCATGGGACTGGCCTGAAAACCCGTGGCAACGTATTCACGTTGACTTCACTGGCCCCCTTGAAGGAAGCATGTTCTTGGTGGCAATAGATGCCCATTCTAAATGGCCAGAAGTCTCTATAATGCAGTCCACTTCTGCAGAGAGTACTATCCAAAAACTACGAGGACTCTTTAGTCGTTTTGGTCTGCCAGAATAACTTGTGAACGACAACGGACCGCAGTTCGTTTCTTGGGAGTTTCAAAATTTTATGAAGGCAAATGGGATACACCACATCACGTCAGCACCATATCATCCATCCACCAATGGATTAGCTGAAAGATTTGTGCAGACAATGAAACATGCTTTGAAATCAGCAAGGGGACAACACTCGATTAGAAAGCGTCTGGATACCTTCTTACTTTCCTACCGAAACACACCTCATGCTACGACCCAGGCATCCCCAGCCTTTCTAATGTTGGGACGACAGCTGCGCATTTACTTTGATCTGCTGAAACCTTCTGAACCCAGACAAACTGTGCAACATCAGCAGCAATATCAAGTCATCAGACGGGCACCCAGAGCAAAAGACCGAACCTTTAGCCCGGGACAGCCAGTTTTGGCTCGGAATTATACTTCCAGAGCTAAATGGGTCCCGGCCACAGTCATCACTCAAACAGGACCTGTTTCCTACAGTCCAGACTGCAGAGAATCTTACCTGGCGGCGACATGTAGATCAGCTGTTGCCAGTCCTCAGGACCCATCTGCAGTTGAGGGGTCTGACTTCACCTCTTCTGGTGAGGCACCGAATCATGAGTCACCTGTTCCTGACTGTTCTCCTCCATTACTGCCGGCGGCTGAGATACCCCTTTGCCCAGCATGAGCTGATACCACCTCCCCACCCGTTCGTGCTGCGGACCCTGAGCCCCTAGTGCTTTCGGGTGCAATAACACCAGAAGTTCGCCGTAATCCACCTAGAGACAGAAGGCCTCCTCATCGGCTGGATCTTTAGCTAGGGCGAACCCACGGTTATGGGGCAAAATAATCCCCCGGGTTTAGCCGGGAATGGAGGCAGTCTACCCTCCTTCTCTAGTCTAGTGTGTGTGTTATTTAGGGGATGTTCTTATTAGGGGGGGAGGAATATGTTGTGTATTTGGTTGTCATGGTTTTTGTTGCTATAGCAACTGAGTTAGATTATTATGGGTTAGCTCAGCCAGCTTCAGTCGGCTGAGTGAGCTCTCTGAGTCTGTAAATAAAATGGTGGTTTTGTTAGCTGTCTGCTGTCTGGCCTCAAGTGATTTCTTCCTAAACCCGCTGCCCCCAAGGATATAACAATAAAAGGTTATTACAAGGAGGAGGGAGGAAAAAATGTTCTTCTTAACCTCTGAGGATAGAACAAGAAGCAATGGGCTTAAATACAACAAGGGAGGTTTAGGTTGGACATTAGGAAAATCTTAACTGTCAGAGTGGTTAAGCACTGGAATAAATTGCCTAGAGAGGTTGTGGAATCTCCATCCTTGGAGATTTTAAGAGCAGGTTAGACAAACACATGGTCAGGGATGGTCTAGATAATAGTCCTGCCACAAGTGCAAGGGACTGGATTAGATTAGCTCTCAAGATCCCTTCCAGTTCTATGATTCTATGGTTAAGGAGGTACATGGGGGTAGAGAAAAACCGTTATTTCACATTGGTAATAGTAGCAGCAGTGAGATGCTTGATAATAAAAGACTGGAGGATTCAGTAAACTGATAACTAAAGGTTACAGAAGGTCATAGGAATGGAGAAGTTGACCTTTGAACATTACAAACAACCAGCCAATTATTTTAAGGCATGACTTCCTTTTATTGTATCTAAACACAAACAAAGACTAGGCCTCCAAGGACTCAGTCAGTCAGTTTGGCTTCCTTTTCTGTTTTTAACAAGACCCCAATTATACTGGGCAGCTGACTCCACATGATCTATTGAACCTGTGAAACAAAACATGCGGATGTCCTGAGATTAGAAAGGGAATTGGGTTCATAGTTTTACTTAAGAGATTTACTGGCTTAACTAGAAGGCAGGTAGAGGAAAGAAAAGCCCTGAGGGTCCGATAGTATATATCACCTGGTATTAGGAGATACCAGACAAAACTGTCTGACTCACACGTGACTAGCTGACAATATTGTGTACACAAAATCATAAAAATAAAATGCACAAAACTAATTTGAAAAATACCCTGGAGCTTTTCCTTCAGATATGGATGAAATATTGAGTCTTTCTTTGGAAGGCCAGTCTGAAGGGTTATGGTCAGCAATAGCTCTGGTTGCAATCTCGCCTGTCTCAACATCTCCTAGTGGTACTGAGAAATCAGAGATAATTTACCTGATTATTCAGAACAACTCTCTGTGGTGTAAAGGGAAGCCGCCTCCTCATGCTGCATTTCTCTAGCATCTTCTGAATAGGTTGTCTGAGGTAACCATGACCAGTCAGTGGTACATGAGTGGTAAAATACCCACTGTACCCTCTCTGAGGGTGATAGCTCTACTCATTCCACAAGCAATCCCCTTGATTTATTCAATGTGAGTTGGAAGGAGAATCTGGGCCCGAGCTATTTTTGGCTACTGTCCCTTCTACACATTTCCTGAAGTTTGAAGGAAGAACGTCAGATTTAAACTAGGGAAGCTGCAACAGCATCCTTATTTGAAAATCTTTATATGTTAGTTTGCTTCTGTGTCCAGTAAAATGTTCATGATTTCACTAGATTACTTTGTAATCTGTACAGAATAGAATTTTGTTTTATTTACTCCACCATATTTCATACCAAGGTCTATCAGGTTGCTTTAAAAAGAACCAGTTTTACTAAGAGGGGGAGGTCCCCCCCCCCTTTGAAAAACTGCCATTGGACATTAATTTCCACTTGAACAGTTATCAGAGAATGGATTAGGATACCCGAGGTTAAGGTACGACACTGCTAATGGCTATACAGTAATGTGTAACTTGGGTGTAAGCACAAGAATTTGTGGAAGGCTGCTAGAACCCAGAGTTTGGCATAAATTTTATGGTAATTCAATGATTTCATGGCCTATACAATTCTTTACTATTTATGGTAGCACCTGTGATATTCTAGGAAGAATAGGGTAGTGCATCTTTAAAAGACATGTTAGTGATCACTAAAATATGCATATCCAGAAAACGAACACCCTCTCCCTCAAATCTGATGGAGCTAAGAAAAACTCAAAGCTCCAGAAGGCTGCTGAGGATATTATACTACTGGTGGATAAAGATATACTCATATTAAGGAATATGTCATGGTTGTTTGTCACAAGTGAGAATTAACAAAGAGAATGTAATCTTTTCAGCCCCAGCATCTTCTATCACCATGTTATGTTGATGTAACCTGTATGCTGAAAGGTTAAAATGTTAAGAGGACTCCCCCTACAGTGCCGTTTTCAGTACATTACAAGCCAACATACAACTTCCCGAGTTTCCTCTTTTTATTCCAGTTGTCCACCAGAGGGAGCCAAACTCCACTGATACTGCATGTAAACAATGTAAACTGTAATAGAGTTAAACCCACTTCAGATGCATGGAATGGGAAATACAGAGGCAGGTATAAATACACAGCACACAACAAAATACCTGCCTCTGTATTTTCCACTCCATACATCTGATGAAGTGGGTTTTAACCAACAAAAGCTTATGCCCAAATAAATGTGTTAGTCTCTAAGGTGCCACAAAGACGCCTCCTTGTTTTTGCTGATACAGACTAACATGGATTTAACACTCTGAAATCTGTAATAGAGTTGTGTCACTGGACTATCTGAGCTGGTTGAACATAGATCAAATCCATCCCCTCAAAAAGGAAGTGACCAAAGAATCAATGTCTCTAGCACACTTTAAAAGTATGAGTCCTGTTTTCCCCTGACACTTTGAGAATAACTAGTATAAAGTAAGTATGTGGAAATGGACAAAGTGTTCTGTGATGGGAAGAAAGCGGTGTGATACTTTATAAGGCACTGAAAACTTATCCCAAGCCAGAACTGAAAGATGTTTGCTTGCTGCTGCAAATCCAGTTGACCCTGTTCACACCAGCAGAGCTGCCATTTCAACCCTGGCTTGGAGAAGAGAGGGAGGCTAATGTGTTTCTCACATTGACATATTCCCCCCGTCCCTGCGCACACGCACACACACACGCACACACCAAACAATCCTTGGTATCACACTTTCTGATGTCCCACATTAATTTTGTTGATTTCATTACACACAAATGTTCATCTCAAGTCATCTGTCCTCAAAACTCATGCTCTATGCCCCGTAACACAGGGCAAGGCTAAGGCCTCACACATGAATAAAATATGAATAACAACACTTCTCCTACCTCAGAGGGATATTATGAGGAGCAAATCATTAATGTTTGTGAAGTGCTCAGAACTACAGTGATGAGTGCTGTAGAAAAGCCTGTAGGTAAATAGAAGGATAATGAACCACTGTGCAACAATTAATGGCAGGTATGAAAACAATGAGTAATCTATTTCTTTTATCTCCACCTGCCCTGGAGAAGTTGGTGGCATCGTGCCATGATCTCTGTTAAAGATGCAGTGTACATTTAGTATTAGTTTGTTTAAAGAAATGCCACTCCACACAGATCAAATCCATGCATCTTATCCAGCACCAGAGATTTTGATAAGGAGTGTTAATTTAATCCCTCTACTTCATACTGCCTACCAATGTCAGGGTTAGCTAGTGAATGTCTGAAAATCAAACTTCATTCAGATGGTGCTCAGTTACCTATTCAAAGGTAAATAGTAAGTAGATACTTAGCCACAAGCAGAGATTTTTGTCTGTCGATATTCTGTAAGACAGGGATAATACTTCCTTACCTCACAGGGCAGTTAGGAGGATAAAATCCTCCTTATATGTGTGAGGCACTCTGCTGGGGTTTACAGACCCCACATTAAACCAGAGCACAGCATGGGGCAGTACTGGGCCAGGAAGGCTCCACCCCTCAGCAGCTGCAGGGCATGTGCCAGGTGGAGGGACAGTTTAAATGGGCACAGATAGCCCAGAAGTAAGGGGGAAGAAGTTACAGGCTGTGCTAGAAAGTGAGGCCGATGCCTGGAACTGTGGGAAGAGTGATTATAGAATTGGTAAGGCCACTCTGAAAGCAGTGATCCATTTTAACTCCGCCCCCTCATCCGCCCTCCTACCCCCTTTTTTTTAATTTTTGCAATTGGAAACCCAAGAGAAGCTCTGAAGGAGGGGATGTTGTCCCCCTGGCAGGCTATACTAATACGGCTAAGTCTATGATTGTGCCCCGGATGGAGGAGCCACAGCCTGGGAGGAAGTGATCTGGGGTGGGGAGTGTAACTTGGGGTGGACCAATGAGTGGTCTGGACATGGCAACACCCCTTATGGCCCTGGGCTGGGAACTGGTGGAGTTGGAGGGCCTGATTCCCCCTCCCCTCTGTTGTGAGAGAACCCTGCGGGGGCAGGAACAGGAACTGAGGCTCACTGTATATAACCTGGCTATCAAAAATGTGACTTTCACTCACCCCACCTAACACTGAACTATGCTGAAGATTCAACATCCCTTTTAACAAGTACTATACAGTCAGTCCCTGTTAGAATGAAGGGTGGATGCCAATTTATTAAAATGAGCATTGAATTTAATTGATCCCAGCCAGGAGAGCAAGGCAGCAGAGTTCAACTGGCCAAAGGGAGGCAGGAGAAGTTTTGTTTGCCCTTATCAAACATATCTGAAAATGCTGGGGCTGCTGAATAGTTTTTGTACAGCTTTGTCAGTATAGGAACCACTGTGGTTAAAGAGGTAAAATCTCCTAATGTTAGAGTTGCCAACCCTCCAGGATTGTCCTGGAATCTCCAGGAATTAAATATTAATCTGTAATTAAAGATTGTCATGTGATGAAACCTTCAGGAATATGTCCAACCAAAATTGGCAACTCTACCTCGTGTAGAATCAGTTATATTGGTATACCAACTTTTATAAGTGCCTTTATACTACTTTGGGATTGTACCGCTTTAGTTACATTGGTTTGACTATAAATTTGACTTAGCTTGGAATTGAGCTTGTAAACTGTGTCTACACTGACATTATCAAATGTTGGATGGTGGGCATTGGCCCGGACTTCTCTTGCCTTCCATCAGGCAGAGTTGGGTTTGGTGGCCTGGCTCATTTGGACAGGTTCCACATGCGCTTTAACAAACTCACCTATGTTCTGACTGGCAAAAAGGACATAGTTCTGCAAAAACTAAAACCATTATGTGCTTCGGGGAATCATGTAAACTAGAGACTGAAAGAACCTAGTAGATCATCTGATTCATCCATCTGATAGTGACAGCTCATTCCCTACAATGTATTTTCTAATATTTTGTTCAGTCCACTTTAAAATACTTCAAACAATGGGGAGTCCACCATTATCCCTGGTAGATAATGCCACAACCCAATACATTTTACCATTGATGTTCAATCTAAACTTGTCATTTCTTAATTTCATTTCATTACTTCTAGTTATATACCCTTCCACCTCTTCCTGGCGGAAGAACTGCAGTTCTACAGGACACTGGATAAATGTATCTTCATGTCTCCCTCTATAGACTAACCCTCAAAGCTCAGGCCAACATTTTCATCAATGTCCTTTAATTTTGGGGTGCCTCACTTTTTGGGTGCCCAAGCTTGAAACAGTAGGGGTTAGTTTTCAGAGGTGTTGGGTTCCTGTAGCTCCCAATCACATCAAAGGGCTGAACGCCCACAGCTCCAATTGAACATCAGGCCCTAGCTGTCAAGCTGTTCACCAAGTTAGGTGACACTTTTGAACACGTGGGCAGTGGAACCTCTATTTACTATGCCAGTCCCCATGATACTAACAGCCAGATCTCTCCTTTAGCTCAAGGGATAAGAACTAGTGTTCATGGTGCCAAAGGTCCTGGCTTCTATCTCCTCTAGTGATTAGTCTGTATCTGTAAATATCCATCAATTTATTAAATCTAGACCTTCAAATACCTCTAGACCGGGGGTTGTCAAACTTAATTGTACTGCAACTCCCCTTCTGACAACAAAAATTACTACAGGACCTGGGGGGGAGGGGGACCGAAGCCTGAGCCCACCTGAGTCCTGCTGCCCTGGGTGGGAGGGCCAAAGCCCGAGCCCTATTGCCCTGGGTGTAGGGGTGGTCAAAGCCAAAGCCCAAGAGCTTCGGCCTGCAGCAGGGGTTCTGTAACCTGAGCCTCGTTGCCCAGGGCTGAAGCCCTTGGAGTTCGGCCCCAGGTGGTGAGGCTTCGGCTTTGGCCCTGGGCCCCAGCAAGTCTAAGACAACCCTGGCCAGCCATGCTGGATGAAGGACTGTGGGGAGAAAACTACTTTGAACAAAGGACTAGATTGTTAAATTCGGTTTTAGTCTTAGAAGCATATTTTTGTTTTTGTTTGTTTGTAACCATTTCTATCCCAATTACTTCCACTTGGTGTCACTTAAATATTTGTTCTGTGTTAATTAACTCACTCTTGTTTTGTTACACAACTATCTCAGTGCAGTGTTTCATACCGAAGAGTCAAGCTAACGGCTGGGGTGCTGTATTGTCTTTTTAAAGGATCATCAAACTTGATAAGTTTTCGGGAGTGTTCCAGTGAGAAGGACTGGACACTACAGGGGAGACAGTTTTGGGGAATCCTGGGGCTGGAAGGGGTGTTGGTGTCACCCTGCACAGAGGAAGCAGGCTAGTGGAAACCAGGGTGAAGCTATTTGTGCTGTGTTCACACTGCGGGTATCAGGTCTCTGAGCCAAAGCTGCACAGCACAGAGGCACCTGGGGTTACCCAGCATAGGCGCCAACTCCATGGGTGCTCCGGGGCTGCACCCACCGGCAGCCAAGCTCCCCACCCCGCCCCAGCTCACCTCCACCTCCTGCCCTGAGCATGCCGCATCCCTGCTTCTCCTCCCAGCGCTTGCTGCCGCAAAACAACTGTTTCATGGGGTAACAAGCTCTGGGAAGGAGGGGGAAGGAACGGGAACGCGGCACACTCAGGGGACAAGGCGGGGAAGAGGCGGGGCCAGAACGGGGATTTGGGGAAGGAGTCCAATAGGAGCAGGGAGGGGCGGAGTTAGGGTGAGGACTTTGGGGAAGGGGTTGGAATGGGGCAGGAGGGAGTGGGGCAGGGGTGGAGTCAGGGGCGTGGGGGGGGGGTCGAGCACCCACTGGCACCAGGATAAGTTGGCGCCTATGTTACCCAGGGCAGGCAGTGACACAATCTCTTTCTGGTCTGGGTTGAACCTCAAAGCGTGACAAACACTTATCAGCATGGTATTGCATTGAGGAGAAAGGTTTAGAGTAACTTTTCTCCTGCTGCCTCTTTCTGCCGCTGCACCATCTCGATATGCTTGATCTAGGGCAGCCTGAAAACTCTCATTAATGTCAGTGAGATGGATGGGCATGAATCTAGCACAGTAAGGCCTAAAGCCAACATGAGTCCTAAATCCATGTTGATGCACTTGACTAATAGTGGTCTGCTCTGAGCATCCACAAATCCTTTCAAAGTCAATGGGAGCTGCAGGTGCTTAGCACCTTTTGAAACTCAGGCCACTTATTTAGGTGCTTAAGTGTGGGTTTGGGGCCTAACTTGACCCACTAGATTTGAAAAATTATGTTCAGACTGAACACGAGCTGAAGCCGGGCCTCACGTCAGGAAGGGAGAGAAGTTTCCTCTCAAGCTTTGCCACAGAACAGGCAGTTCTAGGTGTCTGGGGACAAATCTGAACCTGAACTTGCAGACAAACGGAGATGCCATGTCTGGAGTAACACTGTACTGTTAACAGCACAGGAACACTCTTAGCAATAAAGAGCACAGAGATGAGTTAGAAAAACAACTGTCTTTTGTTAAGGGCAAAATTAAAACTACACAGACAAGAATTTATTTCTGTTCAGGCTGATTTAGGTGGAATTTTGTGACACACAAACCCATCAGCAAGATATTGACAGCCCCCTCAGCTAATAAAACATAAATACCAGCTCTACACCAAAAGAAAGTACTATTAATAGGTAGCAACTGGGAAAGGATTGATCTCTTGTGGGCTTACACTACTGAGGGAATCGAGGTATTCAAACTTTCCATGTTACAGCAGGCTTGGATATTTAAACAAATGTTAGGGCTTAATCCTGGTCAGTGCTCAACTTTCATAGACTTTCAGCCCTAGCTCACTGAGGTCCATCGTGTTCACCCCATATCCAGTGCTGTGTTGCCAGCTGCCATGAAATGATGAACTGCTGAGTGAATGTCAATAGAATGTCATCCAGTGTACTGGGATAAGTCTGCTATATGTACCTCTCTTTGCCTCCTGTTTCATCTGTCATGAGTAATGACTGCAGAAAGACAGTGCCTAGTTCTCCCCTCACACCAGATTTACACTTCAGTGGATGAAGCAATGTCCACTAAATCCTCAATACTGACCCTAGACAAACTTTTTAAGTCAGATACAACAATATATGTTGCCTACAGGCACAGGCCTGTGCGTTAAATTAAACTATTCAGCGAAGTGCAGGATGTTACAGTAAACTTCTCAATGTTGGTCAGAGCAATGCAGTTAAACATGCACTGAAAAGTCACCCTTTAGAAATCAAGCCACATGCTTAGCCTTTAACTGAGAGAGAGGTTAAGCCATTAAGGTGTTCCCTTATTTTTACTAATAATTTGCATGTACACAGCAGCTTACATCCTAAAGCACTACAAAATCTATGGGTTCAAACTGACTTTCATTACAATGTGTCAGAACTCCCACTGGATAGGTCTGCACTGCAATAAAAGACCCCTGGCATGCCTGCGGGCTGACTTGGGCTCGCAGGGCTCTGGCTGAGGGGCTATAAAACTGGTGTGTAGATATTCAGGCTCAGGCTGGAGCATGGGCTGTGGTACCCCATGAGGGGTGTGTCTGTGTGTGTGAGGGGGGGTGTCTCAGTGCCTGGGCTCCAGTCCAAACTCTAATGTCTGCACTGCTCTTCTTCGTCCCACACCCTGAGCCCAGCAAGCCCAAGTCAATTGACTCGGTGCTGTGGGTTTTTTATTGCTGTTGATTTACCCATTGACTTCAAAGGAAGCAGAAGCAGCCCGTGCCTGTGTTAACACTACTGAGACATTAAACTGCATAACATTGTGGAGGAGGGAAATTTTGGCCAACTACACCAAAGCTCACCTTTTCTATTCTAGAAAAATAATCTCCACATAGCAGATTGAAACCATAACAGTTGTATTCTTTGTAAAGAGCTCCATGCAGTAAGGGCCTGATCCTAATCAAAGTGATAGCCTAGTCTACACTACAAAAGGTTTGCAGGTATAGATAAACTGGCAGAACCTAATAGCATAGATACAGCTTTTGCCAGTATAGCTTATACCAGTTACCTAAACAAAATAAGCTCTACTGAGAAAAGCACTCTTTTGCCAGTGTAACTGCATCTATACTGAAGTTTTTGCCACTATAGAAATGCCATTGTAAATCACACTGCTAACCAACATTACTATTCTATTCCGGCATTTTTTGGTGTTCTCCTGGCTTAAGTAATAGGAGTCTTTCCACTGACTTCACTGGCCGCTGGATCAGTACCTAAATATACAGCACTCCATGTTGCTACTTGACCAGGATAAAGAACTGAGTTGATTGTCCTAGGATTTGAAGCTGTAGCTCCAAAGGATCTACTGAAGTCAATGGGAATTGTGCCTTCTTATGAAAGAACTGATTGTTTTTGTTTTTGTTTTTGTTTTTTTGGTTAGGTGGAGGCAAGCACTAAAAAGTCTAAGATATTCCAAACCTTGGTTCTAATTCAGCGAGACACTTAAGCATGTGCTTAAAAGTACTTCACTTGGTAGAGACTGACTTAAGCACAGGCGTAAGTGTCTCGCTGAATTAAGGCCCTGATGCATAAACAACTAAGCCACTCCCTCTACCTTTATAGTGACAGGGTTCTAATCAGTATGTAGGATATTTGCATTCTTCAAATATTTATAAAAATAATTACTTATCAATTTTAAATATACCTGTTATCCATGTAACACAAATCTGTGAGTCTTAAACTTTTCACTGGCTTAAAATATCCAAATCTCCGTGATTTAAATTTGTATCTACTCCTGTATCCAAAAATTCATCTAAAAATGAAATTAAGTTCTTCCCAAAAGCAGAGTTTTGTAAAAGTTTGGTAGTTGGGGATGTTTATAAGGCAAATGCTGACACCCTCAGAAAAATCAGGGTTTACTTGTAAAGTTTTTTATGTTTATTAAGTTTGATGTCTGATATAGCCTCAATATCATCACCAGTTCTGAACGAGGTTAATTACTTTATCTTGATTAATCTGGAGACAACAGAAGTATAAAACACCACTAACATGAAGTCCTCTGCTACAGTGGTTCTCAACCTTTTTTGGCTCAGGACCTATTTGTAAACCTCACTGGCCTCTCGCAATCCAGCAAATAGCTTTAGTGCAAAAACATCTGGCTTACTCAATATTTCTTACATTAATGTGTCTGTTGTATATCTCTCCATCTATACAGAGAGAGAGAGAAAGAAATAAGTACTAAATAAGTACACAATGCATTCCAGAGTGGTGGCTTCTGTTCTGTGGGGCTGGCTGGGCTCCGCTGCCCAGTCTGGGAGTTGCTACCTCTGGGGCACAGAAGTGTTCACTTTTGGACCATCATGAGGGATAGCTGGACCAAATTTGTGAGAGTGGCATTGCAACTCGTGCATGAAGTCGCAGAACTATTCACTTAAATTTGGCCTAGCTAGACGCCCATTTTCATGACAGGGGAGCAGCTGGGCCAAATCTGAGTGGTACTGCAACGCCAGAAGTTATGATGCCTGGAGTAGGGAGCTGGGCTCAGCCAGCTCTGTGGGACTGGAGCCACAAGAGCAACTGCTGCAGGATGAGTGTGGGGCAACCTCTGCAGCCTGTGCCCCCAGGGGCAGGGCCCCCCACAGTCTCCCACCCTGCCTTGGGATAGGACTTGTCCCTCAGCCTCTCACCTGACTCTGACACATTCTGGTGACCATCATGACTCATGGGTTGGGAAACCCTGCTCTACTGAGCCCTCTAGTCAGTGTTTCCCAAGTTATTTCCTAGGGTCACACTGTCCTAGCCATTTTCAAACAGAATGGAATTCATGGGGAATAAGATGTTATGGCCTCTAATTAAGAGGGTGATATACTGTGGATAAGAACCCAATAATTTATTTGGGCTCAGACAGTCTATAATTTGAAATCCAATTTATAACCCAAACTGAAGGGCTTCAATTCACCAGTTTTCTGTAGTTCGTTTAATTCAAAAGACTTTGATAGGTCAATGACATTAGTGTAGTGACATGACCCTAGTCATAACCAGACATATTATGAATGGAATTTAATAATGCAGAAGAAATAGAGTACTCTGTTCTAATACTGAATTACTCTTACTTATCCTTTGATGACAGTTTTATTGATTAACATTATCAAACAAAAGTTTTTAAAGTCTTGCCAGGCACATGCACCTACGCAGACATTATAGCCTGCTCTATCATTTTACTGAATTGCCATTCCTGTATCCTAGTCTTAAAATGTGACTTGTTTCCATGGAAACAAATTGAATGTTTACAAGAGGTTTGTCGACAGTTCTATTGATTTTTTTTTTAAATTATGTCAAGATCACTTTGTTTTTCATAGCAAAACCACCACTGCTACATGTACAGTATATGTGATATTTCTGAATTTAACCTCCATTTTTAAGGTCAGATTTTGCCACCCTTCCTTATGTCGAGTAGTACTTTATTCCACAAATAAACACATTCAATTCAGTGGAGCTGGGTTTTTTGTGTAAGGTGATGTTCAAGGTGATGTTCTAGGTGATTAAGTGTGGCACAATCTGTCCTATAGATTATCTGTCTATTTCAAGAGTTTCTCCTACCACATGTTTGAACAGCACCTACCACAATGGGTCTCCAGTCTCATTTGGACACCAATGTGATATCTAATAATTTGTTTAATGTCCTTATTGTATTTTAATTGTGTTAATATAACAATTAAAGATCATGCATCTAGGATAAAGAATGCAGGCCATACCTACAGGCTGGGACTGCATCCTGGAAAGTGGTGACTCTAGAAAGGATTTAGGGGTCATAGTGTACACACAACTAAATAGAACCTCTCAGTGCAATGATGTAGCAAAAAGGACTAATGAGATCCTTGGGTATATGAAGAGGGAGGAGGGAGGAGATTGTATATGGCATTGCTGAGACTGATGCTGCAATACTGTGTCCAGTTCTGGTGTCACATTTTAAAAGGACATTGGAAAAGGTACAGAGAAAAGCCACAAAATGATTCAAGCACTGGAAAAATACCTTCCTGTGACAGACTTAAGGAGTTCAATCTGTTTAGTTGATCAAAAAGAAGATCAAAGGGTGACTTGATTACAGTGCATAAGTATCTTTACTGGGAGAAAATATTAGGTACTAAAGGGCCTTTAGCCTAGTCGAGAAAGGCATACCAAGAACCAATGGCTGGAAGTTAAATCCAGAGAAACTCAAATTAGAAATAAAGGCACACATTTTTTTAATAGTGAAGGTGATTAATCATTGTAACAAACTGCCAAGGGAAGTGGTGGATTCTCTATCTCTTGACATCTTCATATCAAGACTGGATGCCTTTCTGGAAGATATGCTTCAGCCAAATGCAAGTTACTGGGCTCAGTAAAAGAGTAACTGAATAAAATTCTATGGCCTTGTACAGGAGGTCAGACTAGATGATCTATTGGTCCCTTCTGGCTTTAAAAATGTATGAATTTATGAACTACTTAAATTAGTAATTGTTCCAAAATCCTGACTAGAACTTAGGCCTCCTGAAGGAGCATATAAAAATGCAGCACTCTATTGGGGGGGTGATATCTCCACCATAGTTAAGATTAAGACTATCTTACTGCATAACAGCTGATTTTTGTGTGTAAGTGTGTGTTCTAAAATCTACATGCTTATTCAAGGTTTATTGAAACTCATGATGCCTCATGGGGGATCGAGGGTAGGGTTAGTGTTCCAAAATTGAGATTGTTTGAGCCAGGTTTTCCTGAGATACAGCCCCCCTAAAAAATATTGTGATAAAATTTTACAGTTCTTATAACCTTTTTTGCGCACACATATGCTCTGATGCTCCCTGCATTGATATTACCCACTCAAGATTGAGCTCATCTAGTGTTTGGCACCCACTTCCCCTTGGGGGAAGCACAATTAAAAAAAAATATTCAAGATAAAAGTTGGTTCTACAATGTGGCCTGAGCCGAGCTGACAACCCAGAGAAGGACAAGATGGGTGAGGAAACATCTCGTATTGTATCAGCTTCTGTTGGTGAAAGAGAGGAGTTTTTGAGCTCCACAAAGTTTTTCAGGTCTGGGAAAGGTTATCAGAATGTCACAGCTAAATACAAGGTGGAACACATTGTTAAGCATAAGGAGTTTAACGTGTTGCAAGAAACCATTCACAATGAAGTGGGCAATTAACACCTCTGGAGCCATAGGACAAAGGAGAGTTAAACTATGTCTACACTGCACTTTCATCAGTAAAACTTTAGTCAGTCAGGGGTGTGAAGAAAAAAAACCACACACCCCTGACTGACAAAAGTTTTACTGATGAAAAGTGCTGGTGTGGCCAGCATTTTGTTGGTGGGAGACGCTCTCCCACCGACAAAGCTACCATCCCTCATTGTGAGTGGCTTTCTCCTGCCAACAAAGAGTGGCTACACTGAGTACTTTACAGCATCACTGCTGTAGCAGCACAACTGTGCAGCTGCAAGGTGCGCAGTGTAGTCATAGCCTTAGTGGGTTACAGATTCTTGTAATGAGACATAAAACCCATGTCTTTATTGAATCCATGATTTTTATCGTCTAGAGAGTTATGCATTTAAGTGCCCAAGCTTGTCTTTTGAAGGTATTATGCAGTTTTCCTTTGAGGATGAGCGCTGAGAGATCAGATATGGTGTGATTGTTTTGTGAAAAGTGTTAGCCCACAGATGATAAGGTGATTTTATCTTTTATCATTTTTCTGTGAGTTCATTTGAGATTGTAGTGATTGTCTAGTTTCACCCATAGAGTTGTTGGAGCATTTGATAGGCATGAACACATCAAAATGCCTAGTACATGGAGTGTACCTCTTCCAGTGCATCAAATGCCCGAGACCTGAAGAAGAGCTCTGTGGAGCTCGAAAAGCTTGTCTCTTTCACCAACAGAAGTTGGCCCAATAAAAGATATTACCTCACGTACATCCTGGGATCAACACATCTACAGTAAATCAGAGGAAGTCATTTGTACATGTACAGAAGCACTGGAGGTCTGCTGCAAAGTAGTATCTTTGCAGGCAGTCTGACAGACTAACTGGGTGGCTCAAGGCGACATGCTCTGACTAGTGAATCTGTGCCATCTCCATGCATGGTGAGTTGGAGTCGTGGTCTGGTCATGGTGTCTTTCTTAAAAATGGGTGTTGTGCACATTAGTTGCATTCTGCAGGGGCTTCTTTTGGAAGTTTTCCCTAGAGACCAAAGCTGTTAGTAAAGAGATGATACTTTAAGGTACTCTTAAGACTATGTGCAGACAGATTGTTTTTTAAATTGCTATGCCTGATTAGGGCCTAGGTGGAATTAGTGGTTCAAATCTTGCATCATTTGATCAAGGGTTTCAGATACAACCCCCCAGTAAGGAGCTGCTTTTAATATTAAAATCTCTTTAAAATCCACATGCATTGACTTGAAAATTGTTATCCCACAAAAGGGCTGGGGAAGTGTGTAGTGGAAATTTCAGTTCCCGAGATACAGCCCCTTCTAAAATGAGTTGGTCATAATACTTTCAGGTTTTTAACTTATTTATTTTTTTGAGCAGAGCCAGGGAAATGACTCATGAAATGTATATAGTAGACTGCCCTTGAGATCTACTACTGAATAGTACCAAAGAGCAATTTAGAAATATTTCAGAAGTAACTGAATTATAAAGACTTTGGCAACTCTGCTTACTGACAGTTCATATCTTAGAGAACTATTATTTCCTCCAACTCCTACATGAGAGACCAGACTCAGATGGTGGCTTAGTGGAATAAGCTCTTTCTCCTGAATACAAGAGCAGTAAGCTCCAATCCTCTCTTGTGGAGCTCTGCATTGTGTGTCCAATAGTGCTTCCAACCTGCTTTAGTTGGGGCCACAATGGGGATCATGAGGTCTTCTCAAAGCCAAGACATGAGATGAGACTGCAGGACTGGGTAGACTTCTGAAGTCGGTGGGCAAGGCTGTTATGGTGCATATCAGCACTAACAAGATGGCTTCATTTGATATCTCACAGTTTATAGGTGACTCTAGAGAAAAATCTGAAGGGTATTGAAGGAAGCAATGTCCAGGTGATCTTCTCAGAGATGCTTCCTGTGCCATGAGTGAAGGAAGACAGAAGGCAGAACATTCTCAAGGTGAAGTGTTGGCTGGGTAAGTGGTGTGAGGGGGAAGAAATATTTATGTGACATACTGGGTCACCTTCTGTGCGGGGAGCAAGTTGTACAATTTGTGTGGCCTCCACCTCAGCAGAAGAAAGATCAATATCCTAGGAGAAAAGGGGACTAGACTAATCCGATGAAGTGGGTATTCACCCATGAAAGCTCATGCTCCAAAACGTCTGTTAGTCTATAAGGTGCCACAGGATTCTTTGCTGCTTTTAGACTAATCAGGAGGTTGTTCAACTAACAACAAAAGGGGAGGGTGAAAAGGAGAACGAATGAGTAATCATTTAGCACAAAAATCACAATGTGAAGAACAAAATTAATCAAGAACCAAAAGGCATGAAGAGAAGATTCTTTAATTGTCTATACAAGAATGCTAGGAGCCTGGGTAACAAACAAGGAATTGGAATTGCTCACTTAAGCATAAATTCAACTTAGTTGGTATTAGTAGAATCTGATTCACATGACTGGAATGTTAAAATCACTCACTACAATAATCTATTTAGGAAGGGCCAAGTGGGCAAAAGAGGACAAGGAGTGGCACTCTGTCAAAAATGCAATTAGCTGTTTCTGACTCACTGATAACTCAGAAGCAAATGATCTTGAGTGTCCATGGATAAATGTTCTAACAGCTAATGCTAAAGATGGGGTATTAGCTGTTGTCTGCTGCACAATAATCACACTAGAGAACTGGATGACTCCTTAAGAATGTGTTACAACATGTCAGTACTAAAATGTACTTGGAATTTCTAAATATTACAGAGGACAATTTCTTAACTCAAAAACTGTTGCATCCAACATAGGAAAATTCTATATTAGACCTCACCTTAACAGATAAGAGGAATTGGGCATAGAACTAAGTTAATAGTTGCTTACGTGAAAATTATCAAGACTTGATTACATTCATTATGTGCAATCAGGATAAAGTTCCAACCAGTTATAGATATATTTGGAGCTTTAAAAGAGCCAATTTTAATAAAATTGTAAACAATTACAAGCCAAATCACTTGGGAGAGAGACTATAAATAGAAAAATGTGAATGATAATTAGAAGCTGTTTAAGAAAATTTTACTAGATGCCCAAGAAATCACAATAGAGGAAGAAGGCTACACTGGGTTTTTTAAGGGTGGGGGGAGTTAATAGCAATTAATATAAATTAGAAATAGTAGAAAATTGATAAGGGATGCCAAAGGACACAAGGAGAAATCTTTAGCCAGCAGAGTCAAGGACAATGAGAGAGAGTTTAAGAATGTTAGGAATTAAAGGAACTCTAGCAATGGTTTGAGCCATTAATACGTGGAAAGGGTAGAATTGTCAATAAAAATACAGAAAATGCAGAAGTGTTCAATGCATATTTCTGTTCTGCAGTTGAGGAAAAGTCAGAGGAGGTATTCATATCATATGAAGATATATTTCCCATTTCAGCTATAATTAAGGAGGATGTTAAATAGCAGCCACTAAAGTTAGACACTTTAAAATCAATAGCTCTAGACAACTTATATCCAAGAGTTTTTTAAAAAAGCTGCCTGAAGAGCTCTTTGGACAGTGAAGTATCAGAGAGGTAGATGTGTTAGTCTGGCTCTGTAAAAGCAGCAAAGAGTCCTGTGGCATCTTATAGACTAACAGACGTTTTGGAGCATGAGCTTTTGTGGGTGACATGCATTCGACAAAGTTGGTATTCACCCACGAAAGCTCATGTTCCAATATGTCTGTTAGGTGCCATAGGACTCTTTGCTGCTTTTGGACAGTGACTGATTGATTTTCAATAAGTTTTGGAGCACTGGGAAAATTCCAGAGGACATGAAGAAAGCTAATGTGTTACTAGTTTAAAAAGGGTAAACCAGGATGACCTAAGTCAAACTAATTTAAATCCTGGGCAAAATAATAAAATAAAATATGGAACTCAATTGAATAAAGAATTAAGAGTGTAATATAGTTAATCCTAGTCAACATGGGTTCACAGGAAAATAAATCTTGTCAAACTAACTTGATATCATACGTATGTGTGTGTGTGTTTTGATGAGATTACAATTTTGGTTGATACAATACCTACTTAGATCTCTGTAAGGCATTGGATTGGTACCGCACAACCTTTTTTAAGTAAAACTAGAATGATTCAAGATGGCACACATTAAATGGATGCAGAACTGGCTATCTGATAAATCTTATAATGTAATCAAGCCAGTGTATTTCTCATGGAGTCTTGCATGGCTCAGTTCTTGACCCTATGCTATTTAATATTTGTATCAATGACCTGGAAGGAAACAATCATTAGTGATATAAATTTCAGATGAAACAAAGACTCACTAATAAAGAACCATCTGGATCAGTTGGTAAACTGAGCATGAGCAAATGATGTGCATTTTAATACAGCCAAATGTAAGGCCATATATCTAGGATCAAAGAATGAAGGCCATATTTACACAATATGGGACTCTATCCTAGGAAGCAGTGACTTTGAAAAAGTGGGTATTCACCCACGAAAGCTTATGCTCCAATATGTCTGTTAGTCTATAAGGTGCCACAGGACTCTTTGAAAAAGTACTGGGGGACATGGTGGATAATCAGCTGAACATAAGCTCCCAGTGCAACAATGTGGCCAAAAGGGCTAATGTAATCCTTGGGTGCATAATCAAGGGAATACCATCTAGGAGTAGGAAGGTTATATTACCTCTGGATCTGGCCTATGTGTAACCAATACTGTGTCAAGTTCTGATGTCCACAATCCAATTTTTTCAATATCCTTCTTGAAGAGGGTTCAGAAGACCCACGAGAATGATTAAAGGACTGGAAAGCATGCTTCATAGTAGTGATAGACTCAAGGAGCTCAATCTAGTTAGCTTAACAAAGAGAAGTGTCAAAGAATGACAGTAGCTCTTTAGGAGGGAACAGGGCCAGTTCACCTGTGACTCTTCAGCTGCCTCCCAATTTGGTTTAAAAGCAAACAACCTGTGAATGAGGGTTGTGTTAGAGTACAGATTGAGTCAGTCAGGAAAAAGGTGGGTGAGAGCTTCCAAAGATCAGGGCAACTGTGGAAGCTCCTAGAAGGAAACTAGGTGGTTCCGGGGAGAAGGCTAAAGAGCAGCCAGAGGGATTTTGCTGGCTGGTGTTCCCCAGCCAGAGAGCCAGGCCTGGAGACAGCTACTAACTGTCTGCTGCCCCACCCTGACTGAGGGCCCAGGGCTCATAGACTGCCATACTGGCCCAGCCGGAGGACCGGACCACTAAGTGCAGCTAATTCCCCCCTTTGAACTCACCTTTACAGGTACGTGACAGTGAGGAGGCATGGCCTCTCTCAGAGTGACAGAGAGGGATGGCCATGCAGCCTACAAACCCAAAATATTGGATTTAAAAAAGGAATTAATCCAGGGAAGTCTTATGGCCTGTGTTATGCAGGAAAGTATACTAGAAGTAACTAGATGATCTCAGTAGTTCCTTCTGGCTTTAAAAAAATCTATGAACTTATGGTTGTTGCACTCATAAGTCTGTAGGGATGACATGTACCGTAACTTTGTATTTCTGGATTTTCTAGGTTTTAATGGGTGTTACAATAACTCCAAATATTTTGGTTTTCAGAGGTTAAAGTTTAGCCGCTCTTCATGTTCTGGAAAGGTAGGAAGCAGCGTTAATTCTACTTTCACAAAGTATTTGGGCAATTCATTACCGTCAGGCATAGTGACATGGTGCCTAAAAGTCACTATGTAAATTTGGGTCTTTTATAGGTTTAATCCATCCCTCGGAGCAGGAAATTTGAGCCAAGCAGCGTTGTCTTGCCAGCCTACTTCTCTGACAGGTGAACCATACTGCTAGGAACAAAAATGCCAAGGCTTTTGTACTCCTGTGCGTATAACAATACAACTAACAACAAATGTGGCAACTCTAAAGGCTACAGAAAACAAAGGGGACTTATAATTTGTCTCTTAAATTGTTAAGTGTGAAAGTTCCCATGCAAACCACTTCAAGTCTAGAAAACAAGAATACAACAAAGTCCAAAGCACATCATGTCCTTCATTGCCTAAGGTTAGACAACATACAGCTAATAGTGGCCCGATGGATGTGACAGAAGCAATAAATCATTCTCTTTCTCTCTGCCCTGGTCTCCCATGTCATGCTTACTGCACAGCTGCCACACTGAGATTGATGGTGTTTGCCTTCAACGTAAGAATAACTTCTCACCCACTTCTCTCTCATTCTGTTAACAAAAGGACACCAAAAAACCACCTTGTTTACAAATAACTACATTAGGCATTTAGAAGATGACCACCACCTGGCCCATTATATCTATATGTACTTTGGTTCTTTCATTTATATTGAGCACACAGCTTTGAATTTACTGGGATTATAAGCATTGCTATTTATGTTAGCACTAATGTACATTCATCAGCAGGTGATAACGTGAGCGTAACAGTTCTGTATCTGTGACAGAGCAGAGACCACTGAAAAGTAGCAGAAACATACTGGTAAGTGTAGGTCAATTTCGGGAACAGTGAATTTCCCATGCATTTTTAATGGCTGTCACACTCTGGTCATCCTGTGGTGCATTTTTGTAGCTATTTGTTATGCCTTTTACTGTAGCTTGTCACATTAAAGTGTGAGTATCTACATTATAATTACATACTATTACTTTGATTTACATGGTCCGCTAGGTGTGGATAATGCTTTTCCAGGCAAATATAACATATCACAAGAGATAATGTGATGTCAACTATAAGAAAAATGATGGAAAGATATTGTCATCACCAGGATTATAAACAGAATGGGACGTAGATGAGTTTCTTTCATGAGTCAGTGTGATTTGAGCTTATAAGAAGTTTAGACTCTGGCCATCCAATCTGCATAAGGCAGACCTCATTCAAATAAAGAGCAAGTCATTAATCACAACTTGGAGGGATATTTTTCTGGTACAGCACCAGTATAAACCACTGGATGATAGATATATTTAGTGTTGTGACCACAAGGAAAAATAGTTCTTCAACTCTGGCTCTTCTTTGATGGGCTGATGTCAGCCCTCGTTCACACATTTGAACTCTGGTGAGGGTAATAGGTTTGTATCCAAGGGCAGCATTTTGGCTCAGTATCTTTAAACAAAAGATTGACAAAATCATCAGGTGTGTAGTGGCTTTGGGGGGTTTAAAATTGACATTCTTCCTGAATTCATAAAGAAAGGACCAACAACTTCTAAAACACAGAACTCTGGGGCAATAAAGTATCCACCTTCAGTGCTCCTGCCACCATCTCCTCCACACCTCCAGTATCACTTTTTTGTGGCTTGTCTGTTATTGTGAGGTTAAGCCTAATCTATCACTTGATCCATTGCTGCTGCCGCTGAATATTCAGCTCTCTTTGCAAGGAGTATGGGCCTAAACCAAATCCCAAATGAAATCAAGTGAGAAGCTGCCATTGACTTAATAGACTTTGGATCAGGCCCAATATGAATAAGATCTCTGGGCCTGCTTCTTCTCTCATTTATCCTCAGGGCTACCAAGTGTCATACCTGTAGTGTAGACACTCACACATTACACAGCCCTACCACATTTCCCCATCTCTGCTGAGACGTTGCACGTCTGGCTGAATTGTAGGAAGGTTGGAGGCATCTCCCTACACTTGCACCTGTGGCTGCTAGAGGTCACCATGATGCCTACTGAGCAGGCAGCCAGGCATGTCCTCTCTTGCTGCTCCCTTTCCTGGATCTGGACTTGAAAAAAAAGGTTCCCACTCTGAGTCACAAACTGGCCACTGTACCCCTCCTCTCCACCTACCCACCCACCAGGGCCGGCTCCAGACCCCAGCGCGCCAAGCAGGCGCGTGGGGCGTTATTGTCCTGGCAGGGCGGCATTTGGCTCCGGCGGACCTTCCGCAGTCATGCCTGTGGGAGGTCCACCGGAGCCCTGGGATGAGCGGACCTGCCACAGGCATGACTGCGGAGGATCCCCTCTTCCCACGGCTCCGCTTGAGCTCCCACAGGCATGACTGCGGCGGGTGCGATGGTCCCGCGGCTCGGACGTAGCTCCCACAGGCATGCCTGCGGATGCTCCACTGGAGCTGCGGGACCACGGGACCGTCCACAGGCACTTCTGCCCCGGCCGCAGGACCGGGGAAAGACGGCGCGAGCGGCACGGCGCGCTGCCCTGCTTGGGGCGGCGGAATTTCTAGAGCCGCCCCTGCCACCCACCAAAAAAAAATAGAATAATAGAAATGTGGGGCTGTGTAATGGTGTGTACTCACCTGTCACAAGCAACCCCTTGGCCAAGTGTGCACACCTGCACTTTCTGCTTTGTGGTGAGTCTTTGCCAAAGAATGCAGTTTCAACATGATCATCTATTCACAAATTTGGGTAAAATTTGGCTAATAGTTTGGAGTGAATAAAAAATGAGGAATTTTTTTTAAGTAGAAAAGTTCATTATGAAATGTCGATTTGAAACAATGCTGGGTTGTTTTTTTTCAGTGAGAAAAAAAGTTTTGGTTCAAAATCAAGTATTTTTTCTGATTTTTCAATTTGCCCATCAAATAAAAAAATCATTCCAGGGTAGGGTTAACACATGGCTAGTTTTTAACTCATTTGGCCATTTTTGTATTGCCTTGTGGTTAAAAGATGTAATATGCTGGGGGGAGGGTTCTCTTGGGACACAAGAGAATGGTCTACAATCCCCCTCCCCCCTCCATTGTCCAAACTGCGGCACCATGTTAGGATAAACTCAGAAAAATGGTAAAATAACTAAAAAACATAGTGTTATTTTTTGTAATGTCACACTCTTGTCAGCATTGGTGAGGCCTCAGCTGGAGTACTGTGTCCAGTCTTTGGTGCCACACTTTAGTAATGATGTGGATAAATTGGAGAGAGTTCAAAGGAGAGCAACAAAAATGTTTTTTTGTTATTTTACCATTTTTCTGACTTTACTATTCTAGTGAAAAATGTCACCAAGCTCTAGCCTAGAATAGACAAAGTAGAATCTGGAGGCTGTGTTGGATGAGATGGTGACATGTCAGGAATATTGTACTGTGTGCAAAAATGGGACCTCTTCGTTTAGGATGGTCTACAGCAGTGGTTCTCAACCTTTCCAGACTACTTTATCCCTTTCAGAAGTCTGATTTCTCTTGCGTGCCCCAAGTTTCACCTCACTTAAAAACTGCTTGCTTACAAAATTGGACATAAAAATACATAAGTGTCAGAGCACACTATTAGTGAAACATTGCTTCCTTTCTCGTTTTTACCAGATAAATATAAAATAAATCGATTGGAGTCCAATTATTGTACTTACATTTCAGTGTGATACTTGAGTCTGTTATTCACTTGTCTGCCTTGTCTGAATCCAGAGCCCCTGCCACTTGGGGCTGAAGCACGTAACTTAGCTTCGTGGGGCCCTGGACAATTGTCCTGCTTGCCACCCCCTAATGCCAGCCCTGTACCTGCAACCTCCCTAAAGCTGTCTTGTGACTCCACTGGGATCACAACTCCCAGGTTGAGAAACACTGATTTCGATTAGTTGAATACACCCTGGAAGACCTCTGCGTACCCCCAAAGTTGAGAGCCACTGGTCTACAGGATGATCAAGTTCTCAATAGCTTACTTAACGTGATCTTAAAGAATTGTCCTGGAGCTGATTGACCAGTGATGGAATTTAATTGGTTCATTTTAAAAAGGCTTGTACAAAATAGACAGAGGACAAACAAACTAAAGATACTGGGTTACCATATATTCAATACTCAAAGTTCATTCATTTGAAAAAAAAGGCACCTCTCCAATTTTTTAATACTAACATTTGATAGACATGCCTGGTCAATTAAACAAGTGTAATCAGAGACTTCACTGAATAAACTCACTAGAAAAGATATGTTATAGGTGTTGTACTGCTGCCATTCTGTAATATGGTAATACTCTATTAAACAGAGAGATCTGATGACAATATTCCTGTATGTCTCTTTCAAACGAAAGCTCACTCTTGTGATAATTATTGTTTTGCTTCTCATAGTTACATGGCAAGGATTTGTAAACCTGTTAATACTTCCTGACTACATAACTTGAGTCTGTGCATAAGGTTTGTACGTCCTACTTAAAGGGCAACTTTAAAAACAAAAAGAGAGTCTGCTTGAACATTTACTCTTGTTACAGGCAACACCGACAATTACTGTAACTGAAAGATATTAGAGATACAGTGGCCTTATTTATCAGTTAGTTCATTTGTGCATTTGACATCACTTTGTGTATAGTCAATGTCTTCACTGTGTAGTCGGCTACTCCTGTTGATTGTGTCAGTCTTTTGGACAGAAACAGAGGCAAGAAAAACATTTTAAAAGACAGAAAAATGTTATTTTAAAACAAAACAAAACAAAAAACGGCAGAGGACTCAGGGGCAGGTGTGGTGCTACCCTCAACTTTGTTTGGGGGGTTTTCTTTGGTTGGTTGGGCTTTTTGGGACGGGGGCATTTTGTTTTGAATTAACTTGATTTTAAGTCATTGATGCCCCTTAACCATGTTTATAACCCCCACATCTGCAGCCAACCAACCTCAGAGATCCCTGTTTTTTATTTTTTGGCATGATTAAAGCTCAGATCCACAAAGGTACTTAGGTGTAAGTCCCAGTTTTAGGTACCACTGTGATCCACAAAAACGTGGCTCAGCTGCCACTTAACCTGCAGGTGCCTAAACTCACTCAGTGCCTACATTTTCAGGGTAGAAGTTCCCTACATGCCTAAGTTTCCACCTCTGGACATATTCGTTGCAGCTGCACTCAAGGTGTCCATATGCCTACCTCCCACCCGAGCCCCAGTACAATCCACAAACCAGGAGAAGATAGGCAGAGGAGCCCTTATCTCACCCATGGAGCCCAATCTGATAGGCATGCTCTGAAGATGCCTACGGGGTCAGGTCCAATTCAAAATCTGGGTGGGGGGGGGCTACCTTATAACTTTTAGTCCAGCAGTTAGAGCACTCACTTGGGTTGTGGGAGACCCAGATTCAACTTGCCCCTCTGCCTAATAGGGAGTAAGGATTTGAACAGGGGTCTCCTAGTCTCAGGAGAGTGCTCTAAGTGTGGGAGGCAGCTGTCTCAGTCACTCCTGTTGAAACTGTGCTACTGTGTATACTCAAAGAGACATGGGGCCAGGGAGAGAGACAGCAACCACACAAGATTGATGCTGTAGCCTGGTGGTTATGGGACCCACCTGGGAGATGGAGACCCGGGACTCTAAGTATTTATCCAAAGTGGACCAGCTTCAGCAGAAGAGATTGAGGGACATTCCCCTGTCCCATCAGAATATCCCATAACTCAGTGGTTAGAACAGGCTCCTGAGAGTGTAGGAGGGCCCTGTTCGTGTCCTTTCTTCCTCTCAGGGAAAGAGGGGAATTACACCCAGGTCTTCCACAGTCCGGGTGAATGCTCTAAGCAAAGGGCTTAAAGTTGTAAGGTCACCATCTCCTCCTTCAGCTGCTTTGTGTGGAGTAGGGCAGGTGCCTAAACCATTCTCACAAGAAATGTGAGCATGCCTAAGCCATCTGAGTCTACGAGAGGGGCTTCTGGTTGTGCATTGCTAGCAGACACATGCCTCCCTGCAGCCTACACAGAAGTGCCTATCTCCCTAAGAGGGGTGGTATCAGGCTGTCTTGAGTGGCTCAGAAACATGGGTGCCAACCTCAGGGCAGACTGTTAGAAGCCAGGGCACAAACTCCAGACTGGTTGTATGTTCTATAATTAGATTTCACCACAACCATCAAGTGTAAACAGCCTTCTGGTCTATCTTGTCACCCAGGCAAGCGTACCTGTATGTGACAGATGGTCCCTTATACCAAAAATCACAACAATGTTCAGGTTACTCCCAGTCTCAAAGGGCCAGTCACTTACCCCAGGTCAATTGTACCTTACGCTCACCAAAGACAATGCTTGTCGCCTGTAATAAAGCAGCTAAGGCTTTGTCTACACAAGCATTTTTTGTTAGTAAAACTTTTGTCGGTCAGGGGTGTGAAAAACACACACTCCTGACTGATGTAAGTTTCACCAACAAAAGAGCTGGTGTGGACAGCACTATGGCAGCAGAAGAGGCTCTTCTGCCGACAAAGTTAATGCCACTCATGGAAGGGAGGGGGTATTATGCCAGCAGGAGAGCTCTCTCCTGCCAGCAAAGAGCGGCTACCTGGGAGACCTGACAGTGGTACAGCTGTGCTGCTGTAAGGTCCATAATGTCGACATAGGCTAAGAGGAGGAAAAAAAGAGTTATTTACAAGGTTAAAGCAGGTAAACATACACACCAATAAATGACAGTCTTAGGTTCCAAAACGTAATAGAAGCTGCTGTAATATGCAAGCTCTGTATGTCCTTTAGGGCTAGCCCAGGCTTAGCAGCCTGGGGATCCCTTGCTTATTGCTAGAAATATTCCCCTCTCCAAATTCCAAGCAGCATAGTGATGATTTCCCTTAAAAGGGATTTTTATTCCCTTCCCCCAGAGTCCCCTGCACCCAACCCTCTGCCCCAGCCTTGAGCCCCTCTGCCCCAACCCCACCCCAGAGCCCACACCCCAAGCTGGAGCCCTCACCCCCCACCCCAATGCCCCAGCCCTGAGCCCCTCATCCCCATCCCCACCCCAGATCCCGCACCATCAGCCGGAGCCCTCACCCCCCCTCCAACCCTCTGCCCCAGCTCTGAGCCCCCGCCCACACTCCGAACCCCTTGGCCCCACCACATTAATTTTGTTATGTGCACCAATATAAAGGTGATCTGTCACACATCACCTCCATATTGGTGCACATAACAAAATTCATTCCACACAGGAATGGGAAAAATTAGAGGGAACATTGGTCAGAGCGCCTAAGTCCCTTGGTGGATCCAGACTTGGGTCTATACAGCCCAACTTAACCCTTGCCTCCTGAAGGAGAATTATATGAGGCACTGAAAACCTTGATTAATAAAGATATTTGCAGGCCTTTGTTGACTGACATGTCTAGTTAGGGCCTGAGGTGCAATGTGGCATTGCAACAACTCAAACTCCAGCAGAAGCTGTGACTGCTGAGCTTTGTTTCAGGAACTGAGTGAGGGTTGTGTTGTTTTGAATTTCCCTTTGCCCTAGTGCTGACACGTGAGGACTGACTGAGCCAAATGTGATAAGACTTACACCATGATATGGCAGCTCAGGAAAAGAGAAAACAATGATTGTTTCTAAAAGTGGCAAGAGAAAAAAAAACAAACATGAGGAACTTTTAATTTTTTTTAAGCTCCCATTACTCTGAAAAAGAGCTTGTTGGGTCAGTGGTTCCCTCCCACATCCATTGTTTGGAGCTACTGGATTTCTGCCAAACTGTTCAGCACATCTCACTACCTTGGAGTGGAAGAAATGTGGCAGATAGGCAGGACTTACATAGCCTGTCTCATCAGCTGAAGTCAGACTGAGCCAGCTTATAAACCATTTCTGGGATAATTTTTACTGCTCAACATTTGCTGGGATATGTCTAAAAGCTTGGCCTCCAGTCTTAGCTTTTGACAGGGCGATTTTTTTATTTGAAGCTATGAATGTTGAAGGATAGTTACTTACAGAACCCAACAAGCAATCAGAATAAAACATTGAGTTCTTTACATACTGATACATACTGTCATACTGTGACCTTGAAATAATTTTCTGGAATATTAAGAGAAAAGCTGATGTCACAAATAATAGTAAGAAACTATAATATATTCCACTGCAGATCAGTGACACACGGTTACCATTTCTCTAGCCATGGATATATCTAGACTTCGAGCTGGGGGGTGTTCTTCCCAGATAAGAGACTGTGACTAGAGTCATGCACAGATACAAAATGCCTAGGGTCTCAGATGGGTACGTGTTTGGGACAGCTAGACCGTCCCATAGCTCACACTGCTGTGGCTACATTCTATTTTTAGTGCACTAGCTGGATGACAGCTAGCATGAGTATGTCTTCTCGAGCTGGGAATCACACCCCTCGCTTAAAGTGCAGACATACCCCTTGAAAAACAGTTTGTCACAGAGTGGCTGGCCCTATAAGGGGAGTTGCCAACCCTACCTGTGACTTACCAGGTGCCTGAGCTGTGAGGCTAGCCTGAAGAGAGTACCTAGTCCTTATATAGGCCAGCAAGAGCTCAGCGGGGAGAGTGAAGCTGTACCCAGAGAGTAGGAAGGCGTCTCTGGGTTAGGGGAAAGAACTCTGTTTACATGTGACTCCCAGGCAGATGGCCTGAGATTAATCCAACTAGGAGGAAGAAGGACGCAGCAGCACTTTGGAGTTTCGAGTGTAGCCATGCCCTAAAAATGGGATCTCCAAAAGCCACCCTGCAGTGACCTTAAGTGCGGCTAGGTGGCAGCTGTGCAGTAGTTTTGTGGATCACAATAGCATCTAGAGCAGTGGGTCTCAACTTATTACACCTCCGTGTAGTAGCTAGAGGGGGCGGGACATGACGCTGTTTCCGGGAGCCGTGTGGAACCTGCAGCCCTGACCCTCTCTCATGCCCGAACCCCCTGCCACAGCCCTGATTCACTTCCCATCCTCCAAACCCCTCAGTCCCAGCCGGGAACTCCCTCCTGCTCCCCAAAACCCTCATCCCCAGCCTCACACCAGAGCCCATAACTGCAGCCCAAAGCCCATACCCCCACCTACACCCAAACCCCTGCCTCATCCAGGAGCCCCCTCCGATACTCCAAACCCCTCAGCTCCACCCCCTGCCTGGAGCCCCCTCCTGCACCCCCAGCCAGAGCACTCACTCCCTCCCACATCCCAACTCACGGCCTCAGCCTGGAGCTCCCTGAACTCCTTCATTTCTGGCCCCACCCCGAAGCCCACACCCCCAGCTGGAGCCCTCCCCACCTCCCGCACCCCAACCCCCTGAGCCAAATGAGCGAGTGAGTGAGGGTGGGGAGAGCAAGCAACAGAGGGAGGGAGGGAAGGCGGGAGTAGAGGATGGAGCCTCGGAGAAGAGGCAGAGCAGGGTGGGCCTCAGAGGAGGGATGGGCAGAGGTGGGGCAAGAGTGTTCGGTTTTGTGCAAGTAGAAAGTTGGCAACCCTGCGGGGGAGCAGAGCCTAGCTAAGTTGTCTTTTCTTAGTGCATACATAAATTCCAGTCTGAAAAATCTCTATTTTCCACCCCATCCCCCCAAAACTATCTGAATTGGCACCAATGCCTAAATGCAGTTGTGGATCTGGGTGATGGCCTGTGGAGTGTAATCCTGCAGGGAGTAGATAGGCCTCCGCAGAAGACCCAGGCTCCGGGAGAAAGGACACGATTGACAGGTTGAACTTGAGTTTAAATAGTTTAATTTTTAAGAAATAAAACTGAGTCCTTGAAGAAAAAGGGACTGAAATCACGTGGCTGGAGAGTGTTCTTCGGTGTATGGGCTAGTGAGAAAGCCCACTGGCTTCTGCTGTTAAATAAGTGTCCATCAAACATATGTTTTTGCATAAAATATCTCATTCCCCTTTTCCCCTCCTTTCCCTCCCTCTTCCCTTTCCTCCCCTCCCCACATAACTGGCTGCAGTAACACGCACACTTTATCCCTCTCTCCACTTCAGAGCTGAGGCCGATACCACTCCTCAAATGAGCTACAATAGGATACTTTAGTATAATGTGGCTAGAATTTAATACAAATACATGGATCATGTGTGTTTACATCCTATGCAGGCACAAAACAAACATCTTAATTACCATAAAGGCTTACAATAGTGTTCTATGTACATTACTTCATAATGCCACGTAAATGCAAACATAATTCTAAATCTGAATTTGCCTAAAGCTTAGGGGATGAGGATATATCCAGCGTTCCTAGTAGGGATCATCTCTACTAAATGCAGGGTATTTACAATGACCCACATTTTCAAATTTGGATTTCTGTAGCAAGGTTTCTAAATCCATAGCTTGGTTCCTAAATGACAATAGTTTGATTTTCAGAGGTACCTAACACACATAGCTCCCTCTGAAATCCATAGAAGCTGTGGGTGCTCAACATTTCTGAAAATCAGACCATTTTAATTTCGGTACATAACTTTATGTAAATAAGTTTAAAATATTTGGATAATACAGAGGTCCCCAAACTGTAGGACCTACAGGGGCACAGAGGAAAGGCGGGGGGGAGGCGGGAAGGGGGCAGCCCTTCCCTGCCCCCAGTTCTGCTCTGATCCTGCCGCCAGCCACGTCCCCGGCTCCCGGCCTTGTGCCTGGCCCTGTCCCCAGCCTCAGCGCAGCTCCGCTCCCAGCCCCACCCCTCCCCCAGCCTCAGCTGCTGGCCACGGCTCTGTTCCTGGGGCAAGGCTGGAAACGGAGCTGCACCTGGCCATGGCCTGGCTACCGGCCCCCACCGCAGCCCAGCTGTGGCTCCACTCCCGCCTCCACTTCCAGCCGCAGCTCCTGGCCACAGCCCCACTCCCAGCTAGGGTTGCCAAGCCTCCAGGATTGGCCTGGAATCTCCAGGAATTAAAGATTAATCTTTAATTAAAGGTTATGTCATGTGATTAAATCTCCAGGAATACGTCCAAGCAAAATTGGCAACCCTACTTCCCCCAGACCCAATCCAGCTGCAGCCCCAGCCTCGGCCCCCTTACCCTGTCTGTGTCCCTCCACCACGCCCCGAGCTGTGGCCCCACTCCCGGCCATGGCTCCAGGGGGTGTGTGCGGACAGGGTAAGGGGGGATGTGACCTTCAAAAGTTTGGGGACTGCTGGATTATATAATAAATTAGTCATTATATGGCACTGTTACCACTTTTGAGCACAGCAGTTAGCCAATTCAGGGTCTTGCAAATTACTTCGTTTAGGGGGAGAAACTGATGATGCAGTTTGGTATTTCTTTGGTGCAATCTTATTTATTTACGAAGAATGTAAAAAGTCCTGTTTCCCTGTACACAAACAGGAATCAAAGTGTGGGAGACAGTTTCCTTGCTTAATAGTCAAAGCCTCTTTTTCCAACCTGCACTCTACCCCAAAATTCCTCTCTCTTAGCTTTCTCTCAGGTTACACTACAGGTGCTTCTCTGCCTATCCTTGGCTTTCTGTTGCCTTCTCTGTCTACTTCTGTGGTGTTTCTGAGGTTCCCCTCCCTCCCTTCCTCCATGCTCACACATAGTTCCACCAAAACAATACCCAGGCCCCTACACTTGCAGTCAGCCCCATGTGAAACCCCTCTGCCCACAGAGCTCAGCTCCTGACCATCCTCGTATGTGGCCTGTGTTTTTGGGTGGCAGCTCCTATTGTTTCAGCTATTTTATTCCAAAAAGGAGCTTAACTGTTTTTGACATTTATCCTGAATGATGGGCACTTGTTACACCCACCAGCTTCAGAGGGTTCACCCAATACACACAGCATAAGAGTACTTATCAAATGACTGGTCTCATCAACCACCGCTAAAGTAAAAAATATATTGAACACACAAAGTCCCAGATTTTGATTTTCGGCTGCCATAAGCACAAATAAAAATGTGTGGTCCGTGCCTGGTCCACTGGAATCCTAGCCATGCATACGTAAGTAGGTGTGGCCACCAGATATGCCAACAAGGTAATGGGCTCCATGAAGAATCACATATAAGCCAGATCCAGTGAATCCTGTGGTTCTCAACATACAGCGTGATAGAGATAGGAAACTCCTAAAGAAAAGGAATAACAGGCCTGTAAAGGACCATGTGTATGAGTCACAGTGCTCCAATACAGACAGGAACTTATTCCAGTACACCCCTACCCCGATATAACGCTGTCCTCGGGAGCCAAAAAAATCTTACTGCGTTATAGGTGACACCGCGTTATATCGAACTTGCTTTTATCCGTCGGAGTACGCAGCCCTGCCTCCGCCCCGGAGCACTGCTTTACTGCGTTATATCTGAATTTGTGTTATATCGGGTCGCGTTATATCGGGGTAGAGGTGTACATTGTACAAATCTGTGTTGTTAACATTAACGTACCATCACCAAATCTGACAGGTAACCAGTTTCCTGTGCATAGTACACTGCATCCAATACTCTGCTCAGCTACACACCGCTGAGCTGTGTTTTAGGATGCAACCATCTGTGGCATGTTGTCAGACCCCTGTAAGGTTTACATTACTTTATTAACTTGCCTCAAAATGTTATGATTGTGCTATGGATGGGAGGTTTTTGCCGCATTGCCCAGATATGGACACTATTCTTGCTAGGTTTGCAAGTAATTTGTTTGGCTTTTTCATGGGTGTACTGTGTGACTTTCAGACAGACTTAGGTGCTTAAGATTGCCTCTCCACATTTGGCCTATACCTATGTGTGTGTATTTATTCACTCGTATGAATAACCATGTGACAGAGTTCTGGGAACCAACAGCTGAGTCAGCACTGAGGTCACCTAAACACCAATTAATTGCCGCCAGGTTGGATCTGATGAGGGTAATTAGTGGAGTAGAATGGGCTGGGGGAGGAGTAATGAGCAAATTGGCCCATTAACACAGAAGATATGACAAGGCACAGGAAGGAAGTCTAGAAAATATAGGGCATTCTGCTGATGCTAGGAAGTAATGGTGGGTTAAGAAATTCCAGCCTTCCTGTCTCTGGAGTTCTGAAACTGGTAAAAATATGGTGTTTGGAGCAGTAAAGTGGTGGGAAGAACAGATGTAAATAAACTGCATGAGGATGTTTAATACTTGAAGGTCTCTCTGACTCTGTGCAGACAGAGCAGAAGACAGGAGCAGGTTGTTGCCCTGTCACAAGTTGCTAAATTGCCTGAGTTATGTCAGCCTACAGATCCCTGTTCCATGACTGATTTAATACTAGATCTAAACATTTTAGTATCTGAGTAGCGTGTTATAAAAGAGAGCGTGTCTAATTCATTTGGATAAATAATCTGCTCGTAGGTGGGCTTTATCTAATCTTTGTATCAGTTAGCTCTTTGTGAGGATATGTATTTTAAGATGTTATATCCTAGTAACACCAGAATTAAACGTCTACTGGAGTAAGACAGGCAAGCTCAGAGAATTCATGATAAGATACTGAGCTGCTCTCATCTGGTGAGGATGTCATGGGGAGTGGGGAGGAAGCACAGCGTGTGAGTACATTGCTCCCATGGTCTGAGGACTGGCTTTAGTTATCCCTCTTTGGAATCTAAGATGGGTATAAATGCCTGCTTCAAGAACAGGAATAGTCAGGACTTCCCCCAAATAGAACAGTTGGGTTCAAGCCAGATTAGGTAAAAGACTACAATGTTTGTTCTGAAATTCAGCAGAAGGTCAGATCGTCCAGTCCTTACACAGGGAAAATCCCCATCAACGTCAGCAGGGGTTCTACTTAGATAAATCCTGCAGGGTTTTGTCCAAAGAAAATACAGGAGTTGTGTGAATGCAGTACATAGCCGCTATAGAAATGTAATGCCTGTCAGATGAACTTACAGATGTTGTTATGACAGGGCAGTCAGCCCAGGGATCAGCCTACCCTTGTCGCATGGGCTGGCCCATGTAAGATTTTAAAGATGTGATAATATAAAATTAAAGACCTAGTAGGGTGACCAGACAGCAAATGTGAAAAATCGGGACAGGGGGTGGGGGGTAATAGGAGCCTAATTACGAAAAAGACCCCAAAATCAGGACCGTCCCTATAAAATCGAGACATCTGGTCACTCTAGGACCTAGGAGCTATTGGTAGAGAGAATATGTCCCAGGAATAAGTGGTGTTGGGAGGAAATTTCATCACTATTTCTTTAAGGACAGCGGACTAGGAGCCTGGCAGAGTTGGCAGGGCAAGGCTCACCTCTCACCCATCCAACTGGGATGAACTTTAGGAGTGGGGACCAGTGTATATGCTGCCTTCTCTCACATAGTAGGAAAGATACCAGTGGAAGGTCTGTCTGTTGAACTCTCTAGCTGGAGGGTGAAAGGACTAATTGAGGAAAAGGGCCAGCTGCCTCTATTTTGGGTCCTAGGACAGAATTAAAGACCCACCAAGGGGGAGGAACTGTTGAACCCTGGCCATAATGGAAGTCTTGGGACAAGAAACAAAATAATAAGGACAGAAGTTGAAAACCAGGGAACCAGACGTCGACACAACAAAGAACACTGGACAGGGCCCACTGCTCCTCAAAGGTGTCTAAGGAATCAGTGGACACTGCCCAGAGGAACTCTGCCTGGAGGCGTGATTGGACAAGGGACTGGCAATAGGCCTCACAGTGACAGCGCCCCCTTGTCCTCACGGAGAAAAGCCCTAAGAGTGTATGCATGTACATATGCAAAATTTTAGATATTTGAATTTGATAGTAACAAGTACTGAAACTTGGGGGGGGGAAGCCCCCCTGAAAGCATTGTCGTTAGAAGAGTTATTGACAATATTGACAGTTGTTTCAAGGGTTATGAGTAAACTATTATGTATTCATAGCGAGACAAAAAATGTTTTCATTTAGATATGTTGTCTCTCTCCTATCAGAATTAAGCGTGTGTGTGTGTGTGTGTGTGTGTGTGTGGCAGCAATTTTAAACAGCATGTCTGCTTTCCTAGCAGATTTCAAGCTTCTGGAAGACTGTGATGTTGCTGAACATGCCATGTGGTAGAAGCATTGAAACATCATGGAGTTACTTCTAAAAGACTTCCATATTGAGTATCAAACACTGGTAATCTACCTCAGTAGGTATAGAAAGTAGCATAATTGTTCCATCTCAGGACTCTGATGTCAAAAACCCCCACAACCCACTCAGGCTTCATCCTCGTAGTTTGAGATTACCAAAACCTCTTAGTACAACTGTTATTGAGTGGTTAGTCAGAACCTTAAGTGTACATGGTGCTTTACATATAAAGACATAGTCCTTGTTTGTCATTTAAATACTGATAAATTAAGATGATTGATTCAAATATGAGGTGTGGAGGCATGATCAGTGAGGGGAGCAATGTAGGAAGCCTTAAAAAAATAGATGGGACATGATACTGTTCAAAGCATAAGCGGATTGCATGAGGCCCAAGAGCATGGCAGAGAAAAACCATAAGAGAAGATGCATCTTCTCTCACTCTTCACACTCCTCTGTAAGAGGGAAATAAGCAGAGATGTAGGACAGAGAGTTGAAGAGTTTTGAATAAGTACTCACAGCTTTATTGTGTACCACTGAGGGCAGGTTACGTTATTTCTTGTTTTTACAAGGCCAGTGGAGGAAGTCTGGCGGCTCACGCTACCCTATTCCAGGAGTCCTCCCGCAGATGAGAAAGGGGAACAGACAGCCACTGAGAGAGGAAATGGTGTTGCAGTAACCGTTGTCATCTGGAAAACCCCCAGGCTACTGTTTAGTTTAGGACCTGGGACAGGAGTCTGTAGTGCAGTATAGGGCAGGCCAGAGCTCTTCTCTGAACCGACCAGGACAAATCCTGGAAAAGAGGGCAATATATAGTCACCTCTTTCCTCAAAGTTGGGAAGACGCTGCTAGGAAAAAGGACTGGCTGTTCTTTTGGACCAGGATTGTGAGACTGGGTGACTATTTGGACTTTAGCTATCTCTAGACTACACAGGAGAGTTTTAAAATTCCTACCCCATGAGGGACTCCTGCTAGAGGAAGGAATCCAGCAAAGGGGCACTTTTGGTGTTTGCAATTCATTTAAAAAATGTTTAGCTGTCAGCCCAGTTCTTGTCTTTGGCTGGCAATAACCATACAAGTTCATGTTGTGTATTTGGTTGTCATGGGTTTTGTTACTATGGCAACTGAGTTAGACTATTAAGGGATAGCTCAGCCGGTTTCAACCGGCTGAATGAGCTCTCTGTCTCTGTAAATAAAATGGAGGTTTTGGTTAGCTGTCTGCTCTCTGGCCTCAAGTGATTGTTTCCTACACCGGCTGCCCCAAGGATACAACAGTTCATTAATACATTTGGTGACTTTTTAGTCCAAGATTAGATTAAACTGATCTTTGAGATGCATTAGACTGTTCCATACTTTGAAAGAGTACAGCTAGCTCACTGCCAGGGCCCAACTTTTAGCAGACTATATTAGTTGAATATTTATTTTTAAAATTGCTTGATTTCTGATATTCATTGGGCTGCTCCTTAACCACTAGTTGTCAACTCTTCTTTCATTGTGAATATAGAAATAGGTGCCAGCTAATAGTAAACATCTATTGACACTAAAAAACAAAAGGATTCTTATTGCCCTTTCTTCCAACACCAGTGTCCCCACTCTGGGGAGTGATAGCGGATATTGGGGCCATGCAGATCATCTTCCTAGTGGAGACGTCAGTGATGCAGAGTCTGGCTATATTCTAAGTTTAACTTGCTTTATTTACAAGCATACACCAGTCCTGAAACACAGGTGGTATAACAGCATGCAGGCAATCCTTACTTTCAGGCATTTCAACCCAATACCCATCCCCATGGAGCAATGCTGCCTCAAGAATTGACTAATCAGAGATCAAGGCAGAGAGCAACCGCACTGCTGCTTGCACAGTTTCTTCTACTCAGCTTCTTATATAATCAAAAACTAATGAGCATTTCTTCAGAGACTAAAAACTTGCTCATACACTGAGAAAGAACTCTGAAGACTGACTATATGTAACAGAGCCACTTGATGATGGCTGCTATATGGCTGACGATGGCTGGATCTTTGTATGCCTTAGATGGATTGCTGTGTAGACACATCTGTTACAAAATCTTCAGCTAGTACTATTTGGGATGGGTCCAGGTTTAGATGATTAATGCTGAAGCTCTTTCCCATATCTGAGTCTCACAGGCTGAATGAATTTATACCTTCTATCCTATCTCAGGCAGATAGGGCCAGGGCCGTCCCTAGTGGGGGTGCAGTGCCAGGGACATAGACACTGAGTTTCTAATATGACAGATTCCTGTTGCAGCTGTGCCACTGAGGCTGAATTAACGAAAGAATGGTTGGAGCAGGGCAGCTCCGGTGGGTGGCCAAACTACTGAACTATAGTATCTCTCTCTCTCTCTCTCCTCCTCCCCACCCAATGACTGTTCCACAGTGGCTAAATAGTCAAACTCTTTCTGCCCCTCTGCCAAAGAAGAGAGAATTGAACCTGTGTCTCCCACAGCCCAGGGGAGTGCTCTAACCACTTGGCTAAAGGTTATAAGGTGGAGAATGGCACCACAGCCATCAGATTTTTGAATGGAACCCTATCTAGTAGGTGGTCTAGATTGGGCCCCACATTTGACTTAGGTGGCCAAATGCCTGTCTTCCCTTGATTTGTGAATGCCTAGTGGAAAGCAGCAGTGTGCATGCCCAGAGGCATAAACACAGGCGCACAGGGAACTTTTACCCTGAAAAACTTAGATGTCTAGTGAGTTTAGGCCCCTATAGGGTTTGCTGCAATTTTTGTGGATCACAGTGGAGCTAAAACTGGGACTTAGGTGCCTGAGCCACATTTTAGGCCCCTAAGTACTTTTGTGACTCCCACGCAAACTGCCCTAGGTGTGACAGCAATTGCAACTGTAGCCCTAAAAACAAAAGTAATTGAAATGCATTTGGTTTCTTGGGATATGTCTACACTGCAATTGAACAACCACAGCTGGCCCAGGTCAGCTAACTCGGGCTGCAGAACTGCAGTGTAGATGTTCAGGGTCAGGCTACAACTCGAGTCCTGGAACCCACAAGGGGGAAGAGTCCCGGAGCTCAGGACCTATCCCGAGCTTGAATGTCTACACCGCAGTTTTACAGCCCAAGCCCTGTGAGCCCGAGTCAGATGACCCAGGCCATCCAGGAGTGTTTAATTTTTGTGTCCAGGTACCCTTGGTGATTCTTTCTGTAACTAACACATTGGACCAAATTCTGCCATCCATTACTTATGCAATCTTGCTGTATTCAGGGGAGTTGCGCAGGTCTACCTGAGGGCAAAATATATAGCACCTTATAGCTTCTCCTTTTATTGAATCATTGAAATGTCTGATGCGGATTTTCAGGGACCCTGCATGCCTTTATTAATCTTCCATAGCTAATATGCTGTTATCCTAGGTCAGGTTACCCAATTACCAGTAGGCGTGGGTTCCCTTTTTCTCCTGTTGGCCTTTTGATTATGCCATACAGGCTCCTGATTGTGCCACACAAGCTCTTACAAATTCTGCCTATGCCTTAATGTCAAGCTGGCCTACCATGGCCTACTGTTGCTAGCTTAGCTTGGGACACAGTTCGGGGCAAGGCATGCAGGGTCCCTGAAAATCCCCATCATGTCATATCAGGGTAGTTGAAGGAATGTGGCAAGACAGCATTATCTAAAACTCCAACAATGTTTACTGCTGTTGGAGCCCTAACACAGCAGCACTAGCTGTTCCTAGGGCTGGCTACAGGCAGCACCACCTACCAGAAAAACACTTTGTCAATTCCCACTTTTCCAGCCTCAAACTGTACCCACCTGCACCTATCACTGGGGGACAGGATGCCAATTTACAATATAAATTAAGATCTGTGGATGAAAAATATTACATTGTTTTTCAGACAAACTGCTGAAAACAGTATTGCCTCTGGTGTTCTTGAGAGGTATTAAAGCCGGGATTGGCAACCTTTGGCACATCAGGGAAATCCGCTGGCAGGCCAGGACTATTTGTTTACCTACAGTGTCCACAGCTTCAGCCAATCGCAGCTCCTACTGGCCATGGTTTGCCGTTCCAGGCCAATGGGGGCTATGGGAAGCAGTGCGGGCCAAGGAATGTGCTGGCCGCCGCTTCCTGCAGCCTCCATTGGCCTGGATAGGCAAACTGCAGCCGGTGGGAGCTGCGATCGGCTGAACCTGCGGACACTGCAGGTAAACAAACCGTCCCGGCCTGCCAGTGGATTTCCCTGATAGGCCGCATGCCAAAGGTTGCCAATCCCTGTATTAAAAGCAACAATCTCTAACAATACTGGGGAAATACTTAAATAGTATTTAAGATAAGTAAGGATATTATTTGTAAGGTAAAAAATGAAGAACTCTGCACATACTTAAGTGATTTAATAGAGCAGAAGAATCAAAACTTCCCCACTCCTTTCTAGCAGTACTTGAATCGCATAGCATGTGGCAAGTTTTCCATAGATTCATTTTATGAATTACTAGAATTTCTACTCCATGGCTAAGTCCTTCAGTTCTTTAAAAATAATCACTTTCCTTACCACTAGAGCTCCTCACTCCTTGCATCTGATCATAGTAGGGGAGAAAGTTAAACATTTTTATATAGTTTAATTATTTGCTACACTTACAATAGCTACAATACAATAGCTTTGACAGTGCACTAATTGCTGAAAATGTTCTTCCTTGGGCTTCTTTGTTATTAAACTAGCATTTCCATAGGATATGGATCCTCACTTAACATGACAACTTTGTGGAGGAAAGATTGCTGTGGGACAGACTGGCAACCCATTCAAGGTCATTGGTAGCATTCACAGAGCAGCTGGAGATGGGGGGACAATTCTTCTGGGCTTGAAAAATGAGCAATGACTGGTGAGATCTCACTGTAATACAGGTTTGTGATGACAAGCAGCGACTGAAGAATTTTCGGATACACCAAGGCCACATTCCTGGATCTGTAGTGACAAGCTCACTCCAGCCTTCCAACACAGGGGCATCAGAATGATAGCTGCATTGACAGTGGAGAAGGGAGTGGCGATTGCACTGTGGAAACTTGGGAAATCATTTTGGAGTTGGGAAAATCCACTGTGGGAGCTATTTTCATGCAAGTGTGCAGGGTCATTAATCATCTGCTACGCAGGACTGTGACTCTGGGCAATGTGCAGGACATAGTGCAGCAATGGGGTTCCCAGACTGTGGTGGGGCAATAGATGGCATACATATCCTTATTCTAGCACCAGCCCACCTTGCCACAGAGTACAGGCTACTTTTCTATGGTTATGCAATGGTCAGTGGATCACTGAGGACACGTGACACTCGCATCTTTAGAGCACAGGACTGTTCAGAAAGCTACAAGCAGGGACTTGCTTTCCCAGCTGGCAGATTGTGATTGGTGATGTTGAAATGACAATAGTTATCCTGGGGGACTCAGCCTTCCCCTTGCTCCCCTGGCTCCTGGTGCTGTACACCGGTCACCTCCACAGCACCAAGGAAAGACTGAGCTACTGGCTCAGCAGGTGAAGAATGACAGTTCAATGTGCTTTTGGTAGACTGAAGGGATGCTGGCGTTGTTGACTCACATCATTGGATCTCCGTGAAAAAAATATCCCAATGGTTCTAGCTGCCTGCTGCGTCCTGCATAATATCTGCAAAGCAGAAGGGGAAAAGTTGCTGCTGGGCTAGAGGGTGGAGGTGGAGCTGCTGTCTGCTCCACACAAGAGCAGACACAAGAGTTCACTGTGGAGCTATAGAGCTTAGGGAGGCTTTGAAGGAGCATTTTAATAGTGAGCCACAGTAATGTGGTCTGGTGGACTGTGCTTTACCTGGCCCTGCTGTTCTGGGGCCTGTTAGGAATTGTGTGGTGTTTGGTGTACATGTATGAATATAACACTGTGTTTGTCACTGATCCTGAGTTGTCACACTGTACCATAACAAGTGGGTGCTCTCAGTACCGCTAAGGTCTTTGCAGCATATGGTATGAACTAATAAAGATGAATTATTTGCCAAATAATAGAATTTTATTGATTTTTTTTAAGTGCAAAGAAAAATCATTTCAATTAAAAACAAATACATAAAAAACTTAATAAATTAATAGAACAGATCTTAAGATGAGGGGAGAACATTCATATCCATTTTAACTACACATACATCAACTGTGGTTTTCACAGGTCAGTATTTATGGAACTGTGGTCTTCCTTACAGTCCCCTGGCATGCAGTGGGAGGGATAGAGAGGCAGCCACTGACACCACACTGAAAATAGGGGGCAGTTGCAGGGAGGTGCTGCAATGGAGTTCTCCATAGACTGCAAAGGGAAGTGAGCCCATGTTTGCTGAACCTGTAGGTCCAGTAGAGTCTGCAGCATCTGTGTTTGCTGCCACAGAAGCTCCAAGTCCTCTTGCATCTCCCTGTCCTTTTCCTGCTGGCCTTCCTCCTGTCTGCTCTTTCCTTCTCCAGACTATCTGCAATATTCACCCTCCAGGCACTCTGCTCTCAGTCTGATGTAGCACTGGCTTGCAGGATCTCAGGAGTCCTCTTCTTTCTTCCCCTTATCTGGCTCCGGCACTCTATGGGTGTGCCTCCATCAGACGGCAGTGGATGCAGATAACGCACACAGAGGTACCATTGTCAGTATAGTCACAGTGGAAAGTGAAAATGAAGAGTCAGAACTCCCTTCCCTTGTTCCCCTCAAGTTTTAAACCAGACATGCTTATTGACACTTCCGCTTCAGAGTGCTTGTGCACGGGACCACTCACAGAACCAGCCATGGTGAGTGTGGTCTGCCAGAAGTGAGGGAAATGAGGCAGGAATTGCTTGGGTGTATAAAACTGAGTATAGGGCAATGGCACTGAACACTGGCACCATTTTCCATAGGCGGTGGTGAACTCCTGAGGGTAATAAAGGCACAGAGAGCACAGCTGCTGCTGGAGTCCTGATGCTGCCGGTACCTGTATGCAGCTAGCCTGTTTACTGCAATGGTACCTGTTGAAGTTATCCTAAAGTGCTGTGGGAAAGTGTCCTACTGTGGAGGAAGAAATAAGGCTGCCATCTCTAGAAACCTTTAGGAGAGGATCACAGAATAGCTCCATGAAAGTTTCATTTAGATCTCTCAGGAAAATTCAGTGGACATCCCTGTGAAGTACATAAACTACTCTGCATGCCCCCTCCCCTCTCCAGCCTAACTGTACAGAGGAATGAAAAAGCAGATAACTCTGCCTCTTGTACTAGAAGTAGCAGTACAATAAGTAAATTAATGAAAAATTGATAGCTGGGTCCTGTTAAGTTGGAGATGCCATCAATACATTATTATAATGGGGAATACATTTACATGCATACCTCAAGTTCCTTCCCCTGCATCAGTCCCACCCGTGCTTGACTTCCAGGACTGACTGGACTACAGTGGAGTCTCAAACAGGTCGTGGTTCATGGCATAGCTGGACCCCCTCCCCTAAGTTGCAAGTCCCTCATCTTCTTCCTCTCTCCTCCTCCTCGCTGTTCACAGCAGGAGTCTGTGACTTGGGTGCTGCAGAGGTATCCATGGTGGTTTGAGGGGTGGTGATGGTGTCTCTCCCAAGAATGGCATGTGGCTCTTTATAAAACTGGGTCTGTGACTTGGCTTTGAGTTGACCATTGGCCTTCCTGGCCTTGTGGTATGCCTGCCTAAGTTCCTTCGCTTTCATGCAGCACTGCTGCTGATCTCTGTTGCACCCTATCTTCTCAAAGATGTCCACATATGTCGCTGATCCACAGCTGTGCCTGCACAGCCTCTTATGCCCACAGGCCCAGGAGATCTAGGATCTGCTGTTTAGTCAAAGCCGGAATGCATCTGGAGCATGCAGCTAGCATGGTCAGCTGGTCAGTTGCACACAACAAGGGAAAGCTACTAAGTGTGCTTACCAAGCTGGGCAATCAGGAAAAGGCACTTCAAAAATTTGCAGGGCTTTAAGCTGGTGGAGAGCTTTCTGGTCTCTGGGATACCTAGGCAGTGGAATTGACAATTCTGGCATAGCGGTCAGTATCAGGCATTGTGGAACAGCTGCTGGAGGACTATTGGAATGGACATAAGTAACTCAGTGTCTACACTCATACTGAGTCGACCTTGGCACATCGATCATTGCTCAATGCTGACCTGGGAGGTGGTGGTATTGCTTCGCTGTAACAGGGCACTTACACTGGTGGGAGACACATTTAAGTGTACACACACACACACACACACACACACACACACACACACACACACACACACACACACACACACCCCTAGGTTGATGTAAGGCAGCTTACGTTGACCTAACTTGGTAGTGTAGACCAGGCCTCTGTGTTTCTTGGGTGTGATTGCACCACCCCAGCATGGTTTCAAAACTAGCTGGAGGCCACTTCCACAGAGGTTGACCAAAAACTTAACATCTTGTGTTTTGAGAAAATGCTACAAACATTTGAAAGAAGTAATTAACAATTGTAATGTTTAGTGTTTAGGCTGTCTTGTAGGCATCCTACAGCTGGACAATAACTAAGGGCTTATTTAGTCAGAAATCTATTAAGAAGACTGATGGGAGATGATTGTCAATTATAAAACAATCTTCTGCCATCACCCGCAGATTCTACAGCAGAGGTGGCCAACCTGTGGCTCTGGAGCCATGCAGCTCTTCAAAAGTTAATATGTGGCTCCTTGTAATAGGCACCGACTCAGGGGCTGGAGCTACAGGCACCAACTTTCCAATGTGCCAGGGGATGCTCACTGCTCAATCCCTGGCTCTGCTGCAGGCTCTGCCCTCACTCCACCCCTTCCCGCCCCCTCCCCTGAGCCTACCATGCCCTTGTTCTTTCCCCTCCCGCCCTGAGCCTCCTGCATGCTACAAAACAGCTGAACAGGAGGTGTGGGGAGATAGAGGGGAGGTGCTGATCGGGGCTGCTGAAATATTACTGTAGCTCTTTGGCAATGTACATTGGTAAATTCTCGCTCCTTCTCAGGCTCAGGTTGGCCACCCCTGTTCTACAGCATTCATCTAGAATGAAACAGGCACATAACCAAGCTATACCTAGATGTCCCAAGATGGAACTGTGTTTGCTAGATCTTTAAGAATGCCTCACTGGAAACAAATGGGTTCCGAGTCTTTTTCCATTAAGGAGTTAAAACTATTTTGCTGTCTCTGTTGAAAATTAGCCAGAGATTAGCAATAACCAGACCTACATTTCCTGTTCTACCAGTAGTGTAGATTCTGAATTTGCATAAATGCAGAAGTCTCAGACAACAGAAGCAGTATTATGAAAGTGCAAATATTAAACATTGTTTCCATGTGTTCTGGCAAAAGTCAATCAAACCTTGACTAGTATGCTTAGATACCCTGTATGTGTGCTTTAAATTATAGCTTTCAGGTCACCTTTGCCAAGTGCTTTAATACCAAAGCTTTGACACTGAACTTTGCAAAACATATGCAGATACAGTGTGTAAATAATATTCATAATATGATGGACATGGCAAATCTCTGGAGCTCCTGGGGGTGAGGGAGGAATTGTAATGGGAGGCAGTCCACATTATACATAGTAGCAGTAATACAGAGATGTCACTGTAGCTATTGGAGCGCTGTATTGTTAAGTTTGTGGAGAAGTGGAACGGAAGAAGAACAGTCAGATCACCAAATCTCAACAGTCACAATGGCATGTCTTGGAATTCTGGCAGGCATGCTCAAGGCATTCAGCAAAATGTACCCAAGCACATAAGAGAACCCTAGTAGTGCACATCCTGTTTTGGCTCATTGCTCTATTATTTGGTGATTATTAGAACACTGGAAATGAATTTCACATCTCTTTTTCCTGTCACTGGGTTTCCAGCCAGCTGTGTAGTTACTATAATACATACTGAGTAATAATGCTATCTCCCAAACTGGTCATTCCGACTTCTCCTCCCTATTCACTCTTTTGGTTCATATTCTCACAATGTTCTCATTGTGATTCACTTCCCTATTGCTATTTTTAAAAATAGATGCTCAGGTGCCATGGTGATGGTTATGGTGTAAGAATCTGATTAGAACAGAAATACTGGTGTCTTCCCCCTCTTCTTCTAGCCTCAAATCTATGGAATACTCTACCCCTCTTCATTTTTGATTCTTTAGCCTTAAATGCCATCTCAACTTTTTAAAAAGCTGCTTTTAATTATTTGATGTTTCTCGCTCTTCTTGTAAGCTCTCAGTAGTTCGCACTTGATTTGGGAGCCATGTGGGTGGAGGAAGATGGTGAGGGGAGGGAAGGCAGATCTGACAAGGAGCCAGGCTGCTGGTGGAGAACTGGGACTGGCTGGGCAAAAAGACTGGGACAAGGAGCCAAGTGACGTGACACTGAGATTGGATGAGGAGCCTGGGGAGGGACACTAGGACTGGAAACCGGTGGAGATGAGGAACATGGGTGGAATGGAGAAAGACAGATCAGGTGAGGAGATGGGGAAATTAGGACTGACTGAGCAAGGAAACTTGGAATGGGAGTGGGAGGGAAAGTCAGTGTGCCTGAAGGAGTGAGAAGAGGACTTACTAGGACTGGGATGAGAAGCCAGAGGAGTTGAGATGAGGACTGTCAAGGAGTGAGAGTAGGGAGAAGATCGGATGAAGACAGGTTGGATGTGATGGGACAGAAGGGGTCAAGCTTGGGGGAAAAACAGATGGAACAGTCTGTGCCCACTGGAGCACACTCCCCTGCAGAGCCTAGAATAGAACCCAAGATTCTTGAGTCCCACCGTTCCTCTGCTGTCAGCAAATATCTGTGAAACCCACTGGCAAAGTCTCCCATCCCCGTCTAGGGCTGGTCCACAGAGGAAGACAACCTACTGTTGTTAGTTACTCTGTTAGCTCAAGTGGCAGAGAACTAGGTGGTGGATTTAAAGGTTCTAACCTGCTGATGAACCATGTTGGTGTCAGTATTATGCCACATGCTAGAATTCCTGTTTTTACATTTTGGTGTTTAAAAATTTAGGAAATTACACGCACAAAAACATTCAAAGCACATTATGTAGGGTGCAAAACCAAGCACTCAGAAGTTAGGAAGTGCTAGAATTAAGGTTGCATGAGCAACCTTAATTCAGCTCCCTTGTGTGTGTTATGATAGTGTTTGAATCAAGCACAGGAATAAGTTAGTGGTTGTCTAGGGACCAGTGATCACGACCTGATTACATTCAAAATACAGGCAAACAGGACAGTCCTGTACAGTTATATAAAAATTAGGTCTTTTGAAGCACAGTGTGTGTGTGTGTGTGTGTGGAGGGGGGTGGAGATGGACTGATGGACTAACTGCGCTGGCTAAAATCAGGCAGACTCTGTAGAAGAATGGTACGTTCTTCTCTCACATAGAGTTCTGTCTAGCCAAACATATTCAGCAAGCCCTGGAAGGCTATAGAAGTTGTCTGCACAGCAGGCCAACTTATTCAGTAAGCAGGAACAAAAGTGCAAAAAAAGCCACTCCAGCACAAAATTGTATTGCTTGCTTATAGTTGTACAGCAGCTGAAAGGAAGAGATTTCATGTAAAATAAGATCTTTTCATCACATGAACCATGACTGCTTGTCCTTGCCTCCCTTTCCCCACTGGAACTATGCAGCACAGGTACAGGAACATCCCTCCATACATGGCCCTGTTTGGTAACAAGACAGAATTATGGGTTTAAAAGAAAATTCCAACAACCTGGTGTTGGGTTGAGAAGGGGTGGAGAGGACCATACCCATCCATATTTCTAATGCATCAGAGAGCTCTTGCTTCCCTCCTTATTGTTGGGGCAGAGGCTGAAACAAAACCCAGGGGCTTCCAGTCACTGCTATTCTGTGAAGTGCTGAGCATCCTCCACTCCCATGGAAGTCAAAGAGTTAAGGATGCTCTGCAGCTTGCCGGACTAGGCACGTACTCTGTCCATATTCTTCAATCCACTGCTTAAAATAGTGTGTTTAAGAGCGAGAATAAAAAGAAACTATTCAAACTGCTACAGAAGTGGGCAGCACTCATAACTCATTCAAATGCCACTCTTTGGTAAAAAGAACAGGAGTACTTGTGGCACCTTAGAAACTAATACATTTATTTGAGCATAAGCTTTTGTGGGCTATAGCCCACTTCATCAGATGCCATATTCATAGTCACATTACCATTCTATGCTTGTGCTAGAGCCAATGGGCTGTAGATGAAACACATGAATGATAAAGACCAATTGGAATGTCGCGACTCTGCGTTTGACCTGTATTTGATGTAAACCAAGAAAACTTGGTAAGATATTTAACACAGGACGAAAGGTGACTTCAGAAGAGAAAGTCTGAAACATCATGTAACACAGTTGTTGTAGTTGAAATCCAAATTCTCAATTAGTATGGATGCTAAATCAATATGGTGAGAGAGAGGGAATCTTTTAAAAATAAAAAGCGGTCTGCATTTCAGTTGCAAGCCAGACTGACACAATTTGTTAATTAAATAAGATGAGAAAAATCAATGATTGTTTTGCATGCGTGGTGTGAGTTGGAAAGGGTTTTTGGTAACTGTTGAGGAGGCACACGTAGAGCACCAATTTGCATACTAACTCTACTCCTCTTATCTCGAAATTTTTCTAGTTTAGTCATCTCTAGCACCCGCCTGCTTGTGATGTACAATATTTAATACCTTGTCTGCATGGGTGACTAGTGAGTTTGATATTACGCTGCTTCAGTGTATTAGGACCATTTGTTCATTTGTTTTGCTAGCTGTTCCTTCTCTCTTCTAGGCATCTGTATATGAGGACCCACAAACAGGGAAGGTGTATAACCTCCTTCATCCCGTGAACATGTGGGAATGCGCACAAATATGTTTAGGGAACTTGAGAAACGTAACATCTGTTTATCTAACTCAATTGCATGAAAATGTTCATGAATGACAAGTGAGAGAACCCTTTCATACTTTAGCTATACTTTTTAAATGCTCCATTATTGTCATTAAAAAGATCTTGTGGAAAAACTGGTTTTAGGAAAGTATGGAAATGTAGCAGGAGAGATCACTTGATGAGTAGTGAGAGAAGAAATTCCAGACACAGGCAGTAGCATGAAAAAGGCACAGATGAAATTAGCAGACAAAAGGGGAAGTCAGGTAGAGGCTTTGGAGGAGGGTCATGGAGAGTAGCCCTAAGATGTCAGTAAGGCCCAGATCCAGAGACAGACTTCGGTGTTGTGACACTTAACATTGCAGCACCTAACTTTTAGGTACCTAGAAAATCATAGTAACAATGCTGCTATCCACAAAGCCTCTGTTAGACACCTATCGTATAGGGAGCTGAGTGGGGGGAGAAAAGTGTCTTACACTGTGTTCCACGAAGCCAGCATGCTAGGTGGGGGCTGCCCAAGCTAGCAATGGGAGAGGCCAGTGAGGGTTGTGTGTGCTAAGCCCTGCCCTTCTCCCAGAGTACCATACCCAAGTCTGGACTGCAGTGAGGTGCCTGTCTCTCCTACTAACCCCCAAAGTAAGCAGACAAGCATCTATCTTCCCCTAGCTTGTGTGCAGGGCTCGGTCTGGTAGGCAGCCTCTGAGCGCATTTAACTCCATGCAAATCAGCCAGGGGATAACCTTTAGCCTGGTGGTTCTGGCACATGGGAGAGCCCCCCATTCATTTCCCCCCTCCCCCTGATGAAGAGAAGCGCTTTTAAGAGGTATCTGCCACCTCTAACCACTAAATGATAGTGATTCTCACTTGTTCTCTGAATAATTAAATATGGACTTGGGCCAATTTATTAAAATTGAACAATTTCAATAGGAGGGGTGCCACATCAGAATATCCCATGTCCCAGCAGCTACAGCACTCACACGAAAGGTGGCAGATCCCTGCTCAGATCTCTTCTCCTCATCAGGCCAAGGGCGGCGGGGGGACTTGAAAGAAGGTCCCTCACCTCCCACATGAGTTCTCTAACTAAAAGGTTAGAAGAACATAAGAACGGCCATACAGAGTCAGACAAATGGCCCATCTAGACCATTATCCTGTCTTCCGACAGTGGCCAATGCCAGATGTTGCAGAGGGGATGAACAGAACAGGTAATCATCAAGTGATCCCTCTCCTGTCACCCGTTCCCAGCTTCTGGCAAACAGAGGTTCAGCAGCTTACAGGGTCAGACCCTCAGGGTATGTCTACACTTCAATAAAAAATGGCACCAAGTTTGAGTCCAGGTCAATTGACAGTGTAGATGTTTGGGCTTGGGCAGGAGCCTGAGCTCTGACCCACATGAAGGGGGGAGGGTCTCACAGTATGTTTACACTGCAGGAAAACCCCTGTGGCTGGTCTGTGTCATCTGACTCAGGTTCATAGGTCTTGAGCTGCAAGGCTATAAAACTGCAGCATAGATATTCAGGCTTGAGCTGGAGTCTGGGATCCAGGACCCTGTGAAGGGGGAGTGTCCCAGAGCCTGAACTCCACTTGGTGCCGTGATCTTTTATTGCAGTGTAAATATATCCCCAGTGAGACAATGACTGACAAACCACATGTACACAGTGCATACTCCCTGCTCCCATGACATTTTGCATCCTTTAGCCAACTGTATCTCTCTGTATTGTGAGATCTCAAAGATCAGGCTGTAACCTGTAACCATATCCACCAGCAAGTGGAAAATCATCTCACTCTGTACGTATTGCACAGATTTGCAGTGTTTATTTACCAAGAGCAGCAGCGGCTCCAAGCACCAGCGCTCCAAGTGCGTGCCTGGGGCGGGAAGCCGCAGGGGGTGGCCTACCAGTCCCTGCGAGGGTGGCAGTCAGGCAGCCTTCAGCTGCCTGCCAGGGGGGAGGTCCCCGGTCCTGCAGCTTCGTCATACCCGCCACCAAATTGCTGCTGAATCCGCGGGACTAGAGGACCTCCCGCAGGCAAGCCGCCGAAGGCAGCCTAACTGCCGTGCTTGGGGCAGCAAAAAAGCTAGAGCCCCTGTGCAAGAGCCTGGAGTTGTCCAATACAAATTAAGAAAGTTTTGAATTGTCTTTTGTAGTCACTGTTACTAGAACAAGTGAATTCTACTTCCTCCCAAGGGAGATTACTTATGTCCTATTCCCCAATGTTATGCTATTTAATTCAGGCTACACAGTCAAGCCTCAAACCTGCAAGCACTTATCTATGTGTGTAAGACTATTCACATGCATGTTTGGGCAGAGATTATCTTTCTGTACAGTGCCTAACATAGTGGGGCCCTGAGCCATGATTGGGGACTTTAAGGACCAATGCTATATAAATAATAAGTGTTTGCCTTGCCCTAAATTACAGGCAATAATCTGCAGTTGGAGAGTGCCTGTTGCAGCAAATAGAACAGAAAAGAATGACAAACACACTTACTACTCCTGATCCTGTAAAATTAGTAATAGATTGAGATAATTTATATTATGGTAGCATCCAGAGGCCCTGACCAATATTGGAGTCTTATTGTAATAGGCACTGTACCAACATAAATGTTTCGGATTCTAACTTTACTCACACCAGCTTTACTGTGGTATAACTCCCTTGACTTCAGTGGAATTACACCCAATTTACACTAGGTAACAGCAGAATCAGGCTGTCTGTTCGGAAGAGTTTATAATCTTGGGGTGTGAAGACTATCAGATATAATTACAATTAAAAGGCATAAAAATTGTATGTAAATACTGATCCTCCATCTTTTCCTGAGCAGCCTGCCTAAAACTGCTCCTCAGAATAGCTAATACTCCTTATCCAGTCAGTGTTGGCCAATTTCTTGCTGGTGTTGACATCAATGGGACGAATGTGCTAAAAGTTAAATAGGTATATAAGTGTGTGCAGGATCAGGGCCTTTGCACATATTGGTGTTAGACATTTTAAACACTATTTTGTATCTATCATATTGCCCCTTAGTTCTCTTTTCCAAGCTGAACAGTCCCAGACTTGATCTATATGCTTCATTGGTGTAAGACTGTTATAGTTACTTTAGATATTAACGGCTTATATTGAAACAAGCTGAGTCTTAGAGAAAGACAAACTTAAAACAGGCAGGGCTGTGTTTCTTGGTCGTTATGGCATGCTAAGATCACTGGAACATTTCATGTGACTATTCCATTTCTCGATGTTTGGGCTATATAGACTGCAGCTGTACTAGAGTGTTTGGGCCTCATTCTGTGCTGATTTTCTCAGGAAGAGCAGTACAGAAGATGCCGTCCAGGAGAGCGATAAAGGGAGGGGCAAAGGTGGTTGTATGCAACTTTGTGCTTGCCAGAAGGGTGGATTAATTTAAAAATCAAGGTGACTTAAATCATGGTTTAATTCACCAAGTGGAAAGCCTTGATTTAAATCATTTTTAATAAACCTCTCCATTTATACTTGTTATAGTCTAAATTCTTATTGGTTGATATAACCTTTAAAATATGTTGATTTACAACTAAATAGAGCCTTTACACTAGATTTGGTACATCTTTTTGCTATCTAGGAGGGTATACTATAACTATATACATTTATGTAAGAGATTATAGAAATAAATTTTCAGATTATTAAGCAGTACATTTTTAGTGTGCTAGAAAATGGTGAATTAATATTGCTTATTTACTAGATAATTAACTTTTTGCTTATGCTTTGGGCCAACCAGCATTAGAATGGTAGTGGCATGCCGCCCCAAGCATGCGCTTGGCGTGCTGGGGCCTGGGGCCACCCCTGTCAATAGTCCTGCCTCAGTGCAGAGCATTGGACTCGATGACCTAGTATCAAGACCAGGGGTCGGCAACCTCTGGCAGCTCACCAGGGTAAGGACCCTGGCAAGCCAGTTTGTTTACCTGCCGCATTGGCAGATTTGGCCAATCATGGCTCCCACTGCCTGTGGTTTGACGTCCCAGGCCAATAGGGGCTGCGGGAAGTGGCGTGGGCAAGGGATGTGCTGGCCACAGCCTTCCACTGCCCCCATTGGCCTGGGGCAGTGAACTGCGGGCAGTGGGAGCCGCAATCGGACAAACCTGCTGACGGACAGGTAAACAAACCTGCCTGCCAGGGTGCTTACCCTCGTGAGCCGTGTGCCAGAGGTTGCCGACCCCTGATCTAGACTGTGTCTGACAGGTGTTTGTCTAACCTGTCCTTAAAAACCTCCAATGGACTGAAATTCCACAATTACCCTAGGCATTTGTTCCAGTGCTTAGTTACCCTTATGGTTAGAAAGGGTTTCCTAACATCTAACCTAAATCTCTGTTGCTGTAATTTAAGTCCATTACTTCTTGTCAAGACTTCATTGGATAAGGAGAACAATTTATCACCCTCTCTATAAACAACTTTTTACATACTTGAAGACTATCATGTCCCCCCTCAGTCTACTCATCTCCAGACTAAACAAGCCCAGTTGTTTCAAGCAACAAGGAATCCTGTGGCACCATATAGACTAACAGATGTATTGAAGCATAAGCTTTTGTGGGTGAATACCCACTTCAATACATCTGTTGGTCTATAAGGTGCCACAGGACTCTGTTGCCTTTTACAGATCCAGACTAACACTGCTACCCCTCTGATACTTGACACCAGTTGTTTCAGTCTTCCATCATATCATATTTTCTAGACTTTAATCACTTTTGTTGTTCCCCTGTAGATTCTCCAATTTGTCCATGTCTTTTCTGAAGTCTGGTGCCCAGATTTGGACACCGTACTCCAGTTGAGGCCGGAGTAGAGTGGAAGAATTACTTCTCGTGTCTTGCTTACAACACTCCTGCTAATACATCTCAGAATGATGTTTGCTTTTTTTGCAACAGTATTACATTGTTGACTCATTCAATTTGTGATCCATTGTAACCCCCAGAGCCTCTTCTGCCGTACTTCTTCATAGGAAGTCGTTTCCCATTTTGTATTTGTGCAATTGTAATACCTATCTATAAAAAGGGGAATAAGGACAAACCAGGGAATTATAGACCAGTCAGCTTAATGTTGGTACCCAGAAAGATAATGGAGCAAATAATCCATCAATTTGTAAGCACTTAGAAGATAAGGTGATAAGTAACAGTCAACATGGATTTGTGAAGAACAAATCATGTCACACCAACCTAATATGCTTCTGTGACAGGGTGATGAGCCTTGTGGACAGAGGGAAGCAGCAGATGATATATTCCTTCATATGTGTATTGCTTTGCATTCGTCCTTATTGAATTTCATCCTATTTTAGGACATTTCTTCAGTTTGCCTCTACCATTTTGTATTCTAATCCTTTTCTCCAAAAGTGTTTGCTTGGTATCATCTGCAAACTTTGTAAATGTACTGAGTATGCCATTTTCCATATCCTATATACAGGTATTGTATAGAACCGGACACAGGACAGATCCCAGAGGGATCTCACTTGATATGCCTTTCCAGTTTTTGACTGAACCATTGATAACTACTGAGTACACTTTTCCAACCAGTTGTGCATCCACCTTATAGTAAGTTTGTCTAGGCCATAATTCCCTAGTTTGCTGATGAGAAAGTCATGTGAGGCAGTATCAAAAGCCTTGCTAAAGTCAAAATATATCAATAAATATATTGATTAAACTGCATTAAACCCATGTAGACACTCTCAGGTCAGAATTAAAGTGGCTGTAATTTGATTTATCTTAAGGCAACTTTAATTCTAAATGAGAGTTTCCACACAGGGGATTCACCTATGGTCCAATAGGTGAATCTGGGTCTCTTCACTATCTTTGTCAATGATTTAGATAATGGCATACAGAGCACACTTATAAAGTTTGTGGATGATACCAATCTGGGAGGAGCTGCAAGTGCTTTGGAGGATAGGATTATAGTTCAAAATGATCTGGACAAAATGAGGATATGGTCTGAATTAAACAGGATGAAGTTCAATAAGGACAAATGCAAAGTATTCCACTTAGGGAGGGACAATCAGTTGCACACATACAAAATGGGAAATGACTGCCTAGGGAGGAGTACTGCAGAAAGGGATCTAGGTGTTATAGTGGATCACAAGCTAAATATGAGTCAGTGTAACACTGTTGCAAAAACAGCAAACATCATTCTGGGATGCATTAGTAGGAGTGTTGCAAGCAAAACACAAGTAGTAATCCTTCCATTCTACTCTACACTGATAAGGCCTCAGCTGGAGTATTGTGTCTAGTTCTGGGTGCCACATTTCAGAAAAGATGTAGACGAATTGGAGAGAGTCCAGAGAAGAGCAACAAAAATTATTAAAGGCCTAGACAACATGACCTATGAGGAAAGATTGAAAAAATTGGGTTTGTTTAGTCTGGAGAAGAGTAGACTGAGGGAGGACATGATAAAGGTTGTTACAAGGAGGAGAGAGAAAAATTGTTCTTGTTAACCTCTGTGGATAGGACAAGAAGCAGTGGGCTTAAAACTGCAGCAAGGGAGGTTTAGGCTGGACATTAGGAATAACTTTGTCAGGGTAGTTAAGCATTTGAACAAATTGTCTATGGAAGTTGTGCAATCTCTGTCATTGGAGGTTTTTTAAAAGCAGGTTAGACAGACATCTGTTGGGATGGTTTAGATAATACTTAGTCCTGCCTTGAGTGCAGGGTATTGGACTAGAAGACCTCTTGAGATTCCTTCCAGTCCTATGATTCTATGAACAGAGCTGAACCACTTGGTAATAGCGACCATAATAAAATTAAACATCCTTGTGGGAGGGAAAATACTAAAGAAGCCCACCACAGTAGTATTTAACTTCAGAAAGGGGAACTACACAAAAATGAGGAGGCTAGTTAAGTGGAAATTAAGAGGTACAGTCAGAAGATTGACATGTATGCAAGCTGCATGGCAACTTTAAAAAACAAAACAAAACACACCATAATAGAGTCTGAATTTAAATGTATATCTCAAATTAAAAAACATAGTAAAAGGTTCAATAAAGTGCCATCACAACTAAAAAGAGTAAAAGAAATGGTTAGTGGCCAAAAGGCATCCTTTAAAAATTGGAAGTCAAATCCAAATGAGAAAAATAGAAAGGCGCATAAACTCTGGCAAGTGAAGCGTAAAAGTAGAATTAGGCAAGCAAAAAAAGAATTTGAAGAGGATCTAGCAAAAGACTCAAAAATGAACAGCAAAAAATTTAAGTATATCAGAGGCAAGAAGCCTGCCAAACACTCAGTAGGGCCACTGGACAATCAAGGTGCTATAAAGGAGCCTTCAAGGAAGACAAAGCCATTACAGCGAAGCTAAATGAATTCTTTGCATTGGTCTTCACTGCACAGAATATGAAGGAGATTGCCACACCTGAGCCATTCTTTTTAGGTGACAAATCTGAGGAACTGTTCCAAACTGAGGTAGCAATAGAGGAGGTTTTGGAACAAGTTGATAAACAGTAATAAGTCACCAGGACCAGATGGTATTCTGAAGAGTTCTGAAGGGACTGAAATATGAAACTGAAGAACTACTAATAGTGCTATGTAACCCATCACTTAAATCAGCTTCTGTACCAGATGACTTGAGGATAGCTAATGTGACACCATTTTTTAAAAAAAGGCTCCAGAGGCCATCCTAGCAATTACAGACCCATAAGCCTAACTTGAGTACCAGGAAAATTGGCTGAACAGTAGTAAAGAACAGAATTATTAGACACATAGATAAACACAATATGTTGGGGAAGAGTCAACAGGTCTTTTGTAAAGGGAAATCATGGTTCACCAATCTATTAGAATTCTTCAAGAGCATCAGTAACCATGTGGACAAGGTGATCCAGTGGATATAGGATACTTAGACTTTCAGAGAGCCTTTGAGAACATCCTTCACTAAAGGCTCTTAAAGCAAATTAAGCACTCATGCAGATAAGAGGGAAGATCTTCTCATGAATCAGTAACTGGTTAAAAATACAGGAAATTAAAGATAAGAATAAATTATCAGTTTTCACAGTGGAGAGAGGTAAGTAGTATCCCCCAGGGATCTGTATTGGGACTAGTGCTGTTCAACATATTCATAAATGGTCTGGATAAAGCCGTAAACAGTGAGGTGGCAAAATGTACAGACAATACAAAATGATTCAAAAGAGGCAAGTCCAAAGCAGACCAAGAAGAGTTACAAAGGGATCTCACAAAACTGGGCATTGATAAAATTCAATGTTGATAAATGAAAAAAACAAAAAATCTCAGTTATGGATAGAAAAATCCTAGGATATAAATTAGCTGCTAGCACTTGAGAAAGAGATCTTTGAGTCACTGGATTGTTCTCTGAAAACATCTGCTCAATGTACAGCGGTAGTCAGAAAAGCTAACAATGTTAGGAACCATTAGAAAAGGGATAGATACTATATATATCCACCCACACATTGAATACTGCATGCAGTTCTGGTCACCAATCTCAAAAAGAGATATTGGAATGGGAAATGGTATAGAGAAGGACAACAAAATCAGGGGAATGAAACAGCTTCCATATAAGGAGAGATTAAAAAGTCTGGGACTGTTCAGCTTGGAAAAAAAAAAGGGGGCAATATGATAGTGGGCTACAAAATCATGAATGATGAGACAGTTAATAAGGAAGTTGTGATGCTGTATGGTATATGGATGACTATTTATAATATTATTGATACCAATATTACAAAATTGCAATGGATCTTATACAAGATATGCCATATAATGTTTCAGTGGAGAAGTTATAATTTGCAAAACACAATAAGCTTGTTTATATATGTATCATGGGTTATAAATGTGTGGTATATTGATATCTCAAACTTGTACTGTGCATCTGGGTGACACTCCCCAGACAGATTGGCATCAGCATTGTTCAACCTGCTTGATGGCCCATCAAGAGCAATCATCTATACCATGAATTTATTGAGAGAAGCCAGGGGCTACATCTATGAGTCAGCAGGAAATGTAGGGACAGGGGACTCCAAGTACCTTTCCAAGCCCATGTACTGTGAGTTTGTGTTTGGGACAGAGGTTGTACAAGCCACATGGCAAAGAATATAAAAAGGCAGCTGCATCATCTCCATTTTGTCTTCAATCCTGCTTTTTACTTCTGAGTAACTTCTCTACAAACTGAAGCTTTGAACAAAGGATTTATAGACCCCCCCCCCAAGCTTTGTATGTGTTCCAGAGGGACTTTACAAGCCAGCACAGTCACCAATGCTCCTAAAAACCTGATATATGGACTCTGAAGTCATATGTATGCATCTGATTGCTTTGACTATTTAACAACTCTTCTTGTTCTTCTCTTTTATAATAAAACTTTAGTTTTAGATACTAAAGGACTGGCTGGCAGCATGGTGTTTTGGGTAAGATCGAAACTAGTATTAATTTGGGGATCAGAAGACCATTTTGTATAGTGAATAGAGTTTTAAATAACTTCTTACTTTACTGGACCTATTTACTGATTGGCAGCCAGAGACTGGAATGCAGTAGAGGGGACTGTGTGATTTCTTTTCACCCCCAGCTTCTTGATATTCAGGGTAAGTGGGGTGGGGGGGATCAAGAGCACAGTTTGTGAATGGTTGGTGAATCCAACTACAGTGTTAATCAGTTTGGGGAGAATCTGCTCTCTTTTGCAATCTGCCCTGACCTTGGCATTTTCAGTGTGGGCTATCCTAGGCACCTTGAGTCACATCGACATAGTCGGCAGGATCCACAGAACCAGATCATTTGGGTTTTGGATCAGAACCCCACTCTATTCCAAATTTAAAATGTGATACTGAGAGTGTTAAAGGTTAAAGTTAGTCACAATGAGTGATCCATGATCATATGAGGCTATGAACACAAAAGAGCTGAAACAACTATGCAAAGAGAGAAAAAACACAAAGGGGACACCTCAGATCAGAAAATGAGAGATTTGCTCATGGAGAGTGACCAGAGATCAGGGTCTCGGTCTGCCCCTCTCACAGATGTAAATACTGCAGAAGCAATCAAACTGCAAGCCCTGAGAGAGAGCCAGCATCTTCAGCATGAGAGAGAAATGGCAGAACTTTGAATGCAAGAGAAGGAAGCCTTGGTCCAGCTGGAAAAAGGGAGGTGGGGGAGGAAGGGAGAGAGAGAGAGAGAAAAAAAAAAAACCTCACAGGAGACATATGAAACTGCTGCAAGCCAAGATGGAAACTGTTAGACTCCAACTCCAAGACCCGGAAGGAAAAATGGTCTGTCACTGCCTGGAAGTTCTTCTCCTCTCAACAGCAAGGATTTGTCCAACTTACAAGGATAATGACGATGTTGAGGAATTTCTGTATTTGAAAGACTGATATTCATCAAATTCCAGATGAGAAAAATGCCTGTTCTCCTCACCAGATTGACTGGAAAGGCAAGAAATGTATTTAATGAAATGGAGTTAAAATGATGCTTTGAATTATGTAAAGTTTAAAGAAACTGTATTGCAAAGATTTAAAGCTACTTGAGTCTGGTAGGCTGATATTTAGAAATGTTAAGCTATCTGATAATGTTATCTATGTTGAGACTGTTCATAAATGGCTTGGGTATATAAAAAGGTGGATTAAGGGGGCAAAGGCTTATGATACTTTTGTTAAAGTGATTTATTTGCTATGAAACAGCTTCTTGAAATAGCATATCAGAGCTGAAGCGTGTGATTAAAAACCCTGATACCATTTTGAAAGCTGCAGAAATTTCAGGTGCTTTCACAGAGAATAGAAACTGTGGAAGGCATAAGCCTCAAGGAAAAACAATTCCTATTCATCAGTTTAAGAGGGAGGATGTGTTCAAGAATGAGATTAGCCCCAATTTTGTTAGAAAATCTTACACAAACCCAGAATTTAAAACTGCTCACCCCAGAGGAAAACCACTTACATGCCACCCGTGTGGAATGACCATATAAAGCCAAGTTGTCCAAACCGTAGAGACAAAAAAAATCCCCAAACCAGCAACGCCCCAACCAAAATCAATTTGACTATGGAAGTACAGACTAGCCATATAAATGCTAACACTGCAAGCTTGAGTCCAAACAACAACACTGCAGGTGTTAATGCTACCACTTTAGTAATCCCCAATAGGAGGAAGGAGTGTAGCCTCACTAATTATGTTAGGGTTGAGACATGGAGGGGTAATGAGGAGTTCTTAAAGAGTGCCTGGGTCAATGGGATTGTGGTTATTGGATGGAGAGATTCTGCCTCAGACATTACCTTGGTTAAAAAGGAATTAGTCTGGGAGGAGAATTATTTGCCAGATCAAAGCGTGAGCCTGGTGGCACTTTGAGCATATGGCAAAGGTGCCCTTAACAAAAATCCACTTAGAGTGGGAAGATTTTAGGGGAGATATGATAGCTGGAGTTAGGGAACTTCTCCCTGCAGATGTTTTGATTGGAAGTGATATTGTAGTTGCGACTAGCAATGTCAATGTCATAACCAGGTCACAAAGGAAATATGGCTCTGATATGGATACTGTAACTTGTGATAATGAGGGAATCTGTGAACAGACAAAGGATCTCTCTCAGCTGGTGTCAGTTGAGACTGTGCCTGATGTGGCTCTGAATTTAGGTGAAATTCAGAAGAAATTTATTAGGGCCAAACAAGAGGGTGTTTCATTAGAAAGGGCCAGAATTGATGCCCAGAACCTCACCTCAGTGGGGGAAGGAATAAGCAGATTTGGCATGCAAGATGGCTTGCTGTACAGAGAACCTCCTACAGGGGAAAAAGCAACCTCATGGTAAGATCTGCAAGTAGCTTGTGGTGCCTGAGGAATATAGAAGTGTTTTGTTAAAGTTGGCTCATGATGGTCCCTTTGCAGGACATCTGGGCATAGAAAAAAATTGTGAAAGGTTGAAGCAAATTTTCTATTGGCCTTACCTGTTTGAAACAGTGAGGGAGTATTGCAGAATCTGTGATTTGTGTCAGAAGCACAAGGGCTTTAAGGGTCCTAAGAAGGTACCTCTATAGCCATTACCCATTACTCAGAGGCATTTGTCAGAATGTCTGTGGCTATTGTGGGACCATTCCCTAAGTCTTCCAGGAATGGAACGAAGTATATTCTGGTGTTGATGGATTTTGCCAGATACCCTGAAGCTCTAGCTTTGCCTAAGGTTGAGCCAGAGACAGTGGCTACATGGAGGGGTAATGAGGAGTTCTTAAAGAGGGTTATTTTTAGCAGAGTGGGTTTTCCCAAGGAAAATTGTCAGACTGCGGTGCCAATTTTTTGCCGATTGTATTTAAGCAGCTGTGGAAAGTGTGTGGAGTAAAGCGCCTAAAAGCTGTCCCTTACTATCCAGAGACCCATGGTTTGATGAAAAGTTTTAATGGAACATTGAAGGCTATGCTAAAAATGTATGCGGACAGGTGCCAGAATGACTGAGACATCTTGTTGCCATATTTGTTGTGTGTATATAGAAGTGTACACCTAAAATCTACAGATTTGCTCCCTTTGAGCTACTTTATGGGAGGCAGGTCAGCAGACCCCTAGATCTGATTCATGATTGAGGTGACAAGAGCCAGTGATTTGTGTCACAATTTAAAGAAATCTTGCAAGACATCATGGATCTGGTTCAGCAGAATCTTGAGAGAAGTCAGGAAGCTCAGAAGGCTTGGTATGTTAGGCATACTGAGAAAAGAGCATTTGAATTTGGAGATGTGGTGTTTACACTAGGTCCTGTGAGAAAGAAGATGCAAGGTATTTGGAATGGACCTTATGAGGTAGTGGAGAGAATTAATGAAGTTACATGTAATGTGGAGAGGATATGCAAATAGTGCATATTAATAGGTTGAAGGCTTACCAGAAGAGGGTGATAACTGTAAACATGATTTGCTGTGCTGAGGAAGAGACTTAGTCTATGCCTTTGGTCGATATGGTTACAGAGAGCAGAGAGGAATCGCAGCTGGAAACCATTGAAATGGGAGGGGGTTTAACTCCAGCCCAAAAGAATGAGATGTTAGCTTCATGGAGGCACCACAGGCAGACATTCTCAAACCAGCCAGAACTGACTGACATACTAATGCACTCCATTCAAACCACAGGTCCTCGCCCAGCTCCTAGAAGGGCATACAGAGCCAAGGGAGAAATGCAAAAGCAGATTCAAGAGGAGGAGGAGGAAGAAAGCATGTTATCCATGGGAATAGTTACTAGATCTAAAAGCCCATGGACATCCCCTATTGTTATGGTACTCAAAAAGGACAAAATCTTGAAGTTTTGCAGTAATTATACGAAGCTGAATGCTATCACACAACCTGACCCTTACCCCATGCCCAGAATAGAAGATTGGCTGGATACACTGGCAGGTGGGGGGTAGCGAAGTTCATAAGCACACTGGATTTAACTTGAGGGTACTGGGAAATTCTCTTAGATACTGACTGCCAAGAACAATCTGTTTTCATAGTGGAGTCTGGTCTGTCTGTCTTACTGTTTGGATAGCAAAATTCAGGAGCCACATTCATGAGGCTTATAAATGAAGTCCTACAGGGTTTGGAATCTTTTCCCAGGGCGTACATAGATGATCTAGCCATCTTCAGCTGACAGCGGTTCTTGGCAAGACCACATAAACCATGTGGGAAATATGCTGCAAAGGCTTTGAGAGACTAACTTAACTGTTAAGGTTTCTAAATGTAAGATGGAAGCCTCAGAGATGTTCTACTTGGGACACTGGGTGGGCAATGTGTTGGTTAGCCCTGAACCCTCAAAAGTAGAAACCATAAAAAGCTGGCCTTTCTCTAAAATAAAAAACAGGTCCAATCCTTTATTGGCCTCGCCAACTACTATAGTAGATTTGTAAAGAGGTTTAGTGATATTGTTGCTCCAATAACAGACTTTACCAAGAAGGGAAAGTTGGAAAAGGTGATAGGGACAGAGTCCTGTGAAAATGGCTTCCAGAGCATTTATCTAAACAACTTACCCTAACCAACCCTGATTTTGAGGAACCATTTCTGCTGTACACAGATGCCAGTTCAACTTTTAAGCTTTATTCCTTCCTCCACATACACAATCCTCTCTCATTAAGCACTTCCTAAAATTAGTGTTTTCAAAGTTCCTTAATACTCCCTTTTGAGATGCTATCTAGCATACATAACATTCCTCTCCATGCTGCTGCCACCTTTTTAAACAACTGCTGCTGTTGCCCCAGTCCCCTGCAATGGTGTAATATAAATGTATACATTTTTAAAAGATTAAGTGTAGTCACTTTAATGAAGAGTTTTATCAATGAGAATCACATTGATTATCACTGTCATGCTTAGGTTTTATTAACTAACAAACTTGGTATTTGTTTTTGTAACTATTACTTACTGAAGCAAACCTATCTCTAAACTATCAAAGTTGCATGTCTTGGTTATTTTAGTGTTGTAAGTCTTCCTTATTTTGGAGGAGTGGACAGCTATTCCTTCCTTGTGGAGTCATTCTCTACCTATGGTACATAACAGTGTAGTCTCCTGGGGGCTGTAATATTAATTTCAGTTGTTGGGATTAGTGTGCAGATCCTAGGTGGTACTGGTCTGACCCATCTGGTCTTAAACTGCCAGGAGGCCAGACAAGATGATCTGGTGGTTTCAGCTTCTGGCCTTAAACTGTTTTGATTCTGGGCATGTCTACACTACAGCACCTACAATGGCATACCTACAGCGCTGGAGCGGTGCCACTGTAGCATAGATATCTTACTGTGATCCGTGTCAGTTGGCCCACCAAGCCGCTAGGGGGCGGTGAGGAGCTACTGCCTCACTGGCCATCCTGGGTCATGCCTCTGTCACTGGGGAATTAACAGAGGGAGTGGCACTGGCAAGGGTCTGTGGCACACCCCTCAGGCAGGGGAGCGCTGGCAAGGGTCTGTGGCATGCTATCAGGATTTTGCTACCTGTGGTGGGTTGGCCAGGGTAGGGGAACACAGGCCCACCCAACTCCACTGCATTCCAGCCCAGAGCCCTGACAGTGGCAGGGCAAGGGTCCCACCACTGGATCAGCAGGGGTCCTTCTGCAACACACTGACCAAACAGACTCACCGCACTGTGCAGTTCTGTCCCTGGGCTCCTTCCTACCCAGTCCCTTGAGCGAGTCCCTCCGGTCCTTCCAGCTCATCCTGGCAGCTCCAGCTCCCGTTCCCCTCCACCTCAGGTTCCTCCAGGTACTGGGCTGCTTCACTTCCATGACAGGCATAGCACTTAGGTCAATGTAGTTAGAGTAATACCGTGTCAGTGTAGACACGGTGTTGCTTACATTGACTTGCTGCCTTTTCCACAATGTCCTACATTGACAGTTAAATCATTACAAGTTGTGGCACAAGGAGTGTAGTGTGGACATGCAAAAGCAATTCAATTACTGTACATTGACATAACTTAGATAAACGTAATTTTGTAGTGTAGATTTGCCCTTAGGGATGTTCAAGTTTCTTCCTCGGCTGAGCAGGACTTTTGCTGCGCTTCAGTGAAATACACCAAATCAGGGGTCATCAATAGTTGACTCCTAAGTCAAATCTGGACCATCAGATGCTTTCGAATGGAGTGTGAACTCTTTTTATTTACTTATAATTATTATTATTTTCTCTGGAGTCCAGACCTTGACAATACCTTGACCAAGAAATCTGGACCTTGACAAAAAATAATTGATTATCCGTGCCCCTAAATCTCTTTCATTCAGAGTGACCCTCCCAGTGCTATTTACAACTCCTGTACTGCCCCCCAAGGCGCAGGTCAGAGGGATGGCAGTTGGCCTGACGTTTTCAGCTAGGGTGACCAGAAGGCAAGTGTGAAAAATCAAGACATGGGGTGGAGCCAGGGGCGGCTCTAGGCACCAGCAAAACAAGCTGGTGCCTAGGGCGGCAAAATCTAGGGGGCGGCAAAAGGCTGGGGGGGGCGGCAGGCTGGGCCGGCGGACCTGCCGCAGTCATGCCTGCGGGAGGTCCACCGGAGCCCCGGGATGACTGGACCTGCCGCAGGCATGACTGCGGAGGGGGCGCTCGTCCTGCGGCTCGACTGGACCTCCCGCAGGCATGACTGTGGCAGCTCAAGCGGAGCCGCCGGACCCGCGAACCGTGCGCAGCCACGGGAGGTCCAGCCGAGCCACGCGGGACCAGCGGTCCCTCTGCAGTCATGCCCGCGGGAGGTCCGCTGCTCCCGCGGCTCCAGGGCGCCTCCCGCGCATGACTGCTTGGGGCGGCCAAAAAGGTAGAGCCGCCCCTGGGTGGAGCGTAATAGGTGCCTATACAAGAAAAAGCCCCCAAAATCAGGACTGTCCCTATAAAATCAGGACATCTGGTCACCCTATTTTCAGCGGCTGTGTGGGTGGCCCTAGGCAGGGCCAGCTCCAGGCATCAGCGCAGGAAGCAGGTGCTTGGCCAATGGAAAGGGACAGCATGTCCGGGTCTTCAGCGGCGGGTCCCCCGGTCCCTCTCGGCGTGGTAAAAAAGCTGGAGCCGGCCCTGGCCATAGGGCTGAACACTTGCACAGGGGTGCAGAGACGGGGCTGCGCTGAACTCCGGCCCTCAGGTTAGCAACAGCCACAGGAGCGTGTTTATATGTCAGCCAGGGGCTAATGAGGGGGGTGCCACGGGGCACTGCGGGCTCTCGGGGCAGGCTCGTCGGGCTGCTGCCGGCAGGTGGCGCCGGGCCGCCGCGGCGCTGCCTGAGTCGGGCCCCGAGGCGGGGGCAGCCGGCGGGACATGCGCGCTGGGCCCGGCGTCGCCCGGCAGGCGAGGAAGGAGCGCTCGTCCCAGCCGCCGCCTGCGCGCCGTGCTGCGCCCTGCCCGCCCCCTGCCTGCCCGCCCGGCAGCACCGCGGGCCGGGCCCGGTCCCTAGCGGCCCCGCGCACCCAGCGAGCCGCAGCCCGGCCGGGAAGATGGCGACGTTGGGAGGCGAGTCCCAGCCGTTCCCCGCTGGCCTGGCGGCGGCCGGGGCGCTGCACCCCCAGCACCTCGGCGGGGGCGCCGGCTCGCTCGGCTACAACCTGCCGCTCAGCCGCGCGCTGGAGCGGGCGCTGGAGGAGGCGGCGCACTCCGGGGGGCTCAGCCTGAGCGCCAGGAAGCTGAAGGAGTTTCCGCGGGGCGCGCCCGGGCACGACCTCTCCGACACCGTGCGGGCAGGTGAGCCGGGGACGGGCACCCCCCTAGGCACCTCCACGGGCACCCCCCCTCCCGGGGACATGCACCCCCACGGGCACCCCCCTCCCGGGGACATGCACCCCACGGGCACCCCTCCCGGGGACATGCACCCCTAGGCACCCCGGGCACCCCTCCGCCCGGGGACAGACACCCCCTGGGACACCCACTCCACCGGGGGAAAGAAACCCCCTAGGCACCCCCCCTCTGCCCGGGGACGGGCACCCCCCGCCCCCCACGGGCACCCCCCCTCTGCGCGGGGACGGGCACCCCCCCTCTGCGCGGGGACGGGCACCCCCTGGCCCCCACGGGCACCCCCCCCTCTGTCAGGGGGCGGGCACCCCCTGCCCCCCACGGGCACCCCCCCCTCTGCCCGGGGACGGGCATCCCCATTCTTCGCATGTAACCACTCCCCACATGTACTCCCATCCCAGAGAAAACAATATTCTGGGCAGCTGCCCCCCTCACCCTCCACGTGTGTCCCCCTTGGGTTCAGCCACCTCTTGCATGCACATGACCCCCCAGGGAGCAGCCCGTCCCCCATGTGCCACCTGCACTCCCCATACCTACTGAGCCCTCCCCTCCCCACATGCATCCTTCCAGGACAAATACCTTCTGCAGGCACCCCCTCTCCTGGGGACAGCTGCAGCCTACTGTTTGCATGTACCCACTCCTCCGACAGCCATCCAGGGGGCAGCCTCTTCCTCCCTCCCCCCCCCCCACGTGCACTATCCCAGAGTGTAGTAATACACCCACATAGGGGCTTATACTGACCCCCTCCATGTAGCCTCTATGTGGACCAATATGTCCCATGAATCCTTGATAGCTCCACCTCCCCCTGCGCATATATTTGGGGCTACCTATACACTCTCTTGCATATGCCTAATGAAGTTGTTGGTGTAGTGGTGCCGCAGCTGGTGGGGAGGTGACTACTCACCCACATAGACCCCTCGGGACCTGACGGGTGCTGAACCAGAGAATTTTCCGAACCATGGGAGGTCAATGCAGGGTGCCAGCGGGTCTCCATAGGTAGCACCCCCAGGCTTTGTGCCCAGCGTCGCTCCCCCACCTGGGGGGCTTCGATGCAAGTCCCAGGTCCCAGTCACTGGCACCTAGCCTGGAGTCCCAGCCATTGGCCCCAGGTCTTCCCCCTCCATCCCAGAGCTTGAATGCCGCAAATCAGCTGTTCATGGTGCTCTAGAAGCACTGGGAGGGAGGAGGAGGAGTTGGTAACCATAGGGCTGCCGGCGAGAGGCATGGGGGTGGGGGGAGTTTGGCACCGGTAGATGCGCGGCACCCAATAATTTTCCCCCGTGGATGCTCCAGCCCCAGAGCACCCATGGAGTTGGTACCTATGCCAGACCACGAATATTGCCAGACCAGGGAGTGCCAAATTAGAGAGGTTTAACCTGTACCTATACACACTTGGGGTTGCATACATCACCTGCATACTCACCCACTCATACACACAAGGGCACGTACACCTGTACCTATCGAGTCCCACATAACCACCCAGTATTGCATCCACACATTGGGATCACATACATTCCTACCTCTCCTGCAGAGAACAGGAACTATAATCGTTCTTGGAGGCCTATGTACCTGTTTTATACCAAGAGCAGGTTTCACCTTTAATAGTTCCTTAGCTTTGTCTGTGGTGGCTGCTGCTGGTGACTGGTTCTCAGAATGGTTAGTTTCAGTGCTTCAAGTGAGTTGTACCTATGGAATAAGTGAAATATATAAAAGGAAATGTATACATATATTATCATGCTTGGTCAGACCAATAATCTATCCACTCTAGTATTTTGTCACTGACAGTAGAAGATGCAAGAAACCCTGTAGTGTATAACCTGTTTGTAGAGGAGTTAGTGTTTGGGCTGTCCTTGGAAGCATTGGGGTTTACCTCCTTCATGTTCACAACACAATATAAAACCCACCCTAATTTTTTTCAAATATGTCTATCTTTGTAAATTTCTAATCTTTATTTAAATCCTATTAAGCTATTGATCTTTGTATAGCAATGAGTTAATTAGGTATTGTGAAATCACTTGTGTATTGACCACAAATACCTGTAATATTCATATATGTATAATGTGTGTACATAAATGCACAAATGTTTACCTGTGATGTATACAGCATTTTATGTACACTGTTACGGGTATTACATGCATATGTACTCATTTGCCAGAGGCTTACTCTTCCTAAAAAAATTGTTTAGTTAAAGTTTATAAAGAAAAAAAATTTCATTTGAACATGCTGGTTTGAAGCATTTTATGTGGCGCAGTGTGGGTATGTACTCGTAACATTTTAACTAGGTAATGTGTTTGCAGAAAACAAAAAAAACATAAGGGGATTTTCATACTGGTTTTGCTTGATCTACATGGAGTTTGCAGAAGTAGTCTGTATCTTGATTTTAAAAGAGCAGAGTTTCCCCTTTATGATAAGTCTCTGTAACCTGATCCTTTTTAGGGGAGTTGTATATTAAAAATAAAAAAATTAAAGTATCATCTTAACAGCATGTTGTAACCTGTTAAAGTGAACAGCCTGTTTCGTGAGTTATGTCATGGGTTGATATTTCTGGAGGGGACAGTCAGTTTTTTCACTAGTTGCTTTAGTAGTAGTTTTTTCACTAGTAGCAGAACATATGAACAGTTGGAGGATATGTATGGTCAGGTCCTCTAACTCTTACAGGACATTTTTGTGACATTATAGTCACAGTAATATTTGTCTCACCCTTCCTTAAATTTACATTATGTAAATACAGTGCTCTCATGCAGCAGTTAGGTTTTACTTATTACATTTTACTTTTTGGCAGATAATCACTTTGACTTTCTTTTTGGAGTACTTCAACTTTGGTGCTTGTAAACTTCATAGCCCAGAGAGACAGGAGCTTTGAGCTCAGAGATGTGAGTAATAGGGGACTTGCAAAGAGGTAAAACCTTGGCTGCACCCTGGCAGCATCTTCCTGGGATCACAGATTTCTCAGTTGCTTGTTTCTTAACATAAGTTGTTTTCAGCAAAATCTGAAATTATAGGTACTTTATAATAAAAGATTCTCAAGGGTGCTTCCTAAACATGCTCCCAGTGTTTTAGCCAGGTATAATGAAAAATAACCTGCAAAGTGTGTCTAATGTAAATAGCCTAAGCAAAATATTTAAGTTCAAATTTGATCATGTATGTTTTTCTTAAGCAAAATGTGGGACTGTATAAAGAACTCAAATTGCTTCCTATATTTTTGGACGCTTATGACCAAGATAGAAAATACACAACACAGAACATTTTTCATAATATCCTTTAGATGCAGTTTGGGCACACAGCATAGTAAAATTTATTCAAATGTTTTGGCTGAAAATGGTGCTGAAAAATGTCTTTGCAGAATGGAATTATGTAAACCATCTGTGTCACGTGTGTGTATCTTTACAAAGTTTTTTTTTATATAATGTTAGTAAGAACTTATGCAAAGATTGAAGTTGCTTATGGTCAACTTTATAGTACCAAGTTTCCTTAAGTAAATGAGGTTACTAGGTGAAATATCATACATAAAGAGTAAAATACACTCACGTTTTCTTAAACTTGCATATTTTGGTTCAAAATCATATTTAAATAAACAAATATCCTTATTTATGTAGTTAAACAACTCAGACTACTAGAACTGGAAAATTTGGGGTTTTTTCCTTTTGTGTTTTGCTTTTGTTTACTACTTGCTTGTCACTCAAATTGGATAATGAAAATAGACTTTTCACTCATTTCACTTTCCAGTCATTTTCACTTCCTAACTATCCTGCACCAGCACAATGTTTGGGTTATAAGCGTTTGGGGGTAATGCTCAAATAAAAAACCCATTTCTTATTTTAAATCAAACATGAAAATTTAACTGTAAAGAAGTCTTGCCAAAAAAAAAAAAAGTCTGCTAGATAAAATGAATTTCTGAGGGCTAACTAGTGGGCAGTATTCCTTTACACTCCTTTTTTAAAATGCTTGTAAATGCCTGGATTTAATTTACAGGGTTTCTGACACCTGAGGCATCTAACAAAAAATCAAAACCAGTATGAAGTATTTTAATTAAGTAACATTTTTATATGAAGATTGGTCCTGATGTTTATATATCTTTAAAAATGACTCAAAGTTGTTTTTTTGCCACTGTAAACTTGTTTTAGTAGATAAAGTCCTATTGCAGAGAGCTCTTTAAAACAATATTTCAAAGCTACCTTTACTTACTATGGGCCTTACCCGCTCCTCCGAAAGTCAGTGTCACAACTCCCATTAAAGTCAACTCTCACTGAAATAGGACTAGACTCTAGGTATGAATGAGAATCTGGTATAAATGTGCAATATGAATATGAAGGACAATAGAACTAAGCAGACTAATAGGATGTATTTTTGAAATATCTGAAAGTGTTATTTATTTGAAAACTATTAAAAGGGTCTAACCTATTTAAAATTATTTAATACACCATGTTATTCATTTGGGAGTTTTTCCTGATTATGAACTGAATGAGGCAGTAAACAGAATTTTCAGGTTCTTTATTGCATGTGAAGTATTAAGGGATGTATATTACCAAAAGCCTTTTTGGGCATAGCAGAACCTCTTTATATAAAGTTTCTGGTCAGATTTTCTAAACCACATCAGTGTAGCTGCATTGCACAAGCAGTTTCAAAAATAATAAATGCTATTCTTATCACTTGTATTACAGACTGGATTATGCAAAAGACAGTGACACGCTAATTATATACTTCTAGAGTGAGTATGTAATTATATTCCACACAACCACTGGGAAAGCTAGAGGCATATTAGGTTATAAAAAGAAAAGTTACTTTAGATGTGCAACCATGGCTGTGTCTGTCAGTTACTATAACCTCTTTTTGTGAGTCTTGGCTAAATTTCTGGAGACTGATCCTGCAAACATTTTCTTGTGTAAAAATACCCATATGACCCCATTGATTTCAGTGTAAGGATTGCACACATGAATAAGATTACTTGTGTGAGTAAAGGAATGCAGGAAGTGGGACTTGCATTTTTAAATTGGTTAACAAAACCATTTAAAAAAGGTACAAAACTATTTAAACATAGTTACTTGGCTAATTTGGAACAGGTGGAAACATGATTTTTTTTTAAGTGGCTTAAAGTTCTCTGTAAATCAACGGGATTCTATACCATGTTTTTAAAATGGTTATTCCTGTACCATGCTGCCCAGGCAAAACCATTAGTCTGAAACCATCTTCAAATAACTAAGTTACAAGTGGGAATGTGACTTTGCTTTCCATATTCTCTTATATGATGACTAGGGCTGCTCACACTCACCCTCCGCTCCCTAGAAGATAGATTTCAAGTGTTTTTTATTTAGCTTTTAATGGGCAGTTTTGATTGAAATCTGACATATAAGAGTTTGGCTCTGAGGATTCTTTTCTACAGAATCTCAAAAATGTATTTTTGGTGTTTTTTATTATAAATTTTAAATATGTTAAGGCTTAACAAGTTCTAAACTGCTTTCCATTTGAGTTCCAAGATGGTGCTTGGACTAAATAATTTGTCATACTTTTTGTAACTCTTCTTAGAGTTAGCTACAGTCCTTAGATGAACTGACCGTTTAATTTTTTTGTTATGTTGAAACTGGTTTCAGTTTTTATCTATTATTTCAAGTCTTCATCATTAATTAAAAATGTTTCCCCACAAAATCAGATTTCCCACAGCTTCTTTTTATAAAAACTATACACATTTAATTAATTTATTCTCATTAATTTCCTCCAGCCCCTTTGCTATCCTAGTTGCTCTTCACAATGCTCTGTTTCTGGTAATTTTGCTAATAAGATCAGTAGATGTTCAGTCAACACCATTTAAGTTGGATGTAGGTTGTTTGGAGGAGGCGTAAACAATCAGACAATCCAAATAAAAACCCATTTTCCCAAACCAGCTTTCTCTAAGATTTTTGTTGAATAAGTTATAGGGGGGAAAAAAAAGTGTGGATATTTTAAAGGTCCTATTCACTTCCTATCTGGCTTCCTTCCCTTTCCTAATGCGCACTCTTCTCCATTCATCCAGGGAAAACATAATTATTGCCTTAAATGGACACTGAATAAAATTAATAAATTAGGCTTTGCTCAAAAATTTCATTCAACAAAATTACTGTAATTTAACCAAATTATAAGAGTATATGACAAATTACAATCCACCACAAGATAATATAAAAACATCAAACTCTGTATAAAACCAAAATCAGAATGATTTGAGCCCACAAAAGCAAGAACATTCACATTTCAGGAATTAATCATAAGACTGATAGCGCATCTGTGATTTTTCTTGTGTCTAGATGTTTGACATTTAATCCTTTACTGCAGGTTTCTTATGTTTATTTAAGGCCTTTTAACCTTGCTCAGTGTAGCTTTTATATAAATATTACTCTAAACTTATTGGAACAATGAGGGGAGGGAAGTTAATTTGAGAGAAATAAATTATGATTAGTACAGAGCCATCAAAATCAAACCTTAAGGGAAATACAGAAATGTATAAAGAATTGGAAAAATCAAATCAAGCAAATAAATGGAACTTCAGCATTGTTTACCCAACTGTCAAAACAGTATTGCTCTTTTAGACTGAAACGTCTTTAGAATTATTTTTAGTCTAGACAGCCCTGTATCAACGTATTAAAGTTTCTTTTTTCCGAAGGGCTATCCTTCATAGAAGATCTTTCAGTATAAGGGAGCCATTTGGAAGTACAAAGGCTGCTAGTGTATTTGTAATCACAGCCTACTCCTTTTGAAGTCATTTTCCTTTTCGTTTGGGGCTCATGAAGCTTTCAGGCCCAGGGTAGATGTCCCCCACTTCAGGTTTTGGGACCCCATAAATGTCAAGGCTACACAAATCCTTTTTAAAAAGTAGCTATTAGACCTGTTTGTTACTGAGCCTTGAATATTTTGTGGTACAAGTTGATGGCTAATGTTGAAAGCTTGTCACTGATTTTTTTATTTATTTATTTTTTGCTGTAACACCTGTGCAAGTCCTTCTTAAATTCTCCTACAGTCAGCCTTTGTGACCATGTTCCTTCCTCTTTTGGGAAAGACTCCAGATCAGTTTGTGGTTGTGGAATGGCAACTGAAGGTAGAAGACTTGCCACAAATCATCTTCCAGCTGCTAAAAGCTGAGTTGCTCCTCTGCTGAGCATTCAGTGTGACCTCTGACTATGTGAAAAACAGTGTGTGGAAGTGGGAGCCAGGTATTCTTGTATTCTAATCTTGGCTTTGTCACTAATTCCCTTCGTGGTGGCGTTGGTCAATTTTTTCCCCATCTGTAAAATGAGGACGATGATAGTTAATATCCTCACGGTGATGATGGGACTATTAATTAATCAGTGCTTATAGAGTGCTGTTAAGTGCTAAATGTTAGAATCAGAGGAAGATGAGGAGACAGTAGAGTACAGGAAGGACCAAGTGTGAGGGAGTCAAATGAAAATTTGTGGAAGTGCAAGGTATAGAACAAGAGGAAGAAAGGCAATGAGGCAACATAATGTGGGCCTGAACGGAGAGAATGGATATGAGTATGAATGAAAGTTTGAATGAGTTTTCAAAGAAAACAGCATTATAGAGTAATGACAGAAAATTCATAAAGATGGATAGACTGGAAGAAGAGAGAGAGAATAAAGAATTGGAAGAAGTAAATAAGCAAGAAGAGACCTACGCAAGTGTAAGACTATTTGAATTTTATATTCTGGGAGAAATCTTACATCTCTAAATTTGAAGGATTTTGAATAGTTAAGTTATGTTAATATTGTTGGTTATTTAGGATTAGATAGTCCGACAACTGGAGAAAATTTTATGTTGTTTTCTCTAACCGGTGAATAATGCATTTATATGCAGGCATGTCCACTTAATTCTAATTTTAAAATGTTGACAAGTATACATTAAAGCCAGCACAAGAAGCTGGATTTCTCTTTCCATGCAGGAGAGAAAGCTGATGGTATTGCTGATATTTGTAAAAATGCAAAGTATCCTTTTCCTAAAACCCTAAGGCTGGTCTTGTACGTAGTAGCATGAGCACATGGAAGGATGGAATGGCACAAAATGCTGATGCCACCCCTGTTCCTAACTATACTCTCACTGACCACAGCCAGTGTCTTTTGCTCACTTTTTGGGAGACTACTCCCTGTGTCCACACCTTTGAATGTCTACTCCTCATTCCTGCCTCCTCAAAGGTCAGAGTGTAGGCTTTTTTTGTAAATATCCATGTAATAGGGTCGTTGATGGGCTTCAGAGGCATAGTGGTTAGCACCCACCCAGTAGTGAGGGCAGTGATGGGGGCGCCCCGGCCCTAGGAGGATCAGCAGCATTTGGCCTCTGAGAGGGTGTGGGAGGTCCTCTGAGTTACCTTCCCTGGGTCATTTCCTACCTCTGCTTTCCTTCATCAGCTTCTGGTCCCAGGCAAGGTAAAAGAAACCAAGCCATCAGCCCCAACAGGGCTCAGCATATAGACCTGTTCCCTCAGGGAGGCTTCTCCAGCACCTTTGTCAGGAGCCTTCAGGGTAGGCCTGTCTTCCTTCCTTCCCAGCCTCCCCCTGCTGAGCTGGGTTGCTCCCTTTTCAACCCCTCCAGTTGGAGCAGGCTCTTCAGGGTTGGAAGAGCGGGGCTACCTGCACCCAATATTGTCTTTTAATCCTTTCTGGCCAAATGTGGAGTTTGTAAACCGCATTACAGTCCATTAGTGCCAAATAAGCCAGTTAGCTCAAATAAAGAAAGGCTTGTTTGACACTGAAAACAAAATTTAAAAAAATCAGTACTTAAAAGCTAGGTTCAGGTAACAGTATTGCAATATTGAGACCTAGCCTAGCTAGCCAGCCCAGCCCTTGTAGTTAGAATTTAAGTAGAGTTAAACATCTTACCTCTCTCAGCGATAGCGTTGCTCTTGCAGTTAACAAGCTGAGTTCTGGTCAGTTTGAGTTGTTGTCCTAGTTTGTCAGTTGCATGTGGCTCCTCCTTTAGGGATTGGGTTTATGGGTGCCATGCCATCGTCCATGGGTCCCAAAATATCAGTAGGCCTCCATTTCAAACAAATTTTAGGCCTCTGTTTCAAACAGATGTTGATATCATTTTTATTTAAATCTCAGGCTTGAAATTTGGGGTCTTAGGGAGGAATAAGACTTGGTTCTTACAGTACTTTTCATCTCTAAACCTTAAAGTGCTTTGTTTTGTAAAGGAGGGCAAGGGCCAGACTCACCAAGGTGATAGGCACCTAGTAACATTTACAAGTGCCTAAATAAATTAGGCATCTAATTCCCATTGAAAGTCAATCTACGGCACTTTTGAAAATCCCACTAGCTGCCAATCTGCATCATTAGGCACCTAAATACCCTTCTAAATCTGGCCCCTTTATCTCCTTTCAGCATATGGGGAAGCACATAGAGATAAAGGAGAAGTGACTTGCCCAAATTCACAGAATAGGTCAGTGGCAGAGACAGAAATAGATCCAAGTCTCCTGGTTCCAGCTGCAGTCCACTGGACCACAGTGCCTCCCAATTAGACTTTGGGGTGTAGCCAACACAGCAAAGTTTATTCACTCCTATCAAAGAGGTTTGTGAATATGTTTTAAGGAATTCCTCATAGTCTTAACACAGTATCATCTCAAAGAATAGTTCCTCCCTGCTATGGTTGTGAGTAAACATACATTTTGGGAAGTCTTGTGCATTGACTGTTTCCTCTCTATGTGGTAGTCTTGCTTTTTCTCAGGCTGACTTGTTGGCCAGCCTGACTTTTTCTTTCTTTCCTTTTATGGTTCTGATCACCATAGTGTCTGAACACCTCAACGTATTTAAAAATAGAATAACAATAACAATCCTTGTTTCTTCCATCCCAGGCTGTAGGAGAAATAGTAAGATTATTTTTATACTTATGTTTATGAAGACTTTACTGAGAGAGAGCCAAATAAGATGAGATTTGCATATAGTTGTGAATGTGATGAGGTTTATAGTCATTCCTACATCTGGAGAAAGTGAGTTTTCTACTTAGCAATGCCTGTGAAAATTCTGACTTTCATGATCACAAGTCTGCGGACAGTTTCAGTGGAACACAGCTGTTGTGGGAGTTCCTGAGCCTGAGGGAATGGTGATGTGAGGTAGCTACGGATGATCCCATGCTGGGCTTTGAATGTCAGGACAGAGAACTTGAACTCCTCACAGTGGGGAGGTAGAGCAGACAGCAGAATACCAGGATGATATGCTCACAGTAATTTGTCTTACTAAGTGGACAAGCTGCTGTCTTTTGTATCAGTTGTGGCTTTCTCAGGGCATATGTTTTCATTTCTAGATATAAGTTGCAGTAATCAAGCCTGGAGGTTATTGACTTATTGATCTCTTGGTCTAAAAGTATGTTCTTTACAATGCTGAGCTTGTTGTCAGTGTTGAAAAAATAAGAGTAATACTTGAAGTAATATTATGTTAACTAATTTCAAATTAACTTTGCTTTTTTTTTTTTCAGTAGATGAAGGCATTGAAATATATGAATCCACTTGCTTGTGGCAGAGTTTGTATAACTTATGTTGTGGAGGTATCTTTGAGATAAATGACAGTTATCAGATAGCACCTACATTCTGTTCTCTAATCCATCCTTCTCAAAATACCTAATATTATTTCAGGCTTAAGCAATTTTTATACAGTTGGCTTTAAAACTCTCCAAGTCTCAGAATTACCTGGTTTGAAGTGCAGGGCTGGTAATATTCATTCTGGACTGGTAACAGGTTTAATTTCCAGTTGTTTCTTTTGTTAACCATAAAGACTAGAATCAGAGGCATTGTACTAATGCAGTGCTGGAACTACAACACTTTTGAGATGTCTGATGTTAGAATAGTGACATTATTTTAGGTAGTAAAGCTATTTCCGATAATTTTTGTTTGCACTGTTGTAGCCATGTTGGTCTTACGCTTAACAGTCTGCTCTACCGTGAATTTAACTATGACACTCTGGGTACGTCTACACTACAAGATTATTCCGCTTTTACATAAACCGTTTTTTAAAACAGATTGTATAAAGTCGAGTGCACACCGCCACACTAAGCACATTAATTTGGTGGTGTGTGTCCATGTACCGAGGCTAGTGTCGATTTCCGGAGCGTTGCACTGTGGGTAGCTATCCCATAGCTATCCCATAGTTCCCGCAGTCTCCCCCGCCCATTGGAATTCTGGGTTGAGATCCCAGTGCCTGATGGGGCAAAAAACATTGTCGCGTGTGCTTCTGGGTACAGCCTCACCCCTCCCTCCGTGAAAGCAGCAGCAGCCAACCGTTTCGCGCCTTTTTTCCTGCGTGAACTGTGCAGACACCATAGCACAGCAAGCATGGACCCTGCTCAGCTCAAGACAGCAATCATGGATGTTTTAAAAACTTCGCACATTCTCGTGCACTCAATGCTGAACCGGGACCTGCAAAGCCAGGCGAGGAGGCGGCGGCTACGGCAGCGCGGCAACGAGAGTGATGAGGACATGGACACAGAATTCTGTCAAACTGCGGGCCCCTGCGCTTTGGAGATCCTGCTGGTAATGGGGCAGGTTCTAGCCATTGAACGCCGATTTTGGGCCCGGGAAACAAGCAGAGACTGTTGGGACCGCATAGTTTTGCAGGTGTGGGACGATTCGCAGTGTCTGCGAAACTTTCGCATGCGGAAGGGCACTTTCATGGAACTTTGTGACTTGCTTTCCCCGGCCCTGAAGCGCCAGAATACCAAGATGAGAGCAGCACTCACAGTTGAGAAGCAAGTGGCAATAGCCCTGTGGAAGCTTGCAACGCCAGACAGCTACCGGTCAGTCGGGAATCAATTTGGAGTGGGCAAATCTACTGTGGGGGCTGCTGTGATGCAAGTAGCCAAAGCAATCACTAAGCTGCTGCTACGAAAGGTAGTGACTCTGGGAAATGTGCAGGTCATAGTGGATGGCTTTGCTGCAGTGGGATTCCCTAACTGTGGTGGGGCGACAGATGGAACCCATATCCCTATCTTGGCACCGGAGCACCAGGGCACCCACTACATAAACCGCAAGGGGTACTTTTCCATGGTGCTGCAAGCACTGGTGGCTCACAAGGGACGTTTCACCAACATCCACGTGGGATGGCCGGGAAGGGTTCACGACACTCGCGTCTTCAGGAACACTACTCTGTTTAAATGGCTGCAGCAAGGGAATTACTTCCCAGACCAGAAAATAATAGTTGGGGATGTTGAAATGCCTGCTGTTATCCTGGGGGACCCAGCCTACCCCTTGATGCCATGGCTCATGAAGCCATACACAGGCAGCCTGGACAGTAGTCAGGAGCAGTTCAACTACAGGCTGAGCAAGTGCAGAATGGTGGTAGAATGTGCATTTGGCCGTTTAAAGGCACGCTGGCGCACATTACTGACTCGCTCAGACCTCAGCCAAACCAATGTCCCCTTTGTTATTGCTGCTTGCTGTGTTCTCCACAATCTCTGTGAGAGTAAGGGGGAGACCTTTATGGCGGGGTGGGAGGCTGAGGCAAATCACCTGGCCGCTGATTACGCAGAGTCAGAAACCAAGGAGATTAGAAGAGCACACCAGGAAGCGGTGCGCATTAGAGAAGCTTTGAAAACCAGTTTCATCACTGGCCAGGGTACAGTCTGACTGTTGTGTTTCTTTCTCCTTGATGAAACCCTCCCCCCCTTGGTTGACTCATTCACTGTAAGACACCCACCCCCCCTTCGATCACAACTTGCTTTCTAAGGAAATAGTCACTCTCGTTTAAAAATCATGTATTCTTTATTACTTAATTATAAAAAGAGGGAGAGAACTGACAAGTTAGCCTGGGTGGGGTTTCGGAGGAGAATAGTAGGGAAGAAAAAGGCCACTATAAAAATTTCATAATAATGAAAGCCTTTTGTTTGGGCTGTCCACTGGGGTGGAGTGGGCGGGTGCGCAGCGCCTACCCCCACGAGTTCTTGCTCATTTGGCGGGTGAGGAGGCTAAGGAACATGGTGAGGGGGGAGGGTGGTTATACAGGGGCTGCAGAAGCACTCTTTGATCCTGCTGCCATTCCTGAAGCTCCACCAGACGCCGGAGCATGTCAGTTTGATCACGCAGCAGCCCCAGAATTGCATCCTGCCACCGTTGATCTTCCTGCCGCCACCTCTCATCTCGAGCATCTCTCCTCTCATCTCGAGCATCTCTCCTGTCCTCACGTTCCTCCCTCCTATCCTCACGTTGGTCCCTCCTGTCCTCACGGTCACTGGCATCTTTCCTGTACTTTGCTACCACGTCCTTCCACTCATTCAGATGCGCTCTTTCATTGCGGGTCACTTCCATGATTTCCGAAAACATTTCTTCTCGCGTCTTTTTTTTCTGCCGCCTTATCTGAGATAGCCTTCGGAATGGAGTAGGGATGCTTGAAAAATTTGCAGCTGCATGAGGGAGGGAAAAAAGGGAGAGAAGTATTTAAAAAGATACATTTTAGAGAACAATGGTCATACTCTTTCACGGTGAACAACATTATTCACCTTACATAGCACATGTGTTTTCACTACAAGGTCGCATTTTGCTTCTTAATATTGAGTGCCTGTGGCTTTGGTGTTACAGATCACAGACGCAGGTCCGGGCATCAGAATTCTGCTTGCATGCGGCCATGGTAAGCCATTGTCTTTCGTCTTCTGCAGCCTTCATCTATCCAGCGCCCTCCTTTCCCAAATAGCAAGCAAAGCCCATTGAGTGCTTCTTCTTTCCTGTTAACGTGCAGCAGCAGAAACCACCCCGTGGCTGGTATCATGGAAGATCACTGCTAAACACCCCCCTTTCTACCACCCCCCCAACCGCATGGCTGGTAGCAGGAAAGATCCCTGCTAGCCAAACGCGGAAAAGCACAGTGCCAATTGCGGTCCCCCTTCCCCCCACTTGGCTACCTGCAGGGAAGGATTTCTTTTAAGCAACAGGCAAACAGCCCAGTAGGAATGGCCATCTCTGTCCCCTTACTTAAATTCCTGAATTTCAACCAGGTTACCATGAACGATATCACTCTCCTGAGGATAACACAGCGAGATAAAGAATGGATGTTGCTTGAATGCCAGCAATCACTGGGACCATACGCAGCTAGGCTTTGTCATGCAATGATACCAGATTACTTGCTACATGCATGGCGTGGTCAAGTGTCCTACCATGGAGGACGGAATAAAGCAGCGCTGCCCAGAAACTTTCTGCAAAGGCTTTTGGAGTACCTCCAGGAGAGCTTCATGGAGATGTCCCTGGAGGATTTCCGCTCCATCCCCAGAAATGTTAACAGACTTTTCCAGTAACTGTACTGGCCGTGAATGCATCCCAAGTCCTCAGGCCAAATGAATCATTAAAAAACACTTACTTTTAAACCATGTCTTATATTTACAACGTACACTCACCAGAGGTCCCTTCCATGGCTTCATTGTTTGGGATAGTTGCTTGGGAGGGCTGGGAGGGTAATTCCGTCAGGGTGAGAAAAAGCTCCTGGCTGTTGGGGAGAACGGAGTGCTGTGTGCTCTCTGCAAGCTCGTCCTCCTCTTCCTCCTCATCTTCCCCGTCCGCAGAATCCTCAGCCATGGCTGCGATTACCACCCCCCACCTCGGAATCCACGGACAGGATTTGCATGCAGCTCAGCGTAGAAGCGGCATGTTTTCGGCCCTGTCCCGGACCTTCCGTTTGCTGCTTTGGTTTTCTAGTAGGCTTGTCTGAGCTCTTTAACTTTCACACGGCACTGTACTGAGTCCCTGGTGTGGCCTCTCTGCATCATGGCCTTGGAAATTTTTTCAAATGTTTTTTCATTTCATCTTTTGGAACGGAGTTCCGTTAGCACGAAATCCTCTCCCCATACAGAGATCAGATCCAGCACCTCCCGTGCGGTCCATGCTGGAGCTCTCTTTCGATTCTCAGGAGACTGCATTGTTACCTGTGCTGATGAGCTCTGCGTGGTCACCTGTGCTGATGAGCTCTCCACGCTGGCCAAACAGGAAATTAAATTCAAAAGTTCGCGGGGCTTTTCCTGTCTACCTGGCCAGTGCATCCGAGTTCAGATGGCTTTCCAGAGTGGTCACAATGGTGCACTGTGGGATAGCTCCCGGAGGCCAATACCGTCGATTTGTGGCCACACTAACCCTAATCCAACATGGCAATACCGATTTGAGCGCTACTCCCCTCGTCGGGGAGGAGTACAGATATCGGTATTAAGAGCCCTTTATATCGATATAAAGGGCTTCATTGTGTGGACGGGTGCAGCGTAAAATCGGTTTAATGCTGCTAAATTTGGTATAAACGCGTAGTGTAGACCAGGCCTCTGAGTACCTTTCCCAGACTAAAGAGCAGCTCTGGTGTAGCTCAAAAGCTTGTCATTTTCACCAACAGAACTTGGTCCAATAAAAGATAATTTTTGGAAATGTCTAAAACTTGGCTAGTTTTTTTTCCTCTTCTAATGCAAGTACAATTTAACTTGCGGTATCGCACTACTGACTTCTTCATGTTACAAAATTATACATGATAAAGCATTTACTAGTACATTATAAAGTACCATTTAAACACCAACTTGTAAAAATGTTAAAATGGAACTGATGTGTTTTGACAAGGGAAGATATTGTAAGGATGGGTAACTGAAAAATCAACAGGTTTCAGAGTAGCAGCCGTGTTTGTCTGTATCCGCAAAAAGAACAGGAGTACTTGTGGCACCTTAGAGACTAACACATTTATTTGAGCATAAGCTTTCGTGGACTACAGCCCACTTCATCGGATGCATGCAGTGGAAAATACAGTAGGAAGATGTAGATACACACAGAGAACATGAAACAATGGGTGTTACCGTACACACACTGACGAGAGTGATCGGTTAAGGTGAGCTATTACCAGCAGGAGAGAGAGAAACTTTTTGTAGCGGTAATCAAAATGGTCCATTTGCAGCAGTTGGCAAGAAGTTGTGAGGAACAGTGTGTGTGTGTGTGGGGGGGGGGAATAAACATGGGGAAATAGTTTTACTTTGTGTAATGACCCATCCACTCCCAGTCTTTATTCAAGCCTAATTTAATGGTGTCTATTTTGCAAATTAATTCCAATTCAGCAGTCTCTCATTGGAGTCTGTTTTTGATGCTGATGGTGTCCCCTGAACAGATATGTGGACAGAGTTGGCAATGGGCTTTGTTGCAAGGATAGGTTCCTCGGTTAGTGTTTTTGTTGTGTGGTCTGTGGTTGCTGGTGAGTATTTGCTTCAGGTTGGGGGGTCTGTCTGTAAGCAAGGACTGGGCTGTCTCCCAAGATCTGTGAGAGTGAGGGATCGTCACCTTCAGGCCCCAACTAAAACCTCTCCAGCGCATCATCAAGGATCTACAACCTATCCTGAAGGAGAACACGTCAATCTCCCTGGTCACTCAATTACAGACCTAAAAGTCACAATATTAAAACAAAAAACTTCAAAAACAGACTCCAACGAGAGACTGCTGAATTGGAATTAATTTGCAAAATGTTTGTTCCTTACACCTTCTTGTCAACTGCTGCAAATGGACCATTTTGATTACCACTACAAAATTTTTTTTTCTCTCCTGCTGGTAATAGCTCACCTTAACTGATCACTCTCGTTAGTGTGTGTATGGTAACACCCATTGTTTCATGTTGTGTGTGTGTGTGTGTGTGTGTGTGTGTGTGTGTGTATATATATATATATATATATATATCTTCCTACTGTAGTTTTCACTTCATGCATCCGATGAAGTGGACTGTAGCCCATGAAAGCTTATGCTCAAATAAATTTGTTAGTCTCTAAGGTGCCACAAGTACTCCTGTTCTTTTTTTTAAAAAATCAACCATAATTGCAAGATGTAGAAATCATGGAAATAGTTGTTAGGTAGAAAAACAGAGAATAAGTATAAGGAAAATAAAGTGCCTTATGTTGTCAATGATTATTAGTAATGCTTTGTGGTGTCTTTGTTTTAAATTCAGCATGTATTTTTGAGACTGCAGTTAGGTCCAATTGAATTTCTGCAAATCTGGTTCCCTTGCACCAAAACAATACAGTAAGTAAAAAAGCTGACCTTCATATTTAAAATAAAAGAAAAGAGAAACAGCATAATAAAAATTCATAGATTTAAAAGCCGGAAGAGACCAATTGTGATCATCTAGTATAACTTCCTGTTTACCACAAACTGTAGGTCTTTCCTGATTTAATTCCTGCTTCAAGTCCAATAAATGTGGTTGAACTAGCATGTCTCTCTTACTAAAATATCCAGTCTTGATTAAAACATTTCCAGTGATTGAGAATCCACAACCACGCTGGGTAAATTCTTCCAGTGGTTAGTTACCCACATTATTAAAAAATGTATGCCTTATTTCTAGTCTGAATTTGTCTAGCTTCATTTTCCAGCAATTGGATATTGTTATGCCTTTATCTGCTTGACTGAGGAGCCCTCCATTATCAAATTTCCACTTCCCATATGGGAATTTGTAGACTGATCGAATACTCTTAACCGCAACCTTCTCTTTGATAAACTAAATAAGTTCCTTGACTCTCACTACTATAAGGCATTTTTTCCAATCCTTTAATCATTCTGACGGTGCTTTTCTGAACCCTCTCCTAAATTTTCAACATATTTCTTTAAGTGTGGACAACAGAACTGGATACATTATTCCTGTAGAAGTTGCACTTCTGCCAAATATAGAGGTCTTAACCACCTCTTCTCCTGCTAATATTCCCCTGGCTATACATCCAAGAATTTTATTGTCACTTTTAGCTTCAGTGTCACACTGGGAGCTCATCTTCAACTGATTATCCACTACGACCCCTCTGAGTTTTTTTAGAGTTCTGCTTCTGAGGATAGTCCCTCATCCTTTAAGTATTGCTTATAGTGTTCGTTCATAGATGTATGACTTTACATTTGGTCATATTGAAATGCATATTGTTTGCTTGTTCCCAGCATAACCAGCTGATCCAGATGACTCTGAATTGATGACCAAATCTCTTCACTATTTACCACTCACTCCGTCTTTGTGTCATCTGCACATTTTGTCAGTAATGATTTTGTTTTCTAAAAATATTAACTAGCATAGGGCCAGGAACTGGTACATATAGGAGTGTTGGAAATAATTTTCCTAAGAAGATCATTAAGGATTACCCTGACTCAGTTTTCACACAAGCATTTCTTTATTACTCTGATGATCACTTGGTGTTGGTTACATCCAGAATATCAATATAAGCATATATACCCTTATATTCTGTATCTTAGCAACAATACAATTCTAAGCATTGGCTGAATACTTACAACCAGATTAGACTGGGAGACATCCTATTATGGTGAGAAGGGTAAGGAAAAGTTCTGACAAAGAACTCCCAGAAAATCTTGCCTTTTATACACTATAACAAACAAGTGATATCAGTGCTGGTTATTGGACCTTAGCTAAAATCATCTGAAGCAGTTTAGGGCTGCAATGTGCTCTCATCACAGTTTTCCTCCATATCTTATATTTTTTCCCAACTACTGAACTAAGCATTTTCTAACCAATTATTTACTGCACCTTGTGCCCAATTAACCTGTTTTCTTAATAGATGTGCAAATTCTGAAAATTCTGAAAAAAAGGATATATTTTAAGAGTTTACTGTACCCACCTTACACACACTCAGATCATCTATCATTTGAAAGATTATTTTATGTATGTTTAGATGAGGTATGATGTGGAGGTGTCAAGAGGTGCTGTATGCCTGTAGTTGTGAAACAATAGTATCCAAAATGAGTGTCACTTTTTGAATAGTTCCAGAAACACTGCAATATGACTGACTTCAGTTTTATTGTTTAGTTAATATCAGCACTTTAATGTTGTGTTTATTGGTCGGGGCTACCAAATGACAATGTATGAAGATTTTTATTGGTTTTGCATGGGCAAGCTTTTTTAGAAATGAAACTGTTTAGCATATAATCTAAATGGCATATATCAATATTTTGCAGTATACTAATGTTTTCAAATAATATATTCTTAATTGTCAAAGACTCTCACAAGTGATTATAGTTTTCTATATTTTTCAGTTGAAACTTGCTGACCAGACCCATCTCTCACTAAAGGTTGTGGACTAGTAGAGGTAGATTGTGTGCTCCTAGTTTGTACTGCATAGTGGGTAGACATAAATGTATATATAAATTCCTAATGTAATGCTTCTCTATTTGTAAGCTTTTGTATATATGATGTTGCATTGGAATTGCCTATTCATGCAGTACAAGCCTTTGAAATATTCTAGAAATTAGCTTTTTAATTTAGTGATACAGTACTTATACATAGGTCAGTACAAAAATGTCAGTTTTGGTGCTAACATAGATCTAATTTATAGCTTATGTAGCACAAATCTGTGTACTTGTACAAAATGAAAAAAAGGTGATGGTGGTAATGCTAACAATATACCTTGGGAATTTTACCTCTACAGAGAAGTTACAGTATATGAAGACTTTGAGGATACAAGCCACCTTAAAGCTTACATGAAAGAACAGGACTTGCCACAAACTTTGAAAAATGTGTTATTTGTCAAGTAAATCAAAAGAGAGCCAAACTACCAAAAGCCACCAGTGCTGAACAGAATTCAATGATTCTGGCAGCAGAAGCCAGGAGAGATTAATTGTATGGATGACTACTGGCTGATTTTTTTAGGTTAGATGATGTGTCACCAGTTATCACAAGAGCTGCTTTCAGAAAATTCACAAGCCGGCCGAATTTGGCACGTCAGTGTTGAATTGAACCCCGGAAAGAAAACAGACTAAATCTGATCAGACAGCGTCATGTTCACCTGCTTCTGTAACCACCAGAGCAAGTATATTCTTTGGCGATTGGCTCTTTTGCATTGTTTGCTTGAGAATAACCCACAAGAAAGACACAAAAAACATGAGAGAAACTTTTGAGAGAGCAACCTATTTGATGGAGGCAGCACTTCAAAAAGGAGATGACGTTTTGTGCAGAATATCTGTTGAATACTTGATTGCTAAAGATGCAGTTTATCACTCAACATGCCTTTCTTTGTACTTGAATAAAACTAATCTTAAAGCAAAACCATCTGGTTATGCTGCAGCAGTAGTCACCTTATGACATTGCATTTTATCAGCTGATTGAAGAGAGAGAGAATGATTTTATCTATAACAAGAAGGCTCTTCTCCAGTCCAAGCTGCTAAAAAGATATAAAGCCCATCTTCTCTCGGATGTAGAAACTGCACGCTGCTCCAGTAGCAAATTACAGGCAAGATTAGAAAAATACTATAGTTCTGCAATTCCATTCCATCCAGTGAGGTGATAGTAAATTGCAGAAGTCAGCTATTTTTGTGCCCCTGTTGTGCAGGAGTTTGTCCTTTGTTGATAAAGAGGCATATAATTCAGCCAACAATGAATATCATACTTCAGAAGACAGTCTTTTATAAGGTGCTTGACAATTGTGGCGTGCATACTATTGAACAGTTCCAAAATTCTGACACCACTGCACATAAGCCTGGCTGCACAGTTGCACCCTGAGTTTGGGTCTCACAATTTAATTGACATACTACACCTTCATGGATTCTGCATAAATTACGATGAGCTGAGGTGGTTCATCACTAGTGCTGCAAAAACTGAAGTAGAAAGACTCCAGGGACGTATGTTCATTCCAAATGAAATTGTACCACTTCATGCTGGTGGAAATCTCATCCATGAAGGAGATAACATAGACATCAACATAGAGACCTTCCATTTAGTGGCTAGAGAAGTATTTTAGGAACAGTCTGCAGATAGTCCAGCATCACAAGAAATACCGCTGAAATGCAGGAAAGAGAAGTCACTTATTTTCAAGGGGCAATCAGAGTCTTTTATGCAGTGTGCAGCATTTCAAAAACCTAGAACACATGCAGAAACAGAGTTTCTGTGAAAAAGAACGTGAAAATATAAACTCTTGTTGCTCACAAATGGACCCTGTCTGAGATCTCTCCTGGTGTCCTTTAAGACTACTGCCTCGTGATGCCTTACCAGTACCAAATGACACTGATGATGTTCACATTAAAGTGATTCCATTTTGGACTGGTTTCAGCTGCAAGCTTGCAAAAGAGAAGAGCACCTAGACAGCAGTTACGTATGCGCCTATTGTGAATGCCAAACAGCTGACATGGCCACAGTCTATAGTACAATGCTGAAATAAGGAAATAGGAATAGTTCTAGGACAGCAGCATGCCGTTCAGAGCCGTTCAGCAGCTGTATGCTGTTGGTCAGCAAGTGAAATGGATTTTCCTAAATGAAATTTATACCAATGTTGTTTGCCTGGGTAGTTTTCACAGCCTGTGCTGTTTTATTGCGTGTTTTGGGAAATTTTGGGGTGATGCAGGATTGCTTGACCTTTTTGTTGATGCTGATATATAAGTTCTGACAAAGAACTCCCAGAAAATCTGCAAAATATATATATGCAGCTTGTATTGCAGATCAAATTGGGAGAGTGTGCTGGGCAAGCTGCAGTTTCTGCAGCAAGGAAGTTGGTAGCAGGACTGTATGACAAGAGTGAGGGAAGAAAAAGGAGACCCGCAAAGACCTGAATTGCTTGAACCTCAATCTAGCCATCAAAAAGGACAAGTCACTGGCCAAACACCCACCATGTGAGGACAGTTTTGAAGAACATGTCAAAAGAGTATCTTGGCAAACAAAGATTTGGATGTCTTCACACATAGGTAAACTAGATATTGGGTCAGCATTGCCACACGGATGGAAAAATGTGGATGATGAACTACTTTCTGTATTGTTCAAGGACCTAATGGCATCTGAGCTTCCACAACGCCTTATTTGTGACTCTGCCAGTCGGGATCGCTGCATAATCAACTGTCTGTAGTCAGAATAATCTTCCCTGCACAGAACCGTGTACATGCCAAGGCAATGAAGACACTGGTAACCCACACATTCTTGACAGAGATCATAATGATGAATAAGATGACTATGTTGACTAGAAATGTTACCAGCACTATTACATCTCAGTTATACCTGTACACATGTATTAATAGATTTTTGTTTTCCTTTTATATTGTTGTGATGCTTTAAAGTCACAAAGAAATCCAATTTTGCTTTGAAATAATTGTAGTCATTAAACTAACAGAAACGAATGCAAATATTTCAAAGTGGTCATTTTAATATGTTGAAGGTTCCATTGTTCCCCTCTGTTAAGAACATAAGAACGGCCATACTGGATTAGACCAAAGGTCCATCTAGCCCAGTGTCCTGTTTTCCTACAGTGGCCAATGTCAGGTGTCCTGGAGGGAATGAACAGAACAGGTAATCATCAAGTGTGTTCTTTCTCCTAAGTTTATTCTTTTTTGTCCTGTGTATTGGGCTATTGCTCATGCTAATATCCAAACTCAGTTAAAAACTATAGTTCACTTAGGCCTAATATGGGCTATATTCCTAGAAGAAGCCCACTAGAAATATATCTGCCTGATAGTGATTCCCTGTTTACAATTAAATTTTGAGACCCAGTGGCCAGTTTTGAGTCCATTTGGAGTTTGCCAGGTTGATGTTCTAGTTTCTTAGGATGTGTCTACACTGCAAGAAAAAGGTGTGCCAGCTAACTCAGGTTAAAATATCAGTGAGGATATGGGAACTTTTTAAAATTTTGGTAAGTAGGTAGAGTGAAGGCCTATACAGGATTCTGGGATTGAACTCCAGCTATAATCCTGAGGAAAAGCTGAGTTGTTGCCATGTGTTTGCTGCCTTTAAGGCCAACAGGCTTATAATTATTTCGGTCATCCCATTTACCTTTTTTCAATATTGGCACAACATCAGTCCTTTATAATTTCACCACTTTCACGAGACTTATTAAAAATAAACATGAGCAGTCCAGACAGCTCCTTAGCCACCTCTTTTAACTTGTAACCAAGAGTTTTATCGAGACATGTTGATTCGAGAAGGAAATTGAGTTAATATATTAGATTAATAAGGTTCTGACTTAAACTGATGTTAAAATAAGTGAATATGGAGGTAAGGCAGCCACTCTGTTCTTAATTTACTGTTTTATATCTTGATATTGCAAATTTTACTAGTATGTAACAGCACATACACACGAGACTCCCAAAAATTCCTAGTCTCGGTTGTATGATTTAAATGCAGAGAGAAGACTTACCTTACCTTTGAATTTCTTTGCTCCAAGTCAAAACCTTCACATAACTATTTTATATTAACATAACTATCTATTTTAAGAAGCTAATCCTTAGCTTTAGTAGATAACAGATCTTGTTCTGTACATATTAATACTAATATCTTGCAAATGTAGCACCTTTCAGCTGAAGATTTCTGTTTTACAAAGGTACAAAATATTACTATTCCTGTTTTTACAGATAAGAAATGGAGGCACAAAGAGGTTGAATAACTTGATCTAGATCCCAGAGCGAATAAATGGCAAAAGTTGAGAACAGCACCACCTCTGACTTCCAGTTTTCTATTTTAACAATTAGATCAAGACATTGTGTTCAAACGTCGTGTGTGTGTGCATGTGGTACTTATAAATATATAATCTCTGAAGGTTTCATTGCTGTTTTAGGGCATAGGTGCCACTCTATGTAAATATTTTTGCACTAATGCTGCGCAGAGACAAAAACCTGAAACACTGGAGACAGCCGGAACATTTCATTAAAATGCAGAGAGAACACATGAAGGTAGGATTCAGAAATGTGTAGTCTGTGAAAGGATCATTGTCTAGATTGGTGACTGATTAAAAATCAGATATTCTATAAATGAGAATGTGAACTTTAAAGAAGCAATGTTTTGGCAAAAAGTGCTCTACCCCTTCTCTCCCTTTCCAGCTCTTTGTATATTTAGCTTCCTAGTGAACTGAAAAGGTTATTTTTGGCTCGGTGCCCAAGAACTAAAACTAGCTTCTGGAATCCTTTAGCTCTGACTGATGTTGAGCAGCTCTGGGTGGTAGTAAAATAACTGCCGTAATTGGCATTTTACTGAAACATTTTAGTTGTGTATTCTAATATTAAGTTGTGAGAGACAGAGCCACATGACATGGCCTGCATCCAGCTTATCAGAAATATGTAACCCCCATTTATCTAGGAAGCACTGGAAACCTGAATAATACTAAGTGGTTCCTACAAATAACTGATAATAACCTTTCTTGGGGAAGGGAGGGAGGAACTAATTTAAACTTGTCTTCTGTATGGATGTTAAAAATGAGAAGTGATGCACGGATTTACTGTGAGAATTTTAAAAAATGTTCCCATGTCTTTGAGACCATGCACACTGAATATCAAACAAGACTGTAAAGTTTCTAGTGCTGTTGTTGAGAACAGGGCTTTTTTTTCTTTTGTGACAGTGGATTAAAAAATCAGAAGAACCTCAGTGTTATGAACACCAGAGTTACAAACTGACCAGTCAACCACACACCTCATTTGGAACCGGAAGTACACAATCAGGCAGCAGAGACTAAAAAAAAAAAGCAAACACTGTACAGCACAGTACTGTATTAAACATAAACAAAAAAATAAAGGGCAAGTTTTTGTAAAAAAAAAAAAAAAAAAAAAAAAAGAATTGACAAGGTAAGGAAAGTGTTCCTGTGCTTGTTTCATTTACATTGAGAGTTTAAAAGCAGCATTTTTCTTCTGCGTAGTAAAGTTTCAAAGTTGTATTAAGTCAGTGTTCAGTTGTGAACTTTTCAAAGAACCACCATAATGTTTTTTTCAGAGTTAAACATTTCAGAGTTATGAACAACCTCCATTCCTAAGGTGTTCGTAACTCTGAGGTTCTACTCTATATCATGGATTCCAAGCCCAGAAGTAGTCATCTGGTCTGACTGATCAGCCTCCTTTATAATACAGGCCATAGAATTTCCCCAAAATAATTTCTAGAGCAGATCTTTTAGAAAAACAAAATTTTGATTTAAAAATTGCTAGTGATGGAGAATCTACCATGACCCTTGATAAATTGTTCCTGCACCAGTATTTATTTTGTATACACTGTTACAGTTTTACTTGTGGCACCTTAGAGACTAACAAATTTATTTGAGCATAAGTACTCCTGTTCTTTTTGCGGATGCAGACTAACACAGCTGCTACTCTGAAACCTGTTACAATTGTGTAACTTTGTGATTATGTAATTGGAAAAATCAGTAATGAATTATTTCACAACATTTTTACTGAGGATTGCTTTAAATCATGGTTATTACGTTCAGGGATTTATGAAAGAGGTTAATTTTTATTAATGAATAATGATTTTTCATGTTAAAATAAGTCCTAAGGGCTTCTCTATACAGCACAGTAATGTCTACTAGAAAGGTGTGAATTTTAAAACGCCCCAATGTGCTGTGCACTGACTGGCCTATGTAGACCCTGCTGGCACACACCAAGAGTTAATGCCCATGAGGGAACTTTAGTTCATGCCAGCAGTCTCTACATGGGCCAGTTAGATCACAGTATGTTGATGCACTTTAGAATTCATGCTTTTCTAGTGTGCATTGCTGTGCTGTGTAGACAAGCCCTAAAAATAAGGAAGACTTTACTTACTGAAGCTGTGAAGTATGAATTACTACATGGAATACTAAAACCAGGGGTAAAGGGCTTTAAAAAAAAATTCATTTGTGACTTTCAAAATATCTAATTTGGAACATGTGGAAAGAATAATTTTATGTTGGTTCTTGGGATTAAAATATTTAAGTCTACTCTGGCTAGGAGATGTGATCATTTGTATGTTTTAGTAAATGAAATGGGCATGGAGTAGCCTGATTACATGATGATCGTTATTACGCTAACAGCAAACAGTAAGAGCTCCAAAGACCCTTAAAATACACACACAATTCCATGTGTCCCAAAAGCCTTCTAGAAATCAGTGATTTAGTGATCTATGTTCCTGATGTAAGGCTTTGTTAACTCGGTACTCTGGAAATACAGCTGAAAATAGGTATTGTTTACCTTCTGGAAATCTGAAATGGCCAAAAATCAGTGGACTCTAAGAACACAGCTGATATGTCAATCTTGATATTGGAAAAGTAGCTGCACTTCTTATAAGGTACTTCTCACATTTATCAAAAACGTGTTTGGGAAAGTGATTGAATCTAGAAGAAGTTTCCATGAGATGAGTAAATAAAGCTTTCGGAGAGGTTTGGCATTAATTTTATTCTCTGTATTTCTAACTGAACTCTTACTAAGGCTTATCAAAAAATTTGATAGTTACCCTAAATTTGACTTTCTATCTTAAAACACAATCCTTGTTTGTTTGTTTTTTGATAGCTCAAACTTTTAGCCAGAGCTTTTGGATAATATGTGCTGAAGAATTAGCGGACAAAGTTGCTTACATTTTTTGTTTTTAACCACTAGCCAAAACAATTTTCTGATGTAAGGTTGCTGAATGCATTTTAAAATTACGTGCATAGTTGTTTAATAGTCTCAGTTGTGTGGCCAGGACTTGGCTGCCTTGCCAACAAGATCATTTGTATGGATAAAAATTAGTATTTGGAAGAGCTGTGGGTCTGTGTTTTTGCCATGCAGAAGATTTTTCAGTAATCTGTTGCTGAATCACAGCAAATAAAATGGCTTTGCTACATGTTTTCATTGTAAAGAAACCGTTGCAATTCATTGATATTCCTCTGGCTGTAATTGAATCAGGGTGGAAAAGATTAAGTATCTTGGCACCCAGCCTTAATTGGAGTTTCTGGAGTGCAATGATGTGTGCGCGCCTGAGGGGGTGGTGAGAGAGAATGAGAAGCCTGTTTTACTAAGATCTAAAAATTCTTTTTTTATCTGCTATATTGTATACATGACCTAGGTCCTGCTCTTTCCATTAAGGATAAATTGTTCATTTTCTATTACATGAAATGTAAATGGTTCCATTGAGGCTAGGCCAGTTTGTGCATATAAACAGTTCTTAAAACAAACATAACATTGTATTATAGAAATCAGCAACTAAGTAATGTGATTCTTTATATTTACACCGAGGATATGGGAAAACAACTACACTCTGCCTTGCTCCTTGTTTGGTATTAGACTTATGGGAAACTATCAGTGTTTAAAATAAAAATCTGATAAGGAATGATAAGCCATTATTATTCACTTTATTTACAGAAACTGATTTCTCTTGGCGAAATTGATTTACTGAGTTTCCTTCAGATGTTAGTCCTTTTGTCATTCTGTGTAAGATGTTACTTTTGCTCATTTATGCAGTTTTTGTTCCTATGATACTAGAATAGATTATTTAAATCATGGGACCTGATAATTTTAAAGCCAGAAAAGATGGTTGATTTGATCTGACCTCCTGCATAATATAAATTTCACCTGGTAAATTCTTGTATCTAGCCCAACAACTTATAGTTGAACTAGAGTGTATCTTTATCCCTTCTTGATTTCAAGTCTTCAAGTGCTGGTAATCTTTTCCACTGGTTAAATCTTGAAAATTTGCATGCTATTTCCATTTTGAAGTTTAACTTTCAACTTTCCACCATTGGATCTTGTTCTGCCTTTATGCAGTATTTAGTGGACTCTTCAATGTATCAGATCTCTTCTCCCTGAGCAGTTCATTATAAACTGCCTCTTAACCTTCTCTTTCACAAACTAAATAGACTGAGTTCCTTTAGTCCCTCATTTTCCAGATCTCATATTAATTCTGGTAGTTCCTCTGTAAACCCTGTTCAATTTTTTAACAGCTTAACACATTACACCATCTTTTACTTAAAAATGTGGACACAAGACCTGGACACAGCATTGCAGTAATGGTCTGACAAGTGTCATATATGGAGGTACTGTCACTTCCCCACTCTTCAATATTGCTCTCTTTATACATCCAAGTATCGTGTTAGTCGTTTTTGTCACAGCATCACATTGGAACTCATGGACAGTTTGCTGGGGAGGAGGGATAGCTCAGTGGTTTGAGCATTGGCCTGCTTGCTAAACCCAGGGTTGAGAGTTCAATCCTTGTGGGGGCCACTTAGGGATCTGGGGTAAAAATCAGTAATTGGTCCTGCTAGTGAAGGCAGGGGGCTGGACTCAATGACCTTTCAAGGTCCCTTCCAGTTCTAGGAGATAGGTATATCTCCAATTATTATTATGACAGTCCTTTTCAGAATTACTGCTTTCCAGAAAATGGTCCCTCATCCTTTATGTCCTATATTCTTTTATGACCTTGCATTGCCTTTATTAAAATGCATGTTGTCTGATTGTTACTATGTACCAAATGATCCACATCCCTCTCTATAGATCCACATCCCGAAGTGTAGGAAGAAAAGTAAATATGGCAGGCGACCAGCTTGGCTTAACAGTGAAATCCTTGCTTGTCTTAAACACAAAAGAACAGCTTACAAGAAGTGGAAGATTGGACAAATAACCAGGGAGGAGTATAAAAGTATTGTTCAGGCATGCAGGTGTGAAATCAGGAAGGCCAAATCACACTTGGAGTTGCAGCTAGCCGGAGATGTTAGGAGTAACAAGAAGGGTTTCTTTAGGTATGTTAGCAACAGGAAGAAAGTCAAGGAAAGTGTGGGCCCCTTGCTGAATGAGGGAGGGAACCTAGTGACAGAGGATGTGGAGAAAGCTAGTGTACTCAATGCTTTTTTTGCCTCTGTCTTCACAGACAAGGTCAGCTCCCAGACAGCTGCACTCTGCAGCACAATATGGGGAGGAGGTGACCAGCTCTCTGTGGAGAAAGAAGTAGTTCGGGGCTATTTAGGAAAGCTGTACGAGCACAAATCCATGGGGCCGGATGTGCTGCATCCGAGGGTGCTAAAGGAGTTGGCCGATGAGATTGCAGAGCCATTGGCCATTATCTTTGAAAAATCATGGCGATCGGGGGAGGTCCCGGATGACTGGAAAAAAGCTAATGTAGTGCCCATCTTTAAAAAAGGGAAGAAGGAAGATCCAGGGAACTACAGGCCAGTCAGTCTCACCTCAGTCCCTGGAAAAATCATGGAACAGGTCCTCAAGGAATCAATCCTGAACCACTTAAAGGAGGGGAAAGTGATCAGGAACAGTCAGCATGGATTCACCAAGGGCAAGTCATGCCTGACTAACCTAATTGCCTTCTATGACGAGATAACCGGCTCTGTGGATGAGGGGAAAGCAGTGGATGTACTATTTCTGGATTTTAGCAAAGCTTTTGATACAGTCTCTCACAGTATTCTTGCCAGCAAGTTAAAGAAATATGGGCTGGATGAATGGACGGTAAGGTGGATAGAAAGCTGGCTAGATGGTCGGGCTCAACGGGTAGTGATCAATGGTTCCATGTCTAGTTGGCAGCTGGTATCAAGTGGAGTGCCCCAAGGGTCGGTGCTGGGGCCGGTTTTGTTCAATATCTTCATTAACGATCTGGAGGATGGTGTGGACTGCACCCTTAGCAAGTTTGCAGATGACACTAAACTGGGAGGAGTGGTTGATACGCTGGAGGGTAGGGATAGGATACAGAGGGACCTAGACAAATTAGAGGATTGGGCCAAAAGAAATATGATGAGGTTCAACAAGGACAAGTGCAGAGTCCTGCACTTAGGACGGAAGAATCCCATGCACTGCTACAGACTAGGGACCGAATGGCTGGGCAGCAGTTCTGCAGAAAAGGACCTAGGGGTTATGGTGGACGAAAAGCTAAATATGAGTCAACAGTGTGCCCTTGTTGCCAAGAAGGCTAATGGCATTTTGGGTTGTATAAGTAGGGGCATTTCCAGCAGATCAAGGGATGTGATCATTCCCCTCTACTCAGCACTGGTGAGGCCTCATTTGGAGTACTGTGTCCAGTTTTGGGCCCCACACTACAAGAAGGATGTGGATAAATTGGAGAGAGTCCAGCGTAGGGCAACAAAAATGATTAAGGGTCTGGAGCACATGACTTATGAGGAGAGGCTGAGGGAACTGGGATTGTTTAGTCTGCAGAAGAGAAGAATGAGGGGGGATTTGATAGCTGCTTTCAACTACCTGAAAGGGGGTTCCAAAGAGGATGGATCTAGACTGTTCTCAGTGGTAGAAGATGACAGAACAAGGAGTAATGGTCTCAAGTTGCAGAGGGGGAGGTTTAGGTTGGATATTAGGAAAAACTTTTTCACTAGTAGGGTGGTGAAGAACTGGAATGGGTTACCTAGGGAGGTGGTGGAATTTCCTTCCTTAGAGGTTTTTAAGGTCAGGCTTGACAAAGCCCTGGCTGGGATGATTTAGTTGGGTTTGGTCCTGCTTTGAGCAGGGGGTTGGACTAGATGACCTCCTGAGGTCCCTTCCAACCCTGAGATTCTATGATTCTATCAGTGACTGATTCTTTTCATTATTTATCCCACCTCCAGTCTTTATGTTGTCTGCATATTTTATCAACAATGGCTTTATAGTCTATTACAGAAAAAAAAATTAGTTGATCTGAGAACCAGGCCCTGTGAGGCCCATCATAATGTATGCTTGAGGGATTAATGTCTTGCTATGTTGAGAGCAGACTGCTCACTTTCTCTAGGAGTAGACGTTGGCTTAATGCTTGCTGCAGTCAAGCCAAAATTAATAAGATTTCTAATGTGTGTAGTGTTGTAGGTGTGTTGGTCCCAGGATATTAGAGAGACCAGGTGGCTGTGATAATATCTTTTATTGGACCAACTTCTGTTGCAAAAGTGACAAGCTTTTGAGCTTACACAGAGCTCTTCTTTAGGTTTGGGCTGAAGAAGAGCTCTGTAAGCTTGAAAGGTCTCTCTCACCAACAGAAGTTGGTCCAACAAAAGATAATACCCCACCCACCCGGTCTCTCTAAAGCCTGGTCTACACTATGCGTTTAAACCGGTTTTAGGAGCATTAAACCGATTTAACGCCACACCCGTCCACACTAAGAGGCCCTTTATATCGGTATAAAGGGCTCTTTAAACTGGTTTCTGTACTCCTCCCTAACGAGAGGAGTAGCGCTAATACCGGTATTACCATATCGGATTAGGGTTAGTGTGGCCGCAGATCGACAGTATTGGCCTCCGGGCGGTATCCCATAGTGCACCACTGACTGCTCTGGACAGCAATCTGAACTCGGATGCAGTGGCCAGGTAGACAGGAAAAGCCCCGCGAACTTTTGAATATTTCCTGTTTGCCCAGTGTGGAGCTCCGATCAGCACGTGTGGCGATGCAGTTCAAAATCAAAATAAAGAAAGAGCTCCCGCATGGACCATGCGGACGTGATCGCTGTAAGGACAGGCAAATCTGTTCTATCAGTGCTCCGTTACAGAAGACGAATTAAACATTTTTTAAAAATCTCCAGACAGACGCCATAGCAGGGACTCAGCGCACTGCTGCGTGACAAGCGTAACGGAAAGCCAAGGAATCAAATGGACGCTCATGGACTGGAGGACTCAAGCTATCCCACAGTTCCTGCAGTCTCTCTGAAAAGCATTTGCATTCTTGGCTGAGCTCCAAATGCTTCTAGGGTCAAACACAGTGTCCGCGGTGGGTCAGGGCATAGCTCGGCAATTTACGCAACCCCCCCCCACCCCCAGAAGTGAAAGGGAAAACAATCCTCTCTTGACTCTTTTACATGTCACCCTATCTTTACTGAATGCTGCAGATAGACGCGATGCTGCAGCACTGAACACCAACATCCTTGCTCCCCCCCCCCCCGCCATGGGTGGCTGATGGTGCAAAACGACTGGTACCCGTCCTCATCATCAGCCTATTGGCACATGGGGCAGTGCAAAAAGGCTGGTAACCATGCTGACTAGCATCCGTCGAGTCGATCAAGGGCGCCTGGCCCTAATTTTTCCTGGTAGATGGTGCAGTATGGCTGATAACCATCGTCGTCATAGCAACAGGGGGCTGAGCTCTGTCAGCCCCCACCCTTCATGTGTAAAAAAAGATTCAATTGCCCCTGGACTAGCAGAGGGATGCTGGGCTCCTCTCCTCCACACTCCTTACTGTCCTGTCTGGACTATCATAGCAGCTGGAGGCTGCCTTCCACTCATTTCTCACTAACAAGTCAGTGTGTCTTATTCCTGCATTCTTTATTACTTCATCACGCAAGTGGGGGGACAATGCTACAGTAGCCCAGGAAGGCTGGGGGAAGAACGGAATCAACAGGTGGGGTTGTTGCAGGAGCACCCCCTGTGAATAGCATACAGCTCATAATCTATGCAGGATCTGACACAGAGCAGCTGTGCTCTCTGATACAGTGGTTCTCTAGTACACTTGCCCATATTCTAGGCAGGACTGATTCTATTTTTAGATACCAAAAAGGAGGGATTGACTCTGGGAGTCATTCCCAATTTTGGCTTTTGCGCCCCTGGCTAAGAGCAGCCAGGGGCACTTTTGACAGCAGCAAATGGTGCAAAACGACTGGTAGTCATGATCATCTTTTTACCAATTTATGGATTGGTAGATGGTGCAGTATGGCTGGTAACCACCTCTGCTGTCATGCAAAAGCATGCTGCTGTGTAGCGCTGCTGAATCGCCTCTTTCAGCGGCATCTAGTACACATACGGTGACAGTCACAAAAGGCAAAACAGGCTCCATGATTGCCATGCTATGGCATCTGCCAGGGCAATCCAGGGAAAAAAGGCGTGAAATGCTTGTCTGCCGTTGCTTTCCCAGAGGAAGGAGTGACTGACGACATTTACCCAGAACCACCCGCGACAATGATTTTTGCCCCATCAGGCACTGGGATCTCAACCCGGAAATTCCAAGGGGCGGGGGAGGCTGCGGGAACTATGGGATAGCTACGGAATAGCTACCCACAGTGCAACGCTCCAGAAGTCGATGCTAGCCTCGGACCGTGGACGCACACCACTGATTTAATGTGTTCAGTGTGGCCGCGCGCACTTGATTTTATACAATCTGTTTTACAAAACCGGTTTATGCAAATTCGGAATAGTCCCGTAGTGTAGACGTACCCTAAGGTTTCTATGGTGAACAAAACAAAATACTTCATGATCTGCTAGTAATTTTTTACTACTATTAAAATATTTGATTTCATTGCAGGATTACTGAAGTGAAACCATTCATTGTTTTTTGTTTAAAGATTTTCATTGCAATTTTTTCTCATGTTTATCAAGTATATATTCCTTAATGCTTTAGTGCAGGGGTCGGCAACCTTTCAGAAGTGGTGTGCCGAGTCTTCATTTATTCACTCTAAGTTAAGGTTTCGCGTGCCAGTAATACATTTTAATGTTTTTAGAAGGTCTCTTTCTATAAGTCTATAATATATAACTAAACTATTGTTGTATGTAAAATAAATAAGGTTTTTTAAACTGTTTAATGAGCTTCATTTAAAATTAAATTAAAATGCAGAGCCCCCCAGACTGGTGGCCAGGACACGGGCAGTGTGAGTGCCACTGAAAATCAGCTTGCGTGCCGCCTTCGGCACACCTGCCATAGGTTGCCTACCCCTGCTTTAGTGTGTTGTAGAACTCTTTAGAAGGCTAGGATGCAGTCAGATTTTAATTAAATTAATTAGATCTAAAACAGATGAGTTCTTGAGTTCCATTTCTGCTTCATTCTTTTTGACTCTTTTGGTAAGTAAAGGAACTGTCAATGCTCATAAAAAATTATTTAAATTATTTAAAGATAAAAAATTGATGGGTCAACTGATTCAGCGAAACATTTGTATTACAATAGGAAAATATAATCTATCAACTGCTTTTTAAAGCAGTGTACTATAAGTGCTGTAGGCTCCAATTTAGCAAAGTACTTAAGCATGTGCTTTGCCAGATGAAATGGGGACATAATGATAAAGGTTATTTCTAACTGGGAGAAAGGTTTATAAAGCAACTTAAATACAGGAAAGCCAGCTCTTTTAATAAAATTAAAAATCTCTTCTGGAGTATCTATTGCAGAAAACTGTTTGATAGTTCTGTTTATAAAAACAGGATGTTTTGGTTCTATTAAATGTGGATTTCTTGGGAGTGAGTTTTTGAGAAACTATGTTTGTTCTGGTGGAATGCAAATGACATCAAATTGTTTAAAACATGCTGTGACCAATGCATAAACAACAGCTTTGAAAGTATCAGTAACAGTGGGATACTGAGAGGGATTCCATGCCAAACCATCTCACAGTTTGCACTGAATTGGTGGTATTGGAGTTCAAATGATCCCCTCTTGGACACTTAAAAAACTAGAGTTTGGAGTTAATTCAGGAAAATTTGGGGACAAGTGGAAGAGGACAAAAGCATCTATGCCAGGGGTCTCAAACACGCAGCCTGCAGGTGGCTATTTCCTGTGGCCCTCGCGTGCCCCGTGGCCTACCTCCAGGCCAGGGGTGGGCAAACTACAGCCGCAGGATCACCCTCTTCGAGCCCTGCACTGCTCCCTGAAGCGGCTGGCATCACGTCTCTGTGGCCGGGGTGGGGGAGCGGAGAGGAAAGAGAGCTCCGTCCGTGTGTTGCCCTGGCTTCCAGGCACCGCCCCTCTGCAGCTCCCATTAAGGGAATAGGGAACCGCAGCCAATGGGAGCTTCAGGGGAGGTACCTAGAGGCGTGGCAAGCAGCGTGTGGAGCCCTGCATCCCCCTCCCCCAGGGGTCACAGGGACATGGTTCCAGCTGCTTCCCACCCCGCCCCTCAACTCCCTGCCCTCAGCCCCCTCCTGCACCCCAACCCTCTGCCACATCCCACACCCCTCCTGCACCCCAACTCCCTGCCCTGAGCCCCTGCCACACCCCTTATGCACCCTCTGGGGGCAGGGAGGGGGTGGAGTTGGGATGGGGACTGCAGGGAAGGGGTTGGGATAGGGGCAGGGAAGAGGTGGGGCCTCATGGAAGGGGTGGAGTCGGGGCAGGGCCAGGGGCAGCAGGGTGTGTGTGTCAGTGATGCGGCCCTCGGGCCAATGAATTAGCCTTCATGTAGCCCTTGTGGTCATTTGAGTTTGAGACCCCTGATGTATGGCATGAAACAAACACTGTAAAGGGCAGGTTGGGGTGAATAACTGAGGAAAGGAAAATGGAATTGGAGGAACAGAGGAACGAGGACCCATGCTTCCTTCTTTTGAATTGTTTCCCTTTCCTTTTAACTACTTCAATCTCACTTCTTCACTTCCAGTATTAAGTATATTTGTACTGAGGTAACACACAAAGACCCCAGTCAGAATAAGGACACCATTGTGCTGGACATTGCAGAAATTAAAAATGATGCTCCCATCTAGAGGAGTTTACAATCTCATCTCTCCTTGTTCTTCCCTTCTGTCCTCCTCCTTTCTGCCCACCCATATATTGCATCCTCTCCCATTCTTCTATAATCTTTAGTTCTCCCATATCTTTCTTGCATCTCCCTGCTACATTCTCTCTTTTGTAACAGATACCTTGTGCAGTTGGCACTCTTAAGATTTCCTCTACTCTGAATTTTCTATCTAGTTGATGTGCCTAGTAGCCTGTTTTTCTAACAGCACAGTAGACCTTTCAGCAGATAGCACTTCCTGTCAGTTATTTTATTTGGGATTCTGCTTCAGTCATTGCTGATTTAGCAGTGGATTAATGACAGCTGCACTAAGAAAATGTTAGAGGACTGATGAAGATGGAGGGGAAAAAAGGGAAGGAACAGCCATATAAATGGCACTGAGAAGGTGGGGTTGTGGTCCTGGGTGATTTTTTAGGTATCAAGTCGAAGAATGGTTCTAGAAAATGTATTTAAATTTGCTTAAAAGAGGGGGTTGGGGTGCTAAAGCCTTCATAATTGCATATTAACTTTTAATACTAGGACATGATTAGGTGAGATTTTTTGTTTTTAGGCTTTCCAACTTGCTAGAGAAGAAGGACTTTAACCTTCCCATGCACTAATGAAGAACAACCACTGAATAAATCAAAACAATTTGTATTGTACTGTTTTAGTTTTTCAGGTATACACAGTTTAAGTTTCCCTGCTGTAATGATTACAGAATGAGCTGTGCTTTAGATTCCTTTGCAGTCCCTCTTGAGTACTTCCCTTCAAGTGATAAGCATGCACCTGTCTTTTTAGTGGAATTCTGCACTTCACCTCACTCTTAGACTGGGTCTCTGGCTGTAGCCCCCTTGTTTATGGCTGTGATAATTTGGTATCCACAGTAATCTTTGCTTTGGAACTTTGTGACCAATGTCTGGTTAAAGTCACCCCAAAACAGTTTCTTCAAACCAAATGTATTGTTTGTTAATCCAAAGGCACATAGCAGCCGACTACTTAAAAAAAAAAAAAAAAAAGCCTAAGTGCATATTGTCTTACATATAAGTGCATATAATCTTTCCTTGCCATCTTAAGCGGACTTCACTTAACCCATTTGATTGCTACTTGCAGCTACTTCTTTGTGACACCCAAGCTTTATCTGTCCTCCTTTAAGTCATTGATTGTTTTTTATCCATTCCTATTCCCCTTTGTTCAGAGTTCCCAATCAAAGATTTCTTGGGACATTGAGGTCATCTGAACCTGACCGCTCTGGTTTCTCTGTTTCTCATGAGGGTGCTGGAGGTACTCTTCCCCCAGTGGATTCTTGCCCCTTTGAGTACCAGGCAATTGAATTCTGTCTACAGACGCTATTTGTGTGTTCCTTTAGGATTTAACTCTTAGACAGCTTTTACCAGCAATACAATTATTACTAAAACCCCTATCTATATCTAGATGTTTAATATTCATAGAACTATGTGGATAGTCTGTATGCAGATAATTCCCACATTCTTCACACCTAGCAACTATTAAGCTTTCATTATTAGAATATCTGGAAAATAATGGATAATCAAATGGTGTAGTCCAAATTAGTGATTTAACATCTGTTTCGAGAGGGGAAAGAAATTATTTTAAAATATAACTTGTGGAGGTTGGTTGCACAAAATTTTGAAAAATATGTTCTAAGTTCTTGAACAAGTCTGAACTGATGAGACACTGAATAATTGCGAAGAGCTTTTTTTTTTTTTTAAAGGGGTGACTTCAGTTCAAGTACATTACATTTAGTATTCTTGCATGGGGGAGGGCAGCAGAAGAAAGCATGCTATTAGAATGACTTATAAAAGTTGTCACTTGTAAGACTGTAAATTTCACACAGTAGAAATGTCTAATCTAAAAATAGAAATTCCCAAAAGACAGGTTAAAATTTCCTTATTCATTCTGTGCCAGTCACAAATAATTCCTCAATGTCTAACTTTTTTTGACAACATAAAAATTATTAGTAATCTGATTTGTTTTAATGGTCATCCTGGGGGTTACTGTTCTGCTAAAATAGAATGTGGTCAATACTAGCCATATTAAACTGTAAAACAAATATGAACTTACTTCCAATAAAAATGGGAGCGTATAATGGGTAGATACAGTGATTAATCCTTTTATTATGAGTTTTTCATTTTGTGTATATTTGTGTACATGGTGTAATATTGTGCACTTTTTGAAGTACATGTTTTAAAAGATCAAGGTATACCCTCTTCCTTATATTGCTGCTATATGAACTTGGGAAGTTTTAGATTGAGTATTAGGGTATGATATTGAAAGAGACTCTTGGGTGTTCTTTGGGTGTACTGCATTTCAGTTTCTCTTGTGCAATATCAGATTGTCTAGAGGCACATAAACAGCAAGGGAATAGTGATTTGGATTGCGTCCTACAGATACAAAAGGCATGTGTTTTCTTGTAAAAGAAAACATGTCTGTGAAAGAAACTGTTACAGCATTTTTGTTCATGTAAGCAGAATCATTCTCTTTTTGGTTTTTGTGCTCTGATTCTGCTGTATGGTTTTAGCAAAGTCTCCTTCACCACCCATATCAGGCCTCTGGCACTATAGTATGACTTAACCTGCTTTGCTGAGTCACCTTCCGTAATTTTAAATAAATCTGGTTTTAAACTTAATTTTATCATTAGCTTTTGCAATCCTTGTTTGTTTGTAGAAGTCATATTTTTAACAAAAGAATTGGAGTTTTTCAATTGTGTTTCCAGAGTGTATAAGATATTGCCTTTTGAACCCATTGTTCTGTGACATTAGGAATTTTCATGACTACTTACTATATTTTCATTCTAAGGCTCTTCACACCAAGTAAAGAGATGTATCACTTAAACTTAGTTTAGACTTAATCTTCATCAAACAGATATTTTAAATAACACAATTATCCAGTTAATTGAAATCCTGCAAAACAATTATTACTGCTGATCTTGTATCAGAGTTGTTTCCATTAAGTAAGTAATTTGGTTTTACTGCTTTTGAGGATTCACACAAAAAACCCTTCATCAGTAGTTTCTGGTATCTGGTTGTGAGCATTACCAGGCTGTGCAGATTGAAAAAGATATAATAGAGAGCACAGGATTTCTAAATTAGCTTAAGTACTATGTGTACCTCAATGAAAAATACATACTTCCAGAAGCTGGAAAGTGTAAATGTCCCTAGGAGCTGTTAACAATATGTAAGTCTTAAGCAAACATTGTGTCAATATGAAAATGGTATCATATTTCCCCCTTCCTGTTTTAAATTAACGGAGTGGCATGCCTTCTCTAGGGTGATTTTTAAATCTTAAGATTTTTTTGTGGTATAAAATATGTTGACAGCTAGTACACCTCTATCCTGCTATAATGTGACCCGATATAACATGGGTTCGCATATAGCGCAGTAGCAGCGGGGCTCTGGCGGTGCTTTAAAGGGTCCGGGGCTTCAGCTGCTGTGGGGAACCCTGGGCCCTTTAAATCACTGCCGGAGCCCTGCTGTCACTACCCCGGGGCTGTGGCAGCGGGGCTCCACTGGTGATTTAAAGGGCCTGGGGCTCCCCGCGGCTGGAGCCCTGGGCTCGTTAAATCACCGCTGCAGCCCTGCCACTGCTACCCAGATATAACGGCGTTTCACCTATAACACGGTAGGGATTTTTGGCTCCCCACGACCGCATTATATCGGGGTAGAGGTGTACTTTCAAAAAATATTTTAACAACTTTACAAATTGGTGATGCTTTCATAGAGATGCAGTACATTAGCTGACATTTCTAATATTGCAAAGGTTTGGGATTAATATAAAATGTACAGTCATATTAATTCACATTATTTTTTGTTTCTGTGGGACAAGCTGTCAATAAGCAGGTGGTAGTGTAAAGAATGATGCAATGATATCTTCCTGTTGTGTGGCTAAAGGCTTCTGAGTTTTAGTTCACCTTCTCTAAGAATAAAAGGTGATTTAATAGTACTTGGCATTTATAGCCCTTTGCACTTTAAAAATGCTATACAAATGTAAGCCAAAAGCAGTGATACAATTAGAACTCAATAAATCCTCACTACCAGTCCAGTGCTCATCTCCAGTTTAACGTTTGTTGATTAGTGATATCTAAGGCTATGTTTTAGTCACGGGTATTTTTAGTAAAAGTTATGGACAGATCACGGGCTGTAAACATTCACGGCCCGTGAACTGTCCATGACTTGTACTGTATAATGCTAACTAAAACTTGGGCCAGGTGTGCTCTGGGGGGACGGTCTGGGACCCCTGCTAGTGCTGGGAGAGGGGGCCGGGCGGCAGCTGTGGCCCGGCACTGGTGTTGAGGTGGAGGGTTGGCAGGGCCGGCAGGCTCCCTACCCGGCTCTGCATGTCCCTGCAGCTCCTAGGGGGAGGGAAGGCCAGAGGGCTCCCCGCACTGCCCCCGCCACGAGCTCTGGCTCCACAGTTCCCATTGGCCGGGAACTGGAGCCCATGGGAGCTGCTGGGGTGGTGCCTGTGAGTGCGGGCAGCGCGTGGAGTCTGCTGGCCTCTCCATCTAGGAGCTGCAGGGACATGCCGGCCGCTTCCAGGGAGCCCCCCCGCCCCAGGTAAGTGCTGCCCCGCACCCTAACTCCAGGCCCCAGTCCTGAGCCTCCTCCCACAACCAAACTGCCCCAGCAGCAGCCGGTGCTGTTGGCCCAGGGACTGCCTGATCTGGAGAAGGTAGAGTAGCAGTCACACCACCTCACGCACTCTCATAAAAGTCAGGACTTAGGGGAGTGGATAGAGTGGGGTGACCATCACCTGCTTCACATTAGTCAGGAGGCAGAGTGTGGGTGTAGTATTGGAGACAGGAATTGTCATAAGAGCCCAAGGCATTTGGGCTCTTAAGTCACATCTTCAAAATGGAAAGTCAGTGAAGCCATTTTCAAGTAAGTTAGGCTCTTACAAATCTAAGCCATTTGAAAACTTTTGAAAATTTTATCCAATATCTTCAACACTTATCTCTGATGTGAGAGAGGCAGAGATTATAGATACCAAGGCAGTACTGAACTTTGAATTACAATATTACAATATTAGAGGAAGCAAAATCTTGGATTATTTACTTAATTTTTACTTATAAAGCAAGTAAATGATTTATGATTTGCTATTATATTTCAGTAAATATACTGTACTATGTTAAATCCTGGAATTCTTAGTGATCTAGGTTTTCTTCAAAGAAATACTTCCCTTAATGATGTATCTGTAATTCCAACACTAGACCAGTGTAGTCTGGCCTCGATCTTCCCCTTGGATCCAGGGGATTGGTATGCCACTTTTGACTTGAGGGACACACACTTTCATATAGCGATTACACTGCCCCACAAAAGGTACCTCAGGTTTGTAGTGAGCAACAGCCACTACCAGTTCACAGTTCTCCTGTTCGGCCTGTCAGCGGTGCCTCATGTATTTACCAAGTGCCTGGCAGTTGTGGCCATGTTCCCTCGCAGGCGGCAGGTACAGGTGTTCCCATACCTCAACGACTGGCTGATCAAGAGCCGCTCCAGGGCTCAGGTGGAGAAACAAGTTGACCTCATCTCCTATATATGTTACCACCTATCCCTCTCGTTCACAAGGTGCTCCTCAAGATATAGAGGGAACAAGCTTCGGTGATATTGGTAGCTCCAGCCTGGCCCCGCCAATTCTGGTACACATCGATCCTGGAAATGTCCGTGGAAGCCCCAGTCATCTTGCCACTCCTCCTGGACTTAATAACTCAGGATCACGGTTGTCTCCAGCACCCGAACCTTGAGTTGTTGCACCTCACAGCGTGGAAGGTCCATGGCTAAACCTGATGGAGCTCTCCTGCTCTCACCCATTTAGACAAGTCCTCCTTGGCTCCAAGGAAACCTTCCACCAGGGCTACCTACCTTGCCAAGTGGAAGAGCTTTTCAGTTTGGTTGGCGCAGCATCGCTCGTCCCCAATGCTCACCTCATACTACTTATATTGGACTATCTTCTACATCTCAAGCAGCAGGGACTGTCTGTGTTGTCAATAAGGGTTCACTTGGCAGCCATTTCTGCCTTCCACCGGGCGTAGAGGGCTGGTTGGTCTTTCCCAACCCTATGGTCACCCATTTCCTGAAAGGTCTTGACAGGCTATATCTGCACGTCCAGCAACCGACCCTGATCTGGGACCTCAATCTGAGTTCGCCCTTTGAACCGCTGGCGACTTGTTCCCTGATCTCCCTGTCATACAAGGTGGCATTTCTGATACCAATAACCTCAGCCAGGAGGGTGTCTGAGCTCAACGCCCTAACATCAGAGCCTCTTTATGCTGTGTTCTATAAGGACAGGGTTCAGCTCAGGCCTCATCCAGCTTTCCTCCCGAAGGTTGTCTCCCAGTTTCATATCAACCAGGACATCTTCCTCCCGGGGTTCTGTCCTAAGCCACACTACAGTGGCAGGGAGCAAAGGCGTCACTCATTGGATGTCCGCAGAGCACTAGCCTTTTACATTGAAAGAACGAAACCGTTCTGGAAGTCCATTCAATTGTTTGTGACCGTGGCAGACAGGATGAAGGGTCTTCCAGTCTCCTCCCAACGAATTTCATCATGGGTCACATTCTGCATCCCAGAGTGCTACAACCTGGCAGAGGTGCCTGCCCCTCCATTCACAGCATGCACTGCCAGGGCGCAGGCTTCTTCAGCAGTGTTCCTGGTGCAAGTTCTGACCCAGGAAATATGCAGGGCAGTGACATGGTCCTCCATACATAGTTTCACCATGCATTATGCGATTACCCAGCAGGTCAGAGACTGTGTCCTTTGGTAGAGCAGTGCTTCAGTCAGTGGATAGCTGAACTCCGACCCCACCTCTGAAACTTAGGCTTGGGAGTCACCGGATTTGGAATTGATATGAACAAGCACTCGAAGAAGAAAAAACAATTACTCACTTTCTTGTAACTGTTCTTCGAGATGTGGTGTTCTTGTCCATTCCAATACCCACCCACCTACCACTCTTGGAATAGGTGGCAAGAAGGAACTGAAGGGGTGGCGCCCAGCCCAACCCGCTGGATGCTGCTAGTGAAAACATCTTCCGGCTGCCATGCACATGCACACACCTGATGGGAATGGACGTGAACAACACATCTCGAAGAACAACAGTTACGAGAAGGTAACCATTTTTTCTGTTATACCTAATCATGTAAATCACAGGAGAGTACAGATCATACAAACCAATAACCAATTCATGCATAGGAATCTTTAGGGACCATTGGTGTCCAGGAAGTCAGGCAGGCAGGGTGTCACATAATAGGTGGTCTATGCCTCATGGAGCTCCTTATTCAGCTTTTGTGATGTTTCTGTCTCCTCTCCTGTGCTTCCTCTTCCTATCTGACTTCCTCTGTTCTTTTGTGTCTTACTCTTTAACTCCCCACACTCTCACACTACTTTTGGTTCTGTCTTTTAGATAGTTTTCCACCTCTCCTTTCTTTCCCCTCATTTCTGAAGAGTCAGCTAAACTGGTTTTTGAAGGATTTAGTTTATCCCTAATTTAGTTTGCGTGTTTGCACCTGAACAGCTAAGTTGAGTCCTAATGGAGTGGTGTGCTTGTATTGCTGTCTGGTGTGTAACTGCTTCAGGATCTGTCATCAGTGGGGGATTCACATACATATAGGCACTCATAATACAGCAGTTTTTCATAACACAACTTTAATAGCAACCAGAATTCATAAGTTGTACAAACATAGCCCCAATTCATCACAACATCATGGAGGAGCAGCCACTATTTGAGTAAATGCAGAGGGTCTATGTTCCAGGCTGCATGGATTATGAATTCTCTCTCTTCAGTCTCCTATGAATATGTTTTGCGTGGGTACAGCTGAATTTTGCTAGCTGTTGACCTTTTCAAAAAAATATAGTGACATATAACAATAAATGAAGAGGAATAAATAGAGGATACTAATTTCAATATTTACATATAATATTTACAGTAAAAGCTGTTTTTTCTGGCATTTTGGGAGACTGGGGGTGCCAGTAAGTGAAAAATGCCAGTTAACTAAGAGGGAGGGAGTTTGGGGTCAGAAAGGGATGCAGGATGTGGGCTGTAGGAGGGGGCTTGGGGCAGTGGGTTGGGGCATGGGAGGAGGTGCGGGGTGCTGGATCCAGGGGTATTCACCTCGGGTGGCTCCCTGCAAGTGGTGACCTGTCTGAGCCGCTCCTAGGCGGAGGAACCTTGCGCTGTCCTCAGAGTTCCTGGCCAATAGGAGCTGCGGAGCTAGTACTCGGGGTGGGGCAGGAGCAGCAGCGTGCGGACCTGCCTGCTGCGCCTATACCTAGGAGCGGCCGGGACAGGTCGCCACATGTGTGGAGCTGCCCGAGATGAGCGCCCCCTGGATCTGGCACCTGCATCACCTCCCATGCCCCCAACTTGCTGCCCTGAGCCCCCTCCTGCACCCAAACTAACTCCCCAGAGCCCATGCCCCGCCTCAACCCCCTGACGTCCCCGTGCCAACTGGACTATAAACCGGAATTTCAGTGAAGATCAGAAATGCCAGTTTATAGAGCTTTCTGTTTGGTGAAGTGCTGGATAAAACAGCTTTTACTGTACAATGCCTTGCTCAACTTCTTCCCTTCAGCAGTACATCATTACTATTTATTGATTTGGGGAACTTTCTCTGGTGTGTCTCAATACCTCATTTAAAATGCTTATCATAAACCAGTTTCTGTCTGTCAGTGAACTAACAGATGGGACAAATAAAAAGATCTGCATTTTAATTAAATTTGAGATGATGCGGGCAAAATCTTTCTTGGGAAATCCAGTGGAAAGTCCCTTTGTGTTAATCTGTAGCTTTTTGGTTGTTTTATCAATCATTACTCTTTATTACAAACCTATCATGCAAGCCTCATAGCGCAGGCACACCAGTAATTACCCTGACAAATCTGCAAGAGTAATAGCTCTACTCAATTTAGAGAATAACTTATCTACAGCATAAATCTGTTGCTTTGCACTGTGTGCTTATATTTAATTGGAATGGCACAGTGGCAGAATTGATCTGCTTTGAAAGAGTCAGGGAAAGAAAATGAAGATATACATAATAAGGCCATGTCTACGCTTACAAACTTACAGTGGCACAGCTATGCCACTTTAAGAACGCTTGTGTAGTTGTGTTATGCCGACAGGAGAGATCTCTCCTGTTAACATATAAACTGGCTCAAAGAGCTGCGGTTGCTACATTGGCGGGAGAGCATCTCCCACTGACAGAGCACTGCGCATGCCAGTGCGTATGCTAGCAAAAGTTACGTTGCTCAGGGGGGTGTTTTTTCACACCCCGGAGCGACAAAAGTTTTGCCAACGTAAGTGCTAGTGTAGACATGGCCTTAATAACAAGGCTTTTGATGGAGATTTATTATTTTTGCTTCCTTTTCTGAGGTCTCCACTTTCCATGGATACTAATATGTGACAATTGGAGGATTTGAGTCCTGATGTTGGCTCTTACTAGTGTCCTGATACTGGTGAAAATGGGAGAGGCAAAGGTAGCAACTCCTTAGCTGTCCTTTTAGCTGTTGAAGACTTTGAGGATATGTGTAATTAATTGAAAGGTGAATGCTTTCAGCAAATAGAGATACAATTCATAAAAGCGCTACTGGAGAAGCATGCAGCCATTCAATCCATTTCTTCTAGTGCTTCCAATTTTTGTTCTGAGTGAAGTGTCATAGGTACTATATAAAGAAAGTTAATCTGTAATCCAGAATGTTTTACTAAATGAAACAGTTTTTTAAGAAAATCAGTGCAAGACTGATTCGTTTTTGCCATCTCTGGTTTTTAAATTGTTTATGTAACTTGCAAAATGGAACCCGAAAAGCCAACTTAATACTAAGTTGTAGCTTCCTGCTCCTAATAGAAAATGTTTTGCACCTTGGCTATAAAGGGACCTCACAAAACTGGGTGACTGGGCAACAAAATGTCAGATGAAATTCAGTGTTGATAAGTGCAAAGTAATGCACATTGGAAAACATAATCTCAATTATACATACAAAATGGTAGACGTCTAAATTAGCTGTTACCACTCAGGAAAGAGATCTTGGAGTCATTGTGGATAGTTCTCTGAAAACATCTCGTTGTGCAGCGGCAGTCTAAAAGGTAACAAAGTTTGGAATCATTAGGACAGTTTTAGATATAAGATGGAAAGTATCATAATTCTGCATCTGGATTTCTGTCTGCAGTTCTGGTCGTCTCATCTCAAAAAAGATATATTAGAATTGGGAAAAGTACAGAGAAGGGCAACAAAAACAATTAAGGGTATGAAATAGCTCCCATATGAAGAGAGATTAAAAAGACAAGAGTGTTCAGCTTAGAAAAGCGACACCTGAGGAGCGATATGATAGAGTTCTATAAAATCATGAATGGTGTGGTGAAAGTGAGTTAGGAAGTGTTATTTACGCCTTCTCATAATGCAAGAACCAGGCACCACTCAATGAAATGAATAGGTGGCAGGTTTAAAACAAAAACATGAGGAAGTGCTGCTTCAGACAGCGCACAGTCATCCCAGGAGATGTTGTCAAAGCCAAAAGTGTAACTGGGTTCAAAAAAAGAATTAGATAACTTAATGGACCCGTAAGAGGATAGGTCCATCAATGGCTGTTAGCCAAGATGGTCAGGGATGCAAACCTATTCTCTGGGTGACCCTAAACCTTTTGCTGCCAGAAGCTGATTCTGGACAACAGTGGATGATGGATCACTTGATGAATTTCCACGTTCTGTTCCTTCCCTTTGAAGAATCTGGCTCCGATCACTGTTAGAGGACAGGATGCTGTGCTGGATGGACCGTTGTTCTGACCCAGTATAGGCATTCTTCTGTTCTTAGGTAACTTTCTTCGTTAGCGCACTGTTCCCTGTGGGCAACTAGCTACATAATAATAAAACATTTTTCTTAGGTTTCTAATTTGCTAATCATGTGTAGACAAAATATTTTGAAACCACATTGGTTATTGGAATTACTGTTTATCAGAGATGCTTTGAAAATGTCTTTCAGCTAGGAAAGAGGATTTAAAGAGGGGTTCTTATTCATGAAGTTAATACTTTATATTACTGACCCTCTGAGCTGCATACAGCAATCTTCAGAAGTTCGAGAGCTGGGGCGGGCCTGCTGGGGCTCGGGGTTACAGCCCCATAGGAGGCACGTGATGGGGCTCTGGGCTTCAACCCTACTGGGAGAATGGTCTCAGGACTTCAGCTCTGCAGGAAGCGCCTACCAGGACTTGGGGCTTCAGCTTGCACGGAGGGGGTCCTGGGAGTTCAGCCTTGTAGGAGGCACCTGATGGCACTTGGGGTTTCAGCCCTGTGGGAAGTGCTTGTCTGGGCTCGGGGCTTCAGCCCTGCTCCTGCTGAAGCACAGAGTCCCAGAGGGCATTCCCTGAAGCACTGTAGCCCTGAGACTACTCTGCTGGGCGGGCAGAGGGAATGCATGGGGGGGGTCATGTGCCGCCCGAGAGTTTTGCCAGGGTTTGGTGGCCCCACTTTGTCACATGGTGCCGTTGACCCCCTTCCTGCATGGCCGCTACTGGAGCCAACAAGCTGGGAGCTGCGGCTGTGTCAAGGTTCCTTCCCCCACTCTGAACTTTAGGGTACAGATGTGGGGACCTGCATGGACACTTCTAAGCTTAATTACCAGCTTAGATCTGGTCTCGCTGCCACCACTCTCAAACTAACTCCCTTTTTTGGATAGTCTTGAGAGACTTCCTCACCAAGTCCCTGGTGAACACCGATCCAACCCCTTGGATCTTAACACAAGGAGAATTTAACCATCCCCCCTCCTTTCCCCCACCAATTCCTGGTGAGTCCAGATCCAATCCCCTTGGATCTTAAAACAGGGAAAAATCAATCAGGTTCTTAAAAAGAAGGCTTTTAATTAAAGAAAAGAAAGGTAAAAAAAAATATAAACCCTCTGGGAGACAGCATACCAGTGTATCTCACAGACAATAGGTTGAAAACACAGGATGTTCCCCTGAGTAGAAATCTTAACACACACAAGAATATCCAATTACCTAATTTGATTCTTCTTCTAATTGCACAAGACAGCTTACAAAGAAATAAACATAAACCTATTTATTCCTTTCTAAAACTTACTACTCTGATGAGAGGCTGGTTCCTTGATCTTTTTTTCTCTGGCTGAAACTGAAAACTGACTAAACAAAGGAAACTTCCCTCCTTCCTTTTGAAACATCTTGTTCCCCTATTGGTTCCTCTGGTCAGGTGTCAGCTAGGCTAGGTGAACTTTTTAAACCTTTACAGGTAAAAGAGGCATTAACCCTTAACTATCTGTTTATGACAGGCTGTGAGGAGAGCCAGCTGCAAACAGCTGGGAGCTGCAGGGAGAGCCGCTGCTTTTGCTGCTGCCTCTCCCTATGGAGCTAAAGCAATAGTTTTTCCCTGCAGCTCCCAGTTGTTTGCCACTGCCTCTCCACATGAAGCTGCAAGGAGGGGTCACTGAGGGTAAGTTGGGGGCATGTGCCTGTGAGGACATGACTCAAGCTGTTGAGGGTGGTGGTGAACCTTTACATTGTGCCTCCCCAACTCTGAATAGGCACCAGTTGTCTCTGGCAGGAGCCCCTAGCGCCACCACCCCACCGCAGGGCAGAAACCCTGAGCTCCCTGCCCCCCCCAGTCTGGTAGGCAGAGAATTGAGGGGCTTTGAAGGGGGCTCCACGAGCTGCACTTTAAAAGTAAAAGAGCCGCATGTGGCTCACGAGCTGCAGTTTGGCCATCACTGCTTTATATGTATGTACATACATACATACGTTTGTTTGTTTATGGAATTCACTTTTTTAATGTAGACAGGAAAAAGGGAAAAGAAATGTTTCATGTACAAAACTTGAAAATTGGAGACCTTATTACTTTTAATATGAGAGGTTTTCATCCGCTTTTCATCCAGCATTTATAATGGTGTTAAATATATAAAAAAGTGTTTTTAATTTATAAGGGGGGGGGTCACACTCAGAGGCTTGCTGTGTGAAAGGGGTCACTAGTACAAAAGTTTGAGAACCACTGGCTCATAGGATCTAAGGGCAGGATTGTGCCATTTATAGAGAGGAGCAGTTTGTAGATTTTCTTCTGGAGCTCTTAATTAATGACACTTTATATGGCCCTCACTATAGTAACTGGGCCTCAAAGTGCTAACCTGATGTATTTATTATTATTGTCCCACTTGTGTCTTACTGTAAATACTGGATTATTTAAAATATGTAACTAAATATATTTCTGCATTTTAGTGAATTAAATGTTTTTCTGTTACATGATGGGATTGTGACTTTAAGATTTCAATAGGTATTTCTTCATGCCTTCAAGAATAATTAATACACACACACAATACAAGATTGATAGGAAGGAAGCCAGGGCTTTGGAGCAGAGCCCAGAGCTGGAGTGCGGAGCAGCTCCGGAGCAATGGAGCTGCAGGTTTTTGCCTGGAGCTGGAGCGGAGCTGGAGCACAGCACCAAAGCCCTGAAGGAAACTAGTATTTTTTTTAATTAGCCGTGCCTCAAACGTATGTCAACATATTTGTCTAGTGATTTGTCTTAGCAGTTTTCTGAAGAATTTATTGGGGATGCTTTGTTTTGCTTACTTTCTAAATTAAAAAAACATCTTTCCAACCCATGTACTTGTTAACATTCTGTTCATTGTTTCCCTGTGATGTAAAGGGCAGATATTCTGATCTGGTTTAATACACACGTTTCTATATACAGAATAGTTGGTAAAAATTTCTGCTTCCTTTTTTGTGGTCTGTTTTCATACCATAATTGCATTCCAGAAAAATTATCCTGTCCAACCTCTAAATCTTCACTTCCATACAAGCCAAATGCTTTACTGTTGAATGCCAGAAGAGTTTGTCACTTCATTAATACAAGATTTATCCCACTACTCAAGACTTAAGTCTACATGTTCTTGTGCTACAGAATGGATTAGAATCTCTCAAAAGCTGAGGTGACTTCAGAAGGCTGTTTTTCTAAATTGACAGTTCTGTTCCACGTTGTATTTAGCTGTGACATTCTGAGTTAGTTTCCCAGACCAGGTGAAGTGCTGGGTACAAACACGAAAGCTTGTTTCTCTCCCCAGAAGTTGTCCAATAAAATATATTCACTCAGCCACCTTGTTTCCTAACACTTGTAAAAGAAGTTTTGTTCGCTCTTTCTTCAAGCCTCTAATGCTGTGAGATAAGTGGAATGAGTGTAATGACAGAAGAAAGTTGTAGCTTAGTTGTATAGTTTTATTGGTTACTGTCATAAATAAAGAGGAAAGAGTAGCATAAAATCCCTCCTTGGCAGCTGTACTAAATTGCCTTACCTGCAAGGGGTTAAACAGTTCACTAACCTAGTTGGCACCTGACCAGAAGGGCCAATGAGGAAAGAAGATAGTTTCAAATGGGGGAAGGGGAGAGAAGGATTTGTTTGTTCCCTCTCCCTAGGGACAGAGAAGCCAAGCAGGTATAACATCTCCTAAAAATATACCTGGAATAATCACAGAAATTCGAAGTAAGGCAATCTAAAATCACAGAAATTGTAAGGCAAGGAAATTAGTTATCTTTTGTTTTAGGTTGTGAATTTTCCTGTGCTACAGAGGTAGGTTTATTCCTGTTTTTTGTAACTGTGAAGCTGAGCCTAGAGGGGAATCCTCTGTGTTTTAATCTTTTTATTACCCTGTAAAGTTACCTTCCATCTTGATTTTGCAGGTATGATTCTTATACTTTTTATTTTAGTAAAGTTCTTCTTTCAGGAACCTGATTGATTTTCAGTGTCCTGAAGACAAAGGGTCTGGTCTGTGCTCACATTGCTAACCAGTTGGTTGGTATATTATTCTCAAGCCTCCCCAGAAAAGAGAGTGAAAGGGTTTGGAGGGGGGATATTTTCGGGGGATAGGGATTCCAGGTTGACCCTTCCCTGAATTTTTGTGTAAATCACTTGGTGGCAGCAATACCGTCCAAGGACAAGGAAAGGAATTTGTGCCTTAGAAGTTTTTAACCTAAGCTGGTAGAATATAAGATTAGGGGGCCTTTCATGCGGGTCCCCATATCTGTACCCCAGAGTACAGAGTGAGGGGGGGAACCGTGACAGTTACTCATCTGAGTGGACCTCACCAGTTAAAGAAACAGGTGACAGCTGCATAAAAGAGAGAGGCAGCATATTCACAGTTGACTTAAGAGGTTTGACTACAGTCAGTAAAATAAGAGGAGAGTGTGTATATGAATCATAGTTTTCAAAGTATCATGTGAATTATACACGAAAAATAACATGACTTCCTGTCGAGACAGGAAATTAATATTCTTGTCACTGGTAAGAGGAAAATGTCTAGAGCTACTTTAATTATTGTCCATTGCATTTTGCATAACTACCATTGAATGTAGTTTTTCTGGACTTTCAGTTAAAGGGCTTATACACCTCTACCTTGATATAACACGACCCTATATAACACAAATTCAGATATAACGCGGTAAAGCAGTGCTCCAGGGGGGTAGGGCTGCGCGCACTGGTGGATCAATCCAAGTTCGATATAACGCGGTTTCACCTATAATGCGGTAGGATTTTTTGGCTCCCGAGGACAGCGTTATATCAGGGTAGAGGTGTATTTGGAACTGATCCAAGTATTGTTTTACTAATTCATTAATATTTAAGCCATTTTCATCTTCTTGCCATGTGGTATTGTTCTGAATTTTAAAGAGTGTACCAGAAATACTGAAGAAAGTACCTAAAATCAGGTATGTGTTCCTTGTATCCACAGCTGCAGAATTTGTCAAGGAATTAATGCTTTGCCACAGAATTGTGCTTCAGAATCTGAGCTTTGTGGAGGAGGAGAAGCTGGTTGCCATAAATGTCCTAAGGGTCTGCAGGAGAAGAGTTTGATAATGTATTTTATAGGAAGTGTGCAGGACGGGAGGTCTGTTCTTGTGCATTTAGGGGAGTTGGAAGTATTGATGATCCTCTCTGTTTTAGAGGGTGGGCAGGAAGGCGAAAAGTCTTGCACTATAGACAATTATGTCCCGTAAATGTAAACAAACTTGTTTTTCTTAGCAATTGGCTGAACAAGAAGTAAGACTGAGTGGACTTATATTTGAGTGCAGTTATGTAACAAAAATCTACATTTATAAGTTACACTTTCACAATAAAGAGATTGCACTACAGTACTTGTATGAGGTGAACTGAAAAATACTATTTCTTTTGTCAGTTTTACAGTGCAAATATTTGTAATAAAATAATATAAAGTGAGCATGGTACACTTTGTATTCTGTGTTGTAATAGAAATTAATACATCTGAAAATGTAGAAAAACATCCAAAAATATTTAATAAAGTTCAGTTGGTATTCTATTGTTTAACAGAGCAATAAACTTTTTAAATCTCAATTGAGTTAATTGCATGAGCTTAGTTTGATTAATCGACAGCCCTATTAAAAATCTTTTTAAAATTCTGTGGAAGCTTTACTACAAAGGGAGACCTGGAGTCTGCTGAGTGTACAGTGTGCGGGTGGAGAATTATGGGAAGTTCTTCCTGAGGGCTGGTCCTGAGTCTAGGCCAGGGGTCAGCAACCTTTCAGAAGCGGTGTGCCAAGTCTTCATTTATTCACTCCGATTGAAGGTTTCATGTGCCAGTAATGCATTTTAACATTTTTAGAAGGTCTCTTTCTATATGTCTATAATATATAACTAAACTATTGTTGTATGTAAAGTAAATAAAGTTTTTAAAATGTTTAAGAAGTTTCATTTAAAATTAAATTAAAATGCAGAGCCCCCCGGACCAGTGGCCAGGACCGGGGCAGTGTGAGTGCCACTGAAAATCAGCTTGCGTGCCGCCTTCGGCACCTGTGCCATAGGTTGCCTACCCCTGGTCTAGGCTAAGACCAAGTTGCTTCGCCAGTTACTATGGAGATGAGGAACACCCATTATGAAGACTGTCTGATGGGGAGAATACTGAGAACATGCCTTTTAAAATCAAAGTTAGATGCCTTTTTAAGACTTCAAGAGTTGGAGAATCCAACATATCCCTAGGTAAGATGTTCCAATGGTTAATTACGTTCACTGGTAAAAATTTGCACCTTCTAGTCTGAATTTATCTAGCTTCAGTTTGTACCCATTAGATCGGGTAATGCCTATGTCTGCTAGATTAAAGAGCACTGTGCATGCAGAAATCTTTACAGAGCCACTGGACAAACCAGTGGTCAAAGCTGAGGAAAAGAAGAAAATTGCATCACTATGAAATTTGAGCATGGTGCATAACCTTGGCTGCAGAAGCAGGACAGTATTTGCGGGAGTACCTCCACCTGATGTACCAGAAGAGTGACAACTCTTAAGTGGGGACAAACAAATACATTCAGAGGAGATGGAGATAGGAGAAATTAAGCCAGTGGATCCTTCCTTAAAGCGTAATGCACAATTTGCCTAGTCTTTTTGTCCAGGGACTTGGATCCTCTAGGAAGAAGACTAATTTGCAACAACCGTGATTATTTTGTGCCAGAGCTAATATGGAATGGCTACTCAATATAGCTAACTAGCTTTCAAAAGGATTGGGTCACCCACTCTCCTCATTCCAAGACCCAACAGACTAGGGCAGGGATGCTCAAACTTCATTGCACTGTGACCCCCTTCTGACAACAAAAATTACTACAGGTCCCCAGGACGGGGGACTGAAGCCTGAGCCCACTCAAGCCTTGCCACCCAAGCAGGCAGCCTGTAACCTTAGTCCCAGTGCCTAGGGCTGAAGCGCTTGGGCTTTGGCTTTGGCCCTGGGCCCCAGCAAGTCTAAGCCAGCCTTGGCGACTGTAGATTGGGACTGTAGAGAAGAAACTATTGAGAATCTAGGAAATTTAACATACTGATCTGTTAGAATAAGGTATGGTGACAACTCTCCATACAATAAGGGAAATTCTAAACTATGCTCCTGTAAAGGAGGGAGCAGGAGTTCCAGGGGTGCTTTGTGACTGTAATTTGTAATAGGTAGGGCAACATATTCCCACAAAGCCAGATGGACCAGTTGAAGGAGTGATTCCTAAACTTTTTAGGAAGGTGAGCCACAAACTTCATTTTGTCTTTCTTGGGGCCCCCACCATTATCACTCTTCCTCCCTCCCTTTCCAAGCCCCCTGCTTGGCTCTTTCCAGCCCCCTCGCTCTCACTTTCACGGCCTTGCCTCTGCCTGCAGCCCCAACCAGCCCTTCTCTCCTCGTATCCATGATCCCTACCAGGCTGTTGACTGCTGGCTGGCTTTGGCTGCTTCTGCCATGCTGCTGCTCGCATCCTGCTCCCCATTCCACTGCCTGTTGCCCTGGGGACGTGAGAGCAGGATCCGTGCAGCAGCGTTGAGAAAGCAGCCAGAGAGCAGACAGTCACCAGCCTGTCTCTGCCTTGCATTTTCCCATGAGGCGCTTCATGCTACCTGGATCCTGCTCCCCATGTTGCTGCCTGCTGCAGAGGTGATGTGAGAGTGGGGAGGTAAAAGGGAGAGTGCCTCTGCAGTATGTGTGACCCACTGTTGGGTCTGGACCCAGCATTTGGGAAACACTGAGGTAAACTATAAGCCCGTCCAGTGTGTTCACAGAAATCTGATTTCCCTTATTTTAATTTTCTCTTTTCTAAGTTCCCATATCTCAGACAGAGTCATGAGTGTCATCAATATAGTTCAATATGCGGAACAGAAAACTGTCACAATTCAGGACAATTGTGCCTGTATTTCTCCTCAATGATCCAGCAAGGGCACTCATTCTCAGGCTTCCAGCTCCCCAGCCCTTGCCTTTCTTGGATGGAGACCTGCTTCTCACTTCCTTCTTACTGGGGTATTTCCAGGATGCAGTTTCCAGCCTTGCCTGTGTAATTCCCAACAGAGACAGGCTGTCCAAGCACATTTGCCTGCTTTCTTTTCTGAGATGGTTAACAGTGTGACTGCCCACAGTTAAAGTGATCACACAGCTCTTTTATACAAACCTATTTTATTCTTAAGATAAAAGCCACTTCAGAGAAAACATACTAAAACCAATAAGAACCTACACACATGCTCATAAGCTTACCAGAGATCACCATAACCTTAACATGGGCTCTAACAGGAATAGTCAGAGGTGAAAGTAAGCCGGTACAGCGTACCGGTAAGAAAAGATGCAGTAGTGTACCACCAAGAAAGTGGAGCATTCAGTGCCGGCTTACTTTCACCTCCTTTGGCTGCATAACAAACAGCTTAAACTCAGAGCTAATAAAAGTTTGGAAAGAGAAAACTCACTGTCACATTTGCTTGTTGTTTCTGTCCCTCTCCTCCTCCAACCAGGCTGCCAGACGCTGCTAGGCTCTGCATTCCCCTGACCCTCCCACTCAGCAGGGGCTGCAGCCTCTCCCCTCTAGCTTGCAGCAGGGAGACTGGCTGAGGGAGAAGCCTGCCCAGGATGCCTGCTGCCTGCATAAAAAAAGTTTAAACTCAGCTGTTCCCTCTACAATAATACATACACAATTTAAGTTTAATGGAGTTCCAGCGGTATTAAACCTAATTCAGTAAGGTTTAATTTAACTCAAACTTTAATCTTAATTCCATAAGGTTTGTCCAGTATATGGTGGGATGTTGTCAGTCTGTCAGTCACACAAACTATTTTGTACTTAGTTTTTGAAGAAGTAAACTAAATTATATGGAAAAACACGATAATGAGTTCATTAGCTGGGCTACAGATAAAGCACTTTTGGTTTAGGGCAGCTAACTTTTTACTCAGTAGCATGGGTTGGTTATTCATCCAACATATTCATCAACAACATATTTTAGTGTTAGCAATGCAAGTGAGCCAATTTCACTGGACAGAGAAGCAATGAAAGTAATATTTTGGTGTCAGAGTATTAGTTTGCCGCCTTGTCTATGGATCTTTAATGTTTTTTAATTAAACAGTTTTCCTTAGATAAACCCAGAGAATATCTAGTTAAAGTTACCCATCAAATGTTTGGATGTATTAATCTAAAATTTTGATTTATGTTTTTGAAATATCTAAAATCACATTTTTTCTATATTTCCTTTTGTCAAATGAAGTAGGAATACTAGTTCAAAAATTACTTTGACATTTATACAGTTTTTCTGCGTTTTGGTGCATGAGACATACTCAGTTTCAGGGTAGTTGGACCTGAAGGGAGAAAAGAAAGAGGAGTCTGATATCTCTGGCTGGCAATAGGCAGAGCTTTGATTCAGCGGTCCAGACAGTGGCACTTTTTGTTGTTTCCTTCCATAATCATCAGTGATATGGAAATGAATGAAGATGGAGAAATGTGGAGAAGAGAAATATAAAATTGGTTATAACACCCCTCTATGCCCTCCGCCAAAAGAAAACCACAGCAAAACCCTAAAACAATATTACAAGTCTGTGTTTTGTGGCTTGCCATAGTGAATAACTACAGTGTAGAGAAATTCTGGATGATAATTATGATAGCTAAGCTTAAAACAACTAACAGTTTTTGACACATTATAATTCAGTATCATATCTAAATTGTCAGCAGTGCATATATTTTTATTTAGGGAGAATTAATCTTACTTAAGATCAGTCAAATAGCAGAGGAAAAAGATAGAAATTGGCCAGATAAACAACTGCTAAAATGTTTGTTATAAATAAAGCAATGAGAAGTACTAGTTTTCTTTAAGTGCCGACACAAATTGCTAACAAAAAAAGTAACTTGCCCCTTAGCTTAAATTTTCTCACCTTGTCTACGTTAAGAAAAATTGGCTGCATAATTTTCTATTAACAGTAACAGTGAGCACTGTAGTGTGGGTATTTCTACCACCATCATCTTACCCAGCCTTGAGTATGATTAGATAACATGGTAAAAACATTTGCACTGGGACCCCACTACAGCTGTTGGTAGTGTCAGAGGAGCTGCACCAATGAAAAAATTAGAAGTCTGAATTTGCCAATATAGACACACCCTCTGAATCTTTTATATGAAAAACAAGTAACTATTGGCATTGTCAATGTAACTCTCTAATAAGCAGCAAACTAAAAATGAAGAACTCTGTTTAAATTGGATGTGGATCAGATTGTCCAGACAAAAACTGGTTTCTCGATCTGTCCTTTAGTACAATTTTATACTCTTGCTAAAGACATGGGGATTCTCTCCCCACAGCTCTCCAGTGCTGCTTGTATGCTTTTCCTCTGACTCCTTTCACAGCCACTCTCCCTGACAGTTCTCTTTTAGGAAAATAAGATGTCATCTTAGATTTACAGACACCTGGAATGACAGTCAAATTAGGCTTTGCCCAATTAGGGCTCGTCTACGGGCAGCGATCGATCCAGCGGGAGTCGATTAGACACAATAAATTGACTGCCGAGTGCTCTCCCGTCGACTCCGGTACTCCACCAGGGCGAGACACGCAGGCGGAGTTGACGGGGGAGCATCAGCTGTCGACTTACCACAGTGAAGACACCGCGGTAAGTAGATCTAAGTACGTTGACTTAGATCGATTCTCTCTCTCTATCTCTTCCCCCCCCCCCCCCCCGAAGTGTAGACCAGGCCTTAGTCTGGCTTTGCTGGCTTGAACTATGTTTTAAAGTTGTGTAACAGCTCTGCCTGTGCAGAAAGGAACAAAATGTTTGTATCTCTGAAAGAATAATTCCAAGTGCTTTGTGGAATGAAAATGCAAAATTCCACTTTAAAGTCAGTGGTTTGGTTTTGTTTTTTTACCAATAGGTGCCAAGGAAAGTATGTTTGACCTGGGCTTGACAAATATTAGAGGATTTTTTATAAAGGATAAACAGTGCCAGTTGAATCTTGACCTGACAAAATTCTTAACTTACTCCTTTGCAAAGCTGCTTTTTCATTAACTAGAGAATAGTAACACCAACTAGATATGTGGAAAATCCATAAAAAATTAGGGAAGACTACAGTTCTTAAAGTCTCTGAGAGAATTTTACTTCATTTTAGATAGCATAATTCAAGTACTAATATAACTGAGGCTTAATTTGATATAAAAGTCAATATCACTTGTCTTTGCTACTATGTAAGAGCATATGGTGAGATGTGATGTGAAATTTCAGAAGCATTATTTTCCATTTGGGAAAGGTTGTGTGTAAAAAATCAGGCTTATCCTGGAAAGCTAGCTTCTGCCTTAACTATTGAGCAACTATGGTCACTCCATAATATGCAGGGCATTCATTGGTAGTAAAGACTAGTATCTTATTTCAACCTAAGAGAATTCTTTTTCTAAAAGTTTATAAGGGAGTAAAATAAGAATTGAGAATAGAATGACTGTCTCGTTCTTAACACTACTATTGTAACTGTGGAGCTATAATAAATTCTTCCTCCGTTGATGTAAGAACCATATATTCAAGAGGGATTCAGTAGTTGTGTGTGTCTTTGTCAAGTGAGGAAGAATGGTGCTGTAGTTATGGCACTAGCCTGGGATTCAGGAAATGCGGGTTCTGCCATAGACTTTCTTGTAACCTTGGGCAAGTCATTTAGGGCTTGTCTATATGAAGAGTTAGTGCATGGCGAGTTGGGGTGAAAATCTACAGTAGCCTGCACCGCAATAACTGACTCTGTGGATCCAGCTACTGTGCACAATAAGTTCTGAAGTGTACTTTGATCTACTCCACTTTGAAACAAGCTAACTGTTCACCTCTAGACAAGCCCTCTGTTTCTTCAGGTATGTCTACATTACAGTAAAACACCCATGGCTGGCGTGTGTCAACTGACTCAGGCTTGTGGGCTTGGGCTGCAGGGCTATAAAATTGTGTAGACATTCAAGCTGGACCCTGGGCTCGGAGACACCCCCACCCCCTTTCCCTTGTGGGGTCCCAGAGCCTGGGCTCCAGCCCAAGCCCAAACGTCTACAAGGCAGTTTTATAGCCCTGTAGCCCAAGCCCACAAGCCTGAGTCAGTTGACATGGGCTAGTCACAGGTGTTGGGATATGTCTTGTAATCAAAGTTCTCCATTTGTAACATGGTGATAGTACTTCCCTAAGTCACAGGAGTGTGGCGAAGATGGATGAGCTCAGGTACTATTGTAATGGGGGCCATGCAAGTACCTCAGAGACATTTGGGCTTCCAAACTATCTGGAATTGGGGAAGACTTAGAATACCTCATGTGTGTGAAGTAGCTGCATTTTTTCATAAATTTAATTTTCTGTGAAGAATGCAAATTAGCCACAGTGGCTTCAGAGTTTAACAGACATTCACTTCAGTAGAAGTAAATGTTGAGCACTTTTTAAATTTTTACCTGTTGTGCATGTGGAGCTCTCTTTTGCACATACAAATGTGACTTTTTCATTTTGTGATTGATACTGCTCTCATTGCAGTTATTTGGTATCAGGATCCTTCAGTTAGGACATAGACGTTCAGACCAAAATTTAACGTCAGTGAGAGTTGAGGGTGCTCAGTTCCTCTGAAAACCAGGACTCTTAATTGTCCAGCTACAGGTATCCATTTTTGGATTTTGGTGCTTAACTTTAGACACCTACGTTTTGAAATTTTTGGCCTCATTACATAGAACAGTCTTGCTGAGCTAGCCCTTTATATACTACAGATGTACAGGTAAAAACAGATAGTGTTTTAGTAGGTTTCTGCCCTCGTTTAGAACTGCTGCTTATATATTCTACAACAGGGGTTTTCAAACTGGGGATCGGGACCCCTCAGGGGATCGCGAGGTTATTACACGGGGAGGTCGCGAGCTGTCAGCCTCCACCCCAAACCCCACTTTGCTGCCAGCATTTATAATGGTGTTAAATATATTAAATGTTTTTCATTTATAAGGGGGGGGGTCACACTCAGAAGCTTGCTTGTGTGAAAGGGGTCACCAGTACAAAAGTTTGAGAACCACTGCTCTACAAAAACTAATATAGAAAACAATTAGAAATTGATTTGGACCCATTGCAAAGAATTCTAACACAGAACTAGGTAAAATTACAAATGAGTGAAGACAAGAAATGCATTGGATGTGCCAAAACAAGAGGTAAATGAAGATTCTTTGCTATTCCATATCCACAACCATTTTCAGAAATACCATTGTATGAAAACATGGTCTCTGTTCAAAGCACTAGGAGACAAGTTTCCTGTTACTTGTGTATATCCTTCTTGTGACCCATCTGAATGCCTGTTCACTATAAAAATGGCAAATTCAGGAACTCAGCTGTCCAGAGGGAACAAGCTACTGTATAGCTGATTTATGAAACTGTGTGCACCTGAGTGGAAGGAAAGGTCACAAGATAAAAATCATAATTGGATGTTTTTGTGCTTAATTAGAAATATTTTTATTCTTTAAAGGTGGACTTGAAAAAATGATTTTTTTCTGTGAGGAGGTACTAGTGACTCAGTCACGGTTTCACATTTCTTCAGTTAATTTTTCTTGCACAAATTAAAATTCTATCTTAAAGAAGCCAGTATTGCTTTTTTTATAATTAAGTAGCTGTCCCAAAACAACAGAATGTGATTAAAGGAAGTGTATGTAGATATCCAAGGGAGGAAAAAGCCCCCTTAAGCTATAGCTCTTTAAAAGCTTGCATTGTGGATTAAGGAAATTATTGTTTTGTTTGGAAAGACTATGAACTAAGGAGAGAGAGAACGTCTGTAAAATGAATTGTTATAGAAAGTCCTGAAGGTTTGCTTTACAACAGTTTCATAAAACACAATATTCTTTGAGCATCATAGATATTTAGGGACGGAAGAGACCTCAGGAGGTCATCTAGTTTTTTGTTTTTTTTTGTCTGTCCACCCATGCTGAGGAAGGATTAAGTATATCTACACCATCCATGACATGTTTGTCTAACCTGTTCTTTAAAAACCTTCAATGATGGGTGCCTCTATTCAAGGTAGCTGCATCTGTATTCTCCCTCGTGGTTCAGCAAGGGCACCCACTTACAGGCTTCCAGCTCCCTAGCTGTCGCCTCTCTTGGGTAGAGACAAGCGCGTGTCTCCCTCCTGACCAGGGTATTTCCAGGCTCCACCATCCCCTGCCTACACTGTGAATTCTCCAGCAGGTCAGACTGCCTAAGCAGGCCTCCTTTGTTTTTTCTTCACAAGTAGGGCAGTCAATTAACCACAGTTAACTCATGCGATTAACTCAAAAAATTAATCATGATTAAAACAAATTAACTGCAGTTTTAATCGCACTGTTAAGCAATAGAATACCAAGTGAACTATAATAAATATTTTTGGATGTTTTTCTATATTTTCAAATATATTGGTTTCAATTTCAACACAGAATACAAAGTGTACAGTGCTCACTTTATATTATTTTTTATTACAAATGTTTGCACTCTAAAAATGATAAAAAATACTATTTTTCAATTCACCTCATACAAGTACTGCAGTGTAGTGCCATCTTTATTGTGAAAGCACAACTTACAAATGTAGATTTTTTTGTTACATAACTGCACTCAAAAACAAAACAATGTAAAACTTTAGAGTCTACAAGTCCACTCAATCAGGAAGACAAACAAATTTCTTTATATTTATGGGACATAATGCTGCCTGCTTATTATTTACAATGTCATCTGAAAGTGAGAACAGGCATTCAAATAGCACTTTTGTAGCCAGCATTGCAAGGTATTTGTATCAGATATGCTAAACAGTCATATGCCCCTTCATGCTTCAGCCACCATTCCAGAGGACATGCTTCCATGCTGATGACACCTGTTTTAAAAAAAATGCATTAATTAAATTTGTGACTGAACTCCCTGGGGGAGAATTGTAAGTCCCCTGTCCTGTTTTACTGGCATTCTGACATATATTTTGTGTTTATAGCAGTCTCGAATGATGACCCTGCACATGTTCATTTTAAGAACACTTTCACAGCTGATTTCACAAAATGCAAAAAAAGGTACCAATGTGAGATTTCTAAAAATAGCCACAGCTCTCGACCTAAGGTTTAAGAATCTGAAGTGCCTTCCAGAATCTGAGAGGGACGAGGTATGGAGCATGCTTTCAGAAGTCTTAAAAGAGCAACGCTCCAATGTGGAAACTACAGAACCCAAACCACCAAAAAAGAAAATCGACCTTCTGCTGGTGGCATCTGACTCCGATGATGAAAATGAACATGTGTCAGCCTGCACTGCTTTGAATTGTTATTGAGCAGACTCTGTCATCAGCATGGACACATGTCCCCTGGAATGGTGGCTGAAGCATGAAGGGACATATGAATCTTTAGCGCATCTGGCACGTAAATATCTTGCGATGCAGGCTACAACAGTACCATGAGAACACCTGTTCTTACCTTTAGGTGACATTGTAAACAAGAAGCGGGCAGCATTATCTCCTGCAAATGTAAACAAACTTGTTTGAGCGATTGGCTGAACAAGAAGTAGGACTGAGTGGAGTCGCAGTCTCTAAAATTTTACTTTGTTTTATTTTTTAATAAATTTTTCTTTGTACATAATTCTACATTTGTAAGTTCAACTTTCATGATTAAGAGATTGCATTACAGTACTTGTATTAGGTGTATTGAAAAATACTACAGTATTTCTTTTGTTTTTTACAGTGCAAATATTTGTAATAAAAAATAAATATAAAGTGAGCACTGTATACTTTGTATTCTGTGTTGAAATTGAAATGAATATATTTGAAAATGTAGAAAATATCCAAAATATTTAAACGGTATTTTATTTGTTTAACAGCACAATTAATTGTTTAATTTTTTTAATCGCTTGACAGTCCTATTCAGAAGCTATAAACAGCATAATTGCCCATGATTTTAAGTTACCATACAGCTCTTTCTAATAGTGTGGCCAGGTGCCTAGTTTTTGACCTGAAAGTCTGGTCAAAAAGGGGACTTGACAGTGTCCAGTGAGATATACTGACTGGACACCCAATGTCCGGTCACTGTGGGCGAGGAAGGCGCTGGTCATCACCTGGGCCAGCCCCTACTCAGCTGGGGCCACCTCCTACTTGTGTCAGGCTGCTGCAGCCATACCATGCCACCCTTACGTCTGTGCTGCTGCTGGCGGCAGCTCTGCCTGCAGAGCTGGGATCCTGGCCAGCAGCCTCTGCTCTCCAGCTGTCCAGCTCTGAAGGCAGCACCATTGCCAGCAGCAGTGCAGAAGTAAGGGTAACAGTACCACAACCCATCCTACAATAACCTTGCGACCTCCCCCCAACTCCTTTTTGGGTCAGGCCCCTACAATTACAACATGAAATTTCAGAAATTAAATAGCTTTCTCGTGAAATTGAAATGGACTGTGAATTGGTAGGGCGCTACCAAGAAAAGATACTACCTCACCCATCTTGTTTCTCTAATATGACACTCCTGTTAGTTCATCCTAGAATGACATTTGCCATATTTGCAAACATACATATGGTACGTTATTTTAAGAATTAATGAACTGAAACAGACTCTAACAAATTATATCAGGGAAATAATATAGTAGATGCAGTGATGTAATGTTTTCTAATTCTTTTATATATTTCCTATGCATTTTAGAACTCAGATTCTTGTTTCTTCCTCCCAAGATAGCTGCATTTAGCAATCTTCCTTCAGATTTTAGGTAATGTTGTTTTTCAATATTGTTGCATGAAAAACAGCCCAAACGAACAAAACCACAAAATAATATAGGCACATCAGAAACTGCATGTGCTTTATCATTTCAAAGGAAGATATTGTTTGTTTATTGTTTGCAAAACCTACAGACCGCTATGCCTACCTTCATGCCTCCAGCTTCCATCCCGGCACACCACAAGATCCATTGTCTACAGCCACAGACAGAGACCAACACTTAGAAAATCTCCACCAAGCATTCTCAAGACTACAGTACCCACATGAGGAAATAAGGAAACAGATCAACAGAGCCAGATGTGTACCCAGAAGCCTCCTACTGCAAGACAAGCCCAAGAAAGAAACCAACAGGACTCCACTGGCCATCACATACAGTCCCCAGCTCAAACCCCTCCACCGCATCATCAGGGATCTACAACCCATCCTGGACAATGATCCCACACTGGCAGGCCAGTCCTCGCCACAGACAACCTGCCAACTTGAAGCATATTCTCACCAGCAACTGCACGTAACTCTAGCTCAGGAACCAACCCATGCAACAAACCTCGATGCCAACTCTGCCCACATATTTACACCAGCAACACCATCACAGGACCTAACCAGATCAGCCACACCATCACCGGTTCATTCACCTGCACGTCCACCAATGTAATATATGCCATCATATGCCAGCAATGCCCCTCTGCTATGTACATCGGCCAAACTGGACAGTCTCTAAGGAAAAGGATAAATGGACACAAATCAGACATTAGGAATGGCAATATACAAAACCTGTAGGAGAACACTTCAACCTCCTGGCCACACAATAGCAGATTTTAAGGTGGCCATCCTCCAGCAAAAACTTTAGGACCAGACTCCAGAGAGAAACTGCTGAGCTCCAATTCATTTGCAAATTTAACACCATCAGTTTAGGACTAAACAAAGACTGTGAATGGAGAACCAGTTTCTCCTCCCTTGGTTTTCACACCTCAGCTGCTGGAACAGGGCCCCATCCTCCCTGATTGATCTAACCTCGTTATCTCTAGCCTGCTTCTTGCTGGCTTATATATACACACCTGCCCCTGGAAATTTCCACTGCTTGAGCTCATGCTGCAAAACATCTGTTAGTCTATAAGGTGCCACAGGATTCTTTGCTGTTTGTTTAATGAATTTTGCTCTTGTATTATGTACTAAGGGCTGGATATTTTCCAAAATCGGTTTTTCCCCAGCAACTCCCCTGAGAGAAAATGGACACAGAAATATTTGCATTTGAAATTAATACTTTATTAATAAGATTTAATTGTAAATTGCAGGGGTCAGTGAGGGCAAACTTCTGAATTTTTGAGAAATGGGTGTAACTTTATTGATTCTATATTGGAAGCAGGGCAAAGTGGGAAGGTGACAGATGCTCCATCTGTCACCTGCCTCCCCATTTTGAATTCTGAAATACAGAGCATCACAGTCCCAGGGCTTACAACTGCTTAAAGGCCCTATCAGAGCCTGCATTGCTCCCAAGACCTAGTCTGGCCTGCAATCCAGAAAAATCTACTGCCTGGGAAACCATATGGCTTTGTTTTAGGGTGGATCAGGCTTGCTTGTGGATCCAACTCCCTTTTCTAAGCCAGGTACGCTGATTCCTAATTTGCAGAAAAAGCTGTTGGTTTTTGGCCCCAAACCCTACTGACTTCCTTTGGTTTGGGAGAACAAAACATAACTACCTTGCTGGAAAAGGTGGATCTGACACCCTTGCTGCTAGGATCTATAACCCAAAGCTACAATCCTGTAAAATTTATTGGTAATCCACTCCATGCCTATTCAACAGTACCACACAAACCAGTTGCACAAGTACTCAAAGTACCTGCCCCAGCACACTGTATACATCTGCGAAGTCCAAAGGCGCATGTGCAATTCCATGGTGGAATGAAAAGCAGGAAGAGGGAAGCTCTTCTCTTCCCGGCTTGATCATTTTATCAGTTGGTCTGCAGCCAATCCAAGAGCCTAATACAGAGACCAAAATTACCAGTGAACCCCATCGCTAGAGGAGCTCCCCACTGACTGATGTCACAAGGAAGCCAGAGGTGTGCCTGTCCTCCTTGCCTCACCCTGCATTCCCACACTGTCTGAAAAGGCTAGTGTGCATTCTTGGAATACAGCTTTCTTACTGGCAATATTTTAACTAACTCAATCACTTAGTGGAGAGGTTTAGGAAACCTCAGCATTTTGTCAAATAGATAAAACATCTTGCTAAATTTTGTTCTCTATTTTCTGACCAGCTCTTTGCTGGTTATCCGTGGTGGTATAGGAACCTACAGAAAGGCAACAAAAACAAAAACAAAAAAAGTGTTTTCTCTTTGGCTTGAATTCGTTGCTTTTATTAAGTATTGTGACATCAACGCATAGCTGTGGGAAATGGAGTTCTAGTAAAAACTTGCAGCTTAATTATAAATATGGTAATTATGAGCTAATATAAAGAGGCAAGTTTATTTAGTAACTATAGGGAATGTGATTGCATAATGCTTTAAATTGGTACATATATAGATATTACTACATCTGCAGTAATTCAGTGTTAAGATTGTGGTTAATTGCAACATATCAGGAAATGCAAAACTTAGTTTTTCCATAGGACCACTAAGTCAATTGCATATGTTGTATCTTTCTGTGTTACACGTATGGTAGCATAAAACGTAACCGTACTGAACAACTCTACTAAGAAAAACAAACAAAGTGCTACAAGTGTCCATGTGAGAACTGTAACTAGTATTTCATGTATCAGAGGGGTAGCCGTGTTAGTCTGGATCTGTAAAAAGCGACAAAGAGTCCTGTGGCACCTTATAGACTAACAGAAGTATTGGAGCATGAGCTTTCGTGGGTGTATACCCACTCCGTAAGATGCATGCAAATTAATTCCAATTCAGCAGTCTCTCGTTGGAGTCTGGTTTTGAAGTTTTTTTGTTGTAATATTGCGACTTTTAGGTCTGTAATCGAGTGACCAGGGAGACTGAAGTGTTCTCCAACTGGTTTTTGAATGTTATAATTCTTGACGTCTGATTTGTGTCCATTTATTCTTTTACGTAGAGACTTGGCCAATACACATGGTAGAGGGGCATTGTGATATATGCCATCATGTGAGAGACTGCTGAAATGGAATTAATTTGCAAACTGGACACCATTAAATTAGGTTTGAATAAAGACTGGGAGTGGAGGGTCATTACACAAAGTAAAACTATTTCCTCCCATGTTTATTTTTCCCCCCTACTGCTCCTCACACCTTCTTGTCAACTGCTGGAAATGGGCCATTTTGATTACCACTACAAAAAGTTTTTTTTCTTTCCTGCCGGTAATAGCTAACCTTAACAGATCACTCTCATTATAGTGTGTATGGTAACACCCATTGTTTCATGTTGTGTGTGTGTGTGTGTGTGTGTGTTTTCCTACTGTATTTTCCACTGCATGCATCCAATGAAGTGTGTTTTAGCCCACGAAAGCTTATGCTCAAATAAATTTGTTAGTCTTTAAGGTGCCACAAGTACTCCTGTTCTTTTTTCATGAAAAATGACATTCCAATAACAAAGCTATAAGTGTAATCTAAAGAAGTCTCTATTGGCAACCACTGTATTCTAGTTATGATATGCATGCAAATATGTATATGGGACACTTTAAAAGTGTGTTTAGATTCTTTGTTTCTCAAGTCTGTAATGTTGAGTTAAAAAAATCTGAGAAGTTACTGAGTGTTCTAGAGATGGTTAATATTTCCTGAAGAAGGTTTACAAATCATCTCAAGTTTAAAAGGTTGTTGTGTTAAAGAAGCTTGATTAGTTCAGAACTGTAAATGAGGCATTAATCTTCCAGATAAGAAGCTGATACCAGTGTTCCTCTATGCATTGGCCCTCGAGGTGCTCATATTCTTTTCCGTGAGCCCAAATGTATCTCATTTGTGACTTGCGTATAGCCAAGTGCATGCCTGGCTTCAGATCTCTAGCTTCTTTCACCATGAGAGCTGGAGACCTGAAACTACTCATGAGCTGATTCTTCCAAGTCACTGGGTGGTCCCGTCTGTAATTTAAATAATGTAGAAGTATGGAAGATCAAAATAATTCATGAAACTATTTTTAAATGTCTGCAGAAATGGCTGTTCATGAATCACTTGGTACAGTACTACAAAGAGTTTTTTTAACTTTGTTTCTGCAGTTTTGTTTATACTTTGTCAACTCAGTCTCATACTGTTATGGTGCAAGAATTCCATGATTGTTAATTGCATTCCCCCCAAAAAGACAATTTTACATTTGTCCTCATTGTCTAAATTGCGACAACTTCCTTCAGTCTCTTTTTTTTCTCGCCCTAAATCCTAAAACACAAAGTCCTTAAATATGTCTGTGGTAAGACTGTCAGTGGATAAAGGAGTTAGTTTAAAGTAGTCAGTGAAGCTGAATGTTAAGCTTATTCATTCACAAAAAATCCAAAACATTGAAATGTTATATGGCATGCATATATTTTATATATAATACACAACAAAATATGGATTTGATATCCATGTGACAATTTGCCTAACATTGTCCAAGTGAAGAAGTGACTACTTGACCCTTGGAGTGAGTTATTGTCTGCTAGTTTGTTTTCATTATTGTGTGCTTGCTGTGTGCCTGCTTGACTGAAGTTTATAGTGTGGTCTGCATAAGTGTTGGGGGGCTGAGCCTAGTGGCCTCTTGGGAAGGCTGAGAACTTCTTAATGAGACTCTAGGCTGTCATCCTTTCATCCCTACTCCATTTAGAATACCTGGAGTAGGGGGCAGAACTAACTCAGGGAGAATGGGGGTTTAAAAAGCCAGCGTGTAACGGACTAGAGCAGGTAGCAAATGGGATTTTTGTTAGGGAATTTAGAGCGGGAGCCTGACACCGAGACATACTTAATAAACCTTCTCTAAAATTAGCTCTATAATTGCCCCCTCCCCAAAACATACACACAAAGAGCAAACAAACAAAAAAACCATCCAAGAGTAAAATAATAATACAGGCAGAAGTCCAGCATCAGAGTGGGGGCTATCCAGTTTATTGCAGTGAATGCAGCCTATCTGCCTTGAGGGCAGATAACATATATGTGCATTTGGTGCAAGCAATTCATGGCCCTCAGAGACGGTGTATGGGCTCTTGAGACAAAGTTGGCTGAACTGGAGGAACTAAAGGAGTGCGGGCGACATAGCTGAGACTTTCTAGCACACAGTAGAGCAGTCCCACTCCCAGTCTGACAGGCATTGCTGTCAAGGATGATGAAAGTCTTTGAGAAGGAGCACATCAAGCTGGAGTGGAAGGAAATGATCCCATAGTTGGGACTCTCCTTCCAGATGATGTCATGGTATCCTCTCACACTGAGGATATGCTTATCAGCGAGGAAACCCCAGTTATCAGGAAGACATAGGTAGTAACGGGGGATTCGATTGTTGGAAAGAGAGTTGGTTTTGTGACAACTGGGAGAATTGCATTGTGAATTGCCTGCCAGGTGTGAAGGTTGCAGATCTCTTGAGACATCTAGACAGACTTATGTACGGTGCTGGGGAGGAGCCAATTGTTGTGGTACATGTAGGTACCAGTGACCTAGGGAAACGTAGGAGGGAGGTCCAGAAGGCCACATTTAGGCTGCTCGTTAAGAGACTAAAGTCCAGGACATCCATGCTTCCAGTTCCACACAGAGGATCAGTTAGATAAGTAGAACTACGGGTTGTCAATGTGTGGATAAGATGATGGTGTTGGGAGGGGGGATTTGGGTTTATTAGGGCTGGGTATCCTTTTGGGAAACAAGGAGCCTGTAAAGGAGGGATCCAGTCAAAGCTCATTGGCTTAAATTAAAGCAAAAATAAGTTTATTAACCACAAAAGATAGATTTTAAGTGATTATAAGGGATAGCAAACAGATCAAAGCAGATTAGCTCGCAAATAAAAATGCAAACTAGATAGATTGGATATAAATTAGCAGATTCTTACCCTAAGAGATGATACAAGCAGGCTGCAGATTCTTAAAGGGGAAGCTGCACTTGCTTTACATCTTGGAATCCCCAGGTGTTTCATTCACAGGCTAGAAATCCCTTAAGCCTCAGTCCAGCACTTCCCCCAGTTCAGTCTTTTTTCCTCCGGTGTTTCCAGGAGTCCTCTTGTGTGGGGAGTGAAGAACCACAGATGATGTCACTTCCTCCCTTATATAGCTTTCGCATATGGTGGGAACCCTTTGTTCCAAAGCTTGGTTCCTAGACCAGTCTGTGGAAAAATGCTGGCATGGAGTCCAGCATCATGTGGCCTGGTCACATGACCTTGTAGAGTCATAGCAGCCATTAGTTACAGGCTGTTTGGAGTGTTCTCAGGAAGGCTCCCTAGGTGGGAGATAAGCTTCTCCTAAGGCCTATTGTTCTTTCTAATGGCTCGTTGCCCTGAATAGCCCCTTACGAACCAGCTATCTAGACTGAAAGCATCTTGTCTAGTGGGCGTTACCCAGGTATAACTACATTTGAAATACAGATACATAGTCAATATTCATAACTTCAGGTACAAAAATGATACATGCATACAAATAGGATAATCATATTCAGCAAATCATAACTTTTCAATGACACCTCACATGACTTATCTTGCATAAAATACATCATAATTATGTTATATTCATATAATAATATCACTATGAAGAATATCGGGTGCAGTGTCATCTGTTTCTTTATCTGGTGGTGGCGGGTACCATTAGGACAGGATTGTTTTCTTAACAGCCTGATATTACATTGTTTTAATATAATTTAGATGGAATGAGTGGATGTGACTTTCTGCTTCTTGGCTCATGCTCTCCTAATATGGCTACAGAAAAAGGCATCAGACCTTATGGTTAAAAGATAGGAAAGAAAGGGTAGGGATACATGGCCAGTTTTCACAATGGAGAGAGGTAAATAGTGGAGTCCCCCAAGGATCTGTACTGGGACTAGCCCTATTCAACATATTCATAAATGATCTGGAAAAAGGGGTAAACAGTGAAGTGTCAAAATTTGCAGATGATACAAAATGACTCAAGATAGTTAAGGCCAAAGCAGACTATGAAGGAACCTTACAAAACTGGGTGACTGGGCAACAAAATGTCAGATGAAATTCAATGTTGATAAATGCAAAGTAATATACAATGGAAAACATAATCCCAACTATACATTCAAAATGATGGGGTCTAAATTAGGTGTTACCACTCAAGAAAGAGATCTTGGAATCATTGTGAATAGTGTTATGAAAACATCTACTCAATGTGCAGCATCAGTCAAAAAAACTAACAGAATGTTTGGAATTATTAGGAAAGGGATAGATAGACTACATCACAGTTGTGTACTGCGTGCAGTTCTGATCCACATCTCAAAAAAAGAAATATTAGAATTGGAGAAAGTACAGAGAAGGGCAACAAAAATTATTAAGGGTACAGAACAGCACCCATATGACGAGAGATTTAAAAACCTGGGACTGTTCAGCTTTGAAAGGAGATAGCTGAGGAGGGATATGATAGAGGTCTATAACATTTTGAATGTTGTGGAGAAATTGATATGAAAGTGTTATTTGCCCTTTCACATGAACAGGGGTCACCTAATGAAATTACAGTAGGACCTCAGAGTTATGGACACCTTGGGAATGGAGGATGTTCGTAACTCTGAACAAGACATTATGGGATGCTCCTCGGGGCAGACTGCTTGAAGTGAGAGCTCACAGCTGTGCCTGAAAACTTCAGTGTCTTCACCTCCTACCTGTAAGTGGCTGCCCAGTTAGTGGGGGTGAGGATAGGCAGCTGATTCTAGTCCCCTAGCTGCAAGGGTGATGAGACAGACCTCCTGCCGTGGTGCCCCAGGGTCTTGGAAAATTTATTTCCCGGGCTTGGACTGAGCATAATTGTCCCCCTCCCAGCCAGGGGGGTGGGGTGGAGTGACATTGCGCCTGTTGCTTCCAGGGAGGCGGCGCAGATCCCACTGGTGCTCCTGCTCTGCCTGCTCAGAGGCTAACAGCTGTACCTGTGAAACCCAGCGTCTTCACCTCCTACCTGTAAGTGACTTCCCCCTGCGTGGCGAATACGGGATGGGGTGGGGACAGGTAGCCCATAATACAGTATTTGCTGGGGTTTTTTGGTCTCTCCTGTTGTCTGATTTCTTACTTCCTGTTCCATATGGTGTCCGGTTGACTGATCAGTGTGTAACTCTGATGTTCGTATTGTAGAGGTTCTACTGTAATAGGCAGCAAGTTTAAAATAAACATAAGGAAGAGCTTCTCCACACAACACTCAGTCAACCTGTGCAACTTGTTGCCAGGGCATGTTGTGAAGGCCAAAAGTATAACTAGGTTCAAAGAAGAATTAGGTAAGTTCATGGAGGATAGGTCCATTTGAGGCTAATAGCCAAAAAGGCCAGGGGTGGAACCCCATGTTCTGGGTGTCCCTAAACCTCTGACTGCGGTAAGATGTAATTAGATGACAAGGAATGGATAACTCCATAGTTCCCCTGTTCTGATCATTCTCTCTGAAATTTGTTGCTGGCCACTTTTGGAAGATAGGATATTGGGCTAGTTGGACCATTGGTCTGACCCAGAATGGCCATTCTGATGTTCCTATGTTGTGATAAATTGACCACTTTGCCTGCTTTCTGCCCACTAATCTGTTGCCCCGGGAATTATTCTAACATCTCAACCTATGTCAGCGGGAGAGCTTCTTCCACCGACATAGCTTCTGCCACTTGCGGAGATGGTTTTATTATGCCAACTGGAGAGCTCTCTTCCATCAGCATAGAGCGTCTCTTCCGTCAGCATAGAGCGTCTTCACCAGACATGCTGCAGTGCTGTACATGTAGACATGCCCTTAGTCTAAAGATGTTAAAATGAAGAGCAATTGGGACAGCTCAGGGACATACTTGTATATCACTGAAACGGAATAGAAATATAGAGTTAGTTGGATAAATATACAGTCGACAACAATGGTAATTCTCAGTATCGTCCGTAATAGATTGGGAACTTCATTTACAGTTCTGAAGTGGTTTAGCTGTTTCTTAGTAATATTAGTTTTGTTGTTGTAAACATTTCTGTTTTTCTGGGATGGCAGTGATGCTGGTTCTGATGGAAAAACGATACAGTTAAATCTATTCACTTTTTAAAGTACAATGCTCCGATTTATGAATAAGTTAATATTAAATGCAAATGCATAGTATTCTGTTATGTGTCTCTTCCTCTTTCTTAGAGACAAGATGTTGGAGTGCCCTCAAATGTCACTGCTTATGCAGCCCTTACTTGAAAGGCTAGATCTATTGTTTGTTTTAGTTGTTGTCAGTTAGGATCAACTGCTTAAATGGTTGAGCTGTCAGACTGTATCTTAAAGGTGTTCTGCAATGAGAAAAATATTAGGTTTGCACCTTTCCTACTTATGATAAATAAAGAGGTACCAAAACATATGTTTTTTAAAACCGCTCTCAATTTTTCATTCTCTCGTGTTTCACATTAGAAATTCAGGTTTTGTCTATTTTGTTTTTTCCCAAAAGACTTGGGGACAGGAGAGCTAGAAGGATTGTAAGTACCAAGAAAGTGACGCCTGAGCAATTAAAAGGAGAGAGAAACTTAAGTCAGAGCTTTTAAAAAATGTTTATGCCAATTTAATTCAGACATCTGACAAGCAGTTGGGAAAATAAAATCTTTTTTTGAAAGGGTCAGTGTCTACATCCCTTTATCTGACAGCTGAGAAAACTACTCCTCTAGCTGTTTGGTTTTCCAAGGAGAACTCCAGCAAAAACAGAGTTTATAACGTGATATTGCCAAAGTGTAAAAGAAGAGCGAAAAAAAGTAAAATCTCAGTGCTTTGGGTTGCTTTTATACATCATAAAGAAGTCAAAAGAAACATGCCCCATTTTCTCCCTTTGCAAGACATCTGTAAGTAATGTCGAATAGTTGGAAAGTGTAGAGAGCAGCGGGAGCCTGAATAGGTGCAGTAGTAATAGCAATATATCATCAGCCAGCACTCCCTTGCTATGACTGTTTGTTCCCGTTTGTGTAGGTTGTGCGATGATTGTTGTGTTCAGATTTATACTTTTGTTATACTTCTGTGCTTTTATGCCTCTCTCTTGGCCAAACAGATCCCAAAGAGGTAAGTGTGAGAAACAAGGCTGTGTTTGAGCTGGTAAACATGGATTGTGTATAATCTTATTGTTCCTTAGAAGTTCGGGGGAGAGAGAGTTGAGTCATTCATCAAACAGGTTTGATTAAGACTGAGAATGGCCTCAAATGCTAACAGTAAAGTGAACATCTTCTGTCTCCTCCTTTCTTCCTTCTCCTCCTCCTCCTCCTCCTTTGTTTTATGTTATGATAGTGTCAAGAGGCTGCTGTCAGATTTGGGACTCTTCTGGCCTAAGCATTGTATGATATAGAGGTAGACTTGGTGCCTGCCCTAAAAGAGCTTTCAGTCTTAACAATATGAAAAGCTTAGATAGGGTGGGGGAAAGAAGGGTGTGTGTGTGTGTGTGTGTGTGAGAGAGAGAGAGAGAGAGAGAGGGGCAGGGGCGGTGTGGAAGCGATAGGGGTAGCTATTTTAGTTTTGTAATTACATCGATAAATATTTATTGACTACCCTCATCTTGGCCACAAAACTCCACATGGCCAGAATGACAAAGAACCTATATGGCCACCGAAAAGACATGCAGCTTTTTCCAAGTTAAGGAGCAAAGATAGATCTCTGCTGCCATGCCATAGGTAGTGTTTCGTACTTGTAATTTAAAGTTTCTAGCCTACTGAATAATGTAATTACTAAAATTACGTAGATATTTCTTACCTTTTAATTTGATATTCTCCCCCCCACACCCGAAATAAACCTTTTAATCAAGAAAAACTGAATTGGGTTGTGATGACGAGTAGAGGTTTAACTACTGTTTGGTATCCCTGAGCCTTGTTACAAAGTCAGGGGAAAGCAGGGATCCCCACCCCAAAAGATACTGCAGTGGAAGTAGCATAGGCCGCTGTGACAATGTGAGGCGGCAGCCTGGAAAAGGTTAAGAGATCCCTGCATATGACATGGCTAGACCGGGTACATGAGAAAGAAGCTGGGTCACAGGGGGAAGGAGTCCTCTTTGGCATGGCTGGTGAGACACAGAAAAGTATTTGGAAATTGTGGCCAGCATTTTGCAGTTATTTTATTTAGTGTTATTCATATCTTTTATAATAAAACAATAAACTGTTCCCAGAGGAATGGGCCTTAAAAATGACGTTTTTTGGCTGGAGTTTGCTTCCGTTCCCTGGTTAGTGAAAGAACACACTGCCAGCATAGTTCCAGGTATACCATAAAGATAAGTGTACTGCCTGTACCTGAGAAGAACTCTTATTTTGTTGTCAGCAAGAGATTTTTGTTCTGAACTTGAAAGCTAAACTCTTTACTGAGCATCAGAATAACTTTTTGGAATGAACTAGCAAACTTTCATGGGCTCACTTAGACCACCAAATGAAAAGGAAGTTGCTGTGGTTTCTGGATAGGAACTTGTTTACAAAGACTGTAAATGCTAATTATATTAGGGTATTATAATTAGAAAATGACATGCTGCTCACACACAAATGATGGATTTTCACACCTAACGACAGTATCCTAGTGTGACTCTAAGAAAGAGATTCTGCAGTTAAAAGAGAGGGTTTGACAGAGGAAGCCATGAATTATGGGCCTTGAACTCTGTGATATAGACTGAGGCTTTGTTGTCACTTCAAAAAAGAGTGTATTTTTTATCATAAGCAACTGATGTGTGTGAGCTATCCTGAGGGAAAAGCACAATGAAGACAAGTCACTTCAGTTTTACAAGGTGAACTCACCAAAGTTAGCACTTATACCCTTGCCTTGTTTACCTTATGGTAAAACTAAAGTGCTTGTACATCGGGATAGCTCATATGCATTAGTTACCTTGAGGTAAAAAATGCACTTTTTTTTTTAGCAAGAAAGACAAGCAAACTAATTCTCTAGGATGCAAGATTTTCTAATGTTGTTAATCTACTAGTTTGTAGCTAATAAGTAGGGCTGTCAAGAGATTAAAAAAATTAATTGTGATGAATCACTGTTAATAATAGAATACCATTTTTTAAAATATTTATGGATGTTTTCTACATTTTTAAATATATGGATTTCAATTACAACACAGAATACAAAGTATACAATGCTCACTGAATATTTATTTTTATTACAAATATTTGCACTGTAAAAAACAAAAGAAATAGTATTTTTCAATACACCTAATACAAGTACTGTAGTGCAGTCTCTGAATCATGAAAGTTGAACTTATAAATGTAGAATTATGTACAAAGAAAAATGCATTAAAAAATAAAACAAAGTAAAATTTTAGAAACTGCAACTCCACGCAGTCCTACTTCCTGTTCAGCCAATTGCTCAAACAAGTTTGTTTACATTTGCAGGAGATAATGCTGCCTGCTTCTTGTTTACAATGTCACCTAAAAGAACAGGCGTTCTCATGGCATTGTTGTAGCTGGCATCTCAAGATATTTATGTGCCAGATGCGCTAAAGATTCATATGTCCCTTCATGCTTCAGCCACTGTTCCAGGGGACATGTGTCCATGCTAATGATGGGTTCTGCTCGATAACAGTTCAAAGCAGTGCAGACCGACACACATTCATTTTCATCATCGGAGTCAGATGCCACCAGCAAAAGGTTGATTTTCTTTTTTGGTGGTTCAGGTTCTGTAGTTTCTGCATCACAGTGTTACTCTTTTAAGACTTCTGAAAGCATGCTTCATACCTTGTCCCTCTCAGATTTTTGAAGACGCTTCTGATTCTTAAACCTTTGATTGAGTGCTGTGGCTATTTTCAGAAATCTCACATTGGTACTGTGACGGTGTACCCCCTAAGGCTTCATGGGAATATGCTTATGAATGTATATATGATATAACTGGAATATATTTTATGCTACATTTGCCATGTAACATATCTATGTAAAGGTTATGATCTACTGAATACATTCCTCCTATTTGTATGCCTGTATCATTTTTGTACTTGAAGTTAGGAATATTGGCTGTATACTTGTTTGGTAACCTTAATAAAGCATTTGGTCAGCTTCTTGAGAAAGGAATGTGTAAATTAAGTGCCCAATCAAGAACCAATTAAGCCAACAATGAACTCGAAGACGTCAATCCACGTCGGCGCTTTCCCAGGAATGTGGCTTGGCTGGTAAGAAACTCAGTCATGTATGGACATGTAACTTGCCCATGTGACTCCAAAACTCCATCTTGGAGATAGACTTTGCATAGGAGAGAGGAGGGGGTCTCCTCCCACCAGAGACAGTCTACTTAAACCCCTGGGAAACCCCTCCAATTTGTCTTCAACTGGCTAAAGGGATAGCCTCTCCACCCCCAAGGATACCTGAAAGAAACTGGAACAAAGGACAGTAACTACAGGGGGTATGAGTGACTGCTGTGCCCAGAGTAGAAGGAGACTAGTCTGTAAAAGGAAGCTTACTGGAATTCCTCTAAGGGTGAGGTTTTATCTGTATTCAGTTTTTTTAGACATAGACGTGCGCGTTTTGTTTTATTGTACTTGGTAATTCAGTTTGTTCTGTCGGTTACTACTTGGAACCACTTAAATCCTACTTTCTGTATTTAATAAAATCACTTTTTACTTATTAATTAACCCAGAGTATGTATTAATACCCCGGGGGGGGGGACGACAGCTGTGCATCTCTCTCTATCAGTGTTATAGAGGGCGAACAATTTATGAGTTCACCCTGTATAATCTTTATACAGGGTAAACAGATTTATTTGGGGTTTGGACCCCATTGGGAGTTGGGCATCTGAGTGTTATAGACAGGAACACTTCTGTGAGCTGCTTTCAGTTAAGTCATCAGCTTTGGGGCCCGTGGTTCAGACCCTGGGTCTGTGTTGGAGCAGACTGGCGTGTCTGGCTCAACAAGACAGGGTGCTGGAGTCCTAAGCTGCCGGGGCAGAAAGCAGGAGCAGAAGTATTGTCTTGGCACATCAGTTGACAGTTCCCAAGGGGGTTTCTGTGATCCAACCCGTGACAGTGGCGTAGTCGAGCAGAATCTGTGCACAGCTGATTGAGATACTGGTAGTGATTTTAAGTGCGTTTTAAGTGTGGTGGCTGGAGAACAGACAAAGTGGTTACTGGTTTGTTATTTTCTGTTTGCTTATTTTGGATAAGGGAAATAGGGCCAGAAAAGGAAGCAAAATAAGCAAGAGTGAAGATCAGAAGAAGCTAGTACTGCACAGGTTGCAAATTACCCAGAAAGTCTGAACACTGGGCGCTGGGAAAGTTTCTGCTAACTAAGAAGCCCCTGAGCTGAGTGCATCTCCGTTTCAGTGAACTGCAGAGGGGGTATGGCCCAGCACAAGAAAGCAGGAAAATGACTACCAGTGAAGCAGCAACTAAACTAGAGCTGGCTGGACTGGAAGCAAAAGAGAAAGAAAACAAACATAAAAGACTGATGGAGAGGGAGGAGGCTGCTCACAAGAGAGCTATGGAGGCAGAAACAGCCAGGGAGGAGGCAGAAACAGCCAGGGAGGAGGCTGCCCACAAGAGAGCTAAGGAGGCCCAGAAGCATGAACTGGCTGTTATGGAGTTGAAGAGACAAAACCCTTCAGCAGCTGGCTCCACTTCCCCAAATATTGACAAATGGGAGCGACTATGTCCACAGTATGATGAATCCAGCAATATTGCCAACTATTTCATTACCTTTGAGAGACTGTGCACTCCCCATGCAATCCCTGAAGATCAAAAGATGACCACATTGGTAGCAAAATTGACTGGCAGAGCTCTGGATGTATTCAATAAGATGCCTATTGGTGATGCTTCAAACTATGGTAAATTTAAGGAACTGGTTTTGAAACCGTTTCAGGTTACACCTGAAACCTATAGGGTTAAATTCAGGAGTCTTAAACGGAAATCTGGATTGAGTAATGTGACTTACATAAATGAAATGACAAATTTTGGTAGATAAATGGGTGAGAGGGAAAGGCATTACAAGCTTTGAAGGAATGTGTGATTTGGTTACTCAGGAACAATTCCTGAATATGTGCAGTGGTGATGTAAAACAGTATTTGTGGGACAAAAAGGTGAATGCAGTGGGTGAATTAGCTGGGTTTGCTGACTCTTATGAGCAAGCACAAGTTGCAGTTAAACATAAACCACTGTCAGAGGGGTACAGGGTTGGGGGAAAGCAGAATCACCGTTTTACCCCTGGGGAAAAAGGAGGCTGGGCGTTCACCTCCCCGTTCCCCTGTTACTCATCCCAAATTTCCTGTACAAACAGAGGAGCCCAAGAGGTACTATCATTGTAAGTCCACTGAGCACCTGAGGAATAAGTGTCCCTTGCTGCGTGGAAACAGGCAGCAAATAACACATGAAACTGCTGCTTCTCAGAGCATGGCGGCTGCCTCTTTCCACACAGGATTTGTAAAGCTTGCTTCTACACAACCAAGCTGTGATCATATGCATGCTATTAAATTGAATAGGAAAGTGCTTCTTGGTTTGAGGGACACAAATGCCGAGATTTCTGTGGTCAGGAGGGACCTGATCCAGGAGAAGGATTTATTGCCAGGGAAACTGGCGGAATTGGAGCTGGTAGGGGGTTACAAAGTCCTTGCACCTTTAGCTAAAGTACACATGCAGGAGCAAAAGTAGTCTTGACACATCAGTTGGCAGTTCCCAAGGAGTTTCTGTGATCCAATCCGTCATATGTACCTTCTTTGCGTCTTGTGAAATCAGCTGTAAAAGTGTTCTTAAAATGAACAACATGTGCTGGGTCATTGGGTAAAACAGAGCTGGGGACATAGAATTCTCCCCCCAAGGAGTTCAGTTACAAATGTAATTAACGCATTATTTTTTTAACAAGCATCAGCCGCATGGAAGCATGTCCTCTAGAATGGTGGCCAAAGCATGAAAGGGCATACAAATGTTTAGGATATTTAGCACGTAAATACCTTGCAATGCCGGTTACAAAAGTGCCATGCGAACCCCTGTTCTCACTTTCTCGTGACATTGTAGAATCATAGAATCATAGAATTCAAGATCAGAAGGGACCATTATGATCATCTAGTCTGACCTCCTGCAAGATGCAGGCCACATAAGCCGATCCACCCACTCCTTAGCAAGCGACCCCTGCCCCATGCTTCGGAGGAAGGCGAAAAACCTCCAGGGCCATTGCCAATCTTCCCTGGAGGAAAATTCCTTGTAAATAAGAAGAGGGAAGCATTATGTCCGTAAATGTAAACAAAATTGTTTGTGTTAGCAATTGGCTGAACAAGAAGTAGGACTGAGTGGACTGGTAGGCTCTGAAGTTTTACTTTGTTTGGTTTTTGAGTGCAGTTATGTAACACAAAATGAAATCTACAGTTGTAAGTTGCACTTTCACAACAAAGAGATTGCACTAACTACAGTACTTGTATGAGGTAATTTGAAAAATACTACTTTTATCATTTTTACAGGGCAAATATTTGTAATAAAAATAATATACGCTTTGATTTCAGTTACAACACAGAATACAATATATATGAAAAGGTAGAAAAAAACATCCAAAATATTTAATACATTTCAGTTGGTATTCTATTGTTTAACAGTGCAATTAAAACTGCAATTAATTGCAATAAATATTTTTAATCGTGATTAATTTTTTTTGAGTTAATTGCATGAGTTAACCTGTGATTAATCGACAGCTCTACAAGTAAGTTATACCTCCATAGTCTTGGACAAGTTACGTGGATATAATCTACTTAATTTTAATGCTATGATTTTTTCTTTTTGTTAAACCTGCATTTAATTAAGAACTGCAGATTATTTTGAGCAGGGGTTCTCAAACTGGGGGGCTGGACCCCTCAGGGGGTTGCGAGGTTATTACATGGGGGTCATGAGCTGTCCGCCTCCTCCCTAAACCCCGTTTTGCATCAAGCATTTATAATGGTGTTAAATATATTTTAAAAAATGTTTTTAATTTATAAGAGGGGGTCGCACTCAGAGGCTTGCTTTGTGAAAGGGATCACCAGTACAAAAGTTTCAGAATCACTGATTTTGCGGAATATGTATGCTCCTTATGGAAGCAGACTAACACAAAATATTTAAAAAGGCCAGCAAAAGTGAGGGGACCTAGCTTAAACACTTAATTCAAAGGCAAGGAAGTTTTAGAGGCTTCAAAAGGTGCTGTATGCACCTTAAGAGTGGCCAATGTGAGTACAGCCCAAAGACCTTGAGTGTGTGCATTTGGGTTAGCTGGATATATCTGTGCACTGAGACTTCTCCAAATTACAGGAAGTTTTTAAAAAAAACAAAGTGGAAGCAGCATATAAAATCTTAATACACATCTTTAGTCTGCAGTGCCTTTTTATGTCACTATTGCAGTTTAGCAATTAATTTAACCACACACAGATGTGATATGGCCAGGGACTTATTTTCCATTCTTGAAAAATTCTGATATAGTGCAATGTGAAAGACTTACTATGTTATCAACTTTCCTGTTACAGTATTGATGTTATCATTTTATTTTCATTAAACTGCATTAACATTTTTTTTTCTTACAAGTATGCCAAAGCGGTAGATTTGCATCTTAGTATTTCAGCGCCAAAGACTATGTTGGACAGTGTATTTTAGTCACGACTATTTTATTTTCCACAGGAAATGTCTAATGGTTATTGTATACATTATTTCTTAGAGTCAGAAGATAGATACTGCAAAATTTACCACAGATTGAACTTTTCCACAGTTTTCCCAACTGTAAAATGAAGATGTTTCCTAACTTCATAGATGTGTTGTGAGGATTTATTCATTAAAGTTTGTAAAGCATTTTGATATCTAAAGTAGTATATTCAAAATGTCAGATAAATCTTACAGGTCTATCATACTGTAGCTCTTCCTGTATTACAGTTTTGCAATGATTTTGACATGTGAGAACTTCTTGTGGGTTCAGGCTAAATTGAAGAAGTGGTTCAGTCTAGTCAGATTACTGCTTCTTTTGGGCACGCTTGTGGTTAACTTTTTGTGATGAATCTTGATTGAGTAGACAGTGATTGTTTTGATCCCCGTCCCCAACACGAGAGTATTAGTTTACCTCAATATTTGGATCCCAGTCTTCCCCTGTACCTAATATATACAGAGTAGGTATAGTTTGAGTTTGCACTGTTTTCACTGCACACTGAGTCCCTTTCTGATTACAGTGCAAAGTATAGTTGATCATGCATTCTGGCAACATGAAAGGGTAAAATTTTCAAGAGCAATTAAGTCCCACTTTAAAATTGGACCTAGGCACTTAGGGTCTGAATTCCCACTAACTTTCTATGAGACTTAGGCTCCTAAGTGCCTAAGTTACTTTGCCAGAAACTTGAGTGTTAATCAAAAAAGAACAATATTAATGTTAAGACAATCATAGAATAATAGGACTGGAAGGGACCTCGAGAGGTCATCTAGTCCAGTCCCCTGCACTCATGGCAGGACTAAATATTAGCTACACCATCCCTGACAGATGTTCATCTAATCTGCTCTTAAAAATCTCCAATGATGGAGATTCCACAACCTTCCTGGACAATTTATTCCAGTGCTTAACCACCCTGACAGGAAGGTTTTCCTAATGTCCAACCTAAACTTCCCTTGCCACAATTTAAGCCCATTGCTTCTTGTCCTATCCTCAAAGGTTAGGAAAAAAAATTTCTCCCTCCTCCTTATAACAACCTTTTATGTACTTGAAAACTGTTATGTCACCCCTCAGTCTTCTCTTTTCCAGACTAAACAAATCCAGTTTTTTCAATCTTCCCTCATAGGTCATGTTTTCTAGATATTTAATCATTTTTGTCGCTCTTCTCTGGATTCTCTCCAATTTGTCCACATCCTTCCTGAAATGTGGTGCTCAGAACTGGACACAATACTCCAGCTGAGGCCTAATCAGTGCAGAATAGAGCGGAATAATTACTTCTTGTGTCTTGCTTACAACACTCCTGCTAATACATCCCAGAATGGTGATTGTTGTTTTTTTTTGCAACAGCGCTACACTGTTGACTCATATTTAGCTTGTGGTCCACTGTGTCCCCCAGATCCCATTCTGCAGTACTCCTTCCTAAGCAGTAATTTCCCATTTTGTATGTGTGCAAGTGATTGTTCCTTCCTAAGTGGAGTACTTTGCATTTGTCCTTATTGAATTTCATCTTATTTACTTCAGACCATTTCACCAGTTTGTCCAGATCATTTTGAATTTTAATCCTGTCCTCCAATGCACTTGCAACCCCTCCCAGCTTGGTATCATCCGCAAACTTTATAAGTGTAATCTCTATGCCATTATCTACATCACTGATGAAGATATTGAACAGAACCGGACCCAGACCTGATCCCTGCAGGACCCCACTCGTTATGTTCTTCCAGCATGAATGTGAACTACTGATAACTACTCTCTGGGAACTGTTTTCCAACCAGTTTTGCACTCACCTTATAGTAGCTCCATCTAGGTTGCATTTCTTTAGTTTGTTTATGAGACGGTCATGCGAGACCGTATCAAAAGCTTTACTAAAGTCAAGATATACTACATCTACTGCTTCTCCCCCGTTCACAAGGTTTGTTACCCTGTCAAAGAAACCTATCAGTTTGGTTTGACATGATTTGTTTTTGACAAATCCATGCTGACTGTCACTTATCACCTTATTATCTTCTAGATGTTTGCAAATTGATTGCTTAATGATTTGCTCCATTATCTTTCTGGGTACAGAAGTTAAGCTGACTGGTCTGTAATTCCCTGGATTGTCCTCATTTCCCTTTTTATAGATTGGCACCATATTTTCCCTTCTCCAGTCTTCTGGAATCTCTCCAGTCTTTTATGACTTTTCAAAGATAATCACTAATGGCTCAGATAGCTCCTCAGTCAGCTCCTTGAGTATTCTAGGATGCATTTCATCAGGCCACCTGATGACTTGAAGACTTCTAATTTGTCTAAATAATTTTTAACTTTTTCTTTTCCTATTTTAGCCTCTTTTGATCCTACATCATTTTCACTGACATTCACTATGTTAGATATCCAATCACTACCACCCTTCTTGGTGAAAACCAAAACAAAGAAGCCATTAAGTACCTCTTTCATTTCCACATTTTCTGTTATTATTCTACCCCCTGGAGTAACGGGCCTACCCTGTCCTTGGTCTTCCTCTTGCTTCTAATGTATTTGTAGAATGTTTTCTTGTTACCCTTCATGTCTCTTGCTAGTTTGATCTTGTTTTGTGCCTGTGCCTTTGTACTTTTGTCCCTACATACTTGTGTTAGTTGTTCATATTCATGCTTTGTAATTTGACCTAGTTTCCACTTTTTGTAGGATCCATGTTGACCTGCCAGTTGGTGTTCTGGACTCCCCATCTTTTAATAGGGCTGCCAAGCCTCCTGGATTGGCTTGGAGTCTCTCGGAATTGGGTGCAATCTCCCAGAGGCTACTGAAGCCAATCTGGGAGATTTTAGGCCGCTAAAAGTCTGGTGGCGCAGCGGGGCAAAGGCTGGCTTCCTACCTGTCCTCGCTCCACTCAGCTCCCGGAAGCGGCTGGCACGTCTGGCTCCTAGGCACAGGGCTGGCCAGAGGGTCTTTGCGTGCTGCCCACCCCCAAGTGCCAGTGGTGGTGCTTGCAGGCAGGGGCAGTGCGCGGAGCCGCCTGGACGCCCCTGAGCTTAGGAGCCTGACGTGCCAGTTGCTTTGAGGAACCGAGGTAAACGCCACCCGGCTGGAGCCCGCATCCCTCACCCCCTCCTGCACCCATTCCCTGCTGCAGCCATGAGCCCCCTCCCACACCCAAACTCCCTCCCAGAGCGCACACTCCCTCCTGTACCCCAACTCCCTGCCCCAGCCATGAGCCTCTTCTCGCACTCAAACTTGCTCCCAGGGCCCGCACCCCCTCCTGCCCCAGCCCTGAACGCCCTCCCGCACCCAAACTTCCTCCCAGAACCTGCACCCCTGCCCCAGGCTCAGCCCCCTGCCGACACTGCGAATCTCTCGGCCCCAGCCCAGAGCCTGCACCCCCTCCTGCACCTCAACCCCCTGCCCAGTCTAGTGAAAGTGAGTGAGGGTGGGGGGGAGTGAGCGATGGAGATGGGGGGGATGGACTGAGCGGGGCCTTGGGGAAGGGGCAGTGCAGGGGGTGTGGCAAGGGTGTTTGGGTTTGTACAATTAGACAGTTGACAACCCTACTTCTGAAGCACCTTAGGACCCGATCACTATGTTTTGTAACTGTTTGAAGTTATCAATGTTTTAGCACAATTTGCACTCAAACTGACCTCTGTAACTAAATTCTAACTGAGGCTCCACCTACTCTTCAGTGAGCTAGACCTAAATTCTGTGGGAAGAACTTTGCAATCTGTAGCACTTTGGTGTGGAAGATTGGAAAGTCTGTGACAGCTTCACTTAAATTACCCTACATTTATAAGTCATTGACAAAAGCCTCATGTTGCACATGTGTGACTGACTTGTTACATTTCTGTACACATTTTTTATGCATGCTGGTTTTGGATCTATTGAAATCCTGATTAGTAGGGAGTGCAGTGCATTTCTGTTTGCCTCTAATACAGTACCATTCCTTGTCTGTGAATGAAAAGTCATTTGACAGAGTTTTGAATTACTGTACTTCTCCGGAGTAATTCAACTCCAGGTCTGTCATCTTATTTTAGAATGTTGAGGTAAAATGTAATTAACTTTCAAATGACTGGTAACTTAAATCATGCTACAGTAAAAACATTATTTATACCAATTACCATTACAGTGAAGAAACTAATTCAGTGCCCCATTGGCAACTGTGATAAACTCAGGACAGACAGTTGCAAGAGGGGGGTAGGAATCAGTCCCAGAGGGTTAAAAGGCCCTCCTCCTTATCAACTGAGAGACAACTACAGGTCAATCAGGTTCAGCTGAGAAAGGGTTACCAAGGTAGCAAATTAGAATCAGCTGAGGGGGAGCTACCTGAAGGTACTTAGGACCAGGTGATTTCAACTTGGGGCTGCCTGAGACCTTTTTAAACCCCTTCCTGGGAGGAAGGAGGGGGGGAAGCAGAGAGAGAGAAGGAGCCTGGCTGCTAGGAGTGTTGGAGCAGCAAGCCTCCCCAGGAGGAGCGGCAGTACGCTCTCCCACAAGGCAGGAAAAAGACTTACTTTAAATAAGGCTGGTGGGAAGACAGGGAACAGACTTCCCCTGAGTCCTAAGGGGGACTGCAATTACCCAAGCCTGTCTCCCCAGGGCTAAAAATAGCAGAGGCTGGGGAGACTGAGAAGGTACTTTGCCACACAACATTAAACCCAATACTGAATTCAGCAGCAACATAATTTAAAATTAAATCACTGCTTATTTGCCAGCCACATTACCATAAATACTGCCTTTCATAATATAATACTTTACACTTTTACACAGCCTTTCATCTAAAGATCTCAAAATGCTTTACAAACATTCATAAATCCTTACAGTAGCCCTGTGAGTAAATTATTTTCTCCATTTATTGATGAGGAAACTAGCACAGAGAGCGACTTACCTAAGGTTATGCAGCAAGTCAATGGCAGATTTGGGAATAGAATCCGTATCTTCCAGGTCCTAGTCCTTTGTTGTAACTAGAAGGTCATGATTCCTTTCAAACAGTAGAATGTTACATGTCGAAATTAACATGGCATTCTAACCAAAGGTTCTGATTGGGGTGGAAATAAGTAGTAATACTCTACTCCAGCTCTGCTCACAATCCCAGAGTATCTGAATATTCGTACTAAAATAACAGTGGAATAGTTAGCCATGTTGACCAGTGAAGTCAATTGAAGTTTTGCCTTTACTTAAATGGGGCTAAAATTGATCCTGTTGACTTTCCATTGTCAGCATTATGCTCCATTAACACTCCATTCAGATGCAAGAGGCCAGTTCAATCTTTTATTAGGACCAAATACTAAACTTGCCAGTCATATATGAAGTAAGTTGATTTTACATCGAAAACTTTATGAGGAATTGTGGAGAAAGGAATCTCAGCTCCAGCCAGGTGGTTTGATGTGTAGCTGTTACTACAACCTGTGGGTTTTAATAGAAGCTGGGACCTTGACGAACCCTGTACATAGAGGAAGAAATTCTAGACATGTGAAGTCATATAATGTCAGATCTACTGACCTCTCAAAACTTCCTCATGTAGAGTTTGCTTCTGTGTCTGCCTTTCTTTTCCTAGTAGAACAGCAGCAGTTCTGCTTGAGAACCTGCCACACCAGTGGAGGGGTTGGGTGGCATTTGGCCATTAGTCATTGTTCCATTTTGTCTCTGTGTAGATTCAGTTCTACATCAGTTTATGTAGAGAATGAAGGGCTAGAAACTTTTTTAAAACTGAAAGCTTAAATTTTTGAGGACTCTGATGGGGCTACCAAAGCAGTGCACTCGATATGACTCCTCTTTCATGTCTCTCTTTAGATTATAAACTCTTCAGGGCAGACTTTTGCTTATGAGCAGGTTGTCAGCACCATATACATAAATAAATTGTTATACATGAAACTCCCATTTATCTGAAACCCTATTATCCAAACCTCCGCGTTATCGGAATCCCCTCTTTGTACTCCAGCATGAGATACATCAGGGACAAAGAAAGGGTTTGGATAATAGAGCAGAGATCCTCCGCCAGGACTTTGAGGAGGAGAGGGAGGAGTACAAGCCCCTGGCTGCAGGGTAGGCCTTTCTGCTGCTGAATGAATCCTGCAGCAGTGTAGGGAGCCCTCTGAAGCTTGGCTCTCAGGGCTGTGAATTAGTGGGGTTGTGACAGCGGAGCTGAAGAGGGCTCCCTGAACTGCTGCAGGGCTGGTGACACCCAACCACTGTAGGCACAAGGTTCTGAGGGAGTCTGCAGTCCTGGCAAAGCAGAGCAGAGTCCTGCTGGGGGTATCTGCTCTGCCCCGCCAGGACTGCAGCTTCCGCCCCGCCCCTAAGCCTGCAGGGATTGGCTGTTACTGTCCCTGCAGCAGTGCAAGGAACCCTCGGCATCCCTGCTGTCATGGGAGTGAGTGAGCAGGGCAGAACAGAGACCCCTGACCAGGACTTCAGGGAGGTCCAGGAGGAGGAGGAGCCCCCAGCCGCAGGAGAGGACACCCTGCTGCTGAATGGCTCCTGCCCTCTTGATTATCCGAACTCCTGATTATCCAAATAAAATCCGTGCCACCTCCTGCTATTTGGATAATCGGGAATATGCTGTATATGTGAACATAATATATTTTGTAGTAATACAAAAAGAATGTCATTTAGAACCTAATTAGGTGGGAGTGGTTGTATTTGGAGATGGAATGGGGGAAACTTTGCTTTCATATCTTGTAGAGGACTGCATATTCCAATAAAGCTGCAGCCAGCCGTTTTCCATTAGAAATTACGTCTTTTCAGCTTTCTGTCATTTTTAAATATTAGGCTGCCACACATAAAAAGGTCATTCTGTTAACAAAAAAATCTTACATCTAGTAAGTTTTACATCATGGTATTTTAACATTTGTTTTGTCTCTAAAACCATTTTCATTGAAATTCAATAAAAATAATGCCAGGTGCAAAGCCTTCTTAATGAGTACAATACTTACAGTAAGGCCTTGTGCACGTTAGCACTTAAAAGCCACCCCTCTGAGCAATGGAAGTTGCATCGGCCTAAGTGCCAGTGTGGACAGTGCTATGATGTGGAAGACCTTCTCCTGCTGACAAAGCTACCGCCTTTCACGGAGGTGGTTTATTATGCCAACAGGAGAGCTCTCTCCCACTGGCATAGAGCATCTTCACCAGATGCTTTACAGCCACTGTAGCACTTCTAGTGTAGACTAGCCCTAAATTAGTAAAAATGCTGCTTTGTACAGTGAAATTTTAAAAAGACTTCTCTCCACCTATGCGGCAGTGAGGTTGAGGTGAATACGTGGACACTAGCATCTGTAATCACAGTATATTCTATATACTTCTGTATCAGTGAAAACATAGCTCCTATATATAAGACTAATGTTTTGGAAGATAAAGCATGCAGAAATACAAGGGGTTCTGGGAGTCCTGGAAGGTATGTTGTTGTATTTCTTAATCAGGCTCTGATCCAGTAGAGCACTTAAGCATATGCTTAAGTTTAAGCACATGCATAGTACCATTGGCGCTTACGTGCTCTGGTGGACTGGGCCCCCAATATCTAAAGATCTCAAGATAAACACTGAAGCAGAGCTGGTTTTGGAAAGAGAGAGACTTCCAAGGAGAGCTTCAGTAGGCCATAGATGAAATTATCATATTATCGGTCTTTCCTGAAGAATTTGGTGGAAAAAAAAAGAAATGAGAAGAAAGTATATATCTTGACTTTAGCAAAGCTTTTGATATGGTCTCCTGCAGTATTCTTGCTAGCAAGTTAAAGTATGGATTGGATGAATGGACTATAAGGTGGATAGAAAGCTGGCTAGATCATCAGGCTCAACGGGTAGTGATCAACAGCTAAGTGGCAGTTCTGCAGAAAAGGACCTGGGGATTACAGTGGACAAGAAGCTGGATATGAGTCAATAGTGTGCCCTTGTTGCCAAGAAGGCTAATGGTATATTGGGCTGCATTTGTAGGAGCATTGCCAGCAGATCGAGGGAAGTGATTATTCCCCTCTATTTGGCACTGGCGAAGCCATATCTGGAGTATTGCATCTAGTTTTGGGCCCCCCACTACAGGAAGGATGTGGACAAATTGGGAAGAGTCCAGCGGAGGGCAATGAAAATGATTAGGGGGCTGGGGCACATGGCTTACGAGGAAAGGCTGAGGGAGCTGGGTTTATTTAGTCTGCAGAAGAGAAGAGTGAGGGGGAATTTGATAGCAGCTTTCAATTACCTGAAGGGGAGTTCCAAAGAGGATGGAGCGCAGCTGTTCTCAGTGGTGGCAGATGACAGAACAAGGAGCAATAGTCTCAAGTTGCAGTGGGGGAAGTCTAGGTTGGCTATTAGGAAAAACTATTTCACTAGGAGTGTGGTGAAGCACTGGAATGGGTTACCTAGGGAGGTGGTAGAATCTCCATCCTTCGAGGTTTTTAAGGCCCGGCTTGAAAGAGCCCTGGCTGGGATGATTTAGTTGGGGTGGGTCCTGCTTTGAGCAGGGGGTTGGATTAGATGACCACCTGAGGTCTCTTCCAACCCTAATCTTCTATGATTCTAAGTATAAAAAGGTGCAGATCTGTTTCTTTCTAGATTTAGGACCAATTAGCTAGGAAAAAAGCAGGGGCCTCTTACCAGTTTGAAAAAAACTTTTCATGAGCTGAATGCTGAGACAATCGTATTACACTTGGGTTGGCTAAATTATAAATAAAAATACAAAGACGAAATCTATTCAACTGTGTCCCTGATACAGTATGTTGAAGTTGGAAAGCACAAAAGAAGGCTGAATAATCTGTGTATAGCATTTTTTAGTTCCACTGGTTTTGTCTGTTGATAAATTACTTTTAGTTGTTTTGTGGTTTAAATTCTCTTAATACTGTAATTTAACAGAAAAAGTAAGTGGCTGAAATAAGTTAAATATATAAGCTATGAGTGAAAGATTGTAGCATGCTATATTGTTTGATATTGGGTTGTAGGATCATGTTGAATTTTACTAATGCATATATAAACCTCATTCCTCCATGCAGATATGCTAGCACAGGCCCTCATACCCACTGTGGAGTCCCATTTAAATCAGTTTAGATGGGGGCTATATATATATACCTAGATAAATATATTTCATTGAAGCGATGTTGATAACATTGCTAGAATAAAATAAAGTTTTTAAAAAAGGTCTTATCTGATTTGTGGTGTATGAGATGCTGCTAAATTCCTTGTTTCCTTTTTTGTTCATTCCTATTTCTTAAATCCAAGGGAGGCTGTGAAGCACAAAGAGTGATGGATGATTTTCTCTTTTCCTGTTACTGGTAGTTTAATTTAAATGTTTGCTGTAAATTGGATGCTCAGACATTCCAAGCAACAGCTGAGATATTTCATGCTAGTCTTTTTATATACATGCTTAACGGTATTACTAATAATAGCATGGTTGATGTTTTTCCCTAATAAATTCGTTACTCTTAATATAGCTGGAGAATCCTGTCTTCAGAAGTTTTATAATTTATAACTATATATTTTAATATCTTTTATTGGACCAGTCTGTGCTGGTGGAAAGGACACTCTTTCCAACTTCACAGAGCTCTTCCTCGGGTGTGGGGAAGGTAACCAAGTATTCCCTCCTGAGACCTGAGGAAGAGCTCTGTGAACCTCAAAAGCATATTCTGGGACCAACAAGACAAGCAACTATATATATATATTTTTCCTTCTTGCACACTAACTACTGGGCTGTAGCCTCTCAAGTGGAAACATTCAGACTCTTTCAGAACTTTGTAAACAATTAAAGGAGGAAGTTATTTTTGGCCAGGAGATGATTTAACATTGCGTTTTTTTGGAACTACAAAATAAATAGTTCATTTATGATTATTTTTTTTAAACTGAAGATAGGGCAGAAGAGAAACATAATTTTACAATCCTCATGTTCGTCTTCACACATGGAAAGAAGTCTCTGGTTAGTTCATGTTTGTAAATTTCTTGGAATATGAATGGACTATGTACTAATGCAGTAAATGTTTATTTAATTTATTGATGAATTAGAATACAAAAAAAAAATCACCTTGCAAAAATACTCATCACGAAAGGGTACCAGAGCTCAATACCACACTGTAAAACAAAAAAATATGAAATAAAAAAAAATTCTATCAACTGGTGCTTAAGGATGATGCACTTGCATATTTTCTTTATAAGATAGGGTTTTCCAAATATCTCTGGCCACTTCTGCTTTTTGTTCTGGTTATTGCACATACTTAAAACTTCCTTTGGAAACTTTTAAACTACATGAGTTTCAAGTGCAATAAAGCAAAATTAATTAATTAATTAAAATAGTTATTTTCCTAGAGCTAATAAGAGGGGAAATTACTTCTTATTAGAGGCTGGGATGGGGACTGAGTTTTCCATCGTCTTTTTAATTTTATTTTTTGCCATACTCATTATATTAAGGCTGAATTTATTGGGCTGAGTATAATCTCTTTAGGAAAAAATAGGGAACAATAGTGTCACCTTGGCCCTCTGAGGGAGGGGATTGATATCTTAGGAAGGTGTTTTGGGCCTGTAGTATTTTGAAAGCTACCATTCGGTGGTGACCCAGGAGCACTTCAACTAGGTGAAGGATCTGCAGATCAAATCTAGCCCAGGCAAACTTGTTAGAAATCCAACTATGGATTTGACCTGTGCATCGGAAGAAGAGAGGTTTGCATTGGTTTATTTTTTATTTATCCCCTAGGAGAAATGAAAGTATAACCTGTTGATCCATATTCGTAACTTATTTCTCCTATGTTTAAGATTTTCATGGACTTTGTATGCATATATCTTTAAGGAGCGTTGCACTGTCAATATAAACATCAGTAGACAAGGGTTAACAGTAAAAATAATAGGTTAAATTTCCAAATCTAATTATTTTAACTTGGACGTAATCATTGAGCAACATTGTAAAGGATTGATAGTTTGTCTTCAATTTATTTTGAGTTTGTTTATAACCCAAATTTCTCTGTCTAATTTCTTTAAAGTGACAAAAGGACTCATAGCATTCTTTTTTAAAGCCACATTCACAATATTACTAAAATAGTTTGATGTCTTAAAAAGGAGCACTGTTGCACACAGACTAAAAACTGGTGGAAGGATCATGAACAAGAGCTAATGAGGAATGGCAATAGACTCTGTGGTTATCAAACCTTTCCAGTTGTGAAAGATTTGTGGCCTGTTTCTATTTTCACACAATTATGTAACTATAGTAGTGTAATTGAGGACTACACTGCAGCTCTTGGGATAGTATATATCTGTTTCAGCAGAGCTAGAATGGGAAATTCATGTGCTTCTTTCCCTGTCATGTGGATCCTACAGAAAATATAAGTAGTTTTTAAAAATTGCTTGATGTTTGAGAGATTTATTTTTTGTAATAGAGGTCTAGATTTGGAAGATATTATCCCCAGATTATAGCAATTTAATTGAACTGTACTGATGGTAGTTCTGAGTTGCTGTAAAAAAGTGAAGACCAAAGAACAGCTGGAAATGAAATGAGTACACGACGAACAAAAACCTCAGTCATTCACATATATGAGAATGCAGAAAAGATTTTAAAAATGTTGACTGCTCCTGCTGGCAATAAATTCTCCTGTCTTCTGACTGGAAGTTGTGTGAGGTGACTCATTGATATGCACTGTGTTAACTTAAATTCATCCCCCACCCCCAAAGGAAGAGAAAAGTGATTGTTGCCTTATTTTCTGGCTTGCAGATACAAGCAGCCACTTCAAATGTCCATTCCTCTTTATTCATGTTTATCACACAGTGACAGCTTTGTCATATACATTTAATCTTCCATGTATAATTGATGTTCCCTTGGAGCCATACCAAGAAGTGTTAGTGAAGGTGATACAACCTTGTGAGATATTCTTTCAAACTTGCCTACTAGTAGCACTGAATTTGTAAGGAAAGTACAAATGGCTTTTGGCTCTCTTCCAAAGCTATAAGAACAACTGTTACAACATTTATCTATGTAGCAAAGGAATTACAGCAGTTAATATTTTATACAGCTGCAGCACCAGTCAGTCAGTAGGCTGAAACTTGGCATACAAGATAAATTATTGTCTTTTAAAGAAAATGAAAAACATTTCAGGTGCTTAGGCTATAAAAATGGCCAAAAAATGTTTAGTGATTTCAGACTTTTGTGAATTCTTAGATCAGTCTCCTGTGACAGGTTTCCTGCTGATAAGCTGTTAGTCAGCTGCTGAACTATATTTGAGACTCATCACAAAATATGGATGCCTTAGATTGTTTAAAGCTATACACTATATACCATCTATGTGAAGAAGGGAGATTACCTCAACTACTTTAGCTAAAATCTGTCGAAACTTCTACTAATAAAACTAATTTTTTCAAGTCCTCCTGATATACCGATGCACCTTACACTGTGCCTCAAAAGCCACCAACGTAGCAAACCATCAGAGAAAAATGCTCTGCTTCCAGCTGTAGAGAATTGTTTCCCAGCAACCAAACACAGAATGAGAGGGAAAGGTGATTTTCTGTGATAACTAGTTCCAGATTATTCACACCGCTTTAGAGATCATAGCCAGTACCGTGAAATACTTCTGGAACCAAAGTGGTCAGTGTGCATTCTACAGCCAGAATGGCATGGGGGTAGGGTCTGATGGAAGAACTTGCATCTCAGGAGCAATTGTGAAACTATGCTCTCCCCTCCACCCCCTATCCTCAGATTTTATAACTTTTACAAAATCCACTCCAAAATGTGTACTAGTCTGTGTCATAGATCTAGCTGAATACCTTCTCTTGGCCAATCACCAGATTGCTCTTAGAGGACCCACCATACTAGGCCCTGTGTGCTTAAGCCTCTGGAGTCTGAAGCAGGTGCATACACTGGCCCTAGTTAGGGGTCTGTAGGCATATTCTGTCTGGCACCCATCCTGAGAACTGAAACCTCAGAGTTGAACTGCTGAGCCCCTGATACCAGTGTTGACCCCTAAGGGCTAGTCTATACTATTGTGCTACACTGGTGCAATCTCCCATCGGCATAATTACTCCACCTCAACGAGAGGTGGAAGCTACGTTTGGCGGGAGAGCATCTCCTGCTGATATAGTGTGGTGTGGATGCCACTTTAAGTTGCTTAGGGGGTGGCTTTTCACACCCCTGAGCAATGTAAGTTACATCGATTTAAGCAGTAGTGTAGGCAAGCCCTAAGAGTCCCTTGTAGTGTAACACACTATTTCCCAGAACTCCAGCCATGTGGGTGTTCTGGGTCCATAGGTTAACTCTTTAAGAACATGTAATAGATATAACATATACATGCAGACAGATTTTGCACAGGATTCTAAGGGAGTCTAGTCTAGACACGATAAATTGACCGCCGAGCACTCTCCCGTTGACTCCGGTACTCCACCACAGCAAGAGGCACAGGCGGAGTAAACGGGGGAGCGTCAGCCGTCGACTTACCACAGTGAAGACACCGTGGTAAGTAGATCTAAGTATGTCGACTTCAGCTACATTAGTCACATCACTGAAGTTGTGTAACTTAGATCGATTGCCCTCCTCCCCCCCAGTGTAGACCAGGCCTGGAATCACCATTGCTCTTTACTTAATCACACAAGAAGTACACAGATCTATACAAAAATAATAAACCCTATGCACATTTCCCTGCCTCAGTTTTCTCAGCACTCTGATTCCTTGGGATGGAGTCAGAGTACTCTGGGCCACCCACGGTCTTTCTGCTGCAGCACATAGCTGGTCTTAATCATGAAGTCTCTCCAGGTCAGCTTGCTTTGACCTTTGCTTGGTCCCCCAGTTATACCAGAACTCCCTGCTACATATTATGTCCCTCTGTTCACCAATCCTTCTGTCTCCTTTATATGTCCCATTACCACCATGTTCTGTTTTCCAATTGCTGGTAATTTTCCACTCTCCAAACTCAAGCTTCCTATAGACAAGCTGGAAGAAAGTGGCTTCTCCCAGCTCCAACCAATCTCCTTGGCATACCTGTTGACTGGGTAGAGTATAGTGATTAACTACTTTCAAATATATCTAGTCTGGAAGAGACGTGCTTAAAGTCTTGTCAGCAATGGTGGATACACATAGATATAGAGCATGCGATGATACATCAGTTTCCATAAGAAACAATTTCACAGTATCAATTAGAATTCATAAGCTGTACAGACGGATTCCTGAAATCATAACACAGACAACCATCCCCTTTTCTCTCCATTTCTCAACAAAAATTCAGTAGCAGAGTGCTGAAGTGAGCTCACATCTTATGTAGATTTTATTACTCTTGCAAAATGTATAATATGAGCTATTGCCATAAATTAATAAATAAAACTGAAGATATATTATGTAATATAGTCACCTCATCTCTTCTTTAATTACATTTCTTTGCTTGCTTTTGCAATATATATATATATATATGTGTGTGTGTGTGTGTGTGTATGCATGCACATAATCACTAATATCCAATATTCGTAAAGTAGCACAATTTTACTTCCTTTTTTATACTTAATTGTTTTCTTGGTTATACTTGTTTTCTTCATACTTCATGCACTTTCTAGGTAATATAAAAGACCATTGGATTTGTAGTTTGAGAACACGATACTCACACAATGTTTCCCAAAACATATCTGGAGTTGCCGAAGTTACATGGATAGTTTGTTATGGCCCTTCAGTATACAGCATAAAATAGAAATGTCTAGCACTTGCCAGTGTAAGCCACTGACATTCCAGGCACTCGAGTCTCTGTTTTGTGTTGGCAGACTGCCATATAACTACACTATCCACATACTTGTTTAAAGTAAATGTAGTGTGCCTTTAACTATAGTTTAACATAGTAATTTTGCTGTGTAGGAGACTGGCAATGGGCTAAGTTAAAAGCAATAATAAAATAAAAATAAAATAATTGTGCTGTCCTTCCTTCTAGTGGGCTAAGAGAAGAGCTGACCATGTTTGTCTGGTTGTTATAAGATACCTGACTTTTTAATTACTCAGAAAGAGTGGAAGAAGCTATTTCCCCTTCAAACATTTTTGACAGAAACAGATCTAGGAAAATTCAGTAACAAAGGAAGATAAGCATACCTTTCCAAATAAAGTTAAAACCACGATGAACTTGCTAACTATTTTGTTTATTTTATTAACAACTGAAACCCCTTACCTTTAGAATTTTGTAGGCGAAGCCAGTAGCATAAGATATTGTTAAGCTCGCCTAATATTTTACATGATAAGCTACTCTTTTTAGTTGCTTATGATTTTGCCAGACATTAACTATTTGGGGTGATATTTTCTATGCTTGCTGTCTGGTTGGATGGGGCAGGGGTCCGGGGGGGGGGCCGTCAGGAATGAGAGGAGAGGTTAGATGGGGTGGTGGGGGTTCGGGAGCAGTCAGGGAACAGAGGTATCTGCATGGGCCAGGGGTCCCAGGGGGCCGTCAGGGAATGGGGAGGGTTGGATGGGGCAGGAGTCCCGAGGGGGGGGGGGGGGCTACAGCCCCATCCCCTAACCGACCCGCCATACAATTTACGAAACCCGATGCGGCCCTCAGGCCAAAAAGTTTGCCCGCCCCTGTGCTAAACCAATATTAGTGGGTGACTTTGCCTGCTCATATGTTAACTGGTCAAATGTCACATTAGGATACAGTTTGAAAAAGCAGTTTTTTGATACCTAGCCAACTGAGTTTTGAATCAGCTTGTCTGCAGCATGTAAGAATGATTATAGCCGATTTAGGGTCAAAATGCAATGGTAGTTGAGCCCACTAAGTAATAGCAACCATAATATAGCTGGGTTCCATATCCTCACAGGAGGGTCATACCAAAAACTAGTATTGCAACACTGAACTTTAGGAATGATTTTAAAAATGAGTAAGCTAGTTAAAAAGAAACTTTAATTTTAAGTTAAGAACTTAAAATCCATTTCATCATCCACTGTTACAGTTCAGGATCAGCTGTATCTTTGATCCTTTTGGTGATCTCTCTTGGAGTGCACCCCCTCCAGGTTTTAGGCCATGAGTCTTTACCTCCCTTGGATGGAATCCTTCAGTTCTTCCATTCTCAGGCTGGGTGTGGAGTTGCAGCTCCTTATGTACCTGTTGTGGTTGCTCAGTAGGCCTCACTGGGTTCAAGACCTGCAGATGTACCCTTTGGAAGCTGTGACCAGTGTGAATACAGTGATTCAAAACTGTTTTTTCAAAACAAAGTATTGTTTAATCTTAACAGCATAACAGTATAACAATAAAAGGGTTTTTAACACAATGGACAGTCTACACACACCTCCAATTTACAGCTTAGTTGGGCCTAGTTTATCCTAGATATCTCAATCACTTGGGGATCAGTCTACATGCCTAGGAGTCCCTGTCTTTCTCAGCCCTGTTCTTCAGGGGTTGCACTTTTATCCACCCCTAGGTTCTTTGACTTGTTTGTCACTTGAGCATAGTTAAACAGGTTTACGCGGCACACTGTGTGTGTATGAGAGATAGACTTCAAATCAGTGGGTCCTCTATATAGTTTTTCAATTATTGGCAAACGGGAGACTATCAGAAGTGTTCACTTTCTTGCCTACATGCAACCTAATTACACCAATGAAAACCGTTAATGTAGATGCACTTAAACAGGTAAAAGTGCAATTTAAGACAGTTTATATTAATTTGGTAAACTACTGGAGTGAGCAAAACTAATTTAAGTGGGGTTAAGTACTTGTATGTTAAGCGTTTGCACAAGTGGAATTAAATAAATATAAACACAATGGTGTGTAAAAAGGCCATGGGTAAATCAGCCCTAATAAAAAAAGGAAGCAGAAAAGCAAGAAGGAAAAGAAACCTACTATGGTTAAATCACAAAGTAAAATTTTAAGCCAAAAATGTATCCTCCAAAAGTGGAAATCTGTCCCAAATAGTGTTTATGGAAAGGAACGTAAACTAGGGTTGGTAAAATGTAGGATGGAAATTAGAATAGCGGGAAAGGGAATTTGAAGAGCAAATATCTAAGAATATAGAAATGAATAATAAGAAATTATGTATATCAGAAGCAGGAAACATGACAAAATCTGTGGGTCCACTAAACAGGGAATAAAGGGCGCGATCAAGGAGGCCCAGGATATTGCTGCAATGCTTACAGGTCTAAAATTCCAAGGATTCCAGCTAGTGGGTTTTTTAAAGATAGAGACAATATTGACTGCCTTTCAGTATCTAATTGTAATGAAAAACTACATATTTTTATCAGTTCGGCCATTTCATTCTTAAATTATTTTAGAACTCTTGATGAATACCATCTGGTCCTTGTTTATTGATTGCAATTTAAATTATCTATTTGTTTTAGGATTTTCTCTTTTGGAACTTCAGTGTTCAATAGTTTCTTCATAGTTATTACCTACAAAGAGTAGCTCTGAAGTTGGTATTTCCCTGTTATTCTCTGTAATAAACAGATGGAAAGAAATCATTTAGGTAAATTAGCTGATATATAAATGTAAACATAGTTATAAAACACTTGAAGGTGCTTAATATAATAGGCACAAAACAGAAAGCATAACTTCTGTGAAGAAAACAATGGTGCCTTTCCAATCTACTAGAATTCTTTGAACATGTCAACAAAATAGTGAACAGAGAACAGGTTGATATAATTTATATGGACTTTCAGAAAGCTTTTGATAAAAATTGCTTAAAAGTTATGTCACCAGGGTGAGAGAGAGAGTTTTCTTCTGGATTAGAAACTGCTTAAAAGAGGATGCAAACATCAGGAATAAATGGTCAGATTTCAGCACAGGAAGTAGTAGTGGGTTGCCCAAAAACCCAAACTATGCTTGGTGGTGTTTGTACTATATTAGGAACCTGTTTTGATTAGATATTTAAATAATTTTTTAGCCTTGCCTTGTGCAATAATTTGAGAGCTCTTTCTAATATCATAGCTTACATGTAAATGCTATATGATTAGTTCACTGCTTATATAAATGCAAACTAGTTATTAGTCATCTTTTTATGGCATTAATCAAATTTGTGTTGATGAGCTGTTACCATTATTTTGTATCGAGTTCAAGAACCTTACTGGAAGGAGAACATGAATAATTTATTACAACTCTGGCATCTGTGGAGATGCACAAACAGAAAGGGAAGTGATTACAGAAGTAATATTCTGACTTTTCCTGTCAATGTAAATTAGCATCAGGTTGCTTTTTCGTAGCTTTGCCAACATGACTTCAGTAGAGAACAAAGTTCAAATATACCTCTGTATTTTTCCTTGTTTATATCTTGTTTTTTTTATAGAATATGAAACAATATTCATTGTCACACGTGTTAATGAAAAAAAGAACCTACTTGGATTTTACTTTGTTGTATGTGAGAAGATGTAATAAGGCAGATAATAACTGACATGAACAGCATTTTGGGCAGGCTTGCAGCTGAGTCAGGCTTGTCTTCCCACTGCTCCAGCCAAGTGAAGCAGCAGCTTTCTTGATTCCCTGTAGCCCAGTGATGTTTTGCAGGACTGGGCTGGGGGGACAGTTTTTCTGGAGACCTTAATGCCATGTGAATTATTGATTTTTTTTTCCTTTTGGGTAAACATTGAGTTTCTAAAACATAATTACCTTGCCATTTGTAACTTTTGGCAAGAATACTTAAATATAAATATGTATTGAGGCACATTTTATATTGACTAAAATACTAAAGGGTAGTATAATCATATGGTTAAAATAGTTGGAGCTGGATATAATTTCTGGCTCTGTTAATCTGCTTGAATTGTGGCACTGGGCAGTTTCTTAGGGTTGCCAACTTTCTAATCACACAAAATCAAACACCCTTGCCCCACTGCTCCACCTCTGCCCTGCCCCTTCTGAGTCCCCACCCCCACTCACTCCATCCTCCCCTCACTCTCCCACCCTCATTCACTTTCACCAGGCTGGGGCAGGGGGTTGGGTGAGGGATCCAGCTGGGAGTGTGGGCTCTGGGGTGGGGCTGGGGATGAGAGGTTCTGAGTGTAGGAGGGGCTCCAGGAGGGAGTTTGGGTGCGGAAGGGGGTTCCGACCTGGGGCAGAGGGTTTGGGGTGCGGGAGGAGGTTCAGGGTTCAGGCTCCAGCCAGGAGGTGCTTACCTCAGGTGGCTCCCGGAAGTGGCCGGCATGTCCGGCTCCTAGGCAGAGGGGCCACGGGGCTCTGTGCACTGCCCTCAGCTACAGGCATTGCCCCCGCAGCTCCCATTGGCCATTGGTTCCTGGCCAATGGGAGCTGCAGAGCCAGCGTTCGGGGCGGGGGCAGTGCACGAAGCCCCTGTGGCCACCCCAGTGGCAGGCATGTCCAGCTCCTTCTGGGAGCCACACGGAGCCAGGGCAGGCAGGGAGCCTGCCTTAGCCCTGCTGCGCCGACGACTGGACCTTTAGTGGCCGGGTCAGCAGTGCTGACCGGAGCCACCGGGGTCCTTTTTTCATTGGGCATTCTGGTTGAAAACTGGATACCTGGCAACCCTACAGTTTCTCCATAAAAATGCTCTCTTATCTTATGAGAGTATTGGGATGATTCACTTGTTAAAGTTGAGATGTCCCTGGTTGATTATCCATCCATTTCTATTTTTCTCCTTCTCATATTAATCCGAGCAGTCAGTGGTGTAGGAAATATTGCATAAAAAGCTTGTTCATTTATGGATAACTGATGCTAGAAATATGCATGGTTTACACATGCCTTACCGGTATTGTAGTTACCAGTATTGTAGTTATATGTTAAGGGCAATTGCTTTATATTTCTTGTTTAATACTGGGACACATCTTTCAGTACTGTAATCTAATTTGTGAAATGGGATTAGAAACTGAGAAATTTCTTGTGAATCTTAATTTATAAATAAAAAAATAAACGCTGCATTTAAAAAAATGAAGCAAATGTAAGGTAACATAGGGTTCTTGAATCTTGAAACGTGACATTTGTTTTTCACCTTTAAAGCTCTCAGTGGATTGGGACTTGCTGTTTTTGAGTATGCTACACTCAATCCTGGCATACAAATAGATCATCAGGGATATTGAAGTTGACAGTTCCCTAGGAGAAGCTTTTGGGGGCTGGAGCAAGGTATTCAGAATGGAAGTCTTTGGAATTCCCTATCACTGGAGATTAGGATAAACCTGGGTGTTGCTAGCTTTAGTGAGGAATGTAACACATTTCTTGCCTATGATTTTCTTACCGCAGCAGTGACCACAAGATGATCTAGTGAGGTTTTTCTTGTGGAAAACAAACCACAAAAATAATCCCATTTGTGAAATCATTTTAAAATGAGATTAAGTGGAAGATCATGTCTGTTTTTGTCATAGAGACTGCTGCTTATATAGTATATGGTGTGTGTGTGTGTGTGTATATATATATATATAGTATATGTTGCACTGATTGGTGCAATAGAAATGAGAAGAGAGATGTTGTTTATCCATAGGATAAGCTTCTATCAAACCAGATGTAACTGTAAATTTGTTCTGGTGAGAGGTGGTTTTCTTTATTAGCCTTCTTTTCCCTCTCTTCCAGTTTCCTACTAGAACATCCCTTTTCCGTATTGGAGGCTAAAATCTGCTCCTGAGTTCTGGAAACTTCCTTGCCCGACAGTCTCTGAGAAGACTCCTAATTTGACTGTGTTATTCCAGCAGCAATAGCCTCTACAGGGATGGCAATAGCAGTAGTCACCAAATTTCAGACTGATTTTTCTCATACACAAGGCTCAATGCTAATATTAGTTGCATGTCTTTTTCTTGGTAAAATCCAGTAATGCGGTTGAGCACCCAAACATTCTAGCAGATTTTGAAAGTAGCGTATGTGGTAAATGTGTAAGATAGTGTTGTAGGTGTGTTGTTCCTAGGATAATAGAGAGAGAAGGTGGATGAGGTAATATCTTTTATTGGACAACTTTTATTGGACCGGGACGTTGGTCCAATAAAAGATTTTATCTTACCCACCTTGTCTCTTGTGAATATGTAAGACAGTGAAGCAAACTCATTGTCCCAGACAACCCGACTGAAAATTAAGACTCCATAAAGTCTGATTCTGAAAAAGGATATAAAATACTTTTTACGTGTTAACACAAAAATAAGCCTTTTCAACAATTTGCACTATAAATCTATTCTGTGTTAATAGGCTTCTTGAATATAGTAAAATTGTATCTGATTTAGTTGTATACCTGTGTGCAGCTTGGTCCTATTTAGACTGTGGAAACCAATCCGCTACATCTCTAAACTTGTGCTTTTGGGAGCACTGTAGCATTGATATGACTTTCTGTGACAGGGTCCACCTCACACAAGGCCTAAAGAGGTAAATTAGGCCAATTAATCTATGGGCTACACCTGGAAGAAAGACAGGGAGTACTAAGGTAGGGCTGTCACCCGTCTGAGTTTTATCCGGACATCCTGTTTTTTGGCTTTAGTGTCTGGGTGCCGTTTATGGTTGCTAGGTGCCTGGTTTTCAGGCACCTGAACCAAAAGCCCGGTTACTGAGGGGTGGCAGGAGTTGCCATGTCATTAACCTGTGCCAGACCCTGCTTATCTGAGGCCGCCTCCTACTACAGGTAGGCTCCTTGAGACGATCCAGCGAGTGATGGGGAGGGAGAGCTACAGGATGGGGCGTTGGAGAAAGAGGTGGCTCCGGGACCTTGAGGAAGAAGTAGAGAAGGGAGTGGGGCCTCGAGCAAAGAGGTGGAGAAGGGGCAGGGCTTTGGGAGAACAGGCAGGGAAGGGGATGGGGCCTCTAAGGGTCCAGCTACCAGCAATTAGAAAGGTGGCAACCCTATGCTAAGGCCTAATTGCTGATGAAGTCCAGCTTGGGGGGAGCTGGGCTAGGTTTATAAAGACAGGAAATTGGTCCCAGAAAGGGGGAAATAGTCTGTGGTCACTCCCTGGGAGCAGGGAGGTATGTTTGGGGTCTCCAGTGCCAAGTAGCCTGCAGTTACTCCCTGGAGGAAGGAGTTTGGGCTGGTAAACCTAGAGAGGGGAGTAGCCAGAAGGTAGCGCTGAGAAATAGGAAGGAGTCCAAGAGAAGTGCAACCTGGTCTGGGGAAAGCAGGCCACCATTGCTAGAGAGAAGTCCCCCGACTAGAACCAGGAGTAGAGAGCGGGCCTGGGTTCTCTTACCAATCCCAGGAGTAGTGGCATAGCCAGGGCTATGAAGGGAAGACTGCTGGTTTTGTATAGAGGGACTTTGATACCCTAGAAGGGGAGTACTATAGTGATCTGGCTGGAGGGCTGAGTCACAAGAAGGAGCACCCTGAGTCCCAGCGAGAGAGACCACAGGATGAGGAATTGACAGAGGAGGGCATCAAACCTGGAATCAGCTAATCTCCAGAGCAACCTGGAGAAGGCACTCCAGCGGCGAGTGGACCCTGTGACACCTTTTTAGGATTTTTTTTTTTTTTACTAACCCCTGAATGCTACCATTTCATAATATAAAGCATTTATGGTAGAATTTAAATAGAGCTGTCTGTCTTAAGGTTTTATTCTGGTACTGATCACTGTAATATCTGAGCATTCTTATGGTGAAATAAATAGCAGTAACATAGTCCATCAAGGTTTTGGATCTACTCCCTTTCTAAGGTAAAAATGCCATTTGGGCTATTGATTTATTTGTTGTTTGGATTAGTTGATTTTTTTGTTATAGGCTTTTATTTTTAATATTTGGGAGGGTGAGGAGTATACCTTTCTCCTTTTCTGAGCTTTTGTCTGCTATGTATGCATGATGGCTAAAACATCAGGAAGAATTTGAAAAATTATATGGCCTGTAACAAAAGAAACACAGTGCTTGTTAAAAACTTGCACCACAGATGATAAAGTTTTCTTCTGAGTTATTTATGACATTCCACAGATTTGCTTTCTTTATTGTAAAATAGATCATTTTATATCAGTTTTTAACTTTTTTCCCTCTGGCTAATATAAGATGGAGGAAAATTCCCAGGACTTCTGATAATCAATTTTCTATGATTTAAGGCATTTGTAAACTCTTACTATACCTTGTAAATAAATTCAAAACTCATTTGTGTTTAAAAAAAAAACCAACTGTTTGCAATTGTGCAAGTCACTGTTCCCACAGTGGGACTTACTATATATATTGCTATCACCAGAATGTCTTTATCAGTCCCATCTTGGCTGAATGCATATTTTGAGACTTCAAGCATAAGTAGATTCATAGACAATTTACTCTTCGTTCCTGCCATGTTGAACTGAAAGAGGAAAATTGAGCAAGTTTTTTTTCCCGAAAAATTTGTCTGCAGAATTATATGTGGTTTTATACACTGTATTGCAGACTGCTGATATCTGCCTATTTGAGTATTTTGTTATGTTGCCACTTGTAACTGTAGCAACTGAACAACTTGTGAAAATTAATTTTAAAAAAAATTCCTTTGCATCAGGTGGGAGCAAATTCTTCACTAGAACGATTCCATAGTCCTTGACAGCTCCTATGAAAATCCTACCTTGAGCTAAGTAGTCTCAGCAGTCTCCCCTTTAGTCAACATTTAATTGCTCCCATGGAATGTAATTTGTAGGATATCAGTGTCATGGAGGAAGTGTCTCTCACGTAGCTAAAGCCAGTCCTATTGAATATCAGGACGAGAGACCTGGAATTGGACCATGTATTCACTAAGGAACAAGTGCAGGTCTTAGTCTTTCTTGTGGTCATTTTCAGCCAGCTCTTGTTCTGGGGCTGGTTTCAATGGTGCATTCAAAGCTTGGAGATGGTTTGATATAAGAGATGTAAAGCTGGGTATTGTTTACATATATTGTGGGCACTTCAGCCTGTGTTCTCATTACCTGCCTCAATATCTTAATATAAATGTTCAATAGGATGGGGCAGAAGTTTGAGCTTTGTGGACCTCTGCAGTTAATGGTTTGAAGATGGGAAATTACCCATAATGACCCACTGGGTTCAGTCTGAGAGGATGCTCTCAGTGCTTTAACTTGCTACAACAGCTAACTAACCCAACACTGGAGCAGTACATCTGTTACTCCTGGTGAAATTCTGCCCTAAATTCTGCAACAAAAAATTAAAAATTCTGCACACAATATTTTCGAATTTTGCAGAATTCTGTATATTTTATTTGTCAAAATAACACAATATAATCACACCAGTTCAATTACTTTTGGTCATTATTTCAAAATACCTGTCAGCAAGTATGTCTGTAAAAAAAATAAAGATGACAAAAAATATTCATGAAAAGTTTTTTGACAAATAGATTCCTTACTAGGCATATTAATACAAAAGGCAGAAGTAGTGCAAAGGCTTGGGGGAGTCAGGGGTAATGGAGGAGCTGAGGGAGAGGGAAATAAATTGCTGGGAAGGAGCCTGGGTGTAAACTTGGAGGGTTGTTGTGTATGAGTGGGAAAAGCGTGGAATAGGTTTTTTTGGAGGGTGGGGAGGGATTGTTAGGGAACTTCCCCCATGCAGACCCTGGCTGACCTCATGCCTCTCCCATTCAGTCAGGCACATCTGCCCCTATCCCCATGTGTCCTTACACCCCCACTCAGACACCCCCTCCCCACCTCCCCATGTGGCCCTGCAGCCCCTCTCCCTGTACCCATGTGTCTCTATGCCCCCACTCAGCCACTCCCTGTCCCTATGTGGCCCTGCAGCCCCACTCCTTGACCCCATGTGTCTCTGTGCCCCCACTCAGCCACCTCCCCATCCCCATGTGGCCCTGCACCTCCTTCCCCCCTGTGGCCTGTCCTCCCCCACTAGCCCTTATGAGCCCCTTTCTGACCCCGCAGCAGCCCCACACTGTCTGTCTCCCCATATCCCTATCTCCTGACTTGACCTGACAGGCACTGTGAAGAAGGCAGGTTCTTTCTCTTCCCTAGCTGGCTGGGAGCTGCTGCTCTGTTCTATCGCCATAGCACCCTCTGATGGGCAAAGGCAGAACTTCAGCAACTTTCCAGCCAAAGTTATTTCCTACTGAGGCTGCTCTGTTCTAATGCCATAGCATCCTCAGGTGGGAAAAAGGAAGAACTGCAGTAAATTTCCGGCAAAAACTTTATTCTGAACAAAAATTAAAGATATGCATGGCTCATTAATTATGCACAAGCACTGTGGTGCAGCATTTCCTCAGGAGTAATCTGTTAATCCCCTTATCAAAATTAATTGCTCACTAAGGAATGTGAAAGTTAGAGGTCCTCTCATGCCTTCCCCGTGGGAAAAACGTCTGACAATCAGTAAACTCGAATTTCATATCACAAATTTCTAAAGATCATCAAATGGCAGGGTGCATGATCTCCTAGTCTACTGATTCCTGGATATCTATAGGAGGAAATCACATGGTTCTAAAGGGCATTTCTATGAAGGCCCTGTGCTTCCACAACAGTTCCTACCCACATTCTTTATGTCAACACAGCTCCCTCAGGAACCATGTTTCCATGGGTTCTCTACCACCAGGTGCTCCAAACCATCTTACACTCATTCCTCTTGAGGGGGGAAGATAATGTGTAACATGCTAATATCTATGGTGCAGATTTCTCACAGGCGTATTTCTTTCCACCCAGCCAACCTAGACTTGTGTAGTAGTTTTTTTGGGCAGTGGGGCTTCCACGGGCTCCCAGGGAATTGGAACATGCCATATAGCCACTCTCTCAGGACCTTCAGTGGCATCAGGGGCTTTTATGACAAACCCCGCCCCCAATTCTTTTTTTGTTACCCTTCACTTCATAGAAGAAGGGAGCAATGGGACCTTAGTGATTTATGTTCAAACCAAATGCTTCCACTTGCTTAAATATCTGGCCTTTATCCAGGTGTCATAGGCCATCATGTTATTCATAATATTATTATTGCTGCATGCTTTGATTTTTGGGTGTAGTGTACTGCCTGAGAGGAAATGTAGAATATACATCTGTTGTACTTGCTTTGGCAGTTCTTGTTGGGGGTTACAGGGAAGTATGCAGTAGAAAAGCAGCATGTTTAGCAGTTTTTAAAGTTTGATGAAATGAAGTATGGCACATGAGGTGGGGTTTAAGGTCAGGAAATGGGAGTGTGTAGAACAGTATATCAGAGTGTTGGTAAAACATAAAGTTTTAGAATGTGCCAATTGTCTTAAATAGCTAGGGAATACCTCAACAGTGAATTTAAGTTCTCTAGTTATATTATCTAAGGCAATATTGGAAAACTTTTCAGCATGGCCACTGTACAGCAAAACTTTCTATAGGATTGTTATCTTAACAGAATTCAGTATATTAATTTGCTGCTTTAATAGTTATAAATGGAGGTGATTTGCATCAGATTTTGAAAATTGTATGAAATAACAGGTTCACAGAATGAGTTCTGTGTAGTTGAGTTTGACTTTGCATATGTTTTTAGCCCTTCTTCTGCCCTATCCTTCACTTCTTTAAAAACAAGTTGCATTGTTATATATTAGTGAATGCTGGTGTAACATACTAGTCTAGTGTGTGAGATCAGGACTCCCTCTAGCGGCTGGCTCTAGGGACTGATTATGCAGTCTGCACTTTTCGAAGCTCACTTTTCTTTTTTCTGAAGTGGAAGAGGCCTGTGGTTTTGGTGTTGAGGGTTCTGAGTTAGATCCCTGCTGGTCATTGTTGTGGTTTGTTACATTGGTGAGTGGTAATTTAGGTTCTTCAATATAAAGTTGAGCTTCACTGGGAAATTAGTATTAAGCTGTCCGAATATCACCTGTTAACTTAATCACTCTTCCTGGCCATCTACACGACAGGATGTTGGATGGCGGCAGATGGAACAAGGAGGAGTGGAAGAGCTCACTTTCTGTTTCCAGGGCCAGGGAGAGAGAGTATGGAGTTGTTAACATGCTAGTTCACAACATTATTGAGGGAGGGATGCAAAAATTAGGGCTGTCACATGATTAAAAAATGAATCGTGATTAATTGTGAGATTAAGTCACGATTTATCCCAGCTTTAATCGCACTGTTAATAATAAAATACCATTTATTTAAATATTTTGGGATGTTTTCTTCATTTTCAAATACTGATTTCAATTATAACACAGAATGCAAAGTGTACAGTGCTCACCTATTATTATTATTTTTTATTACAAATATTTTCATTTGTGTGTGTATCGGAGGTGGGTGGGTATGTGTATGCATTGCGTGAGCACTGTCTCTTTAAGCAGAGCACTCAGGAATGGAACATTTTTCAGCCAGTGGCAGCTGCTGTCTGCAGCACTCACTCCTGAGCCAGCAGCAGACAGGGTCCCACTGTTCCCCAACCCCAGCTCAGCAGCGACCGGGTACACTAGACGAGGACACCCCAACAGCAGCCCCTCTGCCCCTGCTATGTGCAGCAGACAAGAGGCAGGCTTCTGGTCTGGAGCAGCTTGCCCAGGGGTAGCTCCATAGGGGAAGAGGCAGGAGCAGCAGTGGAGCAGGTTGGTGGGAGGAGGCATATCCCTGCCCTGGAGGCACCTCTAAGGCAGGCCCTGTCCACTGGGGAGGAGAGGGTGCAGGCAGTGGGGGTTCCTCTCTCCCCCCTGAAGGTGTTTTACCGGCTCTCCCAAATTGCCTGCAGTCTCTTGTCCCTGGCAGTCTCCTGCTCATTGCCGCAACCAATGCCTCCCTTCCCACCCGGCCGCCACCACGTCCCATCTCCAGAGGTGTGCAATTAATGCTTGTGTCATAGGTTTATTCCCCACTTTGAACTTTAGCGTCCAAAAGATGGGGACCTGCATGGATCCTTCTAAGCTTAAATCCTAGCTTAGATCTGGTACTTGCTGCCACCAGCCAGGTTTCAGTGTCTGGCAGACTCTCTGTTCCCCCAGACCTTTCCCTGGGGAACACAGATCCAAACTCCTCCAGGGGTATTTGAGAGATATCTGGGCCTGGGGATCCTTGGTGTGATGATGGTGTAATGGACTGTACTTGATTGGGGTTCTTGGGGCAGTTGGCCTTTATATGTCCCAGTTCATTACATTTAAAACATCGCCCAGCTGACGGGTTACTGGGCCGAGGTGGGTTGCTGGAGACTGGTGAGGTGGGACTATAGGTAGTCTGGGGCTTTCCTTGGGTTGTAGCTGGGGTCTTGGGTGGCCCCCGGTGGTAGGGTTTATTGTCAGCTTGCCCCTTGTTATATTCGCTCCCCTTGTTAGTATCTTTTTTCTTTTCTGTCACTTCCACCCATCTGGCTCCAATCTCCCCTGCCTCGGTTATAGTTTTGGGTTTCCCATCTAGGATGTACCTTTCTATTTGCTCAGGAACACCCTCTAAGAACTGTTCCATTTTCATCAGGAGGGACAGCTCTTCAAAATTTTGAACTTTTGTTCCTGATATCCATGCATTCCAATTTTTGTCAATGTAGTAGGCGTGTCTGGGGAATGACCCATCTGGTTTCCACCTTAGGGCTCTGAACCGCCGACGGGCATGCTCAGGTGTTAGCTCCATTCTGATTCTGGCCTTTGATTGAAACAGTTTATAATCGTTCATGCTGTCCTTAGGCATTTCAGCCGCCACCTCTGCTAAGGGTCCACTGAGCTGTGGCCTCAGCTCTATCATGTACTGTTCTTCAGGGATATTGTACCCATGGCAGGTCCTTTCAAAATTTTCTAAGAAGGCCTCAGTGTCATCACCTGCCTTGTAGGTGGGAAATTTCCTGGGATGGGAAACAGTGCCTGGAGAAGGGTTGTTAGGGTTGGCTGGAACATCTGGGTTAGCCCTTGCTAATTCCAGGGCCTGCCTCTGGATTTCCAGCTCTTTTTCTTTTATTTCTAGTTCTTTTTGTTGCTTTTCCACCTCTCTCCTGTGGTCAGCCTCCTGCTTCTCCATCTCTCTCCTGTGGGCAGCTTCTTCCCTGGCAATTTCTGCATTAATTAGTTCTATCTGTCTCCTATGTTCGTTGTCTTTCTCTGCTGCTTCCAGCCTAGCCAGTTCTAGTTTAGATGCTCCCTTGGTACTCATGTTTCTGCTTTTTGGTGCTGGTCACACCCCCCTGCAGTCAGTTTACTGACTGTGTTGCTTCAGCTCAGGCTGTTTGGTTTACAGCTTCCTAATCTTTCTATTTCCGACTGAATTAAAACAAAACAAAAAACTTTTCTTTTGCAAATGTCTCTTGCTGGTGTTTGCTGTCTGAGAAAGGACCAGAAAAACTGGTTTGCGACTTGTCTCTTGCAAACTGCTAATGCTCTCTCAGTGGGAATCCTTTCTATTAACACCTCTGCCCTCAGGCTGCTTTTCCAAGCAGCCAGAAAGGGAAAAAAAATTTCTCTTGCTTTGGTTTTAAAAACAATCCCCCCCTAGCCTGCTTTCCTGCCCTAGAAGGAGAGAACAGCTCTCACTGGCTTTTGGTTCTTAAAACATCCCAACCGCTGCCTACCATGTCATAGGTTTATTCCCCACTTTGAACTTTAGCGTCCAAAAGATGGGGACCTGCATGGATCCTTCTAAGCTTAAATCCTAGCTTAGATCTGGTACTTGCTGCCACCAGCCAGGTTTCAGTGTCTGGCACACTCTCTGTTCCCCCAGACCTTTCCCTGGGGAACACAGATCCAAACTCCTTGGATCTTAACACAAAGGGAAATAAACCATTCCCCCCACCTTTCTCCCTCCCCACCTGTCCCTGGTGAGTCAAACTAATCCCCTGAGGTTTCAAACAAGGGAAAAATCAAACAGGTTCATAAAAAGAAAAGCTTTTAATTAAAGAAAGAAAAAGTAAAAAAACTATCTCTGTAAAATCAGGATGGAAGTTTACAGGGTACAGCTTATAAAAACAAAAGGGACTCCCTCCCCCCTAGCTTAAGTACAAGTTACAGCAAACAAAAAAATAAAATATGGTTCCAGCAAGACACACATTTGCAAATACAGAAATCAATCAAAAAGACTAATCCGCCTTTCTAATACTCACTACACTGAGTAGAAGAGAATACTTCAGGAAGCTTGGAGAGCCTGGATATACGTCTGGCCCCTCTTAGATCCAAAGAGAAAACAGCCCCCAAAACAAAGAACACAAACAAAGACTTCCCTCCACAGAGATTTGAAATTATCTTGTCCCTTGATTGGTCCTCTGGTCAGGTGTCCGTCAGGTTTACTGAGCTTGTTAACCCTTTACAGGTAAAAGAGACCTTAACCCTTAACTATCTGTTTGACAGCTTGTTTAAAAAAAAAAAAGCATTAATTTGTTTTGAGTTAATCGCATACATTAACTGTGATTAATTGACAGCCCCCGCAAAAATACTGTATTCTTTCTTTCATACAGGAGAAATTTAATGTTAGATTCATAATGCGAGATTAGCTCTTTTGACATACAGTTTTGTTTTGGCTCACTGTAATGGAAATAAACTTTACATTGTATATAAGTTCTTTAGCAGCTATGAGGTTTTATCTAGTGATGATTTATTTGTATTGCAGTTGCACCCAAAAACTCGAAGCAGCGTTAGTATTCCATTGCAAAATTGTGCAAAGGTAGACACAGTCCCTGTCCTGAAGACCATTATTAATAATACATAATTTATTATGTATTATTCACTTATTAATTTATGTTACAGTAATAATACATGGGCCAGTAACACATTGTGCTAGACACTATACAAGTACATCATAAAAAGGCCTCCAAGAATTTACCTTGTTTTCTAATCTACACTAGCTATTTTCTTTTTATTGTTGCTTACACATAGCCAAGGAAGTATGTTTTAGGTACTATATTAGATTCTTATCCAGTTTCCAGCTTAGTACGATACTATTTCTCATTCAAGAACAGTATCATTGCTACAAAATTATGCTGACTGTTTCAAAATAAAGATTCCACCTAGTGTTTTTCTAGTGTGACTTGCTTATTTTTTTGCATTTTGTTACCTTATTTTAGAGATTTAGCAAACTGGCTTTTGGCAGACGAAAGACTTTTTGAAGCCAGAAGCCATTTGAATATCTCTTGGTATCAGCCAGGGGCGGCTCTAGGCATTTTGCCGCCCCAAGCACGGCAGGCAGGCTGCCTTCGGCGGCTTGCCTGCAGGAGGTCCCCGGTCCTGCGAATTCGGCGGCAGCCTGCGGGAGGTCCGCCGAAGCCGCGGGACCAGAGGACCCTCCGCAGGCATTCCACCGAAGGCAGTCTGCCTGCCGCCCTTGCCACGACCGGCAGAGCGCCCCCTGCGGCTTGCTACCCCAAGCATGCGCTTGGCGTGTTGGTGCCTGGAGCCGCCCCTGGTATCAGCTACAATGAATTAATCATGTACATCAATTAAAAAGTTTAAGAAGCTACTTCATGATTATTATTTTTCTATTTTAAACCATTTTATATTTATGGACATATAGAAGTGGTCCGCTCAGGTGAAGACTACATGCATAGGTGCTAGGGGTGCTGCCGTGCCCCCGGCTTGAAGTGGTTTCCATTATATACAAGATTTACAGCAGGGGGAGGCAACCTATGGCACTCATGCTGAAGGCGGCACGCGAGCTGATTTTCAGGACACTCAGACTGCCCAGGTCCTTGCCACCAGTCCGGGGGCTCTGCATTTTAATTTAATTTTTAATTAAGCTTCTTAAACATTTTAAAAACCTTATTTACTTTACATACAACAATAGTTTAGTTATATATTATAGACTTATAGAAAGAGACCTTCTAAAAACATTAAAATGTATTACTGGCACGTGAAACCTTAAATTAGAGTGAATAAATGAAGACTCAGCACAACACTACTGAAAGGTTGCCGACCCCTGGTTTACAGTTTGGTCAATGGCTCTCAGCACCCCCACTATAAAAATTGTTCCAGCAACCCTGACTACATGTATGGTCTTGGTAGCTATTAAATACACTTCTTTACTTTGGCAGCCATTGAATGAACCACAAATCATGGAACAATTTGTGTTTATTTTTCACCTTTTGACATCCTGTGCCCTGTAATCCTTGTAATATTCCAGTTGATTGCACACAGCTGCCTCTCATTCCCCCTCCCATTAGTGAAAACTTGGATCCAGTAACTTTCTTTTTATTTTCACCCATCTGGAGACTCATTTGCCTAGCTGCTTTCTGGACTTCCACCAGCTAAGGAGTGGGTCTTCAGATCACTGAGTGAGGGTGTTCTGAGGGTAGTGATATTTGGAAGCAAGTGGGGCTTGGGAGTTGTAGACAGAGAAGAGGTTTGTAAACTGGTTCCTTATTTCATTTCTTATACAGAAAAGCTGGTTTTGGAAATGGAGTGTTTAAAATTTTAAGGTGTACATTTTAAATCTTTTTTTGCAAAAGTTTTCTGAAACGTTTGTCAACTGTGGCATGAACAAAAAGACAAGTGTGCTATAACATTTTTATTGACATTTATTTGAGGTGCTATGCAAATTCACTTGAGGCTGAGCCACTCATGGGTACTGGAATCCTCTATTTAAGCCAGAATCTTTTGTTCCTGTCCAAGAAAAACTCTATTAACAGACCACATCATCATGGAATCTACATTTATAGATTACCCAAAGGATATAATAATAAAATAAAAACTGGTAGCACAGTACCACTAAATATAAAAGTAATTAAGCATTTTGCAAGAGTTTCTACACAGCCATAGATATTAAAACCTGTGTATTTGTTTATTGAGGTAGAGTGTTTAACTTGTGCATATTATTCCTGTGTTCTTCCCACCATCAGTTTTAAGAGATGAAATTTTTTAATTTCCACATGGAAAATTTCCAAGGTCAGGGAATGGAGGACTTGGTTTATTATTGTATCAGACTAGTACATATATAACAGAGCAGCACTCCTTAAATATTGCATTGTGCTGTCATAGTGACCAGACACAACTCTAAATTAGTGGACCCCTTCATCTAGTGACAAGACTCTCTGCATCCTATATACAATTGGGGCTAAAAGGGACTTGTATTCTGTCGGCAGGAGCTGTGCCTGATGAATCAATGGACATCTTTTTTGTCTACATACATAAGTTTGCTAAACTACTTTCATGTGACAGTTGCTTTTGCTTGTCCGTCTTGGGACTTGAACCTGGGTTCCAAGTCATGGGTGCTGGCAGCTAGGCCTGCTGACAGTAGTAACATTTCCCTCATGATTTCCTGTCAGTGTATGCTCGTTTGAGGTAAACAACAATAGAAACCATGCACCTTAACAATTAAGCAAATATACAATTACATGATGACGACCACCCAGGAGCATGAAATAATCATGTGCAGATGTGAAACTTATTAGCTAATAAGTCCAAGTAATAAAAAAGTTCCTTTCACTCTTGCAGAAACATATATATCGTCAACCTTCCCCAAAACCCTGCCTAGTTTTGTTTGTAGGCATGCAACCCAAGAAGACAGAACGTTAGTAATTAAATATAACTGTCAGCTGAGCAGCACACTTCATCTCAAGAGAAGGACTTTCAGAATTTGTGCTGACAAGTTGAATTGCAATTGCAACTGTCAACAGATATTTCCTGAAGAAGGCCTGTAGGTTTAATACATTTGTTCTGTGCTTTCTCCTTTTTACCGTGTGTTTCTGTATACATTCGCATATGTGATTTAGTCCTTTCTTTTGTTTTGTGTTGTGGCCATGGTTCATTTAGGTGACAATAAAATACATAAAACCACCAAAATGTTGAATAACCTTACCCTTCAGTTGTGATAACAGAAGGGTATAACGAATGATTTCACTTTCTCTGTTGTATACATAATTCACCATATACCTAATTGTCCCAAGTACAACAGGAAGGCTTTTGTTTAATTCTGTTGTCATCTGTGTTAGTATGAAGAGCATTTCTTAGATTAATCCTTGTTCTCGGGAACTTTAACTTAGTTAAATCCATATAGAAAATAACATTAATCAAAAGGTTAATTTGACTCTTAAGACAAAGTCTGAAATGCGTGGTAAGAATTTATTAGCATTTACTAGAGTTATGTTTAGCTTATGGACTAATTAAAATATATTAAAAGAAGACAGTTACCAGCTCCATACTAGAAAGTTAGTTTCATAACCACTTTAGTGAAATCTAGGTTAATTTTCTTTGACTGTCATGATTTTTTTTTTTACAAATATTAGTTACAATTGAGCAGCATACATGATTAAATAGCCTCAAATAATCTGTTAACTTGTCAACATCCAGGTCTAACACGGCTAAAACTAATATAAATTAAGTGTGCATAAATTAAAATGAATTCTTAATGCAGTGATGCTCAGACCTCAGTGGTTCAGGAGCCAAATTAGGGATCAACATTACCCAAAAGAGCCACAGTAGTATGAATTCATTGTTTCATTTATGATAGTACTATTCATATTTAAACAGTATGATGGGAAATATTTAGTTCATATATCTATACAATTCTCACAGCAGATAAATTAAAAACTTGATAACTTAGTTGGTTAATAACGCAGTAAAAGCATCCTGATTGCTTAATAATTAACTCACAGTGTTTTAGTATTATGTGCTGCAAAGAGCCGCAGGAGACACATTAAAGAGCCACTTGCAGCTCATGAGCCACAGTCTGAGTATCACTGTCTTAACATATAATTAAACAGCCAGGGTACAATGGTTGAGTCTAAAATGTTGATTTACTTAAGTTGTTATAACTTTCTGTGGATTGTCCTCCGAATTTGAAATATTTGGTTTTCCTACCTGTTGTCATGAAAGATGCTGATGAACAGATAAGGAAACAAGCGAAAGAGGCTCTTTCGTTACATCTGTTTCACATGCAAATCTGTGATAAAGAGAATAGCGGATGGAGGGGGAGAATTTTTATTCATACTTCTCTAATGGTTCTTTGCCACTCTTAAAGTAGTTGTATCTTGTCGTCTTATAATGCACAAAGGTCTTTTCAAAATAAAAAACAGTATTTCTTGCCTGTCAGATTTTATTTTTCTTTTATTGGCACAAGGTGTGGATAATCACATTTCTAAATAGTGACAGAGCCTCAAATGACTTATACAGGCCACTCCGAGCCAGTACAAGTTGCAGTTTTATACCTCATCACCACTTACTTTGTGTTTGCCACATTTTCTTTAGAAAGATTATTGTACAGATTTTGTTTTTCTTATTTTATACTTCATTTGTTCCACTTTATCACTAAATTTGGTTTGCTCTAGTAACCATGAGTTACATGCTCTGATTCTGCTACATGACATTTGAAGAGTAGTTTATTATGCAAGTAATCCCATTGATTTTCATGGTTGCAGAAATAAAGAAGTTATGTAATGGTTGTCATGACTACATGATGTAGGTAATCTAAATACATTTTAACAAATGCATTATTTGGTGGGTCTAAATTGCGGCAGGAAATTTCATTTTAAAATATACTTTCATGGGTAGTTTCCTCATCAATAAGAGAGGTTCTTCTGGCTAAATTATGTCCTCAATGATGCTTGTTATGCTGATACATTCCATGTATTAAAATGTTAATAGTATAGTGTTATGCATATCAATGATTTAAGGCCTGAATTTGAGACATGTCAAGCTGCAAATTGTGTGAGCCCTCTTACAAAGGAGTTTTAGGTCTTGTACCAGCTAGGTAGTCAAGCTGACCATGAACGGCTGCTGAGTTTTGACAACAAACTTTTCCTATTACATGATATGCTCAGTAATTCATATTGTATATATCTTTGTCCCCTGGCATTCCATGATTCTGCAGTCACATAATTAGCCATGAAATTTACTCTTTGCTGCAGAATTGTTCATTAGAATGTCAGCTTTAATTAAAATAAAATTTGTAGCCCTTATGGTTGTGGAGATCACCTTGAACATGTGGAGACAGTGTAAACTGATGCTGTTACAGCTCTTTGAAAGTGCAGTGGCTGAACTGCTACATTCATCTTACACAGGGGCTAGAACACTCCACAGTTCTGTGGCTGCAGGACTTGGCTATTTTCTAAGATCCACAATTCTGTTATTTGGAGCTGGAATTAGTACTTGGTTTCAACCAGGCACCCAGCATTCTGCTTTCTGTCTCCCTGTCTGGCTAGCACATGCTTTCAGCTGCCTCTCACTCTCCAGCTTTTCTTACACGAGTTAATTGGATTGCAATGCATGTTCCCTACACTGTTTACTGAGCTGGAGAGCACAGGGTCAGGGAGTCAGACCTAGAGTCCAGATTGGAGGCAAGAAGTCTAGGCTGACCCAGTAGGCTGGCTGGAGAAGAATGGAGCAACTGAGGCCTAGGGACAAGCTGATATAGGATGCAAGCTCCACTGTCCCTGGCACATGGAGGGAAGGAGATTTTGTGCTGGGCCACTTGGACAACATTGTTCATGCAATTGTTTAGCACTTAGACCTATAAGTGGGAAAAAAATTAAAAACAAAAATGAAGTGTTACTCCTGGGGGAATTCTGCGCAATGCAGAATTTTGCAGAAATTAACATTGTGCACGTAGAATTTCCTTTCCCCATACAGAAATGGGCTGCAGTGCTGCTAGATGCTGGAAGGGCCCAGCTTGCACATAGCTGACACTGTTGGGGGAAAGGGGTGGGAGCGAGAAGGTTCCTGGCAGCTGCAGTTCCCAGGATGCCTTGAAGGAAGGAGAGAGTGGCTCAGAGGAAACTCTGTGCAAGCCTGGACTGAACATCAGGCTGTTTCTCCCTCTGGATCCCTGGGCTCTTGGGGAGAGGGGGATGGGTGTCTGGGCTCGGGCAGGCCTGCAGCTGGGCTCTGGGGGAGAGGGGATGCAGGCATCTGGGCAAAGGGGGGCCCTATGGCTGGGCTTTGGGAGGGGGCAAAAAAACAAGAACTGGGTTGTTGTAGGGTTTTTTTTAAAAACTCCAGGAATCATTAAGAAAGGGATAGATAGTAAAACAGAAAATATCATATTGCCTTTATATGAATTTGTGGTATGCCCACATCTGGAATACTGCATAAAAATGTGGTCACCCCATCTCAAAAAGACATACTGGAATTGGAAAATGTTCAGAAAAGGGCAAAACAATGATTGGGGTATAGAATGGCGTCTGTATGAGAAGAGATTAATAAGACTGGGACTTTTCAGCTTGGAAAACAGATGACTAAGGGGGATATGATTGAAGTCTATAAAATCATGACTGGTGTGGAGAAAATAAATAAGGAAGTGTTATTTACTCCTCATAACACAAGAACTAGGGGTCAGCAAATTAATAGGCAGCAGGTTTAAAACAAATGAAGGGAAATATTTTTCACACAATGCACAGTCTGTGGAACTCTTTGCCAGAGAATATTGTGAAGGCCAAGACTAGAACAGGGTTAAAAAAAGAATCAGATAAGTTAATGGAGAATAGGCCCATCAATGGCTATTAGCTAGGATGGGAAGGAATGGTGTCCCAAGCCTCTGTTTGCCAGAAGCTGAGGATGGGCGACAGGTGATGGATCACTTGAGGATTGCCTGTTCTGTTCATTCACTCTGGGGCACCTGGCATTGGCCACTGTCGGAAGACAGATACTGGGCTAGATGGACCTTTGTCTGGCTGCTCTTATGTTCTACTCCTGGGGGGAATTTTTGTGTGTGTCTGTATTGTTACAGACTTACTTGCTGACAGGTGTTTTGAAATAAATTAGCAAAATAATTGAAACTGGTGTGATTATGTAGTGTTATTTTGACAAGTAAAATTTGCAGGATTTTGCAGAATTTTTACTTTTTTGGCTCAGAATGCCCCCAGGAGTAAAGTGTGCTGAAATTAAAACTTTCAGGAACCGGAAGACTGGGTTAATGGGTTGGATAATCAAGTTTCATCTTCTTTAATTGTGAAGAAATAGCCATACACAAAAGATGATCAGTATGTACCCTAAAAATGTGTTAACAAAATAATAAACTCAGAGTCAGAAGTAAAATCTGGTACTTGGAAGACCTTTGTGGCAACTCGCTTCAGAAATAAGAACTACTTCTCTTAAGGGGTTAATCACAGTAGGTATTCAGCTGTGTAGGAGGGAGCATATTTGTCATACTATTAGTAGTGAAGCATGAATGCGCTGAAATATGAGCAGCTTCAGTCTTGCTGCTGTTACATTTATGCATCTCATTTTCTGTGAGGTACCAGAATTTGAAGCATATGCTGTTAGCAAGATGTAGGGGAAAAAGTCTATTTGTTCTAGAGTAGGATGGTGAATGTTGGTAGTTTTATCGCACTGTTCAGTGAAGAGGGATATCATGTGAAGTGCTGCTCCTTTTTGTTTAACTAATGTGGCTGCACACGTGCATGCATGATTCAGTACTTTATGAACTGGCACATATCAAATTTTGACATCATTTTGTGTATTTAAAGAGACTGTCATGTTTGATAGGAATTAAGCTACCTTTATTATAAATTCCACCTGTGTGTTCTTAAAACAAGAAACAAAACAAAAACACTGCTAACCTAATCTATTTTGTTCTTCAGGTTAACAGCAAAGGAGTTGTATAGATAATAGGCAATCTAGTTGGACTTCAAATAAATTAACTATAACATTATTTTTATTAATAAATTAGAATTACAGTAATACTATAGGTTTCAGAGTGGTAGCCATGGGTAGTCTGTATCAGCCAAAAACAACGAGGAGTACTTGTGGCACCTTAGAGACTAACACATTTATTTGTTCATAAGCTTTCGTGGGCTAAAACCCACTTCATCAGATACATGGAGTGGAAAATACAGTAGGAAGACACACACGCACACACACACACACACACACACACACACAGAGATGGGAGTTGCCTTACCAAGGGTGCGGGGGAGAGGAGTGTCAGTTCTAATGAGACAATACAAATGTACACACGCACATAGGAAGACAGTCCTTTCCCAGAAGAGTTTTAACATCTTTACCTTCCAAACTAAATCTTAAGAGAATGAACTCAAATAGATTACCTGGTTTGTAATGGACATATTTTCTCATCCAAGATTTGCAAGAAAAATAGAACATTGCTAGTTATTAGCTTCTCAGAAAACTACAATTCTGAGAACATATCTAGTCTAAGATGAGTATTCTTAATATTACCCTAGAGTCTCATCTATTTCAACTTCACATTTGACGTGTAATGATTGGCACACTTGTAGTCTGTCATTTACAAACATAGGGCCTAATCTTGCAATCAGATCCATACAGGCAGACCTTTGCATCTGGGCACAACTCCACTGACTTCAGTGGAGCTCTGCCTGGGCACAAGGTTCCACCCCTGGGCATGTGCTTGCAGGTTTGGGGCCATATAAGGCAGTGAACAACTTGGGGAAATGCTTAGATTTTCCAGAAAGTGAAAAATGGGATGTAAATCTTTGATCTGTATCTTCACAGTATGCCTGTCATTTAGCCATCTTAGTACTTCACAAAACTATGTGGTTAAAGTGAAATTGTTTAAAGTAAGTCTGTCAGATATGGACTTTTGCTTGATGGATCAGACAGTCCTTTTGTATACTTACTATACTGCCTCTTCATTTGTTCTTGAAAATGTTACACATCAGCCCCAGAAAACAAATGATCAAACATTGATTGTGCCTTTAAGTAATATTCATATTAGTAACTATTAAGGAATACATTTCTATAACTATTAGAAAGTGGATAGACTGGTTGATAGTGACTAATCAGTATTTACACAGCTGGTATTAATCTTTGGCTACATTCTGTTGCTATGAAGTGCAAATTCCAGAAGTTATGCTTTCAAACCTAATAGATGTTTTTTCTTAACATCTTGAGTCCAGTGAATAATTATTTTAATTAAATTGAATAACAGGCAATTTAATATTTGATATTTCACATTCAGTATGTAACAGACTTCAATTTCAAGCTTCCAGGGGTTATTAATTTTGTTCTGAATTATCAAATATTGATAATTCCCTCTTTTATGTCTATGATGGCAATATTTATTTTAATAATGAAAAATAGCTGTTTAAAGTATATATTTTTGATGTTTCAGAAATGTGCTTTTTCTTTTTTCTCCTCTCCTCAGATCTGTCCAAGAATAGATTAACTGAAGTTCCTATGGAGCTGTGCCATTTTGTGTCACTGGAAACACTAAACCTATACCACAATTGTATTAAAATTATTCCAGATGCTATAGTGAATTTACAAATGCTGACTTACTTAAATTTGAGGTAAGTTAACATTATTGCTTTTTCTGTATGTTGTCAATTATGATGTCTCTTTTTCTCTCTACGTTTTCCATGCATCTCTTCGGAAACATCACCGGCTATGTTGCTCATTTTATTGGCTTCTATAAGGCAGAAACCAATTGCCAGTAGGATTTTTCTGTCCTCTGTTAATTTTGTATATGACTACATCATAGGCTAAAATAAAATAAAAATAAGCTCTTACAGAAGATATGAAGAAGCATTGATTCTCCTTTGGATGATGGTCCCTACATATATTCCACATGTGGGTGTGCAGGTGTACCATGTGACTGAGTCTGTAAACATTTCTTAGCGGTGTCTATTGACCTGCACATATGTAGTGCGTCCACTCGTGCTCCCAGCCGAGGATATAATAGGTAGTACAGGTTGATGCCTCTCCATTTCCCTCTTATCACCACATGGCCTGAGTCAGAACCCCTGTTGCTTCATGCTCTTAGTTCTCTATGGGAGTGGTGTACCTTTCATTCAGTACATATAATTGTAAATAGGGGTATCTGCATCAACGAGGACAAGTCAGTGTTGATGCCTACATAGGCAATCAACTTTATTGGAGTGTGGCTTGACTCTGTCTTGCGAAAGCCTTTCTCCCGGAAGACCATCTTCACAATGCTGACAGCCCTCATCGAAGACATGCGTCATGGAACATGCATCACGGTCTGCCTCTGTCTCTCCCTCCTTGGACGTATGGCAGCATGCACCTACGTGACACCGCACGCACTTCTCCATATGCGTTGTTTTCAAACTTGGCTCCTTTCCAACCAAGATCCTATGGGTGTCAGGGTCATCATTCCCCGGACTGTGCTGCCCTTCCTCAGACGGTGGACCAATCTTTCCCAGATTATGATTGATATTCCCTTAGCCGCTCCCACACTACAGGCCACCATCACAGTGGATGCCTCCCTCACGGGGTGGGGAGCCCACTTACACCAGCACACACCTCAGGCTGTGTGGTCACCACAGGAAGCCAGGATGTACATAAATGTGCTGGAACTGTGGGCAGACTGGCTAGCGTGCCAGGCCTTCCTCCCACTCATTCAAGCCCTCAATGTCCAAATGTTCTGCAACAACATTGTGGCAGTGGTATACATCAACAAGCAGCACGGTGTCAGATCTCCTTCCTTCTCCTATGAGTTGGTCCAGCTTTGGAACTGGGGCATCAAGAATGATGTGATGCTTCAAGCCACACATCTGCTTGGCGCCTAGAATTCCCTAGCCAACATGTTCAGCAGGACACTTTATCTCAGTCACAAGTAGGAGTTACACAACACCATGTTCCGGTACTTCTTCACAAAGTGGGGCTCCCCGATGGGACCTCTTTGCCAATCACAAGAATTGAAAGCCGCCCTGCTGTTGTTTCAGGGGAGCAACAGAGAACAGCTCTCAGAGTGACACTGTCCCGCTCCACTCCTTTCCCTTCCTATGACAGGTGCTATGCAAGGTGCTACAGAGCCATCGTCAGACTTGTAGTCCCATTCTGGCTCCATCAGTTCTGGTTCACAGACCTCCTCACTCTCCACCTGCACACCACTTTGCCTCTGCACACTCCCTGATTTACTCACACAAGATTGTAGGAATATTCGTCATCCCAGACTGGGCTCTCTTCACCTCACAACTTGAGTTGTGGATGGGCATCAAAGATAGACTGCCCACGCGACAAATCCTTACCCAAAGCAGAGCCTGCTACTGACCTAAATGGAAATGCTTCACAATATGGGCCCGCTACCCCCATCATTCACTAAACATGGTGTCTATTCCAGTCGTCCTCAACTACTGCCTAGCTCTCAGTTCTATATGAGTGCACCTGGCAGCTCCTGTGGACAGCACCTTGGTCTTTACCCACCCCACCACTATTCGCTTCATGAAGGGTTTACTTAACACCTTTCCACCAGTACTCAAGCCCCCACCCCTGCTGGACCTTAATCTCGTTCTCTCCATCCTCACGAAGACACGCTTTGAATCACTGGCAACATGCTCCCTCTCCCACCTCTTGATGAAAGTGACATTCTTGGTAGCCATTACCTCAGCCAGATGGGTCAGTAAACTAGCGGCCATGATCGCGGACCCCACCTACCTGATATTCCACAGGGACAAAGTGTCCTTATGGTTCCAACCTAAATTCCTCCCAAAAGTGGTGTCAGAATTTCACTTATATCAGAGCATCCATCTGCTGGTTTTCCGCTTCAAACCACACACTTTCCCCGCTAACAGAGCCTTTCACTCCTTTGACATCTGCCATGCATTGGCATTCTACCTACACAGGACTCAACCCTTTTGCGCATCACCAAAACTATTTGTGGCCATTGCCGAGCAGTCCAAGGATCAAGCCCTTTCACACCAACACATCTCCAAATGAGTGTCAGGGTGCATCTCTGAAAGCTACAACCAATCCAACACACCCCCATCTGATAGCATACTCTACGCGAGCACAAGCCACCATGTCAGCCTCACGAGTGGAGGTGTCCTGGCAAGATATCTGCTATGCTGCAATGTGGCTCACTGTCCACACTTTCATGACGCATTGCGCCATCATGCAAGCGGAAGCTACAGATGCCACCACAGGCGAAACCTTACTGCAGACCCCACTTCCACTGGCATCCTTCAACCTACGTCCATGCTGATCACTGCTTGTGAGCCACCCATATGTGGAATACACCTAGGGACCATCACTCAAAGAAGAGGAGGAGGTTACTTACCTGGAACTGGAGGTTCTTCGAGATGTGTGGTCCTTATCTTTATTCTACTACCTGCCTTCCATCCCCTCTGCTTCGGGCTGGATTCCACAACAGTAAGAGTGAGACTGGAGAGATGTTGACCCACAATACCTATTAGCCCCTCGGCTAGGAGCATGAAGGTCAATGGACACTATGCACATGTGGGTCAATGGACACTGCTAAGAAACATACTTTTCTCTAATACCTTATTTGCCCCTATTTTACCACTCAGGAGTATTGTGAGGATTTATATCTCTAACTCACTCTGAATACATAAAGTGATAAGTATTAATACATTATTGATTTAGCATTATTTCAGAATGCTTTCTATTTTTAATACTGTAGAACTAGAATAAATTTGGTATCAATTATTCTGATTAAAGTCTTTTCAAAAGCTAAATACTTGGTATATCCACAAAATATTTGCATAAATGGAGGATAATTACACAAGTATTATAAGTACTTTTTCCAAACTGAAATGTTTTAGACAAGAATGCACAGAACTTGTTATTTAATGACCCAACAAACAGAGTGGCAGTGAATTATGTAACTATAAACAAAAATAAAATGCATCAAAGTTCTTATTACTCAATGTAAAATTCCCCTTAGTTTAATTTCCCTTTGAAGCCAGTTCCTCTACTATTTGGGTATAGTCTGCCTCCTTATTTGCCAGACTCAGTAAAATTCTACATAAGAAAGGCCGTACCGGGTCAGACCAAAGGTCCATCTAGCCCAGTATCTGTCTACCGACAGTGGCCAATGCCAGGTGCCCCAGAGGGAGTGAATCTAACAGGCAATGATCAAGTGATCTCTCTCCTGCCATCCATCTCCATCCTCTGACGAACAGAGGCTAGGGACACCATTCTTACCCATTGTGGCTAATAGCCATTTATGGACTTAGCCACCATGAATTTATCCAGTCCCCTTTTAAACATTGTTATAGTCCTAGCCTTCACAACCTCCTCGGGTAAGGAGTTCCACAAGTTGACTGTGCGCTGCGTGAAGAAGAACTTCCTTTTATTTGTTTTAAACCTGCTGCCTATTAATTTCATTTGGTGACCCCTAGTTCTTGTATTATGGGAATAAGTAAATAACTTTTCCTTATCCACTTTCTCTACATCACTCATGATTTTATATACCTCTATCATGTCCCCCCTTAGTCTTCTCTTTTCCAAGCTGAAGAGTCCTAGCCTCTTTAATCTTTCCTCGTATGGGACCCTCTCTAAACCCCAAATCATTTTAGTTGCCCTTTTCTGAAACTTTTCTAGTGCTAGAATATCTTTTTTGAGGTGAGGAGACCACATCTGTACACAGTATTCAAGATGTGGGCGTACCATGGATTTATATAAGGGCAATAATATATTCTCAGTCTTATTCTCTATCCCCTTTTTAATGATTCCTAACATCCTGTTTGCTTTTTTGACCGCCTCTGCACACTGCGTGGACATCTTCAGAGAACTATCCACGATGACGCCAAGATCAGGGGCTGCTAACAGGGAGTTAGTTTTTTCCCCTCTCCTACAGAAGAGTTTCCCCCTCTTCTGTAGGAGAGGGGAAAAAAACAAACATTTGACTGTCACAAACATATTGATCCTGGCAAGAAAAGCAATATAATTTTCAGACCCATATTTCTCTTTCTAACTTTAATAGTTATAAGTGTCTTCTGGTGCCAATGGAGAAGAGGACTGTACTCTGCATAGAATGTCCAGGAGGCTAGACTTAGATTTTGGATATCATTTGTCAAATTGTTTCATTTCAAGATTTTCACATTGCACAAATACTCCAAATTTTTATTCATATACTGTTCTTGGGATGCAACATCCCATATCTCTCTGCATGGGTGACCTCTGAATTTTGTAGGAGTTAAAAATTATCCACTGCTATAGGTTTCAGAGTAGCAGCCGTGTTAGTCTGTATTTGCAAAAAGAACAGGAATACTTGTGGCACCTTAGAGACTAACAAATTATTTGAGCTAACACCCCTGCTCTACTTGTGCTACACTGATGACATCATCATCTGGACCCATGGAAAAGAAGACTTTGAGGAATTCCACCATGATTTTAACAATTTCCACCCCACCATCAACCTCAGCCTGGACCAGTCCACACAATAGATCCACTACCGTGCTAATAAGCGATGGTCACATAAACACCACCCTATACCAGAAACCTACTGACCGCTATACTTACCTACATGCGTCCAGCTTTCATCCAGACCACACCACACGATCCATTGTCTACAGCCAAGCTCTACGATACAATCACATTTGCTCCAATCCCTCAGACGGAGACAAACACCTACAAAATCTTTATCAAGCATTCTTACAACTACAATACCCACGCTGAAGTGAAAAAACAGATTGACAGAGCCAGCAGAGTACCCAGAAGTCACCTAGTACAGGACGGACCCAACAAAGAAAGTAACAGAACGCCAGTGGCCGTCACCTTCAGCCCCCAACTAAAACCTCTCCAGCACATCATCAAGGATCTACAACCTATCTTGAAGGATGATCCATCACTCTCACAGATCTTGGGAGACAGGCCAGTCCTTGCTTACAGACAGCCCCCCAACCTGAAGAAAATACTCACCAGCAACTACAGACCACACAACAAAAACAGTAACCCAGGAACCTATCCTTGCAACAAACCCCGTTGCCAACTCTGTCCACATATCTATTCAGGGGACACCATCATAGGACCTAATCACATCAGCCACACTATCAGAGGCTCGTTCACCTGCACATCTACCAATGTGATATATGCCATCATGTGCCAGCAATGGCCCTCTGCCATGTACATTGGCCAAATCAGACAGTCTCTACGTAAAAAAATAAATGGACACAAATCAGACATCAAGAATTATAACATTCAAAAATCTGTCGGAGAACACGTCAGTCTCCCTGGTCACTCAATTACAGACCTAAAAGTCGCAATATTACAACAAAAAAACTTCAAAAACAGACTCCAACGAGAGAGTGCTGAATTGGAATTAATTTGCAAAATGGACCATTAAATTGGGCTTGAATAAAGACTGGGAGTGGATGGGTCATTACATAAAGTAAAACTATTTCCCCATGTTTATTCCCCCGCTACTGTTCCTCACACCTTCTTGTCAACTGCTGCAAATGGACCATTTTGATTACCACTACAAAAAGTTTTTTTTCTCTCCTGCTGGTAATAGCTCACCTTAACTGATCACTCTCGTTAGAGTGTGTATGGTAACACCCATTGTTTCATGTTCTCTGTCTGTCTATCTATCTATCCATCCATCCATCCATCCTTCCTATTGTAGTTTCCACTGCATGCATCCGATGAAGTGGGCTGTAGCCCATGAAAGCTTATGCTCAAATAAATTTGTTAGTCTCTAAGGTGCCACAAGTACTCCTGTTCTTTTTGCTATAGGTTTACTTCCTGATTTCATTTTTTTCTGTAGCAGATCCACTGAACAGTGTGATTTTACTTTAAATGCTAGATTTTCTTTACTCTCAAGTGGTAAAATTACTATCTTAAAAATGTTGGATCCATCTCTTGAGCATGAGAGTAAATTAGTATGCTGGGTATTTTTGCTCCAACAGCATGCAAATCTGGTTCTATTTTACTGGTTGAAAAAACTATTGGGCTGAAAGAAAGCTTATTATTGTGTTCTCTGAGAGACTGATCAAAAGGCATATCTGCAGGATTTTACATATATCAGACAATGTCTGCTTCCTTATTCATTGTTGTCATGTGTTGTAACCACTTGGGGCAAAAAAAAAAAATGAGATGAAGATGAGTGTGTGTGTCACATAAATAGTTAGTGCAACACTGCGGCAGAAGGAAGGGAAGATCTTGTTGGGTTATCAGTATTGCCAACCTCAAGAGATCAAAAATCAGGAGTTAGATCCTCCAAAATCATGAGATTTGCCCCCGCTCCCCCCAAAAAATTTTGTTTTTTTTTAAAGAAAGATTATACTGGTTTTGGGTCTCTCTTGATTTTTAACTCTCCCTACCTATCCCCTGTGTGTGTGAGTGAGAGCGAGAGAGATGATACATTGCCCACTCTCCCAAATTTATTGAATATGGTGACTTTGGCTCCTGCTGCAGGAGCTCTCAACTGCATAACTGTCTGTCATTTGCCCTCCAATTAATTCTGCCGCCCTCAGCCTCCAAATCAATCCTGTCCCCTCAGTTTCCACATCTGCCTGTCACACCAATTCTGTCTGTCCCCCAACCTACCTATCAGTTTTGCCCCTCTCCCCCATCTCCACCTCTGCTGCTATAGCTCTTGGGGTGTTCTTCAATCCCCTTTCAGGCAGGGGGTGGGTGTTGCAGCCAGGGAAAAAGAGGAAAGGGGTGAGGAGCTGTCTGCACTGTGAAGGGAGAAGGAATGAGGGGCACTCTGCTCCCTCCTCACCTGTGAGAACAGTGACCATGGATGGAATAGATGCTTCTAATTCCTTCAGGGCTGAACTTTTCAAGGGGGCCGGAGAGTTTTGTGTCATCATGAGACGAGCTCCAGCTCCCTCTGAAATTCTGTCACTCGGAAAACAATCATGAGAGTTGGCAATACTGGGTTACACAGTTTTAGGAAAGCTACCCAGAATCGAAACTTTAAAAGGAATGTTTTAAAAATTATATATTGATTTTTATTCTGGATTCAGAAGAAATTCCTGAAAATGTTACCTTTCAGGTTGGAAATTCAGGAGTAGACTGACTCAGTCACAGACCAGGGTACTATTCTATAAACATAAGATCTCAGCTGCTCGTTCCACATAGTCAGGCTTGATGGCTGGAGCAGAGGTTGAAGCTAGGTGTAAGGTCGGGATTGGGACAAGGAAAGCACTGAAACTGGTGTCCAAGGGCAGGCTGTGACTCAGAACCGAGGTCAGCCAACCCAGTATTGTATCCGGAATCCAGATGTAGGCCAAAGCCAGTTGGGAGTGAGTCCAAGTGTCGGGAACAGGAGGTGGGTGCAGGAGGTGGAGCAGCTCAATAATTGGGCTGGAGCAAGGTCAGAATAGGCCATGAACAAGGAGGAACAGTTAACTTGCAGCTCTGTGTTGGTGAAATACCAGAGCCTGGGGTCATCTGACCCGTGTTCTGCTTACGGATAGGCTGCTTCCACATGCCTGAGGACTGAGTCACTGCAGGCTCTGTTGGAGGAATAAGTCAGTGCTGCTGCATACCTGGGTGATGACTCGGTGTGTCATGGCAGCTGAGTGGGCAGCCCTGGTCTGGCTGCGGGTTTGCCTCATATAAGGTACTACAGATATGCAGACATAATTTAAATAATGTGGGTTATAAGATCATAGTATTTTGGGAATCACTAGTGCTAGAAAAAATGACTATAAATCATTGGAAGTCTTGAATTCTAAATTTTTCAGTAGAGCAGAGCCCTTGTTAGTTTACAAAGTATCATGCTTTGAATTGCTACTGGTTTCTCAAATGTGGTCTGTAATAGCTTGTAGTTTTCCCTAATACCCTGAGCCAATTTGCTGTTGCAACTCATTGATTCGGGTAGTTAATCTTGGGGAATTCTGTGCTATCAGTCTGTAGGACGCTTTCCAGCACATCCCAGTATGGCCCTGATGTACCTGACATTTTTTCTTGTCTACAAGGTCCATAGATCCATCAGTGGCCTCTCATTCTGCATATAGCTACATAGGCAGAGCTAGATCTTTAAGTCAGTGATTGGGGAAGTCATGATATGACTGAAGAGCCCACTAGGTTTCTGTTCTCTCTCCATAGCTGCGGGAAGGTTTATTGGAATTCCTGATGGAGAGCAAAAGTGTTTTTAAAAAAAGATTTTGGCCATAAATTTGTTTCTGTAGCTGTGTTTCTGGTCCTCCCCTGCGTAGAGATTTAAGGGGTCCTCTGTTGAGACACCATTAGAGGGGCCCCTGCCAGTGTGCTGGGAACAGGTCAGAAAGAAGGGAGAAGCATGAATATATGCTGTCTGCTGCACCCCACTTGTGGAATGCCTGCATTGGAGATCTCTGTGTACCTCAGCAGATCCAGGTTGGGCAGAGACCTTCATGGAGTTGGTCTCCTGAGCTAGGATCAGCAAATCCAGACCATCAGGAAATTGGGTCAATAGAACCACTCCTGCTTCCTAAGGGGGAAGGTTTATACTCCATTTTCCCCTTTGATTAAGAAGAAATCATGAGGTGGCAGTTTTGTGCTGGACCTAAAGCATCTCCAGTTCCCGAGAGAGCCCAGATTCAACATGGAAACACTGAAGTTCAGCTTGGTGGCAATCAGCAAGGGGAAATTAAGTTATTAATTACTTGAAAGATGTGTACCTTCACATCCCTAGAATTTCACTGCAAATTTCTCCATTTTACTTTTTAGATCCCAGCACTTCAAATGCATTGTTGTCATTTAGCCTTGCCACCTCCCCTTCCCCAAGGTATTTACAAAGTTACCCATTGTCCTAGTAGCTGCCCTCAGACAGGAAGCGGGAGGGGGTTTAACTCTGTCCATTCCTTGATGTCTTGAAAAGGGCTCTGTCCAAAGACAAATTGGTACAAAGCACTTCAAGGCTAATTGGGAACTTAGAGGACCACGGTTTCATTCTAAATTGGGAAAAGAGCAAACTAGACCCTACACTCAGATAGCTTACCTAGGGTTGGAAATTGACATGCTTCCACAGATTTTGTTTCTCGAGAGACAGAAAAAATGTCAGATGGTCAGCAGCCTCTGGGATATTACAGTCCACTCCCTGATGTAATTAGTGGAGATGGTCTTGACCTATGTAGACACAACAATGAGCCCGAGTGCACATGAGACCTCTCCAGTCATTTCTGTTGTCCCTATCTCCTCACACCAGTTCGTCCTACCGGGAGAGTACAATTTCCTCAGAGTCTAATAACCTCTTTGAGGTAATGGCTCACTCATAATTTCAAAAAGGGATTTCCCTTACCTGAGTTGGACAAGAATAGTGCTTACTACCAATACCCACCTCAGAGGATGGGGAGCTCATGTGAAGATGAATTTAGTACCAGGCATTTGACAGAGCAAGAGGAGAAGCAGTCTATTATTGTTTTATTGTAGTGATTAGATGCCCCAGCCATGGACCAGAACCCCACTGTGCTAGGCACTGTACAAACTAAACTATGGTTAGAGCTCAGAGCAATTCACTATAGACTCAGGATCCTCTCTTCATGGGTAGACAATGCCCACATCCTAATCATGATTGACAACACCAATGCAGTGTTCTATATCAACAAACAAGGTGGGATAAGGCCACCCTACAAAAGGAAGCCGACCTTCTGATGTTCTGGGCAGGGGAAACTCTAATCTCTTTTTGCTCTATATATTCAAGGCAGAAAAAAACAAACATTATGGCAAACTGGCTGGGCAGGGAACAGCTAGATCACGTGGAGTAGAGTCTTCATTTAGAAGTGTTTTAGTTACTAATGATGAAATTTGGGGTCCTGCTGGTAGATCTGTTTGCATCACATTTGAAGTGCAACATCCCTCCTCCTTTTTCTCCTGAAAGGGTGAGCCAAGAGTAGTAGGCACATGCTTTCTTCCATTTGACCCAAGAAAGCAGCTCTGGCATATACTGGATAAAGAAGCCAACTTGATCTTTATCTGTCTGTAAGAGACTTACCCCTCCGGCGCCTCCTGCTGCTCTCTTCTGGAAATTAGCTCATCCAGCCTCCAGAGCACCCCCTGCAGGCCGGTGTCTTGCTGCCACTTGGCCCCCATGTCCCTCCCAGACCCTTTATCTGGGGTGCTGTCCCCTGGCCGTACACCCCTCAGTCTCATGGTCTCCCCTCTCCAGGGGAGACCACCCACTATCCCCACCTCATCTCAGTGTAAGGCTACTGCCAGTCATCGTCTAGCCCCCACGCCCTGGGGCAGACTGCAGTATCAGCCTACTCATCACCGGCAAGGTTGGGTTTGGACCTGCTGCCTTTGCCTACCCCTGGGCTACCCTCTGCAACCCCCAGTACCCATTGGCCTTCTGCTAGGCCGCAGCCAGGGGCTTTCCAGGCTGGAGCTCCCCAGCTCCTCTGCCTTTCTCCAGTCCTGCTCCACTCAGGTACTCTGCTCAGGTCCCTCCCTCTCAGAAGCTAGAGGGAGTCTGCTTGAGCTTTAGCCTAAAAGTCCCTTTATAGGGCCAGCTGCAGCCTGACTGGGGTGTGGCCCAGCTGCGGCTGTTTCCCCAATCAACAGGGCTGGTGCAACCATTTAGGCAACCTAGGCAGTCGCCTAGGGCGCTAGGATTTGGGGGGCGACATTTTCTTCGGCAGCGACCGCGGTGGCCGGATCTTCGGCTGCCCCGGTCGCTTCCAGCATTTAGGCGGAGGGAGCTGGGGCAGGGGAGCGCAAGGAGGGCTGCCTGCAGCAAGTGTGTGTGTGTGGGGGGGGGCGGCACGCAGGGGAACTCCCCGCCCCAGCTCACCCCTGCCCCGCCTCCTCCCCAAGCACGCTGTGGCTGCTTCACTTCTCCCGCCTCCCAGGCTTGTGGCGCCTAAGCTGATTGGCGCCGCAAGCCTGGGAGGCCGGAGAAGTGAAGCGGCGACGGCGTGCTCGGGGTGGAGGTGGAGCAGGGGTGAGCTAGGGTGGGGGGGCGCCTCAGGGCGGAGGAGGGGAGCTGCGAAGGGGGGGCTCCTCAGGGCGGAGTGGGGGAGCTGCCGCGGGGCGGGCGCCTCAGGGCGGGGACTTGGGGATGGGGGAGGACGCAAGGTGGAAGTTTTGCCTTAGGCGCAAAACATCCTTGCACCGGTCCTGCCAATCAGCCTAGGGTTTTCTCTCTCAACCCCCACTCTCTTCAAGGGCTGGCTTTTAACCCCTTCTTAGCTGGAGCAGGGTGACCACCCCGCTACACTGTCACATACAGGTTTTTCAAACATCTAATGCTCTATTCTTTTTCTACCATCCAGCAGTTAAAGGAAAGAACCTCAAAATCTTCCATTTCAGGCTGGTTGAGATGGTGCACACATGAAGCATGCAAGTCCAAGAGCCTCTCCCCCAACTGGCCTCAAAGCCCACTCACTAAGAGCAGGAGGAGCCTCCGGATCTGCAGGGCAGACACCTGGTTATTCATACCTTCTCAACATTTTACTAGGAGGAAGCTGCCTTTGATAGCAGGTTGCTTGCAGAATTAGAGAAGGAACTTAAAACCTTGTATATAGTTCTGTTAGGTTAATCTTCCTTGAGACAAACTGCTATAAAAATCCCATTGGTTAATGGGTTTGTGGACCTTGTATATGAAAGAAAATAGGAACATTTATTTATTCCTTTCTCTGAGTTAAAGTCCACAGATCTTGTTATACCAATATAATAAAAACCATCAGGATCTTATTAAGAGGGATAAGGCAAAGATGCCACATTTATTGTAAATATAATAATAAGGCAAAAGATAAAAATAAACAACGTTGTTTGACTACCTATTCCTATTACTACTTATTCCTTATACACACACACACACACTCATTCATTCATTCATTCACACAATCGTTCATTCAAGTTCTGTATAGGTGTTATAGTTACCAGCCTAGAATTTGCTCATGCCAAGGTATCTTGGTCATGAGGATGGAGCCGAGTCTGTGTCAGATGCACCTGATGCTCCTGGAGGCTGGCAGCAGAACCAGAGACTCAAAGTCCTCAGTCTTTGGAGTTCATTCTTATAGGAATTAATTCCTATGTTAGTCTATGGGAGCTGTTTCATCCTGCTGTTGCTGACTCAATCAGCAGATGGCACATTCCTGGTGGCTCCACATTGTCTAAAGTGGCACATTCCTGGTGGCTTCACACTGTCCAACGTTTGTGTTTCTCATCCTTCCAGGTGATGGGGTGGATCCCAGTTTACCCTCCGGGGGTTGTCTAGTGGTCCACTTGACACATTTTTCGGCCGATGGATACTCCCTTTCTAGGCTGGCACTTCCCTAACCATTCGTGCACATCAAGCATTCATCAACATACATTAACCATATTTTAATTTACTGTCTCCACCACTTTTGGGGTGTGTGTTAATTCCTATGAGATTCCCGGCCCTGTATGGGAGACTGTTTGTTTACATTGTATGAGTTACAGCTTAAGGCTAGCATAGTGTTTACTTCAAGAACAAAGTCAATTAACTTGTTTGTAAGTTTTACATAGTAATAGAGTATCTTTCACAGGACAGATACAATCAATGTTTTCTGCAGACAGGAGCTTACAAGTTTTAACAGAAGAACTAAAAGATTTTTGTACTTGGTGAAACTGGGGGGTCATTGTCACTTGAGGGAATCACTGTTAGTACCTTCTTTAATATCCCTACAATCTGACCCTCCCTTTATATGAAGCATTTATTTGACCAGTAGGGTAAAAATTCCTGCTAGGTTTGTTCAAATTTTGGTCAATAAAGTTATGCTGTGCAATAGGAATTCATTGTTTATTGCTATAGAGTGTATAAACTTATTAACAAGTTTTAATCCACATGGGGGATTATCCTTTTCTAAGGAAGCTGTGTTAGCTGGTGTGTTAGCCCTCCCTTATCAGTGAGTGACAGGTCTAATTCTGCTTATGTAGCTGCAGGCATGCTGAAAGGCAGTTGGACCTTATAACTCAGAGAAAGGAAATATTTGTTTAATCAAAATAAATTTTCCTAGTCCATATACTGGCGCCACTGATGGAACAGAGACTCTTCTGTTTGGTGTGTCTATGCACCCTTCTCTGTTTCTGCACTTGCAGCAATAATGAGGGTATATTTTACCATCCATAATTTAATGGTGCTGTGATGAAAGTAAACTCTGTTTCCCATTCTGACTTTCCTATTATATATCCTATTCTACTAACCTCTTGCTCTACTCACTGTTATTAAAATAATTGAGGGTAAATTCTCTCATTTTGTAGTCACAGTAACCTTGCAAATTAAGTTTTAAATTTAATTACACAATTTGACCCTTATACTCCTCTTCCCTCCCCTCCCCTCTCCTTCCTCCCCCCCCCTCCCCCCCCGGTTGCTGAGTAGTTTTCTTTTCCTTGAGCTGTACGATTACTGGAACTGAAATTTGGCTCTGTCATCCCAACTCAGATATATTTTCTCATATATATTTTCTATTTGTTTTTTATTTATTTTAATTAATCACTCTCACCATTAATGAGTGCTCTGAAATATTAAATTTTAGACAGCCCTTACTGGACATGAATGTCAAATCTTCAACTCCAGTTTGAAGAGGGAACTGAGGATATTTTATATGAAGAAATTAATTATGGTTCCCAAGTATCATTTCAAAGTGCTGATAAAAAGAGTGAGGAGATGGAGAACTGACAGAAATAAAATAGTTGTTGCCATGGTGATGTTATACGTGTGCTCTAAATTTGTTATTAGGTATTTGTGCATGCAGCCTCTAAATGATTTAGTGTAAAGCAAATGAATTTATTTATTTGTATTCTGGATAGCTGCATAGTATTTGTTTATTTGTATTCCCATTTGGATTATGGGAAAATAGTTGTTGGTTGGAACAGCCCAAATATAGTACAGATGTACGTAGTCAAAACTGCCATTATATTCTCCTCCCAATAAACTTAAACCTGACTTTCTTCAGGGCAGTGGTATGCCTTTGCTATATTCTTCTTGTCTTTATTCTTAGCCTTTCCAAAACAGAGAAATGGTCTGCTTTTTTATTTTATGTTGCTGGTGTTTGGTAATTTTGTTGGATCTGTGTTCAGTTGAAATCAAGCTTAGAAATCTCAGCCAAAGTTGCTTTCTGTATAACTTTCAGTTTAAGATGTGGATCTGGATATAAAACTTTTATAGTCATTCTTTCAGAACACTGACACTCTGGAGACAGTTGGATTTAGGCATCATGATTTCATGAGAATGATTGTCTTCTGCTTTAAAGCAGAGGATTAAATTCTGATTATGGCTACTACAGACTCTCTGTGTGAACTTGGACATCCCACTTAACACCTATGTCTGTTTTCTGACCTGTACAAAGGGGATAAAAGTATTTACCTACCTTCACAGGGCTTTTTGAAGCTAAAATATTTGTAAAGCATCTTGAAATTTTTGGATAGAAGACTATGTAGATACATAAATAATGATTTTAATATATAGCTTTTGGAGCAGATGTCAAGATTCAGAATTGGATAAAAGAAGCTGTGGAGATGAATGTGAGAGATCCATGTGGGAATTTGGGACATTTAATGCAATGATAAATGAAATCTGTCTTGGGTTCTCAAAATACAGTCATGCATAAATTGTTCATTCTTTAGAGGCTTGAACAGTGACATATATTGAGGGTGACTAAAATAGCTTTTAAGAGGGTTTGAATGTAAATTAAAGTTAATGGTAGTTGGTACAGGATTTTAACCTGTAAGGAAAAGAAAGCCAGGTGTTTTGGGTCAGAAAAATCTTCAGCTTCGTGGGAAAACCAAGAGTTGAGAAGCAAACCACTCTGTTGATTTTTGTGACATACCTCGTAGGAACTTTACCCAAGAAAAAACTCCAAACCACAATGTAAATTAACATTTTTACTTAGTGCTAAGAGTCATGTCTCCTCCTCCTGTCACTCCCAACTTCCAAACCTCCCCCAATATCTGTAAAATAGCTGAGGAGGGACAGGGAATTGAATCCTCCCAGGTGTCCCTGTCTAAATGTGATTCCTTTTATTCTGTGTGCCAATCCCCCTGCCCCACCCCCCACTATCCACCAGGAGGACAATCATTTTACTATGAAGAAGGAAATATGTTCCCTCTAAGGGCTTTGTTATTTCCTGAATTAATTTTTTGTAAATTTATTTCTAATGATCTTTCTCAGTGAATATGTCAAGTTTCCATGTGATATAGAAATCAGTGCAATGGGGAACAGTGAGCAGCCTTACTGCAGTCTAGTCATAACTCGTTTTTTAGCACTGGATTCATTATATTGCTGTCCTCTTCCCTAGCCTCTTTTCATAAGCCATTTGTTAGTACTGAACACCTGCAGACCTCCTGGGCAGATATGGTTAGAACAGATGGGGTGTGGCTCCTACTGCCTGAAAGAAGTGAATGCTAGATGATTTGTGCCAATGTTCAGACATAACATATCCCTTTTAAGGGAAAGGTAATGATGATTGACCACAGTTTGAAATAAAATCATTGTGTTCACCACAAAAGAGTGCTTGCTGCTTTTACTCTGGGAAAGCATGTTTTGTCATCTTTTTTTCCAACAACAGCCTTCATTGACTCTTGATTTATCGTTTTATAGTATTTAAAAATAAATAGTCATATCTAAATTTAAACAATAACCCACTGCAGGTGCACATGTGCATTCTGGGTGAATAAACTTATGTAAGCTAGAGAATTAATGAGCATTTGTGGGAGAGAATTTAACTCGTGACATACAGGACCAGATCCAGGGCTGTAATTCCACATGCCATCAGTCACTAGATAGATCATGAGCTTTAGTGGGTGAATACCCACTTCGTCGGATGCAACGACGAAGTGGGTATTCACCCACGAAAACTCATGCTCCAAAATGTCTGTTAGTCTATAAGGTGCCACAGGATTCCTTGCTGCTTTTACAGATCCAGACTAACACGGCTACGTCTCTGATACTAGATAGATCAGCAGCCAGAGCTTGGAAATCATGTGGTAGAAATAATAGGCACAATTATTAAGGACTTCATAACAAAATCTCCGCCCCCCCTTCCCCTGCGCTCTTTTTAAAATGGATGGTGGGTCAAGGTTGAGAGAAAGCAACTACTTAAAATGAAAACTGAACATGCATTAGTGAATGTGCTGGCCCACCACACAATTTGTTAAAAAACGTATTTTTTTAAATGGTGTTGATTCACTGGGTTAATGCACTAACCTTGTTCTTAAGTGTTACTGGGTTTAAATCCTTGTTTATGGTTTTAATTGAAATGATTCCAGTGGTTTTCCCTTGATCAATAATGTAAAATTGTTCAGTTTGAAGTACTACACAATATATTACATACAATACAGTATGATGCCTATCCTTACTCCTTATGCTGGAAGGGCACTGGATACAAATTTGAAAATGAGATGTACCAAGGGATGCTGTAAAGTTGTGGGGGGGAAGTCTCTTAATCATTTTTTTGTTGTTGTTAGTAAGATATTTTGAGTGTACAAGTACTCCTGTTCTTTTTAAGGTTCCTTTTGTTCTCCACCAAGAAAAAGTCCCAAAGAAACCAGTCTTGTGTTACCCCAATTGTTTTTCTTTCTATGCTTTTTCCAGAGTCTTGGATTTATTCCTTTGATAAACCATTCAGCTACAGCCAACTATGTAATGCTGCAGCCCCTACTCATCTCTCCTTATCTAGATTGCTTAGTTACTTCTTCATAGGAAAAAAAAGCCTCCATTGGGTCTGAAACTGATATTTAAACCTCAAACTCAGAACTCATGAGAACTGGGTTTACCTGCTGAGAAATGTTTGTTCTGCAATGTGGTTTGGAAGCTTAGTGGAGAAGATAGATTCAAAAGATCTTCCAGAATTTCTGGTTAAAGGACAAGAAAAAGGGTTCTCATTGTTCACTCTTTAGCTCTCAATGCTATGGAAACAGCCTGTCCCACCTTGGATCCTAAATCGGCATTCTAGTTCTAAAGACCCCCAGAATAATTTTCTGATAAATGGCTTTCTTCCATAAGGTGAACTTAACTCTTTTCTGTTTGACCTCCCTAAAAAACCTAATGCTTCTTTGAGGGGCCCACGGTAGACATAAGTTTGCAAGGAACTATCAAGAAAAGTTTTAATTTGTAGCCTTCTGCTGTTAGGTTTTCAGATCAGCTATATCTGCTCAATAGTCTGAAATTCATCAGGATCCAGAATTCTCTGCTTTTTCACATTAAGGAAGTTTGAAGGAATTTCTGAAACACTGTGGTGGGAACTAAAAGTTGTAATGATATGACTTGGGTGTTTTCTGTGCGTAGCTGCTAATTTAGCACTTTTCTGGTAGCTTGCATAGCATTGTGGATCAGGCTGTTAGGCGGGAACCTTCCCTCCTCGCTTGGTGTGTTACTCCGGTTGTGCCTATGTTTTTTGGGAGAATTTTTAGGCATTACTTCTAACAGTTCAGATATCTAGGTAACTCTAAAAAAAGAACAGGAGTACTTGTGGCACCTTAGAGACTAACAAATGTATTTGAGCATAAGCTTTCGTGGGCTACAGCCCACTTCATCGGATGCATAGAATGGAACATATAGTGAGGAGATATATATACATACAGAGAACATGAAAAGGTGGGAGTTGTCCAAGCAACTCTAAGAGGCTAATTAATTAAGATGAACTGTTGTCAGCAGGATTAAAAAATACTTGTAGTGATAATCAAAATAGCCCATTTAAGACAGTTTGACAAGAAGCTGTGAGGATACTTAACATGGGGAACTAGATTCAATGTGTAATGGCTCAGCCATTCCCAGTCTCTATTTAAGCCTAAATTGATTGTATCTAGTTTGCATATCAATTCAAGTTCAGCAGTTTCTCGTTGGAGTCTGTTTTTGAAGCTTTTCTGTTGCAAAATTGCCACCTTTAAATCTGTTACTGAATGGCCAGAGAGGTTGAAGTGTTCTCCTACTGTTTTTTGAATGTTATGATTCCTGATGTCAGATTTGTGTCCATTTATTCTTTTGTATAGAGACTGTCTGGTTTGGCCAATGTACATGGCAGAGGGGCATTGCTGGTAACTCTGCTTCTTCCATCATCTCATGCCAAGAACCCTGAACTTTTCACTTCAGGAATGTATTGTGATTGCTCACTCCTTAACTGAAAAAGTTGGCCTGTTGAATTCTTAACAAAGATGTCCAATTATTTTTAAAGCAAAAAAAGAAAGAAACCACAAACCCTTTCAGCTCATATTTATACACCAGAAAGAAACTAAGATGAGCACAGACCTTTTAAAAAAATTTTTGGGGGGTTGCTTTTAAAATTTCTCTGTGGGAACAGAGCCTTTACAAAGGTTGATTTACTGTTTATCCATTTTGAAGGATTCAGATGGCCTTGAAGCTTCCTGATATGCCATTGTGCTTAAAGAATTGTATATAAGAATCACAGCAGCAGTGTCCTTCCTGATCAGGATCAGAGCATACACCAGGGGTCGGCAACCTCTGGCACATGGCTCGCAAGGGTAAGCACCCTGGTGGGCCAGGCCAGTTTGTTTACCTGCCGCGTTGGCAGGTTTGGCAGTCCGCAGCTCCCACTGACCGCGGTTCGCCGTCCCAGGCCAATGCGGGAGGCGGGAAGCTGAGGCCAGCACATCCCTTGGCCCACGGCCCTTCCCGCCGCCCCCATTGGCCTGGGATGGTGAATCGCGGCCAGTGGGAGCCGCAATCAGCCGAACCTGCCGATTGGTGACTGCTGCATTTGGCTGAGAAAGGTTTGGAGACAGCCCTCCTTTGAGGATTCTCTTTTAAGGGAAGATCATAGTTGGTGTCTTCCTATTCAGATTAGCTTCTGCATTCTGAGAGTCCTGTCAGATACTGTTGTTTAGAACACTGTTGTCTATACTGATCAAAGTCACAGAAAAACAAACTAACAGTTAACTTTGTGTGTAACTGAGTTGATTAATACACCAACCCAGCCTGATGGACATTATCGTATGAGGTTTAGAAAAAGGAAGTTCCTGTTAGGGATGAGGAGTGCAGGCTAACCTTCATTCTTTCACATAAAGATTGTCTCAAACTGGGGAGCAAAGAATGCGCAAAGGAGGAACAATGAAGGAGAATCTTTTCAAGGATGGGAGAATGATAGATTTGTGGTTTAATCACAGGATTAGGAATCAGAAGCCTTGAAGTATACTCTCCAGCTCTGCCACAGACTTCCTGTATGGCCTTGGGCAAGTAATTTAATTTCCTGTCCCTTAGTTTTCCCATCTGCAAAATAAGTATGATAACACATCCCTAACTCACAGGGAACTTTAATATATGTGAGGTGTTTATATAATGTGGTGATGTGTTATAGTAAAGTTCATTAATAAATGTTGGATTTGGTTGGTTGCCATCTTTCCTATTGTTGCTACCAAAGAGGGAGAAAACACGATAGTCTATTTTGCAAGATCATGTCACAGAAAATGAATGATCAGGTAAGAGAATAAACAATTTGGCTTTTCCAATCTGAGATATGTGAAGAGTTTCAGACTGTAAAGAATTTTCAGTGCTGCGTTCCAAATACCTGGGGGAAAAACGGGTTGCAACAGACACAGACAGAAGTCTTCACATGTAGCTGTGTTTTTGAGAACCGGAGGCATGCCAGTGTTTTTCCTATAATCAGTTGTTGGCCTGTCTTTCAGTTAGCTGGAAAAAAAAGTCTCATATTTATGCTTACTTCAGTAAAATCATAGGTTTTTAAAAAATGCTTGCAGCTTCTGCCCTCATTGAGTTTCCTGCATTTGTTGTGAAGGAAAACAGCTGTTGTAAGTTATGTCACTTTGTTCATGCAGTATATTCATGAGTAAACTGATAAAATTCATTCTTTTGTTTCAGGACGGTGATATTCCATAAAGCTGTTTTGCTCACTAAATGGAGATTTTTTTTTCTAATATTGCTTATGTTTGATGTTTTAATGCAGTTTTTTATTCCAAAACTTTCATTTACTTTTTTCTATGTGCATGCAACTTGATATATCAAGATATCTCAATAACTGGACTTTTTAAATAGCACATTGTAATCTCAGATTTTCTAAGTGAGCATACAATAGAATGTAATTTGTATTTTTAATGTTTGTTTTTGGTTTTTTTGTTGCAGTCGAAATCAGCTTTCTTCTTTGCCAGCTTGCCTGTGTGGTCTTCCTCTAAAAGTCTTAATTGCAAGTAACAATAAGCTAGGTTCCCTTCCAGAAGAGATAGGTCAGCTAAAACAGTTAATGGAACTGGTATGTTACTGATTTGAATGTTTGTTTTTTGTTTGTTTTATTACTAGTTACAGTATAATCAATTTTGTAAAGAACATCCTGCAAAATCTAATGATACAGTAATCACCGTTACACAGTCAATGCCTCTTAATATGTGGTGAACTTCTTAATTGCATCAGATAGGAAAATGTTACAGTGTAACTGTCTCCTTTCCAGACTCCCTGTCATCCACATCACTCTACTTGGGTTCATATAAAACACATCAGTAAAGATCATCTTGCCTACTTGTTATTCTCACTGCATGATCAAATCACTCCTCTGTTCAAATCCCTCTACTGGCTCCCTGTTTTGCTGCAATGAGTTCAAATTTCTTGTTCTGGTCTCCAAGTCCCTTCCTAGTTCTGCTCCTCTCAACTTGTCTTTTTTTTTTTCTTTTCTTACCTCATTGTGTTTTACAAATTATGCTCATCTTTTCAGTCCCTTTTAGTTTCCTCTCACAAATATTTCCATGCTGTCCATTATGCATGGAATGCCTTCTCTGAAGTGATCTATATGGACACTGTCCTCTTTCCGCAAAACCTACCCCTTCTGTAATGGCTATAAGAAATCAGCCAGTTATTGAGAGCACGGAGGGCAGGAATTAAATGGCACTTGAGAATTTATTTTATTTTTTTTAATTGCAAATGTATTTGAAAAGGTTATCTGTAAAAGACTGTATATATTTTAGTGTTTTCTCCTCCGTCACTTTCTTCCCCTGCACTGCAGCTCCCTCCCTCGGGCTGTGGCTCCCCCCTGCTCCCTGTCCCCTGACCGCCCCCTGAGACCCTCTGCCCTTATCCAACTCCTCAGCCCCGGCCCGGCACCTTAAACACACCACTCAGAGCAGCGTGTCGGAGCCAGACACACTGACGCATTGATCTGCCAGAGTGCGCAGGCCCGCCCCCCAGAGCGCTGCTTTACCACGTTATATCCAAATTCGTGTTATATCGTGTCGCATTATATCAGGGTAGAGGTGTAGTTTACACCTGTCCTAAGGGGTAAATCTTCTCCATGACCACGAAGAGATGCCTGTTAACAGCATTATTGTGGTTCTGTTGCTGAGGAGATGTGGCCTATGTATGGAAATGTGCATCCCTCAGTGCCAAGGAGCTTAGCTGCATGGAGGCAACCTGCATGCTGCTGTAGAGCAGGACTTTGGAGGTAGCTCTAGTGTACAACTATACGCTACTGTAAAAATTGAGTATTTAGAACTCTTAACTTCAAGCTTTTGATAGTGGTAACAGAACTAACTTGTTTGCACACTATTTGACCTCCAAATTCCACTTGCCATAGAAATTTACTTAAATTGACTATTGTTCTCCAGTCTTATTTGAGAGAGCTTGTCCATGTTGTCAAACAGGGAGGCAACTGGTAAGAATAAAATGGAATTATTAGAAGAAGTCTGACCTTCACCAAATATTAACCTTTGAAATTTGAAAAGGCATTTGGAGTACATTATTTTAATTGTCTGCAGATGTCCTTGAAGCCAAGATGCAAAACAAAAGCAGGGTAATGTATTACATACTGGAATTAGGAGGAGTACACTGCTCTTGATTTGTCATACGTACCCAACCAGAAAGTAAAAAATGTTGTATGCAGTGTTGAGTCAGATAAAAGATACTATTATCTCTGGATATCTTGTGACTATGAACTAAAGAGATGAGTTTTATTTCTTAAAAGGTCACCAGCAGACTTTGTCCTTGCAGGTACTAAAAACCATAAAATTATTATACTTCCTTGAAAAATTCTCTTACACCCTGAAACCAAGGTCAGTTTTATTAAAGATTCATACACACATAGAAATATGCTTCTAGACACATCCTTACCATACAACTTTTCTGCAAGAGGGGCACTTTACCTTTTAAACTGTATGTTCTAAAAAGTAAATGCTTAATTATGAACTTGTTTCAAGTCTTTAGATAAAAATTAGGGCAGTAAATCCCTAAAAATATTTGGACTAAGAACAATGCAATTAACCATACTTTACAGTAATTTGGACAAGAGACAGTTTCCAGTGCACTCATTAACAAGGATTTTTTAATTTCCTTGTCTAAAACCTAAAACAATTCCCTGGCTCTGTTTTGAGAAGGGAAGGAAGTTTTGGCTCCAGTGGGATTCTGATAAAGGAGACTTTTATCTCTCTGATACCCAATCCAATATTGTCAAATAGAGCTCCCTCCCCCTTCAGTTTTCTCACTAATTATTCTTTGAAGAAATTCTTGATTTGGAAATGACATTGACATAAAATATTTGAATAGTATTAGAGAAACTCCCTTCAAAGGACTAAATTTGAAACCTGATTTGGGGAAACTGCAGAATCTTTGAGCTGATGGGTATTGTTCAACTTTGCCACTTGAAACAGTAACCGTAAAAGTAGGAGTTAATGTCCTTAAGAAATTCCCTTGTCTCTTTAGAAAAAAGTATAATCACTAGGTAAATCATACTTTTGGAGATACAGTGTTTCCTTACTCTTGCTGATCTCCCTATTATACAGCACATGAAATCTTGCAGGACCAGTCTAGTCAAATGACAATGCCTCACAGGTTTAGGCAAAAGGTTCAGCGTTCTTTTCAGTGTCATGTTGACTACATACTGGTGTGTTTGGTAGTATAAGCTAAAGCCTGTAAGTTAATTTGATCTTGTTTTAAAATGCCCTGATTGTAGGAATTTATCTTGATTACTTATTTTAGGCTTTTCAGAATCTTGATTAATGCATCAACAGTATTAGTATTATTAATGCATTTATTTTATAAATGTATTACTAGTATTAATGCATTTCCTACTTTCCATTACACCTTGTGTTGGATTAACTCCATCTTGTACTGCATCTTAACTTTACAAATCTAACTTTCTAGCAGTTGCAGCAACAAAAGAATGTGGTGGCTATAGACTAAACAGACGTTTCTGCAGCATGACTTCTTGGGTGAATACCCACTTCTTTTTCTCAAGAAGTCATCTATGAACCCAAGAAGTGCACATTCATGCAACGCCTGTTCTCTCATACCTATAATCAGGGATTTGTTGCTTTTTTTGATCCATCCAGACACACACACACGGCTGATACTTTCTAGCAGTTGTTCTTTTAGAGATTGTGAGATGAACAGAAGCTTCATCTTGGTCCAGGTTGTTAAAACCCAAGATGAGGGGCCTAATTCAGTACTATATAAATTATCCATTGGGGCATTGAAATGTACAGGAATTGTTCTTTTTCTACCTTTGTAAATTTCAGCAACCTCCCTGATCACAGGAACAAAGCACACAGCACTCAGTGTAGTGGGGCCCGCACACTTGTCATGGTGAATTAACTAGTGGAGTGCTCTCTGTTTTAAGTGTTTGAAGCCTGTGCTTTGGAGAACTTACAGACATTCTGAGTTCACAGAGTACTCTGATTAAAAGTATATATTATATTTTTTAGGTGTGGTAAACTTGGGACCACTTAACCAAGAAAATAGGGTAAAGCACCTATATGATTTAGGAGTCTAAATTCCTTTACCTTTCAATGAGACTTATGGTTTTAAGTCACTTATGTGCTTTTGAAACTTTTTACCTAATGCTCTTTTAACAACCTCTATATTTCCCATCAAATAAATGATGTTTTTTATAAAAGAGGAGATTTGTTTCCCACCATCTTAAATTGGTACTATCACATTGAATTGCCAGTTCTCTTTCTCTCTCTTTCAAATAGGTAACTTTTGTAAGAGGATACTGTTTCTCCTTCTGTAGAGTTTAAAGTATGAATTGCATACCTACCGGTAATTGTGAGCCCCTTCCTATATTCAGTTCTTAAACTAGTGTGTAAAAATAACTGCAGTTGTGTTATGTTTTTGTGTTGCTAGGATTTTAGTTTTAAAAAAGGAAAAATCCCTAAGTCAATTTTTTTTTAAATTGAAACCCAACTTCTAATATATCTCCACCAAACCTCCCCGCAAGTAATCTAATTTAGAGTCCCATCAAAAGAGAGCCGCTTGATTTTAGAAAATTGTTCATTTCCTATCAGTGTTCTGTCCTCCCTTCCCCCCCGACAAATTGCAAAGTCCTTCAGCAATTTACTGGAAAAATCAAAAACAGATTTAGGAAAATGAACAAGGAGCCCAAATGGCACTCTGTGTAACTTCACTAAGCAAATCTAAGTAAATGCTGTATTTTGGTTTTATGTGATGTGACACTTATCACATGGCTAGTTTTTCAGTGCAAAGATAAGACATGGCAGGTTATATGAATTTACATTTCATTAACCTAGAAAACATGTTTTAATGGATCAACAAAGTACTTCGAATTTCACACCCATAATAGTCAACTGTCTTGAGGGAAGACAGTTCATCATCTCCTTATTGCTTTTAATATAGGATGTCAGCTGCAATGAAATCACAGCTTTGCCACAGCAGATAGGCCAGTTGAAATCTCTAAGAGAACTGAATATCAGAAGAAATTACCTCAAGGTTTTACCACAAGGTAAAAAGAAAAAAAATAAGATTAAAATTAAAATTACTTTCTAATTACAACTTAGAAAATATGCATGTGTTTAATTATGTAAATAAGTAAGATTAAAAACCTCGCATTTCCTTGTGCTAAAATTTGTTTAATTTGGCAGATTTACCGTGCATCAGCAGCATTCTACAATACTTACTGCCAAACAGAAGCAGTATGTGGGTCTTTTTAAAATGAATTATCTTTATGATTCATGGTGGCTTGATACTTGTATTCATATCATTGGTTTGAAGAATATTTATTTATGAATGACCTATGCAGGCAGACCCTCCACTGATATAAAATGTTTTAGCTCTGTTGTGGAGTTATGACAATTTACAGCAGCTGAGTATCAGCCCTGTGGAGTTCTAGAATATTTTAGGAATCTTGGAGAAAAGTGTATGATGTACTTAAAAGTACTTTTTTTTTTCCTGAGGTCATTGTACTTGCATTAGAAGCCTAATCAAATTGGTACTGCTTCAGTGTGAGTAGAAGTTGCATATTATTAGGGCTGTCAAATGATTAATAAAATTAATCGCGATTAATCGTGCTGTTAAACTATAATAGAATACAATACCATTTAAATATTTCTGGATGTTTTCTACATTTTCAAATATATTGATTTCAGTTACAACACAGAATACAAAGTGTACAGTGATCATTTTATAGTTATTTTTTATTACAAATATTTGCACGGCTATAACATGAAATATACGGCAGAATGCGGGTAAACAGAGCAACAATTCTTCCCCAAGGAGTTCAGTCAGAAATTTAATTAATGTCATCAGTATGGACACATGTCCTCTGGAACAATGGCCGAAGCATGAAGAGGCATATGAGTCTTTAGCACATCTGGCAAGTAAATATCTTGCAACGACAGCTTCAGTAGTGCCATGCAAACACCTGTTCTCACTTTCAGGTGACATTGTAATTAAGAAGTGGGCAGCATTATCGCCCATAAATGTAAACAAGCTTGTTTCTCTTAGCAATTGGCTGAACAAGAAGTAGGACTGAGTGGACTTGTAGGCTCTAAAATTTTACATTGTTTTGTTTTTGAGTTATGTAACCAAAAAAAATTTGTAAGTTGCATTTTCATGATAAAGAGATTGCACTACACTACTTGTATGAGGTGAATTGACAAATACTATTTTTATTTATCATTTTACATTGCAAATATATGTAATAAATAATATAAAGTGAGCACTGTACACTTTATATTCTGTGTTGTAATCAAAACTGATATATTTGAAAATGTAGAAAAACATCCAAAAATATTTAATACATTTCAATTGGTATTCTATTGTTTTACAGTGCGATTAATCACGATTAATTTTTTTGAGTTTATCACATGAGTTAACTGCAATTAATTAACAGCCCTAAATATTATGCTATTGTCCAAGTGATGATACCTTAGGAAATGCACCAGAAGAAATTCTATATCATTCACTCACCTCTTGGTTTCTGGTAATTGATTACCAGTACCATTAAACTGTTGTGGGTCAGTTTTTACACACTGATACACAGTATTGGCATAAAACTGTGTGTATATTTGGGGGATATTAAAGCAATAAGACATTAAACGGAAGTGGTGCTTATTAACGTACACGTTAGGTATGTACATATCATAAAAAATGAGGTGAGTCTAGATATAGTGTTTATAAATTTACAGGACTTTTGGGGATAAGATGCAATTATGAAAGCCAGCTATTTTTCTGGGATAAATCTTGAAGTTCTTACTCAAACAAATTTTTCTTTGAAGACAAGTAAGGACTAAATGTTTGAGTGATTCAATATTAGTAATGAAAAGCATCAGAAAAAGTTGAGTACACTAGTAATGTAGTCCTGCCCACAAAAGGGAACAGTTACTCTATTTGGCTTTGCTTTGATTCTTTATAGTCACCTAAATTAATATCAACACTGATAATGTGGTGGGGAAAGTGACTATATTTAGCTATTTTTCTTACTTAATCCAATTTCCATCCCTTATTGTGGCAGCATTGTTTATTCTGACAATGCCTGTGGAGAGATCCCATCAGGATTTCCAGAGTTTATGTCATCAATACTGACCATCCTTTAGTAATCTGAGATGCTGTGACCTATGTTAGAGACCCAGCCTTCTTGCCTGGCTCTGCCTGATCAGCAATCCCAAAGAAGGTATCTTTGACAAAGCAACTCTAGGAAACTGTGTATACTCATTTGAAAGAATAGTACAATACATTGTACCCCAACTGAGAAACCATGGTTTATATTACTAGAAACAGAAGTTAGAGATTATTCTTTCTACTCAATATGGTACAGAATTTATTTTCAAAACCACTTGTTTTTATGGAATTTATAGATTTAAATAGCTATGCCTCCCTTTGCAGGATGAAAGGTATTTGATTTGATTTTAAGCAGCTGCCAACAGCCAAGTTGGCCTAGATACTTGAGAATGCCAAGTGCTGTGATTATAGCACTGTGTGGACATTGTAAACAGAATGTAATTTATAAGGTCTTCAGAATACATAAGTAAAGTAACAGGATCGTTCATAACTTGTTTTTAGAAGAAAAATAAATTTAATTTATTATACTGTGGAATCCTTACTTTCTCCAATTACAAATAGAATCATATTCAAATATACTTAATTCATGTATTTTGTGACAAAAATAAATAAATATAATAACTATGATCCTTTCTGTTACTTTTAGAACTAATAGAGCTTCCCTTGGTAAAGTTTGACTTTTCCTGCAATAAAGTGCTCGTGATTCCAATTTGTTTTAGAAAGATGCTGCAGTTACAAGTATTATTGCTTGAGAACAATCCTCTGCAGTCTCCACCAGCACAAGTAAGTAATGTGTGTCACTTAAATTGTGATTTAGAATAAGAATAGGCTAGATGATATCAAGAACAGCCTGTGTTTAATTATTATTGTATAAAACTTCATTATCTTGTTTTTTTCCAAGATTGCAAACCCAGCAATGCTATCTGTTGGGTCTTAAGGATCATAATCAATTGATTTTAGCTAGAATTTTTTCTGAAATATAAATAAATGGGAGATGGTAGGTCTCCTCAAGCTCCTAACTTGTGCTCTTGAGCATACATAGCACCTGAACAGAGTCATTCTAGAATATTCCCCCTACTAAATTGCAGCTACCTTATAAATACATTGGTAAAATTTATTTCATTCGCCTGTCTTCCTTCAATGGTTACTGCTAATAAACAGGATATTTTTATGATGATGGAGGGGAAAATTGTAAGATAAACCTATATTCCATAACTACTGTAAGTGAATGGGCAGACATTTTAGGAAGCTTTGGTGTGATTTTACCAATTAACAAGACACTAATATGTTCAGGCCAGGGAATAATCTAGTTAAAACATATTTCTGTAAGCCTATTGTATGTGATGCACATAGAAACTAATAAATTCCATATTTGGATATAGCCTGCTTTGAAGAAATGTAATATATTGTGATAATGAATGTAGACAACATTTCCACCAGTAGTCGGTGCTATATCTTACTGTTAAGTTGTAGCCTTGTATTTTATATTGTTGATATGACCTAAGGGGTTAGCCGGAAGCTCTGTCCTGCCTGTATGTACTAAGTTGGTGTTTGCTGTGTCCCAGTAAATCTCTGATTCTGTAAGCAAATATTACAACTGGTGGCTTCAAGATGGCAGAAGCACTTTTGCCTGAGAAGAAATTTACTGGTCATGCAGATGAGACTGGAATCTTTGAGTCTTCACAGACTTTGAGTGGACTGATGAGGAAGTAGCACAGTACCAAGCGGTATTTTTGAATAGTGATGCCAAGTGTTTTACCAGCAGCAACTTCCCAATGTGGATCATGGTTCTTATAGACAGTTACACAAACACTTACATAACCTATGTGAAAGGCCATTGGCCTTTTTGAAATACTGGAAGGAATGGCAAGCCAGAAGGCACCTGGAAGAGGAACCCCTGCAGAGTTATATGCGTGCATTAAGGAGATTGTTATGTCATACCCCTGTCCAGGAGATGACTCTAGTGAAGCAGAATCTGCTGTTCCACATCTGGAACTGGCAAGCCATGAGAGGATTCTGTGTGAAAAGTCAGTTTGTAAACAGTTTAAGAGGAGAACTTTATAACCTGCTGGTGAAGGATAACATACTGGAAATATCTATGGACCTGATTATATGCAGAGTTCAAAAATGTGGAAGAAGAAATTCATGCTTCCCTTAAAGGTACTAGCTGCTAATTCGCAGCCTTAGGTTGTTCCCTTATACCAGATGCTGCACTTCAAGAAATTATTGCTAGTGAAGTGGCGAAATAGTTGGCAGAGGCTCATGTGCAACCTATTCACAGGCATCCCATAGATCAGAAGAGAGAGACTGTTTGCCAAGTGGGTCCCATGACAGATTACATTTGCAGGTGTTATAGAAGCAAAGGCCATTGGAGACAGAATTGCCCAAACAGAGATAAAGCCACACCAAGGGAAATGAGAAGTTGCTGATGCAGTAGGGCCACCGTCAGCAACTCTTAGAATGGGCCAGTCAGGAGCTACACAGACACCTGTTACTATGTGTCTGGAGACATTGATGCCTGGAAAACTACAATGCTGTTGAACTCAGGATCTGAAATAAGTCTGATCTATGGTGAACACTTAGTGCTGAAAGGGAAGAGAATTTGTACTGCAGGAGTTAAACTGGTGAGTGTTAATCAACACTGCTGCCCCTGAACTTGGGGGTCTTTGCATACTAAGTGGACTTTTGTTGTGGTGACCAGTATTTCTAGTGCTGTTATGTTGGGAGAGGATTTCATCCGAGGGCATCACAAGAACTCTTGGGGAATTAATAGAAGAGTTTTGTCCCTGGATAACATTCAGATACTCCTGCTGGATGTTGGCAGGAGGAAATGTGGACCTGGGGTTTTTTAGAGATGCCTCTACCTTGCCTACAGGATGACAGAGAGGAACTGTGTACTTCCTGTGAAGGCTGAGGTAAAGTTTTGGTGAAGCCAGCTAATCATGCAGTAATACCCCTGATGATAAAGGACAGCTGCAGTGAATCTGTAGGAGTATTTGAAGCCACCAATATCTGGTCAGGATTGCTGTTTAGCAGAACTCTCTTTTTCGAGCTGGACCAAAGGGTGTGGATAAGTGCAATTAGTGAAAAATCAGGCCATGGGGACAGTGTCCAAGATAACTAGTGTCTCAAAGCCTCCCATGGGGCAGAGATCAAGTGCTGTGTTGCAGCCCAGTCAGTAAAAGAGCTAGGGGTTGACTTGACAAAAGCAGCTGTAGAAGGCAACAAGGGGAAGTGATTAGAACAGTTGCTTGTACAACATGCCACTATGTTCTCCAGGAATAAAATGAAGAGCTTGGGAGATATGATTGAATGCAACATCGGGTTGTGCTTAAGCCAGGGAATATTCCTCTGAGGCAGCCCCCACGTCAGATTTCACTGGTGTAACAGTCACAGGTTATTTTTGGGTTCCGCAAACCCATGCTTCCCTGTGACTTGATGTTCAGGCAGCAAGAACTAGCAGGGCCCTCTGCACCTACACAGGGGGGTGACATGGTGGAATCTAATATCAGTGACCTGATGACAGCATTCCAGAAAGTGGAGAAGCAAATGAGCTGGAAATGAACATGTCAAGCACAAGATGCCAGGAAAAAAGGAAAATGATGTGCCCATCCAGGAAGAAGGAGAGAGCTGTAGGTATGCGACTGGAAAAATCCCCAAATTACTCCTTTTTGGAGGGGACATTACACAATAATTAAGAAACTAAACAACTTATCCTTCCTGATTTTTTTTTTAAAAGTGAGAACCCACCCTTTTGTATTTCATTGAGAATTGGTGCCCAGATTCACTGAAGAAAGAGGAGGGCAAACATTGAGGATGCTCAACAACTATTTCAGAGGGCTTCAGTAGAGGATTTGGAGGTACTCAGCAGGTTCCTATGGCTCATAAAGGAAGTCTGATTGTGGACAAAGAATTGCTGGGGTGTTCTGGGAACCTCAACACTGAGCCGTCTTCAGCAGACAGTCTGACCACAACAGATAGGCCTGATCTAGAGGACATGAATCCTTCATTCGCTGATCATCTAGATCCAACTATGAGTGATGCGTACATGACTGAATACAGGACTTGAGGGGGCAGATGAACATGGAAATCTGCATGGATGGCAGACTACTTGGATTCCTAGGAGTTAACTACTTTCTTAAAATAAAAACATATTTATTACTTATAAACTGAAAAAATATCATTTTTTTTTTGTCTTTCTCCATTGGGGAGGGAAAGTATTTTTCTCCTGGATTTATAATGAAGCATATGTTGATATGGCTGCTTCTTGTTTCTACTTTCTGTACACACTTATGTTGTTCTTGATATTAAGGGGGATGTGCTTTATTTTTGGAATGTATTTATACTAGAAGACAAAGTTGTGCATATCTTGCCCAAACCCACATAGGTCACAGTGGGCATGCTCCAATTGAAGTCATTGGTAAAATTCCCATTATCTCTATTGCTACTTCTTAACGTCGTCTCCAAAGCAGCAAAATGAGATTGCACACAGTTTTTGTTGTAATTTTTTTAAATGAAATAATCTGATGGAAAACATCCTGTCTACTATTTTTCTAGGAAGTAAATATTCGTAAGGTCAAATTTGGAGCAAATATATATTTTTAAATCTTTATGGTTATAAATGTTTTTTTTTCTCATCCTAATAGATTTGTATAAAGGGTAAAGTGCACATATTCAAATATCTGAGCATACAGGCGTGCCAGATTAAAACAGCAGACTCACTTTATCTTAATGCCATAGAACGACCACACATGCAGCAACCTGTGGAAGAGAGGTAAGTATAAAAGACTAACACTGCATTCTTTGTTCACATAAATCAGTTCTAGCAGTCTGGAAACAAAGTGGAATATATTTTTTATTCTTTTACTTCAAGAGTTTTCAATGTAGGTTTATGTCAGCTGTACCTTTTTGAATAAAACTCTCATCTGAATTAATAATCTTTATTCCAGAGAAACCCCTGTATTACTTCAGAATGATTATAACATAATTTAAATGTAATCTTGGTGATTATTAAATACTACCTCCACCATAACCATATAATTTGATTAAGATGTTCTAGTTTTGATGGACTCAGATTAGATTAGATTGATTTTTAAATACACATTGGTGTTTTTCATGTTTTTTCCCTATCATGTTATCACTACTGGGCAGAGTTAAGGTTTTTATGATGACTTAACTGTGCATTTCCAAAACTTAACATGTTTGGATTTCTTTTACATGTAATTTCAACTTTGAATTTCTTGGATTGGTAAAGCTGAGTTTTGGGATAATGTGATAAAATGTTGATCCTAATTATTGTTTTGTCTTTTCAACCTTAACTCAACATTACTAAGTTTTTTGTTTAGGGATATCCTTGTTTTTTAAAAAACATTTCAGACACAAACAGTAAACCCCCAAAAATGCGACCATAATATATTTCTAATGATCTGAGATAAGTAGTATCAACTTTAATATTTTTTAAAATTGTAATTGTTAAGAGCAAATTCACTGGTACACCAGAGCAGCACAAGCAGCCAGAACCGGGCTTACAACTGCTTTGCATCACTAGAGCAGTGCAAGGCAGCCAAAGTGTATTGGTGGATTGTGCCTTTAATTTTCAGTTAGTTTATTGGTTTATTGTTACAGGAACTAGCGCTATATGAAGGAAAAGATGTGCAAGGAGAACCCTGTTGATAACCTGTATAATGACATTTAAATACAATCATTAATTATTTATCTTATTTGCAACCTAATTTCTTCAAACATGGTGTATGCACAAGACTTCAATGAATTTTAATTATCAGAATAGTTTTAAAAGTCTTTGTTGTTCCTTATTAAGATCATTTGGGACAAAGAAAAGACTGACAGGTGCTACATTTCTTAAAGAACCGATTCTTAAATTAATTTGAATTCATAAACTAATTGATAGATTTTTCAGGTAAATTCTCAACAATTCATCCTGTACTCAGTAACCCCTGTAAATTTGGGGTGGATATGCTATATTTATCCTATATAAAATCATTTAATGCTTGGTTTTAGTCTAAAGTGAAATTCAGCTTTAGCTATGGAGTTGTGGCCAGTGGTTTAATGGTATAAAATGAGCATATAGTTTATTATGAGAGAGGTCTACTTGGTCAAAGTTGAAAAGGCTTTCATTTAATTTAGTCATGGGACATACAGTGGTATCTTTTTGTTGTATGTTCATACAAGAGACTAGAACAGTGGGGTCCTGGTCCATAACTGGGACTTCTGTGTGCTACCACATTAATAATGATATGTAATAAATACAATGCTTGAGCACCTATCAGGAATAGCAGCCTTTTTCTACATTCCTGTGTTATACTTATTAATTTATCGCATATAGTTTAGCACAAGTATATCCTTTGTATTCATTACCTTTTCCACTAGCGAATGAAAAACCAAAAATTATGGAAAATACTGTTTTCATGTTTCTGAAAATAATCTTATAGTAATCCCACAAAACTTCTGGGATTTCCACAGATTATTTCACACAAAGTCCCAGTATTTACGAACCTTAATCAGAGACCTGCTTTTACAAAGACTCTTAAAATTGCGTTTTTTCATTTTTATTGGGAAATATATCTAGTTGCTGAGAAAGTGACCATGTGCAAAAAAATATGGTGAAATTGGGCAGGATTACAATTAAATTTTTTAGATCACAAATAGAAATGTGTGATGTGGAAAAATGTGATGGTCAATGTATTATCCTAGGAACGTGAGCATATGACTAATATTGTAATGTACAATGAGCAAAGGTCATATATTAGGCAATGAAACCAGAGCAGAAGGTACCTGGCATTATTATGGTTTACCAATTTAAATAAGTAAACCTCAAGGAGTTTTTAAATTAATGCATGTCACAAGGGTACCTATGTTATTAATTACTTCATGCTCTAGGGAGATCCAATGCCCTTTCCTCCAGCACTAATTAATTTTTAACATATTAATGCTCAGGTGTGATTCAGTTGACTACAGTCTGAGTTCAGCTATTTTAGTTGATTTGAAAGTCAGTTTGGGGATATGCTAAGCAATCAGAATGCTGCTAAGCTACTGGCAGTTTTTATCTTTATGAACAAAAAAGAATGATTTAACAATAGATTATTTTTTCCTATTTTTAACCAGTAAGCTTACTATCTTCTTAGAGGAACTTGTCGAGTTGTTTGTTTAATTCATTTTACTTGACATTGAACATTTGCACAATAATGTTCAGTCTTATTTCACATGTATTATATTATTGATTTGTTAAAGGACTGATCTTGGACCATAGATGCTAATGGAAGTTTTAGCATTGACTTCACTGAGATCAGGCTCAGGCTCTTAGTGCACACTAAAATAACTTTCTGTTTGCTTTTGTTCACATTTAGCATTGATGATATATATCCAAGTAAGAAGGATTCTGATTCAGGTGTTGGCAGTGATAACGGAGATAAACGTTTGTCAGCTACAGAGGTAACTTACCTGAATTTTTGCTTTTTCAGACATTTTGGTTTATACTTCCAGTTGGATAGTTTTGTGGAGATGCTTTCTGTGTATCAAAAATATGCAGCCAAACCCTGGACAGAAATTTCTACAAAAGTAAAGAGTGTAATGATGAGGATAGAAGAGAAACTTTATTCTATATACCCTGTGGAGGGGGCTGTCAAAACACTTATTTCAAAAGGTTTTAAGAATACATTACTGAAGAACAAAGGTTCATCATGAGAGGATTGATGCCTTTGTGATTTTATTGCCTATGAGAATTAATCATTTATCTCGCTCTGATTGAAAGTTAATGGGGATTGGGCACCAAACTCCTTTAGGCAGCTTTGAAAAGATCACCCTAAATTTATTATTATTTTGCTTCCACCACTCAGATCTTCTTTTCAAGTTCATGCTGTGTAAAGGACACTGGAAGACACAGACTGTCAGTGTTATAGCTGCTTTGTAATGTTCTTGCACTTGGCTGTTTTGTTCTCTAAATATTCATTAAAACAGATGCCAGGCTAGCACTCTACTTTGCCACTGAACTGGCATTTTTTTGGAAGCACAAAATTGAAAATAGAGCCTTTTGAGGTGAGTCTCCCCAAAGGACTAATTTGGACTTGGTGCAGTTTTTAAAATATTTTATATTTAAAAGAAGAAAAAGAGAGAAGAGTGAACAGGACGGTGAGAGGCTGCTGAGAGAAAAGAGTACTGCAAAAAGAGAAAAGGATAGGTCAGGGGTCGGCAACCTTTCAGAAGTGGTGTGCCGAGTCTTCATTTATTCACTCTAATTTAAGGCTTCGCGTGCCGGTAATACATTTTAACATTTTTAGAAGGTCTCTTTCTATAAGTGTATATTATATAACTAAACTGTTGTATGTAAAGTAAACAAGGTTTTCAGAATGTTTAAGCGTTATTTAAAATTAAATTAAAATGCTGTTCTTACGCCGCCAGCCTGCTCAGCTCGTTGCCAGCCTGGGATCTGTTCACCTAGGCCAGCAGGGGGCTGAGCAGGGCCTGTGGCCAGGACCCCAGACCTGGGGGGGGGGGCGTTTCAGGGGTCAGGGCAGAGGGCTGGGGGGGTGGGTGTAGGGCAGAAGGCTGGGTGTGTGTGGGGGTTCAAGGGTCAGGGCAGAGGGCTGGAGGTGTGGGGGGGTTCAGGGCAGAGGGATGGGACTGTGGGAGGTGCAGGGCAGAAGGCTGGGTGTGGGGGGGTTCAAGGGTCAAGGCAGAAGGCTGAGTGTGTGGGGGGGTCAGGGCAGAGGGATGGGGCTGTGGAGATGCAGGGCAGAAGGCTGGGTGTGTTTTGGGGTGTGGGGGTTCAGGGCAGAGAGCCTGGGGGTGTAGCGGTGCAGGGCAGAAGGCTGAGTGTGTGTTTGGGGGGGTTCAGGGCAGAGGGATGGGGTTGTGGGGATGCGGGGCAGAAGGCTGGGTGTGTGTTGGGGTTGCGGGGGTTCAGGGCATCGGTGTGGGGGGTGCAGAGCAAAAGGCTGTGGGGGGGGTTCAAGGGTCAGGGCAGAGGGCTGGGGGGTATGGGGGTGCAGGGCAGCAGGCTGAGTGTGTGTGGGGGGGTCAGGGCAGAGGGCTGGGGTGCTCGGCTCGTAGGGGTGCTTCCAGCCCCCTGCCCTGAGCGGCTCATAGCAGGGGGCTGGAAGGGATATGCCCTGTTCCACTCCCTTCCCCAAGGCCCCCTCCCTACCTCTCTCTGTCTCCTCTACGGAGCTGTGAGCATGCTACTGCTCTTCCCCCTCCCCCTTGCTAGGGCCAGCAGCTGATTTGCTCAGGGACGGAGAGGGGGCGGGGCAGGAAAGCACCACACTGGGTGAAGAAGTGAGGAGAGGGAAGCTTGGCTGCCGCAGAACCAAGCTTCTGCCTCCTGCCCCCACAGGGGAGAGCGATGGGCAGGGGGGCTGAGTTAGGCTGGGGGCTGGGACCGCGGCAGGCGGCTGCCTGCCGCTCAAAATCGGCTCACGTGCCATGTTTGGCACACGTGCCGCAGGTTGCCGACCCCTGGGATAGGTAAATTGAATCTTCGGGGGAGCTGAGAAGAGCAAGTGAAAATGGATGAATGGAAAAGAGCATGGGAGGGAAATAGGAAAAAGAAGGGTGGGAGATAGTGGGGAAAATATGACAGGGAAAGTAATGGAGCATGGGGGAAAATGAAGGAAAGGAAAAGGATGAAGGTTAGCTGTGTAATACAGCTCCCAGTGTGTCATGACTTTTTGGACTTTATTTGGTACATGCCTTTTTCTTTTTTTGTACAATACCTGCCATGTTCTTGATACTAACCAAAGGAACCATACCATCACATAGTGACATGATGAAAGCTTTAACTTCTCCTTTTAATTTTTATAAAGAGAATGCTGCCATTTTCTGTACTTCTTGTAAAGTATGGATTTTCATGGGAAAGTGGGTGTTGGTGAGCCCATGGGTGTGGCTTCCCCTTGTCCTGGTCCCAGATAGGGGCTCCCCCAGGGAGCAGCAGTGGCCAAAGCTGCTGTGTTACTCAGATGTTGTAAATGTGAGAAGGACCAGAAGAGGCCATGTGTCCAGTCTGCACCCTTTCCTCTCACCCTCCTTTGTATACTTGATGCTTGAATATGAATTCTGTTTGATTGTTTTTCTTGTTATTCAGGCAGCCACAATTGGGAAATTCAGTGGTGAGGGTCAGCAAGACATGGGGCACACTTTTAGCCACTATAAATAATAATGACAATGAATGGGGAGTAAATCTCCAAAGTAATTGAATGGTGAACTTGCAGAAACTTGTCCAAGCTGCCATAGAATTTTTGGTCTGATTGGTGGGAGGAATTCATGTCACTTTAAAGGAATGCATATTTTGCGACTCTGAACATGTTTATGCTGATTTTCAGTGCTCATATGCCTCTCAAATGGGTAGGAGAGAAGTTTTTTGGAAGTTGTGCAAGGAGAAAGATGGAAGTCTAGAAACTGAATTTATTGTTAAATACAAAAACAAATAGAAACTAATGAGCACTTGTCATAAAGGATATAAATTGGTTTGTTTTTTAAATGTGAGAACATTAAAAAGGACATCAATTGGAAAGTATTTTGACAAGTTTCCCCCTAGAAATGAAGCTGAATCGCTGCAATTTTAGGCCAGAGTTTTAATAGTTTCCCTATAGTCCTGGGAGCATATATTCCATTCAAGGAGTCAGAATTTCCTTATTGCCATATTTCTCCATTCTGCATTTCTCGTATGTTTGCTTAAAGTGACTAAGCTTGTTAATGAAGCACTGTTATTCCAGAGCGTCCTGTGTGACTATAAATAATATTTTTAGAAAATGGATTGTCCCTCCTGTAATTAAAATGTAGGCGGCGTACACTGGAAAAATTGTGTTAAGAAAATAGCAGGAGTGAAACAACCCCTTTTTCATATAATAGCTCAAAGATTAATTATGTAATATTCATGTATGTATTCTTTCCAATAATAGAGAAAATGGGAAGTAGGATCATGATTCCTAAACATGCATAGTGAACTTAACATGAGAGAAGTGAATGGTATCACATTGTCTTGTACATCATACTTTGAGACCTCTATTGTACATGGACATTTTGCAAAAAGTTTATAGTACATTGTGATTTCAAGTCCAAATTTTGTAACCAAATCCATCCATGATCTTTTCAAACAGAGCCTGTTAAATTGGATTATAATCACTTCCACTCCTTTAAAATGTGAATGCTTTTACAATGTACAAAAAGTTCATCTTTCTTACTGAGACTATCTTTACAAATACATCAAAACAAATTGACTCGTAGTTCCCTAAGATTAATTATATTTCAGTTCATTCATAAAATGACACAAAGAGCTCATTCTGTATTTACTGTTCTTTTTCCAAGTATGTGTGAGATTTTTGTGTAATTTAAATAAAAAGGGGATTTTTTAAATTCAGATTAAGTGAAGTTTTTGTTTCATTTAACACGGATGTACATTTTAGGAATTATGTCAGATGTGCAGTTGGGCACATACAGAAAGGAGGGAGAGGGGATAGTGGGCTAAATGAACAAATTACATATATTCTCTGTCTAGCTGGTCTGACCCTGACAGCATCATAGAGTTCATTTCTTTATAGCTGAAGTGTAGTCCTGGATATTGCCCGTATCACATCTTCTCCAATCATGTATTGTTTCTGTAGACAATATATTGATTATGGCAACTGTGAAATAAATCCTGCTTTTCAATAGTATCTCCTTTACAGTATCTCGTTCATCTTTAGAAATGACGGATAACACTTTGATTCACCTTTTTTCTTTAAAACTTCTGTCTCAGTTAAAATTCACTAGAACAGCAGCATATTTTTATTCCTTTAACAGTAGTATTTGAGAATTGCATTAAATATGGCATGTGAAGGTCCATTTGCGTTCTCTGCACCATTACCCTGAAGGATGTGGCATTGGTACTAGCACTGTAGGTTCTTCTTTGAGTGCTGGTCCCTGTGTGTTTTCCCCTGTGGGGACGCATGTGCTCCATGCACCTGGAGCCGGAGAATTTTGAAAGCAGTGGCTGTTGATCCTCATATGTGCCCTGGCTCACCTCGTGCCTCTGACTGAGGAGATAAAGAGTGGGTGGACCAACTGCCTCTCTGGTTCCTTCTCACCACCACATGGTCCGGGTCAGAACCTCCAGTGTCCAAAGCTTTGGATTTATTTCTTTATCTGTTAACATATATTTAGATATTTGTAAATAATTTTTAGAAGTTTTATCTAATAGTTTATAGTATTTTATAATTAGTTAGTCTCCTGAATCTTCTTGCCTGTGATCCTTCTCAGTCAGTGATGACCATCAATGCTGCATGAACTGCTTTGGGAAAATCCGTGTCATGGCAAGGTGCAATATCTGCTGTTTGTTCCCCAGTCATACCCAGGGAGGGTGGAAATTTTGTCCAAGGAAATACCTAATGGAAAAGGCCATGAGTCCACAATTGGAACTAGGCTGGGAGCCCCTCTCAGGTACCCCCCCTCCCCGTTCATCCATGAGCTTGACTCAGCAAGGAGTGTGCCATCTCTTCTGAGGCCTTGCTCAGGACTTCATCAGGGTTTTGTCAGGAGAACAGAGAGCATTCTCATAAGCATGGAACTAAATCTTCTTCCAAATCCACTTTGAAGAAGTTGGATTCAACCCTGCCTAAACTAAGCATGTTTCTAAGCTCAGCCCAAAGAACTTAGTACATCCTAAATCTCAGCAGGGTGACAAGAAAGCCCACAAGTTTAGGGCTTCATTGGCACTAAATCATGATCTGCCAGCACCAATGCCTCTGGTACCTTCAAAACACAAACCCTGGGATCTGCCAGTACTGAGGAAGACCGATCACTGAGAGCATTGGTTACCCATGGTACAGTCTTTGTCTTCCATGACTGTGTCTCAGACTATCTGTACTGTGGCTCCAGCAGTTCGAATAGGCAGGACCCCTCTACCTCTAGAACGAGCTGAGACCTGTGCTGCTCCTGAGTACATCTTTGCTCTTCCAGATCTGGAGTCTCCTACTCCATCAGGTCCCTCCCTCTCAAGAGAGGTTCTGACTCCACCGGAAGAGCCAACATTTGGGAGGAGTCTGTCTCCTGTTCCATTTTGGGCTGTGACTTTCCTCCAGCAGCACCATCTGTATCACTGCTGGGCCCAGAATTCGCTTTCTCCTCATCAATAGATTCGGAACCACCTGATGAATCATTATTCCCTCCTCCAAAACACACCTTCCTGGTCAGAAGGCCTGGAGCAGCTTGGGACCAACATTCGTCTCATCACCTCCTCAGAACCTTTGGTACCCCATGCAATGGGGACCTCTGAAATCCCCATTTGATCTATCTTATTGACCATACTGGGTGCCATGGGACCAATACCATCCTGCAGTATTGGTCCAGTATGCTAAGGAGTTGTCCCTTCTCTACCTTGAGAGAGGGCAACCAGAACTGCCACCTGAGAAGAAGGAGTATGTGCCAAATCTGTCAGTTCCATTGGAACTCAGAAGATCGCCGTGTTTCCAATGTCTCCACCCCCACCCCGCATTACTATAAGCAATTCCAAGAACTTCCTCTTGTAGATTCCTCTTCAGGAGGTTCAGGATCCTCAACACAAGCTCCTAGACAGCCTCCAGTCCTCTGGCTCCACTCAAATAGCACTCCCTGTTAATGAAGCCATCCTGGAGCCATCTAGAGCAGTCTGGCATCCCCTGGCTACCTATGCCCCAACCCCTAACAGGACAGAAAGATGGTACTATGTCCCAGCCAAAGCTGTGGAATTTCTGTTCTCTCATTGGTCCAGGCCGTCACAGTGAAATCTAAGCAGCAAACCCCCTAACTGGTAAGAAGGGCAAGCTTCTCAATTTACTGGGAGAGAAGTTCTTTTCTTCTAGCCTCCAGTTCAGGATAACCAACTACCAGGCACTGATGGCTAAGTACGAATCTGTGAATTTTGAATAGTTCGGGACTTTGCTGACAGACTTCCACAGCAGAACAGAGATCAATTCCAGACTCTCTTAGAGGAAGGCAAATTGGTTGCCAGAACCGCTCTCAAATCAGTGGTAGAAACAGCTGTTACATCTTCCAGTGCAAGGGCTACTGCCATTGTAATGTACAGGGAGTTGTGGCTCCAGGCTTTGGGGTTTTCCAGGGAGGTCCAGAACACTGTTGAAGATCAGACTGTTTAATCAGAAGACAGAGAAGTCCTTACACACTCTAAAGGACTCCAGGGCCACCCTCTGCTCCCTGGGAATATACACACTTGCCCCAAAGAGAAAATTCCACCAGCAGCCATGCAAGCCTAGACTGATGGCACAACAGTTCTACCACCAGAGACCTTACAAGCCATACTGTAAGAGGCAGAGGGTTCAAAAGACCTGCTTTGCCCCACACCTTTCACAGCAGGTTTCTCAGCCCAATGCTAGCCCTCAACAAAACGTTATTTGTGATGGGAGCTCAAGAGCTGCAGACTACTAAGTCCTACACCTCCTGACCCTCACGTATTCTTTAGGGGTTGTCTAGCCCTCTTTTTCAACACCTGGAGTTCAATGACAATGGACAAGTGGGTGCGGAATGCCATCCATTCTGGCTATATGATACAGTTATGTCCCTACTCCATCCAAAACCCCTGCCCTGCCCTCTTTTGGGGGCTACTCTCACAAGAAGTGGAATCCCTCTTAGAGTGAGAAGTGATAGAGCAGGGTCCTCATTAGTACCAAGGGAGAGGTTTTTACTTGACATACTTCCTAGCATCCAAAAAGAAGGGTGGTTGGAGACCCATTCTCGATCTCTGCCATCTTTATTTTCAAATTCAAGTGTTGCATGGTCACATTGGCATCTATAATTCCATCCCTGGAAAAGGACATGCGATTTACACCTCTCAAAATGAAGGACACCTACAGCCATGTGGACATGACCCTCTCACATGGTGACGCTCTATTTCTTCCATGGTCAGACCCTTTGAGCTATGCCTTCCCTCCGCTACTACTCCTGCCTTGGGCTTTACACAAAAGATTCAGCAGGACAGGGCATAAGTCATCCTCATTGCCCTCAAGTGGCCCAGAAAGTTTTGATTCCCAGACCATCTACGCATGCCGTCTCAGGCACCAATCATTATTCCAACATTTCCTGATCTCCTGACCCAGGAGAATGGCCAGATCAAATGTCCCAACCCCCCCTCTGCTTCATTTCGGGGCTTGGTTTTTGGATGGGCATCATCCTTAGAGCTATTGTGTTTTGAAGCTGTACAGAACATCTTTTCTAATATTAGGAAGGATTCCACTAGAGAATGTTACCTAGTTAAGTGGAAGCATTTTTTTTTATCTGTGGGCATCAGATGTGTACCCCTGAAAGCTGCAGCTAATCTTCTTATTCTGGATTTTATTTTTTTCCTTAAAGACATCATTTGTCTATCAGCTCCTTACGGTCCACTTGGCAACAATCAGTGCATACCATCCACCTTTGCAGGGCCACTCTGTCTTCGTGCACCCATTGACTAGCAAATTCTGGAAAGGCCTAATCAAAATCTTTCTGCCTATAAAAAGGCCCTCAATGGAACCTGAATCTTGTTTTCTCCATATTAACTAAGCCTCCCTTTGAATCATTAGCTTCTAGCTCCATGTCTCTCCTGTCCTTGAAAGTCATATACCTCGTAGCTGTCACCTCACCCAGAAGGATTGGTGAGCTTGGAGCACTGATGGTGGATTCTCTTTACGCTATATTCCATAAGGACAAATTTTCATTATGTTTACACCCTAAATTCACTCCAAAGTATTTTCAGAGTTTCACCTGAACCAGTCAGTTCACTTAGCTGTGTTCTTCCCAAACCCACCCTCACCCTCAGAAGAAAGGGGTATCCATGTCCTCGATGTTTGGTGAACTTTAGCCTTTTACCTGCAGAGAACAAAACCAATCAGAAAGTCTCCCAGACTATTTCTCGTCAGACACTGAGCCTTGGTACAGGACTCCTCCACTGATGCATCTTTTAGAATGGTGGACTTTTGTTTGGCTCTGCCATCTACAACCTCGCACCCTCCTCTTATTTGGGTACTGCTGGTCAATCAGCCAGCACTCGAAGAAGAGAAAGCTACCTACCTTATAAAACTGGAGGTTCTTCAAGATATGTGTGGTCCCAGACTGTACTACACTACCCTCCCTCCTTTCCCTTTGCTACGGATCTTTTTGTTCTCCATAGAGAAAGAACTGGAGAGGCGGTCAGTCCGCCCCGCCCTTTATCTCCTTGGTTGGAGGCACAAAGTGAGCCAGGGCACATGTGCAGTCCTACAGATGCTGCTTTCAAAATTCTCCAGCTCCTGGTGCATGGAGGACATACATATCCACAGTGCGATAAAGATAGGGGTCACACATCTCAAGAAACTTCCAGTTACTATGAAGTAAGTAAGTTTCTCTTGTGACATGTACTTGTCCCAGGATATTAAAGACAGAAGGTGGGTGAGGTAATATCTTTTATTGGACTAACTTCTTTCTGTTGATGAGAGAGACAAGCTTTCAAGCCACAGTACCTTTCCCAGACTTGAAGAGCCCTGTGTGGCTTGAAAGCTTCTCTCTCACCAACAGAAATTGGTCTAATAAAAGATATTTCCTTACCCACCTTGTCTTTCTCATAGGAAGGCAGAAGCTTTCAAAATGACTGCATCAGGCACTAAAGTTGTTTGAAATTAATGCTACAGTAGCCTTAGATTTTTAAGGTGAAAATTAGACTCTTCATCTTCTGTGGCTTTGATCCTTGTAAGTCTGTCAACAGCTTCCATTGCTAACTGAATAAAAATAAAAGTACAAATGAAGGAAATGAGATATAGTATTTCACCTGTGATAGAGCTATGATGACTTTGTATAATTACAAAGTTGCTTTGGATAGTTCCTATTTGGCCCTATACTGTCAGGAAACACCTGGGAAAATCAGTTACATAGTTTAAAAAAACCAGCCACCCTGAATAGCCTGTGAAAGGAATGATTGCAAATGAGCAAGGCTGCATTTACTTTTCAACACTCTTTCTAAATTGTCTGCTCTAACCACTAGGCTGATCATAAAACCCTGCCCAAATCTTAATTATTAGAATTTGTGATCATGCTAATAGAAGATGCCACTGTACTGCACTATTTTGAGCTAATAGTTTCTAAATTAATCGGTTCCGAATCTTTGGTCCAAAATAATCTTTCTGGATATGCTGCAAAAGCCATCTGCTTGACAGAATTTGTTGAAGTGTTGGGGAATGTCTCTGCAAAAGTGGAAAGGGACATTACTGCTGCTCTGATTTAAAGACTATCTGAATTTATTTATTTCCTATATATGATTATTTTTAAACTGCTGGATGGTCATCATTACGTGATTATAACTGTAATTATTAAGGTGCCTAGAGCTTTTTGTACAGTGACCTCTTTTTGCTTTAAATCTAAATAAATAAATGTTTGCATATATGTATGTATATAAATGATTGACAAATAGAAGCATTTGTGCAATACTAAGTTATTTCACTGTTGAGCAAAGGTTTTTCAGATTCCTGAATATATATGTTTGTGTGCACAGCATGATATAATTTTACTAAAAGCACTGAATTGTGAATGTAGAATTCATGAGTCAAAAGTATAGGATACATAGCTTTCCTCCTATACGCTACTATTTAATCTTTTACATATTTGAATGCTAATAAAATAATTAACACCAATTGACATTTCAGTCTTGGTTTAATTTTTAAATTAATGTTTTTCTTGTTTCTTCTCAGCCCTCTGATGAAGATACTGTCAGCCTTAATGTACCAATGTCAAACATTATGGAAGAAGATCAGACTATAAAGGAAGATTCGGGTCACCACATCAACCTAGTCCAAGGTCTGAATGTAAAGAAGAGAAAGTTAACCGTAACAGGAATTCTGCCCACTATTCTATATGTAATGCTGTATGAGTGCAATTCACAAAAAACTTCCCAACCTAAGTTTCTACTAACAGCGTGGTTAAAACCTACTCTTTCAGTTTACCACTATTTTTCCTGGAAAATTTATGAAGCACATTTAGTTTTGTACTTCTAAGAACAATCACTTAGGCCTGAAACTACAAAGGCACTTAGGCACTTAAGCCCCAGACTTAGATGCCTGCTATCTCACTCGAGGTGCCTGGATGCCTATCTCCTGCTTAAGCCTCAGAGTGATCCACGAACCAGAGGAAGGTAGGCGTTTGTCTACCTAACTCGCATGCATATCCTGATCCCTGTAGGCGTGCTCCGAGGCTGCCTATTGGATCGGGTACCATTCAAAATCTGGGCACCGGAGGAGGAGGAGGAGGACATGGAAGGTGGAGGTGGTGGTGCATCTTTAAATTTTTAGCCTAGTGGTTAGAGCACTCACCTGGGATGTGGGGCAACCAGGTTCAGTTCAGTTCCCTCCTCAGGCAGAGGTGGGGAAAAAGGAATTAAACACGGGTCTCCCACACCTCTCAGGAGAGTGCTCTAACCACTGAGCTATGGCATACAATAACTCCCCACTTAATGTCCTCTTGCTTAACGTTGTTTCGATCTTACGTCCCTGCTCAATTACAGAACATGCTCTATTTAAAGTTGTGCAATGCTTCGTTATAATGTCCTGCTTTGTCCACAGCTGGCAGCCCCCCATCAACTCCCTTATGCCCCCCCTTCCGCCCGCCGGCAGACCCCACGGATCAGTGCCTTCCCCTTCCTCCCGCCGCCTCCTGCCCGCGGCAGTCAGCTGGCTTGCGACGTTCAGGAAGGAAGAGGGAGGAGCAAGGACCCGGCGTGCAGGCTCCCCCTCCACCCCCTGCCTTCTGCTTGTGGCAAGGGAGGGAGGGGGGGAGCCTGCGCGCTGAGTCCTCGCTCCTCCCCCCTCCCTCCAGCCCCCTGAACGTCACAAGCCAGCTGATTGCCGCAGGCAAGAGAGAGGAGGGAGGAGCGAGGACGCGGCACACCTCCCTCCTCCATCTCCTGCCTCCTGCCTGTGGCAATCAGCTGGCTTGTGGTGTTCAGGAGGCGGAGGGAGGGGGAGCCTGTGCACCATGTCCTTGCTCCTCCCTCTTGCCTCCTGAATGCTGCAAGCCAGCTGATTGCTGCGGGCAGGAGGCAGGGGAGGGAGGGGGGAGGAGCAAGGATGCGGCATGCGGAGTAAAGGGGGGGGAAGAAGAGGCAGGTTAAGGGTGGGGGCTTGGAGGAAGGGGTGGCGTGGGCGGGCTAAGGGTTGAGCCTCCCACCCCGGTGCTTGCACAGTAGGAGAAGCTGCTGCCGCTGCCGCACAACGTCACCTTCAGCCTCCTTGCCTGCCTCATTGTCTCCAGAGCCAGAGGGCTGTGACTGTGTGGGGTAAGGCGGGGGCACCTCCCAACTATAGTACTGTACTGTACTGTATGGCCAAAAAGAATTCCCTGGAACCTAACCCCCCCATTTACATTCATTCTTATGGGGAAATTGGATTCGCTTAACATCGTTTCACTTAGTCGCATTTTTCAGGAACAGAACAATAACTATAACAATAAGTGAGGAGTTACTGTATTCTGATGTGGGGCTCCCTCAGTCTCTCCTATTGAAGCTTTCTACTGTGTATACTTAGTCATTGGGCCAGCAAGAGAAAATGACTCTGTAGCCTAATGGTTAGAACAGCCACCTGAGAAGTGGGAGTACAAGAAATAGATCAGGTATCCTAGACTGACCTAAAATGTACTCTAGTCTGTGTATCTTAATTTCTGTATTGTTAGTGACATTTGTTGCATTTACAATTGATTGATTGCTTTCCATGAGTCATATTCTTCTCTCTCTCACTGGTGTAATTTAGGAGTAACTCCATTGACATGAGTAGAATTGTTCCTGAATTTTACTTGTGAGAGATCAGAATCCAGTCATGTGTCACAACATAAAATAAACTTGCATTGAAAGTAAAATGTTTACACTTTATTAGTAGTGGTCCAGTGTAGTCCAAAGTCTTATTTGTTTTTATCATTCTTGTACCTTTGGGATTTCATTTTTGGCTGTGTTGCTGGGCTCTACTAAATTTAAAAGGTTCCTTAGGTGACTCTGATTTAAATGCAAAGTTGGAAAAGCTGACTCAGAAATATTTTTTGTATCTTTTTTGGGTCTTTTGGTCTCATTTCTCACTGGTAGAATTTCATCAGGGACCTTCTCTCATGATTCACAATGAGAAGTTAAGAGAAGCAGGAAACCAGTTTGCTGAAGGATCACATCCCCTCACAACTGAATTTATGAGCTACATCAAGGCAAGTTTGTGATCGATTTTACATGAAAAAAATCTCATGACTACCTTCCTAGCAAGCAGAAATGATAAACTATTGGCACCTTGCTAATAATAAGAGAAGTGCAATTGATATTCATCCTCATCAGTTCAGTGCCACAGAGTGAAAACATGAGCAGGCAGATTAATCATAACAGTAATTTTAAAGCTGTATGGTCAGGTTACCCATAACTCTTATTCTAACCTCACCCTAATCCTTGAGATCTGTCATTTGTTTTGTTTTTGTTTGTTTTGCCATTTTTAATTAGCAGATGTGTTCACCAGTAAAAGTTTACATTTTTCTTCGAGTTCTGGCCCTATGCATATTGCACATGTGGTATACATTTGCTTCATGTTCCTGAGACTGGAGAATTGGCAAGTAGTGCCTGTTGGTCCATGCCGGCACCCTGGCATTCCTCATGTCCAGTACCGAGGTTATAAGGGGAGGCATGGACTGCCTGCCTCTCTAGTTCCTTCTTACCGCCACATGATCTGAGTAGAATCCTCTGTGTCCGAAGCATCTTTATCGTCTTTTTATCTGTAAATGTGTTATAAATTCTTAGTGTTTACTGGTTTTGGTAGTTTTCTAGTAGCTTTTCATAGTTAGTATAAAGAGGACTATGCCCAGCATTTTGGGGTTTAAGAGCTTAGTATCCTGCCTCCATTTCCTTTTGGTCTGCCACTCCTTTCCTCCCTGAACCTGAGAGGGGGGAGAGCTTCAACTAAGAACGTATCTCATGGAGAAAACCAAGAGGCCCCATTGGCCTCAGTCTGCGAGCAACATCCTTCTGAGCATGAGCTCTGGAGCAGAGTACAGATCTAGTAAGCCCAAGGACACGTCTTGGGTCTCTCATGAGACTAACAGACACAAGACCAGATCTCTTTTCAGATCCCCTCACAAAAGGAGGGATCCTTCCATGACTACTTCCAAATCAGGTGTGTCTTAGACTTAGGCCAGCCTAAACCTCCTGACCATAAGGGTAAGCCATGCAGAATCAGGGATACATTGGTACTGACTCCTGTACCAATTAGCAAGCCAAGAGATTGGCATCTGCTGGCACCAACCATCAGCTCCAGACAAGAAGAATCTTCTTAGATGGTACTGGTCCACCCCCATAAGGATCCACCAAGCCTAAGCACATGGATACGCCAAATCTGTCTGTACCAACTACCAGGACATCTCACACTCCCGATCGGACTGAGATTTATACCTCCCCAGAGGATATCTGTGCTCTACCATATTCTCATTCTTCTCTTCTCTCAGGTCTAGCCCTTGTAAGGGATGTTTCAACACCAGAGGAGGAACCCACTTTGAGGAGAAGAAGCTATTCCCCTACTCCGTCCATTCATTGAGTCTCCCTTTACTGTTACCAAGGGCACTGCCAGCGGAAACAGATCCTACCTTTTCATTGGCTCGTCTTGGGTGTCAGATTGAGTCTTCACCTTCACGTGGGGAGGTTAACCCAGATAGAGCCTCTATACTATCTTGGACCCATCTTCCACTCAGACATGATTACCAGCAGTCCCTTGAATACCCAATACATTGGAGTCCCCCTCAACCAGCATTTGGGGCCCTACTGGGGCCCATGGGATCCCTAAGCATGGCACCCTGGATCCTTGCACGAGTCTGACTGACCCTCTTCCCCTAGACAACAGCAACCAGCTCTGCCAGAGCATGCGGAAGAGAAAGATGCTGAGCAGGATCCACTGATATCGGCAGTATCTATAAGCATAGGCTATCATGCCATCCTCAGTATCCCTGCCTGATGACCACAGGCAATGCCAATAACTTTTGTAGAGCGTGGCGACTGAACTTCATATCCCACTTGAGGAGGCCCATGATACACAGCATAAGCTCCTGGACATCCTGCAGTAAACAAGTTCCTCATGGAGCCAGCCAGGGTGGTATGGCACACACCCGCATCTTGCAGCCCTATCCCTAAAACCTCACCACACTGCCCCCACCCACCTTACACATCCTCCACACCCACCTATGTGTGTGGCTGGTGCGCAGCCCTTGATGGTCTGCTGTGCGCACCTTAGAGGGAACACAGGTGAGAGCTTCACTATTCGGTCCTAAAAGAAATAATCTCTGAATGGGGAATGACATCCTGGGACTTGTTCACCTCCCAAATGAACAAGAACATCTTCTACTATCCTGAACAGACCACCTGAAGTATGCCTTTCCTCCCATTCCACTGGTCCCGCATGTTCTGCGGAAAATGTGCCATGACAAAATGTTGCGTTATTCTCATTGCACCCAACTGGCCCAGGCAGTTTTGGTTTCTGGACCTCCTACAAATATCAGCCCGTCCTCCTCAGCATCCGCCCCCTCCCAGATCTGCTAACTCAGGAGAATGGTAGAATCAGACATCCCAACCCAAACCCCCTTCACCTCATAGCCTCGTATTTGGATGGGCATCAGACTTGGAGTCTTGGGGCGTACACATTTAAAGGGTGTTCAAACCGTTCATAAACACGACAGAGAAGATTCCATGAGAAAATGCTGTGTAGCTAAATGAAGACGTTTCTGTACCTGAATGCAACAAAACTAGATAGCTCCAGAGACAGCAGGTATCCAGGCTATTTTCTAGACTATCTTCTCACTCTCAGATATCAGGCCTTTCTTTTAGCTTTCTGTGGGTACACAGCAATCAGTGCCCTCCACCTTTGGGTAAAGGGCTATTCTATTTATACTTACCCGATAACAGCCAGATTCCTGAAGGGTCTCACTAAGACCTTCCCACCAGTAGCAAAGCCAGCACCACAATGAGACCTCAGTCTTTTTCTCTCAATACTTACCAGACCACCCTTTAAATGATTGGCTACATGCTTGGCGTTCCACCTGTCAATGAAGGTCACCACCTGCATCACCGTCACTTCAGTCAGGAGGGTGAGTGAATTGGCAGCACTCATGGCCGACCCACCATATTCCACATTCCATAAGGAAAAAGTTTCCCTTCGCCTCCATCCAAAATTCACCCCAAAGGTAGTCTTCTACTTTCACATAAATTAATCAATTCACTTACTGGTATTCCTTCCAAAACCTCATGCTTCCAGTGAAGAGAGGAGACTTCATTCCCTCAATGTCAGATCACCTTTAGCTTTTTATCTGCAAACAACTAAATCTATTAGGAAAACGCTCTTATTTGTCCCTATGGCAGAGCGATCATGGGGACAAGTGTGATCTGCTCATAGGCTCCCTAAGTGGATCTCTGGCTGCAACTTCTTTGCAATCAGTTAGCACAGCTCTCTGGGCATTTGAAGGGTGGCTACCTGGAGTTCTATCCACACCTACTTGAAGGATTATGCTTTAGTCCAAGACTCCTCTTCAAATGAAGTCATTGGGAAAGTGGTATTACAGATCTCTAGACCACCAGCATCCTCTCACCGCCTCCTCTTTCCATGGCCACCCACCTGTAGAATACACAGAGGGACCAGCACTTGAAGAAGAAATGGAGGTTAGTTACCAGTAAATGGAGGTTTGTGAAATGTGTGCTCCCTATCTGTATTCCACTACCTACCCTCCTTCTCCTCCACTTTGGGTCATGTCTGGGTTCGCAGCAGAGAAGGAACTGGAGAGGCAGTTGGTCCACACCTTCCCTTATACCGTTGGTGCTGAGCACCAGAAACCCAGGGCACAGGCATGGACCAACAGACATTATTTCAAATTCTTCAGTCTCAGGCACATGGAGGGCGTGCATACCACGCGTGAAATACAGATAGGGACCACACATCTTGAAGAACCTCCAATTACAGGTAAGTAATTTCCATTTATATTTTTAATTGGGCAATTTTTTCATGCATGTCCAGGCTACAATGATGCCCAGGTGTCTCAAGTTATGAAAAGATGATGGGTTATAAATGTGCATTTAGTTTGTAAAGATCTTGGTAGAAACGTCAAGATCTCCAAAGACAAAGGATATCATCTGCTTTTTGGTAAGCTGAATAAGGATGTACTTCTCTTGAAAAATACAGTGAATAAAGTTCAGTGACTACCTTTCTCAAAGGAGTCTGTTTGTAGCACTGTAGCAATAAGGTGTGTGTGGTAGTGGGGAGTTAGAGCTATGGATAAGTTTAATGAATTATGTAGAAAGCCATGGGTTTTTCCTCAACAGAAACTTTGGAATTGTATTAAGTGGTATTTCTCTTATATACTGTCGCTATTTACATCATTACTAGTGAAAACTAAGGGTATGTCTACACTACCCACCGAATCGGCGGGTAGTGATCAATCTATTGGGGATCAATGTATTGCGTCTTGTCTAGACACGATATATCGATCCCCGAACGTGCTCCCTGTCGACTCCAGAACTTCACCACGGTGAGAGGCAGAAGCGGAGTCGACGGGGGAGCGGCGGCCGTCAATCCCGCTCCACGAGGATGCGAAGTAAGTCAATCTAAGTCGATCTAAGGTACGTCGACTTCAGCTATGCTATTCTCATAGCTGAAGTTTCGTATCTTAGATCGATCCCCCCCACCCAGCCCCCCAGTGTAGACCAGGCCTTAGGTGGCTTTACAGTGCGTGTGAGAATGCACGCTGTCAGCCATTGTTCCTGCTTTGCCCCTTCACTGCCTTCATGGGAAGTTGGTTAAACTTTGTGAAAATATTACTCTTGTATTGCTGGCATGGTTAGTGAACACGTTGGCTGTCAGCTATGTTGTGTCCAGCTGTGTAAATCACATCTGCCAAGGGAATGCTGTAGCTTACACTTCTGACAGTTTTCAGAATTGATCTGTGACGTCTCTTAGGTTTCTCCATTGTACCTCTCTGTAGTTTTCTGAATTGCGTGTTCTCCATTTTCATTATCCTCTGCCCCCTTTCTTATCGTGGAATTGGATATTATTCCTGAATAATATCTTTCTGAGAAAATTGCAGTAAAATCCTTATAAACGATCCATAAATCATTCATGAATACAGCCACTTTGTAATTCATAAATTTCAGCTGGTTCGTTATGTAATGTAACATAACATGATTTTTGGACTGATTTCATCACATATCCCATAATAGTAGGATTTGTATGAAACTTTTTATGCCAAAGTTTGAACAATGTTTATTTTCATATGAGAATTTATTTGCTGGCCAGCTTTGCCAGATTTTTTTTTAAGGACAAAGCAATCTGAAAAGCTCCTGCGTACTTGCCATCAAATTCCTTTCTGAGAGAAAAGTGCTAGATAGCCACGGTGGAGAGAACAGATGTGGTTTCCTGACCTCTTGGAAGTGGAGGGAAAGGAACTTCTAGGTGTGCAAAAGGACTTGCCTTTTTGTAATCCTTCACCCTATTTCCTCTAGCAGCACCACTCTTGCAGGTGTAATTCTACCAATGGAAGGGCCTCTCTAGCAGTTTTGCAGTAGCAGCCATAGAGCACATATACATTAAGAACAGTGTAAAAAAAATCCCCAAACACTCTCAGCCCTCAGTGGCCTCTGCAAAAGAAAATGTAAACTGCTTAATTTAAAAATGTTTTTGTAAAGCAGCACATTTCAAACATATTTACTTGTATCAGATACCTACACTTCTAGGGTGAGTGAAGGTATCTGAAGAGTGCAGTTATCTAATACATCCATGTTGCTTGTTGTTATTGCTTACTGGATAGATAAACACATCCTACAGTATCATTAAATGTGGCAAGTGTTTATTGCTAGGATATTCTCTGGATATTAGGAAGAGTTTTTTATGGATGTTGGATATGTGGGACGTAATACGTCAGCTCTAGGAAAAGGGTAGGGATTAAAAAAAGAGGGTCATTGAAACTAAAATTTTTATTTTGTTTTGGTTTGCATTTTTCATTTAAAAATCCTGCACATTTTTGAAAGAAATGACTTTCTTTTCATTTTGTTAAATTTTTCATGCAACATTTTTTTTCATCCACCCAGCTCTGATAAACATCTATATAATGCTTTACATCTTCAAAGCACTTTACAAACATCACCTATTTAATTTTCACATCTCTTTTGTGAGGTAGGTGAGTAATGTTATCCCTACCTGACATATGGACATGTAGGCATAGAGAGGTTAAGGGAGACGGTTTTCTCTTGAGGATCAACATGGTGGGGTAGAAGGAAATAGAAGACTTCTATCTACTCTCTCCTCCCCGAAACTGGATCTTCCATTAGAAGCTGCCATTAAATGCCTGTTGTGCATTAACACTTTCTCTCCTCTACGATGTGCTATAGAACTATTGGCTAGTCCCTCAACAATGCCCTCAGCCTGGCTATAATCTAGCATTTTCGGCACCTCATTGTAGACTGTGTTGCAGTGCTTAGTTCAGGGATGCAGAGGTGCTATTAAAGAATTTTAGAGTGGGAAAAATATTGCTTCAGTTGTGGATTTTGATACCCTCTTGATGCTAATGACAGGTGAGATTACCAAAAGTGCTTGAGCTAACAGTCCACAGGTTTTATGAGGGGGAGGGTTGAGGCAAGGCATTTTCCTTGTTGATCTGCAAGACTGCGAATTTGTTGGGCTCTTTAGTTCACACTACAGATTTTATATATCTTTTTCCCAAGATGTATTTTGGGAAGGTGGGAGAATTTAAGGCTGGTATAAATTATTGAAGCATATCCACATGAGAGTTTGAACCAGTTTAACTAAATTGATTTAAAACATAACTTGTTAAAATGGTTCAACTTGCAGTATAGACAAGGCCTTAGTTTTAGTAGGTTTAGGAGGATTTTATATGAGATTGGTCCTAATTTATGTGCTTTATTATTTAATTTGTGTACATAAGCCCAAAGCTTCAGATGGTTATCTTTTTAAATAAATTAACATAAATAAGGGTTAATGCAGATTTGTGACACATATGGTGGGGGGCATAGTTATTTTTCATTGTATAAAATATCTACATATCCTGTTGGAGAGATCAAATGCTTCATTATTTACTTAATGAAAACTAACAGATGAAAAGAATGGCTTTATTTGTGGTATTGGAGACTGACTTTGGGAATAAAGCCATATTTTGTGATGAGGAATGTTAGAGATGCCAGTGCACTATTCAGTGATACATCTGGCAAAATCAGACGGCATTTATTGGTACAGGGTTCCTGAGATGGATGTGCCAAACACATGGCATTGAAAATAGTTAGTCCTTTTGTCTGTTATTCATTCCCTGCCAGTGCAAGTGCACATCCATTCAGATAGCTTCCGTCCTTACTGGCAGCTGAATTATTTCAGTGTTCCTGCATGTTGGAGATGAAAAAGAAAGCAAATGTACAAAGTTCCAAATGGAAATATAACTATCGGATGCACCTTTACAAATATTAACCAGCAGTTCATAATTATGGATGCACCTGGTAGCAACTCCGCAGTTGGAGATCTGTTTTAAAATGGGGTTAGAATGAAGCACAAATTCTTGTTTTTCCTCCTAAAAGTAGGTGAGAAAATTGGTGTGGAATTTCCCACAATTAGTTTTTAAGATGTGAATTTTCTGTGAGGTTTATGTTTTGTTTCTTTTAATAATTTCTAACGGGAAGCCTTTAAATTAGAGCTTTGGCTAAATGTATCATTCGCAGATCTACTTTCATCATAAACTGATATTGCTTTAAAGCACTGGTTCCCAAACTTGTTCCGCTGCTTGTGCAGGGAAAGCCCCTGGCGGGCTGGGCCAGTTTGTTTACCTGCCGTGTCCGCAGGTTTGGCTGATCACGGCTCACACTGGCCGCGGTTCGCTGCTCTAGGCCAACGGGAGCTGCTGAAAGCGGCGGCCAGTATGTCCCTCGGCCCGTGCCACTTCCAGCAGCTCCCACTGCTTTTTATTATCTAAATCGGGGTAGGCAACCTATGGCACACGTGCCAAAGGCGGCACGCGAGCTGATTTTCAGTGGAACTCACACTGCCCAGGTCTTGGTCACCGGTCCGGGGGGGCTCTGCATTTTAATTTAATTTTAAATGACGCTTCTTAAACATTTTAAAAACCTTATTTACTTTACATACAACAATAGTTTAGTTATATATTATAGATTTATAGAAAGAGACCTTCTAAAAACATTAAAATGTATTACTGGCATGCAAAACCTTAAATTAGAGTGAATAAATGAAGACTCGGCACACCACTTCTGAAAGGTTGCCAACCGTTGATCTAAATGCACAAAACTTAGTAGAAAGGTGGACCTTTAGAAGATCTGTTTCTTTTTAAAAAAATGAATGTAAAGTGATTTGTAGCCATTATTCACCTTATAACTACACTTGTCTGTAAGAATGTATCTTTCATCATATAAATGAATATTTTCCTACTGCACTTCAAATGCCAACCCCAGTGGTTCACCCCTTCCTTCCTCATATATTGCCAATCCCCAAGTACCCATTAAAAAAATCCTAGAAAATTAATGCAGAAAAACTGTTATGAAGCACTCAGAATTGCTGTACACGTCTGACACAAGCCCATCGAAACAAGGAAATGAGAAGTGACCTAACAGTTATTCTCTCTTTCTCCACCCACAAGCACACATCTTTACATTATCACAACTACAGTACAAAACAGATCATGCACCACTTAGCAACAAAGCTCTTTGTGTATTAATCTATCTTTAAATAGTGATGGAATGGTCTTGATTCTCCTCCCACATATGGGAGTTTAACACCAATGTAAGTCCATTGATTTCAGTGGAGTTACTCCTGATTTACTGTGGTGTAAATGAGAGGAGAATTAGGTTCATGCTTAATTGATGGGTTATTTGCATACATCAGAAGGATATGAGAGAAAATGGGGGCATTCAGTACATAATTCTCATGTTGGTTGACTTATTTTTATATTGAAATGAGGTTAGGCTTTGCCCTCAATAGAATGTGACAATTTAATGAAAGTTGGTGTAATCAGTGTTGTAGTTGGGGGTGGAGAAATAGCAATGAAGTACAGACCTTAGATTGCTTCAATTAACTACTCTAAACTGATAAATGAATTAGGTCAGTGCTTAGTCAGAAGAGGAAACGTTTTATCTGTCTACTTTAATGGCAAATTTCTGTCCTAATGTTCAGTGTAATGTCTGTTCACAGGGCAGAGCAGCAGAATGTGATGAATTATTGCGAATAGAAGAGGACACACATTGGCAAACAGAAGGAATGTAAGTATTCATTTATGTACATAATGAAATAATATCGGTTATAAATTTGAAGTGACCAAAATTTAATTTGCCTTTTGAGTATTTCCTTACCAGCTTATTATTTTGTATACAAGGAAGCATGACATTTATGTAACAATACAATTTGTCTGCATTTTGCTATTTATAGTGTATTGATTAACACAGTGAAAATTTTATTAACATCAATATATTTGTATGTAACTAGAGAATGCAAGTGTTGTTCAACTAGATACTGACATTACATCTGCTAATATTGTTTGTAAAAGGTCAAAAGGCCTGTGTCAACATTTTTAAGGCCAAAGTTTGACCTATGATAAAAATATTATAATTTGATTGGAAAAATGCTGAAACTTACTGTGTGTGTGTGTATGTGTGTTTTAACACACTTTCCTGGCCCTGTAGTAATAGTTAATTCAAAAACACTATTTCAAGACTAGTGTTGACAAACATCAGTTGATGAACATACATGAAATAGATGGTTTAAAATGAAACTGAACTGTTAATTGAAGTTTTTGTTAAGCAAAACAAGTGTTCATTTCTGCTTTGCTAAAAGTTCAGATGAAAAAAATCAGTAGTTGCCAAAAGAATAAAGAAAAATTAGGTTCTTTTAAAGCTTTTAATAGTATTACAAAATTTCAAACTAAAAGATAAAATACTATTTAAAAAATTGCCAGTGTCCTTATACTAGAACAATAAACTTCATTAATCAAGTAAAAAAATTGTTGGTAATTAAATTATTTCAGCATCAGAAGTCAGGATGTTTAAATTGATTGAAATGATAGATGGGGGAATAACTATTTAGTTCATTGTCTTCTAAACGGACTTCCTAGTTTCCACATGAAAATTTCCAAATCCTATATCTGCATATGAATGTGCACAAATACAGGATTTTGCTATACAATTTAAACAGCCAATTTGAAAATATTGCCCATTGATTTAAATTCTAACTCCTTTGATACTCACTGTAGTGTCTTTGTTTCCTACTGTAGAACAAATACATCAAACAAGCAAAATATTGATATAGCCATGATAGATCATTTAAAAGAAGCAGTAGATTTGCTACAAGATCCCAACAGGTATGCTCGTATCAGAGGGTCTCCTGATGTAAGTAATATGTTGTATAGGAAATTCTGTGAGGGTCAAAGTAAAAAAAAGTTCTTTTTTCTTTTCTTTTTTTTTTTCATGACTAAATGCCTTCTGCCCTGCATCAATGGGATGTGGGATGTTAACTAGATAGCAGGGGATATGGCATGGTGCCTGGAAGGGCATGGGGGATGTGAGAATGCACAGTTGGCAAGATAGGTCTGGCTTCTCCTAACCCTCTTCGGATCCTTCACCTTTCTGTTCCCTGAGGCTGAGGGGACTGGGCTGGCTGATTGGCTCTTGCATACTTTTTCCACCATTTAAACTTTTCCAAGCTTTTCAATAGCTTCTTATACTTGTTAGCTGCCCTGCCCTCCTTCCATTTAGTTGTAGCATAGGAGTTATATTTTCAGCATACTACTGGACTGGCTAATTGTCTGTTTTGGGAGGAGGGAGAATTTTTCCCATTGGGTCAAAGTGACTGAGGACTTGTTGTTTTTTTATCTTTGTCAGTGTGTTTTTTAATCTTTGTCAGGTTGAAAGCAATAGAACAGGGGTCGGCAACCTTTCAGAAGTGGTGTGCCGAGTCTTCATTTATTCACTCTCATTTAAGGTTTCGCGTGCCAGTAATACATGTTAACATTTTTAGAAGGTCTCTTTCTATAAGTCTATAATATATAACTAAACTATTGTTGTATGTAAAATAAATAAGGTTTTTAAAATGCTTAAGAAGCTTCATTTAAAATTAAAATGCAGAGCCCCCCAGACCGGTGGCCAGGAACTGGGCAGTGTGAGTGCCGCTGAAAATCAGCTTGCGTGCCTCAGGTTGCCTACCCCTGCAATAGAACTTGAAAGTTTAACATTAGGAAAAGTAGAGTTGTCTAATTTGCTGCAACTTGTAGGTAAATGCTAAAAGGGCCAGCTCCCAGAGATAAATGAGACATGAGGTTTCGCTAGTTGACCTCATGCCAATATGAGACGGGGCCCCCTGGTCTTCAGGAAGCAGCAGAGAGGATTCCAAAGTGAGGAGAGTCCTAGGGGTAGTTTGAGGAGGGTCTAACCTGACTTATTGGTTATAAGGTGGGAGTTTTATAACCCCACAATGGAACCAGTTAAATGTCTGGTATGTGAAAGCAGGGGGTGGTGCATAGCGCTCATATTCCATGTTAAATTAATAAAGTTGTGGCCTGACATTTAAATTCATCCCTGCATCTGTCATTCAGTCACCTGAATGTTCTTATTAACGTATGTTTGGCTGTTAAAGTTATTTGTTAGTATACAGGATGTTCTTCGGGAATGGGTTATCGGATGTTCTTAACTTGACAAGTTCATAAAAAAGAAAATTAATTGTTATGTGACCTTTTGACTAAGAGTAGCTTAGATATAATCTCCCCTAGATAGTATGCACAGGATTCCCATTATTTTAACACAATGGTGTCCAAACTTCTCCTGTCACCATCCCCCAACCCTCACCAGAAATGGAATCTGCCTATTCTCCCTCTCCCCCTTCGTTACTGCACAGTTGGCTCAACAGAGGAGCTTGGGGGAGCAGCTGGGGCTAGAGGCAGAGCTGGCCTGGGGGCAGAGTGGGGCTGGGGCTGGGGTTGGAGCTGGCCTGGGGTCAGAGCAGGAAGTAGAGTGGAGCTGCAGGTGGGGCCAGAGCAGGGGGTAGAGTAGAGTTGCGGCTGGGGGCGGAGGCGGGGGCGGGGCGGGGCTGGGCTGGGAACGAAGCTGCAGGTGGGACCAGAGATGGGGGCAGAGCGGGGCTGTGTGGCACCACTAGGGAGGTGCGCCCCACAGTTTGGGGACCATTGTGTTAACAGGAACTGTAAATATAATAGAAGCATAGGAATTATAGATGAAGAAAACCTATTTAATCCAGCCATCTAGTTGCACAGAACTGTTCCCCACAATGCTTTTTCTGGTGCTTTGTCTAGCCTAATTTAAACTTTTTCTAGGGATGCATCTGAAAAAGAATATAAGCCCCACTCTATACTTGCAATTGCCCAGTGGGAGTAGGAGCAGGCCCTTTGTGAACGAACAAAGGATCCGTTTTTTTAATTGTTCTAGCAAATGTATTGTCTGTTCACTTTGCAAATACTTCTCCTTTTAGTTCAGAAGATGAATTGACTTTAGCTTGTGCTGGACAGTAGTCTCTAGAAATGTTTGTTGGTTTAAATTAGGTAAGGCAGGTGTTTTTGCTTCATAAAAGAGAAATAACCTCACCACTTAGAAAAGTTTGTTCATATTAGTTCTGAATTCAGTAATGCAACATTCCAGGTGGCATTGCTTCTGCACCTCACCCGAGGCAAGGTCTTTTAATTGGAACAAATGTTGCTATTTAAAAAACAACAACTTTAGTTTTAAAAATGTGTTAATTAAACATAACAATGAAAAGGTTTCAGTTCTCACTCTTGTAAATAATTCTATTTGTCACTTAATAATTCAGTGCTGTAACTCATAACACTACACATCTTTCCCCTACCAAACAGAGAAGAGACATTTAAAAATGTAAGGAATTGTTGTTTAATATTTCAGTTTAACTAGGTTTCTTATTCCAAATATATATTATGAAGCAAATACATTTGCAATACTCACTCGTCCGTGAATTTTCAGATGGGCCGTTTATTTCAAATACTGCTGTTAAGGATAGCCAATCATGCTGTACATATATACAAAACCAGTAAAGAGAAATGTAGAAAATAAATAGAATAGAATAATAAAATAATAGAAAATGTAGATGTGCATAACTACATGGCTATAGTCAGAACAGTAAAGAGGAAGTTGCACTAATTTCCCAGTTGATATTTTGCTATTTGTGGCAATTCCAAACCACTTCTAAAGAATAATGGGAACTAGTATTGTGTTGGATTTACGTATATACAGTTGAATAAGAATTTGCATAACCTGCTGATCAAGGTTTAATATTGTAGTCTTGCATTTGGGTATTGAAGTGAGTGGTGTGTAGATGTGTAGTGGTGTGTAGTTGAACAAGTTAGAAGAAAACCATGATTTAATATATCCATTTAAAAAAATTAAATACCTAATAGAATGTTCATCAAAGATATACCCCAGTGCATTGTTTTTATTTCAAACCTTACAGATTAAGCATGGATATTACAGAGAGCAGTGGTGTGAATCTGTATCCCATGGAATCAACAACAGATTTAGAATTACAGGAGTCTACAGTAAAGTGTGTTTATATTCCTTTTTCAGAAAAAATAATGGATTTGCTAAGTTTCATATTCAAGATTCTACACTTTAAAATGTAATGTGTTGTGTTTTGTATATCCACATACAGTGGCCAAATGCAGATGGAGGAGGTGCCTATCTATCAGGTAAGCTGTCACTATGTTACAAAATATCCAAGAGAGAGAGACAGAAAATGGATCGCCAATTACATTAGCTATTGGACCAGTAAATGAACAAAATTTAGTGGTCTGCAAGAGAAAAATATTGCTTTTGGAAGTTTTGCATATCTTTTTCTAAAATTAATTTTTGCTTTTACAAATTTTTTAAATAGCTCATAAGGACTTTTTTAATGTACAGAGATTTAGTTATTTTTAATCTCTCTAGTCCTTTGCCTTCATTGTGGGGACTACACTTGTTGCTGCAATCATAGTTCTGTCTGCAATTGTCCCATTGAGCTAAATACTTCAAGTATTGTAATGGCCATAAAAATATGTGAATAGTCTGTAGCCCTTTGCTAAATACACTCTTATTTGTTTTTCTTCCTACCTCTATTCTTTTTAGTGCTGAAAAACTATAATGTAGCCCAGGAGCCTCAAACCCCATCTCTGGGGCAGGAGAAAGAGCTATGTAATAATCTGTCCCTTGACACTGTTGTTTTGTCTACACCATGAAAATGTCTGCACTGGGAAATCATTTTAACCTGCACAACTTTTGCCCCCAAGATCGGTATGGCACAAATGTATGTAAACGAATCAGAAGACTAGAAGAGAAAAGTCTCCAGAAACTATTTTATCCAAATTATCTCTGTCCACACTGAGGGCAAAACCATGCTAGCTAAAACCAGTCTCCTGATATGGTCTCTTTTCACTGTGCACGAGGGTTCAATGGACTACCATCATCATGACAGTGCACTAAAACATGGGTTGTAGAGCTGGCACCTAGATAAGATCACTTTGTACATGAGGCTACTGAATAAGAATTTGTAATTCTCGCTGTTTATTGCTATTGCAGAAGAGTAATAACTCCCTATATGTGTCCTAAGTTTTTGTATATGCTACTGTCTGGGCAGGAGCACCAGAGAACACCCAATCAATAAGTTCTTACACCATTGTGTTCTTCATTTGATATGCGTGCACACAATAATTATAACAGAGTTAGTACTTAATTTATAGATCATATACTTAAAAATATGAATCTCTTTGGTGACTCAGTGCTATATACCGTATTGTCCCGAGTATAGGGCACTCCTGATTATAAGCCGCACCCTTAAAGTTTGGTGCTATTTTAAAAAAATTAAATTTTTAACTTTTTTTAACTTAAACAAAATATACACATTAGTAGAACAGTAAAACAGTATTTTATTTAATGAATAGGAAGACATGTATCAGTATTTTTAACACTTTTAACACTTTTGGCAGTCCACCGCGGGTCTTCGGGGCACTTCGGCGGCGGGTCCTGGAATGGAAGGGCCCCCCCGCCGCCGAATTACCGCCGAAGACCGGGCTGAACTTCGGCAGCGGGTCCCACTTGGGCGGTAACTCGCCAGTGGGGGGTCCTTCGGCCCCGGCGCGGAAGGACCCCCGCAGGCGAAGACCAGGAGCAGAAGAAGCTCCTGTGCCCGGCCCCGCAAGAGTTTTCCGGGCCCCCCGGAGCGAGTGAAGGACCCCGCTCCAGGAGCCCCGAAAAAACTATCGTGGGGGCCCCTGCTGGGCCCGGGGGCAAATTGCCCCCCCTGCCCCCCTCTGGGCAGCCCTGAGGCCGGGGCCGGCGGAGGCGGGTACGCGGGGCTGGGGCCGGGACGCGGCCGGCAGAGGCAGGTACGTGGGGCTGGGGCCAGGCGGCGGGGACGTGGCCGGTGCTGGAGCCGGGCGGCGCGAGGCCAGGGCCGGCGGAGGCGGGTGCGCGGGGCGGGGGCCAGGGCCGGGCGGTGGGGGAGGCGGGGACGCGGCCGGGGTCGGAGCCGGGCGGCGGGGGAGGCGGGGACACGGCTGGGGCAGCCCAGAGCCCTCTGATTCCCCGCCGCGGCTGGGATTTAAAGGGCTCTGGGCTCCCCACCACAGCGGGCAGCCCAGAGCCGTCTGAGTCCCGGCCACGGCTGGGATTTAAAAGGCTCTGGGCTCCCCGCCGCAGCGGGCAGCCCAGAGCCCTCTGAGTCCCAGCCACGGCTGAGATTTAAAGGGCTCTGGGCTCCCCGCCGCAGCGGGCAGCCCAGAGCCCTCTGATTCTCTGCCGCGGCTGGGATTTAAAGTGCTCTGGGCTCCCCGCCAGCGGGCGGCCCAGAGCCCTCTGATTCGCGGCCGTGGCTGGGATTTAAAAGGCTCTGGGCTCCCCGCCGCAGCGGGCAGCCCAGAGCCCTCTGATTCCCGGCCACAGCTGGGATTTAAAGGGCTCTGGGCTCCCCGCCGCAGCGGGCAGCCCAGAGCCCTCTGATTCCCGGCCGCTGCTGGGATTTAAAAGGCTCTGGGCTCCCCGCAGCTGCCGGCAGCCCAGAGCCCTCTGATTCTCTGCCGTGGCTGGGATTTAAAGGGCTCTGGGCTCCCGCTGCGGCTATTGTCCCTATTGTAGGCCGCACCCCTAGTTTAAACACTCACATTAGGGGAAAAAAGTGCGGCCTATACTCGGGACAATACGGTATCTTCAAACTCACCAATGGTGTGCGCTGAAACTCAAGTCAATATTCAAAATTTGCTACTGTATATCTAGTGTCATATTTTGTGCCAAGATAGTACCAGTCTTTTGAAGACCTTTTAATGTACTGCTTTACACATAGTCACACCAACATGAAGATGAAGTGTTGTACTACATTTAACCTCCAGTAATAGCATTTGAAACATTATATATATTAATGTGTTTTTAATATATTACACAGTATTTTACATTTATAAAGTACCATTCATCATTAACCATCTCAAAACACTATACAGCCTATTAAACCAAAGAATTATTTCTACAAACCATTATCACTGTAGTTATACAAAATTTTAATGTGACTTTGATTTGGAACTTAGTTTAATATTTGCTGCTTACTATTTAATTCATATCCAATCCAGTGAACTCTAAGGAGCTCAGTATTATTTGTTAAATTATTTGTTCAAGCATTCAGAATCATCTGTTGGTAAGCACTGGCACTGTCTATCTTCTTATTTTTATATGGTTCACTTCCACTTTTGGATTGCTCTTCACAGTATTTGCACAAAACTACTTGTAAGAGTGTGTTAAGAAAAAGTTGGGTATTTGTTTCTGATCCCCAGTGCTGTGCATAAAGTCTCAACAGATGTGTACCTTGCAGAATGAAAATGCTGAGGAAGAACTAGAATTTCAGAAGAGGAGAGAATTGATTATAGAGAAAACCAAGACTGAAGCCAAAATAGCATGTAAGCAGGATGAGACGCAACTACTGAGTCAGGTATGGAGGAGCCTGGGTACAACATATTTATCTAGTCATAGGACCTCTTGAAAAGGGATTCCAAAGAATTTTATCCTATTCATTGGTGTGCAGATAGAATTTCAAGTGACCCCTCCCCGGTTTTCCAGTCTCAACTTCTGTATTTGGTGGTTTAGGGAAACCCATTGCATGGGGTTGCATCTCTGCCTTCTTGGCTAATAGCATTGATGGACCTGTCCTTCATGAACTTATCTAATTCATTTTTTAACCCAGTGATAGTTTTGGCCTTCACAGCATCCCCTGGCAATGAATTCCATGGATTGACTGTGTGTTGTGTGAAGAAATACTTCCTTTGTTTTGTTTTAAACCTGCTGCCTATTAATTTCATTTAGTGAAACCCTAGTTCTTATGTTATGTGAAGGGGTTAATAACACTTCCCTATTCACTTTTTCCATTACCATTCATGAACTTATAGAACTCTACCATATCCCCCCTTAGTTATCTCTTTTTTAAGATGAACAGTGCCAGACATTTTTATCTCTCCTCGTGAAAAAGCTGTTCCATACTCTCAATCATTTTTGTTGCCTTTCTCTGCACCTCTTCAATTCTAATATATCTGTTTTGAGATGGGGCTATCAAAACTGTACTCAATATTCCAGGTGTGGGTGTATGGTAGATTTATATAGTGGGGGAGAGGAACTGGGATATTGAAATTCAGCATAACGGGAGATATTTATAAAGGAGATTTTGTAAAATACAGTGTCTTTAATCTTGTAGGAAAAGAAAGGACACAACACTAGCAAGATTTGGCCCTTCAATAAAGTTGAAAAAATATTTCTTCAAGATATATATGTTCTTAGGCTATTTTAAACAATAGTTTAAACACAGCCCCTATTCCCGTCCCTCTTCAGGGACCATTCTCACAAGAATACGCTAGTTCAGGAAGTCCAGTATCCCCTTCTTGTGGTGACCATACAGGAAGTTCCCATGTTTCTCACGGGGAAGGGATTTTATTCCTGATACTTCCTGATCCCGAAAGCAAAAGGGGATCTCAGGCCTACCTTAGATCTAAGACAGCTAAACAAGTTCCTACAGAAAATATTATTATTATTATTATTATTCTTTGAGTGATTGCACAAGTCCATTCCATTGTTGGTGACTCACAGGCAGTTCATACTGTACTGGCAAGATGCGCCTTTAGATCTAGAACAATGACCTACATTGTTTGGAATCTCAACCCTGGCAGGAAAGCGTTGGCCTCTGTAGAGTCCAGGTCTGCCCCAATAAATTCTATCCTCTGAACAAGAGTCAGAGTAGATTTCTCCGTAGTCATTAGGAGCCCCAGTGTGTCGAAGGTGGACTGTATAGTGACCTTGCTGGACCGTACCTGAGACCTGAACCAGCCTCTTACTAGCCAGTCTTCTAGGTAAGGGAATATGTGAACTTCTGGAGCTGTTTACAGGCCACTGTGAATTGGTAGTGGAAATGGCTGACCATGAAACTGAGGCGTTTTTGGTGGCTCTGGTGAATTGCCATGTGAAAATCAGTATATTTTAAGTTGAGGGCAGCATACCAGTCCCTGGAATCTAGGAAAGGGATAAGTGAAGTTTGAGTGATCATCCAGAACATATGGTTGCTAACCTTTTTCTGTAATTATTGTTCTCTAGTATGTGTTGCACATGTCCATTCCATGACCCTCCCTCCTTCCCCTCTCTATCAGATTCTATCTGGTAGGAAGGAACTGAGGGGAGTTAGGGGTGGCTCTGCTTTTTATACCTGAATGTAGTGGCACAAGCAGTAGAGGGCGCTCACACCACCCTGACAGGCACTGCTGAGGAAAATGTTTCCAAAAGCTGTGCATGAGGTACGCTCACAGCCTACGGTGGAATGGACATGGGCAATACATCTCAAAGAACAACAGTTACATAAAAAGATTAGTAACTGTTTCTTTTCCAAGTATTTCCTTACCTAGTCTTTACCAATATCTATTATTGTGAGGTCTTAATTACTTCATATTTCTCCAAATGTCTTTGTGCTTTCTGCTGAAGATATATTTTAAAGGAATTCAATATCACAACTTTATGCATATTTCCACCAGGGCTGTCGATTAATCGCAGTTAACTCACATGATTAACTCAAAAAAAGTAATTGTGATTAAAAAAATTAATCGCGATTACTCGCATTTTAATTGCACTGTTAAACAATAGAATTTTATTAAATTGAAATTTATTAAATATTTTGGATGTCTTTCTACATTTTCAAATATATTGATTTGAATTACAACACAGAATACAAGTGTACAATGTTCAGTTTATATTATTTTTATTACAAATATTTGCACTGTAAAATGATAAAATATTATTTTTCAGTTTCCCTTATACAAGTACTATAGTGTGGAAGTACAACTTACAAATGTAGATTTTTTTTTTTGCACTCAAAAACAAAGCAATGTAAAACTTCAGAGCCTGCAAGTCCACTCAGTCCTACTTCTTGTTCAGCCAATCTCTAAGACAAACAAGTTTGTTTACATTTATGGGAGATAATGCTGCTCGCTTCTTATTTACAGTGTCACCTAAAAGTGAGAACAGGAGTTCACATGGCCCTGTTGTAGCCAGCATTGCAAGGTATATACGTGCGATATGCTAAACATTTGTATGCCCCTTCGTGCTTTGGCCACCATTCCGGAGGACATGCTTCCATGTGGATGACACTCATTAAAAAAATAATGTGTTAATAAAATTTGTGACTGAACTACTTGGGGGAGAATTCTGTATCTCTTGCTCTGTGTTTTACCTGCATTCTGCCATATATTTCAAGTTATAGCAGTCTCGGATGAGGACCCAGTATGTTGTTGGTTTTAAGAACACTTTCACTGCAGATTTGACAAAATGCAAAGAGGGTACTAATGTGAGATTTCTAAACATAGCTACAGCACTCAACCCAAAGTTTAAGAGTCTGAAGTGCCTTCCAAAATCTGAGAGGGACAGGGTATAGAGCATGTTTTCGGAAGTGTTAAGAGAGCTACACCCCCATGCAGAACCTACAGAACTCGAATCACCAAAAAAGAAAATCAACCTTTTGCTGGTGGCATTTGACTCAGATGATGAAAATGAACATCCATTGGTCTGCACTGTTTTGGATCATTATTGAGCAGAACCCATCATCCGCATGGATGCATGTCTTCTGGTATGGTTGTTGAAGCATGAAGGGACATATGAATCTTTATCGCATCTGGCATGTATATATCTTGCAACGCCAGCTACAACAGTGCCATGTGAATGTGTGTTTTTACTTTCAGGTGACCTTGTAAATAAGCAGGCAGCATTGTGTCCTGCACATGTAGACAAACTTGTTTATCTGAGCAATTGGCTGAACAAGAAGTAAGACTAAGTGGACTTGTATGCTCTAAAGTTTGACATTTTTAAATTTTTGAATGCAGTTATTTTTGTGTGCATAATTCTACATTTGTAAGTTCAGCTTTCATAATAAAGAGATTTCACTACTGTACTTGTATTAAGCAAATTGAAAAATGCTATTTTTTATTTTTACAGTGCAAATATTTATAATAAAAATAAAGTGAGCACTGTATACTTTGTATTCTGTGTTGAAAGTGAAATCAATATATTTGAAAATGTGGAAAACATCCAAAATATTTAAATAAATGGTATTCTATTATTGTTTAACAACACGATTAATCATGATTATTTTTTTTAATCGCTTGACATAATATTCTTAGTCCTGGGGGTCACTAAGCTCTATCTCACATCTAATACCATTTTGAAACCTATTCTGAGTGCGTTATTAAGAGTGCACATAATGCTAGCTTAGAATCTAAATATATTTTGGTTTTCTACTTTACTAAACAATGAAAATTTCAGTGGATTTTTAATGATTTTGACTTCCTCTGAATACTTATATAGAGCTGATTCTGGAAGTTGCTATTCACTTCCTGGAAAGTCCTGAGTTCCCTCAAATATCAGTTAAGTCAAATAGGAGTTGGAGGCACTTGGGCCCAGATCTGCAAAGGTACTTAGTCATCTAAACCCCAGTCCATAGGTGTCTAAGTCCCAATTTTAGGCTTCACTGTGATCTTCAACACCACTGCTTGGTTGGCACCTAACCCTGTAGTGAGCTAAACTCATTCAAAAGCTCCTACATTTTCACTGTAAAAGTTCCATAGCTGCTGGTGTTTCTGCCTCTCGGCATATGCACTGCCATTTCACTCTGGGCATTGGGATGTCTTTCTCATGCTTAAGCCCCTGGTGTGATCCATGAACTGGGGGATGAAAAGCAGAGGAGTACCTGTCTCACTGTGGGGCTTGATCCAGTAGATGTGCTCAGAGACCACCTACTGGGACAGGCCCCATTCAAAATCAGGCCACTGGAGAAGATGGTGCTCTCGCCCATCTTCTAACCTTTAGCCCAGTTCTGTCAGCACTTGCATGGGATGTGGGAGACCTGGGTTCAGCTCCCCCCCTCAGGTAGAGAGGGAGAGAGGATTTGAACAGGGGTCTCCCACATTTTTCAGGAGAGTGTTCTGTCCACTGGTCTATGGGATATTTTGCTGTGGGGCTCCCTCAGTCTCTCCTGTTGAAGCTGTTCTGCTTTGGATAAATAATTAAATACTGATTGGAGCAGAATATCAGACCCTGGGTCTCCCACATGCCAGGTGAGTGCTGTAACCACTAAGCTAGAAGTTAGGTGGGCACCACCAGCTCCTCCTCTGCCTGCTCTAGCTGTTTTGTGTGAAGTAAACAAGACATCTAACTCATTTGCAGAAGAAATGACTTAGGCACCTAAGCTACCTGACTCCAAGAGACGGGTTCCTGTCTATGGATTGCTAGCAGAGAGACCTCCCTATAGCCTGGACTTAGGTGCCAAACTCCTGAGGGGGATGGAGCTTAGGATGCACCTCTTGTCAGCATTTCCTGTTGGCTAGTTCGTGGAGCTTCCCACCTAGCATGCTGGTTTTGTGTATCCCATTCTTAACCGCCTATCTGTCCTCATTCATTATACAGGGAGGCTAGGCAACGAATCCCAGCATTGTCCATCCCTTCACTGCTTCTCTGATTTTCTAGGCGCTTAGAAGTTAGGCGCTGCAATTCTGAGCGTCGTAACGCTTCAGCCTTTTTGTGAATCTAGGACTTGGTACCATGCAGGTGGCACACCACATCTCAAAGTAGATCCACAGTTATTGTAGGTTGGATCAGGCCTACAGTATGCTGCTGAAAGTTCTTGATATCAGTAGTGTTGTGTACAGATTCAAACTTCTTACGGTATTAGTGATATTAACAGAGCATGTGTCACAACATATCAATGTTATGAAAGTGACTTTTTTGATATAGCATGATTATTATATACTGTAACAGATCTGGCCTGTTGAACAGGTAGTGCCAGGATAACAAGGACATAGACTGCTTTAGCCGGGGGGTTGTTGAAAGCTGTTGTCTCCAGGCAAGATACATGAAGAGGGGTCTATCGACTTAGAATGCTCTTATTCAGTCTAGAGAAGATAAGGGTTGATTAAAACCCTGAGGGAAGTCCTTTCATGAAGACTTGACAAGAGGCCTAGGAGGTACACAGGAAAGGCTATGCAGGGAGGAAAGGTGTGTCTTCTCCCATCCCAGCTTGCTGAAAGCTGGAAGCAGTCTTAGTGGTTGGGACCACTAAGGGTACATCTATACTTACCGTCCGGGTCGGCGGCTAGCGTTCGACTTCTCGGAGTTCGATATATTGCGTCTAATCTAGACGCGATATATCGAACTCCGAATGCGCTCCCGTCGACTCCGGAACTCCACCACCGCGAACGGCGGTGGCGGAGTCGACGGGGGAGCTGCGGACTTCGATCCCGCGGCGTCTGGACGGGTGAGTACTTCGAACTAAGGTAGTTCGAGTTCAGCTACGCTATTCGTGTAGCTGAACTTGCGTACCTTAGTTCAAACCCCCCCCCCCCTTAGTGTAGACCAGGCCTAAGTGTTCTGCTTTATGTTTGTTCCAAAACTTTTGCAATAATAAAACTGGCCCTGAGAAAAAGGTGTTGCATTGAACTGTGGTTTGGCCTTTATTTTACCTTCCATAGCTGGTGTATCTGCCCATTGGCTTACATATAAATGATACAATGTTAGTATTTGTAAGTCATGTTGTGAAATATGCAACATACATTGTCAGTCTGATTATGTACCATTATTGTAGAACTGACTCTTGGTAAATCTTTAAATCTATATTAAAATAGTTTTGTTTGGTGCTTGTTTACATTATGAACTCCATAGAACACCCTGAAATATTGACCTCTCCACCCATGAACCATGAACTCTGTATTAAAATGTTATAACTTGTGGATCAAATATAACCCTCAACTTATGTAGTGCTAGATTATTTTAAAAAGTCTATAAATTACTTTTATTTCTGTTTTAAACAAGGAAAATTTAATAAACTCAAAGTTTCCTCTGTTTTAATGAGACTGTTGCTAGCTCGTTTAAGAATAGAAATGTGTACATGTGTTCTTCAAGAAAAAGAATTGTTTCACTGAAAGGTTAACTAGTCTTTGAAGAAGAAGAGTATTATATAAATGCTAAATATTATTCCTATTAGTTTAGGATTGTACTTTAAGTACCTATTCACTCTAATTCTCCTTGATGAAAGTGTGGGTAGGATGGCATAGGTTCTCTAAATCTCTCTCTATGGCAATGTAAAACTACTTGTGAACAAAATGTTCTTTAATGTATGATAAATTTACTTACTGAATCACTTTATTTCTATTCAAACATGCAGAATGATCTGATTGTCTGGAATATAGGAGGATGCAGCTCTCACAATGAGGTGAGATACTACTGGTATTTGTGTGTGTCTATCTATAATGTACTATCTTTCCAGTCTTAGCTCTCCATGGTACAGAAGGGTACAGTGTTTATCCCCCATAGTCTTCCACCCACTGCTGTACTCCTTCCTTTCCTCCTGCATAGATCTGCAGACCCAGTTCAAGGTCCAGGGGAAGGTGGAAAGATGCTCTGAGGTGTCTAAGTAACATCCCCTTTTCTGGTTTTTGTTGCTTGGATTTGTGCTGTTTTTCATTCCACAGAATTTCACAATATATTAGACAAAGCAGTTAGGCAAGGAAGGGTATTGATGCAATGGAAGAACAGAATGTATGTAAGGAAGGAGTGTTTTTTCTTATTCATTCTAAAATCCTGCACTATAGTGATTAATATTACACAAATATTTCACATGAATAATAATTCAAGTGATAATGTGAAAGAAAACTGAAAAATAATCAGATGAAGTTAGAACAGTGGGAAAAACCCTCAGTTCGTACTCAGTCAGAATCCCCTTTGTAGTCACCAGGAGATTTGATGGAATAAAGAGTGAATTAGGATTACAGGATTTGAGCCTATAATGTTAACAGTTTGGGGGAAATAATTGTAATGCTGCATGATTGAACCTCTATATTTTGTGTAAGCAATTGTGCTGAGATGTACAGTTTCTTACTCATATCTATCTTGAAACACACAGAGTAAGGAAAAAACTCCCACACAATCTCCTACTACAAACAACACAGCTCCTTTTGGCCTGAAGCCACGGTCAGGTAAGATTGTGAGAGAGAATAAATTACAATAGGGCTTCTTCTCCAGCAAACTCAAGGACTTTTGTTTTCTTATCTTATCCCCATCCAACCGGAATCAGCAAGTCTCTTTTTAGTTCTTAAGCCCGTGCTTACTGGTGGTGACTGTTCACTTACAATAGATATATATTTAGTAAGAAAGGAGGCAAAAACACTGTCCGAAAAACACTGAAAAAAGTACAGTAGAAGTACTAACTTTTCAGCACATTTTATATGGATCAGTTTTCATCCCTCATATTTTTTTCATATATAAAAACGCCATATATCTGCCTGATGCACCAATTTAAATCCTATGTTCACCTGGCTGACACATAGAGATACATTTTAAAGTTGTGAATAAATAAATGTATATGATAACAAGGTTTATTTGGGTAATTATTGTGCATTGCTCTGAAAATATATTCATGAGTTTTTCCATAGGAGTATGTGTAAATATCAAATTAGGTGTTAACATAGCTGCAATCTGTAGTAGAATGAATTTGTGATGTGCTAAATGCATAATCATTGACATTTTAATTAGTGTGTTCATATAAACCAATTTTAATTGCTAGGGTATTAAGAATGAACAATCTCTTTTTAAAATGGGATCAGATGTAGGATGACATTGTTTTTATCTTTTGTTTGCTGAAATATGCAATATTAGAAGTCATCTCACGTTGTCTTTGAAGTAGATCATGGCTTAGATTTTTTTAAATATATTTCAGCTTCCTAAAAATGTAATTGTGGTTTCTTTCTTTCACCACTAATACCTTTAATCGAATGCCGGTAAACCACTACAAGCTTGTAGCTTTCGTAATGAAATATTTCAGCAACAGCAGCACATTTTCATATTTGAATGAATTATAAGAAATTGTACCCTTAGAATTTATTAAAACCAAAAAAAGTGATAATGAAACAAAGAAATTGTTGTTGAACCAAAATGGTTTCATTATTGAGAGCATTTAAATTCACCATTCAGTTGAGATTATGGGAAAGGTATGCAACTTAACCAGGATACCCAAAAGTTTTAGATTTGTTCAGAACCAAGCTTAAAAGCTTTGCAAATTGAAAAGTACAAGCATTCCTGTGTATCCTTCCTGTTTCAGTTAATTTGAAATATATGCCAACATATCAATGCCCTCCACTCCTGACCACTCAGTATGTAAAAAAAGGACCTCTTCTTTTGTATATATGTTAAGTAATTTAGCCCTTATATCTCTGTTGTTTTTCATATAATATTGAACAGACAACCTGAAAGTCATTATTGCATAGTGCTTTACTTAATAGGTCTGATCTTGCTCACACCAGTTTTGCAAGTGTCATTTCATGGGTTTCAACTGAATTACTCCTGATTTACAACAGTGTAAAACAATTGAATTATGCTGGTGTAAAATCAGAATCAGGCCCGATGTCTTTTCCCATGATATAACATTAGTGTGAGAGGCCTGGTCTACACTAATGAGGTAAGTTGACCTAAGTTACACTTGTTATTTAGGTAAAGATTCATAACTTAAGTCAACGTAGCTTAGATTGATTCACAGTGGTATCTACATCATGCTATGTTGATGGGAGATTCTCTCCCATCGACTTATCGTGTCTTCACCAGACCCACTAAATTGATGCCTGCTGGATCACTGATTTAACTCAGAGTGAAGATGTGCCTTTAGTTGATCATGCACTGTAACCCAGTGTGCTGTGATGAAATATTACAAGTGAAATTTGACACCTTGGAAATTACTCACCTCGCCTATCCCATTTCCCCCCAGAAAGAAAGTGCTTCATAAAGGCATTAAATCTAGTCCTTTAATGTGGTTTATCCACACACTAGAGCTGAAAACAGTGTAGCTGTGAAGATACCTGCCCTATTGGTGAACCTTGTGTGTATTTTGACTTGACACATCTGCAATTTCTGCAGGTAATGCCATCGTACTTTTCAAGCTTTTTTTCCTTCTTAAAGAATGTACAAATCTAAACCCTTCCACCAGTCAGTGTTTGCTTGTACAAATCTAAACACTTCCAGACAGTGTTTGCTTCTTAATTACCTACATCCTTATTGCCGTAGAGGTGGTCTCGGAAGCCAAACATGCTGTGTGCACCAGTAAAGTTAATATTATAGATTTCAGTTCAGTTTAGAGTTGAGGTTTAATAGCTTTTTTTATTTAAGTAATATGTGGCCTCATGGGAGAAAACAAAACAAAAAACTTTGAATGATTTTTTAGTCCTTTACTGCTACAATTTAAATGTTATGGGAGCAGATCATTCAATTTTTTTAAATAACAGTGCAAGATTTGTTTTAAATGATTCTAACCAAAATGTATAAATCTTGCTCTGGAAAACAAAAACAGAAATAAGAAAGATATGTGATAGAAAAGAAAATACCAGAGGGGAAAAATGAGGGGGGAGACTTTCAAGAAAAATATATTTAAACATGCCCTTCAGAGTTTATATTTTATTTTTCTTAATTGATTCTACTTAAAATTAATGTTTTGCTTTCTATTTAATATTATTTCACTGTGTCATAGTGATTTATGTCTCTAGGAAAGGTAAAAATAAACAGAGTATTAGACTTCTGGTAATGATTCCAGCTTTTTGAAGTACATACACAAAGCCTGCTTCCAGAGGATAAACCACAGTTACTTAGATTTCTCTGTCAGCACATACTAGATTTGTGTTCATGAGTAAAAGTTCTTTTTATACCCACATTTTAAGGCTTGCCAAAACATGAGGAAAAATCCATTCATGATGCCTAATTAGGTATCCAAAGAAAATGTTTTTCGAAGGTAATGAATATGCTATCTTGACCTTTTGGTGTATACCCTTTTTAAAAAAACGATCAAACTGCTATACAGAAGTTAAAAGGAGAAACTCAGTGCATTTTGAATTAGTCTTTCTTATGTATACACTTTTGAAGAGCGGATCTCTCTAATTCACACTAGTGATTGGGAACATGACTGAATATTGTAAAGAAATAAGTAATATGAATTTCCTTTTAACAATAATTCTGCTGCTTGGAAACACTTTCATACTCTGAGCAAGAATATTTCAGAACAGTTCATGATTTACTCTTGATTTTCAAATAATTCAAAGCACTGTTAGTAATAGTGGTGCTATTGTAGATACATTTGAGAATTTCCTAAACCTTTTGCCATCCCATTTGTTATAAAACCTTAGTTTTACTCAGAACTTGGTTGGATGTACCCACACCATCTAATACCCTTTGCAGTATTCAAAAGTATTTCTACTTTTGTACCATTTTTACTTAGTTTTTCTTTCATGACTTTTACTGAACAGAGTGGCTTGCAAGCCTAACTGAGGAGCAATGCTCGTGTCCTCAAAAGCTACACTCGGTACTGAAAAAAAATCAAGATACAAGGCCTTTTGCAGTAGAAATTCCACAGAAAATGAAGACTCAACTGTTAATTATTTAATTGAAACAAAACTCTGAAATACACATCTATTATCAAGTCCCTTCATTTTGTTAGCTCTAGCACATTAAAGCAGATTTAGTTTGCATGGACATGTGCTGGAAACTCATTTTTTTATGTCAGTTGCAAAGAGAATCAATTAGTAATTATTTTTCTCTTATTCATTAGTTAGAAAAATAGTAACTCTACATCCTCTCATTTATTGTTATGTTTAATTTCTTCCCAGGAAGTGAATTGGCTGAGATATGTGTACTTTGGAAACTCATGAGAATCATTTTTGACAAATGAGACTGACAGTGCTGGCAATATTGCTTCAGACATGTACTGTTTTAGCAGGTGTTGATCCTACTGGAAGTGTGTTAGGTAGGTTTTGCTGACTCATTGATGCAGCTGGCTCTTTATCCCACAGGATATAAGTGAGCTTGGAATAGCTAGAGGCAGAGTGAACTGAGGTTTGTAACAGACACGTTCTAAGGAACAGAACACTAAGAGCAGCCAAACCTAATGATTTAAAGAAGGTGGTGGTTGTGGTATTATTTTTAACTACTCTAGTTAATCTGTCAGATTCCAGAAAGGATGAATTCTTTTTCTTTCAGTACTATAGCTTTATTTGGAGTGGACTGAGGCTTTTTACTGAGGCTTTATTTATTTTTGCCTTTTTTCCATTTTAATATTTAAAAAATAACTTTTCATTGAACTGGTAGAGATCATTGCTAGTTTTCATGTTGATAATGAATCCAGATTTCTATGAGGTACTGTCAACTCATCTATTTCAATTGAATTAGGATTACAATTTGGCATTCAAAAAGGCAACATGGCAGTGATTGTAATAGCATCAAGACCTCATTCAGGATCAGGGCCCCAAGCTTAAATTGTACACGGTGGAAAACAGGGAGCCAATAAAAGGTTTAAAGAGGGGGATGAGGTGGTGAGAGTGGTGGACAAAAGAAGATGATCATTAGCAGCTATGATTTGTAAGGACCATAGGGTGGGGAGGCACTGTGGGTTTGGGGGAAGCTAGAGAGGAGGAACTTCTAGTAATCAAGATAGGAGAGAATGGGACAGTGTAGGTTGGAGGTGGAAAGCGAAGAGATTGCTGAGGTTAGTGGAGGGATTTGAAGCACAGGTGAGAAGTCTTGTTATAGATAACTGGAGGAAGAGAAACAAGGAGGAAGAAAAGTAGTAGCAAGGAAGATCGTGTTGAGGAGAGAGGTTACATTGCCATTCTTCTCTTTGAAAGAGTCTGCAAGATCTTGTGCAAAGAAGAAAAAGAGTGCAGAAGAGGGGAGGACTTTAGTAGGGTTATCAAAGGTAGGCAAATAGGTGGCTAGGATTGTGGATGAGGAGGTTAATGAGAGGGAAGCAATAGTGCTGCTTGAGCTGGAAGATGACAGCTGAAGAAGGAAAGAATAAAGTCAGGAGGATCATGGGATTTTCTCCAGGATAGAAGGAAAACCAAAGGATTAATGAACTACTACTAGTATATCCAGGACAGAAATGGATATTCTTGAAATAAAAACTTTCCCAGGAAAATCTTAACAATTTTGTTAAACTGTGTTTATTCCACTCTGTGGAAAAAGTGCTCTTCTAACACTGAAAACCTGAAATATATAACATGTTTATTTCCTAATGTTTTTCTACTTGGTTTATGTTTTTACTTCTGCAGCTGCACTTATGATAAATTTACCCATCAATTCACAGAGTCGGGGCTTCCTTTCTTTAGCCTACAGTATGAAATCTATGGGTACTTTTTCTTCATAGGAGTTGGTTGTAAACATAATTATGTAAAGTGCTATGTTGTAGTAATCTTGTTAAGATTAACAGCATTAACTGCACATATAATGTATGATTTACAAATACTAACATTTAATTTTTCATTCTTTTTATTCTATACACCATCTTTCATTCTTTTCTTCCAAAATTATACATTTTATATTAATCTCATTTGAATGGCATCCTCTTCATTGCCATGCAATCTTCATACCATATATGAAATGCTGCTACCCCTGTGGTTTTTCCTGGTCTGTATGCTACTGTATCTGGACTGGCTCTCACTCCCCTGCAACAGACCCACCCCTCACTCTTCCTCCTATCTCCTTCAACAAACTTACACAGGCTCAAACATGGGACAACTATAGCTACAGTATCCCATCTGAAGGGGACAGTGACAATGGTAGGTGATCTGTACATATTTAATTTGTATGTTTTCAGATAATTTGTATGTTTGGCCACGTTCCCTACACAGCTAAAGATGCAGGACGTTCAGCCATATGCTTGTCATAATGGGTAATAAAACTTATGGATTAGAAACCAAAAGACTCAGATGGTACATGTTAATTAGTGTATAAGAATGTTGAGTACGCAGTCTAAGAAGTCCATGAGCAGAAAATGCAGGAAAACCAAATCTGATCATTATGTCACTACTAAGCCAACGAAAAGATATTTAACTGAACAGCATTCTTATCAGCATCCCCTTCTCCAAAGAAGGGATTCCAACAGAGGTGAAGGGAGAGCTAGAAATATTTTAGTAAATAAAGCAGTGTTTTCACAGTGTGAAATCAAAGTAAAAAAGATAGATAGGTAGGTCAGTCGAACTTCCTTTAGTTTTAGTTTGTTTCCAGCCAAAATCCTTGGACTGTTTGAAAACAATAGCTGCTGTGCAAGCATTTTTCCAGTGTCACTTGAGCTGAATAAGAGAATTACATAGAATTTTTGTGCTAGACTTGATGCTGTATTTTTCAGATACTGAAAGTTTTTTTTAGTTAGCATCACAATGTGCCAAGAAGACAATCTCTCTCCACATTTGCAAGTACCTGAGATTTATGAAATATTCAAGAGCATATTTGATAAATTTGTCACAATGCATAACAAACAAAGCACTGACCAAAAATGAACAGTTCTTAATTTTTCTCTCTCTAACCAAAGAGCAGACTAAATGTGATTTCCTAAGAACTTTCCAGATTTCTGACCACAAAGATACTCTCCCCTCCCATCCCCCACCCAAGAATACTTCCCACGTTTCAGTCTGAACCTGGTGTGTGCTGGAACAGGATTTGGGGAATTTAGCAAGTACACAGTGGATCCACTGCAGTGCAGACATCAGTAAAGTTCACAGCTATGTATATAGCTGTTGAGTCTGAGTGGTTTTGATTGAAGCAGCTCCCATAGCCTAGAACACAACATAAAAATGTTAATATGGCTTTTCTCCTGAGGACATTATAATTCTGTATGGCATGTCTGATAATGGATCCAATGCACTGAATGCTCTACATAATGGTAGCATAAAGTATTTTTTGTTTTGTCTGCTGTTTAGTTAAATCTAATATTACATGGCTTCCTTGAAAATGAAAAATTAGAAAAATCATCACTGGCATTATTATTAAAAAAAAAAAGGCCATTCAGAAAGCTGTCACATTCTGAGACATTCAAAAGTCTGATGGTCATTCAAAACTGAATCTTATATAAGATGTGCCCATATGTTACAATTCAACATTTTTTTAATGAAAATGCTGTCACACACCAAAAAAAAAAAAAAAGGAACATGATGTAGCAGGTGTTCTTCTGAATGCTAACAAGGGACATATATGAATAATTTGTTGTTCATGCTGAGCTCTTTGAAACTGGCTATAAGAAATCTGTTCTGACCATTCATCCATCAGCCAAGTACTCCCACTTTTCTGGCTTATAAAACTGAAACTTAAGAAATGAGGCTAAAGAATAAGACTTTTTTTTGTTTTTTGAAAGAACACATTTGGTGGCACCATTTATGCGCATTGTTGAAAAACTATATTTAAGTGCAGTCTGTAAGCAAATATTCTTTACAGTTTGAAATCCTGCACTTCTGTCTTAAATGGAGATGGAGCACTAAAAGGTGATCTGATAGCTTTTTAAACTAAAATATTGGCATCTTTAGCCACCTTGCTAGCATTTTTTTTCACTTTCTAAGAGATGCAAGCTCAGTTAGTATGGATCATGAAGATAATGTCAGACAAGGCTTCCTGGTCCTTTCCAATATTGGGAAAATCTATTCCATCATTACAAGTCCTCATCCATAGTTCACATGGTAGAGAGTGGGAAATGAAAAAAAGAGCTGGCCACCTTGACAGATGTGCAATACTTAAAACACCTGAATTATCTACCAACAGATCTTTCTTTGCATGAGAAGGATGGACAGTTGGTATATTATTGAAGAAAATCAGACTTGATGGTTCTTAGGAATAAAAGGAATTCTAGTAACAAGCAAAAGCCTATAAACATTTTTCTCATTGGAAAAGAAATTTGCTAATTGTCGTAACCATTCTTCATAACCGTGATGGGGTGGACTAGGCCCTGAGGCCGCCTGCTGGAGGCCTTGTGGCCCTGTCACGCCCTGTCACAGAAAAGGGCAGTAGAGAGGTCTTCCAAGCTGTGTGGGAAGCAGCTAATCAGGGCCCAGCAGGTCAGTATAAGAACTGCAGGGTAAGAGCAGTTCCTTGCTAGAACTGGAGGAGCATGGATGGTGTGTGGCTGGCTGAGGGAGCTGCAGGACCTCAGATGAAGTAGTGCTGCCAGAAGCCAGGGAGAGCAAAAAGGAGCCCTGAGTTGGTTGCTGGGACTCCTGTCAGGACATGATCCTGAGGTAAGGGTGAAGATGGTGCAGGGCTGTAGGGAAGTGGCCTGGGGAGTGAGAGCATCAGAGTAGTGGGCGTGCCCGGGTCCAGGGCTGGGGGAAGTGGCCTGGACATTGAGGTGCCCCCAGAGGTGGGAATTGAACTGCAGCGGCTCAGCTAGAGAGTTGTGGCCAGAAAGTCCCTACGAAGGCAATGACTTTGTCACCAGGGGCACTGCTCTATCCCTGAGCAGGGACAACTTGTGGGAGACATTACAGAGGGAACTGAGAGAAACGCCTGTTGGACTTGTGCCCCGGAAGGGGTTTTGCTTTGCTTTCATCACACAGACAGACTGTGTGTGACTCGGCCAAAGGGAGAGAGAGAGTGCAGGCGCACACACACTCGTCCGGGGGCACTTGCAAGAGGTGAATGCGACCCTGTTACCATAACTTAGATTCTTGAGGCCTGTTGCCATTTTTTGCCTTATGTTGCACCCTTCCAGTCGTACAGTGACCTGTACAGCCAGCAGTATTCATGGATGATTGCTCTATTTAGCACGTAAACTCTAGATTGTCTGGGAAAAAGGAAACAAATTTATTGTGTATTTTTTTAAAATGAACAGCACTTGCTATCTGCTAGCCTGAGCTCCTAAACTATCCAAATCCTTTGAATTGACTTGCATTGTTCATTATGTTCAGTGCCTCCAATGTCCATGTCATTTACAGAATTCTGTGGTTTGAAGTCAAATTCAAATTCTTTAAACTCTAAGCTGCTGAACAGTATTACAATTCTAGTCTCCACATGCTTAATTAAAGTATAGAACATAATACCTCTCAATTTAACACAGTACTTCCTAAGTTAAAGATTATTTATTCAACTCTACTAGTCTTTCAATAAAGTACTAGAGATAATGAAAAATCTATAATTGCTTATAGACTCAGAGGTAGAAATCATCCTGAAGTTGGCTTTTTTTTTGTGTGCCTTTTTTTTTTTTAGCAAGAGAACTTAGTTTCTTCCTGTTAATGATTCTGGACGTAGGCGCCGACTCCGTGGGTGCTCCACCAGCAGCTCTCCGCCCTTGCTGCAGCTCACCTCTGCCTCCTCCATGATTGTGCCACTGCGTCCTGCTTCTCCCGCTTCCCTCCCAGCACTTGCGCCAGGAAACAGCTGATTCACAGGGCAGGGGAGGAGGGGGAACGCAGCGCTCTGGGGGAAGAGGCAGGGCTGGGGCGAGGATTTGGGGAAGGGATCCAATAGGGACAGGGAGGGGGCGGAGTTAGGGCGGGGACTTTGGGGATGGGGTTGGAATGGGAGCGGGGCCAGGGGCAGGGAAAAGGTGGAGTTGGGGCAGGGCCAGCGGCGGGTGGGCACAGGCATCCACCGGCGCTGGAGAAAGTTGGCCCCTATGATTCTGGAATCAAGTTCTGCATTTGGTTTCATGTGTGTGTCACTCATTGAAATGAATGGGAGCCGAGAATACAAAAGATAGAATTTGCACCTTGAAGCTGAACTAGAATCTTCTTAAAAATTGTCAATTTTTAACATTTTAGTGTATCTAAATATTAACCTCTGTAAAACCTTTCTACAATAATTTTATTACAATACTTACAACGTATGGAAATAATGTTATTTACATAATCTCAGCCCTCTCTTCTTCCCACTAAGATAATTCAGTCTCTGAACATCTAAGAGACAATGATCAAACATTAAAAATATTGGCAATTACATCATATAAAACCTGATTAACAGATTGTGGCGAATTGCTCCATTGAAGAACATATGGATCATTGAAGAAATCTATGGATATTGGGGGAGAAATATATGGCAAAGTTCTTTCATAAAATGGGGGCAAGATGCTATCATTTTTATTTGGTGCTGTCATCCAAAGGCTATCATTCTGATTTGTGTGTACAAATTACACCCACTTTGCACTCATTTTCCTCAGGAGTAAAGGACCACAAAGACACAGGACAGTGAAGAATCCAGCCTGCTGACTTATATATCAAACTTGATAGGTCACATATTCAGGCATTGTAAAATGGCGTAACTCAGCTGAGTTTAGTGGACTACCCCAGTTGGGGATCCAGCTCTAGATGTGTTTTTTTTATCCTTGTTGATAGGAATTCATTAGGTAATATGATCTGTGCTACCCTAGGGCTACCAGTGTAATTATACTGTCATAATAAAATGAGAACAGTGTAGGCAAGCTTAAGCATAATCATTTGAAACAATTTCAAATCAGATAGCTTTTAAGCCAACTGCAAATATTAGTATTAATGCTTAAAACTGTTAGAACAATATGTTTTTATTAGATGTTTTTTATCTCCTATGTTGATGTGTTTGAAAGTTTGCTGTACGGTCTGTCTGTCTTAGGTACTTATACAGTTTCCTTCTCCTCTCCCCTGCCCAAATCACTGTAGTATGGTGAGTGCTTCACAAAATGTGTATTCTCACAACATCCATATGAGGCAGGGAAGTGCTATTATCCGCATTTTACAGATAGGGAACTAAGGCACAGAGAGACTAAGTGACTCGCCCAGAATCTCACAGGAAGTCTGGAGAGGAGCAGGGACTTGAACTCAGGTCTCATAAGTTCTGTGTCCCCTAACCACTGAATCGTCTCTCAATGGTATTCAGATGTGTCTTTACTATATAAGAAGCACATATTCCATATCCACTTGAAGCATATATAGTTAAAGAAATCTGAATAGAATTGATCACGAGAAATAGAATCTTATTTTCAAGTTTTCAGCCTTTCTTTATCTAGGCCTCTTACAAGCCTTGGCATTTTTGCAACCACAAGTATTTGCAGGTGCCCTTTATGCTCATTCAGACATCTAGGTACTTGATTGGGCTGGCAAGTTAAGTACTTGCAGTATTAAATGTCTTAAACTTTGCCTGCAAATAATTGCATGTTCAAAACTGTTCCTACAATGTACTGAAGGTGCGAAAATGGAAATCATCAACTGGAAGTCTGACCTTTAACAAAGAGACTAAATACAAGTCACATATTGTGGATTAGACCAAGTATTATTGCTAATTTAATTTGTTTTCACTTACATTTTAAAAAATTGCCAACAAAGGCAACTACTGTACTTTGATCTGAAGAAATACTCTCTTCTGAGTCACACATTTGTGTGGTGTGGGCTCCCCTTGGTGGAACAAATGTATAATGCAGAATAACTAGTATATTCCATATTGTTGAAACATCCTGAATTAGAACACTTTACTTCCAATATTTCTACTGTATAGTGAATATCTTATTCACTTGCTAATTTATTTTGCTTGTGTGTGTTTTCCAAATTGGCTAACCTGTTTGTTTATTACACTTAGAAGGAATTTCCTATATGTTTTCGTTTGTTTCCCATAGGTAGAACGTATGTCTTATGAATAAGTCAAACTGAATGAATAATTTTGACATTTACTTTCCATAGGCAAATGTTTGCGATTCATGGACATTTATTTACAAAACTGCATAAATGTGAGGTACCTCACTGTGTTTAGGGTTTGTAATTTATAGCAAACTAGTCAGTGATCATATTCAGAAATAGTACCTAGAGCGGTGAGTTGTTCCACAAAGACCAAACATGAGTATCCTCTCTCACAAGGCTTGCATTTCCACATCAGAATAACAGTACACAGACAGTAAACCGAGTCTTACCCATAACAGTATTTCCTTTCAGAACTTCTCCTGTTCTTGTCTAATACATCCTCATTACAATATGGGACTGGAGAAAGTTCAGTTTCTCTCTCATGCGGGTGCACACCAGTTCAGCACAGCACATAAGCAAGATAAACAAGGCTAGAATGATTGAAGACCATGATAAAAATTTCCAAGATAGATGCAGACTCAAACACAAAACATACGACAGTGGCAGTTGGCATGATTCCTTTTGTACAGAGCTCTTTGAAGTGTTGCTGCTGTTGAAACTGGAATGGAGATGACAACAGTTTTCAAGTCTGCTGTTGCAGTGTGGGTGGGCGGTGCATGTTTATTTGGTTGTGTGTGTGTGTGTGTGTGTTTACCTATTTTCCTTGGTATTATAGGGAACATACAACATACAACACATCTAAATAGTTTTCAGAATTTTAAGTATTGTTTATTCTAAGTTTTACAGTAAGTTTACTAATTTGAAATGTAAATAATTACTTAACACTTTTAACTGATATTCTTAATAAATGTAGTAAGGTATTTTCATTTTTTTATTATAACATTAGGAACAATTTTAAAAATTGGCTCGATACAGGAATACTGTATTTCATTTTAACTTACTGTTAAAAACACAGTCTTCCTTTTCTTCATATCTCTTGTTCTGTTGTGGATATCTGATAGGGAGCACTTGATAACTAGCTTGTGATCTGTTATCCTTGGATTTTAAATATGATGTACATGAATTTATCCACAGAACAACCATGGAGTTTAATGAAAGCCATGTGGCTAAATCCCCTTGATAGACTTTGAAAATGTGGGAGCCTTGTTTTGCTACGCTGCTCTTTAAATTATGGTGGTATTTTTTTTTAACAGATCTTTGGATGGGCTGGTTTTTATTGCTTAACTAGTAGGCTCTGCCACCATCTAGTTGGTGGCTTTTCCTGAAATAATTATTTTTAATAAAGCATTTTACTATGCAGTCACTGCAGTCATCTCATCTAGAACAGTGCAAGCTATTCCTTCAGCCATTGGGTCCAAGCAAAGATTTCATTTGGTCACTTTAATATCATCATGACATATATGAACACAACTCATGAGCCCTTTCTGGGATTTCAAAAAAAGTATCTCACGCAGGAACCTCTTTTTTTCTTCTTCCAAGATCTTAATGCAAATACATAAGCAAATCTGTCAAGGACCGAGAAGATCCCAGGATACAGTTTAGTTTATTGATCCTTCAGTTTCATTGAGCCTCATGCAAGCATGCATTCATCCTGTGTTGAACTTATCTGAACTTTCCTTACACTCCATTTTTTCCTAGTGTGTGGCATAATTTGAAAATTGATATAAAAGTTAAAACATTTATCCAAAACAAACCTAAATAAAAATGATAGTGTTAGCATGAAATAATTAATTTGAGTAGTAAAGCAATAACTACTATTTTTATTCCATATTGTACCTTTCTTTTGTATTATGCAATTAGAAAGAATAATTTAATTCTGTATTCTTACCAGTAGGTGTCACTGGCAGTTGCTGTATTTGGTTTAGAAGCGCTCACTTGTAGTTTTCATTTCCCATTGGCATTGAAAGTAGTTTTAAATTGTTGGACTTCAAACAATTTTATTTTTAAAAATTACTAAACATATTTAGTTTAGAGCAGTTGTTTTCAGCCTGTGGTCCTTGGACCCCTGGGGGTCCACCGACTACGTGTAAGATTTCCAAAGGGGTCCGCACCTCCATTTGAAATATGTTAGGGGTTCACAAATGGAAAAAGTTTGAAAACCAGCAGTGGGTCTCAAATTTTTGTACTGGTGACCTCTTTCATACAGCAAGCCTCTAAGTGCAACCCCCTCCCCCCCTTATAAATTAAAAACTTTTTTTTTATATTTAACACTGTTATAAATGCTGGAGGCAAAGCAGTGTGTAGGGGTAGAGGCTGACAACTTGTGACTCCCGTGTAATAACCTCACAACTCCCTGAGGGGTCACGACCCCCAGTGTGAGAACCCCTGGTTTAGAGAAACATGAAATGGTAGGCCAGCTCTTACTAATTGTTTCTCTTCCTGCCGGCTCAAGGGTGTGGCTCCTGCTGTTTAGTCACAGGTGTTCTTTAACATACCTTAGAGGACACCATTATCAAGAAAAGAACATACAACATAGTCACAATTATTAACCACAGCTATTTTGTTATTAAAGAAAGGAAAAGAAAACATTAAACAGAACATCAGATGGCTGAGCACAAATTAAACTGGTTACTACTATTATGATCTCTTGTGTGTCTCTCTGTGGAGAGAGTTTAACAACAATTACATCCTTGAGAGCGAACCGCCTCTGGGGTAAGTTAAGACTAAAGTATATTATTTCCCAAAATTATTGTGAATTCAGTTTTAGTATCTTATTAGATACTTAAAACTGTTTATGTATCGGCAAAATAGTTCAAGAGCAAATGAAGCCTGTCTACTACTTAATAACCTCAACAGTTTATAGTTGGGCAAAGTAAGCAACCTTAACTAAATCCTATGAAAACTGAAAAAAAAACTTAAATGAGTTACTTAAAAGAAGCCATTTAAGGAGCTGTCCCTAAGACAGTCCTGTTACGATTATTTATTATCTTAAATCCAGTTAGATTCCACTATTTCTCTATTTGCCAATGTTTAGACCCCGTTTCCTCTCCAAGAATACATATCTAACTACTTGGTGAATAATAGAAGAAACTGCTTGTCATGGTCAGAGCATGGGCAGCCAGACCTAATAGTGGGAGCAAGTCTGCACTTATGAGACAGAAGTCAAGAGTCAGCTGGGTCAGGATACCAGGAGATCAGAAGCAGGAGACAAACTGGAGATCAGAACCATGAGTCAGGAACCAGACTCAGGCCAGGTTAGGCTACTAGGGGGTCAGAGGCAGGAAACAAAATGGAGGTCAGGAACCACAAGGCAAATGCCAAGAGTCAAGCTGGGTCAGGATGCCAGGAAAGCAAACAGCAGAAAGCACACAGTCCAGAGCATGGGGGAGCCCAATTGTTTGGGACAGCTTCTTGTTGCTGCCACTGGCTTAAGTAGCGCCATTGGGCCAATCAGACTTCAGGGGCAGAGCCTCACTCTGGGGCTGGACTTCATGGGTCCCAGGTAAGCCACTGTCACCAGGCTGCCAGGTTGAGGGTTGAAGTGTTGTTGCTTCTATGAAACCTGCAGACCTGGGTTTGAGATCTGTGGGTCATGACACCACCCACACCTCTAGGAGTGCTCTCTTGACAACGTGGATCCAGGTTTCTCAGGGTGGCTCCTATGGAAGGCCCAAACCAGGGCAGGAGTGTAAACATTTTCTGCTTGCTCCCAAGTGCGTTCCTCTGGGCTGTAACCTTCCCAGTCTATTGGGTACCATAATTTGCCCCACTTGATCTTAAAATTGAGGACTTCGTGAACAATGTTTTCCTCCTGACCTTGTACTAGCACTGGTCAGGGTGGTGATTGGGGTCTTTGGGGAAATGTGTTATCAGTATAGGGCTTTAGAAGTGAGCTATGGAATATAGGGTAAACTCCAAGGGATCAAGGGAGCTGGAGCTCGAAGGTGACCAAGTTGATTTGTTGCCAAATCCAGTACAGTCCAAAGAACAAAGTCCAGTTTCCAAGAGGGTTTGTCCATGTGGAGGTGTTCTGTAAAAAGCCATACCTTTTGTCCTACGGCGTACCCTTTTGTCTGTGCTTGTCTGTGTGTAGTCTTCCTTCACCTTTTCAAGATGTCCCTGCACCTTCTCTTGGATATGATGGATGTGTTGTACTAGATCTGATGGGTTGGGGGAGCATGGGGGTAGCTGTGGGTGAAATAAGGGATGGTACCCATAGTTGATAAAGGGGCTGTGCCCTGTGGATGCATGGCCTGCATTATTATAGGAGAACTCAGCATATCGTAACAGTGAAAGCCAGTCATCATGGTGATGGTTGATGTAGCATTGGGAGTACTGGTCTAGGTCCAGGATCTGGTTGATTCTTTCCATTTTGCCATTTGACTGAGGATGGTAGGCAGAGGACAGGTGTGTATAGACTTCTAATAGTCGTATGGCCTTGTGCCAGAAACAGGCAGTAAAGTGTGGCCCTGGTCAGAGGTGATGTGACCCAGGAGCCCATGAAGACAGACTAATTTTTTTATCTAGAGCCCAGCAGTTTCCCCTGCAGAGGGTAAACCCAGGCAGGGAATGAAGTGAGCTGTTTTAGTAAAGCAGTCTACCACTGTCAGGATAGTTGTGAAACTACTTGATTCTAGTAGTTCCACCCCAAAGTCTAAGGAAATGGTCTTCCAGGACCAAGATAAGGTGTCCGGAGGTTGGAACAGACTGGTCTGGGATCTTGGTGCAGGCACGCACCTGACAAGAAGCAACAAAGGTGTCTTTCGTGCAGCACATATGGTGCCCTCAGAAGAACCGGGATATTAATCATCAGGTTTTATATCACTCTAAGTGTCCTGCTATGGTAGAGTCATGGCATAGTTGAAGAGCAACTCTCGCAGGTACTGGGGGAACATAGATGCAGTCCCTTACGAACATGATCCCCTCCCTGGTACTGTGTGGTTCTTGGTTGATAATGGCCAGTACATCAAGTGGAATTCCAGAGACAGAGGCAGAGTGGATAAGCATGAACAGGTCCTGGTGGTGAGTCGCACTGAGGAAATTATGGGACTTGATAACATAGGCTGGTTCCAGACTGGGGCCTTGTGTTGTGTCGGAGCCATATCTTTGGGGCAAGGCATGAGCCTTGCCATTTCTAGTTCCAGGCTGGTGGGTCAAGGGAAATTTGACCAGGAGAAATCTAAGGCCCACCAGAGCTGCTGTTGGTTTAGGGCAGGGGTTCTCAGACTTTTGTACTGGTGACCCCTTTCACACAGCAAGCCTCTGAGTCTGACCCCCCCCCTTATACATTAAAAATACTTTTTTATATATTTAACACCATTATAAATGCTGGAGGCAACGCAGGGTTTGGAGTGGAGACTGACAGCTTGCCACCCCCCATGTAATAACCTCACAACCCCCTGAGGGGTCCCGACCCCCAGTTTGAGAACCCCTGGTTTAGGGCCTAAGTTCTTATGATCAGTAAACACTTGAACTGGGTGACGGGCCCCTCCCAAGTAATGTCACCACTCTTTGAAGGTGGTCTTAATTTCCAAGAGCTCCTTGTCCACAATCTCATAGCTTCGCTCAGCAGAGATAAGCTTGCTTAATTAGTAGGAGATGGGGTGCAATATTTGCTAGGGGCATCAAAAACTTGCATCATGTCTGGGTGGGCCAATACTGGAGTAGTGGTGAAGGCAAGCTTTAGCTGTTCAAATATGTGCTGGGCCTCAGGCAACCAGTGGAACTGGGTGATTTTCAGTAGTAGGGCAGTGAGGAGCTTGGCTTGTTTTGAAAAATTTGAAATAAACCTCTGGTAAAAAGTTTGTGAAGCCTAAAAAACATTGTAGGTCATGCGCCTTGTGGGGGACTGCACAGTTGCGGACAATCTGTACCTTGTGCAGATCCATCTTGAGTCTTTCCAGGCACAAGATGAAACCCAGGAACTCAGTTGAGGTCTGATCAAATGCTCACTTCTCAAGTTTAGCATAGAGACCGGGTCATCATAGTCTCTCCTGGACTGTGTGGATGCGAGTGCTGTTCAGATCATCTGAGAAGAGCTACATATTATCTAAGTATACCACCATGAACTGGGCCAGTAGGTCTCATAGCACATCGTTAACAAAGTGCTGGAATGTTGCTGGGGCAGTAGTCCAAATGGCATAACTACATATTCAAAGTAGTCATAGTGGGTCCAAAAGTCAGTCTTCCATTTGGCCTCCTCTCAAATACGAATGAGACTGTAAGCTCCATGGAGATCCAGTTTAGTGACTATGCGGGCAACCCCGACCCAGTCCAACAACTCAGAGATTAGGGGTAGTGGGTAACAGTTCTGGATTGTTATCTGGTTTAGGACTTGGTAATCAACACAGCAGCAGAAGCTGCTGGGTGTTCTTTTGTTGTTATTGTTTGTTTTTTACTAAAAGGACTGGGGCACTGGCTGATGAAGCTGATTTGTGGATGACCACCACCTCGGGCCAAGTTCTCTTGGAGATATTCTCGCAACTCAGCCAGTTCAGGCTCTGACATTGTGAATATCTGCCCAAACAGTATCTTTGTCCCTGACTGGAGTTCTGTGAGACAATCATAGTTTCAGCGTCAGGGCAGGCTTTCTGCATTCTTCTCAAAGATGTTGGTATAGTCACAGTACTTGGAGGGATGGTGGGGGGAAGGGAGTTCCATAATTGCCCCTAGGAGGTGTACCAATACAGTTAACCACACGTACTTGAACCTTCTTGGGTATGAGTGCAACACTTACTGG